>NW_024543097.1:18655000-19965833 GCF_018167655.1 Microtus oregoni
TTCATTCTAGAATTCTGTTCTTTTATTTTTAGATTATATCTCACTGTGGCTGATAGTGATGGTTTCTCAATGCCAAGTATCTCAATGGAAGTAGCTTTCCTGGCAAGAACTCTTTGGGAATCACAAACTTGAATGAGTCAATGGTGGGAAAGGTATTTTCTTGAAGGAAGAAACCACTCAGAACCTTTCCACACTTTCATACTTTTCATTATAATGGGGTCTGGTTCATTGATTTTTGCCACGAATGTACTTGTTCTGTGCCCCTGGAAACAGTCCCATCATCTCTCCCCTAAACACAGTATTTCAATATCAAATGGCTTATCTGATCTGGCCCCATGGCAATATATCCATCTTCTCACAGGCACATCACTTACACTTGGTTATTTTTAAATATCTATTCATATCACACAGACATTTATCCCTTTATGGCTATATTTTCTTAATTAAGTGAGAAAACTGAACAGCTGAGCAAATCCCAGGAAGCAGATACTGTGCTACATACGCATGTACATGGACCATTTACATAGCATAGTTGATAGACTACAATTTTACAGGAAGTCATCACACAGATAAATATTAAATTTTGTTCAAAGTGTTGCATAGTAAAAGTACTTGCAGCTACAAGAGATAGCTGTTCTGAGGAGATGGTCCTTAGGAGCAGAGCTGCCAATGGGTTAGCATAGGAAAATGTATTATCAAAGGTTCTGTAATTGGAGAGAACTTGATGTGATTGAGGAAATAGACGGCACAGCACATGGCAGACCAGGACGTTTTTAGCCGGACTGAAAAAGCAGAGGTTTGTGATTACTATGCTCCTTGTGGTTACTGCTGTAGACTTTAGCTATTTTGAATCTTTGGATAGTGGCAGTAAACCATTGAAATTTCTCATAGAAATGTCAATGCAAGAATTAGATGAGCCTTGAGAATAGACATTTAGGTATTCAGAGAAATGAAGATAATTGTTTGACTCCAAGAGATGCTGGCAAAATAGGCAAGAAGAAGATGGATTTTGGAGATGGCTGAAAGGCAAAATATTACTTGGGTGTGTACTTGAGTAGAAGTTAGAAGTGGGAAGCAGAGTCGAGGATGGTTCATGTACTACTTAACATTATCTGTCAATTTTACAGATAGAAAGGATTCTAAACTGGAGAACTGATCAGATAACATAGTCCTTGATTGTTAATTGATATACTAAGGCCCAGTACCTTGTGGGCATCACCATTTCCTGGGTAAATGATCCTGAACTATATGCAAAACTTAGCTAAGCATGAAGTCTCAAGTGATGTATCAAGCAGTTTTGCTATGTGGTTTCTGCCTGAAGGTCCTACTTAAGTTCCTGCCCTGACTTCCCTCAATGATGGACCGTGACCTGATATGATAAGTCAAATGAATCATTTCCTTCCTTCCTTTATTTATTTATTTGCTTAGAGTATTTTTTATCACAGTCACAGAGATAAACTTAGAACAGTCTAGATACATGGTTTACATAACCCGTATATCTCTTTGAGATACAAAACACAAAAGACAAAGTTGGAAATATCAAAGGTGACTGCTTTTGAAAAATCAACACATAAGCTTCAAGGGCAGCTAGGTCACCTCTGTTCAGTGGAAAACTCTGACGTCAAGAAATAAGTGTGTAAAACAGAAATGTTGAATGGCAGTTGAATTGTGGATATAAACTAGGATTTTTCTTTGTGGGTATAAAGGGAATAAAAGATCAAAAGGAAGAGGAGGAGGAGGAGGAGGAGAAGAAGAAGAAGAAAACCCAAAAGTATTAGCAACAGTATGCAATGGCCAAGCAACAAGAAACAACAGGGCAAGGATGGAAAAAATAATGAGAAGCTTATACCAGAGAGCCAATGGAGGAGAATGTCTCCAGAATTAGACAGTACTGAACAAGAGCACTGAGCTAAATCCATGGTAGCAGCACCCTCAAAGGTATATCAGAATACAATATTCATACTTGGGCATCTAATCCCTAATGTATTTTAAAGAACATACACTTCCCTATGCCTCCCCATCAAAGGACTATAACTACTGACAATTCTCTAGAGTTACGCTCTTCTCAAGATCAGGTGAGGTCAGTCCCAGCCACATTCACTGTCCCCATGGCTTCCCCCAACCCTTCTAGCCCTGTTTTGTGCACTATCCCCAAGCAAAGCAATGCCCACAATAATGGTATATGGCAGTAACCATGAGCTTTTCTCACTTACCTTCCTCAGTGATGGCCACATGGCCAAGGAAAATGGGGGTAAAGAATATCAATGAAAAAATTCAGAAAAAATAAAAACAGCAATACTAGTAACAAAAATTAAACAGACTTAGAAGATTGAAGGAAAACGATGAGTCAATAGGTTATTTAAAATTTTTAAATATTCAAAACAGAAATGCAAAGACAAAAATTGAAATAATACTGATTTTGAAATAATGATGTTAAGAAGAATATATGTAGCAGAATATACTGCCTCAGGGGTATCATTCAATGGATACCAGTTGATTTCAACTAGGAAACTCTTACTACTCATAGACTAATGGGCTAGTTCCATGCATCTTAGAATCTGAATGCTGGATTCTTCCAATACACAATGATTTAAATGTATTATCCATAAGGACTAATGAAGAAATGTATTATAAAAGCGAACACATTTTCAAATGAAAGGGTAAGGAAAAGTACAAATTACAAGATTAAAATGAACAACTTGAAGTAACAATCCAATAGGCTTCAATGTATTTATACTAATCTGACAGCTCTGGGCAAGGCTTCACTTCTACTGACAGGATGTATTCGTGAGAGAACTAATACTCTCAAAACATTAAACTGCTATCGTCAAATTCCTCTCTGAGACAAATCATATTTGGCTCTCTTGCAGCCATGCCATTATGGCTTTGAAGATGGAATCAGAAAGAAATGTGGCAGAGATGTTTAAAACAAAGTCACCTGAACAAAGAAAGAGTAATTTTACAGTTACAGCTTCCAGAGTTGATATCAACTGAGGGATGACAGACACACACTCTATTCATTTGAGACTTTCTTGCTCAAGGCCATTCATAAAATGCCCAAGGCCATTCTTTCCAAATTCCCAGATGCCATACTGACAAATAAAAAGGGAAAGAGAATAAACATCTCAACAAATAGTTGTTCTGACTGTTTGAACCCGAAGATACAGGGGTAACTTATTAGTAACGTAAGGTATTTCTCCCCTTGTTATGAGATCAGGAGCTCAAGGTGCTGATTTAAAGCTGGTGCTTAAACCCCAGTGCTTGGGAAACCGAGGCTCTTCAAGTTCAAGGCCAGCATGGGTGGACTATATAGTGAAATTACAATCCTAATTTTCATCATACATTTTGATAGTGCATGAATTGTAACTGTTACATATATGTGCCCATGAAAATTTACACAGTAGTGTATACTACTTGGACTAGAGAGTGACTACTGGAATCTGAATACTATTCTACTTCCTGACAGACTGTCTCCTAAGTTCAAATATATGTACTGACACATAGGAATTATTAGCAGAATGTTTCACTTGAAACTATCCATTTCGATATTTATTTATTTATTTTTTTGTACGTGGCACTGAAAATTGGCACACTGACTACGCACAAAATGGCAGCGCAGTTACAGCTATGAAGTGTTTCTTCCTAGAACCTGTAAGCACATTCTTTGCAACAGAATCAGGAAGACGGAACTAATTCAAAGAGCAAATATGGCATCGCCTCCCCATGTCAGATGGCTGAGAATGAATTGTCAGCGGAATGAATGCATTTGGGACAGATCCTGGAGCATTATTCCAATCAGCCAATCAACAGGGCCATCAAGGAATTAGGTTACTTCCGTTTTCATATTTGCCTTCTTTGGCCCTTCGTCTCCAGTGTTATCTTTTCACACCATGATGGATGCAGTCACACAGCAAGGCCCAGGCATCACACCCACACGGTGCTACTTCCGAAGCCAGCAGAAGGAGAGTCTTTCCCACATGGCCCCTTTCAAGCACACAACTATTCCAAGAGCACTTCGGCTCCAGAAGACCTTTCTTTACAGCTCAATACCCAGCTCTACCCCAATCATCAATAAGGAAAAGGCACAGAACACAACTGTCTTTGTCACGTCCAGATTGAATGGAACTAAAGAAGGCAAATACTGGAACGAAAGCCGGGTAAATATAAGCCAGCATGAAGGAGTCGTCCAACCGAAAGGTCAGGACAGCACATTTGTGAAATCAAAACCAAATCCTCGTAAGTCTAATTTTAATCTTTGGACAACTGAGCTCATTTTAGTTCACTGGCTTAGAATGTTCAGACTTTTCGGGAACCTTTTTGCTTTGGGCTAGAGAAGCAACAAAGTTAATTCAATATACTCATCTAGACCTTTCCAGCTGCAGCTCTTAATTAGTGACTAAGGGAACCGGGAACAGAAGACACCAAATGCCCATGCCTGGGTCAGTGACACTGAGGCTCTTCAGGGTATAAAAGATGGAGAGACAATGCGTCCAAGTTAGGGTACGGCACCTAAAAATTGAGGTATTTCTTTCCAAAGAAGTGGAACAACACGTATGGGGTACTAAGACTTCATGAGGGTGTCACATGGTGTCACACATTTAACTATAGCAGTCAAGGGCAAAGTCATTCTGTTTGTCCCTAGCTTTCTCCAATGACATGTTCATTGTTCTGAGACTTCCACCCATAAAGAAACACTTCATCCAACTTGCATCCTTTTCCTTGAACTTTTAAGAGGAACTATAAAGTCAAACATAAAAACATCCTTTGGACCGCTCTCTGATTTTCCTCTGCACAAAATCAACATCTCTATTTTAGCAACGGTCAGTTTACAACAAAGCTCTTCCTGCCACCCTGTTTCCAGGTACAGGGCTGTACTTTCAGGGCTGAAGCCTCGGTTAATTCTTCATTGTGCTCAGGGACCAACTGGCATCGGAACTGTTGGCCGAATTAGTTTGTTGATCTTGTTAGGCACATGACTAGCTGCCTTTTAAAAAGAGCTTATGGCTCCAAAAATAGTTTCTGGGCATTGGATCATTTTTTTCCTTTAAGCATTTTTATTTGTGTTTTTTTTTTAAAAAGGCCATCAAATCAAATTTACCTCACTGTAATTTTCCAACTTCAAAGCAATATTAATAGTTCAGTAGAAGGAAAACTGTAAAATATATTCCTCCAAACTATGAGGGGTAAGCACTTGTTACTTAGATACTGTAGTTACCATGAGCCAAGGAGATTTGGAAACTGTAAATTTCAATTTTTCCAGATATGTTTTCACTTGTCACCAGCTCACCTGACGTCATAAATGTAAATATAAATACTCCATTTACTTCAGTAGGCACTCCTTTTGTCTGATAGCTTGGAAATTTGCTAATTAAATAAACAAACTAACGAAATTTGATGCTTTAAATAAGGTTTGCTTTTCCTTTGTTGTCCCAGGCTTATATATATGTGGACATACACAGTATGCTGATTAAAACAAACTTAAATTATTGTAGTTACATAATTAAGTTTCCTTTGTGGCTTTCAGAAATCATTTAAAAAAAACCGCAAACTGGGTGTGGTAGTTGGGCACCAATAATCCCAGCTCCTTGTGAGGCAGTAGGAAGGAGATTGCTGGTGCCAAGTTTTGGAGATATGCTTTGGCAATACAAATTTTTTTTTCTCACCAAAAATCAACTTGTAAATCAATTTAAAAGAAAAACAAAATTGTCTCTTCTATTTTAAATATCTAGCAGCCAATACCACTAGAGCTTAATTGTTATAAACAACATATACTGAATTTAGAAGTGATTAACTAGTTTATGAGGGAAACCTTTCTTATACGTAAGTATTTCCACTGAAAAATTAGTAAACAGGAGTGAAATACTTGTCATTTGTAACCTCTAATAAATTTAGACAGTGGCAGTCATCTGCTCCTACTTAATCCCAACTAAAGCTCGTGGGTGAGAGCTGGTAGGAGACTGTATACATGACAGGCTAATCAACCCTGCAATCATTAAAGTAGACGACAGTATCGTAAGAACAGAGACAGTCAGACATCATGCATCTACTGCTGGTAGGACATATTACCACCTATGAAATATTCCTGCAGAATAACCAACCTAAACGAGTCAAGCATTTAGTAGTGACAGAAGGAGGAACACAAAGATGGGGGGTACAAAGGATGGGTACCGTGGTGATACAGGCAGCAAAACATAGAACGCAGGCAAACACCTTGGGTATTTTTGTTCACAGACACATTACAAGGATGAGGAGAAAACAGAATACTTAAAATCCTTGAGACATCTTAGTAGCATTTGCCATCTGTAACACATTAAAAGCCTAATGAAAACTAGTATTCAATCAATACCAAAGTCAGAGACATGTGGCAACAAGTATATTTGACAATACTAACGAAAATTGTGGCTATTTTATAAATTAGGGGTCCTATTTTAAAAAGGAACCCTTTGAAACAAAGCCTCATGGTTTATGGCAAATGACTTGAAAGTAATTCAAGGTGTGTTGAGGAACAATGAAGTGGAAGAATACAGACAGCTGAGACATGAAGCTCAGCACTCAAGTCTTTCAGTGCTGAATAGATCAGAAAAAGGATTTAATTTTTAAAATAAAAATATACAGCTTCTCCCCAAAAATTGTTGCTTAAAAAAAAACAAACCATCAAAGCCTACAAACTGAACAACAATATTTACTGATGTAAATTGCTAAGACCTCATAGTCCCCCAGCAGGGACAAAGGGCACCACGAGGAATGATGAATCTCGAAGGATTAGAAGCATGATAAGGATTCAGGATACTAGGGATTGCATGGTCCCAGACAGAAGTCACCAGAGATAGTGGAGGATACCTTCTCAACCAGATCTGCTACTCACGGAGGCCTTGTCACTTCCCAAGATTACACAGGGTAAGAGAGCAACAAAGGGACTGAAAGAAATTCACTCCCAAGCTTCACCTTCTAACCAGGCCACAGCACTCGCAATTGCACACTGAGCTTGTGTATTTTCCTGATCCTATGAGCAGAATTTTTACACCCAATCACTTTTGGATGAGAGCATTAACATGGTACACTTAACCTTTAAACAACGTGACCAACTCTCTCTTAGGAAAGGGAAGGTACAAATCAATGGTGCAACTGAGGAGAAAGTAACCAAGGAAACAAACACAAACATATGGTTAGGTTAAGGGAAGCAGCTAAAGAATGTCCAAACATCTCAGGGACAAAAAAAAAAAAAAAAAAAAAAAAAAAGCAGCAAACTATTCCTATATGATCCTGTGAGGCAAGAAGAGGAAGGATTGCTCAAAGTAGAAACTGCCATGGCCACTGGACCCTCAGAATGAAGTCAATAAGGAAATTGGGGAACAGGGAAACTCAATGACACACCCACAAAGGTTGCCCCTTATAGCTTAGAGTAGGAAGGAAAAATCCATCTGGATAAACCAATGGAGAACATCCTGCATACAACAGACATGACTGTGTTTATATCCCTGGTATGGCTGTTTTGTTTGTTTGTTTTTGCTTTTTTAAGACAGGGTTTCTCTGTGTAGCCTTGGTTGTTATGGAACTTGTTCTATAGAACAGGCTGGCCTCAAACTCACAGAAATCGGCCTGCCTCTGCCTCCCAAGTGCTGGGATTAAAGGCACATGCCACAATTGGTCAGTGACATTTGCTTTTAAAAGTTATAAAATTTAAGCCTCAAAACCAAAAAAAGAAGTGACCCAGGTTCTCTCAGCTCTTGGGGTTTCTGAACTGAGATTCTGAGCTGTAATACTGAAGAGAAAAATTTAGATAAAGAAGCTGAGAAAGACTTTCTACACTGCAGAATTAATTGGAACAGAACCACGAGATAGAGGCAGACACTGATGGCTACTAATTGCACAGAAATCACAGCTCTGGAAATTCCGGGAATACAAGCTGCAAAGACCGAAGAAAGCTACGTAAAAGGGGGTGGGAGACGGGGAGGATTCAGATTTGATTAGACTAGGTCTTCTCATTTTAGTGAGAGAGTTTTAATTTGGTCTAAATTTGAATTTAGATATACCGGATGTCATGCTGGTTGTGGGGAGTATGTGAGGCATGTGCCTGAGTCATGAGCACATTTTCGTCATCAGACATCTTGGAGGAAACCAAGGAGATGCAATGAAGGCACAAGGAGAAAGGGAGACAGACCAGGAATCATTAACATCAATCTGAGTTAAGACGTTAGCTGGACAGTGGCAGTGGAGACTCTTTCATTTATTAACTCTGTGTTCCATATGCCTGACTACTAATTATGGAACAGTCTCATATTGACATACAATAGTCAAGAGCCATACAACAATGATCAAAACTAGACATGTCTTCCTGTCCTTGTCTACTGAGAAAATACAGGCACCTAATTGTCATCAGAGAGCCTTCAACCAATAATGCATGGAGGCAGAAGCAGAGATACACAGCCAAGTACTGGGCTAAGCTTGGGAGTCCTGTTGAAGAGAGGGAGGAGGCATTCTACAAGTGGAGGTGGTCAAAGTCACGACAGAGGAACTCACAGACAGCTGACCTGAGCTCATGGCAGTTCACTGACTCTGGAACTACAGCTAGAGAGTCTGCAAGGGACTGACCTAGGTTGTCTACATGTGTGTGACAGTTGGGTAGCTTGGTCTGTTCATGTGGCTCCTAGCAGTGAAATCAGTGTTGGAGATCAGCTTGAAGGCGGGGCTGCACTTTGGTCCTCCATGTCCTGGAGCAGCCTGAAGGTGCCTGCCGGTATGTAGCCAGTGTGTGGGTAGGAATATAATATATACAAAATCTAAAAATCTCTGCATTTTTTTCTGCTCCACTTCTGTTCCTCTAGTTATGAAAATACATCCAAGCAACTGTACAGATAGTTGAATACTATTTTCTTGTCCCATATCTAAATTTTTTTTTACAAATTATACTTCTGATATTTTCTGCCTTGCCTTTCTCTTTCCTTTTCTAAAAAAATATATTTATTTTTATTTATTACCTAGCATTCACTTCTCACTTCTACGCCTGCGGTACAATTTTATTCATGAGGAATCCTACACGTTTCTCCCCTGTACTGCTATCCACGTGTCCATGTGTTTCAGGGTTCACCTGTCACCCCACATTGGATGCCATTTGTTAGAGACCATCTTCAACAACGATACCACTTATCAGGGTAAGGGCATAAGGATTAGAAAAATAAGTAAAGGAAGATGCAAGCGAAAATAATAAATAGAAGTATAGGATAGCATCAGGAGGGAGCTGCAGTGAATACTGAAAATTGTTGTGTTTAATTTCCATTTGCTTAAATACCGAAACCCTAAAAGGTAGAAGATAAAAAAAACTGCATTAGCATGACCTAAGGAATGAACAGACCAGTTGAAGGATTATGAGTTGCATTCATAGTTAAACATTCTGTTGCTAGAACAAGACAAGTAACACTCATACCCTAGATCAAAATGTTCTGTAGGCAAACCATTCCTTGGGTGGAATTCATTGCTATCTCCCTAAGGGAGTAGGAAACTGGTTAGATCCTTAGACTTTTGTTTGAGGTAGAGACAGATCCACTCCTTAATACCTGAAATATCAGGTCTGGACATTAGCCGTACCTGTTGTCTGAACTGTTGACAATATCTTTGAGGGAACAGAACTCTCTGGTCTAAATCAGGGTAGAATAGAAGAACCTTGACCTTTGCTTGAGGTAGAAACAGATCTAGTTCTTAATACCTGTTATAACAGGTCTGGACGTTAGCCAGACCTGTTATTTGAACTGTTGACAATAACCTTGAAGAGACAGAAGTAAGTTACAACTCTCTGACCTTTATTTTAGTTAAGGTAGAATGGACACATACCTATGGGCCCTGTAAGATCAGTACCTGTCCCTGGCACTTGAGCTGACTTTTGGGAACCCATTCCCCATGCTGGGTTGCCTTGCCTCGCTTTGATGGAGGGGGAGAAACTTGATTCTGCCTCATATTGATGTACTATGCTTTGTTGATGTTCATAAGAGGTCTTTCCCACTCTGAATGTAGACAGAAGAGGAGTGCATGCGGTATATGGGAGGCAGGAGCAGGGAGGAAGGAATGGGAGGAGAAGAGGGAGGGGAAACTGTGTTCAGTATGCAAAATAAACGAAATAAATGAAAAAATTAATTAATAAAAAATAATTTTTCCTGCAGTTGTGAGTGGTACCCAGAAGAAGTACAGGGTACTGAGAGGAGGTAACTCTTTTAAAATGAGGACGTGGAGGGGAGTAGAAGGGCTTTCTCTGAGAAAGTGATCTCTCTCTCTCTCTGAGGAAGTGATGTCTTGGCTGAGATCTGAAAGCTAAGACTGTATGAACCAGGTTAATCAGGAGAGACGACGCTGGGGAGGTATGTATGCCTGCCCTCCCTGACCTCAGGAGGCAGAGGCTAGGCCATCTCGTGAGCTCAGGAACTGAAAACTAATTTGGGCAACAATAAGAGGATGTCTTGAAAGAACAGTTTTTTAAAAGGTGAGTGGTGGCGGCAGTGTGGCACACGAAAGCTCAGTAAGAATAGAGCCTGGACAGGAGTCTTGGAAATGAATACAGTAAGCACAGGGAAACAATCAGAAAAGGGATAGGTTTTATGAGGTTTCAAAGAAGACCTATATTTAGTCACAAAGGCACTAAACAGTCTGATGTGGTTCCAACGAGTTTAACCAAAGAGACAGTCTGCATACCAAACCACAAATTCCTTTGAAATCCAGGGGCCTAATCAATCTAGATTTGCTAATATGCTTTGTGCATTGACCAAAGAACACAACCAATAAATGGTCATTCTTTTGGTATGTCTGCATGCAATTAGAGACCAGAAATCAAAATCTAGGTAGCTGTCTTCCTTGGCCATTTTTCACATTGCTTGAGACAGGCTCTCTCACTAAGCCAGAGGCTCATTAATTCAACTAGACCAGCAGACAAGTGCCAGAGGTCTTTTTCATCCTGCCACCCCAGTGCTGGGATTCTACAAATGGACTGCCGAGACTGACTTTTCACATGGGTGTTGGGGATCAAACTCAAGTCCTCATGTTCACACAACACTTTACAAACAGCCGTCTCACCGGCCCAGTGCATACCAATCCTTAAGAAGTACCTGGTGGCGCGTCCTAAGTATCAAACGCTTTCCAAAGCACTGGGGATGTGGTTCTAATGACACTGACAATTCTTACTGGGCCTTGAGCCAACTTCCTACACAGTACAAAGAAATACGTAAGCAGCATCCTCAGAAGGACTGGTAGGAAGGAACAGATTCTTTTTAAATAGGGATAGAGATTGTTTGTTCAATATGAGCACATACTGACATACTACAAACTAAGAGGAATAATATGCCACCAGGGCTTTAGGGACGCCTTTATTTTAGTGTGAGAAGTTTAAAAGACAGAAGGTCACTGTCCACCAGGGACAACGTAAGACACTTTAAGAGTAGCATAAATTATGACACTTATCTTAGCTGGAGACTCTGGAGGGTTCAGAGGGAAAGACACTCAGATTATAATTTGATGGGAAATGGTCTCAATAGGTGAAAATGTGAGGAACACAAAAATGCCCAAGGTTATCAAGATTTTTAAAGCCAACTGCTTATAAGAATGATACATGTGGCTGAGCGGTTGTGGCACATGCCTTTAATTCTAGCACTCAGGAGGCAGAAGCAGGCAGACCTGTGAGTTTGAGACTAGCCTGGTCTACATAGTGAGTTCCATGACAGGCACCAAAGCTACCGAGAGAAACCGTATCTCATAAAACCCAAAACAAATAAATGAACAAATAAACAAAAAACAAATAAAAAGAATTAAAAAGATTAACAAATGTGGGGCTAGAGCAATGGCTTAATGGTTAAGAACACTCACTGTTCTTTCAGAGGACGTGGGTGTGGTTCCCAGCCCCTACATGGCATCTCATCACTGCCCACAACTTTAGTTCCAAGGTCTGAAACCTTCTTCTGGCCTCGCTGGGCACCAGCCACAGATGCAGTACAAATACATACATATAAAATAATAAACAACATTTAAACAAAAAGAATAACAAAAGCACTAAATATGGTAGAAAACAGGGATAAAGGGAAGAACAAATGTGATGTTCTAAAAGTGTTACATGTGAATAGGGCAATACAGCAGAGAGATTAATGCCACATCATGATACAGGAAATGCATTTGGTCAAAATGAAGAATCCATAAAGATTTTTGACTTGGAAAGTAACATCGGAGAGTATTAAGGCAAATATTTTGACCCCAAACATGTAATGCAATGATTAAAAGCACATGCCCTGGAGACAGCTGCAGTTAGAATCCAGCTTCCCCCGCAAGCACTCATCCAAATGGAAAGGTACAAAGGACCTTGGTTACTTCTTCCAGATGAATCCAGATAGTCAATCAAAAGGCACTGGGTAATTTCATTCATAAGTAATATAAATCTAGGGAAGGCCAAGCCACAGTAACTGAAACACTAGTAGGCAAGTGAGTAAGGAATGAGGAGTATACAGATGCAAAGAGAGCTCTCTGGCGTGCTAGAAACGGTCTTGATGGTGTCAATTACACACTTGCAAACTTGTATGAATTGCACACCTAAAATTCATGGACTTTAGTTATGCTAAAAATAAGTTGATAAAAAATTGGAAAAAAAAATCACATGTGGTGGTTTGGATGAACATGGCCCCCATAAGGAGTGGCACTTTTAGTATGTGCGTCATTGTTGGAGGAAGTGTGGCCTTGTTGGAGGAAGTGTGTGACTGTGGAAATGGGCATTGAGGTCCCCTATGCTCAACCTGCGAACAACGCCAAGTTTACTTCCTGTTGCCTTCAGATCAAAATGTAGAACTCTCAGCTCCTTCTCCAGCACTATGTCCTCATGCCAGCATGCCTCCTTGTCCCACCATGAGGATAATGGCTGAATCTCTGAAACTGTCAGCCAATGCCAATGAAATGCTTTCCTTATAAAAGCTGTTGTGATCATGGTGTCTCTTCCCAGCAACAGAAATCCTAGCTAAGACACGGGCAAATGTGAAAAATTAGGAAGCAGCTGCAATAAGACCATTGCACTTAAGAATGTCACTCATACCCGGAGAGAATGAAGGTGAGGCTCATAACTCATAATCCACATTAATAAACACTGATGTGTTTGTGAGGCAGATGGTACCCACGATTTGGAAAGAATTCTTTTTTGCTTTATTTAAATTTAAACCAATGATTCTTTATTGGATAGTAAGTACTACTTCAGGCTTGATGGATACTGCAATGAACAGGACCAAAAGGTGTTGCCATCCATCTGAGTTAGGACTTTAATAAGATGGTGGTAGTTGAAGTTGACACATTTATCAAGTCCCATGTTCCATGTCTGTCTATCATCTTAAGGAATCTATTCCTTAAGATGATAGGGTAAACTACACATGGTTGTCATGGGTAGCACATTGTTTTGAAATATATCTACATTTAGCTAATTAACAAATGCATTACTTCACTTTTTTATTACTTTTTTGATTAGAATATACATAGGAAATGTACAGCAACACTGCATCTCAAGAAAGATAGACGTGCAGGTATGTCAATGAGGAGACATGAAATGGAGATGCCCCAGAGCAATACACATAGAGACTCAGGCTTCTTTGTGCTCCTCTAGCAAAGGCAATATTACAAATAATGCCTAGCTAGCAAGATTACTATATTCATCACAATACATAATATGTTAAATGCACGACAATGAGTGACGTGTAAATACCGAGAAGGGAATGTAAGACACAATGATGACACGATATCAAAAGGATGGGGAGGGGACAAGAAGTAGCCTGGATCTTGAGGTAGATTGATTCCCAGTTTCCAGGCTACTTCTTAGCCCCTCCCAGCTTTTCAATATCTTGTCATCATGGTTTCTTACATTCCCTTACCAGTATTTAAATGTCACTCATTGCCATCCTAACCATAGTGGAGAGGATGCCTGAACCTGCCTTCTTCTGTAATCAGATTGATGACTACCCTAATTGTCAGCATAGAGCTTTTGTCTGCTTCGATGGAAGCAGATACAGAGATCCACAGCCAAGCTCGGGGAGTCTAGTCGAAGAGAGGGAGGACTGATTAAATGAGCAATGGACGGGGGCAAGATCATGATGGGGAAACCCCCAGAGACAGCTGACCTGAGTTAGTGGGAGTTCATGGACTCTGGACTGATACCTGGGGAGCCGGCATGAGAAAGAACTAGTTCCTCTGAGCTATGAGGCTTAATCTATTTGTGGGACTCCTGGCAGTGAGACCAGGATATCCCTGGTGAATGAACTGGCTCCATGGAGTCCATTTCTTTGCTCAGCCTTGATGCAGTGGTAAGGGACTTGGTCCGGCCTCAACTTGATATGCCGGGATTAGTTGACTCCCCATGGGTGGGCTTACCCTCTCTGAGGAGTGGATAGGGGTGGAGTGGAGTAGGTGTGAGCAGGAGCTGGGGGGGGGGGACTGTGGTTAGTAGGTAAAATGAATAAAAATAAATAAACAAAATAAAATGAACCCTCTAAAAAAAGTAGCCTGGAAGGCTGCTATTTAGTTAGAAAATATTTTAAAAAACAATTTTGCTTATAATTCCAATGCTCTGGCAAAAATGACTTTAGAAACTCCTGGGTTGTAGACATAGGTACTTGTCTAAGGTGAAGCCCTGAGTTGTATCCCCCAGTATCTCATAAAGGCTGGGGTGTGTGCCCAAATGGACTGAGTACTAACACCCATGCTGAGATTTCACTAGGTTTCAACTCACCTTGCAGAAGAAGCTCCTCCTCAATGATGTCCTAAACTGACTGACATGAAGAGACAGCATCCTTCTTAACTAAATTAACATTCTTTCTAACAAATGAAAACGGGACAGAGGGAAATAGATTTGCAATTCTCCCTTGTCTTAGAAGACTGTGGGGCCACTGGCAGTGAGACCAGGATTTATCCCTACTGCTTGTACTGGCTTTTTGGAACCCATTCTCTTTAGAGGGATACTCTGCTCAGTCTAGACATAGTGGGGAGGACCTTGGCCCTGTCTCAAAGCAATGTGCTAGACTTTGTTGACTCCCCATAGAAAGCCTTAACTATGGGGTGTGGGGTAGGGGCAAGGTAGAGTGAATAGGAGGAGGGGAGGGAGTGGGAAATGGATTTGTATGAAAAATGAGAAAATAATAGTTTTCTTAAATAAATAGAACAATTCTCATCTACAATCTATCTATCTATCTATCTATCTATCTATCTACATATATTTGAGAGAGGGTTCATTTTTTTTTACAAGTAAGAAAACCATCTTCTATTTACACATCTCTAAGTTACTTGATAGCTGACACTCTTGGATCTTGGGGAAAACACACTGTGGACAGACAGAAGTGAGGAAAGAAGGGTGACAAATCCTCTCATGAACTAGGGATTTCCACAGGGCAGCAGACTCCACAGCATTAAAACAGCATAGACTGGTTTTTTACCTGGTTTGGTGGTCCTTCAAAGTTTTTGGTTACCTGAAGCTTTTGTTTTGCTTTGTTTCCTTTCAGGTCATCACACACCAATGGAAAAGAGACTAAATGCTATGGGCAGCAATCATAGGAAATGCCTTGTTTATTTCAACTGACTCCCCCACAACAGTCGATTGAAGGGCTACAAGTCCTGCATACTCAACATCTGTAGGTTTCCAAACTCAAGCTCACTGTGCTGATGAGATAAATGATAGGTAGGAGGTGGAGCAATGTTTACTTCTGGCAGAGACAGAAATTTCATGTTGAGTAAGAAAAATTTTTGCTCTTAAGTCTAGACTATTTAGGGCAGAACTTAAATTCCTGACTCCTGGGCACAATTTTCTCCTGTTGGTACTGTGGAGTGGTTATAACAGCAGAAAAACAACATAGCTACTATTTGTTAACTTCTAAATTTGTTTGACCCTACTACAGTCCCTTCTCTAATACCTACACTTACCTAGGATAACAATCTATCTTCTTTCTTGTCTGCACTGCTGTGATATGCTTCCTCCAATAAATAAAACTATACCAGGAAAATAGCTGTGAAAAGTGCTATGTCGTTTATGAAGAATACATTAAGAAGACAAAATTAATATTTAACACATCTACAGTGTCAAAACTGAACATTATAGCTGATATAATCAATTGTGGAAGCTGAAGTAAACAGAATTTACATTTCCACAGCAAAATGATCATTCGGTTGGAAGCAAATGATTTCACCCTAGTACAATAGACTTAATGCACAAAATATTCATTTCCATAAATAATGAAGGCTGAAATACTTCAGTGCTATTTTTCTGTTTGTATTTAACATGATACCAGTTCTTGTTATAGGTTTATTTTTCATAGTTCTATTTCCAAACTGCAACTTCTAAATTTAACCAGGTAATGCCTCTTCAGTTATCAATAAAAATCACTAAATACGGTTGTTGAAGAGTTAACTGTGTGCATAGGAGAGCTATGGAAAGAAACAATTCAATCACTCAGAAGCATCACTTGCCTTTTGTAAATCAATGTTGCCATGGAAAATGTTTTCCTTTAATACTGGATTAGCTGGAGGTAGGAGTGAGACACACTGTACAACAGAAATGTACCCTCTATTTTTATATATGTTGCTCTCCATAGTGTTCTGGGGGTTGCTGGATGGGGCAACTATTGTTTGTGAAGATCTAGCTATCCCTGTAATATACACATCTGATTTATTTCCCAGTATACAAACAGCCAAGTACAGTACAGCATCTGTGAAGAAGAGCGACCCTTGCTTTGAAAGAGCACACTCTGGACTTTCTTTTGCTCCAAGAATGTGACAGCCATGCAGAACGGCTCCAGAGGTATTTCTTGAATAGGGTCAGTGAAATATTAATTCAGACTACGTGAAGCTGAAAACAAGTGAAACGAAAGGAATCTTCCGGGTAGCTAATCAGGGCAAAGAGGATCACTTTCCTTGTTAATGTGGAAGGGATGCATGGCTGCCCTTCCACAAGTACCTGCAGACGGAATATAATAGAAAAAAGGACCCCCTGCAAATCCACCTCTATTTGCTTCTAAGCATGCACCAACTACCCTAAATTCTTTAATTAATCAGAGTCTCCTAATGGCACTGTTGCAAAGCAGAGGGATAGGAATTAAAAATTTATCAATTAGAGGCATTGATGGAAAAAAACCCCTGTAGATATTTCTAAACATTAGGGGTCTATATGAGAGAAACACAAGACCCAGCTGCACTGTTTTCAGTGGGGACGGTGTGTATTTCATTATTTTTTAAAACAATTTTACAATTAATATCGTAAAAGAATAGATTGTCATTTTTAGCGATAGAATAGATAAATTAAAAAAAAATTGCTGTCACCCTCCTCCATTGTTCCTTCTCTGAGAAAACAAAGAAGAGACTCAGATACCTCTTCCCATATCCACAGTGCCTGGGGAAAAATATATAAACAAATGGATATGAGAAGCATCTAATCAAATGGACATGAATCTATCAGGATTTTGTGTTAAATTAGCTTAATTAAGATGGAATCGGATTTTACAAACATTTTTATGTGTATACATACACATGTGTACAGTGCAAGCACACAGGCTTGTGTTGGGTGTTCGGCTCTCTTGTTCTGCTTCTCCATTCTTTTAAGTCAGGCTCTCTTATCGACCCTGGAGTTCGGACGGCAGCTATCAATCCCGCACAATCTTCCTGTCTCTGTACCCCCACAGCATTGGGATTACAGGTCAGTGAGTGCCAGCCATACAGGCTGTTTTCTGTTTTGCTAGGATGCAGACTTAGGCCCTCAAGCTGTGCAAGGAGCACACCCACCCACTGAGCCACATCCCTAGCTTTGTGCATGGGTGCTGGTGATCTGAGCTCAGGTCCTCATGGTGAGTTTGTGTCAACTCCGCTGATGATGTCATCACTCTAGCGCTCACATGCACCTTCCTTACTGTACTTGAATTAAGTTTGCTTTGCATATTTTACATATTTGAGATGATGCTCTGGTACTTGTGGTATACAGCTGTTTTACTATTGGATAAATTGAGCCTTTAATTATTAGTAGATTTTTTTCCTTAAAGATTAAATGATGAAGGGTATATTTCTGGCTGCTCGTCTGTTCATAGCCTTATTTCTAGAGCTATCTCTATAGACATGCTAAATGTTTGTTTCCAATTATGTTTCCTTACCTCATTTTCCAACTTTTGCTGTTTCCATAGCTATTTCCCTAGGGTAGTGCGAGAGATGTAGATCCTAAGCTGCTTCTACAACGTGTTGTAGAAACAAACTTTTGACTGTGATCCTGCTAACTAACGAGGCACTGTAATCGTGTTCTTGATGCTCAAGAAGACTCCCACTGCTAATTTCAACAATACCAGGGTGTTCACTGTCCATAACTTTCACTTCTGTTAAATACCTGACAGTGTGCCTTCACTTATCCATCACAATGTTCTTCGGAGCAGAAATAATAACAACACTTATTGAGCTTTATCCATATGAATGGATTTATCCACAATTCCATCAGAAACTATCATTCCTGTTATACAAACGAAGCAATTGAAGTATCTCATCCAGGATGCTGCAACAAGCCCTGTATCAGAAACCACAACTCAAGCGGGGCTCTTCTAAGGCGCCTTCTTGACTAGGCTTCAGCTCCCCTCCTAGGGACTTAAACAAAAACCGACAGTGCTTCCCAGCTCAAGTCTACGTCCCTAAGATGAACCGTGCACCTGTCTGGGCTAACAAATTTGCTATCTATCTCAGTCACACCTGAGAAAACAAATCCCCTGGCTCCCAGACCATGCAGCCGGCCAGAGCGACAACTTTGGTCATTGCCAGCAAGCAGACACATCTGATTAAATCACATCTATCCTGACGAGCCCTTGTAATTTCTCACTTCCCTGACTTTACTGAGTCCCCGGTTGTTTACTACATCTCTGCACTCCCTAATTCTCCCATTACAGCTCTCAGCCACTTCAGGAGAAATTGCAGTTTTGTGCAGTTCACGCTGGATTTGAGGTCTTACTGCAACAGCTATTACTGTCCAAAATGCGTCCCGCTACTTCACAAGAGCTTCATTTGCCTTTGACATGCCTTCTAACACAGGCACAAGGGTTGAGAGACAAGAATGGGAAATGTATCTGGAGAAAGGAAGGGCTGTGGAGGTCATGTTAAAGGACTTGCTTTCACGTGTGAGTGGTGCTGGCAACGCTGGAAGTGTTCGGAAGGGTGATGGAGCCTAACTTCTGCTCTAATGGGATCCCCAAGGCTGCTGTGCGGAGCACATCTGGGGACGCATAGGTACAAAGCTGGCCAGTTAGAGACGATGCATCATAATAGTGCAGAAAGGACACACGGTTCTCTGACCGGAATGGAAAGATGGCTGTGGTGACAGAATGCCTGAATGCTGCTATATTTGGTGATAACACTAACAGGATGTACTGGCATATTGCTTATAAGCCATGAGAGGGAATGACATGTTGATAAAGATGCTCGTGTATTTTACCTAGAAAAATTCTATGACAGGGATTGCTACTTCCTGGGGTGATGAAGTCTTAAAGCAATGTTCCAAATAAAAGAACTCAGGTTTACAATCACTTAGACATAAATACTGACTAGGTAACTAAGAAACTAAGGTTAAGTCACTGTTAATCTTGTATTGATACTTTTATTCCTCAGGTCCCTTAAGTCAGACACAGTTCACGTGATGCCAAAGGTTAAATCCATTGATTAGCGTAAATGACGTGTGCAGTTGCTTCGATCAGGAAGAGAGAAACTACACACTGCCTGCTTCAGCCGATACAATTCCATATTGGAACCCAGCCAAGGCATTCATTTCCAGACTCTCCATAGCTGCTTTCTAACTACAGCCGTCAAGAGATTGCATGTCACACAAGCGGAAAGTGCTCAGGATACGACAGCTCAAGAAACAGTTTCCTAGACTACGGGTTACATGTAGATAGGAATGATGAAAAATTCGGGTTAAAATAAGGTAAACTTGTTTGTACTGTGTCTTTTAACAATTAGGAATTGAGAAATGATTTAAGGAATTCACATCAGCAGCAAGAAGGAGTTCCTGCATGAGGGTGTTCAGAAAGCTTATTCTCGGATTTAAGGTGGAGTCAGTCATCTGTACTTTGCTTAACAAAAATAATTATAAGTATTTTGCAAGTATATATAATTAAAAGTACATGTTTATATAAAATACACACAGCAACATTCTCTCCTACTATATATTATTTATTATATATGCGTGGCAGTCATGGCTCTTGGCATCCAAAGTGTACAGTTACTTGGTCTTGATCATTGATAATATCTAAATTTCTCCTCGAATTATCATTAACAGATTTGCAGGACAGAATTATGAAATAAGAATGAGTTTCAGATTCAAGTTAAAATAAATTTAACGCTGTGTTCTATTTACTGGCAATTTGGCTATGGGCAGGCTATTTTAATTTCTCCTAGACTCAATTTCTTGTGCAAAAAGATAAATATAACAAGACCTTGAGTAGTTTTTTATGTTAATTAAAGAGACAATGGTTGTAAAGTGTCCTATAATAGTAGACCATAATGAATCCGCAAATACACATTCTGTCCTCGAAAATGCTTAACAGGAACAGAAATAGTAAAAGGAACCCAAATGGACTGAGAAAACAGATGTTCACAAGGTAGTCCTCTACCCCACAGATGGGTCCCTGAGATTCACTAAGGCATGAGATGAAATCAAAAATAGAAAAACTAATTTTAAAAATTTTGCTTTAAAATCTACATTAATTTTAGTCTTTCTCTCTCTCTCTCTCTCGCTCTCTCTCTCTCTCTCTCTCTCTCTCTGTGTGTGTGTGTGTGTGTGTGTGTGTGTGTGTGTGCTCACATATGCCACATGGACATGTGGGAAGTCAGAGGAAAGACTTGTAGGAACCAGTAATCTACTTCTATCATACAGGTCTCAGGGATTGAATGCAGGTCATCGGGCCTGGCAGCAAGGAGCCTCTCCTTTGGAGTGCTATCTCTTGGCCCAATGTGTTTTTCTTCTGCTTATTTTTTGAATAATAATAATAAAAAAAGAATGGGGAGAAGGTTCAGCATGTCCTTATATGTGCAGTCCCAAATGCAAATATGAAATAACAAAGAAAACACTGTGGACCTGGTCTTTCTTGATGAGGCATTAAAGAGGTTTCCATCAAAACATCATAATTTAATCTTAAACAGTTAAAAACAAGCTATAGACCACTTTAATTTGTAGTTTACAAGAACCTTTTAGTATTTTTGTATTTTATTTAATTGATATAATTAGTTTTCACTAATGAGGCAAGACCTCGATACACAAATCAATTAATTTGTGAATTTGGCACATAGCACCAATCTTAAACTTTCAAACCTAAAATGAATACAGAATCTCATAACAATTTAAGGACAGGAAGATAAACAGTCAAAGCTAGAGCATGCAGGCTGATCACTTTGATCTTTTGATCACTCTGGGTCCATCTCTGTTGACTTGGCCATTAGTAATAGTAACATAGGGGACCAATGTTTATTGAAAAGTAACTAAATTCTATGTAACTAGGATTTGAAAGAACTTTTATTAGGAATGAGTGGGTCTTCATTGTCGTTTGGGTGTTTCACAAGGTCAGTGTTCCCAGTCCTCAGAAGAGTCGCTGAAGAAACCTCAAGCTAATACATTTACAGTATATTAGATCTCTACTGATATCATCTCTTCTCTGGAAAATTTTCCTTGCAAGGATTTCAAGCCCATGGAACCTATGTTTTCAGCTTCTCAGGCCTCTCTGATCACACAGCCACTGCCCCTGAATCCCCTGTAGTGACTGCTCACCCTGAACATGTTTGCCTCTTCTCACTTTTCTTTATCCAGCTTTCCCTTGCCCAGGTTCTTGGGTTCTGCCTTGTTTCACTTGGCTGACTTTCCTCACCTTCAAAACCCATATGTTGTCTCACTTTCTCCGTGGAGTCATGATAGAAAGTCCATTCTTCACTTTAAAACTCATCCCCGGGTCCTTGAACACATACGCTGCCAGAAACAGTACCAGTGCACACATTCTCATCACTCACAAGTGTGGGCATCTAAACTGCAGAATGCCCTTGGTCAGGTAAACATCCGTTCTTTAGGCAGGTGGAGGGACAGGAGGAAGTAGCCATAGAGCCAAGTAGCATGGCTGAATTAGCACTTTAAGACAATGGGGATGTTCTACTGGGAACTCACCAAGACCAGCTGGCCTGGGTCTGGAAAAGCCTGGGATAAAACCGGACTCTCTGAACATAGCGGACAATGAGGACTACTGAGAACTCAAGAACAATGGCAATGGGTTTCTGATCCTACTGCACACACTGACTTTGTGGAGCCTAGGCAGTTTGGATGCTCAACTTACTAGACCTGGATGGAGGTGGGGGTTCCTTGGACTTCCCACAGGACAGGGAACCCTGACTGCTTTTCAGGCTGAGGGGGGGGGACTTAATTGGGGGAGGGGGAGGGAAATGGGAGGCGGTGGCGGGGAAGAGACAGAAATCATTAATAAATAAATAAATTAAAAAATTAAAAAAAAAAAAAGATCTGGGGCAAGGCCACTGCCAGCCTAGCTCAAGAGGCTGGGTTCTAACTACAGGATTTGACTTACTTTCGAAAAGAAACTATATAAAAAATTATTTGTAATTATGCCTCAGTTATTTTATTCAAGCCAAGCATCCATGGGGTAGTTAGCTCACAAAACTGATATGCTTTAGGATATTGAGATTATAAAGGAACAGGCAGTTTATCACACTGTTTTCTTTGTCGATGTGAGAGTTGGCCACAGCAATAGTTCATTGTCCCAGATGACTAAGGGGTCCAGTAAACAGCACCAAATGAGCAATCTGGTGGGTTTTTTTTTTTTCGTTTGCTTGTTTTTGTTCTTTTGTTATTTTTGAGACAGAGTTTATCTGTAGGTTTGGAGCCTGCCCTGGAACTAGCTAGCTCTTGTAGACTAGACTGGCCTCAAACTCACAGAGATCCTCCTGCCTCTGCCGCTTCCTAGATCTGCTGTTTGAAATGATGGTACTGGACATCAGGTCCTTACTAAACCTCTACAAGTGGCCGTGTTAAAGTTGCTATTCTCCCTGTCATTTTCTCAAATCTAAAAACAACAAATAAATGATAAATCCCCAAATATTCATGCCTTGGAAATGAATAAAAGAGTAGGAAGTACATAAAATTTTCCATGTCAGAGTGAGTTTGACTGAGTGTATAACCAAAGCCATAGATCGTCTACTATACTATTATTCTCATAAGAAGATAAGATGGCATGCCGTATGATTATACAGAAAAGTCTGCTTTCATAACCCTACCGTTTGAATCTCATTGCATTGATATTTCTAATAAAGGTTCTTGAGGATACATACAGAGATTTTCAGAACTGGATAGCGTTATACTAGTGGTAGTTGTATCTTCAATTTTTGCCTCCATTTTCCAAGTTGTTTTACATGAAAGATTTAGAACTTCTGTGATTTTCAGTATCTAGTTATTCAATATGTAAAAAGAAAGACTGGATACTTAGTTCTCTTTTTAATTAAGCTGTTAGGTCAAAAACCTGTTGAATTCCTTTAGCCTTTGACTGCTTTGTTGACTGTGAGTTTCAGAAATAGGTGCTGAAAAGTCTTTTCTATTATCTGTTTACTTAATATTGTTACATTTTTCTATTTTTTTTACTTTTTGAGAATATATCATTTTCCCCTTTCCTTTTCCTCCCTCCAAGCCCTCTCATCCATGTAACCCTCCTTGATCTCTTCTAAATTCATGCCCCCCTTTATTTCTTTAATTTCTGTTGTTGTTCTTGGTGGTGGTGGTGGTGGTATGTGTGTATGTGTGTTCCCGAGTATATAAATACAATCTACTTAGACTGTATAAAGTTACTTTATGATTTCAGGACTGACCATTGGGTACAAGATAACCAATTGGTGCTCTTCCCTGGGGAAAACGTTCCTCATGCTCTCAGCATTCTTCAGTTCTTTGTATGGGTTTGTTGTTGTTTGGTTTTGATATTTGTTCCTGAAGATTGAGCACAGTACCAGGTGAACACCGAGCACACGATCCACTGATCACCTAAACCCTTGAATCTATTTGAAGAGTTTTGTGTTGATGATATGAAGACCATTAAAGTCTAAAACATAAAAAGAATTTTTTCTCTACTGTAGGTTGCTGAGGTAAAGGGTGCTTGCCTTACAAACCTGACAATGAGTTGTAGTCCCAGAACCACAGTGGAAGGAAAACACTAATTCCTGAAAGCTGTGCTCTGACTCCTATACACATGCATTTGTCTCTTCTCTTCTCTTCTCTTCTCTTCTCTTCTCTTCTCTTCTCTTCTCTTCTCTTCCCTTCCCTTCCCTTCCCTTCCCTTTCCTTCCCTTCCCTCCCCTCCTCTTCCCCTCCCCTCCCCATCCCTTCCCTTCCTCTCCTCTTTCTCTTTTTCCCTAACTTCTTCCATCTCTCCCTCCTCTTTCATACACATACTAACAATTATAGCTGAAACAAAATTTTTAAAAAATGATATTGTAGTAGAGTCTTAGATACTTTTCCTAAACAAACCAGTTCAGGTCAGGTTTAATTGAGTAATTTTTAATGACCGTTCTGTACTCCTGTAGTATCAGGGAGAACCAAAATGCAGACACCTTACATAACAGGGTGTGTTTGGGCATAACACTAATCTAGGATTGTATTCCATATGTGAAATGAGTTGATTGTACTATGTGAATTACCCTTATGGTTTTTCTACTTCTATTATACATCTGCTTACCTTCCTACCCCAGTCTACAATCTTATTTCTTAACCAAAAGACTTCCATCAGTCTTATCCATACCATTCTCATCAGTTCCATAACATAAGCAATAATCCCTAAGATCTAGGTTGAATGATGTATTTCTTGGACTGTTCTTGACTACTGATTGACACAAAGCTCTTGGTTCTCCATTATTTCCATATTTGTTATGAATTCTGTTTTTCTTGTTGAGACACAGCTGATGGGAAAACTTCTCAGCATACTTCCCAGCTTTATGTTTTCCTTTCCTCTTTGCTGTTTTTGTTCTTGGATTTAAGACGTATTTTCTTCTTCCTATTCCAGATATCCTATATTTTGCCCACTTATTCTTGTTCCTGGCCATTTTACTTTCTTGGATTTTTTTTTTGTCAATACTCATTTCCCCTCTATCTTTAGTCTCTTCATTCTAATTTTTTTTTATTCTTTCTTCCCCTTTTATGCCCTTTCTTCTTACCTTTATTAACTCTAATTTTAGCTGCATTTTAAGACAAGGGTGATTGCTTTTCTTCACTAAAAATACTTATGGTACCGTAAGTGTGAGTCCACCTCGTCAAGAGAGCCAAGTTGAGGAGAAAAGAGTTTTATATCTGTCTGTCATGGGCAGCCTGTTGTTTCTCATGAATGCTTACAAGTTGAGTCATCTGTCAATCAGTATTCAGAACACATGAAATCAAGCATGTTGAGGAAACATGGTGAAATATTATAGCTAGATCTAAGCTGTTTCAGAGCAACTGAATCTCTCACCCCATTGGACAGCTGTAGCTGCAAGTTAAGACAAACCTCAACCCAGCCTGGATGAAATAACATAGGCTAACATAAGCAAAGATGACCAAAGTAATGAAGTCACCAATGACTTCCATTGCTTCAGTCTCTCTACATTATCCCAAGCACAGCCTTCTGATAAAGCTTGTCCTCACCACATCTCCATGCTTGTCACTCACATAAGACAGGCAAATGCATTCTTAGCAAAAGACCTAAAAGTTGACTCGGCTGTTCTGGCACACATATATTTTTCTGGGTCAATCACTGTGGAAAGGAAGCAAGATCCAGCCATCTGCTAAGCCCAGTCCACTCACTCCCCATCTGGAGATGGCTTCTGGAAGCCACATGGCCTTAGAGAAAGAGCAAGGAGGAAAGGAACTCTGCTGCAAAGGCAACCACCAAATGGCCATCTCATGAGGCAAAATCCTCTGCCTATAGTGAAAAACAAACAGCAGCCATTTAGACACTCTATGTTCTCTTTCTGTGTGGTCAATTTGATAATCATAAGACTATAAAATTGAATAAAGATTTATTTTATGAAAACAGCTCTCATATATATATATATATATATATATATATATATATATATATATATTCGACTCTTCTATTTTTTCCTTCTGGGAGTACTGGTCACAGTAAGAATTGCCTGCTATTGTTGTTACTCAGTAACAAGGATAAAGGAATATTTTCAAATAGCGCTAATTTGTTATTTGATTAAAACAAGGATATTCTTGTGGAGAACATGCTAAAAGACCAATTTCTGAAACTGGGCTTGTTAACTCATTCCTGTAATTCATGTAGTGTGGAAATGGAGGCAGGAGGACTGCCTCGAGCTTCAGGCCAGCCCACAGAGGAGAGGGAGAAAAATATCAAAAAAAAAAATGAGAAAGAGAAAAATAAGAGAAAAAGAAAAAAATGACCAATTAGCAATTGTTTTATATAAAAAATAACCAGCTGATTTTAAAGAAGTATAGTTAAAAGCCCATTTAAAAACGGAAAAGAAATAAAAAACTAATCTCTTGGGTAGGGGACTGTGGGTTTTTGTGTTCTAGGCTTAGTATCTGACTTAAATACTACATAGGCTGATTATGAAATTCAGGGTCGGGGCAGAAATAACAGAATGTATAGAAGAGGTATCTGTAAAGTGACACGGGAATGCGGAGACAGAGAGGGTCATTTCTTATATAGCTGTAAAGTAGTTATCGACAACAACACTCAAGTCTTCAAATACTGTCAGGTTTTACCCTGAAGTAAAAGTCTAGAGCTCCTGGTTGTCCATTTTCCTCAATAAATAGAATACTTTTATTTTCCCAGTGCTAAGAGGGAAAAAAAGGAAATAGTACATTATCCGCAAGAATGAGTCACCAGCTACTGCGGCTCTTCCAGGTCCAGGCCTCTCCCCGTCTGTGGCGCTTCAACAGCACGGGGCTATCTTTTAATGACACACATAAATCCCCACTCTGGCTGGCTGCAGAGCATAATTAATTCTGGCCTTTTCATGCTAAATGAAACACCTTGCATACACGGCAGCGTGTCTTCGCGTCTTGTGTGTGCTGAGACATGGGATGCCTAGCAACCTTGCTCAACTTCACATGCTTGATGACACATTCGGGCGAGCACGGCCGCTACTTCTTCCAAAATTATCTCTAGAAAATTCATTCTGCCACCTGTATGAATAGTTTCCCCAACTTTCCAAACTGTGAAATGCTTTGTTTTTCAAATTCTTGGCAGCAAGCAGAATTTTCTATGTTAATTGTTTTGGAAGGGTATTTCTTTTTTTTTTTTTTTAAAAAAAGCACAGTAATCTGGTAGATGCAGCTGCTCATGTTATTTCCTTCATTAGAACATTTTCCATATTTTAGTGCATATTTAGATGTTCTGTTTCAGAGGCCATCTCTCCACAGAGAATCCCAAAGTGTAAACTTTCAAGTTTCCATTTCAAATCACAATGACAAAATGAGCAACACTTTAATAAGCATAGCCGACTATTCTGCCTCGCAGCCCTACCCCTTTTCGAGTATTCCAGCCTCGGCTGGGGAGTCTGGAATATTCCAGCCTCGGCTGGGGAGTCTGGAAAGCCAGGACGTCAGCCCAGCTCCAAGCGCAGGCTCCTTGTCTTAGCTTTAAGGTTCGACAGTGCACAGAAGAGCTGAATAATGAAGTACAGAATTCCACGCACCTCTTTAGGTGTAACCCCAGGCATGCGGATATCCAGTGCAAAATCTGATGAATCAATAGGAGTTACAGGTCTGGTGGTACCAAGGCATTCATTGGAAAATGATCTGGCAGTTTCTTTAAATCTGAAGGAGATAATTTGAACATAATTGGAAAGGCAGAAATAAATCCTATGGCCTGAAGTTTAAGGATGACTTAATGTAGGTCCAATAAAAACTAGAAGGTAACAACTCTCTAACAGCCTCGACACCCAGAATCCCGTTATTAGCAATAAGCTACATAGAGCCAATCTGTAGGCAAAAGACAATCAAAGCGAATAAGCAGGGCACACTTAAAGTTCAGCTCAATAAAAGCCTGTAATACATATTTATTTCTACTTAATGAAGACGTTATCATCCTCACACACACATTGATTTTTTCTAGCGGTAGGACCATAACCCAGTAACATTCTGTCAACCATGAGGGTCCAACATTACCAATCAGAAGCAAACAACAAAACATCCCTAGCCACAATCTTGCTAAGAACAGTTATGTGAGGAAGAAATAAAGACTGCGATGTGAATTACAAATGTACAAGTACATAAATATTTCATATGGTAATTACGAGGTGCGTGTATACAGCTCGATATTTCCTAGTGAGCTATTACAGCCAATGATCTCCCCACCACCGATCTATCTTGATATTTTATTCCTCCAGCTGTTATATACAGGAAGGCATTCATGTCTAAACAGCTATAGGATAGTTTCTGAAATATTTCCCCAAGAGGGAGCGATCAGTTCTGAAAGTCACAACTTCTAATTGGAGTTCCAAAAGCCAGGGTAGCAGCCAGGGTACAGGACGAGGAATGGGCTTTATCGGCAAGGCGCACTTCAGAAGTTACTAAGGCTACAATTCCAAATCGTTTTGGGTAGGAAAAAACCAACCTTGTAGAGACTTCCCTTCCCCAGGACCCTGGTTACTACAAGTGACTACATTTCTAAGGAGCATGTACCGAAACCACCCCAAGCACCTTCCTCCTGTAAAGGAAACAAACAAGCCAAACACGCACCTCTTAAAGACAGAAAGTGGGCTTCTGAAGGCCAGGCAGCTGCCTTGCAGGGCGAGCAGCAGCAGCAGCAGCACGCTGCTGGCGCGTCCGGCCATGTCCGAGCTGGGGCCGGGGCAGCGGGCAGCAGCCGGACCGGCGGGAGGGCAGGGCTGGCGGCCA
Organism: Microtus oregoni; assembly: GCF_018167655.1. Classification (NCBI taxonomy): domain Eukaryota; kingdom Metazoa; phylum Chordata; class Mammalia; order Rodentia; family Cricetidae; genus Microtus; species Microtus oregoni. The sequence continues at coordinate 18,683,883 of NW_024543097.1, forward strand.
CCGCTACTTCATGGCCCCGGGCGACGCGCGGCCAGCCGGGTCCCCGGGATCTGGTCCCGGTGCGTGGGAAGCGGCGCTGGAGTCCGCTCCGCCCGCGGGAGCCGCCCGCCCTCCAGAGCGCCTTGAGCCCGGGGCGGCTGCTGGACGTGCGAGGTCCTTATCGCTCGCAATGACAGGGGCTGTGAGGGCTATCACGCAGACCCGCGTCACTCATCATTCGGAACCTGCAAAAATAGAAGCCGATAATGGATGACTAACACATTACAGCATTTGTCCTCAGCAAATCCCAGCCGAGGTTCTTTAATACACGAGGAGTTTCACAAGCTTGCGCCCAAGCCTGGGGAAAATGCTGGTCTGTTGATCTCTCTCCACCCCAGCGACAAGCCCCCTGCGACTTCACAAACCCCGAGAGCAGCCCCTGCCCTGTCTTAGCTTGCTCTTCCTCCCCTATGCCCACTCCTGGCTTGTTTTTGTGCTTTTTTTTTTAAAAAAATTATTTTACTGTTGTTTAATTTTTACCTATTTCTTCCTTCTGCTTTTCCCTCCAATCCACCCCACTCTAAGGTTTTTTTTTTTTTCCTCCATCTCTCTCATCTCACACAAAAAAAAGTGCTCCAGACCTCGGTTCGATGTAAACAAACTTATTCACTCAATCACTGACTAAGGCACAAGGAATATACCAGAGGGGCGAAGACAAAGCACTTAGAGACCATAATAATCAGGCAGAAAAGACGAGAACAAAGGCATTCCATGTATATGCACCTCAGGGCTACAGATGAGAAGAGAAAGAGGGGGCGACCCCCTGCCTGCACAAGCATTTCTATGTAAGTAATTGCCCAAGTTCTCAGAATTACTTTAAAACAATCTAAAACTCTACAGTTAACATGATATGTGCTTTGCACATGCCCATTAAAAATCTGGCATGTAATATACAAGGCAATAATTTCTTCCTGATAACAGCATGTATACCCAAAGAGGCGCTCTCCTAAATAAAGTTTAGGAACTGATAACAGAATTAGAAAGGGGTGGGGAGTGGAGAGGGGAGGATCTTAGCCGTCCTCCAAATAAAGTATATCTATAAAGACGATGGTGAAGAACTTCCCATTAATATGAACAGGAGAGGTGAGGGCTCAGGGAAGGATACTGTAAAACTAGGGTTGTTAAGATGAAAAAAGAAATAAAAGGAAATTAACAACCTTAAAAGAAGGTTCTAGATCAAGGTCCTCTTACGTTTCCTCTTCCTCTCCACACACTCCTCCCTCCCCCAGGTATGATTACGCAGCTGCGGAAAGAGACGCGTACAGCTTTCCCATTCAGTCTGAAACCCAACTATCTCACTATGGAAAGCAAGAATGCAACCCTACCAGACAGACTCCCAGGACCAGATCATGTCCCAGGCAATTGCAAATACCAAAGAGATTGTTTTCTGGAGCCTTAATTATACTCAATAAAATGTTACAGTCCACATTCTGTGAACACCACCTCTCTTACAGAAAAAGAGGCATACTTTTGAATATTTCTGGCTGGTGGGATAGTCAAAATCATATCTTTGTCCCCGATACTGTGATTCCCTTTCCCACCCCTTTTGCAAGTGCCTAAGTTTGCATGCTTTTTCCTTAGGCTAATCTTAGCCAGTTTCTTCAAGAGGCCTTTAGGCTTAGAGGAAATTTCCCTCTGGTGTCAGCAGAAGCCACATGAAAAAAGTGTGACTTCCCAAGTTCAACCAGAGTAAACCCTAAAACAATCACGCTTTGACTTTACCAGTTGCTCTGAATATTTGTCAGATTATTGAGTCTGAAAAGGATAGTCAGCATTAATTTAAAATCTATCATTCACATTGTGAAACTAACTTCTATGAAATAGACTTCTCAATCCTTATTTTAATCCATAAATATAAGGATGGCTCAAACGATACCAAATCCGTTGATTTGATGAATAAAAAACGTATAGCATAAGTCAGGGGCTGCGGGACAGCAGCTTCATGGTACGACTTTCGTTTAGCAAGCTGGGGGCTCTGAGTTCAATTGCTAGTACCAATAAATAAATAAATGAAAGACAACTGGATAGCTTAGACATTCTCCACAATAGCATGCTAGCCTCTGAACTGCCCTCTAGGAATCAGGATATATTGAAGCTAAGACACGTGTGTGTGTGTGTGTGTGTGTGTGTGTGTGTGTGTGTAAAACCAAGAACATAAACGCTAACTGCAAACTGAACAATAGTCATCATGGCCAGTATTATCTACGTTAATCACTACACACCAAATATAAATTAGCTACAAATTAATATCCAAATACCCCAGGGATGCTTGGGGCTCACCAGCACCCATAGATCACAGGTGATTTACATCAGCAACGACATTTTTAAAAGACTGATATTGTTTGTTTCTTTGCCTTTGGCTTCCTGTTTGAGACCAGCAACAAAACCCTTCAGCTCTGTCTGGCCTGCTGGGGATGGTTGTGCTGGTGTGGAAGGCTGTGCTATTGTCTTTGCTCCCAACCAAGTACGGCGCTGTCAAATGAGAATGTGGAGTATCCCCAAAGCTCTTTTCAAAAATATATATGTTAGAAAAGGAATTCTATTTCATTCAGAACCGCATTCAAGGACAGGTCTTACTTTAGCAGGCAAGGAGGCTTGCAATTAAAGAAAGCACTTGAAAAACAAACTTATTATTAAAATTCTGTAACAGGAACACACCCTTAAGTACTAGCCTTGGAAATAAAACTCCACTTAACCGTTCAATTGATTTTATTACCTTTGATGTACCTCAACCACTACTTACAAAGAAGAGAATTGAAGCTGTGGGTAGAGGCAAGGATGACATCTTCAACCATAAATACAATGCCTTTTATTATAGAAAAGAAAGCTAATGGTGAGCCTTAAAACCTTTCAAAGATGGAGTACAAATTATACTATGGAAGTAAAAATGTTTAACCATTACCATTTCATTTTTATTTCTTATTCATTCCTATTAATGTGCAGAAATGAAATATTCCTATTAATTGAATGACATATTCACATTTTTGTATTTTAAAAATTTTTAAATTTCAAATTATATGTTCCTGAGATAACACATTTATTCATTCAAAATCCTTACCTTTGTATATTGCACAAGACATTATGATACATATTTGGGCTTATAAGATGACTAGAGCTAAAAAGGGAAAATAATTTACTAAGGAAATGAGAATCTCACACAACTGATGGAAGAACTCTTCCTAGAGAAGAGCATAAAAGAGACTCAAGGATCTGAGAAATGGAGGCATCTTCAAGATGAAAATAAACGAGAAGTTCAACAGCATCTTCAGCAGAAGGCACAGCCCGGGCATTCCTAGTACAGGGGACAGCAGGAGCAAAGGGCCCGGGTGGGGGTGGAAGCAGAGGAAATGATGTGTTTGAGGGACAGTAATAAAAGCTCTGTCTCCTGGAGACAGGAACTCCAGATGCACCATTTTATCTGCAAGACAAAGCACATCTACTGTTTATATCTCTGTAATTTCACCGGGTAAGGATGATTTATAGTTTATGCCTGTGTGGATATTAATTCTAGAAGCAGATCATTAGGTAGTAAGTCAGGGCCGCACTGCAGGACCGTGAGATGAAGTGAGATCTTAGAGAGTGTTGACTGTTCTCAATAGTCCCATTGAACACAGAAAGAAGAAATCCCTGAAACCTGTACCGGGTTAAAGAATTAAACAGACATGCTGACTATTTGTTCATGGACTAATCTACTCAGTGGCTACTCGGAAACTGAAGGAAACCTATTTGGTATCTAGCTCTAGCTGACTGAGCGGGGTGAAAGTCTCTGGGTGCCTTAGTTTCTTCACCAACAGAAATGATCACAACGCCTACTTCTTAAGAGTGATTCGAGGAACAGGTGGATTAATCTCCTAAGGGCAGAGCCCATATGTACTAAAGGCTTGTGGTTATTGCTACTCCAAATACATATTCAGTACCATAATGTTGAAGATAGTGATAACCAAACAGATAAGCTCTTACTCTTATAGAAAGTCCTTTCTAGTGTGGGGAAGAATAGCTACTAAACTATGAATTTCATCTACTTTTAAGGACATTGTAGGAAGCTTCCTAGCATGATATGAGTGAAGGATGGATTACCCATTCACACAGTAACCTGATTTCTGGGCAGTTATTCTTGAAGAAAACCTAAATGATGACACAGAAATGTCAACAAAGGTATTTAATAGTACTGTTCAAAATAACAAAGAACTAGATGTCTTTAATAGTAACAGTGGAAGCCTTGAAACGTACATCAAAAGCAGATTGCTAATACCTTTTTAGCTAAAACTTACAAAAGTTAGATATGAGGTATCCCTTTTTTTTCATGGCCAGATTTCTTGAATTTTATTGAGAACGCAAAGAGCAAGACACACCCTAAACCCTTTTAAAATGACAAGTTTCTATTTAAAGCCAAGAGCTCGGTTTATAACGCACTATTTTTCATTTCACATAACAAAAATTTTAAGAATCTCAGAGACATGTTCCAATTATAATGCAAATAGTACTATTTTCTAAAACCATTCAACATGGAGGTACTGACCTGATGCTTCAACACTCCAGATACTTTAGTGAGATTTCTGTTTTAAAATAAGAACATCTGGGCTTGTGAGATGGCTCATGATATAAAGCCACTTGTTGCCAGGCCTGGAGACCTGAAGTTTAATCCCCAAGACCCACATCGAGAAGTCTAGCTCTCTATGTGCATATCCACACATACACAAGCATATATACACACAATAAATAAATAAATATTTCAACTTAAAAAAGTAAAAAAGTTAAACCTACTACATGGCCAGCAATTAGTGCTAGATATTAGCAGATAAAGGCCCTCATTCTGAAGTCTTCTTTTAAAGGATGCTTGAGTATCCTACAAAATAACAGCTGACTTCACCCAGTGTCATCTTTTATGATTGTACCATCAAAAGCCAAATGCATGTATAATATGTCATCTTATTGGCCACACAGATGATTGCCACCCCTGGAAGCTTTCATTACATGGCAAGAGGATTTTTGTCTTGCTAAGATCGTGTGATTTTGACCATTTAATTCAGGTAGTCTTTCAACCCAGGTTTCTACTGTAAAGTTACTATTTTCCCCTTTAATTAATGTGTTTGGAGGTTATTTTTATTTTACAGGTATTTATTTTTTTTATCAGACTTGCAGTTTCTTTTACTTACTACATCACCATGGGCTCATGGTTCCCTGTTTTCATCAGTTACTGTCTTTATGTACATCACTTAGATGTTAGCTGTCTCAGTTGTAATCCTTCAGAGTCATCTTTGTGTCCCTTTTCCATCTGCCCATCATTCTTAGAATATTAGAACTTTCCCGTCTTTATTCCACTGGGTCTTTGTTGACATTTCAAAATGGACTATACACCTTATTTGGATTCTGATAGTGCCATACGATTTATGTGAATCTGAAATGCCCTCCAAAGGGCTAGTTTGGCACTCCTGGAAGGTGGCAGAACCTTAACTTTAAGAAGTAATGCCTAGGTTCAAGTCTCTTGTCAACCCTAAGATGGCTACCTTAATTAAGATATATACTTTCCTGCTCCCATATCCACCAGGTGCCCAAGGCGATGTCCCCAGTTAGTTCCTTGTGCAGCTGAGGATTGGGAAGCTGAAATGGCCCTATCCTATAGCCATACTGATGAATATCTTGCATATCACCATGGAACCTTCATCTGGCGATGGATGGATGGAGATAGAGACAGAGACCCACATTGGAGCACCGGAATGAGCTCCCTAGGTCCCAATGAGGAGCAGAAGGAGGGAGAACATGAGCAAGGAACATGAGTGAGGGGTTCACCCACCCACTGACAGTGGGGCTGATCTATTGGGAGCTCACCAAGGCCAGCTGGACTGGGACTGAAAAAGCATGGGATAAAACCGGACTCTCTGAACATGGCGAACAATGAGGGCTGATGAGAAGTCAAGGACAATGGCACTGGGTTTTGATCCTACTTCATGTTCTGGCTTTGTGGGAGCCTAGCCAGTATGGATGTTCACCTTCCTAGACCTGGATGGAGGGGGGAGGACCTTGGACTTTCCACAGGGCAGGGAACCCTGACAGCTCTTTGGACTGGAGAGGGAGAGGGAGAGGAGTGGGGGAAGGGGAAGAGGAGTGGAAGGAGGGGGAGGGAAATGGGAGGCTGGGAGGAGGTGGAAATTTTTTTCAATAAAAAATAAAAAAATAAATAAAAAAAGAAGTAATGCCTAAAGGGAGTCTTGGGTATCTGAGCACAATGAGGCACTAAGGAGAGGCTCCACATCTGTTCTCTTTCTGTCCCGTGTTCTCAGCCATGGAGAAATGGCTGTGCTCTAAGCACTCCTCCCAAGAGGTCTGCTGCCTCACCACAGGCCCGAAAGCAACCAAGCAAACCTAGTGTCGACAGATGCCTGTCCCTGTACAAAGAAATTATCTCAAGTACCTGATACACCACCAGAAAGCTGAGGGAAACACCACGTCACCAATCCAACCACATTCATAGTTCCTTCCTCCTGTAGGGCTCTCTGGTACCCTGTGCCTGTCCCATTATCTCAGTGACTACCCTGCTGTGCTCTACCTCATGGCTTTAGGAAAAGAAGGCAAGTTAATGTTGATAAGGCAAACTATAGGAAGCAAATGCATGTATTTAAAAAAGCAGAGATACTCTAACTTAGACTATTGTATTTCAAGTAGTATTTTTACATGAAGGGGTGAGGGGGCAATCGCTTTCTGTGAACATGCTTTTGAAAGATAAATCTAAATTTAATTTTCATCATCTAGGGTTTCTTTTGCAATCACAAGAAAACAGGGCTATTTGTGCCTCTAAAAATATATATCTTACTGAATGAGTCTCTTCAGATTTCAGTTCATAGGTTATCAGAGTTAGGTCGTGTTTAAGGAAAACAACAACAGACTCGTCTTTGCTGCAGACTAAAGGTTACGGTGGCCGTACAGCTGAGGTGCAATGTCCCTACAGCCCAGCACTATAGACATATGGCTGCAGAACCCTCTGAAGTGCAAAGCTGTCCTGTGCGTCACCAGATGTTTAGGCATCGCCTTGGCCTTCACCCACTGGAAGCCAGCAGTGCTTCTCTGCGCTGTGGCAGCCAAAAATGTCAGCAGACATTGTCAAATGCCATCCGAAGGGTAACATAGCTCTGCCTGAGAATTTCTGTTGTAGTTCATTAAGATGGAGCTTAATTTGATAACCAAGGCAATGTCATTTCTTTTTAATGCACATAACAGCCTAAAACATATTTATGAATATAGAACTTCTAAATCATTTTAAAACAATAGAAAATAACATTTGTTTCCACATTATCTCACTAAATTCTGAGGTTTGGGTTATCATCTCTCTTTTATAGATGAGAGATTTAAATATCAGAAAAATTAATTTATCTGTTTTAATTATATAGCGGTAGAGCTTGAACTCCAATCCTGACTTTCAGATTTCGGCATCTATGCTTTTACCTCATAGCAATCAATAGAAAATGGACCCTTAACATTTACAAAGGATACTCTCTTTAAATACAAATTAATAAGTAAATCTCTGAATACTGTTTTCTAATAAAATCATCATAGTCCATGTTTATTGAGAAGTTATTATATCCAGGTCGTCTGTAGTCGGCACTTCATAGCGTTTTAGTTCATTGTAATTCTCAGTGCCACTCTATGAAGTTTGTGTGGCCACTCCTGTTTCACAGAAGTGGGAAACTGGAATGTGGTGAGGACTGGCAATCCTGCTCAGAGTAGACAACCAGGATATAAGCACGCACTCCTGCTCACAGCACACTTCAAGTCATTAGCTGCTCAGCTGCACAAGGTAAACTGTCCTTGCACTCATTCGTTTAGTGGGAAGCAGTAGCGTTTCCTCTTACAGCCTTACAGACATTGCTCATTTAGTTAGCCAGCACAGAAGGAAACAAGGCAAAAGGCAAATGACCATGCTTCAGATTTGATGCTAAAGTAGATTATGTGTGGCTTACAGGGATCTTCTCAACTGCTTCCCAAGATTGGAGGAAAGGTTTCCAAAAATTTCACCTCAAAGTCAGATTTCCACGGCAACAATCAGCTGTGCCAAGTAGTCTTCTTTTAGTCAGCCTGGCAATCAGGAGTGCTAGTCTCCACTGCTCCCTACAAGTTCTCAGACCTCAAAGTCAGGAGTTGTTTTCCCTGTCACTCAGCATGAACATGCCATCATTATGGTTATCTTTTCATTTTCATTTTCTTTTTTTTATACCTAGCCCAGTCTTCCCATTTACTAGCTGATATCTTAAAATCAGTTACGCTATGATCATTGATGTTTGGGGTTATTTTCTTTATGGAGGAAGGGAAAATGCACGCTAGATACAGCATGAAGTTTATCATCTATAAATGCTAAATCAATCTCCTCCTCGTTTCTTTTCATTAGCAAAACACGAGATTGGTGGCATCATATGCTCTTGAATTTATTTGAGAGTCATCTCTCCTAACATGGTGCCACTCTGATACAGTCTTTGTTTGCAAGTCAAAATGGGCTTGATATCTGTTAGAATATATATATGGTAAAAGGTCCCAGAAGTATCACTCAAGCATGGGACCACTGCACTTAGAAATTGTTAACAGCAACTCTCTCTCTCTCTGTGTCTGTCTGTCCATCCGTCTGTCTATCCATCCATCCATCTACCCATCTATCCATCCATCCATCTATTATCTATCTATCTATCTATCTATCTATCTATCTATCTATCTATCCATCCGTCTATCTATCCATGCATTTATCTATCATCTATTATCTATCTATCTATGATCTATCTATCCATGCATTTATCTATCTATTATATCATATCTATCTATCTATCTATGGTGCGGGAGAATTGTCTGTATTCTGTCAATCATGTTATAAATAAACGCTGATTGGCCAGGCAGGAAGTATAGGTGGGAAAACCAGACAGGAAGTTGAAATGATGTAATGAGAACAAGAGAATTCTGGGAAGGAGGAAGCTGATTCCTCCCACTCCTGCCCAGACCACGGAAGCAGTAGGATGTGATCTGCCAAACTGAAAAAAGGTACTGAGCCACATGGCTAACATAGATCAGAAAAATGGGTTAATCAAGATGTGAGAGTTAGCCAGTGAGAGGCTAGAGCTAATGGGCCAATCAGCTTTATAATTTATAGAGACTTATGTGTGATTTCTTTGTGGTTAAACAGTTGGGGGTACTGGGGGGAGGGGACAGAAACCCAAACAAGCAGGCCTGGCCCCCCTCCATGTTACATATCTATCCATGTATCTATCTATCTATCTATCTGTCTGTCTGTCTGTCTGTCTATCTATCTATCTATGATTTATCCATCCATGCATTTATCTATCTATCATCTATTATCTATCTAGCGATATTCTATCTATCCATGCATCTATCTATCTATCTATCTATCTATCTATTATCTATCTATCTATCTATCTATCTATCTATCTATCTATCGTTTACAGGATCTTCACCACATGTGCTTTAAATGTCTGTTAGTCATCAAATGATTTTGTTCTGGAAAAACTTTTTGAGGAGAAAATAGCGAGAGGTATAATTCTTGGTGAAATTTCACAGCTTTGACTAATATAAATATTACTTGTGAGCACACGCATCTAATTCAGTGTCAATATGTTTTACTCTACAATCCCTGGATTTCAAGCAGTACTGCCCTGCAGTTCTATGGGCTGCACTGGCTGGTACTCAAGAGGCTGTGAACCAGCATGGAAAAGCATTAGCAGTGTCTGATGACGTCACATAGGTGGAACTAGTCTTGGTATCTTACCCATCTGTCCCCCAGGTAGTTTGCTGATTTATAAGCATAGAATTTAGGTTTAGAAAACTCAGAACAATTCTCCAGCTATGACATCACTTGCATCTTAAACAACACCCTTGTTGAGTGAATAGACAGGCTGTTAACTGTTTCACAGCAATTTAGTACAGAGATTTCTGGACTAAATGATTTCTGCCCTAACCCAAGGGCCCAGATTCATAATCTATCTCAAAGAACACTTGGGAAATTAATAAATTCGCTTCTTCATCCTCAGTGAATTTTCCAGGAAGTCATCTGAAACTAATACCAATGATCTGACTAAATTTCAAATGTCAGTTTGGTTATTTCAATAAAGTATGAATCACCGAACAACCAACTCACACAGGTATTAAAAGATTAAGAACTTTTGCATTAACACTGCCCGCTTCCTTTGAGGGTCTCCGTGTTAGCAGTTTAATCTACGTAAGAGGAAGTTAGAATGTCACAGAGGGATGCGGCCTATTGAGTTTAAAGCAAATGTTAGCACACTGGACTCCTGAGAATGTGGTGCAAAGATGGGGACCTGCTGCCCTTGGGTTCTCTTGCTGTTAGTCAATACATTTTTAATGAGATGCTTATGACTTTTCCTATTTATTGCTCTACCTTCTTAGGCTTATTCCTGACGCACTGGCCTCTCCACTTCGTTAAAAGCTTCCTAATAACTTTAGAGGCAGGAGTTAAAACTACACCTTGGAGACTGGCTCAGACCTAGCCCATGCACTTACAGAATAAATATTCTTTGTTTTTATGTGTCTATTGAAAAAAAAATAGTGAATCTCCTTTCACTTCTCGTGTTTCTCAGAAGAAATTTTCTCCCAACAGCAGTGACTGCTATTTGCAAACTATTCTTTTGTTTTCCATTGCAAATGTTTGAATCTTTACAATAGAATGTCCATAAATATAGCTCTTCCTATTGTAAAGTTTTGCTCTTCTTTTCCTCCAGCGTCTCAGCTGTATAATTATAGTGTTCAAAGTGAAATCTATAATCGTATATTGCTATTACATAATTGTAAACTTATGGGAGTTTTCCTTAAAGATCACGGAAGAATGTCACAACATTTCCTCTCTTATATAATTCTGTGTAACTGGGTTTACAGTAACCCAAAAGAATCAAACAAAATATGTTCTACACACTGCCCACTCAATTTCTCAACTATGCAATTTGTGCGTCACTATCCAAAGTGCACCGCTGAACACAGCTGCCCCGGAAACAGAGAAGCTACAATAAAGTTCAGATTAATCATAAGATGACCATCTCGATTTTTTTAAAGTATGCAAATCACCAATGGAAGAGGCACAGCATAATAAAGTGGCGTGGATGCAGATTTTCATTTCTGGTCCATATTAATACCAGTTTTCTTTGATCAGCCTCCCCAAACTCCCCATGAACCATCAGCGGAGAGCTTCATAATTTTCTTCTGCCTGAAAATGATCAAAGCATCCTGATGTTTCTTTGATGCTGCTGCATAAACAGGTGAGGAGTTTATTTCATTGCCAGTAAACTGTTTCTTGCTGTCTTGAGCTTAGGAAGAAGGGGTTCCCTTCCATAAGACGCTTACAGACCAGCTTTGCTCTTTCCTGCCTTTAATCCCCTTTACAAGGTTTCCCAGAGAGAACTGCAATACACCTGAAGCTCAGAAAAAGAAGATGTCCATGAGCCTCCAAGCCTGAGAGACCACTCGGTGCAGTCCCAGTGGTATCATTCCAGATGCAGGCCTGAGCAGACCTAGTTCATCTCTCTTGCCTTCTCTCTGCATTACCCAAGTGATGGCTCTGATACTGAGTTATATCTAAGCATTGGGTATTCAAGTCACGGAAGAAATAGAGAGAAGGTAAGACTATGTGGAAAAGTGATTCCTACCATCCTTAAAGAAGGAAAATTCTCGTCAAAAACTGAGGGCATTTACGGACCTATACATGAAAACAAGGGCACAACTAACCAGCCAGCATTTAACATTGCATGCAGAAGGTAACACTTTAAGTACTCTGCGTGCATGATGTGTTTTAATTCTCACCATATCCTGCGAGCTGTTTCCCTATGTTCTTTACTCCACAGATGCGGGAACTGAGAAGTTAAAGAACTTTCTGCCCTGTTGTGAGGTGAGGTATAGGGATGGGAATTCAGGTTTAGCTGACTTAAGAGGCAGGAACTGTTGTCAGCCGCCAGGCCACCCTTGATACAGGTTACGTTTCTGGTATTATAAGAAAATACATGAAAGCTTACTGAACAATAACTGCTTGAGCAATGCTCCTAAGTGAATTCATTTTTGATCACGCATAATTAAAATCAACAGTACACCTAGGAATAAGATCTGCTAATTGTTTCATATAGTAAATCTCACCAACCCCTCTCCCCAACTCTTCTGGGAATCTGTGAGAAAAAGCTAATGGTATGAAACAGAGGGCAAAAATATTAGAACTGGAGTCATAAAACATGGGTCCAAGCCTTAATTTAGTAATCTACTTCACAGTGGCTTAAACTGAGGGCTGTGGTAAATGGTCCATCAAACGCTCTTAAAAGAGACAAAACAATTGGAGTCAATTCTGAAGAATAAAGCGATGGTGCAATCATAATCTCATATTAGGGTTTCAGATTCAGCTTTATCAGTAGATAAAATAGAAAACCTCTCTTTGATCTTCCTAATTTAGCACTACTCATTCTGAATCTATTTATAGCTCATCTTCAAGTATCTTTTCAGATAGTAGAACATGTTCAGACAGCAGACACTTTACAATTACTGAAGAGTCGAGAAAACGCATGGCTTGAGTACCCAATTCAAACGACATTCTTTTTAATCCAAGTGTGTGTGTGTGTGTGTGTGTGTGTGTGTTTGTGCACGTGTGCGCGCGCACACACACACACACAGGGTAGGGGTAGGGAGGGACAAAGAGAGTAACTCTCTCAGCCAAAGTTAAAACCATTTGATTAACATGGTCAATATCATTCCAATTTATATTTCATAGTATATTCCGCAACTTTCAACGATTGTGATCGAACACCTCAAACAACTGCAAAGGAGGATATCGAGGCTTACAGCCCATCAGCTGTGCCATGGTCTCACAGTTTTGTATCTGTGGTAATTCAGAACATCCTGGTGGGAAAGGAGCGGCAGAGCAGGGCTGCTTACTCATGGCATCTGAGAAACAAGCAGAGCAGAAGGAAGGAGCCAGGATCACCAGGACCGCCACAAGGGCACATCCTCAATGACTTACTTCTTCAACTATGTCCTACCTCCTCAAGTTTCCACCACATCCCAAGAGCTCCATACCTTGAAACAAGCTTCATCATGCAGCCTTTGAAGGACATTTAAGACCAAAGCAAAATACTAGGAAATTATCAATGGTAAATTAAAATCAGTAACAAAGATTTTCATTTGGTGTGCAAGAACTCACAGGTAATTAATAAGTCACAAGTTTCTGTCTCATGACAAACTCTATAAACTCAGAAGCACAGATCCAACTAAGCCAAGCAATCAGGAGTAGAGAACAAAAACAAGTTTATATTCCAAACACAGGTATTTCTGGAACAAACAGAATATGGAATGGTAGACCAAACCAAGTTCTTGGGATTTAAATGAGGAAGAAAATTCTTACTAGTGAAACATGCCTATTTCCCAAGAGTGGTACCGTTGACTAAGGCATTTAGTGGGATGCAATGCCCTGTAAGGCCCCTGCTAGAGAAGCACTGAGGGCCATAAGGGTGATGATGGTCACTGTGATTCACTTGATTCTGTTGAACTAAACACTCATTACTAAAGAGATGGTTGTTTAAGTTATTTTGATGGAAAATAGTTGTTTTGAGATGAAATATTAAAAATCGGCATATCTGCACAAATTTAAATCTTTTAAAATTTGTTTCCCATTATAATTTCAATAACATGCTTTTAATAATCCCATCCAGGCTACTTTGAAATGACACATGCCAAAAGACTTATTAAAGACCCAAACTATAGGGACTCTGTGGCTTTACATGCAAAATTCATAAATATTAAAAATGATGGATTTAGAAGAGTTCTAAAATCAACTAAGGGCTGAGGATGTAGCCTAGTGGTTTCAATCCACACAGCCTTGCTTTGATCTTTATGAACACCAGAGAAAATACACTACAGTCATTCAGCAGTGCCCCCAATCAGACTTAACCAGAATATACATAAGGAAATCATCCACATATAATAACATTTTTAGAGATTTTTTTTTTACTTTATTCAAAATTATTGGCCTGTCATTTGAAGTCTGAATGTCTGGTGAGGTGATCACCTCATCGACTCAGGAACAGATGTCACATGAGAAAGCAGCTTCTAGATTGGGTACTTATAATCAAGCACCCATCTAGAAAATTCTGATTATATTGTGCTGATTTCTGCTCTTTGGGCTCCCACCAAAGACCTTTGTTTTATTTCCCAACAGCTTCGACTTTGATTAAATACAAATGATAAGTGATAAAGATGGATGAATGTAAAGCCGAATATGAGTGGGATTTTGTAAGCTGTTGGAAAATACACTTTAAATTGTTCATTAAATAAATTAATGTTAAGGGAGAAAGGTGTAATTCTTTGTTCTATAAAAATACAACACTATTTCCTTAAGTGTCTTTTGGCCACGTGGGATTTTTTTCTGTTGAGAATTCGCTGTTTAGACATACACCCCATTTTTTAACTGGATTATTCAGTATTTTGATATCTAATTTTTTGAGTTCTTTATATATTTGAAGATCAGTCCTCTGTCTGTGTGGGGTTAGTAAAGATCTTTTCCCATTCAGTAAGCTGTCTTTTTGTCTTACTGACTGTGTCCTTTGTTTTACAGAAGCTTCTCAGTTTCAGAAGGTTCCATTTATTTATTGTTGCTCTCAGTGTCTGTGCTACAGGTATTATATTTAGGAAGCGGTCTCTTGTGCCCATGCATTGAAGGCTACTTCCCGCTTTCTCTTCTATCAAGTTAAGTGTGGTCAGATTTATATTGAGGTCTTTAATCCATTTGGATTTGAGTTTTATGCATGGGGATAAATATGGCTCTATTTACATACTTCTACATATTGACATTGAGAGATGAAAAGCAAGGAAAGAGATTAGATATCTTGATTGAGGGAAGACATTATGGGGCTAGCAAGAAACTTGGCCTAGAAATTCTGAGGACTCCATAAAGATGACCCCAGCTAAGACTGTAAGCAATAGAGGAGAGTGTGCCTGAACTGGCCTTGCCCGCCCTGTAGTCAGATTGATGACTATCTTACATGTCATCATAGAACCTTCATCCAGCAACTGATGGAAGCAGAGGCAAGATCCACAGTGAAGCACTGGGCTGAGTTCCCAAAGTCCAGTTGAAGAGAGGGAAGAGTGATAATATGAGCAAAGGGGTCAAGACCATGATGGGGATACCCACAAAAACAGCTTACCTGAGCTAATGAGAGCCCACCAATTCTGGCCTGACAGTGAGTGAACCAGCATAGGATCAAACTCTGAATGTGAGTGACAGTTTTATGGCTGGGAAGACTGTGAGGCCACTGACAGTGAGACCAGAATTTATCCTTACTTCTTGTATTTGCTTTTTGGAACCCATTCTCTTTGGAGGAATACCTTTCTCAGCCTAGATATAGTGGGGAGGGCCATGGTCCTGCCTCAAAGCAATGTTCTAGACTTTGTTGACTCCCCATGGGAAGCCCTCTCTGAGGAGTGGATAGGGAGTGGGAAGGAGGGAAGGGTGGAGGGAGCAGGAGGTAAGGAGGGAGTGGGAATTGGGATTGATATGTAAAATGAGAAAAGATAGGTTTTTTTTAAAAATTAATTTAAAAATATAGCACTAAAATGTGCTATATTTTTCTTGAGTACCACAGAGCTATTTTGACATATTATAATAGTATTATTAATTGATTTGTTCTGAATTAGCCAAATCAATATTTTAAAATGGCCTACTTCTTTTTTTATTCAGAAACTTCATAGTTATATCATTACCTTTTCACAAAATATTAAAATTTTGCTTGTTATCAAAGAAGTCAGGATTTTAGTACATTTTTATCTTAATCAAATACTAATTTTAAAATCACAAAAAAATGAATTAAGCTGTAGTGCTATTTGCCTGAAAGACTAAAACTTACAGTAAAAATTTTGCTTTCATTTTGATATTTGAATCACTATTGGTACAGCACTGTAATGAGATAAAGGTTCATTAATGCTTCCTTTGTTATATAAGACAAAAACATAGTAGAAGGGAAATTTTTCACTGAGTTACAATTATCTTCCAAGGACATAGCAAATGAGAAATCATTAAAAATATTTAAATTTAATTAGGCAACATGCTCCAATATATAATAAAAACATTTAAGGATATAAACTAAGCATTTTTTTCACGTTCCTGAAACCTTCTGTATTGGACTTTTTTTTCATAAGAAGAAAGTCAACTTTAATTAATAAAACGAGATAAAAAATTCTACAGAGGAACAAAGGCATGTTTCTCCATATAAGGTTGTACTGTTTAAACTAACTGGTAAATATATCTGATTAATGACCGGGGTCCCCCACAATCAACCTTAGGAATTCCCAACTCCAGTGTCCCACTCCATCAGCAGATCGTATAAGCACATTATCCTGTTTCCCCCACATAAATCTGTCAATGTTGAGAATGAATGATTAGCTTGTCCCTAGCACTGATGAGTTCCTGTTGTCCTGTTTCTCTTTTCCTACAGTTCGCCAAGGCCTACCCTCAAATCATGAACTCTTCAAGCCAGCCCAGTACAGGCAAAAGAGCATAGGAAACTCTCAGACAAAATGTTCGGTCATATGCCTCCTTAGCAATCTTTCTTTGAGCATAAAGGATGCCTGGGGAGCTGTGGACAACACCAAAATCAGGTCAAAAAAAAAAAAAAATCAACTATGCCCAAATAATCACTCTGATTTTTACCCGGCTGTGGCTAAATTAGATTCTCTAGAACCACCTAAGATTTTCTGTCCTTGCGACTCCTTCCCTGAATTTGGGGGTCAGGCCTTCTACCTTCAGACCCACCTTCTCTCCACACTCTCTCTTCTGCCAGGGGCTTCAGCTGGTAACAGTAGAACCAGACCTTTCGCAGTACAATCTGATTTGCTTTCCCTCAGCCTGCCCCACAGAGTAATCTGAACTGGAGATCTCGTGGCAGCTAGACCGCTCGCTCTTCTGTCCCCACGTTCCTCTTCCTCGTATCATCATTCTGCTTTTGGTCCCCCCCCCTCCCTCGCCCAAGTCAGACTGAATTTCCCAACTGTCTTATTTTTGTAGTGCAATTAATTGTAGGACATGCCCAATATGAGTCTTTTCCATAAAATATTATCAGATTTGTGTTTAGGATAAGAAATTAAAACCTTTTGGGCCTTTAAGGCTTCTATGGAAATATTTTAACCCCTTCCCCCACCAAACAAAGCCTTTATTTACATAAAAGCCCACAGCTCCATTCTAGGAATTTGAAGGCCTGGAGCAGTGACACTTTCTCCTTGTGGGGAAAACACACAGTTGCCACCTGAGTCAGACTAAAAAGCAAATTCACTTTCTGTCTCGATGCCTTTGTTCTTCCGAGCACACCCTCTTAATCAAGAGGAACATTTATTTACTTGTCCAGACCGTCAGCTGAAGTTGCAGTCTCTTTAAGATTCTGAGCTTATTTATAACATAAAGAAGGAGTTTGGGGACTGTTACCCCAAAATATGACACTCGGTATGACGATTATTTGAAATGTAAGGAGTTCACCAGCAAGGGTTAGAAGACGCTTCCTCACCAGGCAGTGGTAGTGCATGCCTTTAATCCCACACTCGGGAGGCAGAGGCAGGCAGATCTCTGTGAGTTCGAGACCAGCCTGGTCTACAAGAGCTAGTTCCAGGACAGGCTCCAAAGCTACAGAGAAACCATATCTTGAAACAAACAAACAAGAAAACACTTTCTCTTGTACCTCTTCCCTTGGCTGTTTTAAGGCAGAAAACACTTCGGTTCCTTCCTTGATTCTACTTTAAAAAACAGAGTCTGCATTTATAGTGAACAAAAGCTTGGCTGGATATAGTAGTCTGGGCTTGCATCCATGGTCTCTTAGTTTTTGCAGTACATCTATCCAGGACCTTCTGGCTTTCATGGTTTCCATAGAGAAGTCAGGTGTAAGTCTGATAGGTTTACCTTTATAAGTAACTTGGCCTTTTTCCTTTGCGGCTCTTAGTATTCTTTCTTTATTCTGTATATTTTGTGTTTTGATTATTATATGGCGAGGGGATTTTTTTTTTTTTGATCCAGACTATTTGGTGTTCTGTATGCTTCTTGAACCTTCATAGGTACATCTTTCTTCTGATCTACTGGGAGCTCACCAAGGCCAGCTGGACTGTGACTGAAAAAGCATGGGATAAAACTGGACTATCTGAACAGGGCGAACAATGAGGGCTGATGAGAAGCCAAGGACAATGGCACGGGGTTTTGATCCTACTTAATGTGCTGGCTTTGTGGGAGCCTAGCCAGTTTGGATGTTCACCTTCCTGGACATGGACAGAGGGGGGAGGACCTAGGACTTACCACAGGGCAGGGAACCCTGACTGCTCTTTGGACTGGAGAGGGAGGGGGAAAGGAGTGGGGGGAGGGGGAGAAGGGTGGGAGGAGGGGGAGGGAAATGGGAGGGTGGGAGGAGGTGGAAACTTGTTTTTTTTCTCCTTTTCTCAATAAAAAAAATTGTTTTACTAAAAAAAAATAAAAAAATAAAAGTATCACACATTACAAATAACAACAACAACAAAAAAAAAACAGAGTCTGTATCACAAAGTTAAGACTTTTGTGATGCACTCTTGATTTTGGTCCCAAAGAGAATCATTTACAAACCATAAAGTTCTCTGATGGCCAACCAGACTGTTCAAACCCACATGGGTAGCCCACAGACTGTTCTCCCAGTCCCTAGAAATCCCCCGTCTTTCCCTGTTCTCTCCCGACTAGAAACACTGGAATTCAAACTTTTTAGTATTTCAGACACTACTGGGGTTTCCTCCAGGCTGCAATGTTCACCTTTTGACTATAAATAAGCATGTTTTGCCTTTATTTAATACTGTTATTTTGTTCCGTCAACCCTTCAGAAGGCAGATTCCCTACTGTCTAGGGAATTCACAAATGCTAGCCACTAAATAGTCAAGTGACTTCTGTGGTCAGTGAAACAGGAATATGAAGGAGCTGTGTTGTAAAAATCAATGTGTAACCGACCAGTGTTCTAGTGATGTCCCATTAGCCTGAACCTAGACCCATTAAAGAAACTGGATTTAGAGAGTAGCCAAATATTTATATTTGTGAAGCAGAAGAGAAAGATAACTGTACCGGGGAAATATAGTTATCTACCAACTTCTTGGAAGAGTAGAGGCTTATCTAGATGTTTCTACAAGTCATCCAGAGGCCAGCCTGTAGATTTCACCAAGTATCCCTACTTCTGTACACTGTCTGCTGAGACCTTACAGAAGTTCTCCTTTAACCTAGTGAGTTCAGAACCTCACCCATTTCCCTCCAACTGTCAAATCCTGCACCAAGCAAGCAATCACGTACTGAAAAACTCAGTGAGTGCTACACAAATTAACAGGACCAAGAGATGCAAAGAAATACATCTTAGAGTCCTTCAAAGTCATAAAATAAGGTCATAAATAAATACACACATATTATATAATGTTTTGGATATA
This sequence comes from Microtus oregoni, assembly GCF_018167655.1. Taxonomy (NCBI): domain Eukaryota; kingdom Metazoa; phylum Chordata; class Mammalia; order Rodentia; family Cricetidae; genus Microtus; species Microtus oregoni. Next base: position 18,703,362 of record NW_024543097.1, read on the forward strand.
GTGATAATTTTTAAATGATCTTTTAATACAAGTATATACACACAGGTAAAAGTACCAAAAACCTATGACAAACACAGGAGCCCTCTGCTCAGCTCTCTGAGACCCTGCTCATAAGATGTAAGTCCTCACCAATCTCAGCAAACTGTTGTATTTACCTTCATTCCTCCAGTGGGTTCAAATTCTGGTGTACATACAAAAGTCTATACATATTCGTTTTTCACTTACTTCAGAGGATGACAGGTTTGATCTCCTAGCTCCCCTTCCCACCTTGCCAACTTTTCAATAAAGCACTATCAAACTAGTTTGGTTCTATTGGCATTTAATTTGCAAGAGCTAAATTAACTTTTCTCTACTAGGCAAGCAGTGGCCTGAGATAGTTCCTTTCTCCTGCCTTCTTTTTACAAGAGCTCAGCCACTGGATAAGGTCTTGAGCCAATGCTGGAAGCTGATATCGTTATCCTAGCTTCATCCTCATGTTGGGTGTTTGGAGAATTATAAGGTGCCCACCGATTCCTCTGGGAATTTTAAATGCACTGGCTTTCTGGTTTTGTGACAGTTCTATTATTGAAATTTTAGGAGTTGTTCTATTTTCTCATAATTGTAACATATCTCAATTTCTCTTACCTGCTCACTCTGTTTTCTAGATTTATATCTTCCTGTTATCTGTCCCTCCTCATATCATTGATTTCTACTAAAAGCACCCACTCCCTCCATCTCTCTCTTCTCCCCCAACTTCTTCTCTTGCTCTTCTGATTCCGCTTCAAGCCAAAGCCCCCATAAGAGACCAAGACTCCTGGATGTGTATTTGCATCCCAAAGAGATACAGCACTAATAAGCTACTTGATAACACCCTGGAAGACGATTTTTCACAGGGCAGTAGGCACACAGCGAGGATGCCTTTCCACCCCATGTGTTTTCAATTCTTTAGAGAACAACTATTCTATCTTGAGAGGGTGAAATATGTAGCCAGTGTTGTAGGAACAGCAGAGAAGGTAAAGGCTGGTAACAGTTCTCAGGTTAGCCCCTTTTTAACCGTATGTGGAAACCTTACCATTCAAATATCAGTAGGACAAAAGCTTGAGACTATTTTTGTCTGGAGTTCTACCTAATAAGGTATGTAAAAAAAATCCCCCAACTACTGTAAAGCCAAATACACACACACAAAAACAAAAAAAAACAAAAAACAAATTTAACTAATTTAGAAGCATACCAAACACTGTCACTGACCGCAAACTCAACATTCCCAAATAAAGCTGATACCTGCATCAGCCAATTAGGCCCCTCCTCTATTTTTACATCTGTGTTCCTCTTGACAAAAGCACTACTATTTGACATCTGCATACCTCTTGGATCAAATTAAGCTCAGGTAATTTGATCCACATTTTTCTCATAAAAACTACTCTCCATATCTTGGCATGGCCAAGACCTGAGACTTGGTGTTTGGGACAGGTTTGCTTGCTTTTGCTAGTGTTGTTCACTCATGACAAGCCCTTAGCTGAGACAACTCTTACTGTATTGGATTTGTAGTCCTTATTATGTTTCTAAATAAGGCATTCTTCCCTTATTTGCTAGAGACTCCTTGCTAGGCTCTTTTTTTTTTTTTATTGAGAAAAGGAAAAAAAAAAAAAAACAAGTTTTCGCCTCCTCCCAGCCTCCCATTTCCCTCCCCCTCCTCCCACCCTTCTCCTTCTCCTCCCACCCTTCTCCCCCTCCCCCCACTCCTCTCCCCCTCCCTCTCCAGTCCAAAGAGCTGTCAGGGTTCCCTGCCCTGTGGTAAGTCCTAAGTCCTCCCCCTCCCTCCATATCTAGGAAGGTTAACATCCAAACTGGCTAGGCTCCCACAAAGCCAGCACATTAAGTAGGTTCAAAACCCCGTGCCATTGTCCTTGGCTTCTCATCAGACCTCATTGTTCGCCATGTTCAGAGAGTCCGGTTTGATCCCATGCTTTTTCAGTCACAGTCCAGCTGGCCTTGGTGAGCTCCCAATAGATCAGCCCCACTGTCTCATAGGGTGGGTGCACCCCTTGTGGTCCTGACTTCTTTGCTCATGTTCTCCCTCCTTCTGCTCCTCATTTGGACCTTGGGAGCTCAGTCCAGTGCTCCAGTGTGGGTCTCTGTCTCTATCTCCATCCATCACCAGATGAAGGTTCTAAGGTGATATGCAAGATATTCATCAGTATTGCTATAGGATAGGGTCATTTCAGGTTCCCTATCCTCAGCTGCCCAAGGAACTAATTGGGGATATCGCCTTGGGCTCCTGGGAGCCCCTCTAGGATCAAGTCTCTTGCCAACCCTAAGGTGGCTCCCTTAACTAAGAATAGTGCTTCCCTGCTCCCCTATCCAACCTTCCTTTATCCCAATCATCCTGTTTCCCCAAGTTCCCCCCATCCTCCCCTTCTCCCCTTTCTCTCCCCATCTCCCCTTACCCCCATCCCACCCCACTCCCAAGATCCCAATTTTCTCCCCGGCAATTTTGTCTACTTCCCATAGCCAAGAGGATTACTATATGTTTTTCCTTGGGTTCACCTTCTGACTTAGCATCTTTAGGTTCACCAATTGTAGACTCCGTGACCCTTATTTATGGCTAGAAACCAATTATGAGTGAGTACATCCCATGTTCATCTTTTTGGGTCTGGGTTACCTCACTCAGGATAGTGTTTTCTACTTCCATCCAATTGCATGCAAAATTCGAGAAGTCATTGTTTTTTACCGCAGCATAGTACTCTAATGTGTATATATTCCACACTTTCTTCATCCATTCTTCCATTGAAGGGCATCTAGGTTGTTTCCAGGTTCTGGCTATTACAAATAATATTGTTATGAACATAGTTGAACAAATGCTCTTGTCATATGATAGGGCATCTCTTGGGTATTCCCAAGAGTGGCATTGCTGGGTCCAGGGGTCGGTTGATCCCGAATTTCCTGAGAAACCGAAACACTGATTTCCAAAGTGGTTGCACAAGATTGCATTCCCACCAGCAATGGATGAGGGTACCCCTTCCTCCACAGCCTCTCCAGCAAAGGCTATCATTGGAGTTTTTTATTTGAGCCATTCTGACAGGTGTAAGATGGTATCTCAAAGTTGTTTTGATTTGCATTTCCCTGATCGCTAAGGAGGTTGAGCATGACCTTAAGTGTCTTTTGGCCATTTGAACTTCTTCTGTTGAGAATTCTCTGTTCAGATCAGTGCCCCATTTTTTAATTGGGTTAATTAGCATTTTAAAGTCTATTTTCTTGAGTTCTCTATATATTTTGGAGATCAGACCTTTGTCTGTTGCGGGGTTGGTGAAGATCTTCTCCCAGTCAGTAGATTGCCTTTTTGTCTTAGTGACAGTGTCCTTTGCTTTACAGAAGCTTCTCAGTTTTAGTAGGTCCCATTTATTCAATGTTGCCCTTAATGTCTGTGCTGCTGGGGTTACACATAGGAAGCGATCTCCTGTGTCTATGTTTTGTAGGGTACTTCCCACTTTCTCTTCTATCAGGTTCAATGTGTCACCTTTCACGATAGCCACAAACAACATAAAATATCTTGGGGTAACTCTAACCAAGGAAGTGAAAGATCTATTTGACATGAACTTTAAGGCATTGAAGAAAGAAATTGAGGAGGATACCAGAAAATGGAAGGACCTCCCTTGCTCTTGGATTGGGAGGATCAACATAGTAAAAATGGCAATTCTACCAAAGGCGATTTATAGATTCAATGCAATCCCCATCAAGGTCCCATCAAAATTCTTCACAGATCTTGAGAGGACAATAATTAACTTTATATGGAAAAACAAAAAACCCAGGATAGCCAAAACAATCCTATACAATAAAGGATCTTCTGGAGGCATTACCATCCCTGACTTCAAACTCTATTACAGAGCTACAGTGATGAAAACAGTGTGGTACTGGCAAAAAAACAGAGAAGTTGACCAATGGAATCATATAGAAGACCCGAATTTTAACCCACAAACCTATGAACACCTGATTTTCGATAAAGGAGCTAAAAGTATACAATGGAATAAAGAAAGCATCTTCAACAAATGGTGCTGGCATAACTGGATGTCAACCTGTAGAAGAATGAAAATAGACACATATCTATCACCATGCACAAAACTCAAGTCCAAATGGATTAAAGACCTTGCTAGGCTCTTTATCCTTGTACTTCTTTAACTTTTTTTTTGTTTTTCGAGACAGGGTTTCTCCGTAGCTTTTGGTTCCTGTCCTGCAACTACCTCTTGTAGACCAGGCTGGCCTCGAACACACAGAGATCCGCCTGTCTCTGCCTTTTAATCCTGCCAACATTGTATTTAGAAGGACTTGGGGAGGTAAAAATGAGAATCACATACTCACCTTGCCAGATGGAACATGATATTCTAGAGATACACATCTAACGTATATTATCTGTAGATTGTCCGGTTTGCTTTCTTCACCTAACTGCCAAACTAAGAATCAAGAGTACGTGCTCAGTTCCAAGTTGCTTCTTCAAGTTAACAGAGAGCTAGGTGTAAACTATTATCTGTCCTCTCTGTCTAGTTTCTAAGTTAACATTTCTCTATGGGAAAAAAAAAAACCAATGTATTTGTGTTCTGGAAACTAAAAAAAGGAATATTCCATTGAATCATCCATTAATTACATAAACAAAAAGAAAACCAGCTTCTCAGTGGAGCACGTGCTGAAAGCCATGTGTTAAAACAATAAGCACCAAGGTATTGAGAGGCCAGGTTGACCCTGAGGGCTAAGCTAATGTTAAAAGGTTCCATGAGGAAGTGGAGAATTGCAGCAGGCATTTAGGTAAAAGTTGAACAGAGGCACTGTGCTTGAGTCAAAGAGTTTGTGAAGAGTCCGGAGCAATTACGTCACAGAACTTCAACAAGCCATGGGGGGAACAACTCCTGCAAAGTAGCCCTTGCCACCAGGCATTCTGACAAGAGACCCAGGCCACACACACCACAGAATGACAAATTGAGATCACAGAGAATCTTAATGTCTGTCAACTGCTTTGTGGACACAACAGGTTCTTTTTCAGTGTCGGTTCTATTTACATTATAGAATAGTTCCAAAGTACCTACTCTAAAACTTACTGCATTGACTTAAATAATTCTAGGAAAGATGCAGTGTTTAATGCCTTAAAAGATCAATTCAGAACAAAAATATGAGTACGTTTATTATAATTTTAAAATTTTCACTGAATGTCACTAACAGCCACAATTTTGACGACTTTCTCTACGTCGCATGTCAAAAGATACAGAACACAGGAAATGCACTTCAACAGCTGACAAATATTTGAAACAATTCCTTTTCGTTGGGAACTAAATTTTCTTTGGTTTGCTATAAACAAGACTGGTAGAACCCAGTAGCAGCTTTTATTTTATTGTTATTTTCATGGTAATCTGCTAGTTAAACCTTCTACTTCCCTATGACCTTGATTTAAAAAAAATTTCTTTCAGTGGAAAAAGTGAGGTCCTACTTGATTTTGTCAACCTAAGTAGAGACTTACAGCTAAGTGTTCCAAAATAAAGCAAAGGCTTTCAGGAAATGAAGCGTGATGGACCAAAAAGCATTTAATCTGTTACCAAAATATTAACATGCCCATCTTTCTAATTATACTTCTAACTTAGTACCATTTAGAAAAACCTACAGAGTTAAAAAATATGTGCATTTTTATCTGACCATGGCCAGCCACACTCACTAATATGCAATTAGACTGCGTTTTGATGAAACTATTATTTAACTGAGGGAAGGTAAAGAAGTAAATAAGAAGTAAATGATTTAATTTACAGTAAATAGACCTAAGTGTTGTAGAAACCAGGATTCTTTGACTTAGGAACAATTCTTGAGTTTGCTCTTGCATCAAGTGAGCTGATGTCTTTGGCATCAGGCCCAAGCTTGCCCTGATACTGAATTTTCCAGCATTATTCTAATGACAAGTATTTAAAGGGGGCAACAAAATCCACTCTGATGATTTTTTATCTCAAAGGAATTCTGTCAGGAAAAGGAAAGCCATAAGCATGAAGGAGGTCAAAATGTTTGACTTTAAATCCCTCCTTATCCCCATCCTCAGATCAAACAGGAAGAGAAGGTTTGTTCCCAAACCTCCAGTGTACTTTCCGTAGATCCATGCTACAGTGTCGGCATCTGGACTCTGTCAGCAGCCAAGCTACTCCAGAGTATTTGTCAAGGGTCAAAGAACTCTCTAGGAGCATGGGAAAATAGAGGGTATACACAAGCAGCAAATATTAATGACTAGTTACAGAGATACATGGATTTGCTAAAAACAAGAATACACATGATAGAACCTGTAAAGCTTGGGACTGAAGCAAAGGTTCAGTGGTTAAGAGCACTTGGCCGGGCGGTGGTGGTGCACGCCTTTAATCCCAGCACGAGGGAGTCAGAGGCAGGCGGATCTCTGTGAGTTCGAGGCCAGCCTGGTCTACAAGAGCTAGTGCCAGGACAGGAACTAAAAAGCTACAGAGAAACCCTGTCTCGAAAATCCAAAAAAAAAAAAAAAAAAAAAAAAAAAAGAGCACTTAATACCCTTGCAAAGGACCTATATTGAGTTCCCAATTCTCATGTGGCAGTTCACAACCATCCAGAACTCCAGTTGTTGGTGAGTCAATGCCCTCTTCTGAACGTCAGGGCACTAGAATTGCACATGGTACACATACATGTGAGGTCAAGGCTGCTGTGGTCTACACAGTAAGCACCAATCTCAGAAAACAAACAAACAAACAAAAAACAGACCACCTGTACACATAAAATAAATAACCAAATATTTTTTAAATTGTCTGTGAAGTCATATAAGAAACATAATTTCTTTAGCTCAGATTCTCTGATGATAGAGAAAAAAGCATTTTTTTCTTCTGTGCCTTTCTTTCAATGTTTTCTTTTGGTGGTGGTGGGTTTGAGGCAGACTTTTGTTAAATAGTCCAGGCTTTCTACACCTTATAACCCTCCTGCAGTGGACCTAAGGAATGAGTAACAGGGAAGAAACCTACTACAGTTGAAACTTCTTAACATATATACAGATAGGAAGGAAATTTCAATTGAGTCGACCAGTAACGGGGGAGACAAACTTCAACCAGACATCTCTTACCCCCAAGTGAAACCTCCAGGCGCAGCATCTAATTGAATTCTTGGCCAAAGGGGCCCAATGCAACCTCCAAACAATTCATGCTGTTGCTAAGGCTATTGGTTGCTCTCCATAGACGGTAAGGTCTTATTGCTGAAGAAAATATTTACAAGTCTCTCTAAACATGGAGAGGTTGAGCTGTTGTCTAATGAGGACCTCCTCCCTACTGACTAGTGTCCCTAATACTGGAAGGTACTCTGTATGCTAGCGAAGAAAGATGTAAACAATAACACAGCTACAAATTCTTGAATCTATAATAGTCACTTGCCTACACGGCATGCTAGTGTAATAGTAGCATAAACATTTTAGGTGTAAACTAACATTGATTGGAAATGGGACCCACTCTATGATATAGAAACCATGCCTGACATTTCTGGAGTGGCCACGAACCCAGAGTGGATGGATGGTTTCAAGGAAACATGGTCTTCTAGGCACGACAGTACTGATGCTCATAAGAACTCTCAGAAACTAAGACAGTATGCACCGAGCTTGCACAGATTTAAGCCAGATGTGGTCCCACTGCTGAGATGGAAAAATAGACACAAAGACACAAGCTCCCATTAGATTATTACCTATAAATGAAAAAGTTAGCTTATCCAAGGGAGCCTCACTGAAGACACAAACCACAGTGAAGGGCAGGTCCCATGCTGAGCAGCAGATAATCAACACAAACTCAAAGGTATTTTTGAAGATTTTTTTTTTCGCCTCATATTGCTTTGCTTAGTTTTTTTTTTTAAGCTTTACTGGTCTTTTGCTTGTACATTATGATTTCTGATTTTTATGTTTTATGGGTTTTGTGTGTGTATGTATCTGTGTGTATGCATTCTATATGTTTTCTTTTTTGTTAGTTAGTTTGTTCATTGTTTTTAAGTTTTGCTTGTTTTTTTTTTTTATTTGCCAGTTTGTTTTCTTAAGATTGAAAGAAAAGAGAGAAGGAATGGAGTTGGATGGTTGGGGAGGTAGGGAGAATCTAGGAGGAGATGAGGGAGGGTAGACTGTGACCATAGCATGCTGTATGAGAATTTTTATTTTCAGTTAGCAAAACAATTTAAACATTGAAAAGTTTAGTTAAAGTGGTATAACCTAATCTTTCCCTCTCTCTCACCTATTTTTGCTTTTAACACATACATACACACTATATGTGAATTAGTAAAACTTGCTTTTTCCCCCCTATGCTTAATGATTACAAATTCAACTATACACTATATGTGAATTAGTAAAACGGGCTCTTTTTCTATGGTCAATGCTTACAAATTCAAGTACCACTAAGTGCTGTAAAATGTGAGCCCTGCTTAATGAGAAGCATTTGATGGGAGCCTGATTCAGTCACTGATTAGCCATTCACCAAGTATATAAAAATGAGCTATGCCTCACATTCCTGGTGCATAAACATCCACCAAGTTTGCATAAACCGGGCCAATACTAAAACATACCACAGAACTGCCGAGACTCCTTCTAGCTATCATCCCTACAACTTGACTCTGTGATTTCAGTAAGACAGCTACAACCCTAGTTAGCTCCTACTTGCTGTGCTCGGAACATGTTAGTTAGACATAGGGTTGGCAGAGATTTTATCACTCCATAGTTTTGGCTGGCATGTCTTGAGCATGGACTAACAGTGGCCCGCTGTTACCGCTGCTGCTGCTTGGTTCACCGGTGCACCTTGCTCAGCCAGAAACATGACTCACAGACGGCAGGAACTCTACCACGTGTGGAATGAATGAATGGACAGGTCATTTCCTGCTTCATAACAATCCCACACGCATCTGGATAGCCCGAGAGAGGGAGACGATGCCCATAAGGATTCGTGACATATACCAGAATAACTGACTACTGAATGGGAAAATCTTGTAATTCTACAAGATACCCTTAGTGAAAGACCAGCATAGAAAGAGTGATCTTTTTTCCCAAATAGAAGCTATACCCTCATTGGTCTGAATTTCAAGGACGTACCTTACACTTTCTTTAGGGGCTAGTCGATTTCTCCCGCGGTGCCTTGAAAGATGGAGCATTACCACTTGGGGTAGTACGCATCATGTTCCAAACATCATGTGGGGCCTTTTTCAGGGATAGCGTCATTCACACTGTTTATCTTCTTCTCTTTTTTTTTAAATTCCCCACATTATGAATGAATAAAATGAGAATGAAACCTTTCATCATTATTTCCCAAATTTGCTCAAAGATAAAGTACAAACGGAGCAGCTGGTTAAAACAGCACTAGGCCCCGCTCCAAATCTTTTGACTCAGAATGTTCAGGCAAGGAGCCCAGATCAGTCTGACTCTAAAGCTAAATATTAACCCTTTAGATGGGGTTCATCTCTGTTCACTCAGATGCACAGACTAGGCCATGGCAATCTCTCATCTTTCTACAACAAAGCAGTTAGGAGAATTCCTACGTGTCAAATGGGTCACAGAAGGAATGGTCTGGCATCAAGATCTTGTGGGGGAGGTAATGTGCCACTAAATTCTGTGACTTCTGGTGAAAGGATTATAGAGAGGCAAGAGAAAAGGAAGGCAATTCAGCTACACAGTTTTTTTTCTCTTTAGGCATATGCCCTCCTTCTGACACCCACAGAGGAAAATCAATCCATATTTTCTGCAAATCTCAGCATGAAGCTATAGGCTTTTCGAGAAGCTCATGGAGGCTTTTTGGAACAGGGCCCTTGAAACCCAGTATTTTTCAAAGATAACAGTCAATAAAAATTTCACAATGATCTTTTTCATCATGTATGTAGAATCGGTATTTTAAACGACAAATCCTCCAGAGAGATCATCACCAAAAATTTTTAGGATGTGTTATATCTTTAAAGAGACAGATGTCATAATTCTCTGACCATTTCAGCTTCAACAGGGTCTCTTTAGGATATTTCCATCTAAATAAGTTTTCTGAGAAAAATGTCCCCTTTTATCTAAAGCATTCTCACTAGCATGGTCTTCAGAAATAGTTTAGAAATCCAAATGGCATTAGTGTAAATTTAATTTTATAATCTTTAGCTCATCCAAATAGTTACCTTTTCAAATCAGATATGATATATTGTTTTGTTTTACTTTAAATTTAGTGCAGTTTGCCACCTCCAGTAAGTGTTGACATAACTATGCCAACCAAAACAAAGATTAATCCATTGTGAGATCATAAGTATTAAAACATCAGAAGTTATTCTTGACATAGAAACTTTGAGGGCAAACAAGCCAGGGATCTGCAGAAAAATATCTTCCAATGAGGCCAAACATCACATCTTAAATGTGAATAATTTAGATCCTTTCTGTGGGGAACAAAGCAGAGTGTGTTGCTTAGGAGCTCAGTAAAAAGTTTGACAGGAAGACCAAGGACTTCTGAGTCGTGGAACTGTTCTTTAATGCTTAGTCTTGCAAAGTATAACTCTTGAAAGCTGAGATCCCATTTCAGAGCTCTGACTGATTAGTCACTAGAATTAACTGGTCATAGTCATACCTGAGAATCTGAACAACAAGCAGAATGTATTAGTTGATTTAAAGATCCTTAAAGTGTGCCACGTTGATAAGGGTGAAGAATAACAAAAGCAAAAGCAATCCAGTGACAATATAGTCAAAAAATCAGAACCCTCTTGCCAATGAAAACAGACAAGTGGATCAGGCATTGAAAGAAAGGAGCAAGATGTCAGACAACAAAGAGATAGGAGCAGCCTTGGCTCTTGACTGCTTGCTTCCACCTCCACTACTGAACTCCCCTTTCTGTAATTCTTTCTTGTTTTGTCTTGTTTTTCGAGACAGGGTTTCCCTGTGGAACAGTCCTGGCTGTCCAGGAACTAGCTTTTGTAGAAGAGACTGGCCTCGAACTCTCACAGGGATTAACCTGCCTCTGCCTCCCGAATGCTGGGATTAAAGGTGTGTGCTACCACCGCCCGGCTATCTGTAGTTCTTTTTAAAGAAGGGTCTCATTGTATAGCCCAGGCTCTCCGAAAACTCACATCTGAGCCCAGATGGGCCTTGAATTTAGAGTGATCTCCTGCCTCAGTCCTCTGAGCGCAAGGATTATAAGAAAGAATCATCATACATGAATCCTTTAAAGCCCTTGTTACTATTTCCTGGTCCTACAGCATGTGGTCTGGCATGTAACCCTTCCAGGACTTAGATGCCTAGAAATGGAGCTATCCGATTTCACAACAATCTAGGCTTCAGATACAATAAATTCTCTATTTTATCTGTAGTTTCTCTTATACATGCATCTCCTAAGTGGGCATTACATGTAAAAACAAACAGATGTTATTCTAGTAACTGACTACACACTATCAGTTCTACATTGTACCCGTAATCCTTGAGATTCTTCTTCCGTCCTCAAAATGCTATTTTCTTGTTTAGCCTTCAGTGGTACAAATGTACATAATTGGTATTTTGTCCAGTGTCTCAGGTGATTCTTGGAGTATGGGAAACACTGCCAGATATATTGCACAGCTTGAGTTGAGTGGAGTTTGACTGTAGCTAATCTCTCAGTTTCAATCTCTCTTTCTCTCTCTCTCTCTCTCTCTCTCTCTCTCTCGCTCTTAAAAATGGCTTCTAAGTCATGTATGCAAAGACAAAAAATTAACATTTAATTTAGAAGTGAGGCCTTTGGAAAGTAATATGTGCAGTGAAATCGCAAACTTTCACTTCTGTACTGTCCAGATGTGATGGTTCTCATCTGTAATCCCAGCACTCTAGAGAATGAGGTCAGAAGAGTACAAGTTTGAGACCAGCCTATGTTTTATAGTAACTCAAATCTAGTATAAGCTATATATTAAGACCATGTTTCAAAAAATCAAAAAAAAAGGGGGGGGGGGGAGAAATCTCAGTGAATCCAAGGACAGCCTGGGCTATAGAGTGAGCTCCTGTCTCAAAAGGCAGAACATGCTAAAACCGGACTCTCTGAACATGGCGAACAATGAGGGCTGATGAGACACCAAGGACAATGGCAGGGGGTTTTGATCCTACTTAATGTGCTGGCTTTGTGGGAGCCTAGCCAGTTTGGATGTTCACCTTCCTAGATATGGACGGAGGGGGGAGGACCTAGGACTTAACACAGGGCAGGGAACCAGGACTGCTCTGTGGACTGGAGAGGGAGGGGGAGAGGAGTGGGGGGAGGGGGAGAAGGGTGGGAGGAGGGGGAGAAGGGTGGGAGGAGGGGGAGAATTGTGGGAGGAGGGGAAGGGAAATGGGAGGCTGGGAGGAGGTGGAAACTTGTTTTTTGTTTATGTTTTTTTTTCTTCTTTTCGCAATAAAAAAAAAAAGACAGAACAAAAGTCTTGCAATAAATCAAAGCCCCGATATTGATGTGTTTGGTGAACCTGAGTAAGTTATTTAAGCCCACTGGGTCTTTTGTCCCATTCACTTGAATTTCAGGGATGATTAATTTTTGGGTCTTTTGTTTTGTACTATAGCATTGTAGACTGACACACAGCTAAAACAAAAAATACAGAGAGAACACGCATTCCCCTCTCCTAGTTTCCCTAGTGATAGATAATACCTTGCATGACTCTATTACAACAGCACAATAAAGAGACCTGTTCTCCATCTCTGTACGTTTGTCATTCAAAAACGTTATATAAATAGAACCACGGTTGGTATTATGAGAGGGGCATTTATTTCAGCATAATTTTTTAAGGTCAAATCAAATTGTGGATAAAGCAATAACTCATTCCTTTTTCTGAGTCCTACTGTAAGATAAGAATGTGCTGTTCAATGATTCCTGGTTTTACTTGATTTTGTAGTCCTGTGGACTAAACTCACATTTTAAGCATGTATTCTTACCAATAACTATGCTTCAGAAACCACAAAGTTAATTTCACATATATGGACTGCTAGTCAAAGTCAATAGCTTGTCTTTTCATCCTTCTCATAGTGTCTGCTTTGAGCAAATGTTTGTTTTGATGAGGTTTGGTGTGCAAAATCCTTATATCTATGTGTTGCTTTTATTGGTTAATGAATAAATCTGTTTTGCCAGTGGCTTAGCAGAATAGAGCTAGGCAGGAAAACTAAAATGAATGCTGGGAGAAAGAAGGCAGAGTCAGGGAGAAGCCATGGAGCCTCCAAAGGAGAAAGACACAAGCCACTAGCTGAAAACATGTGGTAGGCCACAAGCCTCATGATAAAATATAAAATAATGGACATAGGTTAATTCTAGATGTAAGAGCTAGCTAGCAATATGCTTAAGCTACTGGCCAAAGAGTATTGCAAATAATATAGTTTCTGTGTGATTATTTTGTGTCTATGTAGCCAGGAAGGAACAAGCAGCCTCCCTCAACAGAGGTTCATGTCATTAATTCTTCTTTTAATCACTGTGCTTCTAGTGTCAGACCTAAAACATTTCATCTGATCTAGAGCTAGATCATAAAACCTCCTCTTATATTTTCTCTCAAAAGTTTTACAGTTTAGTACAGTTTACTATTACAAGTAATTCTATGGTTCACATTAAGTTAGTAGTTGTATAGCCTCCTAAGAGGTTAACCTTTATTGTGTGTGTATGCATAGGAGGAGGGGATGCTATTTGCTTGGGTTATAAGTTTTACTGACTAGACTGATGTTTATAGTTGTTAAGCCTCCAAATGTTTTATCTGTAGCAGGTCACAATTGATGGAACATTTGCTTGTGAGTCAATGAGACAATAGACTTGTGGTGTCTAAAGAATAAGAAGTAATGTTAAAACACCATGCCAGAATACTACCAATCCAGTTGTAAAGTCCTTCCCCTTCAAGCCGTCATACTGGTTTGCTTCTTAAAATAATGTTGGCATCTTTCTTCCTCAGCCTCCTTTAGAATAGACTTGAAGGCACAATAAGAGTGTTTCCAGAGTCTAGCAAATCCCCCAGACCTATTAACACTGTACCTATCAAATGAAGAAGTTATCTTTGTTTTAAAGTCTGGCTAATGTGACTTATTTAATACAGCTTAAATATCAATTGTTTACTTTTTCACACATTGTCAATTGCTTCTATCTGTTGTTTGATTCTCTCCTTACTGAAACATGGGCCCACTATGTAAACAGCACAGGTTGACCTTGAACTTGTGATCCTTCTGTCTAATTCTCAAGAGTCTATCACCATACTAGTTTGCTAATTACTTTGATTCAATAAATAATATAATATGTTAGTTCATTACATTGTGGTTATTTAAGACTTAAAACAACAGGTGATTCTTAAGAGTAAACTCTCAAAAACCACTCATTCAAGACCCCGTGCCAATCACTTCTCCTTTAACACAAGTAACTTTTAATCACTTATGTATTCTTTAGTCTTCTTCCTCTATTTATGCATATCCGCAATTTAAGTTGTATCATGTGAAATCAAAGCTTTTCTTTGTGTTTTTCTCATTTTAAATATTCCACTATGTGATTATTATTATTCTTTACTGATTTCTTAGTTTACTAGGAACATTGGCATGAGGGACATGAGAAGATATTAATCAACATTCATTTTTCACAAATTTGTGAGCAATCTTGATATATATGATGTCATTATATAAATTTATATATTTTACAGTGACTATTGTGTTTCATTAATGTACTTTATTTTGTTTTCAGATTTTTCACTTTAAAGATTTTATTTTTAGCTAACATCCCCAAGGCTATATGAATTCATCAGGTCACAAGACAGTCCTCTATGTGAGCAAGCTGAACTGTAGAATTTTTTTAAGCTGAACTATAAAATCCTATTTCCCACAATATCTACTGATTATGCTCAGTGTTTGTTTGCTGCTTAGAGAAAAACTAAATTTTGCCTCTCTACAATCAATTTGATGATTTTAAAACATTTACTTCAATCATAAAAATACTCTAAGCAATCTTGCATTTAATGACTAAGAATATGAATTTGGAATCAAGACAAATCTATTTAAATGGAGGCTTTAGTAGGTGACAGCTGTATATTTTTTATGAAATTATTTATCATTGTTACAATTCATCCGGAAAAATACCAAGTTATTTGTATGGTTATGATGTTTGTCAGTTTTCATAGTTGAGATGAATAACTCAGATACTATATATATGAAGTTTCGTATGTGGGTCCACTTAAAAACCTTCTAAATGTTGATTTAGATCACATATTTCAACTACAACATGTGAAGTTGCTGTGCTTCAAGCATTGTCATTGAACAATTTTAAGTTACATTATGGTAAACTTACTCTTAAAATACTTTGACTTTAATCCTCCTATTCATGATCCTTCTTCCTATCTAACACTATTTGTGTTTATTCTGAAGTTCTTATACCTTGCTCACATCTGTGACAGGGAACTATACTATTCGTAGAGTTGCCTGTCTTATTTACAGTTATAAAGGTGTTTATAGGCAGAAACATGTCATTTCATGTAGTAACTTCTTAGAGATAAGGAGTATTTCTGGACGTTTTTGACATAGATAGAAATATTGATTATTCTTTAACTGAAACACATTTATAAATGGGATTCACTTTTTCTTTTAATGGTTCATTTATCACATATTTAAGAGACTAAGCACTGCCTTGGATCTACCTGTCTACACACATAGACTATGAATGAAAGTAAGTAATAGAGATTGCACCATTGCTTTGGAACAATTCATTTCTACACAATGAATATGTATTATTCTTACTGGTTAACAAAAAGCTGACAGGCTGATAGCTGGTCAGGAAGTTAGGTGGGAAAGCCAAACAGAATGATGGGAAGAAGATAGAGTCAGGGGAGATGCCAGCAAGCTGACCCAGGAAGCTAAACATGATAGAGAACAGGCAAAGCCACAAGTTACTAGTTTAATAGAAATGGGTTAATTTAAGTTGTAAGAGCTAGTTAGCAACAAGCCTGAGCTATTGGCTGAGTCATGAATTCATGAGGTCATGAATGTTAAAAAAAAAGTGAGAGGGATCTATGGGAAGGTTTTAAGGGAGGAAAAGGAGTAGAAAAATGCTGTAATCTCTCCAGAGGGAATGTTGCCCCTGCCTGCCACCAGCTGCAACATTCAGGAGAACAGACCCTGCACCTCATGTGGGCAGTACAATAGAGCCAACTCCATTTGCAGAGGCGTGGATGAGTCAATTCCAATATTGTGAGCATGGATGAGCTGTCCCCATTACTCACTTGTCATGAGGCGACATGCACAGGAGAGAGATGTCCCCCCCCCCACCTCCCATCAATGTCTGAGGCAGGTGGTGGGGCTGCTGGCCCTGAGGTCACAAGAGTGGGAGAGCAAGCCCTGCCCCTCATCTGCTGCAGCACTCTGAAGAGTAGACCCTAGGCCCATCCTGGAACACAGTAGAGCTGGCCCTGAAGGTGTGGGTGTGGGAGATCTGACCCTGAGGGCACAAAAGCTGGAGAACTGGCCTTGCCCCTTGCTCATCACTGTAAGGGTTAACCTGCCAAGGCAATGCAGGAGAGCTCACCTTGGTGGTAAGGACAAGGGAAAGATGTGGGGGTAGGGGGCTGACCAACCCTACAACGACCCAGGCCCAGAACCAGGGTTATGGGTTAGCCCCACCCCATCTGTGATCTGCTGGAGCACGTGAAGGGGTTGATCCTGCAGACTCAAAGCTGCAGGACCTTCACCACATAGGGCAACAACAGGGTAACCAAGAGGAGTCTCACTGAGGGCCCAGCATTGATAGTGTAGCCGAAACCAGAGGCCTCGAATCAGACTTTTTGCAGTGAACACTTGCCACAAAGATAGATGGATAAAAAGGTTTTCTGTGTGATTCATTGTGTCAGACTACAGCTTCCATGATGAGATTTCCCCCCTTTTTTTCTCTTAAATTTTATTGGGGGGCGGGGCTGCAAAGGGCTGAGGACGGATATTTAGGGACCAGAAATGAATGGGATCGAGATGCATGATGTGAAAGACACAGAGAGTAAACAAAAAGAAAGTTAATAAAAGAAAAATGTTGCAATCTAATTATCACCTCAAAAAAACCCATAAAGGTAAACTAATAATATGTTTTATGTGTGTATTTTCTGTGCCTTTGTGCATATTTAAAGTAAGAAAATTCAGTGTAGAGATTAGAGACCAGATCTAACCAAAGCTACCGGCTGAAGATACTTTGGCAGGGATATTCCTCACACTGACATCTATGCTTTACGGCTTGGCATAAAGGCCTTAAAACCACATTAAATGCTTTGTGTGTCTTGAGGAATCTTAAAATCTCTCTGTAAATTGGCAAAACTCTGTTATTGCTCTGCCTTGGCCACAATGATACAGAACCTGACTGTGAGCAAGAAGAGCAAGGGGAAGTAGAAATAAAGCCTGAAATGGAACATACACATTAAATATGACGCTTAGTTATGACATTTAAAGGCGGTGTGCACTCTTATTTTAGAGGATATACATCAACATGCATATGGTTAACTTCCTTATGCTTCTGGGTCTTTCTTTTTTCTTGTTCTTCATTTTCAGTAATCTGATCATGGGTTGAAATAGGTCTGGGGAGGTTTGCTTTTAACTACGTAAGCCAACACCCATGTGCTTTTTCAAAACAGCACCATTTTAATGATGTTTATAATTCCTTTTAAAACATTAGAGTATCATCTTGGTGATTAATAATTCAACATACAATAAAACAAAACCAAACAAATGGCCAAGTGTAAGAACGCGGCACAAGAAATAAGTCTGAAGATAATGCAATGTCTGTCCAAATAAAGAAAAAGCAATGCAGGCTTTATAGGCAAAGCACTGGGGCGTATATTTAAAGATCTAGTGTCTAGTCAGGAATGGCAGTAGACATTTTTTCCCCTAGAAAAACGTAATTATATCGCGATTAAATCATTTGTCTGATGTCTTATTGAGAATTGCATCTTAGCCTTCTACCCTGCTATTTCTACAACTGACTAGTTCTTTTTTTCTTTCTACCACCCTGAAAAATGGGTTTCATCAGAGCCAATTCATGGCTCACTTTCCAACCCCATCCACTCAAGCCTCTACGGCTTTTCACCTGAAGCCCCTGCAGTTTAAAGATAGAACGAGGTGGATCCCAACCTCAGTCATTGAATACGGAGGGAACAATTTTCTAAATGATGCGCTTCTGCTTTCAGCCACTAATTACATCTCAAAAGGGCCCGGAATAAAAATACCTCTGACCTAGAAGGTTGCTGTGGAGTTTCTTTTCTCCCCATAATAAATTCCTTATATTCTGAGCAAAGGAAATGACTGTCCCACCTGGAATCCATGAATACAAGCTTTGAGAAGTGGAATTGGTTAACAGAAAGCAAATGAAGTTTTACGTGGCTAGGGCTTCTGGGATATGTGGCATTCCACCCTGAAAGCATACGCATCCACATGCATGCTATATCACAAATAAAAGTAATGAAATCTTTCTTAAAGATCTTTAGAAAGTTAAATGCTGGAGTACTTTCAAGATGCAGGGAATGAAGGTGACATTTCAAGGTTATCTCCAGATCTCAGATAGCGTATTTATTACACTGAGTTGATCCATCACTGTCAATGCTCCAAATTAAAGAATATTTAACAGTGAAAAACTAGAACATCTTCCATCTTAATCAAACGTTTTAATCAAGAATTAAGGAGCTATGTGATGTGTCTGTCACGAATGGATTAGCATGTGAAGCAGACAGTTGGGTCTCACCCTTCCTCATGGTTCCTTCTGATTTCTCTTTACTGATCATGAACAGAAATCACTAAGGAACAAACATTTCCTGGAAGCATAGAATATTAAGAACTTAACCCATGGGGTATTTACTCTGAGGACAATCAATGATGGTCATTAAACTGAACCCCTAGAAGTTAGGTATTTCCCTGACACAAAGGAAACTGGAAAAATCATTAAACATCACTACTTTTGCGTTTTTTTTTTCCATTACATTCAGCTGAATTTATCTTTTACTGTCTGTCTTGTATCTGAGGCTTACTGATACAAAATTACCTTCAAATGTAGCTATCTTTATAAAACACACACATGCATTGTATCTATACATCAACTCGTTTGAAGCAATCTAACTCCAAAGAACATCCTGGTATTATTAAAAATGACAAGTGGTGATGGCACACGCCTTTAATTTCCGCACTTGGGAGGTGGAGGCAGACAGATCTCTCTGAATTTGGGGCCAGCCTGGTCTACAGAGCGAGTTCCAGAACAGGCTCCAAAGCTACAGAGAAACTCTGTTTGGAAAAAAAAGAAAAAAGTAATTATATATAGTTGTGAAAAAGGCTCTGACTGAATACTGTGAAAATGCCCACGGTGGCAATGATGACTGCCTATATGCATACTAATGCTATCTGATTACATTAAAAACAAAAACCTAATAAATGGAAAATAAAGGAAACCATTTAACATGCCCTGATCTGGGTGTGGTTCAGTGATGGAATGCTTGTCTGGTGTTCTTCCAGGTTCTACACTGCTACAGAGGCAAAGGTTTGAAAAGATAGAGGTCAAAACTGAAAGAAAGGGGCTGGAGAGGTGGGTGAGTGGAAAATACATGCTGGATAAGCATGGAGACCTGAGTAGGGGTGCCTGGTACCCACAGAAAGCTGATGAGGTAGCACAGGCCTGTAGCCAGGGTGTTGGAGAGCTGGAGACAGGCAGATCCCAGGGATCCACCAAACATCGTGAGACCCTGTCTCACAAACCATGGTGGAGAGAAAGTAAGAAAGAAATCAAATATCTATTTCTGGCCTTCACAGGCACACACCCTTGCATAGGCATACACCGCAGAAAAAGAGAAAGAAATGGACAAGGATGAAGCCACTGTGATCAATTCTTTTCCATTTTGGAGTCAGATAAATCAAAACGGAAGTAAAATATGCAAGGCATAATTTTCCTATTAAATATTACTTTAACATTAAAAACTTTTTTCTGACTAAACTTGTTTCTATGATTTTTGCAAATGTACAATCATCTATACAAAACAACTTTTAAAGCTATGGGTTTGTTTGATTTTTCTCTTTCCTCTTTGTTTTTTTTTTTGTTTTTTGGTGTTACATTATAATTTAATGTTAGCCACACACTTGATTGCATTATAATTTATCATATGGATCCTGAAATGAAGCATCTCACTTCCCATTATAGTCTAAAAATGTAGGCACAGTTATGATGTTTTACCAGATGTCTCTAATGCTTATCCTGATTAATTCTGTGTGGCTGGACATCCTGCTTTCTTGGGCTGAGGAAAACATAAATAGCAAGAAAAGGAAATTAGTTATCAGTGTGCCTCTTACATTTCATTTCATTGAGAAGAATTCATTTTACTTAAGTCAGCGCTTTATATTACACTTCTTGGTTTTATTTAATTGTTTAGGCATAAGGGAAGAGAAAAAACATATTTGTGAGACAAACTTAACATCAAAGCAAGTGGTACAAGATTAAATAATTTATGGTTTAAAGCACAATGATTAATGCAACTAATTAGCCCTACTTTGTCGACCACTAAATAAACAAAAGTTTTGTTTATCTAGCACTTATTTTTGGCAAGAGAGGTCTGGGATTTTGAGAGAAAGCATTGCTAAGGAATGAGAAGAGGCTTACAATTTCAACAAATAAGCACGCTGTATAAAAGTAACCAATGGAGAGGTTTAGTGGAAAGATAAAAAATAAAGCCCTCTAAATGCTTAATAGGGATTCTTAAAAGGCTGCAAGAAAATACAGGTACATTAGGGAGCGACTGTCTCATCATGCTTGGTTTATCCCTGAGGGAGGGAAAAGAGGTGTAGTACACCATCCACTTAATCTCTGGGTAGATGGAAAGCTCTGCCTGCAACCCAGCTGTGAAGACCCTGTGAACTGTGATCAAGGTAACAAAGCAGATGGCAGAAGCAGCGTGTGGCTTCTCACCATCAGGTTCCCGCCTCACTGCATGGTAAGCAGCCCTGGTACATTCCTAACACACACAAGGCCGCACCGATCTCCCTCTCAAGGTTCTTTCTTGGTGTGTGCATTGTCAATATTATCACTTGACCAAGGTACTTTCTTTCCACTTCCTCATAGAAGAGTAGGCTTCCGGAGTAGAGAGCTATCTTTCTAGCAGTAGAATAGCACCTGACATACAGTAGGTATTCTGTAACACTACTGAACCGAAGAATTTAACAAGACAAGGAAAGGGAGAGGGGATGAGCATGTAAAGAGCATCCCATATCTGAAAGGACAGAGTTAGGGGGTAGTAAGCCACCAGATCAGGCATCACCCGAGATGTATAATCCTTTAACTTTATTTTTAGCTTTTAACCTTTTGTTTTTTAAGGTGACATTTCAATTTTTATGTTAATAAGTTTGGCAATTTAGACAGAATGGACAAATATCTTGAAATAGTTCATCATTTTTTGGTTTTTAATTTTATTTGATTCTCTTTTTATCATTTATTTTACACAGCAACTACAGTTTCTGCCTGCTCACCTACTATACCCTCCCCCACCCCAGCTCTCATCTACTCCCCTCCCCATCCACTCCTTCATCTTCATGGCAGTCCTCCCATGGGCTTGGGCAAAAGCATGGCACATTGAGTTGAGGCTGGACTGAGCTCCTCCCCCTGCATCAAGGTTGGGTGAGATAACCCAGCATGAAGATCAGGTTCCCAAAAGCCAGGGACAGGTCCTGACTGTTGGGACCATTTGGAGTCCCGGCCTCCAGCTGCTCTTCCCTGCTAGAAATCTTTACTTTCCTTCTGATTTGAGTTACTAAAGGCTGTGTCAAAGTTATTTACCAGCTCTGCTTCATGAGCACGTGTTGCCTTGGCCTTGAGGATCAGAGGATAAGGTTTTCACCTGTTGGCCCACTTGACTGTTGGGTATATAAGCCTCCATGGTGCTATTGAATAAAGGGCTTCTTACCAGTGGCTAGAAGTCCATGTCTCTGTCTATCTGTCTGTGTGAGTCTCTTTGTGTTTAAGCCTCCAGCCCCTCGCCTGAAGCTCGCCAACTGTATGGTAGCACCTCAATTGGAGGTCCCACAGAGATCAGGAACTAGGGAATGCTGAAAGGTTGCCCTCAGAAGGTGAGGGTGGATTGGGGTATGTGTTAATCCTGACATCCTTCGCTCAGGTTTTGGTTCCAGGCTGTGCAGGCAAAGCAAGTGGAAATCCAGCGGAGAAAGAGGGGTGAGCAGACAGGCGTTGTGTGCTGCACTTGACCTCACGGCTACATGGTTTGATTTCAGCTGAGAAGCAAAGCAATAAGAAAACCCAAAACCCCAAACCACTCAACAGGGACTACAGCACTGAAAGCTTATTTGAATTAGTAATCTTTTCAGAAAAAAGTATTAAAATTGCCTATAATGTATTTCTAAGAAGGAGACCGTGAAAGTTTCTTCTCCAATATCACACTATTAATTTTGCCTTCTCCTATTTTAGTGCTATTATATTTAAGTTTCATTTCCTAGAGAGAAGGCAATTCACAAGCACAACTGAAATGATATATTATTCTCCTTGACTAGAAATGATTATTTGCCCATTCATGTTTTTTTTTTAACTCAAGCTTTGCAACAGTTACTGGATATATTTCTGAATATGAAATACACAACCTGCTCTCTCAACTACTGAAACATACAGCCGTTTCTACAGGCTTTCATCCTTTCTTGGAAGCAGTAAAACTCAAGATTTTAAATTTAAGTAGAATAACGTTACTTATGCCACTGTGTGACAGAATTTGAATATTTTAATTGTGTGCAATGTTTCTTGCACCTTGTAGGTTAGAAGTATAATGCCATGAGCTTCATTATTTAAATCATGTATGTGAGGCCATTCTTCCCTGAGCTATTTTGAGAGGTGCAAGTGAGCAGTGCACTGAGTGTTACTGTCCAGCAAAACTGAAATGAATTTTGGCATTATAGTTCCTTCCAGATTTGGGGATGAGGGAGCCTTTCCATGTTTCTGTATTATTATGTCATCTTTAGATATGTGAATGATTAAAAAAAAATGAGTTGCACTTGAAGGAGAAAATTACAAATGCTTGTGCTTATAAAAAATATCCTCTGAACAATTATACTGACTCAATTCCAGGAAGAACTGCTTTTTTTCCCCAGCTGACAACACAGCCACCACCATGACAAATATACTTTTTAATGAGTCAACAGCTAAGTAAATTTGGCTAAGTGCTCCCAAATCTCATCTTCAATAGACAGGTAGGTGCCTGGCTATTGCCTGGCTTGTCCACGTTCACCAAGGTTAATACTGAAATGAGAAGGCATCTGACTCAAAGTAGATCACATAAAACCTCAAAGCTATCATCCAGCTAACATATGTGTATATACGCGTGTCTATTTATCTATGTACATATAACATAGACTAGAATGCCTTGAAATTACAGAATGCCATACAAATGCAAGATTCAGGCTATTAATATTGTTTCCAGTGATGGCTAAAAATATTAACACATGTAAATGGTTTTTCGCCTAGCCATGTGAGATTTGAGCAAGGGAGAAGATTCAGAGACCGGAATCCAAGCAGAAATGTTGGATTCCTTTCTGCACTGGTGCCGCCAGCGTACAGCACGTGCAACTTTAGACGTGTAGAGGGAGTCCTCCTTTGCATGCCTGGCTTGTAATTGCCTGCTAACTCATCCTTTGCTTTGCCCTGGCCACCTTATAATCTGCTCTCGACGCACAGCAATCACACTAAGCCTTTTAAAGGATGAAGTGGTGCAGGTCATTCCTCCGTTTCCCATTCCTCAGCGACTTCTCCCCTCACACAGATTGAAAGCCTTAGCTCTTACACTGACCTGCCAGACCCTACGGTGTTGACTTCTCCACCCTGCCCCACCTCAGGGACTTTTCTTTTCTCTGCTTTTCTCTTGTCCGTTATCCTCTAGACATAACCACCTCCTTGCCCTCTATAAACAGGCAGGTTCCCACTTCACTGTCTTTGTATTTGCCCAGAACAGTCTCTGTCTTCAAATGGTTTCCTCTCTTGCTTCCCTTCAAATCTTTGTTCAGTTGCTACCTCTCTGGGAGTTTTCTTCAACTTCGTTATTTATGAAATATAAATCAGATGCACCCTAAGCTATTTTCATCTTTCATTCCCCATCTTGCTCCAAGATACTCACTACCAAAGCTTTAACATACTAGATTTCTTATTATGAATTCCATGAGAGTAGGCATTTTTATACTTCATTGACTGCTATTTTCCCATCACCTAGCATGAGGCCTGTCAGATAGAACAACATCTATATGCATTTGTTAATTGATTTACTACTTTAATATCACACACACACACACACGATTGCTATAAATTATAAGGTTGCAACAAGTTTTTATGGATTTGGTATTAAAGCCTAAGTTACAGTTTCTAAAAGTAAAAAAAACCCAAAAGGCATAAGTAAGGTTGATATTTTTCTTTTAAAAGTAAACACAAAACAAAGTGAACTAAACCACTTCTAGTGTAGCAATAATTCAGCACTAAGTTCATGGAGTTCCAGCGCACCCCTAAAACTTTTTGTTTGGTCAACTACAAATGTCAGTTGACAAAACACACTTTAAATCCAACCTTGATTAAAATGTTAAAAAACCCAAAATTATCAAATCAATTATATACATCTTTGACTCTCCTTTGTGAAGAATCAAGATGACAGAAGCCAAATAAGGCATTCTATGCCGCTGTATTCTGCTCTCATAAACACATAAAAGTACATTCTCCCTGTTAGCCATTATTCTGTCATAGTTTATTGAACAGTCGCAAACAGCTCATTGTAGATCTGTTCTTAAAATAAATGGCCCTGGAGACACAAAGTTCAGCAATCCTCATTTTGACAATTCTAGAATATTCTCAGTGGAACATGATAAAGCTATATTAAAAAATTAAATATACATTAAAAGTCTCTCAAGTCTTTTTACCAATGCACCAAATACATTTTAAGAAACAAAAAACATTATATTTACCGATATAATGATTTGTTGGAGTGGCTATAAAACAATTATGCTTATGAATCCTAGTATTAAAGATATAAATACGCTATTTTATCTCAAAGCCCCACTGGAACAGAAAAGTACTGTGGTCATTCACATGAAATTTGACTCCGCAGTACATCCTTTCTCATCCATCACATCCGGTAGCTCTGATAACCCTCACACAACCAGATGTTTTAACTGTTTCATGGTTGTGCAGATGTTCTTTAGGGGAACCCTTTGGAGTCAGAAAGCATCAATGAACAAATAATCAAGAAACAATCAACTTGCTGGGTGGTGGTGGCACACACCTTTAATCTCAGCACTTGGGAGGCAGAGGCGGGTGGCCAGCTTGGGCTACAAGAGCTAGCTAGTTTCAGGACAGGCTCCAAAGCTACAGAGAAACCCTGTCTCGAGAAATAAACAAACAAAGAAAGAAAGAAAGAAAAAAGAAAAAATGAAAGAAAGAAGAGAAAGAAAAAACAATCAACTTAATGATACACCTCTGTTTTTTTTTTTAATTACCATTCCTGTTTATAGCAAGAATTCTAATTGGTTTTAATAATAAAGACCCAAAGTCAGATATTAGGGGGTGAAAGCTGAAAGATCAGAAAAGCAGAACAGCCAGTCACTAGAGTTATTACCCCTTCCAATGCTCAGACCAAAGTGGGCAAAATCTTAATCTCTATGAATTCTCAAACTGAACGCACTGAACTCCTGTCTACCCCTGCCTTACATTCCTCTCTCCACCCAGCCATATCCCTTCCTGTCTCCAACTCCCTAGATCTAGGATTAAAGGTGTGTGACTCCCAAGTACTGGGATTAAGGTGGGAACCATTACCATCTGGCTCTGTTTCTTTTTTAGACTGTATCAATCTCTTGTAGTTCAGGGTGGCCTTGAACTCACAGAGATCAGTTTGCTTCTGCCTCCCAAATGCTGGGGTTAAAAGTGTATGCCACCACTGCCTGGCCTCTATGGATAACTACTGGTTTAGCTCTGCACTCTGATCTTCAGGCAAGCTTTATGTGTTAGATCATAAATAAAATATAACCACACCCATCCCCAGAAAAGAAAGAAGAAAAGTAAAAATAACACAAAGCAGAAATGTAGGCACTGACACAATGCTATCGGCCATCATCTTTAGATTGCCGTCAACCAGTATAAGGTAAATAGGAGGGATTCCTGTTAGAAACATGATGTCTACCAAAGCTGTCCTTACTGCATATAGCACTTCCAGCACTTCCCCCATCCTTCCAGCTGTCCAATGGGTTGCAATTTTGATTGTTACATGACATTTTCAGGTACCGAGATAAATGACAAATTGCACAATTGAAAACTGTTCCCATATCTTGTTTCTGCCTACTACTAGAGTTGGAACAATAATTATCTACACATTATAGGTGGAGAAGCACTGCTTTGAGTGAAAGCAGGCAGTTCTGGTTTTAGCCTGTTTCAAATGACAGCGGCTCAAAGAGAAGACACGAAGCTGTGACTGTATGCGTCAACGACAATTCTCCTGACTGCTGAGCTTGTCCGTTTTTCTGTTACGGTTGAATTTAGCTATGAGAAGAGGTTACAAGGTTTATACAACACACTTGCATGGAATTGAGCTTCTTGGGATTTATCCCTCCAACGAGATTTTTCAGAGGGTTACACACAATTACAAAACTAAAGAGAGTATGTAAGAGTCAATGGAAAGAAGGGTTCAGTTTGGGAGGGCAGACAGTGTAAGCTCCCTGAAACCACCCTAGCATGGTCTGGCCTTGCTCAAAACAATGGTGAAATCTCAGCTGAGTAAACTGTTCAGGGATAATAGCTCAAATGCTGCATATCTGAGTTGTTTGATGAGAAATTACTACGTTTCCTAATAATTAACATCTACAGACACAAAAAAGAGCTTCAGATGTTGTAACCACTGTGAAATTTGGACATTGCTCAAATGTTCAGATTTGAACAGATCACTGGACAGTAGAAGTAGAAGAAACAACTCTAGGACCATCTTGAAATCATGGCTTTCAATGCAGAGAGGGGATCCCAGCTTACCAAGACAGTAAGATGAGAATAGAGAGCATGGCACAGGGAAGGCGGGTGCGTGGCATGGAGTGCATCCGTGTAACAGAGAGTGGGGAGGGGGGAAAGCAGTGCCTAGAAAGCTTCCTAACCCTGTGACAGATGCCACCGAGTTGGCTTAGCTTCTTAACACACTTTAGAAATTGTAGCCCATTAGCATAGCAGTAAATTTATTTTTAGTCAAAGTGAATAGAATGTGGGGAAGGAGTCAGCTTCGGCGTTAGATATTTACTGTGTGCCAACAGCACCACCCGGGGAAATACACAAACTGGATCCTCAGGGCTTAAAAATTGCATGAATTATCGCCGCATTATTCTTAACACCACAGTACACGCAATCACTCTTAGCTATTGATAAACATATTTATATTCTACACACACCAATATATGAGTGTTTTGACAATTATTTATAAATAATTCAAGCTAATGCCCCAACAAGTTTATCCCTGCTGAAAAGTAGCCTTTAAAAACACTGATGGCATACTTTGGAAAGCAGGGATACCATAATGAAGGGCCATATAGAAGATATGCATGTGAATCTACATTTCTCTTCCACACACCTTTTTTTGTGGTTTCAATATTGAAGAATAAGCATGTTATTTTTAACAAGATAATTCTTACTTTTTTTGGATGTAATAAAAATGTCAAAGTCTTATGTTTTCATGCCTGCACAAAGGATTGCAAGGTTATAAAACACACACAACATGGAGGTTTCCATGAGTGTTGTAATAAAACGACCAAGAGAAATGAGAATGAGAAAAGAAATTTAAAAAAACAAAAAAACAAACTAGATCTGGCAAGTGAGATAGCTCAACTGGAAAGGAACCAGCTACCAAGCCTGATGACCTTAAAGGGATTCCCAGGACCCATGATTTAAAGAGATAACACCTCTTGCAACCTGCCCTCTGAGCTCCACCATACCCCTACAACACATGAACATATATACTCACACATCAATAAATAAAAATATAATTAAAATGTTTCAAGCAAAAACTAATTTCTAGTACAGGATCTGCCACAAGTTGGCTATGTGACTTTGGTAAACTGAAATATGCCAACTCTATAGAGTCCAAAGGCCAAGATGCCCCCACTTTGTTGTTTTACGTTTCCTGGAAACCTAAGGCCTAATGTGGGTTAGAACACTGAGCCACATCCCTAGCCCCCTAAATTCATGTAAATAGAGATGACAGGGAAGTTGAGACTTATCCATTCCTAGATTTATAACTTAACTGCTATGAGCCTTCAAACTTTCAACAAAAGACTAAGAAGGCTGGCTTATGAGTTACTCTAACCACAGAGAAAAATGAAACACTCCCCACCCCTCCAAGGAAGCACAAAAACCAGAAGTCTAGTGTCTTAGAAAAACATTATCCATATAATCTTTGTGAGATTCCTTTAGATCCTTCGTTTGTCTAAAAACAAAACTGTTTGACATGCATAGTTTGCCAAGCACACCAGCAATATGGACAACACACCAGAGGAAATGCGCTGAGGGAACTCTGTTGGTATCAAGTCACAGGTGAGGGTATTGTTTGGTTTACATTATTTAAATACTCCATATGAAAGTGAACCTAATCTCAAATGTTATAGCATCTCCTACATAAACCCCAGCCACGGGAATTCACCAACCAAAACTTAGGGCATTTCCTTATCAGAGGGATTTCAGGACTGGGCCATATCTTTGAAGAGTCAGACATGCACAGATAGCCAGTCCTGAATTATTTATCCATACACATCTCTCGAAAGTCCAACGGAGATGCCCAGCAACAGATTTCAGTGATGAGGTACCATGCTCCACACAGTATTAAGGTCTGGACTGTGACAAAGTGGCCCACAATCCCGCACATATCATTTCGGTGGAAAAGCCTATCCCGTTGAGAGAAACCACTTCAGTGTAAGGATTTCAGTGTTCCGGTAGAAAAACAGGAATAGAAACACAAAAAGATCATGTCGTTCTTCACAAGAAAATTGGGCTGAAGACAAGATACAAATAGTTGTAAATAATACTCAAAATATTTAACAACAGTACTATATTGGTATTAAGGACTCAGAAAGGATGAAACTCTAAAATGAGTGTGCTCACAGGAAGGTGTGGAATCTAAACATCTTTTGCCATCACAGACAGGAATATTTAACTTGAAGAGATGGGCTGGAAGAAATCCATCTATGCTGCCAGGTCAATGCAAGATTAATCCATCTGCCTAGTAAGCTGGAGAGGCCCAGAAGAGGGACTATCACTTTTTTCCTGAATTCTGAGATTTGAAAGGTAACAGACACAAACAGCCTATATAAATATGATCAAAAGAAATACACCTAGAGTAACTTTTCACAATTAAAATTTTTCAAGCCACAAAAGTATTTACTTACCTTGGGCTCTTTTATTTGGACATGGCATATTAAAGACCCCACAAGTGTACACCTTTATATTAATATTTTCCACATTTAGTATCTTTTGTTTTTATTTTGCAGTTTAAACACAAATAAAACATGCACTTGAGCCATCTGCCCCTTTTCCTTGCTGTAGCCTGGCACTGGGATTGGTGATCCTGACGGCCAATAGCACTGCTCTTTCTAGAACGGCTTTGCCATTCACAGTCTCAACAGAATTAAGGTTTGTTGCACATCAGCAGCACTTCCAGCTCCTTGACATGTGGACCAGAAACTCCTTGAAGCCACTGGGCAGCATGTATTTGGTTCTCTTGTTGCTCGCATAAGCGATGTTGGACATTAGGGTTGGGCCCTTGAATCTTCTCCACACCCTGGTGTCAATACTTGCGTTTCCACCAGAATTGGGTTTTGCTTGGCTTTGACATACAGGCAGAGGCTGAAAGGCAGCCACAATGCCGCAAACAAGATGGCTGACATCTTACAGGCAGTGCCAAGGAAGAAGGCTGCTTTAGTACTTTTAATTTAACCATTTGAAAATGGAATACCTAGGGAGAGCTTTGTAAGTAGGACTGGGCCAAACTTCAGACTATCTATCACATGGCTTGTACCTTTATATCATCTCTCTCTCTCTCTCTCTCTCTCTCTCTCTCTCTCTCTCTCTACTGAGTACTCTGTGTGAGCAATACTCTTTGAATGGTTATGTATCTTTAGGTCTTAAAAACAACACTTCAAAGGAGGAACTTCTTATGTCCACATGCAGTCGAAGAGGTCACATGTATTCCAGCCTATGCTGAGTGCTGTATTGTATTTTCTTAGAGATGACTTCAATTAATTTCATGAAAACAAGATGTGGATAAGCAAACAGCCAACTATTAATGAAGTCACAGCAGTAGTGAGAAAATAGTCAGCTAGAACCCCAAATGTTTTAGACTTACATTTCTGTCTACCATGAGTCAGGGCACTAAATTCTGTGGAGGACCCTCTAAGATACAGAGTTGACCATAAAGCCTTTGGTACTGTCCAAGATGATGACCAATGCCCATTTTACATATGAGAATCACGAGAGAGGGTGAGGAATTGCTCTAGTCCAGTCAGAGGATGGGAAGCAGACAAGGAAAGTCCCTCTGGAGTGTACCTCATAAGCCCTATGGCACAGACAGATCAAGATTCATAACCGTGATCCAAAATCATCAACAGGAGGTAAAGTAATGATGGAGGCCTCTTTAGAGAGACTTGAAATGAGGCTCAAAATATTTTTAAAATCAAGTTTTAAGTACAATGACTTTTTTTTTTTTTTTAAAAAAAATACACCTTTTGACCTTTTTCACTTTGTTCCCACAACTACTCCTAGATCTTACACCTTTTTTTCTGGAATAATAGTCAGCTTTAAAGAAAAACAAAAGCTTAAAATTTGCAGGAAAAAAAATTGCAGGATGGACTTAGAATATACACTAATACTCTAACGTCAAACAATCTCAGAAAAAAAAAGCATGATCTCCATCATATGTGGATCCTAGTCTATAATATAAATGTAAACAAATGTGTATATGGCACAGTGTAACATAGAGAAAGGAGAACATGAAAGGTAAATATTAGGTGAGGAAAGATGAGTGTAGAATGCATACTTGAGCCATATCATGGGTTCTAAATTCAGGTTCCTCATCCTACTGTTTCCATAACTCCATGATGCCAACACTGCGACGCAGCCAAAGCAGCATATTGCAATTTCTTTTTTATTAAATTAAAATTTGAAATTTATTTTATATCCCAATCTCCATTTCCCCTCCTTCTTCTTCTTCTCCTGTTCCCCAACCTTTACCTCCCCCATCCACTCCTCCTCCACATCCATTCAGAAAGGGGCAGGCCTCCCATGGGCATCAACAAAGCATGGCACATCAAGCTGAGGCAGGACCAAGCTCCTCCTGCTTCATCAGGCTTGGTGTGGCTCCCGAACACCAGCTTAAGCACCAGGGATAGGTCCTGATCCCACTGCTAAGAGTCCCACAAGAAGAACAAGCTACACATCTGTCACACAAATGTAAAGGGCCTAGGCAGCCCTGCGCAGGCTCTTTAGCTGTCAGTTCAGAGTCCATGTGTTCCCACAAGTTCAGATCAGCTTTCTCTGTGGGTTCCCCATCATGACCTTGACAACCTCCCTCCCCCAGACTCCTAAAAACCCTTCCTCCCTCTCATCAGTAGGACTCCCAGAGCTCAGCCCAGTGCCTGGCTGTGGGTCCCGGCATCTGCTTCCATCAGTTTCTGGATGAAGGTTCTATGATTACAACTAGGGTAGTCACCAACCTAATTATAGGAGAAGGCCAGTTCAGTCACCCGTTCCACCATTGCTAGGAGTCTTAGTTAGAGTCATCTTTGTAGATTTCTGGGAGTTTCCCTGGCACTAGGTTTCTTCCTAACCCCAAAATGCACTCCCCCTCCCATCAACGACATTGCTTAAATTAAAACTTTCTAAGGATAAAATGTCCTGTGGAATCTTTAGTTTTCTAACCAAGGAAACAAAGTGAGGCATGAGGTCTATGTATTTTTGAAAGTAGTATTATTTTCACATACACATAAAATATACTCCTCCTTCTCCCCCTTTCCCTCCTCTTATCTTGTTTTAAAATTAAGGTCCGAAGTGGTTTCGTGACTTGCTTAAGTCCACACAGTCTACATCTGCACAGTTTAAACTCCAGGTCAGAGTCCCCGGACTCTACATTGAGTGTTATTTCCAGTATAGCTTGCTGACCTAAGAATCTGGAATTTGATTGTTGACCTTTCATAAGCAGTGAACATATATAAGGAGGAAGTCTGACTGCCTTCTGAATTCATTCTTTCAAACTACTAAGATCATATCTGATTTAGATAATAATTCTTACCTGAAGTTTAAAGTTTGTTTTTTAGTTTTAAGTCTAAAACTAACAGTGTTTAACAATGATAATAATACTACAAGATCTAAACCCATTTACAACTATAGAATTACCTAAGAAAACAAAGCATACTCAAAGGTTTCTTCTTAGAAGTCCTTAACAAGATGTTTGATTTCTAAACCATTAGTCATCTAACTCATGTTTGGCAATGGGTTCCTTTAGCTTCCTCCTTTCGTTGTTACGCAAGAAGCTGAATCATTACCAGGTGGGGAGATTCAGGGGCACCTGAAAGCATCAATAATCAGATGGGACAAACAGCTCCTTTCCGGGAGCTGCAGCTGTCCAGCCTTACTCATGTGCCATCACTGTGGGGTTCATGGTTACTTAATCACCGGATGGGCTCCTAGAAGCTCAATGAGGCAAGTAGACATAAGATATAGGAGCAATATGATACCAATATGGGTTCCAATATCAAACTATTTATAGAACGACCTATTTGATCCATTTTCTGTAGCTATAACAAAATATCTATGTCTGGGAAATCTAGAGGGACAGAGGTTTATTTGGTCACAGAAGGATTAAAGTCTAAGATGGGCAACTCTTTGACTTGGCTTTGTCTTGCTGCCTCTATCAGATGGTATGTGACATCATGATGGATACTTTTACTGGGGTGAGACAACACCCACAAGTCAGGACAAGGTAGGCAGGATTCAGAGATCAGGCTTGCTCATTTTATAGCAATCTGACCAGGGTTCCATGTATCCTTTCTTATGAGTCTCCTACAACTACCTAACCACCTTCTACAAGATTCCACTCTTAAAAGATCCACACCAGGACATCACCAAACTTCCAAAATACATCGGTGTGTCTTTGGAGAGACCCCAAATTCATAACATTTCACAACATAGAAAAGTGACTTTAGAAATTTTAAATTTTTTAAGTAAAAAGATTTTTATTGAGAGTATCAGCATTCCAAGTTGACCCTGAAGTTGGTATGCAGTTGAAGATGTCCTTGAATTTGCTGTGCTGCTGAAGATGACCTTGAACTTCTATTGCTTCTGCTTTGACCTCTGTACCACACGTGGTGCTGGGGACTGAGCCCAGGGCTTTGTGAATGCTGGGTACAGACACTGTCAATTAAGTCTATGCCCAGCCCAACATTTCTTAATTTTAATTTGAGGATAAATCTTTCCTCTATCATGAGATTAATTTGGAAACTCTGTCCCCTGTTTTTGAACATGGGGGAGAGCTGCACATGTGTTGAGCGGGAAGCCTAAAAACTTTCAAAACAGAATGGATCCAGTGAAACAGAACAATTTGCACAGCGGGACAAGCAACCAGATGCCAGCTATCACAGTTACACACAGTACCAATTAATTATACTCAGCTTTTTAATCACTATCAGACATAATGTAAGTGTTGGGAAAATATTTAAAGACAAAAAGCTGGCAATTCTTTATTTAATATGAGGAGTTGAAAATTACTGTCTCAGCAATGACTACAAACGGCAACTTCCAGTGGTATAGAGAGTTACCAGGATGAAGTCAGGTATCTGTTGAGCTTTGTCAGCATCCATTTCAAAATTCTGTGACTAAATTCTACAAGTATAAAACGTGCAATTTTTTTGTTCCCATGGAAACTATACTTGGTTTCATATAGTACGTTTATAAATATTTGCCTCTTGTTTTTTAAATATTCATGAGTGACATGATCTTTAACTCAACAACAGAATTAGCATAAAGTATGGTAATGAGTTAAGAATCAAGAAATGTCTTTAATGTTGCTTCCCTAAACTGTCTGGTAGGCTTTAAACAGGTCTTTAATAAGCCAAATGTTATGCTTCCATTTGTAATCCGAACTATAGTGAAATAAAAACTTGCCAAATTAATGCTCCATAAATATGCAAAGAATGTTATATGAACTAGATTATATAATAAATGCTTGAGTATTATTTTTCGTCTAAGAAGAGAGAGTCTATTGTGGTCAATTCGTCCCTTTTCTGTGGTTTGATTATCATGCAAGGTAAGATTTGCTGTATAAATGATGCACGAGAAAAGGATATTACAGTCAAGCTTTGGGAACTCAACATGTAGTTCAGTGGATGAGTGTGTGCTTCACACATGAGAAGTCCTAGGTTTAATCTCCACACCCCCCCCCCCAAAAAAAAGTTAAGGTATGAGCATGGTTTGTGTGGGTTTAAAGGAAACTTAAATTGTGTCCACTAGCATTAAGAACTTGATCCTAGGTCTTATTGGGGATTCTTTGATTTTCCTAACACTTCAAAGAAAATTCCCAGGACTGAAGAAGACAGCAGCCACCTTCTAGTTCTAGCTGAGCTTGCTGTAAGATTCCGTTTTGTAACTGCTCACCCTGATTGTACTTTGACTGTTGTAGAGTACCTTCCAAGAATCCACCCAGAAGCAGGAAGAACTGAGTCACCCAGTGGCTGTCTTTCATACCTAATTATTCCCACATCGATGTTCTATGTGATCATTGTAGACATAAAATGCTTAAAGGAAAAAGGAAACCTCAACATTTTAAAGATTTGATTCTTTGAAAGTAGGTTTTATAAATCACCAGTTAATCTCACTTAGACTTTTAAAATGGATTTTAATTGTCTTGCAATTCTCCTGCTCGTGGTTTACTGAGATAATGGTGGGTTTTCTGAATCAGCTTTGTTCTGCTCACGGACCACCCCCCCCCCCCCCTTCTCACCTTTGAATGTTGAAGCTCTATTTCAATTCATGGCTGCTCAGCACACACTGTGACACCATTCTCTTCCGTAATGGTTTCTGGTGATCTTATAACTCTGCTTCGGTGAGAAAATGTCTTAAGGACGAGAGAACTGTTTCTGCAGTGGCTAACGCTTTTTCCTCACAGTGACTTTCGGCTTACTTTTTATTCCTCAGCCCTCATCCATGCATCCGTCGTCTTTACAATGTAAACTTTCCATTTTCAAAGGACATGATCTGAGAATGTTTTAAATCTTTACTCTCAGCATTATGAAATTCTGTAAAAATCGTCTCAGTTACATCCGCTTGGAAAAGTTTTTATATGCCTGATGCAGAGTCAGGAAAAAAGGGCAAGGGAAAACAGAGCACTGTGGTTGGACAAAGAATGCCTCATTTGGATTTTCAAGCATTATCTAGAAATATATTCAATTACATTACACATTATTCAATTCCGTTACACATTCCGAGACTGTGTTTTTGAACACGTTAAAAAGACTTTACCCAGTACGTGCAGTAGGATCAAAAACTCATTGCCATTGTTCTTGAGTTCTCAGTAGTCCTCATTGTCCGCTATGTTCAGCGAGTCCAGTTTTATCCCAGGCTTTTTCAGATCCAGGCCAGCTGGCCTTGGTGAGTTCCCGATAGAACATCCCCATTGTCTCAGTGTGTGGGTGCACCCCTTCGCGGTCCTGAGTTCCTTGCATAGGGCATGGAACCCTGATTGCTCTTTGGGCTGACAAGGGAGGGGGACTTGATGGGGGAGAGGGAGGGAAATGGGAGGCAGTGGTGGGGAGGAGGCAGAAATCTTTAATAAATAAATAAATAATAAAACTAAAATAAATAAATAAATTAAATTAAAAAAAGACTTTAGCGAGTTTAATGGAGAAACATTAAATACGCTGTAGTTTTTTTAAAGCTGATTTTGGAATTTGGTTGTTCATAATCCAGGTTCCTTGCAAAATGAAATCGGAGCTTGACTTCTCTTCATGCAGAAAAGGCTTTATTGCCTCCTAGATTCATTAATTTTACAGCGTAGACTCTAACATGGCCTCCGGCTGTCCTGTGCTATAAAGAACCAAGAATCTGAGATTGGTACATGGTAGTACTTCAGACACGTTTGCCTCCTTGAAGTTTCCAGTCCCATCCTTTTTATCCTTAGGTATCACATTACCCCCACTCTCTCTCCTTAAGCTGCATCCCCAAACCATTAGACTGAATCCATTCCAATACAGAAATTGGTTCATCTGAAGCCACTCTTGGCAGTCGGAATTAGACAGAACTCCTTGAATGTAAGACTGTAATTGGACAGGTTTGTGAGCCCCAGCCTTTGGCCTCTCTGCTGTCCTAAGCATTGTCCAGCATGTCCTCACCTGTCGGGGCCTGGTAAGGCCGTGACTTATTTCCTCATGGAGAACTGGGGCACACTCTTCAGCTGTGTCTGGCATGTCCTCATTACTGATGTCTGTGTCAACATCCTACTTCCTAATTTAATCTCTTTCTAGCAACAAATTTTTCTTTTGGAGTGTGAATCTAGCAACATTGAACATA
Organism: Microtus oregoni; assembly: GCF_018167655.1. Classification (NCBI taxonomy): domain Eukaryota; kingdom Metazoa; phylum Chordata; class Mammalia; order Rodentia; family Cricetidae; genus Microtus; species Microtus oregoni. Next base: position 18,739,871 of record NW_024543097.1, read on the forward strand.
GACTTTAAGAACTGACCCAGACAAAATGCCTTAGGGTGAATTCAGACTGTCGACATTCTAGGTAATCTAACTTGTGGGCATCACCAGCAAGAATCCTGTGAGAATGTACAGAATACAGAAGCAGCTCAGACCCTGTTCATCACTCTTACCTTGCCATCCCAGCCTCTTACATCTGCTGCCTTCCTTCCAAATTTTCCATTTTGTCGAATGCAAGAAATTCTAGGATAACGCATTGTTCATTACATTGCCTTCTAGGACTCAGAGTGACCAGCACAACACATCATATATCACCAAATACTTTTGTTTAAACTAGACATTAAAAAAAAGAAAAGAAAACTGTTTCCATTGGGCCCCCTTTTCGATTTCTTTGTGCACATGTGAATATGTTATTGGACCAACAAGGTCAAAGGAACAGTGTAGAAAGTTTAAGATTTTAATGAAAGATAAAAATTTTAAATGGGGAAAAACACAGAAGAAAAATGTAAAGCAGACTAAAGTACACCAGCACAGCATTGCTCTACAAAAAGAGTAAAGAAGTATCGGACTGCAAAGTGGCTACGTCAGGGTGTAGCTCGGTGGTAGAGTGCTTGCTGAGCAGATATCAGGCCCTGACTTCAATTTCCAGCATTGGAGGGTGAATAAGAATGTCAAATTACCAAAACAGGCGACCACAGAGCACAAACAGTAGTTTCTCAGCAGGTCTGTGTGAATTAGCGTTTACTGGATACTACGTGTGTCTACCGGTAGCCATCACACAGTAATCACACTAGATCAGAAAAGAACAAAGCCGAACAGGACTACCTGCGGGAACATTAAAAAAATGCGACAAAGAAAACAAAAAAATAACTTCCAAACAATTTTTTTTTTGAAAAAGGGAAAAAAGTCAAAAAGTCTTGAAAGTATTTGGAGAAGCAAAAATAGGTAAGGAATCGGAAGGCACACCTTTAATCCCAGCACTCAGGAGGCAAAGGCAGGCGGTGGAATGGTACCTAGAAATACAAATGAAACAAACCTTTGCCACTACTCAAGTTGCTTTTTGGTCATGGCATTTTATCATAGCCATAGAAACCATTAACTCAGTAAGAAAAATTAATAAGTAGCTGAATACACATAAAATTCTGGACCTGCCACTGGGTCATGTTACCCTTATTCAGCACTTTTATGGACATTCCTGAAGAGGGAGCTTCCCTGAGCATTTCGTCTAGATTTGGGATTTCAGGCTCTAGAATTTCTGCCAGGGGGGCCAATATGCCATCCATGGGCTGTCTTAGGCCAAGGTAGCTACGAATACGGCTCAACGCAAACCGCAAACTTACTTAAAGCATGGAAGATTGTTCTGGAGATTTTATTTCTGTGTGTGCTGTGTGTGTGGGCATTACCTCAGCTCTGCAATTCTTGAGTGTGATCTTTGAATATAACAATGTCGTGTTTCACTGTCAAAAGGTTGCACACGCCTGCGAGTCAATTATGATCTGAGATACCTTTAAAAACTACATCTTTACCTTAATATTTTATGCTATTTTTTAACTGAGATAAAATGTACAAGGATGAAATGGACTTCTTCCGTGTATAATTCTAGTTCAAAAAATGAAACACCTGTGTAACTACCACCTCAATAGGTGGCTTCCCCTACAATGAACCCCCACGCCCTTACAGGAAACCTCTACTCCTCTTTCGCCATCTCTTATCACGTTGCTCTTTGTGAACGCGTTTCTTACACCTCTTCAGTTTGACCAGATCGATCTTTATCACAAACATTTTTAGAGACAGCCGGGCAGTGGTGGCGCACGCCTTTAATCCCAGCACTCCGGAGGCAGAGGCAGGAGGATCTCTGTGAGTTCTAGGCCAGCCTGGTCTACAAGAGCTAGTGCCAGGAAAGGCTCCAAAGCTACAGAGAAACCCAGTCTCGAAAAACTAAAAAAAAAAAAAAAAAAAAATTTGTCTACTTCCCATAGCCAAGAGGATAACTATATGTTTTTCCTTGGGTTCACTTTCTTACTTAGCTTCTTTAGGTTCACCAATTGTAGACTCCGTGACCCTTATTTATGGCTAGAAACCAATTATGAGTGAGTACATCCCATGTTCATCTTTTTGGGTCTGGATTACCTCACTCAGGATAGTGTTTTCTATTTCCATCCATTTGCATGCAAAATTCGAGAAGTCATTGTTTTTTACCGCAGCATAGTACTCTAATGTGTATATATTCCACACTTTCTTCATCCATTCTTCCATTGAAGGGCATCTAGGTTGTTTCCAGATTCTGGCTATTACAAATAATACTGCTATGAACATAGTTGAACAAATGCTCTTGTCATATGATAGGACATCTCTTGGGTATATTCCCAAGAATGGCATTGCTGGGTCCAGGGGTCGGTTGATCCCGAATTTCCTGAGAAACCGAAACACTGATTTCCAAAGTGGTTGCACAAGATTGCATTCCCACCAGCAATGGATGAGGGTACCCCTTCCTCCACAGCCTCTCCAGCAAAGGCTATCATTGTTTTTGATTTTAGCCATTCTGACAAGTGTAAGATGATATCTCAAAGTTGTTTTGATTTGCATTTCCCTGATTGCTAAGGAGGTTGAGCATGACCTTAAGTGTCTTTTGGAGAAAATTGGGATCTTGGGGGTGGGGTGGGATGGGGGTTAGGGGAGATGGGGAGAGAAAAGTGAGAAGGGGAGGATGGGGGGAACTTAGGGAAACAGTATGATTGGGATAAAGGAAGGTTGGATAGGAGAGCAGTAACTTGGGTAGTAATACCTCCCTACTCTAATTTTCCGTGTCATTTCCAGCAATGGTGCCAGTGATTTCAATTATGATGTCTCTCTCCTTTTGAGAATGTAGGTCCCTAAAGGTATTTCCTCTGTGAATGAAATGTGTGTTTAAATAAAGTTAAAATGGTTATTTTCTCCCTCTCTACTGCCAAGCCTCTTAAAAACTCCCAAACTTTCATATAGGCAACTGTGATAAGACTACATGGGATAATTATTCGGCGTTCATCTTTGAGAGACTGGTATAATGATGGCAAGAGTCTACAGATACATAGCTGTTTCCCTTCTTTCTCGTTCATTCTCCTTTCCAAATGTACCAAGGCTTTTACCCCACCTGTGAAGAGATTAGCTTCAGAGAAACTTGGCCAGTGTCCACCCCAATACAAAGGCCACTACGGCCCTTGACTTATAAGTCAATGTTCTTAGAATCCTCAAGCAATAAGAGTATTTAGTCCATAGTTCTTTAGAATGTTTTAAAGCCTAAGTCCTTCATTCTTTGTTCCAATATTTGATGAACAACACATTAGTTTGTTTAGTTTCCCCTATAAGTACCACAGAGCACTTATTCACTGCATTAATTATATTTATTTATTAATTTGAACAGGAAGAAGGAACTCAAACCAGTTTCCTGTTATTTAATTATACATACAATTCACATTATTAAGCATAATACAAGTATATGCCTTACATACTTAGGCAATGAAGTTTGAACCAGTTCTTCAGGTTGTTATTTTTAGAACAGTGAACCAATCTTTCTCCTTCTCCTCCTAGTATCACTGTTTCTGGACTCCTAATATCTTCAATGAATCTTTTTTTTTCTTCTAAAGCACCCAAACTACATTCACTTACCTGCATCAACACTGTCTAAACATGTGTCTGTCCATTCTTCATACTGGCATCCAAATTAGGAAGTATAATTTATTATAATCTACGTATAAGTTATAAAAATGGAAAATTAGCATGCCTTTTGGAAGAACCTTACTATTTACTGGGTTAACTAGAGGACAGACATTCATAAGTAGCACTCACCTAGTGGTTCAAAGCACACAACTCTGGTTTGAAATCATCTTTAACGATGTCACTGAAAACAAAATGCCCCATCAGCTGAATTTATTTAGAGACTGGATTTTCAAGACACGGTGGGTTTGTGTTATGCTCTACATATCTTAACCAGGAGAGAAATGACACATTTTCAAAGTTCAATTTAAATGAATATTTCATTAATCTGGAAGCTGACTGTCATGAACATCTCTACGTATTATCCTTAGCTTTCCATAAATCATTTGATGGCTTCAGCAGAAGGAATACACATCCTTTCAGCTGGTTCCTATGAGGCTGAGGAAAGTCTACCGTGACAAGCCTCTCCAGGCAGACGGAAGGCAGATGGTGCTGATGTGTTCAGCAGTGAGCAGTGTTGATCACAGAGTGTCTGCCAATCAAACACTTGGGGAAGAAATGAGCTCCATCTGTGTTTTAATCACGACAGCAAAACCATCCAGGGTAGCTGCCAGAGCTGCACATTTCCATGGAGTGCAAGAGACAGAAATGAGAGTGGAGATTCCCATATACAGGACAGGCTCCAAACCGAAACACGGGAGCGCTGTCGATTATGAACAGAACCAATAACGGTGCCTCTTCCTGAAATAGTTGCGTTTTGCTGCTGTGCTCTGTGCTGCGTTCCTTCCCTAAGGCAATTCTACTATAACTGAAGGAGTTGTGTGGGTAAAGAAACGACACGGTATCTGAAAAGAATTTGTAAAAATATTTTGGTTGCCTAATAAAATGAAGATACTTATAAATATATGGATACATGTTTGTATTTTATAGATGTATCATACATTAAAAAGAGCATTAAATTTATGACCGCGCAAGATTGTATTTTAGTAAAAGAAATTTAGTGACAGTAAAAACATTTTCAAAATTTCACAACAAGTGCCACTCTGTCTATAAATAACTGGATATTTCCAAGAGGCTGTACATGCAGTAAGACCTTGGTACCACGGGTGGCAGTGAGGAGGGAAGGGTTGACTTTGCCCAGATTTCAGATGGATGGGTAGGTTTTCTTGGGGAAAATGAGGCAGAGGGAAAAATGTACTAGACAGAGGATGTCGTGAGCAAAGGCAGACATTTAGCTTCTTCACGGAAACTTGTTTCTTGGGAATGGTGACCGCCAGGGTCAAAGGCCAAGGGGTTACTACTAGAAGGGCTGCGGAAGGATTACAAGTGACTTTTACAGAGCCATTTTATGTTTCAGTTGGGTTTCAAGAATGCAAAATGAAGAATGTGCAGCAGTTTTCCAGGGAGAGAAGAGGACTGGGGAAAGCAGGAGAGGCCGGCAGAGATGGCGTTTACGATCTGAGTTGAAATGTCACAGAAATAGCTGCTCTCAGTGATACTGGGTGCAGAATTAGTGTGTACTGCCTCATAATTATTCACTGAACTATTTTAATTTATTATGTTTAATTAATCAAACAACTCGTTTATTTCATAATCAGAAAAGTTTATATAATTACATAGAAATCTTATCACTTGCTACTTTGAGGAGACATGTCAGTGGCATAAGCATGTGTGTGTATGTACATGTAAATGTACAAATGTGCACACGCAGAGGTGCACACAGGTATGGAAGCCAGAGGTCAATGTCAGATTCCTCAATGACTCTTCACCTTATGTGTTTGGAACAATTTATCACTGAAACTGGAACTCACCTATGTAACAAGACTAGTTAGGTACATAGTTGAGTGCTTTCTGCTTCACTAGGGCTAGGATTGCAGGAATGCACCACTGTCTGTGGCTTTTTATGTGGGTGCTGGGGTACCAAACGCAGGCCCTTATGCTTATGTAGCAAGCAATTTACCCACTGAGCCATTGCTCTAACCCTTACTTTGTCTTTTCTTGTCTGAAGGATCTACTACCTTTAAAGCTAAGCCCCTTTCTTATCTCAGTTTTAATTTCCAGGGTCTCTGATGACACACTGTTTTGTCACAGCAATGACTGAAGCTTTGACCTCACCATAAGCCAGTGATAATGCTATGAAATTCAGAATCAGTTTTCATCATCGTGTTCTGATAATCATAGACTCTTCAGAATGGGGTGTATTAAGTGAATTGCTTCATGTACTAAAACCACAAAATTGTAGAAATGGGTTCAAGGTCACCCTTATAATTCTAAAGCCACTGAAACTTTAGACTCCTCAGAGCTTTGGTTCCAAGTTCACTGCCTCCCCACCAGCTGCTGAGGGTGAGCATGTGTCCATTCAATGGCTGACAGCCCTGCCAATGACAGCGGCTTCCGTTCCCATTTTTAAGGTTTTAAATTTTCTCCAGACTACTGTCACATCCTTCAGTGCCTTTCCCAGCTGCAACAAATGATTATTGTTTTTTAAAGAAAATGTATTCTCTCCCCAACACATTAGTGATGAGAATAAATTAGTAGATTTAGAGAACACAATCCATTCTCCTCTGCTACATTACTACATTAAAGCCTTGTTTCTCCAGACAAGTAAATGTATATGACTCAATAGGTTTATAATTGTAGCCAATAGTCCAATTAAACAACATAACAAGGAGGCAGCTATAATCCACCACAGAAGAGAATAAATGCTTCAGAAAATAATGAATGTTTTCCACTGGGAGGGAGAAGAGAAACTTCAATTAAGAGAGAGGACACGAAACAACTCCAGGGAGAGACATGACAGAAAGAGGATTCTCTGACATTTAAAACCCTCCGAATCCTACTAAAGCCGGCGAAACCAATTATTTTATACTTCATCATGAACTATCAGTAAATATCACATGGGGATATACAATTTGCTCTCCAGATAGTCTACCTTACAACTTCTCTAGACATGAATTCGTAGTCACCTTTAGTTTTCACTCTTCCTTATCTATACCAAATCCTTCAGTAAATATTTTCTATGCCGGAGTCAAAATTTACTCTGCTTCTGATCTGCTGTTCTCCTGTCCCCTGATCCTCCAAAAAAAAAAAAAAAATCAAGGCTTCTCTCTGTAGTCCCTCAACTTGAATTTTTGGCCCCTTAGAGTCTTTCATCAAAGCCTCAGAAAAAGCAGGTCCTGTGAAAGGCAAGGGAGACCACACAGCTCCTGTGCGAATCCTCCCAGTGGCTCCTACTTGTGTGAGGACCATTAGCTGCCAGCATTCCATGCTGGTACCTACTCACCCCCTCTCTGGTTGATCTCAGCTCACTGGCTCCGTCCTAGGGGTCCTGACAGTGGTGGTACACAAACATATCAGGGCACATTCCTGCACCAGGGCCTGTGGCCTTACATTTTTCCCATGGCTCAAATAATCTTCCTGAAGCTATGAGTATTCATTCATCTTAAACCTGCTGGAGGTCTTTCTTCAACCTACCCTCTTCGTGAGTCATTCCGGGATCCCCCAAACTAAAATTGCATACTCCACCACAAACACCCGATCACTCACGCCTCCACTTTCTACTCCAGTTCCCCACATAGTGCTACCCATTCTTAACAGCTAATGTATTTATACTGATTGGTTACTTTTAAGTCTCTTCTATCACTATTAGACTATAATTTCACAAAGGCAGAAATTTGTAATTTTAGATATACTTCTATGAATTTGGCACACAGTTAATTAATAAAAATAATAGTGCATAATATACTAACAGTTATTCATAGTAAATATTTCTTGATGGAGCCAATCAAACAATTCAGGGCGTAGCTGATAACAATATGGAGCATGCTTCATTCTCTGTTAACAGTTTAGCCTGATTTAACTTTTTGCTCTTTGAAATTAAAACATATTACTTTCTGCTTCCCTTCAACACATTTCATGTAACCCTCTTTGCTCTCTCTCCCTCAATTTCATGGTCCCTGGCCTCTTTTTTCTTTAAAAATAGGTGCGACCTACTCAGTCCATATAATGTTACTTGTATGTATAAGATTTCAGGGCTGACCACTCGAGGGCTAGCTTTCTTGGTCCCAGAAGGTGCCATGAAAACGTCCAAGGGAAACAACTGTCTTAACTTTCATAGGCATATGATGCCTATGAACTATAGCAAGGACCTGCATGGCATGATAACCCTAAGAATACAATACCAGCAATCCCACCTTGGCCGTAACAAACAGCTTGCTCCCTGGACTTAAGGCCTTCACTATAAAAGGGGAACCATGTCTGGTACTAAAAAAACATAGCCAACTACTTGAGGCTAGTGAGGTCATGGATTTTGGAGGAAAACATGTAACCATCAATTTACTAACTGGCATAATTCCTATTGGCATTCTAAATAGTTATTCTTATACACACAGATTAAGGGCACTCTGGACTATCAGCAAATAAATGTCTCTTTGCAACAGACAGAGACCATTACAGAAAACCTGCCACTGATCAAAAGTCAGAGGACAAGTGACTGTGTGGTGCCCCTTTCCAAGTGATCCATTTACAATACAACTCCTTCACCTAGACTGTTATAATTTTTAATGAATTTTCTTTTAATTTAGGTTCTACATGAAACTTTTCGCAGAAAGCCCACTTTTGAAGCACAATAAAGAAGACTCAATAGTACTAATAAAAAGGGGGGGAGGATTGTATTATCAAGACTTGTGTCCATCACTAAACAGCTAAAACAACAGTCATATAACCCCCTGCTGCCCAGAAACATGGGGTAAGCATTCAAAGCACTTGTCTCAGTTACTTTTCTCATTGCTGTGACAAAATACTGGACATAAACAAGATAAAGATGGATTTAGTTCATCTCACACAACTCACAGGTCAAAAGCACAGCCCAACATGGCAGAGAAGGCATTGTTAAAGGAGTCTGAGGAAGCTGGTCACATTGCATCCAGAGTCAAGAAGCAAATGTTGGTGTTCCGTTCGTTTGCTTTCTCCTTCTTCTTTGGACTAGCACTCCGGACTACAGAATGGTGGCACTCACACTCTTTCCGACCTAATCTCAAAACTCCTTCACAGACTTTCCAGGAATGTCTCCTAGGTGCCAAGAGACCCTGTCAAAATGACAGTCTATATTACTCTAGCACATAAAGCTTTCAAATAAACCAGGACATGATGGGCTTCAGTTTTTCAATGCTTTCTGAAATCAGAGATCATAGTTTTATTTTAAAATAATTTGCAATATATTCTTTGAATATATGACTAAAACAATTCTGAATCATCTTCTTGAAGGGCTCCAAGCACGCATATCCCAGTACTTCTAATCATCAGCAACTGAATTCATATACACAATGAAATCTCTCACCAATACCTTTTATTATTATTTGATATGTATTTATTGAGGGCTAATTAATGTTTCTGTAACATGTATATTTAGGGTTGCTTCAATTAAATTTCTACATGAAAATGAAGGAAAAAATCAGTTTCCTATAGCATGAATCTGAAGACAGCTAGAATCGGAGGACAGCTAGCATCAAAAACTGTAAAGTGTGTATCTCTTACATGAAATGCTTGAAACATGCATGAGACATTTCAAGAATTCAGAAGAAGGCTCTTTGACCTGTATAATCTTCAAGACTGACCTTATCAATATCCCTTAACCCTTGTCCTCTCTAACCTGCTAAGTTCTTCCATCTCCTCAGCAACTCTGACATTAACAATCAGGGAAAAGTCAACTTGAGTAGCTCTTCTCTTTCCCCACATATAACCAGTCCTGTGGGTCCCACCTTCCCAAAAACTCTTACTAAATGACTCTTTAAGGCATTATTATGACTCGGGACCACTTTCTTTTCATTTATGGACCAGGTGAAAGCCAATTTCAAGTTGCTTTGATTTTTACTGAAAGAATTGCAATGGTTCTGAAGACAAATAACACGATCTCACTTGTCTCAGGGACATAGAGAGAAGAGGGGTAGTTTCAGGGCAGAGGAGTTCAGCACACAGGAAAGGGATGTTAAAAGGCTATCAAAGGGGCTGCGCTTAGTTAAACAGAGAGAACACAATGTCCTGGATGTCACAGCACAGCAGGAAAACCATAGATAACGATGCATTTTTAAAAGTTAAACAGAAAGACACTGGACGTTTTCTCACACACAAAAATAGATAATTGAGTGGAAAGATATAATTGCCTGATTTAAATTTATATAGAACATATGTGGAGCACAACACTGCTGGTCACCCCAGTAACATGTATATTTTTTGGTTCATGTTATCACTTTAAAATAATTTTAATTTTAAAATTTAAAGAACATAAATGCTCTCCATGTTTCATCTAAAATAAACGCTGGTCCCTCACATAGTACTTAAGGCCCACTTTAACCGAGAACACCTTGAGCATCCAGCCCCACCTCCTAATTACTTTCAATATAGGAAATGAGGTCATTTCCTGTGATACTTACAGTTACTCACAGGAATGTCCTAGAAAGCATGTTATCATACAGAATATGCATTATTTCGACAGATAGCTACTTGTCACCAAAGACAAAGCCGTGTTCTTAGAGCTGGAGACATGGCAGTAAAGCTTCCAACTATCAAAGTATACAGGGTCACACTGGAAAGACATGAAAATTAATTCAACTACCCATGAAAACTGTGTCATTTGTTAGCTAAGAACTCACGTTAAAATAAAAACAAACAAAAGCAGAAGACGAGAAACCAGCTCTCTGAAGCAAACAAGAAGAATACTAACTTCAAGTCTTCGGAAAGGCTCCACAAACGTGAGCATCTGGGACAGGAAAGAGTGCATGGAGTATGTGGGATGAGACCCACACGGGCGGGGGCTGGGGCAATTCTTCTAACCGGGAAAAACATTTTTGCCTGTGTCGGAGAAGTGGAGAAATAAAGGCAAAGGGATAGAGAGATCATCTTTTAAGACTGGCTTTTGAGGACCTGGTTTAAAAGAAAAAAAAAAAAACTATCGAAGAGTTTTGAGAAGAGAGGCATGACCGGGCATATGCTTTGAAGAAGCCACTGTGGTTCTCTACATTAAGACTCACATGAGAAACCTGAAGACAAGTTAAGCGTTTGTTGTCAAAACTGACACGATTTCATGATGGTTGGGACTGAGTGGGACTGATGGAGATGCTTAAAAACAGTTGGATTTCAGATACGCTTTGAAGGTGCCACTAATAGGATATCATTAGAAGAGAAGAAGAGGAATGCAATGCATGCCTCCAAAGTTACCTTGAGCAACTGAAACAGTGCCATCTAATAAAAATTGAACTAGAATCATGCACATTCTTTAAATATTTTTTGGAAGTCACATTTTAAAAGCAAAATGGCAAAAATGAAATCAATTTTTAAATATACCTTATTTAACCCAATATAGCCTAATTATAATTTTGAGTAAGTAATCAATGTGAAAATTACTAAAATATTTCAAATTATTTTGCATTTAATCTTTAAAGTACACCCTGATTTAGAAGACCTGCGTTTAAGCACTAAACATGTGAGTAGTGACTGCCAGGGTGGAGAACTAGAAGGATGACATGTTCTTTTGCCTTGAATTATGTGCAAGTTATGTAAAGCAACCCAATGCTTAGCAATAAAGGGCTAGTTAATAAACTGCATTGTAAATGCTTAGCAATAAAGGGCTAGTTAATAAACTGCATTGTATACAAGTAGCTACTATAAGACACTTTTCCAGAAAATATTTGAGTATACATAATGTTTCCATAATAAATGATGGGGTGGGGGAGAGAAAAAAAACAGCATATAAAACAAGATCCTATAAGAGGGGGTAGAAACAAGCCATGCTTGGCCTCTGGTGCCTAGGAAGCCATACACAAAAGTGTTTATAAGGACGTTCAGTTGGGTGGCTGAGATGGAAAAGATCTTGCTTCGGCACAGGGTGGTGGGAACAGTATACAAATCACTTTACCTCATACAGGAATACATTACCTATAGTTCATCAATGAGGTTTAGGTCAGAAATACAAACTTGGAATCTGTCAAGTATGTAGATGGAACTTAAAGCCACAAAAGCAGATGAGATCACTGAGAAAATGAACTCAAGGGGGCTGGAGTGGTGGCTCAGTGGTTAAGAATACTGGCTACTCTTCCAGAGGTCCTGAATTCAGTTCCCAACAACTACATGGTGGATCACAACCATCTCTAATAGGATTTGATGCCTTCTTCTGACATGCAAAAATGTGTGCAGAGCTCTCATACATAAAATACAAATAAATTAAATTAAAAATTTATTTTAAAACAAGGAAGAAAGAAAATGAACCTTAGCAGAGTACTAAACTCCAGCTTTAGAGTCAGGAAGATGATAGAGAATCAGGAAGGTGACCTAAAACATGCAGGTTAGGACAAAGGCAACAGAGAATGTGATGCTTCGGGCAGTGGAGGAGGTGACTTGTTACAAAGGCGGCTGAAAAGTTCATCAGAGGGAGAATGAGAACTGACCACTATCAATCCTGTAAAGACGTAATTTTGAAAAGTTGGTAAAGGAAAGGGGTTATAGGGATAAGTAGTGTGAGGGGGGTATGTGGAGCGATGGCTCAGTGGTTAAGATGACAGCTTGCTCTTTCAAAGGACTTGGGTTCAATTCCCAGCACATAACCATATCTAGCTTCAGTGGCAGAAGATACCTGACCTCAGAGAGGACCAGGTACCCAGGCAAATGGTGCACAGATATACATGTAGACAAATCATCCATATACCCTAAGATAATAATACTAATAAACACAAAACAAAAAAAAAAAAACGCCTCATTGGGACTGAGAAATGGCTCAGAAGTTAGGAGCAGTTACTGCTCTTATAGAGGACCCGCAAGCTGGCTCACCACTATCTATAACTCCAGTTCCAGGGATATCTAAAGGTGGATCCTGCACACACACATAGAACACATATATACACTCAGGCATGCACATGTGCACATACAAAAATAACATAAACAAATAGTCAAAAAAAAAAGAAAGAAGGATAAGAACTAGGGACAAGAAGCAGGCACTAAGCACAGCTATGTTTGGGCGGTTTCGTATGAAGGGAGTAAAAAAATAAGGATTGTTACATCGGTGTGCCTTCATATTCCTTGTATTCTCATCTTCTCTTAATAAGCAATTACCTCATATCTCCCTCTTGATATAGCTTCTGTGACAAAGAATTTAAAACCTGTGACTATAAGCAGCTGTGATTTCTCCACACCCTAGCAGACTGGGCTAGTGACCTAACCTATTGGATTAACATGGGATCCAAATCATGATGCAGATAGTCAGTAGGGTAAAACTTAAATTCAGGGTAAACACTTTGAGACATAACTGCGATCCCATAATTACTAATGTCCAGGCATAAGCATATACTCCTAATGACGCACTAAATTACCTCATCAACATGACCTTTCCATTCGTTAAACATCAAGTTTAAAAACCAGTGCCCTCCCCATTTTCTTGGCATTAGTATAAAGATAAAAAAGACTTTTTCTAAATACCAAAACTTGAAAGCAGATAGCTGGTGAGGCACTAGTTAGGAAAGTAAAAGAATGAGCTGCAAACCAATCAGGGAAGGAGTTCTTTAAACTAAAGCATACGCTGATTAGAAAAATCAGATATTATTTCAACACTTTGCTAAGCCTAGGAAATTTTCAAATTATTGTTTCTGTACAAACAGTCTTTCAACAATGGTTTGAGCTTGCTGGAAAATCTTCGCAAGGCTAGCATATTAAAAGATAATTGCAGACAACCATCCAAATTGCTAAATGTTCATTCAAGGGAAAAGTATGCTCCTCATATACTTCATTTAGAAAACTCTGGTTTCTTCTACACAGAATTTAGAGATTTCCTTTTTTAAATATTAGCATCCAAGGCTGAGAAATAATGGCCAACGGATATATGGGTCATTGGAATAGCTGTAGTGATGTCATATAATGTAAAAATTTTAAGTTTTGCAACACAGGTTGTGGCTGGTTGAGAGGATAAGCTAAACGAACCCAGAAAGACTGGGTGTTCCTGCAACAATCCATTTCTCTTGAAATGCCTCAAAAACATTGTGCTGCTGCTTCTGGGGCCTCTCCAGTGACAAAATCCCTCAGGCTTCCTCAGCTGCCTGTCTTCCTTTAGCCTACGCTTTCCTTCAAAGTCTCCAACCATTTCATCAGAAGGAAACAGGGGTAACCGTACAAACAGGAATCTATGGTAGGGAAATGAGGGGCAGTGGCCTCCGGATGTAGCATAGTGCAGTATCCTCAGTAGGCATTTGGTGGATGGGAGTTATTGACTTGAAATAAAATTCCCAAGAAGCTTAAAGGAAGACAAGAATCAGAGAAAGACAGACTAGAGAAGTCTCTGGAATATAATGTTAGTACCACACCTGGAGTTGGCTATAAAAAGAGAAAAGGAAATACTCTGTGAAGCAAAGAACTCAAGAGAAAATTAGCAGAGTTGTACAGTTGGGAAAGCAGAATTGAGAGTTGGGAAATAAAAAGGCTAACAGGATGACAACAGGTTGGCTGCCAAGTAAACTCAGGATTTTCAGAAAAGGGTATTCTTTAGCTGGATTCATGAAAAGTGAACTCATTGCACTCTGCTGAAATTGTTGTTCAGCAAACGTTAGTATGAAAGCAAAATGATAGAGATTAAGTCGACAGAAAGGCATTCCTTCTACACATCCATGCTCTTAGCCAAACCTTCTAGAAGCCCAATATCACCTTTTCCTCTGATTTATTCTACACTGTGTTTACTGCATCTCACCTGTGTGAGGCGGGGTCCTACTAATTATTGTGCCTGCATTTTAGTAGAAGGGGACCAAGAAGACCTTTCCCAATCAGGCAAACGTTGCTTCCTGAGTCCTGTGCTCTCATAATGCCATTAGTAAATGATATTACTCTCATTTTTCTCTACTGAGTTTCTCAGGCATGTTTTAGCTTAAATGGTGCCACAGAAATGCTATGAGACTATTTCAATTTATGCAGGTTTTGAGATGGTGAGCTCAGCCCTTGATGACGACCATTAAAGGCTGACTAGGTAGTCTCCAGCTTCCTTTCTCATGCCTTTGCCTTGATAGAAAGCACCTAACTGTCACTCAAGTCACTAGCGCGGCTGTGGTAACAACCAGAAACCAAACTTCTGTCCCCATCACAGTTTCGTCACTGTTTGTTAAGTCATTGATGACAGACATTCAGCAACAGGCATGGGAAAACAGTTCTCCGTAAGCTTTTCCGCTCGACTTGCCCACAGAGCACTGGCCTAGCAAACGCCAGTGGAAGAGCAGCACGCATTGGTGCCCGTGCTTCCATGCCCTTTAAAATACTTCTACATGGCTCTGCTCCTCTCCATCTGCTTCAGGCCACAAGATCCAGCTGCGAGAAGCAGGACCCTTTAATTCCTCAAGCCTCCTCTCAAAAGACTATTTTGGAACAGTTAATTGCAAGAAAATGCAGCCATTATAGGATCTCATTCCCATAACAGAGCTTGGAGGGAATAAGGCCACCAGAGAGAAGAATGTTCTTCACGAATGATCTCCAGGATCGCTTCTCTTTCTGCACCGCTCACCCCGTTTTAGAGATTAGCACAATATGTGAGCATCAATAATTAAGAGAAAGCAGGGAACGTCAGTGAGAGAAATGGGCAGTGTGGTGACAGCTCTCTGATCTGCAAAGACTCTGGAATAGCCAAGACTCAGGAGAAGCCCCTGGCTCTAGCACTTCTTTGTTGCTTGACTTTGCTCCCTGCTAGTAGGGGGGAAAACTCCCCCTAGAAATCAAACTCTGAACTAGTTTTCAAAATAGTGACTTATCCTAGCAGTCTTTGAAGTTTTTGTTTTGAAGTCTCCTTCCATCTTATATACCACCTACCGACCAAGGAGATTCCAAACCCTTAAAACTCTAATTTTCATTAGCTCCTTGATCTCTGATTTTATTTTTCAAAGATAAACTTTTAAGATAATGTCTTAACGAAGGAAAAAGGATTTGGAAAGCAACAGGCACTGGTTCAAGCTGATTTGAGATGAAACAATCTCTTCTATCACAGAGAAAGCAGCTGTTCTCTGAAGAAGCTGTTTCTTTTTTTAGTTTTTTTTCAAGTGAAATGGATTTAATCTCTCCTCACTCTAATTTACTAGAACTAGAGAAAACAAGTGATCAGTATTGAATTGACTATTCTTACTTTGAGAAGAATCATATTAGGCCATATTTTATTGATACTCATAGGAGACCCTGTCCTTTCCTGGATGGAGACTGAAGAAGAAAGGATTAGGGGGTAGGAGGGGGGATGGAGGTACTAGGAGGGGAGGATGGGGGGATGCTGTGGTAGGGATGTAAAATAAGCAGGTGAATACAAAATAGTTTAAAAATCACATGTTTAAGGGTGTTGGATTTTACTCATGTGGGAACTTGAAATGGCTTACACGGTGATGAAAAGTAGATATTAAAGTGAGTGAAGAGATGTGTAAACAAAAACATAAGCAAATATCCTTTTATTTCTACAGCTATTTTTATAGATTAATAGTTATGGATAACTGTTTGGCTCACTGAATTATATAACTTATTGATATTTTTCATGTTTTGATTGACAAGTAAACACCACAAGAATGTAAGATTAGATTTTCTTTTTATATTAAATCCTAAGGCCATCTACTACCTTGGAAACAGAAAGAAACAAGAGTAAAAATAACTGCTTTTCATAATATAGGTGTTTGCCAAAGCCCTTGTGCTTTAAGCCGAGCTGCTACGGTACTGTTTAGTTTTTCCTGAGTAAATGATTTCGATTTGATTTTAAGAATATAAGCAGAAACCAGCTCTTTCCTCCTTCCATCTACTTTTCTCCAGAGAACCAGAGCAAATGGAATTGAGGACTTTTGCCCAAAATAAACACACACTGCAGTGGTTTCTTTCTCCCATCTATTCCTGCTAGCTTTGTAGCAAAGGTTAAAAAGCTTTGAAGTGTAAACTATTTTATACTCAATATGTATAAACCCGTACACTAAGATTCCAGCCGCATTAATAGTACATGTTGTATATACACAAGAAAAGAAGCTGGTTTTTTGCAGCTGGGCCTGGAGGTATTGATCACAATAATATACTGTGCCTTTCCTAAGAAACGATAGGGCAAACTTGCCAGGACCATCCATCAGAGCTCATGACTCACATGGCTTCACGCCATCCATGAATGACAGTGTTATTCAAAACTTGGGGTTATTAGGTCTCATGCTTGGGTCTCCAGTGGCCCAGCCATTACCCTTCAGATTCTAAAATAAAACTCAGGCTCATTCACATAGGACTTAATAGAATTTCTGTAGTCCCTACCTAATCAGCCTTGTTTAATTAACCTGCTCTACTGTTAGCCTCTCAATAAAAATTTAAAGTGAGAGGCGCGTCGCTGTATAAGCCTCACCTCTGTAACTCAAAAGTTTTGAACACTGGAATTAGAGAAGCATTTCTTTCTAATTCAGTTTCTCCTGACTACTTGTCTTGAGGCATTTTAATATCCTCCGGGAGGAGTGTATTCATTGAATTAGGCCTGAATTTCATGTTCCCGATTGGCATGACTTCATGTAAAAAAAAAAAATTATCAGATTTATGAATTTAACGTTATCTTTCTGGAGGAGGCAGCAAAATGGCCCCAAAGATACCCGTGCCCTAAACTGTAGAGTCTGTGACTATGCCACACAACATCATAGGAATGACTACTTAAGTGGCTAAAGACAAAGACACCAACATGGTTAGGCTGTCCTGGGGTAGACAAGTGGACCCAGGCTAAGGGACAGCATGCATCTTTTAAAGCAGAGAGCTTTCTCTGCCTACAGAGAACCAGAGAGATAGCAAGGCGAAGGCTTATCTTCTCTTCCTAGTTGTGAAAACGGAAGAAGGAATCAATGAGGCGCACAAAGCCGGTGGCCCTAGGGAAGCTACAAGGGTATGGAACTGGAGTCTTCCTCAGAGCCTCTTGGGAGAAAAATGTCCTCAGACCTGGTGAATAACGTAAGACCTTTGTGCCCGGTAAGCAGCAACTCCCATAGTAATTGGGTAGAGCCAAGAAGAAGCTAATAAACCTTCTTCATTGTGCTACACAGATCACTTCTTTTTTGTGGAAGAGTTAAAAGCTGACTTGGGGAAATGGTCAATTCTAAACTGGAAATTATGGGGACATGAAAACTTGGGAATCATGAACATTGAGAGTGTCATACAAAACCCAGAACCCAGGCTTTCATTTCTGCCTTCAACAGTGAATCACAACTTGAGCTTCCGGCCTCCTCTGGATGTTGACCTACACATCTGTTTTCTCCATACAACTTCCTCAGATTATGTGGATTCCCTTTCAGTGATCTGTCTGACGAGAGCCAATAGAATCATCTTTCTGCTCTACTTCATTGACCGCATGCTGTCAAATCTGCAGACTTGGCATTTCCATAATCCAGCGAGAACAAATTTAATCATTACACTTGAAATGCATTCTTACTATGGCATGAAAAGGAAAGAGAACCTTTCCTAGAGTCATTTTTAAGATGACTCTGCCTGAGCAACATGGTTCTACGTCTGACTCAAACAGGATAAAGGCCACCGAGAGTACCACCTGCACAGTCAAGCTGGCATAAGACTATTTTCATTGACACAAATTGAAACTGAACCTATATTTTAAACTATAAATTCATTTAACCAATAAATTATTATATTGCTTGAGACATGAGCAAAAAAATAAGGTATGATTTCAGATGAAGCATAATAGTTTTATTTCCAGCACAAGCAATATGAGTATATTTTAATAAGAGTTTTTAAAAGTAGGTTACAAGTTTAGATGGACTCAACTCTCTTCAACATTTACCATACTGGAATTTACATTACGTACTATTACAGTTTGCTCCTACCTTTTAGAAATGGTTTCTAAGAACAGCCAATGAGCAACTTAACAAACACAAGGGCAAGTATCAAAAAGGTAATCGTTTAAGTAAGACTGCTTTAGTATAGTTTCAAGACTGGAAAAATTATAGGAATAAACATTTGTGCTACTTATGATGAATACTTATGATGATATATCCTTCAGTTCCTAGGAGCTAAACATAAATTTTAATATGGTTTTATACTCTTATAACCATTATTTCTTACTGCTTCTTATAGAAAAGTACATGTAGTATTAATGTTCCACTAGCATAATTTCTCAGAAACAAATCAAAGTTAGTAGAGCATATTCCACAGGAGTCTAAAAATATAAGCCTCCAGAAATGAACAATCTAAACCAGTTTTGTATCTCTCATCAGAGCAATCTGCCTGCCTGCTGTCCCGAATAAAGGTTCAACCACCTGAAGAGACAGCACAGTCTCCATCCAAGCCATTCTCAACCCCCTGTCCCCTTGCGAAGCTATTTACTAACATTTAGGAAAACACCTTTTTCCTACTATTCTCCTCAAAACCCGCTATCACAGAGCTCATAGGATGTGCTGAAATTGTTTATTGGCAATCCAGGAAAAGACCTCCAGGAAGAATGCTCGCTCTGTGTGGTGACCGAGCAGTGGGTTGCAGGCTTCATCATGGCTGCTTACTGATGAGGCAGCCTGTAGGAGAGAAGCTGAAATTGAAAATAAACTTCCAGAAGAAAATCGTCACTCACAGCTCTCCACCTGATGCCGCAAGTGATGGCCCAGTGTTCTTATCAGAAGGCTGGATAAACGCTTATCCTCAAGAAAAGATGGACATTTAAGTATCTCATCAAGCACCAAGTTCACTCCAGCACAACCCTAGAAACATGTGGAAGTAGGACCTAAGAATGAAATGACTGTCTGCATACTTTGAACTTTACAGCACAAATAAATCTGTGCTCTTTCAACAGTACCTTCCCACATTATGCTAGTATCACATAGGCGGGATGAAACATAAGTAAGAATATGTAATTCACATACTTTCAAGAGCCTTAGCTGCCCTGTGACGCCTGTAAAAATATTTAACGGGTTCTGTGTATTTCAAACAGCTTGAAAATGAAGGCTCTCGTGTTGGTGCTGTTCTTGCTTATCAGAGGGAGTAGAAGGACATTGTGTATTCACAGTACATACATGCACACATAGACAACACTTTAAACATAAGCTATAAATCTATTATCAGTGATTGTCTGAAATTTCCCTATAAGTCAAGATTTCAGTTAATAGTATATTGTAGAACACAAGAAACCTGAAGCAAAATAATAAAGGTGTTTGGCAATTCTTGTAATAGCATACAAAACAAAGCACTTACCTGCCATTGCTAGGGACGTCGAAAATCACACTGGAAGGAGAGGAACAGGAAGGGGGCTTTATCCTGGGATGAATCATCCCCACATAGATGCTCTGAGCAACCCCTGAATGCATACTGACATCATCAGGACTGACTTGGAGGCAGAGGATACTATGGTAACGGAGCAATGTGCTGGGAGACAGATGCCTTTAATTGCTTTAACAACTTCCTAGGGCTCAGGCTACCAGGCTTGGATTTGCTAAGTAGGAAATGAAGGCTGTCACAGAGGCAGCAACTGTGACGCGGAGCAAGAGAACTCTGTGAATTCTAAAATTATTAATTTCAGCGTGACTTCTTAATGTCATTACATGGCTCCACTGGCAACAACCCTTTCCCATGCGGAGCCCTGAGGAAGGCACAGGTCAATACATAATGCTCTGAGGTAACCAGAGTCCAAGCTCATCTAGAATTCTCTCACTTAACAATCATTAATATTATTGCTTTACAAATATCCTTTTCCCTGACAGTGAATGCTTGATTCACTTTGAAAAGAAAGCCCACATCTGTGCCTTAGGAAGTCAGCGTGCTGATAACAATGACAACTGATTCTCTCAATTTACTTCTCTGAGAGGTGGCAGCTGTGGGTCCATTTATCTCTGAGCTCCAGTAAATCCTTGCCAACAGGTCACTTATCCAGAAACCACCACCAGAGAAACGCCTAATTGTAACATCCAGATAAAAGGAGTCGGAAAAACCCCAACTTGCTGCCACACTTCTCTTGGTGAAGTCTCCTAGCAAAGGCAGAATAACTTCTCCCTGTAATAACGCCCTCCGCTGGAAAACCACACAAAATGCAAAGGGTCCCTTTGAACTCTATGTTCTCCCAGGCATCTGTCACCCATGTTGGAGCACAAACCCCTTTAAAAAACACCAGGTTTGGGGTAATTGCTTAAAATAACCAGGTTTCAGCATCAAATGGAGTCTCTAATGACATCCTGCTCTTATCTGATCAGTTGCAACACTTTAATAAGTATATAATTTATCATCTGTGCTACGAAACTATTGTTTTCTTTCCCATGAATATTTGATTGACATGTTTTTCAACAATACTAGGGCCTAATTTTTATTGTAACTACTGCAATTGTAGAGATAAGTAAGTAAGTTGGCAGGTCTTCCTAAGGAGAGTCCCAGCGCAGTAATAACTGAAGGTTGTCATTCTCTACTGTATACTTAGATCTCAGCTCTTCCAAAGAAACTATTATTATCTCTATTTCAATTTGGATGAAGCCAAGACTGCCTTTTAATGTTCCCTTGTAAGCAAATAGGTTACAAATGTCTAACAACAACTTGGCTTCAAAATCAGCAAATGGAATAAAACAGTACCAATTTCGAATCTGAAAAAAATATAGAGAGTTTCTAATCTAATTGACAAGTTGGGAATTCTCATTCCTGCAGAGGTTGGGAAAGACTCTGAGGCAGAATAGTGAAATCTAGTCTCCTTAAAACATAGCATTTTCTTAAGTCGGGAAATGGGAGACAGCATGCCATTAAAGCTCCCACTCTTTCAGAGAGCTTGCCTGTAAAGCCAAGTAGACCAAACTCAAGCAGGTGCCAGCAGAAATACTAGGAACCAGTGAAATGGCTTGTCAAGTAGGGTGCTTGCTACTAAGTCTGACAACCTGAGTTGGATCCCCAGGAACCATGGAGTAGGAGAGAACCAACTCCTCTAAACTGTCCTCTTGCCCATAAGCACACACGTGCTATAACATACAGCAACACACATACTCTAAATATATATTAAAAAGTATCGCTCTATGTGTGTTATGATTAAAGAAACATTTATTGGGCTGAGGATATATGAGGATATAGCTAATAGGTGGAATGCTTGCTTAGCATGCACGAAGGTCTCTGAGTTCGCTCGCTAGTGCTCATAAACCGTGTCTGCCAGCTCATGCCTGTGATGCCAGAAATCAGGTAAATGCAAGAGGCTACGTAGTCCAAGGTCATCCTCTACCATGGAGCAAATT
Organism: Microtus oregoni; assembly: GCF_018167655.1. NCBI lineage: Eukaryota > Metazoa > Chordata > Mammalia > Rodentia > Cricetidae > Microtus > Microtus oregoni. Next base: position 18,761,737 of record NW_024543097.1, read on the forward strand.
TGAAGCTCAGTCTGGCTTTCAGTTTGTTTATGTGAAGACACACTGAAAAATACCTAGAAGATGTACCACACAGGTATGTTAGGAGTGACGAGTTGGGCAATGGAAACTACAGACTATCTGTGAGGGAGAGTCCTTTAATTTTTTTTATAAGGAGTCTCTGAATTAAAGGAGATTTAACCATGGATCAAATACAGTCATTCAACAAAGAGACCTCCACCTGTGTGTACTCTGTAGCAGTCACCCTGTCCTGATCACACAGCGGGCTCATCACAGCTTCATTGGGCAGGGTCTGACACTCAAGCGCAGTAGTTCAAGGTTGCGTCAAACCATTCTGACAAAGAGGTATCCTGCCTAGCTAAATGGAGCTACGTTGTGAAAGTGAATTAAGAGTATCAAGGAAACAAAACGTACCAAGGGGAGCAGGTGTATTGACTTTTCCAGACATGGGAGCCAAAGAGGAAAAATAATCCATCAATACAACTAGTGTGTCAGATATTTTTTTCTAAACAACAGTTACAGTAAGAGCATAATCACAAAGAAGACAAAACCAAGAGGTCTCTAACACTTTAAAGGGCTGGAGAAGACCTGGAAGACTGCCAGGAGAAATAAATCCTGCCAGCGGCCCTAGGTGGTCAGATTATGTGGTCTGCGAAAGACGCTTCTTTTGAGAAGAAGGCCTAATTTCTCCAACTCCTGTCCACAATTCACCCTGAGACAGCTTTTAGTTTCCTCTTAACTGATTTTTCAAAACAGCTAAATGCAATATGTTCTGCTCCATGCTCTTGTTTCCTTTTCTCCCATACTAGTTTTCTCTCCGCAAACGATGCAACATCACTGACTACTTGCAGTTCAGAAATTCATCAGTTGATAACTTTGTATAAAAACTCCACCACCTCCTTTCAGCCCTTGTGTTCACACTCCAGGACAGCAGCAGTGAGGCCTGGTGAAATACGCACCCACATTAGACCACCCACAGAACCGCAAGGTCCGGAGGCTAGAGCTGCAGCTGAGAGCAAAGACAAATCTACCCAGCAACAGACTAGCCTCTCCTGCGTTCTGACAGGTCCCAGCAGGATAACTGGCTATCTCCTGGATCTGTCCTAACTTCGGGGAGGGGTTGCAGGGGGAGGAGGAAGCAAGCAGGCAAGAAAGAAAATGCTTGCTCTCTGAGCATTCCAAAGCTTCAACGGTAGCCAAGCAGAAAGAAATCAAAATTCAAAAGTGCAAAATACTCTTTTACAATAAAAAGTGTACCTGTCAAAGAAATCACCCCACGGATCGTCTATATCTGATAAATTACATCTAACTCTCTAACCTCCAGAAACTGCCTTAACCTTTGAATTGAAGTTAGGGAGTCTAAAGGCCCTTAGCCTGGCAAGTATGTTGATCTGACCTGAATTCAAGCTGGTGAGGTTAAAGTCCAGAGGGACAAGGGAGAAAAGCAGGAAAGCAGCTTGCTCCAGTGGCCACTGAACTCCCTCCCCTATACACATCTTGGAGGATAGGACAAAACACCCTTAACTAAGCCTTGCTCCACCTAGAATTCATGCCTTTTAGCCCACAGGAACAGTAGTACTCTTGGCTGTCCTGCTCTTGGTAGAATGGTTACCAAACTCCACGTCAGCCCAGTACACACAGGAAGTGCATGAGGCTTTATGACAAACATTTGGAATTCAGTATTTTAATGAAATTAAGTTAACACTGAGTTAATGAAAAAGCGCAAGAACTGGTGGAATAAGGTCTTATCCTACATCATATTGAAAGCCAGATAGTGACCAAATTTCGTGACCTGTCCCCCGAGACCTCTCCATCTGACATCTCACAATTATCTAGTCCTATTCCTGGCCTCTCCGTCTTCAGTGGATCTCCCTCTGGGCCATTCTATGATCATTACGTTGTCCTTAATATGTCTTTAGCTATTTGACCAGTTCACTATCAAACTACCAGATCTGAAAGGCTCCCCTGTAGGACACTGCATCAACAAGCCCACCCTTGCCAGTCTTACCTCCAAGCACGTCTCCTACCATGACCCCCATTAGACAATCCATGCACTAATAAGCCCTGCACTTTCTCTCCTCTAAAAATGCATGCTGCTTCCTTCTCGGAAAGCTCCATGTCTACCTCTCCATCTCAGCCTTGCCCCCACGCTTCCCTCATCTCTCACTCTCGATGAACCCCTACCAACCCATCAAGACCAATCTCATTGCTCTCATTAGAAATCTGGCTCTATAATCTCCAGGGCTCTTTATCTCTCTCACTGGACTTAAAACATTCTTTTGTGACTCTAGGATTGCAGCTCACTGGTACACTTAACCCCTGAGGTCCCTTCCCTGCAAGTAAAAGGAAAAAAAAAATATGGTGCAGGGTTACTGGAATTACTTACTTCCTCTGACCTTCAGAAAAGTGGAGTCCTTGTTCACTTCTTATTCTCTACACAGAACTGTGCTTGCACTCAGCTTCCATGCGAATTAATACTAAATAGGCACCAACTATATATCCTGCTCTCAGTATTACAAAGTAGTTAAGAGTAAACTCTTTTACTTAGCCTTTTTAAAAAAAACACCACATGACATAGTAAGGCACAAATATGAACGTTACTTTCAAAATTGAAAATAACAGCCAGGAAGTGGTACCAGCACTCGGGAGGGAGAAGCAGGCAGATCTCTATGAGTTCGAGGTCAGCCTAGTGTACAAAGTGAGTTCCAGGACAGTCAAGGCCATACAAAGAAATGTCTTGAAAACCCCAAATAAATAAATGGAGAAGGAGTAGGGGAAAAATAGGAGGAGGAGGAGGAGGAGGAGGAGGAGGAGGAGGAGGAGGAGGAGGAACAGGAAGAGGAGGAGGATGAGAAGAAAGAAAGAAACAAACAAACAAACAAACACAAGCTCAACTAAATTTCATCATTTCTGCCATACAACTTCTAATATCCCTGATTATTATGTTTGCCATATGGACATCTCCCTTCTAACAAATACCTGCCTTTTCTGTGCGCAGGCCAAGCAGACTACCCTAGGTATAGAAACTTTTCTTCTGTGTGTGAGTGATTTGGTTTGGTTTGGGTTTATTGCTTTTCTGTTTTAACTTTTCATAAGGGTTTTTTGGTAGAGGTCTTTTGCCTGTGTCTATGACTGTGCAACATGTGCCTGCAATTCCTGTGGAGGCCAGAAGGTGGCGTCGGATCCTTGGAAGGATACTTCACAGGCCTTAAAAAGAAATGTGGCTACTCGGTTTTATCCTCGTAGAATTTAAATTTTTCTTTCATTTAAAGGTCAAGAATTATATCCTTACTCTACCTCTTAACTCACTCAAGAGTTCACTATCTTAAACACATATCCAGAGCTAAACACGGATAACAAAGCCCTTAGTGTTTTGAATCTAATAGTAAGGAATTATACATTATGACTTACTTTAATGCCTAAAACTTATTTCAGCACTTCATGATTCTAATTTTGATTATTATTCCCAGAAGAAGTGAGGGATTAAGTTTTAATATTTTTTTTTCCTAAAGAAGCTAGCTGGAGATAACTTCCTATTTTAGCCCTTCAATTAGTAAGATTTAAAATACCTCTTCCCTGGGATACAAATAAAGAACTCTGAGGGAAATGTGGAGCATATGAATCGAAGCAGAGATTTTGTTTCGTGTAATAAAAGCAGGCATTAGAGGGTGTAAGGATGATGCCCTGCAGCCTAAGTGGTCCAGCAGAGCTGAAAGGGTCTGACAGCAGGCCTGGGCTCAGGGCTCATGAATAACGTCCCTTCAGTACAGGGATCTGGCAAAGGCTGTTCAGGCAGGCCTTTCTATCTCTGGATGTAAATTAATCAACCAGTTGATTGCACAATCCTGGAATTCCTTCCTTTTCACAGATTAAAGCAGGTTTACTGGCAGTTCCCGGATCATATCGATGGCTTCTAGAAGGTCAAATGAAGCAATGTACATCAAATGGCCCTCTTAAGTAGAAAGTCCCAACCACAGCACCCCCTGTAACCTGCTGTGTGTGACTTGTGCACTGGATTAGCCCATTTTAATGAACTACCCTGGTTTTCTTTGCCTTTCTTCCTCCCCAAAAGCTAACGGATAACGAGTATAACTCATAAATTTTAATACTATTAATTACAAATAAGCTTGTTTTCTTCTGTACCAGGTTAAAACAATATAAATGAGTCAGTTATAATCCACACTGGGGAGAGGAGCACAAAAGTAAGGATTCTGGTCCACAAGGGCCATGCCCATCATAAGTGAGCAACCACCAAAGCAGAAATGGTGTATTAGGCGACAGCTACAATCACTGTCAGGCAAGGTGTGTTCTAGAAACAGGGGTGTTTAATAGAAAATACCCCGAGTCAGGTGGAAATTTCGTCTGGGTGGAAAAACAGATTCTAGTGCATTGGGAGAGTCTTTGAAATCTAGTAGTCTATTGCTTTTCTGCTGCAGTAAGAGAATGAATCATTCTTGTGAGATACTAATCATGTGTGTCTTGGACACGGAATGCAAAAGCCAAGGACAGAGAAACTAAGCTAAGGATGAGAGACTCTGAAGTGTTCAGGACCAGCGCTTGTCTCACAACACTGTGGGGACAATAACTACCAACCCAGGATCTCAGAGGAGTTCCAAGTGATGGAGGAGAGTCTTCTGTTTTCTGTTAATTTCATTGGTTAATAAAGAGACTGCCTTGGCTCTTTAATAGAACATAAAATTAGGTAGGCGGAGAAAACAGAACAGAATGCTGGGAGAAAGAAGCTGAGTCAAGGAGTCGCCACGATTCTTACTCCCGACACAGCCGCAGGTTAAGATCTTCCCTGGTAAGCCACCTCATGGGCTACACAGATTATTAGAAATGGGTTAGGTCAATGTGTAAGAGCTAGCCAATAAGAGGCTGGAACTAATGGGCCAGGCAGTGTTTAAAAGAATACAGTTTCCGTGTAATTATTTCGGGTAAAGCTAGCAGGGTGGCGGGACGCAGCCTAGCCCGCCAATCTTATTACAACATCCAAGAACTGACCACACCACACCCTCCTCTCTCTAACTAATAACCCCCTAACTTCTAGAGGGGGGGAGGCTAGAGAGATTGCCCAGTGCCCAAAGACCACCGGCTGTTCTTCCAGAGGACCTGGGTTCAATTCTCAGCAACCACATGGCAGTTCACAACTGTAACTCCAGTTCCAGGGAACCTGACACCTTCACACCAAGGCACATGACATAAAGTTAAATATATGAACAAGATTCCGAACTTCCAGCCGTGAAAGGAAGACAATACTCAGAGGATGTTTAGAACACCACGTTGAATCTACTACACCCAAGTTCTGTGCAGCTAGAAGAAGAAGAGAAAAGGGAGATGGTGAGTTGACTTCAGGCAGGGGCTGAAGCTCCCACGTAGTCAACACCTAGGGAACAGGAGGGCCTTCTTGCCATTCTACACTGAGGATGGTCCCAAGGTCAAGAATGAGTTCACTAGACAGACAAATCAGTAAAGAATAAGGTTTCCAAGGCATTGGAACTTATATCATTTTGATACTGATTTTTTAAAATATAAGTATAGTTTACATATCTTATCTCTATTTTACAGTTAAAAATCTACAATTTATGTAAAACAAGTTTAAAATTAAAAAGAAATATACAGCTGGGCAGTGGTGGCACACACCTTTAATCCCAGCACTCCGGAGGCAGAGGCAGGTGGATCTCTGTGAGTTCGAGGTCAGCCTGGTCTACAAGAGCTAGTTCTAGGACAGTTAAGACTGTAACACAGAGAAACCTATCTCAAAAAAAAAAAGGAAGGAAAAAGAAAGAGAGAGAGAGATCTATAACTTAGAGGTAATAATGCATTTGTTCAAAGTGACCAGGCTTCAAAACTGGGGTGTAACAACCCTGGAGACCATGACCCCCAACACTATGATAGCTGTATAGAAATTTTTATTTCCCCAAAAGCATTTTAAAGACTCCAGCTGGCAAAGTCTGTGGACATGAGATGCTCTCCAATCAGCACTCATGTTCCGGCATGGTCTCTGTTCCCTGTACTCATATGCTGTGCTCAGAACAGGTACAATTCATTGCCAGTGGAGAATACCCTGTTTGAGAAAATGGCAACTGTTACCTGATTCTATGATTAATTTTTCGTGAAAGATGACTTAATGTCACTATCAGGATCCCAGGGACTTTCAGCAGTCATGGAGTCAACCATTCTCCTCTCTACCTGTCCCTCAGGTTACAGCTTTTCAGTGAGCACACAGCATGTGCACGCTCTCAAATGCAGTGATTGCTTTTCTCATTTTCCTTTCATCCTTGCAATGGCAAATTTGTGGAGTTTGATGCGAAGATACGAATCTTTAAAAGTTTAGTCCTAAAGGACAGGTATTTCAATTTTAAGGATGTAGGGCAATGAGAAGAAAAGCAATATAAGTAAGCAGACTAAAACAGTGGTTCTCAACTTCCTAAAGCTGTGACCCTTTAATACATACCCTTGTGCTGTGGGGACCTCAACCGTAAAATTATTTTGTTGCTACTTCATAATTACAATTTTGCTACTGTTATGAGTGTAAATATCTTTATGTGATATGCAACCACCCCCAAAGGGGCAGTGACCCAAAGATTGAGAACTACTGAACTAAAACAACACAGGCAGAAAACCAAAATACACTTCACCCTGAATCCCTCCCTAACACACACTCCCTTGCCCACCTGCCAGGCCTTCTTTCCTCCCAGAGTTCTGCAAGACAGCTTTAGGAAAGAAAAAAGATGCCCTCTGCTACACTGATTTGATTTCAGCAAACTAATCAGAAATGGAGTTTGTATTAGAAAGAGCCACAGGCAGGAGCAATAATATACTATACCTATCAGAGAAGTTGGCCTTATTCATGAGCCCCTGCCGAGTTAAGAAGTGAAAAAAAGAAGGGAAAAAGCTAACTTCAAAGCAGTGCCAAAAGATGATTAACTCTCCAGCAAAAAAAACAGGTATCCTAAGCTTCTCTGATGGGAGAGAGTTTTGGGGACCTAAGTTTAAAGAAAGAACATCTACTAAGATCAAACAGTCAAAAATCCAACGGTATACTTCCCCTGCATGCTGAAAATCTGTAATTACCTAAGGGAATAAACAAAATTAGAACTTAGTATCAGAAATTACACCTTACATGCAAAACCCACAAATATTCTGCTCTGGTTGAAGTTCCGTGGCGCAACGCCAGATGTAATGTATACAGTGCACAAACACGAGTTTCCTTGCTGTTGCTTTCCATAGCATCATACTCAAAACACCATGAACAGTCACCAAATGACCCTTACAACCTCATCTCAAGAATTCCCCTGAGCTGAAGTCCAGGGCCAATGTTCCATTGGGCTGCAAAGAGGATGGCCTCACAAAAACAAAGACTTCCTGTGAAACTAACACGGAATGTGTGAGCCCTGGAAAGCTAAGAGAGACTTTTGTCAGTTATTCACCACAACGAGTCTCCACACAGACACTGGATGAGTCTTTAGCACAGACACTCTTAACGACACTGCGAAAAGAGCCACACAAATGTCAACCGAAAAGGGAGGTGAGAAGGTTTGATTTTTGTGGCAATTATCAGTATTTGCCAGAAGAGATGAGAAGCCAATTTCGTGCAATTCAAATGACTTTTAGCATATAAATGTTAGATCTGCTATTTACTAAAATATTTCTATTTAACAACTTCAAAATAGCCTTAAAACCTAAATGTTAGAGATATGAAAGTTTTTCTTCCCTAACAAGTTGACGTGTCTCTAACAACTACTTGAGGGAAAAAAAAAAACTTATGTTTTATTATACAAGATAAAAATGCAGCTTTTGGAACTCTCCAGTTTGACATTCAGGTCTGCATGCTTCTACAGTAGGTCAAGAGTCATAACCACCTGCTGAAGGAAAGACATTCGAGGAAACAAAACGTCCTTTGCAATTGTTTTTCATACAATATTTTCACAACAAAATGGACAAAGTTAATTAGCAGTGCTGAAAAATGTGATGGCTCAAAAACATATCCCCAATGCTAAATGTCATAATGTAAAAATAATAGTTTAATACAATCATCAAACTTAGGACATTCTCATTGAATTAAATAAATACCATATCTACTATGAGGACAGGAGATAGAAAATAAATAAACGTATGGGTACCACATTAACTTACTAGCCAAGAGGTACAGAGGAGTCTCTAAGGGTCTAGGACTGTTCACCAATGGATCTAGATCTACAGTGTGGATAGCAGCCCTGGGGACTGACTTCCTGAACATGCAGCACGGGTCAAACTTCAGTTCAGAAGAATTAACCTCTGCTGGAGTCCTCCAGGTTGAACTCAATCAATCTAAGCTGATTTATAACCCTCCAACTGATTCCGGGTAGCAAAGCTCAGGGTTCTCTGCAAGTACCTTAATCCAAAATCTATCACCAGACCAGAAACTGTGCTGTTGATGTCCATGTGTCAACAAAGGTGTGTGTGGTCATTTAATCAAAGGCATTTCTCCTTTAAGTCTGATATTAGTGGCCCCTAAACCAGTAACTATAAATTAAACAAAATAAATCAGAACTAATAAAAAACGCTTGTCAAAATGGAGTTTCTAAAATATTTTCAGAAAAATAAATCATTAGACCATCTGACAACAGGGCTGTGAAAGAGCTTCTTTTCCATACCCAAAGCAAAGGAAATTGAGTTTGCTGCTCCCACTAGAGACATTTGCTATTTATATTGTGAATACAGGCATGTTTTTCTGACATTCAGTCAAGAATGAGGATGAACCAGCAGATTTCTCTCATGCCAACATTACAGCGCTCCATGGTTACAGATGTTCTAGCCCCTTCCACTTTGAGTATTTAATGTTGGGGTTTCCTCTCTAAGCAGCTAAGGCTTCTTCATTTGTCAAAAGGGTAGCTATTAAGAAAACCATTTAGCTAATAAACAAGGAATTAGCTAGGAAGACTGATACAAAAGAGATAGCAACAATGCCAAGAGCCAGCCATACACATACATTAAAGTAGTAGGAGCTGCTCTGACTACGTACAGCCCTTAGTTGGACTGGGTACGAGCCTTGCAATCCCAGGGCCAGATAACAGCTCCAAATGCCTGCTTATCTCACTTCTTTCCACAACATTCTAAAAAATGACTTGAGTTTTATCTAACAAAAGACAGAAGCCAAACAAAAAGCTGGAAAGGCAAGGTTAGGGCATCTCACATCCGCAACACTCTTCTTCCTTCTAGAGCCATTGCCAACACTTAGGGAAAGCCACAGCACCAAAATTGGACACCACGCTGGAAACAAGTATTGCCAGCTTCATGAATCATTACATGGGAATCTGAGACGCATGGTTCTCAAGTCAGAAAACTAACATTAGGATTTCCATGGTCACATTTTCCATGATCAATAGATAGAGGTAATTTTGATTTCTCATGGGGGAATTACATAACCCTAAATATCACTCAATATTCTATCTAGCAAAATTATCTGCAATGTTCTACAATAATAATAATAAGGCTTCTTAAAGGTTTAACACTGAGAACCATACAGATTAAGAGGACTCTGGTAACGTTAACTTTTCTTCTTTTTTAAAACCATAAAGAAAATCTCCTGATCTAACCACATCCTGCTAATGCTTCACATGTTTTGCTGGGATTGGATTTAATAATTTCTGTCCTCAGCTAAATAAGGAGGAATCATTAGGAAGCCACTTCTTTCAGTGCACTGGAGAAAGGTCATCCCATCAGCCTACATCACAGCTGAGGCTGTGGACTCTCCTTCCTGCTTCCCAAGGAACCTGGTAGTCCTGGCCAGCACTGTAGTATAGTAACTCCTAATGTACAGGGATCAGAAGACGATGTATACCAGTAATTCTTGTTTAAAGGCTAATTTAAATTAATTCTATAAAACAGGAATTTAAAGTCTCAAGGGGTAACTGGCCGAGGATGAAGAAACTACTTCAAGTATATTATAAATTCAAACATATTAAATAAGTAATGAATTCTATTTAAATTTCTTCAATAGAAATCAGTAGTTAAATGTGTTCAATGGATTTAAAAATAAATAAAGAAATGTACATTTAATATGTTTTTTTTTTCTTTTAAACACTGCCTGGCCCATTAGTTCCAGCCTCTTATTGGCTAGCTCTTACATATTGATCTAACCCATTTCTAATAATCTGTGTAGTCCACGAGGTGCTTACCAGGAAAGATCTTAACCTGCATCTGTCTGGAGTGGGAGAATCATGGCGACTCCTGACTCGGCTTCTTTCTCCCAGCATTCTGTTCAGTCTACTCCGCCTACCTAATTTTCTGTCCTCTTAAAGGGCCAAGGCAGTCTCTTTATTTAACCAATGAAATCAACACAAAACAGCAGACTCCCACATCATTTCTCCTTTTTCTGTATAAACAAAAAAGAAAGGCTTTAACTTGAACATAGTAAGATTACATATAACAAAACAGTTATCAAGCAAGAATTACAATTACAATATTTATATCTACCTTATCTTTTATCATAACTAAGGAAAACTATAACTATCCATTCTTCAACTCCATCAAAGACTCCAGAAGGATATAATACTACCTGAGTAAACAAAAAATAAGAAAACTCTAGAAATGACAGAGACATCTCGCTGCCTGGACAGTCACCCAAAGTTCTTTAGTACCTTTGGGGCATCCATCTTCAGCCTACAGGCCCATAGAATGGACGCAGCAGAAAGAACTGTCTTTGGAATTTCCTGCTTCATGGAAATGTCTGCTGGATACATTTAATATGTTAAGGCAGAAAATTTCCACACTTCTGGTTTATAAGATTTGTTTTTTCAAGACAGGGTTTCTCTGTAGCTTTGAAGTCTGTCCTGGAATTTGTTCTTGTAGACCAGGCTGGCCTGGAACTCACAGAGACGCGCCTGCCTGTCCCTGCCACCCGAGTGTGGGGATTAAAGGCATGCACCACCGCCCAGCTAGATTTTTTTTATATATAAATAATCTGTTATAGTTCAACTTTAAAAAATTGTTAATTTTGTTTATGTCTGGTGTAAAAGTGTTGCTAAAACTATTTAATGCATTTCATCTTATCAAAATTCATTGAAAGTCACTTACTAGCCAACTGTTATAGCCAGCACTTGCCTACAGCACTTAACATAACGATACTGATATGTGGATTTGTTATTACTAAAACATTGTACTTACTAGAATGTTTTGAAGACTTTGCAATAGTATCCAACTAAAAAAGTCCCTACTTGTAAGAAGTTAAGCGTTAGGAATAGATCATGCTAAGCACTTGTGAATTCATGTGGTGGATTCATATGCATCTATTTATTTCTTCTAATAATTTCAAATGCCAAGAATATTAGACGTTCAATTAAAAACTCCTCAGACTTAAAGAGGGAATTTTATAAAGTATTTTTGATTGTTAATTGAATATATTATATACTTTAATGTCTTGCTTTATTCTATATTAAAGTTTCATCCCAGTTAACATATTCCTCTTTGCATTCATCCCTCTTCTTCTCTCGTTGGAATGGTAATAACAGCTAAATTTGTATCTATACATTATATAATATATATATATATATATATATATGGAGAGAGAGAGAGAGAGAGAGAGAGAGAGAGAGAGAGGTGAAGAGAGAGGTCAATAGTTAAGAGCTAAGAGCACTGGTTGCTCTGCTAGATGGTCCAAATTCCATTCCTTGCACACACATAGTGGCTCAGAGCCATCTGTAACTCCAGTCCCAAGGAATCTGACACTTACTTCTGGTCTCCTCAACACTCATACACATAAAATAAATATGTTTAAAATAACTTTATAAGAAAAATTAGGATTGACATCATTTTGGCCTAGAAATAATATTCAATCCCTATGAGGACAAGACTTCTATGAAACTCTGATGTAGAAAGGTGTCTATGGAGGAAAATACATACTTGATATATGAGACTATTTGGTTACTATCTTTTTTTTTTTTTTTTTTTTTTTTTGGTTTTTCGAGACAGGGTTTCTCTGTGGCTTTGGAGCCTGTCCTGGAACTAGCTCTGTAGACCAGGCTGGTCTCGAACTCACAGAGATCCGCCTGCCTCTGCCTCCCGAGTGCTAAGATTAATAGGCGTGTGCCACCACTGCCCGGCTTTGGTTACTACCTTAACTTATGCCCTAGCACATGATCTAAGACTCTCGCTTTTTTCTATAGAAAACACATTATCTTCTGATAATCAAACTAGCAGTATGAGATCACCCTGAGGAACAACACTATGAAGCTGCATTTGACATCTAAGAATAAGCCATTGTAATTTTCTGTTATAAGCTCTCTGCTTCATAAAAATACGGCTGGTAGAATGTCTTCATGCAGAGATTCTTTCAGCATATTAAGAATAGATCTAAAATTACAAAATTTCAGCAGGTTTCCTGCTGCACTCCTCACAGAACCAATCAGAAGAAACTGGAGTCCTATGAATTATGTATTTGCAAAGCTTAAGGGAGCTCACACCAAGTGCCCAAGGCCACCAAAAGACCTTTATAGTCAACTGTCTCATCAAAAGATAAAGCAGAAATAATGTAAAAAAAAAAATCGTGCAACTGCTGAAGGCTTCTTATATAAACAAACTCATTTCCTGGAATAAGGCAAATATTTGTCTCAAAAGTAACAGCCTACAGGGTTTAACCCTCCATGTCTTTTATCACCATGGGTTGGAGAGCAATTATTAATAATAAAGAATTCATTTACCATGAACATGTTTCTCAAGACCGTAATTCCTTGCAGTTTTTCTATCCTCTAGAACATGTATCCAAACCCAACCACATACATATATTAATGATAGTTTTCATATATCTCAAGTGAACTTTCTAAATTCATACAGATTCTGTCTAAAAATAAGTTACAACACCAAAATAATCTCTCTAATCTCCTTTCATGGAAACAAGGTAACACAATCCTACTCAATACCCACTTACCATTTTTTTCCATATTAATGTTTATTTTTTTAAATGTTTTTAATTCCATGACTTCTACCCACTCCCTGTCCTCCTTCTAGCCCCTCCCAGGTCCCCTTCCTCCAGATCTTCTCACTCCTGCACAATCTCAAGCTAAAAGCCGCTTTTTATTTGATGATTCTTCTTACATGCACACACACACATGTTATGTGTACACAAAATGATATATTGGAAGGGAACGCGCTGAGTTTGTTTTGTTGTCTGCATGTATATGGTTTCAGGGCTGACCACTCTGCACTGGACAATCAAAACAGGGGTAACTTTCCAGAAGAGGCTAATTCTCCCTGCAGTCATTCATGGCCTGTAGTTCTTTGTTTAGGGGTGTGACACCACGAAATTTCTGCCCTCTGCATCAACATGCCCATTGATATTGCCATTGTTCGGGGCCTGGCAAGGCAGTGCACATCTTTAATCTCAGTACTTGGGGACAGAGGCCAGCAAACCTCCTCTGTGAGTTTTAGGCCATCCAGGCTTATATAGTGAGATCCTATCTCAAAAACCAAAATAAGAAAAGGTTTTCCAATCAATAGACCTAAGAATCAAGTGGGTGCAGCTATCCTAATATCTAACAAAATTGATTTCAAACTAAAATCAGTCAGAAGAGATGGAGAAGGACACTTTATACTCATAAGAGGAACAATCCATCAAGATGCAGTCTCAATCCTGAACATTTCTGTCCCTAATACAAGAGCGCCCACATATGTAAAAGAAACATTATTAAAACTTAAATTACACATCAAACCCGACACATTAATAGTAGGAGACTTCAACACTCTACTCTTGCCAATCAACAGGTCAACCAGACCTTAACTTAATAGAGAAATAAGAGAACTAACAGATGTCATGAGTCAAAGGACTTAACAGATCTATAGAACATTCCACACAAACACAAAAGAATATACATTTTTCTCAGCGCCTCATAGAACCTCCTCTAAAATTGATCACATACTTGGTAACAAAGCAAACATCCACAGATACAAAAAAAAAATTGGAGTAACCCCCTGTGTATTATCAGATCACCAAGGATTAAAGTTAGAATTTAACAACAATGCTATTCTCAGAAATCCTACAAACTCATGGAAATTGAACAGTGAACTACTGAATCACCCCTGGATCAAGGAAGAAGTAAAAAAAGAAATTCCTTGAATTCAACGAAAATGAAGGCACAACATATCCAAACCTATGGGACAGTATGAAATCAGTGCTAAGAGGAAAGTTCATAGTACTAAGTGCCCACCTAAAGAAAATGAAGAAAGCTCACATTAGTGACTTAACAGCACACCCGAAAGCTCTAGAACAAAAAGAAGCAGACTCACCCAGGAGGAGTAGAAGACAGGAAATAATCAAATTGGGGGCTGAAATCAACAAAATAGAAACAACGAAAAGAATACAAAGAATCAAAGGAAATCAACAAGATAGACAAACCCTTCTCCAAAATAATAAAAAGTCAGAAAGAGAATATCAAAATTAACAAAATCAGAAATGAAAAGAGGATATAACAACAGACATGGAGGAAATTCAGAGAATCATTAGGTCATACTACAAAAACATGTACTCCACACAATATTGGAAAATGTAAAAGAAATGAAAAAATTTTTAGATAGATACCATATACCAAAATTAAATCAAGACCAGGTGAGCAATTTAAATAGACCTATAAACTGCAAGGAAATAGAAGCTGTCATCAAAAACCTCCCAACCAAAATGCCCAGGGCCAGATGGTTTTAGTTTAGAATTCTATACTCCTCAAAGTGTTCCACATAATATAAACAGAAGGAACATTGCCAAAGTCTTTTTATGAGGCTACAGTTACCCTGATACCAAAAACCACACAAAGACTCAACCAAGAAAGAGAAATACAGACCAATCTCACTCATAAACATCAATGCAAAAATAGTCAATAAAATACGGGCAATCTGGATCGAAGAACACATAAAAAAAAAAAATCATCCACCGTGATCAAGTTGGCTTCATCCCAGAGATGTAGGGCTGGTTCACCATACGAAAATCTATCAATGTAATCTATAATATAAATAAAATGAAAGAAAAAACTATATGATCATTTCATTAGATACTGAAAAAATCCAACACCCCTTCATAATAAAGGTCTTGGAGAAATCAGAGGTACAAGGAACATCTCTAAATATAATAAAAACAATATACAGCAAGCCAACAGCTAACATCAAATTAAATGGAGAGAAACTCAAAGCCATTCCACTAAAATCAGGAACAAGACAAGGCTGTCCACTCTCCACATACCTCTTCAACATAGTTCTTGAAGTTTTAGCAATAGCAATAAGACAACAAAAGGAGATTGGAAAGGAAGAAGTCAAACTTTCGTTATTTTCAGACGATATGATAGTATATATAAATGACCCCAAAAACTCTACCAGAGAACTCCTACAGCTGATAAATACCTTCAGTGATGTGGCAGGATACAAGATCAACTCAAAAAATCAGTAGTCCTCCTATACACAAATGATAACGAAGCTGAGAGGAAAATCAGAGAGACATCACCTTTCACAACAGCCACAAATAACATAGAATATCTTGGGGTAACACTAACCAAAGAAGTGAAAAACCTATTTAACTATAACTTTAAGTCTTTGAAGAAGGAAATTGAAGAAGATACTAGAAAATGGAATGATCTCCCATGTTATTGGATAGGTAGAATCAACATACTAAAAATGTCAATCTATAAATTCAATGCAATCCCCACCAAAAGCCAACACAATTCTTCACAGACCTTGAAAGAACAATAATCAACATCATATGAAAAAACAACAACAACAAAGAAAACCCAGGATAGCCAAAACAATCCTGTACAATAAAGGAACTGCAGGAAGCATTACCATCCCTGACATTAAGCTCTATTATAGAGCTACAGCAATGAAAACAGCTTGGTATTGGCATAAAAATAGAGAGCTTGACGAATGGAATAGAATCAAAGACCCGGAAATTAATCCAAACACCTATGAACACCTGTTTTTTTTTTTTTTACAAAGAAGCTAAAAATGATACAACAGAAAAAAGAAAGTATCTTCAAAAAATGGTGATGGCATAACTGGGATGTCAACCTGTAGAAAAATGAGAATAGATCCATATCAATTGCCATGCAAAAAGCTCAAGTCCACGTGGATTAAAGTTCTCAATATAAAACCAACCACACTGAACCGGATAGAAGAGAAAATGGGAAGTAGTCTTCAATGCATGGGCACAGGAGACCACTTCCTAAATAAAACCCCAATAGCACAGACACTGTGAGCAACAATAAATAAATGGGACCTCCTGAAACCGAGATGGTTCTGTAAAGCAAAGGACACAGACAATAAGACAAAAAGGCAGCCTACTGAATGGGAAAAGATCGTCACCAACCCCACATCAGACAAAGGACTAATCTCCAAAATATATAAAGAACTCAAGAAATTAGACATTAAAATCCTAAATAACCCAATTAAAAAATGGGGTACAGAACTAAACCGAGAATTCTCAACAGAAGAACCTCAAATGGACAAAAGATATTTAAGGAAGTGTTCAATATCCTCAGCCATCAGGTAATTGCAAATCAAAACAACTCTGAGATACCATCTTACACCTGTCAGAATGGCTAAGATCAAAAACACCAACGATAGCTTATGTTGGAGAAGATATGGAGTAAGGGGAACACCCCTCCATTGCTGGTGGTAATGCAAACTTGTATAATCACTTTGGAAATCAGTATGAAAGTTTCTCAGAAAATTGGGAATCAACCTAGTTGGGCATATACCCAAAAGATGCTCAATAATACTACAAAAGCATTTGTTCAACTATGTCCATAGCAGCATTATTTGTAATAGCCAGAACCTGGAAACAACCTAGATGCCCCTCAACCGAAAAATGTATAAAGAAAATGTGGCACATTTACGCATTATAGTACTACTCAGTGGTAAAAAAATCAATGACATCTTTAATTTTGCAGGCAAATTGATGGAATTAGAAAACACTATCCCGAGTGAGGTGACCCAGACCCAAAAAGATGATTATAGTATGTATTCACTCATAAGTGGATACTGGCTATAAACAAAAGACATTGAACCTATAGTTCATGATCCTAGAGAAGCTAAGTAATAATGTGAACCCAAAGAAAAACATATATAGATCCACCTGGAAACTGGAAGCAGACAAAATCACCTAACAAAATTGGGAGCAGTGAAGAGAGGGTGGAAGGGGAAGAAGAGAGGAGAAGGAAAACGTTGAGGAGAACTTGAAGGAATGGGATAGTCGAAATGGAAGAAGGGCAGAGACAAGAGCAAGGAAAGAGATATCTTGATTGAGGGAGCCATTATAGGGTTAGCAGAAACCTGGCTCTAGAGAAATTCCCAGGAATCTGCAAGGATGACCCTGGCTAAAAGCTTAAGCAACAGAGGAGAGGCGGCCCAATCTTGACTTGCCCTGTAGTCAGACTGATGAATATCTTAAAATATCAACATAGAACCTTCATCCAGCAACTGGTGGAAACAGAGGCAGAGATCTGCATCGGAGCATTGGACAGAATGAGAGTGGACAGAATGAGAATATGAGCAAAGAGGTCAAGACCATGATGGATTCACCCAATGAAACAGCTTACCTGAGCTAATAATAGCTCAACAACTCCAGGCGAACTGGAAAAGAACAAGCATAGAACTAAACTAGCCCCTCTGAATGTGGTTGACAGTTGAATTGCTAGGGCAGAGTGAGGGGCCACTTGCAGTCGCACCAGGATTTATCCCTACTGCATGTACTGGATTTTTGGGATCCTATTCTCTTTGGATGTGTACCTTGCTCAGCCTAGATATAATAGGGAGGGCCTTGCACCTTCCATAAAGCAATGTGCTTTACCCTCTCTGAGGATTGGATGGCAGTGGGGAGTGGGAATGTTTGTGGAGGGAATGGGAGAAGGGGAAACTTAGATTGGTATGTTTTTTTAAATCTAATAAATAAAAAAATCTAAAATAAACAAAATAAACAAACAAAAACACTACTCTTGCCTTCTTAGAATAGATACAATTAGTAATGTTTCATTTGTTGTTGCTGTTGTCATTACACAGTAAAATGCCACGTATTTTGCTGTGCTGAAACCCCAGGCAATGAAGCAGATACAGTTTAGAAGTGTTCATTACAGCTTTATCTTCCCCCGAAGAGCTGCCATCATTTCCCAGAGAAAATCCCAGAGACTTGCTATCTGAGTTTACCTAGTTATCTACTGCAGACTTGGCGCTATACAACTGATAGACTGACAATCAATTTTTTTTCACCAGAAAAGGAAAGAAATAAATCTAGGGCTGGGACTACAGCTCAATGGTAGAGCCTAGCACACAGGAAGCCCTGAGTTCAATTTCTAGCAGTATCTAAAACAACCTCAACAAGAAGGACGACTACTATTTAAATTGATCTTCCCCTTGGGAACAAATTAGAAGTTTGCTAGACTGTTTTATTATTTATAAAGTTTATCTTAACTTTTCCATTGGTAACTATTGATAACAAAACCAGAAAAATCCAAGGGGGGAACAAGGATTAATAGCAAAAGAAGAAACATACAAGAAGGATATCTTTGACCCCCAAATCTTCCAAACATAAAAAAACAAATATTAACATTGTCGGGGCATGTAAAATGCATAGTTGCATGCCTAAAGATTACAGGATTACATAACTATGACATCAACACAAATTTAAATAAGTGATTCCTATTTTTCCCTTCTCAAATTGGAATAACAAAGATTCATCTGCGTGTGGGAACTAAGTGTTGTTACGCAGTATGCTACAGCAATAGAGAGTCACAAGACCTTTCTGAAGGTGGCACAAACACATCAAATGTATAAAATGGTCACAGCCCTTTATTTAACTTTATATCTAATCCTTTATCTTTAAGAAAATAGAGACGGGCATAAGATTAAACATGTTTTCATCATAATGTTATTTATAATAGCAGATAATCTTGAAAGTCCCTTTAAAGGGGATTGACATAAATAACAGTCAAGTAAAATGCAATGTAGCTACGGGGAAATGCTGTCTAATGCGTATTGAAAATATGCACTCTCCAAAGAAGGAGAAGCATCACGATCAAGTCTATGCCCTAGATTTTTATCTCTGCATGTGCACACATGCAAGGGCTCAACATGAGAATATCCAAACAAATGATATCAGTGCTTATTGGTTTACAGTGAGATAACTGGCGCTTTGAAAGGACTATTTGCAAAATATTTTTTGGTTTGTTACATTTGCCAATTTTCTAAATAAACAAACATAACGCAAGGAAACAGTGGAAAAAATATAATTGCTCTGAAGAATAAATGAGGATAACTTCTTATCCAGATGCTGTGTGGCTTCTGATAAACAGAATTACACAGCTCGGAATAATGAAAGTGATTTTCTCTAAGACACTAACAAGGACTTTGCTCAGAGAAGGGGGAAAAAACAGCTTCATGTCTCCACTTGATAAGAGAGGCCATGAAATTATGAAGAAAATTTCCCACCTCACCCCTCAGATCTGTTCCCAGGATAATAGTCAAATCATTCTCATAAAAGTCAGAGACTTAGACAAAGCTATGACCCAAGTAAACTGAAGGCCAACATGGCCAGGAGCCCCACTGTGACCTCAGAAACAGTCACTGTACAGCAACAGAATGGGGATAAAGAGTGTTGTTGATCCTAGACATAATTTTTTAGTCGAAGTAATTGTTCATTTCTCAGTGGTATCATTTCAACAGCAAAAATTCATGACATGTTTTACAACAGTTAAAATACATTTAGTTCCTACAATCTAACGCAGTGCACGCTATGTTTTAAAAGTTATTTTTTACCTTCCCTGAGCATGTAAATAGACTTAAAGAGCTGCTACGACCCTGATTGCTATGCACACGCAGCTAGGACTATAATTTCCTGAATAAACAAATATCAATCAGCAAATATTTATTGAGTGTTTTCTTTGCTGCAAGAATCATGTCAAGTACTGAAAGAAAATTATGGGCCAATCACTCCCCAGATATATGCAAGATAAGGAAATTGTATTTTTCACAAACTTGGTCTAACAATAGCTACTGAATATTTATGTACATGAATAATTAGCTAACCCTTCTACTTGCCTTGTTAAACTCTTCTCTAAATAACTGAAAATATTTTATTGGCTTGCAGTGCTATTTTAGCAAGCTACTGGCAAAGTATTCATAAGCAAGTACTTACCATTTTAAGTATTTTAAGTATGTATTCAGCAGCATTAACATTGTTGAGCATTGATTGCCATTATTCATCACCAAAACACTTTCATCTTCCTTAGCCACAACTGTTTATTAAATGATAATTTTCCAATCCTCTTGTCATGGTCATTATTCTACTGTTGTCAAGAGACACCATGACCACAGCAACTCATATAAAAGAAAGCATTTAACTGGAGCTGACTTACAGTGCCACGGGTTTAGTCCATTACCATCATGGCAAGGGAACATGGCAACACGGAGGCAGACATGATACTGGAGAAGAAGCTGAGAATTCTACATCTAGATCCACAGGCAACAGAGAGAGAGCTACTAGGCCTGGGCTTGGGCTTTTGAAACCTCAAAGTCCATTCCCAGTGACATACTTCTTCCAATGAGACCACACCTCCTAATTCTTCTCAAGTACTGATACTCCCTGATGACTAAGCATTGAAATATATGAGCTGATGGAGGCCCTTCTTACTCAAACCCCTCTTCCCACATCCCCTCATGACCAGCATTCTATCTTCTGTTTGCAAATACTGTAACTCATGTAACTGAAACCAAACCATGGCTTTCCTTTTGTGTTTGACTTATTTTCCTCAGCATGTTTTCATGGTTCAAACATGTTTCGGCAGTTATCATGATTTCATACATTTTTTTTGTTCGTTTTGTTTTGTTTTTGGAAACAGGGTTTCTCTATGTAGCTTTGGAGCCTGTTCTGGAACTTGCTCTATAGACCAGGCTGGCCTCGAACTCACAGAGATCTGCCTGCTACTCTCTTCCTCCCGAGTGCTCGGATTAAATGTGGTGCACCATCACTGCCCAAAGACTTCATACCTTTTAAAATGAGAACTAACATCGCAAACCATGGCTGGGCCATGATTTGTTCATCCACTCATCTATTGCTTTCCTTTTAGATATTGTGAGTATTGCTATGGTAAATATAAAAAATCAATTTGGTACTTCAATTTTGGAGAGTATATATTCATAATTAAACTCCTAGATGAACTTGTTTTTAAAAACTCTGACTTTCATCAATACATCTTTTGCTAATTATTATCAAATCCAGTCTTCACAGTACACTTTTAACAGTATAAGTTATTTTATTCTTTCATTGTACCATTGGAAAACCTCAGTGAAAGATGAAAGTGCTGTATATAAAGCTTCACCTTAAGCTACGTCTCCCAATTATGCTATTCTTAGCCAGCTTTTCTCTAGTGGAATCATTCATAAACATTCTTCTTGTTTCCTGGCCCCTTCTGGCTTCTTCCCTTGAGTGTCAAACATCAGGGCACTTAAGTACCGAACTTCTGTCTTTGTATGCTGTACTTTCCATTTCAACTATAAAAACACTCTTATCTCCAACTTCCAGATAACATATATGTTTTCACAATGTCACAGAAGCTGACGATTTTGCTGTTAAAATAATAGTTATTCAATGGGAGGAATTCCAGCCAACTGGAACAAGAATGGAGTGATGTGCTTCAGCTCAAACTGGAATCCTCTTCCTAACAAGAATGGTTGCCGTCTTATCATCTTTAAAACTGCAGGTAACACAATCAGCTCAAGGTACACACGGTTCAACCTATTGCATGGTGCTGTTTAAAAGAGATACTTCATAAAAGTGAGGAGGATTCTTCAGCTAATTTTAAATTACATAAGGCAATTCATCTCCATTATTCATGGAAATATAATCTAGACCTAAAAAGTCGCCATTTTTCAAACTATTCACTGTAAATTACTGACCACTTGAGAAGAGAAATGTAGTTTCTACTGAAAAGAAAGAGTTATTATGCTTCGTGTGTGATCCATAACTTGAAGACATCCATGGCATGATGAAGTTATTAAAGTCTTTCTCACAAAGCAAAGAGCATAATAACTCACTGCCACCTTCATGAAAGCTGCTGAGTTATGGGGTTCATGAAGGGTAATTGCCCTTCGAATAAAGTATGTGGGCAGTCGCTTATTATAAAGTTTTATTTTTCATACATAAATTTCTATACTTTGTTCACAACAATTTAAAGCAAGCAGAATTGGGTGATTAAATCATAAAAGGAAATGATTTCCTATCTGTTCACTTCTTGTCCAGGACATCAAGCATATGCATTTGATTACCATGCAGATCTGGAACTACCGCTGAGACCCGCTGAAAATGTCTACGTGCAAATTAGCTGAAATGGGACATTCCTCAGGTGTTTTTAGAGGCAGAAAGTGCTAAAGACTTCTTTTTTTCGCTTGTTAATTTTACAAATGCCACACGATTGCAGTCCTTAAGTTAGGAACTGCCATAATTATTTTTCTATTGCTGTGAAGAGATGCAATGCCCAGGCCGCTTACAGAAGAAGGACTTTATTGGGGGCTTATGGTTTCAGAGGATTACAGTCTCTGAAAATGAATCAAAGGCTGGAGGCAGAACAGGTGAGGTCTTGCATCTTGATTTGAAAGTAGGAAAAAGAGAAAGCGAGGCACTGGGAATGGTACCAGTCTTTTGAACCCCAAAGCCCACCTCAGCAGTGACTGCCATGGCAACTGTTCTTGTTCTTAGCCCATCTTTTTGCTCCCTGGTCTGGATAAAGACAGAATTCCTCCAGGTGGCCTATCCTCCCACATGTCTATAGTTTAGTTAGTCCTCCACATAACCCCCACAATGTTCTTCTAAATGCCAACACAAACACTTTTGAGAGGTGTGCACTCACTTATAGCAGAGGTTCTCCAACTTTAAGCAGCATTAGTTAATTCGGGAGCTTGTTAACAAATACAGAGAGCATTTTCTTTTTCTCCTTTTAAATGAAACTGATGGAATCCAAAAATCTGCATTTCCTGCCATTCCTACATGACAGTGGGGGCTGTGTGAGAAGCTACACTTCTGTTTTTCACCTAGTGTTACACACTGAAGTAACTCTGAGTTTATAAATTCCCTTCCTCTTCCTCACTTCCTTACGAAATTCCTGCTTCCGACAGTATTGAGAACCACTGATGTAATCAAGGTTCTAAACTCTAAGCAGGGCATCATATTAGGCTCTACCAATGCCCATGTGCCTGCTCCACCTAAGGAATCCCAGCTAAGTAATGAAAGACAGCCGTCCTCATCGGTTTCACTCAGGGTTTCTATTGCTGTGATGAAATGCCATGACCAAAGATTACTTGAAAGGAAAGGGTTGATTTGGCTTACACTTCCACATCACAGTTCATCATTGGAGGAAGTCAAGACAGGAACTCAAGCAGGGCAGGAACCTGAAGGCAGGAGCTAATGCAGAGGCCATGGAGGGGTGCTGTTTACTAGCTTGCTCATCATGACTTGCTCAACCTGCTTTCTTACAGAACCCAGGACCACCAGCCCAGGGATGGCACCACCCACGATGCGCTGGGCCCTCCCCCATCAGTCACTAATTAAGCAAATGCCCTACAGTGGGATATTATAGAGGCATTTTCTAAATTTAGCTTCCCCCCTTTCAGATAACTCTAACTTGTGGCAAGTTGACATAAGACTAACTGGCACATCATCTTTTTCATATTTTCTTTAATTTTATGTCTATGTGTATGGGCCTGAGTGTTTGCGTGTGCACCATACACAGGCAGGTGGCTGCTGAGGTCAGAAGATGGTGTCAGATCCTGGAATGAAACTGCACATGGATATGAGGTCTCGAATGTGGGTGCTGGCAACTGAACCTGGCTTCTCTGTAAGGACAGCAAGAGATCAGAATCCCTGAGCCATTTCTCCAGCCTCCTAAATAATGTGAATTATTTAGCACATATATATGTATACATCTCACTGCTTAAGTGGAAAAAGCTCTATACCGCACTGAGAATGTATTGTTGAAGACAAGAATCAAGATACCTTCCCCTCAGAAGATTCACAGCACAGCAGCAATCATGTAACAAGCCAATAGACAGAAGACATTAAGCACTTCTTAATAAGTAATGGCCAGGGAGATAGAGGAGTACCATGAACGCTCCTAACAGTGGCCTCTAAAGCCACAGCCACGAGACCTGTGGTTGACAGATAGGAGATGTTGGGGGTAAGCATCCCTAGACCATCAAGGAAACTGCGTAAGTGTTCTCGAGCCTGGGAGCCTCACTGTTTACCTCAATCAAGAGGAGGAGTACCAAGCAAGAGCGGAGAGCAGTAGGAATAGAAGATGGGAATCTTGAACCAAGAGCAAAGGCAGCCACGCACGGGTTACAGCAATCAGGTCCTTACCGCAGCCACCCTCCAGAAGGAATGGCCCTCCCACGCAGACAGGGCTTTATTTATCCTTCCCTCTGTATCCCAGGCGAGCAGCAGCCCTCACAGTGCTCATTGCAAATCCCCAGAGAAACCTGGACGACTTTACAGCGAGTTCACCGCACAGAGGCAATTTTAAAAGAACCCATTTGTAGATGCCCAGACTTCATTTATATTCATTCCTAAATCTAACAGCCTGAGAGACTCTGGAAGCTACAAATTCTCCTGCCTTCCCCAGAGTTCAGGTTTCTGTTTACTGGAGGGCCGAGCTCACAGGGGGAGGGGGCGCAAGAGACAGAGGCTTAAGTAAGGGGGTGCTCCAAATACTGGGGTTGCTATTGAAAATCATGAATGCCCCTAATCACTAAGAAACACCTTCCTTTCCTTCCTTTATACCTCGCTCGAGTTTTAAACTTTGTTTTTAAGACAAGTGAAGGTGGCACTCCGTGGCTGTCAGTTAAAGATAACTCGCAGGGTCTGGGGTGCTAGAACTCTGAATAACATTCAAATAACACTTGTCCCTTATGGGGATTAGGGATATTTGGGACACAAGCATACAATAAATTCCTTGTCATCTGGAAAGCAGATTGAACTTGGAATCTTCCACTTTTACTTACTAACTCTGGCCACCCTATCTCTTATTTTTAAATTCCCCAAATCAGAAAAGCCAATCCTGATCAAGACCAGTGATATAGAAGGCATTGCCAGAGTCTGCAGTGGCTGAAAGAGCTTTCTTTTAATTGGAGCCCTGCCCGCATTTAGCAACCTCCTGTGTAGAGACAGGCTCTGGAGCAGACCCATACCCTCACCCTCTTTAGCTCACTGCACCCTCCTTTATAAAGACACACCCTGGAGCAGACCCCTACCCTCACCTCATTTAGCCCACTGCACCCTCCTTTATAAAGACACACCCTGGAGCAGACCCCTACCCTCATTCCATTTAACTCATTGTACCTCCTGCACAAAGACCCACCTTGGCGTATGACTTTGCATACAAGTTTCCAACTTGGAGAGGTAAAAGTCACACTGTCAACAACAAAACAAATTCCCAGAAACGAAGGCTCAATTGCTCAGATACCATCAATAACATGCTTAGTAGAAACGAACTTTAAAAAAGAAAGGGCTTACACAGAAGTCCAAATTAAAAAAAAAAAAAAAAACTAGTTTAAAAAGAAAAAAAAGAAAAGAAACCAATGTGATTCCTGTATTAATTTTACTGACAATGAAAGTGATGAGGGGGAGGGTCAGAAAGAGCTCTGAGAAGATAGGGCTTGATTCGGACTCTCTATCCCTGCAACCTGAGATCCTACTGTTGATATACACCTCTGCCTGTGACGGAATTTTCTGTTTAATATTATGTCCAGGGAGCGGCGGGAGGGGTGCAACATGTCTCTTCTCAGCAAATACAGGGTGGTTTCTTTCCCCTTCAAGTGTCTTTCCTAAGAGGGGGATTATTTTTCTTTTTTTTGTATAACTGTCAATCATATGCATTATTTGTATCTACTTCAAACTCATTTTGCAGTAAAGGATTTCAAAAAAATCTCTCTTTCCTCTGGGGAATAAACAAAGGGTAAAACAAATAAGGAAAGGGATTTCATATAATCCTTTCATTTCGGATTCCCGTTCCTCCCTGCTATGAGCTTCATACCAAAGCACCACTTTACTGTGCAGCTGAGAGGAGCTCTTGCGGCCTAGAAAGAGAGAGTTGGTCTTTGGTGTGAACGTTATGGAGGCCTGAGGAATGATTTCATCTTTGAAGGAAATACAAGGTGTTCCGCAGGAGCTCAGGTTTGAACTTTTCCAGATCCTGAGCTTTTACAGAATGTCAATTTCACAAACAGGATGTAATGTCAACCTGCCTCTCCTCCGTTCAACACTTCAGGCTTGGAGCAGGCAGACTGGGGGAGGCACCCAGCAAAAGCAGACTGCCCAGCTCCAGAGCCAAGCCCAACCACTTACCCTCATGATCTTGCTCAAGCAAGTTTCTTTAGTACTGTTGTCTCTGCGAACAAGGGGCATGACAACCAAAGAATCGTAAGCACTGAGAAGGTGCAGTGCTTAGAGAGTGCTAGCCCACAAGAAGCATCATAGAAATGTTGTATTACATTAGGATTTCAAAATGTCTGCAGACGTATTAGTCTATGAATACAAGTCCCTGTAGCTGGTAGCTAACTTCACTCATTTTCCTTGGCATATGTTACAAAGGTCGAGTTTTCAAAGGGAAACATTATTTTGTCTTTTATGCCGTGTCAAATCTCAGAGCTTGAAGAAAGTTAATAGAGCGTGACTGAGAGCAGCACAGAACAGTCCAAAGCACACACACTGGGATCACGGTTCTGGTCTGATTAAACCTTCAGTGCACTTTGGCATTAAGGTGTCTTTCCCGCTACCTATAGGATAAGAAAGTGTCCATTGGCTAACTAAGGCAATTCATCAGCTTCACTTTCCTGTGGCAATCTCCCTTGACATGCTAGTTCTCTATCCTCTATATTATAAAATACATCACCCCAGACTCTGCATACTTCCTACCCGATAAGCCATAAATGAGGCCATCTCAGTGCACCAAACAAGGAATTATTAAAAAGTCCCCTTTACTAGGCGAACGGGCAGGAAAACATCAATGTCTATTTGTATGGAATGCAGAGATGTTACCCATGTTATCAAAAGCTCTATCATTTTCACGTCAGCTTTCAGGAGACCGCAGAGTAGTGTGTCTAAACCTGAAACTCCCCTGCTGCTCTGAGACACCTGGGAGTGTCCAACCCATTTTTACCTCAGTTGAGGAAGCACACTGGCCTCTACTGGGTATGACTCAGGGACTGGGGACAAACACAGGGGATTCACAATACCTTAGCTGCTGACACTATGCCTCAGGGAGGTGTGTGCTCATGGGGAAGAGCAGTACCACCTCCTAGTGGGTGATTCAAAAATCTAGATGCTAGAGCTCTATGGGAAGAAGGCTGCTGCCCAGAGGCTCAATCCCAAGGACTACCTTAAGAAAGCCTTGAAGCATATCCTACTCCCCTTGACCATGATCCACTCACCACATATGTGGTAAACCTCTTTCTTCACCCACCTCCGAACCCAAAACCCAACTCTACATCCAAATTCCTACCTTTAAAAATAAAAATTTTGCTCAGCTTGGAATTTTGCCAAGAGTTGTTCATGTCGAAAATGTCTTACAACTAACAACAATAGTTTGGGGGTATTCCCATGGCCCCTAAAACAAGGATCACTAAACATCATATGTAGCCATTACACCCACAGTTACCTTTTCTATGAGCATATGCTCTGGAGGATGTCGCTCTGTCTTCCTTTAGTGTACTCATGACTAAACGTTTACATACTGAAGGTTTTATTGCTTCGTTATAAACTGACTCTATTACTCTTTTGTATTTTGGCATTGTATGTTTTGAAATTTCACAGGTAAGTAGGTTATGTTATATATGGATTGCATTTCTTAGTGGCCAGAAAGACACGCTAACACATATGCTACTTTTAAAATGAGGCACAAGGGCTGGGGAGAGAGCTCAGCCGTAAAGCGCCACTGGCTACTCGTACAGAGAACCCAGGTTCAGTTCCCAGCACCCCCAGCTTATAACTGTCTGCAACTCCAGTTCCAGGGAATCCATTACTTTTGTCTGACTTCCAAAGTAACTAGGCATGCACACAATGCCTTCACATACATGCAGGCAAAACACTCATGCATATAAAATAAAAATAAAATATGCATCTACTTTAGATGGGGAACTTATTTGTTCCACTAGAACTGACAGTCTTTGCTAAACAGGTTACCTCCCTCAGTCCCTTCACTCTGTGGAAAGTCCCTGCAAAACCAAAGAGCCCATGAGGACTTCTGTTGTGAAGTCTGGGTGTCACCACAAGAGGTCATTATATCTGTGCAATCACTAGATCTCTGAGTACAAGAGACTACCTGATTCAAATTCCTACAAAGCGCTACCTCAAACAGAGACTTGATCTGCATGATTATCTGCATATAGGATATCACCATTGGAGCAACGGCATCTACATATAGGATATCACCATTGGAGCAAGAGCATCTACATATATAGGATATCACCATTGGAGCAGGAGCATCTACATATATAGGATATCACCATTGGAGCAGGAGCATCTACATATATAGGATATCACCATTGGAGCAAGAGCATCTACATATATAGGATATCACCACTGGAGCCATGGCATCTGCATATAGGATATCACTACTGGAGTCACGACATCCGTATATAGGTTATTGCCATTGGAGCCATGGCAAGGACGATGAGGAAAATCATCACTGCCAGCCCACCAGAAAACTAAGCTCTGAATTGTGCTTGTTTGTCTCTGCAATCCTCTTCCAGGCCAAAACAAGCTAAATGGAAATGGGAGTGAGTCACTGCAGAGGTCTAACTTGGCAAGATTAAATCACCGTAGGTCTAGAGTTTCCTTTGGAACAAAATGCCACAGACCAGACTTCAGAAGGAAAACAATAAAAACCATTTGACGGGCAGTCCCAGGCCTCATTTTAGTCATTCATATGGGGTCCAGTTTTCAATTCATTCTAAGTGCCAGGGAGACCAAATGTCAGCTCTGATTACTCGGACTCCTTAATGTGATTTTTGGTAATATTACAATCTCCTTCCTGAAACCTTCATTTTCCCTCCTGTTTACTTGTTAGGCAAACATTAATTGAGTGTTCCTCTTTCGAAATACTGTATAGAACGCTCTAGGGAATTATAAAGTAGAAGACAATCTGTCTGCCTTTGACAATGTTACTACCTAGGACGGAGACAAAACAAATATAAACACAAGCACAGGGCAAAACCAAGGAGACTGCCAAAGAGCAATAAGCAAGTATTGGGTCATAAACCAAGGCTTAGAAAAAGGGCTTGTGGGTGGCGGGTGGGGGTGAGAGGGACCAGGCAATCCTCCTAGGTCTCAGTTTGAATTTTCACTGATGCAGGTTTGCTCCACAGAACTTTTTCTATCTGCTGTGGGGGAGGGCATATCCCAAGAAGTGCTCACTAGAAATCCAGCCTGCTTAGCCCCAAGATCACACAATGCTATTTCAGTGTGAAGTCGCAGGGACAGAGTTCTGCCTGAAGGAGACATGACTATTGCTGTCAAGGTAGACAGAAATTTGGCAAGCAACCATCACAGAAGAAAAATAAAGAGAGCCATCCCATGCTAATCCCTAATCTAGGAGAACGACGTTTCTCCTTATTTTTTTCCACCTATAATAATAATGAAGACCAGACTTCAATGACCTCTGTCTTTCAGGGAAATTGAAAAGGGGTTTAAGCCAATAAGCTTTCTATTTTGGGAGAGAGGGGAGGACACCATGACATAATAAAGCAGGCTCATGGAAGGGATGATGATATGTGGGTTCCCTGTGTACTCAAACATTAATCAGTATCCTCTTAGTTAAAGGGCTGTAGTGTTAAAGTGTATTTTATTCACAGACTTCTTCTGGGGCAAAAGTCATGATTTCGGTTAATTCTTAAGTTTGCTAGTAGCGTCAATCTCTTAACCAACTGTATCCCCACACACACATCTATGTTCATAATGATTTTTCACTGTCCTGAGTTTTATTAATTCATTTGATATTTACCCAGCACCTGCTAAACTTGTACAGTTCCCAGCCCCCAATGAAGCCCCCATTCAGGGGACACACAGCAAACAGGAAGGGAGGGAGTTATGTGAGGAAGCTTCCTTCCAGTGAATAGACAGGGAGCAGGAAGGGGGTGAGTGAGACAGCGAAGAATACTATGGTAAAGAAATCACAAATTAGGGGCAATTGTTTACAATTTTCCACAAGGCAGCTAGGTAGATCGCAATGATACCATGACTGGGGAACTGGGGAAGTTCGCAATTAAAAAAAAAAAAAAAAACCTTAACTTTTCCTCTAGATTACAGATTGTCATTTCCTCATTTCCACACTTTATGTGACTAATTCTTTATTGACGTATGACAATTTTTTAAAAGGTCCATTTCAAGTAAGAGATCCCCTATACCGAACAAAGTAGCCACAGTCAAAATGCCCTCTTCCCCAAAAATACTTATTGAAGATTTCTACAAGAGAAGATTAGAAAACACAGATGTTGTCCTTCCCAGAATTTAAGAAGAAACCAGAACACTCTCCAAATGTCTACAATTACTTATTTTTTTTTATTTATTATGTATACAATATTCTGTCTGTGTGTATGCATGCAGGCCAGCAGAGGGCACCAGACCCCATTACAGATGGTTGTGAGCCACCATGTGGTTGCTGGGAATTGAACTCAGGACCTTTGGAAGAGCAGGCAATGCTCTTAACCTCTGAGCCATCTCTCCAGCCCCCTACAATTACTTATTAATCTTAATAAGAAACCATGGACTACACAAACAATGGGATGTTAGTGTGATCTACGAATGGACAAATACAACACCACGAAAGATGTTCCCTGGTAGGGTGGTCGCTCCCAGGAAGTTCCTGGGATGCTGCATGGCCATGTGAATAATGAGTAATGTGACGAGAAATGGCTAGGAGTTCTTGTCACCAAAATGTTTAGCACTGAAGATAGACAGAAATCTATAAAGTATCATGTTCCTCCAGTCATACAAAACACAAAATCGTAGACCAAGGATGGTGTCTGCTTGACAACACTGTTTTAAGACATTTTCGGGCCACATTCTAGGGAACTAAATTATCTAGATACAGTCCAAAATAGTATTAATTTAATTTATTTTAAAAAACTATCTTTTATCATTTTACATGCCAAATCCATTTCCCATTCCCTCCCCTTCTCCTGCTTCCTCCATGTTTCCCCCTCCACTTCCCATCCCACTCCCCTATCCACTCCTCAGAGAGGGTAAGGTTTCCCAGACAACAAAGTCTAGCACATTGCTTTGAGGCAAAACCAAGGTCCTCCCTTATTATATCTAGGTTGAGCAAGGTATCCCTCCAAAGAGAAGAGAATAGGTTTCAAAAAGCCAGTACAGGCAGTAAAGATAAATCCTGGTCTCACTGCCAGTGGACCCCCAGTCTGTGTAGCCATACAATTGTCACCCACATTCAGAGGGCCTAGTTTCGTCCTATGCTGGTTCCCTTGCTGTCAGGCCAGAGTTGGAAGGCTTCTATTAGCTCAGGTAACATCATGATGGGGATACCTACTACAAAAATAGTATTTCTAATGGGAAGAGATTATTACTCCATTAATGACATTGAATGTGTTTGTAAAATCTACTGAATAATCAGTATATCATGACATACATAAAATTCAGTGATTTGTGACATTATCAAACAATAGCAGCAAACACATAGACAAATACTATCATGGGAAGACAGTATTTGTGTTTCTAGGGTGGGAATGTGGTATTATTTATTCATATGGTGCATGCTTGCGAGTGTGCACAGTGTGCAATTGTATGAACACGTATGGAAGCCTGAGAGGAGGCGAGGTGTCTTTCTCCATTGTTCTTTACCACATTGCCTTGAGACAGGGTCTGTCGCTGGACTGGAAGCTCACTACATTGGCTAGACTGGCTGGGATCTGTCTGATTCAAACCCCAAGGCTAGGGCAACAGGCACATGCGGCCTGCACGCCTAGATTTTTAGGTCTGTACTGGTTATTTGAACCTAAGTCTTCACATCTGTAGCACAAATACTTTTACTATCTCCCCAAACCCCAAAGATATTTTTATAAAAAATAAGGGAAGATAAATGTATAAATTTATCTTCAATAACAGAAACTTCTAAAAGATTATTCTCAGTAACTGAACATAAAACATGAAAATTATATCTACGGGAAAATCCACCATATAACAAAAACTAAAAGGCAAGCAGACAAAAGTGTCAAAGTACCTGGCAATGGGCCAATAAGCTTAATAATGTGTAAAATATGTCTTGTGTATAATACCTGGCAATGTGCCGATAACCATAATAATGTGTATAACATGTCTTGGGTGTGATACCTGGCAATGGATTGATAACCTTAATGATATGTATATCTTGTGTATGATATGAATGTGCAAAAGAAGAAACAAAAAAGTTGAACTATGCAATAAGTACTCAAAAAACCTGCTAAATCTCAGCAGTAATTAAAGAAGTATTAATAGCTAAGCCACAGACATGCATTCTATCCACACATTGCCTTCACCTTCCGACATCCAGCTTGATTGTCTGCCCATACCTGTTAGAGACGCAAAGAAACACTTTCCCTTATTTTCCAAGAAGGGGAAAGTGGGACACAAAAAAGTCCATCCCAAGGTCAACTTCCCTTCAGAGCTGCCATAATCCTGCTCCCACAGATGAAAGTCAGCCTCCCTAAACAACGTGCGATGGAGAGAGACATTGACCGCATCACATGCCACCAACTGCAAGCCTCACCTGCCCAGACAGCTATTCAAACGTTCCTCCGCCTGGCTCAAGCTGCAGAGGCTTTTCACATTGTTAAAAACAAAACAAACAACAGAATAAACCACTAAAGTCATAATATTTTGTGAGACATGATAACTATATATTTTAATTCTTAAAATCTCAATGCCTGTGAAGTATTGTCAATGTACAGATACTGCCAGCTTTTGTGACAGAGGCCAGTAGTTACAACAGAGACAATACCATCATACAAAGCCTACTTAGCTTCTGGGCCTTGACAGGAGGGACACTGCCTCCCTACAGGAAATATGGCAAATTGGGTTCTCTTCTGTACTCTCACAATAAATGGCAATCAAACACAATATAAAATAAAAACTGTATATACGTAATGACCCAACAATTTCAGTTTACCACAAAGAAATGGAAAGGTAGAGAAATCAAAGAAATGGAAATTTATAGAAAGTTTTATTTTGAAAGCATTAAAGCTGAGAAGGTCAGAGGACGAGCCCTGAAAGACCCTATATTCAATTCATAAAACCCAGGATCAAAACACAGTAAAGAAAAAAAAAACTATGTATAAAAATGCTACAGCAATGTGAAGGCATGACATCAGTGCCCAGGCCCTAAGTAAAGAACCAGGAGTTAAACACAGATTTAATGTCCTCACTCCCTGGGAGTAGGACAGTTGGCCAGACTTATCAATCAAAGCCCATCGAAACTGGAATCCGGACATCCTGCCATTCAGAAATGTCGGCTCCTTGAAACCATAGCTACGAAGGTATGAAACAATTATCTAAGAAGACATCTTTAAGGCTGAACCAAATGAAACTGTAAATGCTGCTGATTTATGGTATGTCTATTTGTGAAATCAAAAAGCAGATTCAATACAGTCTGTTCCAAGTAGCGATGAACCCAAAACTCTCAGCAAAGCAACATCCATCCCATAAATTAGCATAATTGCTCACATTTTGTTCTATGGCGCTGCTGACATTTAACTTGCAAGTGTGTTTCACTCTCTAACTATGTAAGTGCTGTAAACTAAGGTGTTTACTTCGAGTTTGAGCATATTCAAGACATGTTCTGACAAAGGCAATTCAGTCAAACTTGAGGCAGGGATATTTTCTTTTGAAGGAGGTCTATCTATGTCAGGGGTTTGATGACCACTTGGGCATCTTCTGATTTATATAATCAACACAGCATATAATTCTGAGGAAAATCCAGCGGTGGTCCCATGCTACCCTGCCTTGGAGGGCAGAAGCGGGGAAGCACTGGAGCCAAGAGAACAAGAGAGATGGCATCACAATCAAAGTGAAGTCATTAGCTTTTGTGAGTCTCAATGTCCTCCTCTTCCACAGGATAGGGCCCATGGTTCACACTACAGGTTAGATGGTACACTTTGGTGTACCCTAGGACCTCTAATGTGCTCAGAGCAACTAACAGCCTGCCAGGCATTTTATATGCATATTTTACATGCATCGCCTCAAGGAGTAATTATAATTATCAAGCTATATGAAGTTACATGAAACAATCTTGTCTTAAAGATGAAAAACCTGAGATTCTCAGAGCAGGTAAGAGGGACAACCATATTTTTCCCTTTATCTAATGCCACAGGAAACTCCTCCAATAAACAGGAGCAATTACTATGATTGTTGATAAAAAAAAAAAACAAATGAGTATTTCTTCATTAAATTCTAGACTTGCATGGGCTACAGAGATGGTGGCTCAGGGATTAAGAAGATTTGATGCTCTTATAGAGAACCTGGATTCAGTTCCCAACACCCACATCAAGTGGCTCACAAACACCTATAACTTCTGTTTCAGGACATCCAACACTGAATGTTGGTTACCATGGGCACCTGAATGCATGTGATATACATACACATCCCCAGACACACATGCGCACGCATAAAATAAATAACAATGTTTAAAGTCTTTAAACATCGTCTCACCCTTCCAATATACCACAGCCTTCTGAAGGAGCCTCAGAGCCATGGGGACTAGAAACTTCCAGGATGTTGTTTTCCAGTTGGCAGTAGGCTTCTCCTTCACAAAATGTGGGGCACCCAGAGTAACTTTGGTTTGGAGTATTTCAAAATTCCACGCAGCATTGCAAACAGTAATTTCCTTTTCTCAGGAGTCTGGAGGTCCCTCCCCCATCTTTCCTTCCTTTGTGAGCCAGCAGAAAATGTTAGACTAAGTCGCCTAGCCAACGTGCAGACAAAGTGCTTGGAGGAAGAAGCCAGCAACATCAAGCTTAAACCCTAGGAGAGCGGTGCTGAGGGAGTACTGTGTTCTCCCATTCCCAAACTCAGGATGTGTTGTCAGCTGAGAATTCAGCACTAATGACAAAGGACTTTGATGTCATTCCCACTAGCAAATGGGCTTGTTTTCAGCTTTATAAAGCAACCAAAATGATTGAAAAGAATTACGATGTTTAGAAATGAAAATGTTTTTAGGAGCTATCGCCCAACCGCCGCCCTTGGAATTGAGTATTACACTTTACTGAAAATAAAAGCTGTAAAGTGTCACACGGCCTCTCTCAATGTCTATGGAAAGAACCTGAAAGACCCAGCAGGGTTTTATAACCCTCAATAGGTTTAACCAAATCTTTGTGGGTTTTTTTTTTTCCAAACGCAGTGCAACCTTCAAATGACTCCATTACACCAAAACACTTATGACTTAGACTGCTAAAAGAACATGTTTAAAAGCAAATACAAGCCCTTTGAGATAAAATACCAGTGTTACTGCCCTTTAAACAAAAAAAAAATCTAGAGAGACACTATCAAAGCAATTTTTACAGACAATAGCATTGAAAGCATTATAAACTATTATGAAAGCTCAGAAATGTTCAGGGTGTGGTAACGCATGCCTTTAGCCCCAGAATTTAGGAGGCTGAGGCAGGTGCATTCCAGGACAGCCAAGGCTACACAGAGAAACCTTATCTCAAAGAAAAGAGCTTAGGAATTTATTAAAATTAATGGCAATAATAGTCATCACCATCACAAGAATCATCGACAGAATCGTCTGTAGCATCATGGAGACAGTCATCTCAGTCCTTGCTGTCTTTAGTGGACAGAATGCTTACACATGCCTGGTGCCTTTTTTTAGTTCAACCACGAAGGGCCTCATTTGTTCCCACTTGACAAGTTGGCCAGGGTGACACAGGCCCCCAAGCCAAAACTGTCCTTCCAATCCTGGCCCTTGCTCTGGGTATCTCTTGGAACTTGGGTAAATTATCTTAGCCTCACACACTTCATTCTCATTCTGTGTAAATGGAAACAATAACATCGACTTCACAGGGTAGCTGTGAGAATTAATTAAAAAGTGCTAGAGATATGTGACATGCTTAGAATAGTGTCTCCTGCTGTTGCTAAATATTAGTAATCAACTCAGAGATAATGAGACCGAGGCATGGGGATCCTACATAGCTTCTCTAAGTCACACTGCTGGTAAATGTTGAAGCTTGAGTTTTAACCCAGCCAGACTGACTATAGAGCTCATACCCTTAACCATCACAAAAAAGCACTTGTATTTTCCCAAAATGTATATTTCTATATTTATATCTAGGAAACGAAGAAAGCTTATCAATTAAGGCAAGTGACTCCGGTGGCTATGTGTTGACAGAGGTTTTTGTCCTGCTCAGTTCCTGCAGTCATTAAGTTCCAAAGAAATGCACAGAGGTCTACATTAATTATAGAACTGATTGGCCTAGTATCTCAGACTTCTTATTAACTCATAACTTATAGTAGCCCATTATTCTTGTCTATGTTAGCCACGTGACTCGGAACCTTACTCAGCAAGACAGTCACATCTTGCTTTCTCTGTGTCTGGGTCATAACTGCAGACTGAGCTTTCTTCTTCCAGAATTTATTGTCTATAAGTGTTTGTTTACA
The DNA here is from genome assembly GCF_018167655.1 of Microtus oregoni. Lineage (NCBI taxonomy): Eukaryota > Metazoa > Chordata > Mammalia > Rodentia > Cricetidae > Microtus > Microtus oregoni. The sequence continues at coordinate 18,798,371 of NW_024543097.1, forward strand.
TTTAAAAAGGATATGATATAGATATGAATAATTTGCATTGGCATGGATCTTAGTTTATTGATACAAATTTAAGGTGAATTCTGTTATATGTATATTTCTGCTCTTGATTAAGGTATCATGTTTGTGTAGCTAATTTAAAAATGTAATGTATAATTAAAAGATATAGGTTAATAGATAATAGTATAGATATAGATAATATATAGATAATAGATAATACCTATAATAGTCAAGCTTGTAGTCATGTTAGTTAGATTTTCTAGATGTTAAGAGGTATATTTCAGTTAGATAGATATTCTTCAAATCTTTCAGAGACCTTCAGAATATGATATTTAAAATGTTTAAGAACTTAAAACTTTTCATGACAGTGAGACACATCTGATCCTGGCAGCACCAAGCTACTTCAAGAGGATGATGGGCACTGAAGAGGCTCCTTATGGAGTTGGTTGACCATTTGGCAAGAAACTGCTCTTGCCTAGACTGCTTGATAAACTGGACATGCAGGACCTGCAGAAAAATGACTGCTAAACTTGCCTAAAAGTGAGAAATCCTTCAAGGTTCCTGCTTCATAAAAGAGTCTGCTAGACATTCTGAGGACACACACACACACACACACATAAATGTGATGGACAAACTGCCAGTACAGATGGAACTGTCTTTGAAATTTCCTGCTTCATGAAAAAATCTGCTGGATACTATGGGCCTGTAGGCTGAAGATGAATGCCCCAACGGTACAAAAAAACTTTGGGTGACTATCCAGGCAGTGAGATGTCTCTGTCAATTCTAGAGTTTTGGAAGTTGCTTACAATGCACTTCCTGTTTACTTAGGTACTATTATATCCTTCTGGAGTTTTTAATGGAGATAAAGAATAGATAGATATTTATAGTTATAGTTTTCCTTAGTTATGATAAAAGATAAAGTAAATAAAAATATTGTAACTGTAATTCTTGCTTGATAACTCTTTTGTTATTTTACTATGTTAAAGCCTTCCTTTTTATTTAAACAGAAGAGCGAAAATGGTGTGGTAGGTCCTTCTGTCTGTGTGTTACTTTTATTGGTTAATGAGTAAAGAACTGCTTTGAGCCTATGGCAGGGAAGGACAGAACTAGGTGGGGAAAGCTAGGCTGTATGCTGGGAGAAAGAAGTGTGGAGTTAGAAAGAAGCCTTGGAACCGTGCAGACAGATGCTGGGAACTTTAGCCCGTAAGCCACTGTCATGTGGAGATACACAGATTAATAGAAATGGGTTAAATTAATATGTAAGAGATTAGCCAATAAGAAACTAGAGCTAATGGGAGAAGCAGAGACTTAATACAGTTTCTATGTGATTACTTTGGGTCTAAACTAGCCAGGTGGCCAGGAACCAACAAGTGGCCTCCCTTCTCCAACAGCTATAGAGTTCAATGACTAAGTACCCAGAATGCCAAAGATGTCTACATAGTACAGACAACACTGAAAACCAGGGAGATCGCAGATGTGCCATGGTCCTCATTTCCTAGAAAGAACAAATAAACACACAATAACATTCTAACTTAAAGAAGCAAGACACAATTTCCAAAACAAAAAGAACATTTTAAAATAGTCTTCACAGGCTCCAGGAACAAGGCATCCCTTTAAAATGCAGAGCTGCTCACAAGCGCAGGCCCAGAACTCCATGGCAAAGCACCTTCCCACCACATTTTGTGCTCTGTGCTACCCCCACTTCAGGCACCATCCTAACAGCGCAGCGTTCACCTTGTGATGGAAAAACACTTAAGACAAGTTTCCTTAAGGCAGGCTAAAAAAGTTAAAACATTTGATTTATTATTATTTTCATGCACGTCTTTCATTCCTTTGTAGTTTTAGAAATGCTGTGTCCTGGAGCTGGAGAGATGGCTCCATGTTTAGAAGCACGCGCTGTTCTTGGGGAGCACCTAAATTTAGCAGCTAACTGTAACTCCAGCTATAATTTCTGACTTTTCTCCAGCACTTGGGCATCTGTATTCCCATGCACCATCCCCACAAACAACACACAATCACACACAGACTCATATACACACATACATACACAGACTCACACACACATACATCCACTCACACACACATACATACACTCACATACATACATATACACACACTCACACTCACATACACACACTCACACACACATACATACACTCACATACATACATACACACACACTCACACTCAAACACATATACACATGCACACAGATAATTAAAAATAAAAGTAAAGATGGTGTTCTACTTGGCTTGGCAGATTCCTAGTAAGAGGTACAGCAAAGAAGAAATGTATTTGTACCATAAGCAGTGAAAGCTAAAATTCATTGTTTGCACTGTATTTTATAATAAGCAGGATTAAAGTTTCTGGTTGTTTTCCTGTACTGAAAATCTCCATGCAACTATAATAATGAAGCAAATTAATGAAAGAGAAGCAAAGAAAACCTCCTTATAAATAGCACAGAGCTATTTGGAATATAGGAGCTGGGCTATGAAAGCTTCTGGGTTGATAACAAAACAGCCACTTTTCTAAGGCAAAAGTCAAGTATCCAATTTCTATTCACTCGATCTGAATGAGTTCCTATACAATATGCCTCTCAGTGTGATCTGCGTGTCACTCTGTTAAAAACAGAAAATAGCTAAACTTTTAAACTGGTCAGTCAGGTGCAGAAGGAAATAGCAAGCCAGCTTCATGTCAAAAACTGTCCTAATAGCAGGACAGGAGGACATACGAGAAGTAATACCTGCTCACCTTGCCAGGGAAAATGCAAAGCTTGGTAAATCTGAGCAACAGAAGAACGTACATATTCCCCAACATCAAGAGATGAAGGTGTATCAAACTCATCCTGTACTACTGAAACACACACACACACACACACACACAAACACAGAAACACATGTAAAATTCCAGAATACTAATGAGATAGAACTCTAAGAGGAAAGGCTTTTAAATCAACTAAGGCAATCATATCTCATAAGATAAGGCCATACACGTTCCTGAGTATTTAGCAGAGATAGCCAGTCAGAAAAGGCAAAGAGGACAGAAACAAGGGAGTGCGGAGTTAAAACAGTGAGATTATGCACATAGAAAATAATCCACATAAGAAAAAAAACATGTGAACCACATATTTTGCCACTGACATCAGTATAATAGTTGAATGTACTACTATAATTAGAAAGAAAATTAATTGGCTCTTTTGTTCTTTTCCTTGGCTAGACTGCTACTTTAATTTCTACCCCAGGAAAATTAATTAATAGGACTTGCAAAACTCTAAAATAATAATGAAAATTCAGAATTCCACGTGCAATTTTATAAAGTATTTCACTTGTTTTACCCTGTGTCATGCACCATGTCATATTGCCTGCGAGCCTAATTCACTTACTTTATGAGACACTTTCGTACCACATTAATTTGCCATGTTTGTGCTTATACCTTCTTGCATGTATACAGCACTGTACTAATAGGTTTTAAGTTTCGGCTCCTAAAGCAAGGTTCAAGACTTAACTCCCAGGACTAGTGAGTGAGACTTAGAAATGGGGGTCTGTGCAGGTGATCAAGTAAAGAAAAGGTCATTACGGTGGCCCAGCATCCAATACAAAGGGAAACCCTGGACAAAGGGGCAGACATGAGAGAAGAATGCCAGCAATGAAGATGTGAAGAACAGAGAACATCTACAAGCCAAAGAATGTCTCAAACAACAAGGTAAGAGAGGGGTGTGAGACAGAGCATGCCCAGACACTCTCAGAAGGACCCAAACCAGCCAACACACGACTCTCGTTGCTCTAACAGAATACTCTACTTTTCTAACGAAAAGAAACTCAGTTTCTCACAGCTCTTGAGTTCAGGGAGTCTAACGTCAAAATCTTCTTGCTTCATTAACCCATGATGGAAAGCAAGGGTGAGAGAGGGCCTGAGAAAAAAACAAGACTGAGCTCACAGCCTGAAGCGCTCTGCTATTGGCACTGTAGTCCTGAGGGCTTCATTCGTACAACTTAACTACCTCTCGTTCGGTTCCACAACCAAACACAGTCACGTAGAGAGTTCTTTCCAGTGCATTCTTGTGGGGGGGACATGCATAAACCCCAGCAGACTCCTAACTTCTGGAACTATGAGGTAATAGTTTCAGTTGTTTAAGCTACCCATTGTGGTATGTCTGGCCCCATAGTTTTAGGAAATAAACACATATGTTTATTTAGAGATGGAGCTGGTCAAAGCTTAAGGGTGGCTGGGAACCAGGAAGCCAAATGGCAGCCCAGAAGCCCTGAAGTAGGACTCTACACTGCAGGCAAAGACACAAGAGGGGGTGGGAAGTACCCTCATGTGAAGTATGAAAAAGAATGTCCTTAAAGCACGCTTTCCAGGCGGACTTTACCTACTCCTGGCAACTGCACCGTGATGATGAGGAGGATTTTCATCTCCCATCCGTAACAGAATCTCACAGTTGACGCTCTGAGCGTTTGGCAACCCCCACCCTTTTTCTCCCACGCACACTGGGGTTCCAAGAACCACACTGACAAATGACAATTTTCGGCGTGCTAAATATTTGGTGGAAAGGAGGTCTTTTTTTGCTTCTGTTCAGCTATGCATCAGAGAGCGGCCTTGAAACTCCTTTATCTTCAAGACCAAACTGATTTCCATACTCACCCTGAAACTCATTATCTCAAAAGATTATGGAACATAAACACGTATATACACAGTGAGACTATAAGATTGTACACTCATTCAAATTATAAAGTATGTATATATGTTTATGAACAATTTCTGGATAATGTTTAATCATATTATAATATAATACAATATAATATATAACGTACATTTCTATTATATAGTATATAATATAATAATTAAGGTCCTATGATTATTACCCATGCTGGTTTTTTTTCACTTTGTGTGATTTTAAATGGTGTTTGCCTTCACACCTACTTGATCATCATCAGATTACTCCAGCACGTGGCAGAGGTCAGGAGTACGCCCTCCACAAACATGAGGCTAAGCAAGTAGTGATATCAAAGCTTTCCTCCAAAACCAGAAACTCCTCGTCAGTATTTTAACTTGAAACAATGGTGGCTCATTAGAGCCAGTGCCTATTCAAGGGACTCCAAGAAAAAGGCAAAAATGGAACCACACAGACCATGTAGGCTAAGGCACTCAGTGAGCCATGTAAGAGGGAATAACCCAAGAGAACTTGGAAAAGAAAAAGAGCAAACGAACAAACAAAAAGAAAACAAAAAAAAAAGAAAACTTGAAAGAAGCAATGGAAACAGGATGATAGGAAGAAGAGAAAAGGTGAATCAATGTGCGGCCAGAAAGGGAATAGACCGGGTGAATGTCTACAGAAATCCCAGAGAAAGGCCTTCGCTAAACAATAACGGAGAAGAGGGTTGAGTGAAGGCTGAGGCCCTTCAGTTGGCCTGATAAGACTCATCACTGACAGGAGGACAAGTGCTTGTCGCTGTCAGTTCTTGAGCCGGGGGCGATGTGATGAAGGCGCTCTTCTAGGAAGCTGTGCCAAGACCGGCTGAGTGGCAGAGCAATGGGAGATTAGGGCAGGTGTGGAATGTGACTCTGACACACTGCTCAGGATCAAAGAGGGCCCAAGGCTTTCAGTGTGGGGTAGCAAGATGACCTGGAGCCCTGTCTTGTCTCACTCCCACATTACTGGCCCCTCTGCATTTTCATTCTCTGGCAGGTGTCATGGTGGAGGTGCCAGATTGGAGTCAGAGTTCCTTTCCCTGCTTTAAGATCTCACATTTGTTCCTTTGGCTTTGTGGTTCGTTTCATGGCTAGCTCACCTGGCTCGCTGTGGCCTATTTACTCAGCAACAGCTCTCCTGATTGCATTACACAAGAGGATCCACCCTCGTTCTCTGTGTCTTATCTGTATTATTTTTCTTTAGGACTTGCTACCTCCCAGAAGTGTGTCTAATAACTACCTGTCACTACTCTTAACATGCCAGTTCACAAGTACAGAGGTCTCTGATATCGCGATCACAGTTTACTCACAGAAACTAGCACATAAATCTATGCAGAGACTCATAAAATGTCTGTCGAATAGATAAAGTCTCAACTTACCCTCACATTCAGTGGACAACAACACTACAATATTTTCTACCTTCACTGTTTTCTGGTACACATCACAAATGCCTCTCTCTCTTTCTCTCTCTCTCTCTCTCTCTCTCTCTCTCTCTCTCTCTCTCTCATGTGTTTTGCTATTTTGCCTGCATATATGTCTGTGAAACCCATGTCTGAAGAGCTCATGGAGGCCAGAAGAGGGTATCTTCTGGATCTGGAACTACAGACAGTTATGATCCACGATATGGGTTCTGGTACCTGAACCTAGGCTTCTAGCAGAGCCGCCAGTCCTCTTAACCAGTGAGCCACTTTTCCAGTTCATCACAGGTACATCTCACCTCTTCTACTTGCATGGACACAGCAGCTACTCAACTTCTTCAAGGGAAAGTTCCAGTGTATCACTTAGACAGATAATCTTCTCCACCACTCATATCAAATTCCCAGGTGCTACTTAAACATTTCCTGTTATTGTCTGGATAGTAGCTAAATTTTTAACACATCCAGGAACTTTCAGTATGAACTGAGCCAGGAGAAATCCAAATTCATCCAGTCCCATGACCAAAGGTTAGCCTCCATGACTTCAGTTCACCTTGCTACTTTCTGTAAGAGGTCTTCCGAACAAATAACACTTTCCTCTATATTCTTCCCACCCTTCCACAAACATACCCACCCAGTCATCAGCATTAGTCAAGCATTCCTTTTTCAGACGCCTGTTATGCAAGCCCACAAAAACACTGTGCAGTTCAGATCCATCTCCCTCTCTTCTAATATAAGTATTTGTAAATTTTTAATGTTCTACTGTGTACATGTAATTAATGGTGGTCTTTTTCCTTAACCCTTTACCCCATGATAGGATAGTTCATGTTTTCCCCTTATCATCTGAAATCAAGAATACTGTGTCAAGCTCGAAACAGAAGTTGGGGTTGTGCATTTGTCTAGCAGGCACGCGATCCGCAGACACAAGATCCTGGACTTCGTCCTTAGCACTGAGAAAATAAGCAGTAAGGAAGGGAGAGAGGGAGGGAGGAAGAGAAGAATAGTCTTCCATATGGCTAGCACTGAATATTTGTGAAATAAGTGTTAGGCAGTTTTTTGGGAACCAGAGAACTAGAAGGCACATTAATATACAAACATTCTACAAATACTGAAGTTGAAGGCGAATCTATCAATGGAAATCTATAATCTGATGGTGAGCTGCTATTAAACCAGAAGCAGCAAAGGGGAGCCCATGACAATACAAACTTTGGAACAGCTCTCAGGATGGACTGCAAAACAATGGGGCCAAGAGAACCTGCTCCATTAAGGAACTATACAGGAACCAGTTCGAACAATTTACTGAAACCGCATAGTTATGACTTAGGTAGCGACAGCAACTAGGTGAAAGGTTACATTTACATATCCTATTAACAGCGCCTTGACTCATCGTTCTGTTCTGGAAACATTTACCTTTACAAAAACCCATCCCAACTTTCTCTCCTTGGCATTTCCCATTCTAAAAGAAAGAGAAAAAAAAATCTCCAAAAAGTCTTTAGCTCCCTGGAAAATGTTTTAAAGAAATTTCCCTCTGGTCGATTAGGCAGCCAGTAATAGCTGAGTGAGGCAGGGGCCAGGAGAAAATGGCATCTAACAGGAAGAAACCACTTTGCTCCTGATTAAAGTTACTCAAGTGCAGCTGGAGAAGACGTCCACACTAGGACTTCTGAGCACTCCAGGGTCCCCTGGGTTGAAGGACAAGGCCTGCTTTTATAATCTCCGTTGTTAGTGCTTTACTTCCAAAACATTACAATCCATATAGTTCTAAGTTCTCTGGGGGGAAGGAAATGGTTTATTAGTTTGCTATTATTTCCTTACTGTGTACGTCTTTAAAGGAGGACTGGAGATTGATAAGCATGAGAAACAATCTGGTTTCCTTTCCGTCCATTGAACCTCCTCATGCAGAACGCAGCAAGAAGCTTGGCTTTGTTTCTGAGGGATGGGCACACCTACAATTTCAACAATGTCCTCCAGTTTTTCTGCCACCCATTTCCTAAACACCTGTCTACTAAAGGAAGCCAGAAGCTGGTGCAGATTTTCTCCCATGGTTAAAAGAATGACAATTCCCAATCCCATATAGTTTATAGGCAGGGGATGGAGGCAGAAGGAAACAGCAGCACTGGTAAGAACTGTGGCAAATGGAACAAGCAGAAACTGAAAGCCCATGGAAAGGCCGCTACCAACAGAGAAGAGGGATTGTAGGAGGGACCACAGGCCAGTCTCAAAAATCCGTAGAAATAATGCTTTAGAATCTATAGTTAAAATAAAAGACAATTAGCAAAGCAACATTTAAAAACTAAACAGTAAAATGCCACCGATAACAAACATCCGCTCTCTGCAATGGACTCCACACTGGTGCAAGCCTTAAGAGAGAGGAATCTGGGTCTTTCCCAAAAGTACCGAAATGTGAGGATAAGCTACAATGACAAGGATGTTTTGCTGTAACTAGTGATGCAAATAAGAAAAACATGTATAACCTTCAAAAACTGGTTTCTTTAAATCCTGCAGTTATCATAGTAATTCAATACTGAGTTACTGCGTTTAAAAGTTCCCAAATTACAGAGGGTAGCATCCTTAGTGGAGTCTGCGTTGTGGATACAGGTACTTAAAAAAACAAATCAATATTTAAACACTCTAAAATTCAAAAATTTTGAAACTTTCAATTAGTTTTTACAAAAGTAAAAAGTCATTGTTCTACAAATATGTTTAATATATTTTTTGTTTATTTATTATATACACAGTGTTCAGCCTCCATGTATGCCCTCAGGTCAGAAGATGGCACCAGATCTCATTACAGATGGTTGTGAGCCACCATGTGGTTGCTGGGAATCAAACTCAGGACCTCCAGAAGAGCAGTCAGTGCTCTTAACCTCTGAGCCATCTCTTGTTTAATATATTTTATTATCTCTTTAATCATGTGTATGTGTATAGATTTTCAGATGAGTGCAGGCGCCAGTGTTGACCAGAGGTCTTGGGATCTCTCCAGAGCTTGAATGACAGGTAGTTGTGAGCTTCCTAACAGGGCTCTGGTAACTAGACTCTGGTTTTCTGTGAGAGCAACATATCTGAAACCTACAGAATTTCTGTTATCACATGACTTCAAGACAACAGTGCCAATGACTTTTTATTTTTCCTTCCCAGCTAAGTATATTATATCCAAACTGAAACATTCCATCTATATAGAGAAATTCATGCAAATCTAACATAAAAACCAGCATCATACTTATATTGTCAAAATCATCAACTCCTCCTTACCATGAACACAGAAACAATCTCAAGTTTTAAACTAGTAATTCCCTGCAGTGACTGGCCAACCATGGCTATCAAACACATGAAACATGGGTAGTGCAACTCGGAAGTTGACATTTTAAAACTTTATTCCATTTTTTTATTAATGTAAACAGTATCGGTAATGGCTCTCCAAAACAACCAAGCTAGCATCTCATGGACATCAGGAGATGAGAAAAAAAAAATGCCTGGGTCAAAGAAAAAAGATGACACTACTCACAGAGAGAGTAACAGGAAGAGTGGCAATAGTTCCTGAAACCAATTCCCACATTAAGAGATGGCAGCCAAGTGGGACCTGAACACCCATTGACTCCTAATGGAGGAGGCGAACCCTGGGCTATAAAATTGGAATCTTGCATATTGTGCATTATATCTAACTTCTTTTTATTCTAACAAGAAAAAATATTACCTCTACATTTGAAGGTCATCTGTGATGTAAACGGTCTTGAGAAGAGACTATACAATGAAAACAATGTGTTCCTTTTTTTATAGATATGCAGAAATTTGGGTGACTGGTAAAGAATCACCTCTGAACATGTTAGTAACACAAATATCTCAGAAATCTACCATCTCTCCATCTCAGGTAACTTGCTTGTGACCATCATTAAATCTTGCTAGTACTTCAAGCTTTCAAAATTATTATCCTTCTTTCACTACTGCCTCCTCCTAAGTGTTCTCTACACGGGACCCAGAACGTACCTGGTAACACCAGTCCAATTGTGCCAATACTATTTCAATCTTCACTGTCACCTACCGGCTTTCAGAATCAACTGCCCTCAGTCAGTTTCACTATGCTGGGTGTTGTCACTTTGTGTCTACCTGTGGGCATGTCCCCAGACTGTCCTTCTAAAGAATGTGTGTTAAGCCAAACGAAACTTCTTTCACCTTTATAGTTAGGAAAATGTAATGTAGTGGCTTGGATTGAATTACACTTACTGATCTATTTAGCTTCTTTTACACAATAGTATTTTTAAAAAATATTTGATCATTTCACATTTTGAAATATTTCATAAATATAAATCTTAAGTCCCTCTCTTAAAACTCTCAACACCTGATAATTGCTGGCTTCCAACTCAACCTGAAAACACTTGGCTGGTTCACCTTTAACAAGGTCTGGATTTCCCGGATGTCCTTCCTGCTCACATTTATTTCCTTGTTCACACTATTCATTAGACTTCCATTCTCAAGTTCCTGGGGATCTGGAACATCTTTCAACTCTCCAAACATTTGGGGTCTTCATGTTTCAGATCTTAGTAGACTCCCTTCCTCTGACATTTTCACTGACCACTGCCTACCACCAACCCAAAGAATAAAGAGGATGCTTTTTATGCTTGAGCATTCAGGACCTGACATTCCATCATGTCTTACACAATTTAGATGAGGAAGATCTACTTCAGAATATTCTGGCTACATATTTATGCATGACATGCATTATTTTTAATTTTGGCCCTTTGAATTGCCATTCCCTCCTCCACCCCAAATTTAATGGCAAGTGATGCTCAAAAGAGTCTCCTGGTTAGTGTAGCTCGTGGATCTAATCTTTACAAGAGTTCACTTACATAAGTACTTCCATTACTCCCATTTTGTTGATGATAAAACTGAGTGGTTTGAAAACTTAAATAACTTTCCAAGAATAAAGGACAGATAAATACTTGGGGAACAATTCAGACCCACCAGACCCCAAAGCCAAAAACTTTTAGCCATACCTTATTTACAAACAGATTATTTATTGTGCCCTGGATAATGCAAGACCACATAAGGGTTAGAAATAAACCACAGAACTATGCATCTGACAATTGGAATTATAACTCTATTCCTGCCACCAGCTATGTGTTTAACCTTACATCAGTTGCGGGTCTTCATCTCAGCAATATGAAATAATTAGATGTTAGGCATGATCACAGGTCTATAATCAGCATTCAATAGCCTGAGTTAGGAGGACCATAAATTTGATGTTAGCCTGATCTGTATACCAAGCTCCATTTTAAAATAAAACAAGAACAAACAAGCAAAAACAAAAGACCTAGGAGAGAGATAATAAAATGACTACAGTTTCTCCAAGTAGACTTGATAGCACACAACACCAAGAACAATTTATTCATAGACTGTCTGGTCTATTTTTATATAGTTTTAACAATTAGCTCGCCCAGCCGAAAGGAGTTAAAGGGAAGAGAGTTCATACAGAACAAGAAGCTCTCAAGCGTGTTATTCATGGCTATTTCATCAAACCACACAGTTACCAAGGCAATGATAAGAATCTTTAATCTCATTTTATGAATAGGATAACAAATATACTGTGCTATAAGGGAGGCAGCAAAGTTAACACTACATCCCTCAGGCTGTCCTTCAGCCTGCCATACTTCATTGTGTGGCTTCAATCAATTCTCAAAGGCCTACATGCATGCAGCATAAGAAACTCCCCCAACAGGTAGTTATATTCTCATTAGAACTAGGGAAAGAATCCATGTCATTACATCACGTGAAATGCAACTTAGTTGGAAGGGAAGGCCGGGATCAGTCTTTTCCAAACAGACATCTTACTTATCCTGTGCTCTAAGCTTAATAATTAATAATAATTATTATTATTAATTTGTTTTAAAATAATTCTCACTGGTGACTACATTAACCTTTTTAAAATTAAAAAGCATTTAGAATAATGATGATGATGATTTATTATTATTATTATGTGTTTGGTTTGGTTTGGTTGGTTTTGGAGTTTTTTTGCTGTTGTTGTTTCTTGTTTGCTTGTTTTTTTTTTTTTTAGGTAAAATTCAAAGAAACGGCTTTCATTTAACTTCTTAAGTCAGGTTTGCAGAGCCAATCCAGAGTTCATCCAACATTTACGTATCTGTGGTGGTCTGAATAAGAAATGTCCCCCACAGGTTTAGTGTAGTGGTATTTCATTTGTATTTTAATAACTAAAGCTTGCCTGAAGGTCAGTGCAAAGCAGCCACACTAGTCAGCCATACAGGCCAAGCAGTGGTGGCACACACCTTTAATCCCAGCAGCCACACTAGTCAGCCATAGAGGCCGGGCAGTGGTGGTGGTATATACACTCTTATCCCAATCACTAGAGAGGAATATAAGGCAGGATGAGACAAGAACTCGCTATTTTTCTGAAGGTTTCACTGAGGTAAGAGCTCTCTAGTGGCTTGGCTGCTTTGTTCTTGTGATCTTCAGATTGAACCCCAATATCTGTCTCTTGGTTTTTATTAGTCGTGCTACAGTTTAGTATCTGAATACTGGGTCCTTGGCGGGTGGAGTTGTTTAAAAATGCTACAGAGAGTGTAGGGTATGGGACTCTGTCTTTGGTAAGTTGCTTTTTGATCATGGTGCTTTATCACTGTAACAAGAAAGTAGCTAAAAGTGTTTGAGCGTGTCTGTTAAAAACTGTACGTTTGTGGGTGGACATGTGGGTGGCTGCATGGGACCGTAATTGAGTTTGATCCCTAAAACCCAGCGTGTACTGTGATTTCCAACTATGTGCCTCCCCACAATCAAATGAATTAATATAATAAGGCTATTTTAAATTACGGTCATAAAAACAAAACAGAAACCCTACACTCTCTAGTTATTCTTTAGAAACTATCGTTTTCTTCCCAAGTGCATGAGAAAAACATGGATGTGGACCCAAAGCCAATTGATGCTTTGGTTGAAATGATGACAGTCTTTTAATATTTTCTTACCACATAATAATCTAATAGCAGGGGTTCTCAACCTGAGGATCATGACCCCTTTGGGGGGGCAAAGGACCCTTTCACACGGGTCGCATATTAGATGTCTTGCACATCTGATTACATTATGCATTATGATACACAACAGGAGCAAAATTACAGTTATAAAGTAGCAACGAAATAATTTTATGCTCGGGGGGCTACCACAATATGAGAAACTGTATTAAGCGATCGCAGCATTTGGAAGGTTGAGCACCATTGTCTTACAGAATGCTTTTCTAAACTTTGGCTCTAAAAAAATTAATTTTCCAAATGTACCTCTATTTGGTGAAAAATGAGCAAAGTGCATCCTTAGGGAACCTGGTATTTATTCCAATCTGTGAGTCAGCTTCACCAAATCATGATCCAAAAGGGCCTCGGATAGTATATTCTTGACGGCATTGTACCAGCCAGATATAGTTATTAGCCTATGTTGGATCCATATAAAGATATGTTTAGAAAGCCCTTAAGGGCAAGAAATATATTCCATTCTTGCTCTTTAAAGCGCCCAGCAGACTGTATTGCACAAGACATGGACTCGTGAAAATGTCTATTAAATTGGGAATATGTGAATGACAGAATTTGCCATTTAATACAAAGTGTAAATCTGACTCTCTCAGTTCTTTCCCCTTAAGGCAGATAGAAAGACGTTAAACAATGACTCTGATGCCTGTGATTATCAAGTTCAGATACTACGTATTTGAACTCACTTTATAAAGATGAAGACTTGGGGGGGGGGCGCTGGAGAGACGATGGCTCAGCGGTTAAGAGCATTGGCAACTCTTCCAGGCCCTGAGTTCGATTCCCAGTAGCCACATGGTGGCTCACAAAGATGACGATTTTCTTTCAAAACTAAATTTAAATTTACTTACAGGATGGAAACAAGACTGTAGAGAAAACAAAGCACCCGAAGCAAACAAAGTTCTTAAGCATAAAGGCTGAGGCAATAGTGTCTTCTTGGTAGTCGAATTTCTATAATTATGGGGATAGAGATTCACAGCTCGGACACAGGGTTTGCTGAGTAAAGGGCAGTTTCAACTCTGAACACCATTTAACCGCTTCCAGAAGATGCATGCTGTGCCTCTCAGGCTTAAAGAGCTCCAGGCCAAATCATTCAGAATTATCACCACATCTCAGCTTTAACACGGAACTCCGACCCTCAAGATACGGAGGTTCATTAGACAAGAGACCTAGACTCAAAACCACCACATCACACCCCTAAATCGTCCCAACAGGCTCTAAGCAGAACAGCATATATTTTGTTCAGGACAACAGAGAGTATGATGGGAGAGTACCAAGGCCACACAGAGGAGGTGACCCAAGCAGACTGAATTAGTATAGGAAGTGGCTGGCGGGTGCTTTCCATCCTGCCTAGCGGAGCAAGCACTCTTCCCTGGCATATTACACACACACACACACACACACACACACACACACACACACACTAAGGCTGGCAAATCGGCGGGGAGAGAGCAGAGCTGGGCAGGCACACCGCAGCGATGAGGACAGGTAATTCGCAAGCTTCCTGGCACTTGCCAGGACTTCAGCGCCCCAGTCGCTATTCCACTGCCCTGTCCCTCTCAACCTTCGTGGCAGCCCCTACGACCCCCAAACTAAGTCCTAAGGACCGGTCCGGGGTCCCGCGAGGGTCCCCACTGTCACTTAGAGTTGTTTAAAATGGGACAAAAGCAAACCAAGGCGAATGAACAAAAGCGACCCAAAAGGCGAGGGCGCAGTTAGGGGCGACGGTGAGGACAGTAGGAGAGGAGAACGCGGTGGCGCTGACAACCCCGGGACTGGGGAACGCCAGGAAGGCTCGGGACGCCAGATGCCCTGACCCGGGCCGCGCCTGAGGAAATCCACCGCGGTCCCCGCGCCAGGAAGCGGAGGGACCAGCAGCCCGATCCCCGCCCGGCCTCTGCCCAACTTCCGCGCCCCGCTCCGCGCCAGCCCCGCTTCCCTCCGCGCCCCGCACGGGTCGCACCAACCTGCGCGGCCGCAGGCTCTCTCCGGGACGGAAGCCCGAGCCCGCGGGCGGCGGGCGGAGTTAGTTGGAGGCTCCGGTTCCCTGGGCGGGGACAGGTTGAGCACGCGGCTCCCGCGGCTGTCCCGGCTGCCTGGCTCCGTAGTCCCAGGTCGCGCTCTGGGTTCCCGGACCTCCCTGTCCCTCCCCCTGGGGCGGCTCCCGGCTGCGCCCCTGCCTCCGCTCCGCCTCCAACCCTCCCTCCAAGCCCAGCGCGGGCCGGCCAGCTGCCTGGTAGCGCGTGGCGGGTGTCCGGACTCACGTGCGAACCAGAGGGCTGCAAGTCGTCCAAGGACCCCTCTGGAGGGTGGAGAAGGCCAGGCCCGAAAGTCTCTGGGACACCGCGGCGCCCTGGGTCCTTTCAGGCCAGCCCGGTTCAGTGGCTGCTCCAGCTGAGGGGAGGGAGGCGGAGGATGATGTCCGAGTCGCCCTCCGCCAGGCTTTGGGTTCCGAGGCTGTTTCATGAGTGAGTGGGGGATCCTCCCTCCCCCCGCGCCCTCCGGTCTGGAGCTCTGCTAAGCCTTGCGCACCCGGAGATAGGACGCCTGGTTTCGAACCCTTAGCAGAGGGGTAATTTCAATAGAAGTCACCTCCCGCAGCCAGGTTCCCGAATTCGGGCCATAGGCTTGCCGGCCAGTACCCAGAAGCATGCTTCTTCAGACTCCCCACCTCCACCTGGGGTCCCTTTCTGCTATGTCTTCCTACCCCTGGACATCATTCGGTTTGGGCATGCAGGGACCTGTGCCACAAGTAAGCACACAGATCAACCAGCGGAACCCCTCTGGATGTCACCCCAGAGCGAAAGAAACGGAGATGGATGACTTACAGCCGGAAATGTTATGTACTAGCAGAGGCTTAGTAATATGCATTACTAACCCCACACACAATTGAGACTTTGAAATGAAAATGGTATTTGACTCTCCCCTTGTGTGGCGGCTACTGGAGTGTTCATGGTGTCTATTCCCTCAAAGTCCTCTCTTTCTTTGAGTCCCACCTCGTCTTTCATCTTTATCTCATTCCAGATGCAGCCCTGAACTACCCTGTTTCTCCAGCTAACCGCTGGTCCTTCCATGAAGCGTCCTCTGCTTAGTTCTCTAGAGCTCAATTGGGCAGGATTAGGGGGGTTGGAAGAGGGGGGTCACTGAAGATGGGGAAGAAGTCCGCAGAATGTGGCGAGAAAGAAGGTGAAAAGAAAGAACTGGGGGAGCCAGGCCTGGCTCTTAAGCCACAGGGGAATTCATGGAAAGCTAATCTGTCTCTCAGGAGGGTAACTACTGTAATGGACTGTCCCCCACAGCATTTCCGGGCAACCATGGTGAGCCAGTGAGAAATCAGGTAGACCTGGCCAGGTTGAGCTCTCTTTCTCAACCCAAATTCCAAAACAATAAGTCTTTGATCCCAGACTCTCACCTAGAGATAAGAAATTCTTTGTGGAAACTGAATGTCATCAAAAGATGCAAGAAGCTGATTCAGCACACACACACACACACACACACACACACACACACAGAGAGAGAGAGAGAGAGAGAGAGAGAGAGAGAGAGAGAGAGAGAGAGAGAGTTAGAGAGTTGTGGACGAATTTAAAATATAGTCATTTCTGAGCAAGAAGATATAAGAAGATATCTTGGGATCAAAAGGTACTGAAATGAACTTGAAAAATAAACTCACCACAGCCAAAGAACACAGCTTCTTCACATTTAACACATACAATGTTTGTGCTTTTTGTTTATTTGTTATTTTGGAGAAGACACACACATTTATGAATGGCCATAAATATGGAGAGTACAGAAGAGTGGCTTACTCAATGACATCTTGCTTAAAAGAGAGTGAAGAAATAACTTTGGAACACCTAAAGTCAAAGATCAGTCCTGGCGTTTGTGTGCCTGTGTGTGTGTGTGTGTGTGTGTGTGTGTGTGTGTGTCACAGAGAGAGAGAGAGAGAGATAGAGGGGGGAAAAGAGGGAGGGAGGGAGGGAGGGAGGGAGGGGGAGGGAGGGAGGGAGGGGGGAGGGAGGGAAGGAGGAAAAGGGAGAGGGAGAGAGAACACTTGGGATAAAATGTCTAAATGCATTGTCTCACACCCTCAAGCTCCTGGTGGACAGTCAATAGCATGAGTTTTCAGAATGCAAACTCAGGTCCATGCCTGAGTGTCCTCGTTTGGTTTCTGTTGCTGTAATAAGACACTCACAGTAACCAACCTGGGAGGAAAGGAATTTTTTTGGCTTGCACTTTCAGGAAACAGTCTATCTCTGAAGGAACTAGGCAGAAGCTCTCCCAGGAACCTAGAGGCAGGAACTGAAGCAGGTACTACCATGGAGGAACACTCTCACTGGCTTCTTCTTCAGAGCTTCCTCAGCTTGCTTTTTTAGACAACTCAGGACTATTTCCCCAGGAGTGGTCACAGTCAATAATAAATCAAGAAAATGCCCCACAGGCCAGTCTGATGAGGACAATTCCTCACTTGAAAGTCCCCTTCCCAGGTGACTCTAGTTTCTATCAAGTTGACAAAAAAAAAGCCCATCAGCCCCTGGAGAAGCCCCCATACCTGTGACCAGGGAGCTACAGCTTCAGAACATGTCTGTCTGTATGCAGGCCAGCCATGAGAAGCCAAGCTTAACACAGCCTCCTCTTCCCTTTGAGAGAAAAGTCATTCCCAAAGAGCTAACATTAAATTTAGGTCCTCTCTGATATGGAATAATAATCTGAAATTAGTTTAATTTCACTTTAATGACCTACATAGTCTTAGTGCAAAAGATGTGCAGACAGTCCACAGGTAAAAAGTCTGGTTGTTTTCCAGAGAAACAAACAAACAAAAAACAAAAGAAAACAAACAGACAAACAAAAAACATAGCCTGCAGCTAAGAATGAGAGGCTTATTTTACCGGAAGCATGCTCCCAGGCAGTGTTTCAGAGTGGATGGAATTGCACACTCCTCTGGACACCCCTCCCCCATTGTTTCTTCAATTTGCCTTCATGTGATAATTGTTCACCCAGGTCTCCAAGCCAGTGAGTCTCACACAGAACTATTAGGGACATCAGATGCTGCATCAAACTCGTGTAAGTTTTGGGGAAAGTGACATCCTGGGCATGAATGAGTAAAAATGCATGAAGCATCTTCCATGTTTCCCTTACATTGAGCCCCATCTAACAGCCATGCCCTTGTGAGGATGGATGTGGTGAACAGCACTTCTTCAAGTCTTGGGTATTGTGCGTGTCTGTGGGCTTCTCTCAACCAGAGGAAGAAAAAGAAATGCTTTCTCATTCCATACTTCACATATGACCTATGAGTACCAAGCCTTGATTAAAAACAGAAAGCAAAAATAAGTAAATAAATAAATAAAACAACAGAAAACTACATTGAAACACAAGAATGAGCTTCTCCTTGCTTGTATCATGCAAACTGGCTTATGCATATTTAGAACAACAAGAGAAAATATTAATTTCAATTTACAAGTCATCCAAAAGCACCTTGTGGGCCACATAATGAATAGCCCCGTGTTAAAAGTAATACATGCTTGTGCTTTCACAAGTAAATTTTCTTCCGTAATACAGACATCTGTCACGGACTCAATTATCTTGCCCAGCATGGGCTATAAAATCACATAAAAGAAATAATATACTACACTGCTTGTTTGAAAGTGATCAGGAGTATGCAGCTCCACGCTGGCATGTCTTTAATTTCATGGTGTTAAGAAAAAACTATGAGTATGAAATAGCAAATCCTTCCTTACTATACTAATTCAATTACCTATCATTATACGCATAGGAGGAAAGGATTTCCTCATTAACAGAACCACTAGGACTCTTTCCTTGTCCTACTCTGCTAACCCCCCCCCCCCATGGGGAGAATGTGCACGCAGAATTTCCTTTGAAAACAAAGGAATTACCGCATTCCTGGGATCCAGGGGGGTACCAGGGAACAATGTGGCAGAGGGTATTCTATGGACATAAACAATCATTTAAATGAGACCAGACTTTTATGAAATGGGTGCATCAAACAGACCTCAGAATTCGAAAGACAGAATAAGGCATAGTCAGGCCAAGTCCGACTTGCTCAGATGTAGGGCAGATGAGAAGCCTGTTTCCTTGCTTTTTCACCTGGCACAATCCTGCCCCCCCCAATTGCTGGATGCGCACATAAATAAATAACAAAATATTTTGTAGAAAGCTCTGCCAGTTCAAGTACACAGAGCCTACTTGAACACTCCATATTACTTTCTCTGGTGTCACTTTAAAATAGACTTGAAAAAAATTCTTAAGGGGACGATTTTAATAGCTTCCCAGAGAGTAGAATGTATTATCATTATGGTACAAAGGGCATCATTCATTTTTAATTCTCCGCTCCACAGGTGTTCCCTACCCAGGCTGTGGTTGACACCTAGAGTGCCTAATTATGATTCATACATCCCACATTCCCCAGAAACTGGTCTTTCTAATATCGCACAGTGCAGTTATTGAAAGCAAGAAAATACGGTTCAGGCCTCATAGCCAGATACAGTGGTCCTCAATCTTATCCACACCTGGGGAGCTTTAAAAACCAAGGCCTCAGCCAGGCCTCAGAACCTAATAAAGGGGAACCCCTAGGGGCGGGGCCTGAGGACAGGTATTTATTTGATTTTTCCAGGTGTTATTTTTTGGTTTTATTTTGGGCGGGGGTTGTTTTGTTATCTGTAGTAATAGCAACCATTGGCAGGGGATAAATAGCGAGGAAAAGCAAAACAATTCTTCTAAATACATGAATATGACCTGATTTGTCTCTTAGATGTAATTGGTTGTGTTTGCTTTTTTTTTTTTAATTAAAAGGGTGTTCATAAAGGCTGATAAGCTGGTTGTATCAAGCTGTGTGTTCTCTCCCACATCTGATGTTTGTCCAGGACAGTGAGTTTGTTCAGAATGAAAATTCGTGACCTGCTCTTCTCATGGTGGCTTTGTGACTGAGATCAAACTCTCTAGGGAAATTGACTCTTATAAATCTTAAATTTCCCCTTGAGCTATTAAGCCACTATTGAATTTAGCTGCTAAAATAGATATATGTTTACAATTAATTTTCTATAAAGTCCGGAGTTCAGAAACAAAATAATTGCAAGGCTGACAATGCCATGTAGATTCAACGCTAACAAAGAACAAATATTTGATTCTGAAAAGGAAGATTGAAATTTTTCTACCGAGTTCATGTATGTAATTAATACATACATGCTTGTAAATAAAAATAAACTGAATCCAAAGGGAATTAATGATAATAGTGTGTAGTATTTGCATATTATACAAATAATACTAAACTTTCCCCCAATAAAGTTTATTATTATGGTATTATGAAATTATGGGGGCATCTTAGGGTTTCTATTGCAGTGAAGACAAACTATGACCACAGCAACTCTTATAAAGGAAAAATCATTTAATTGAGGTGGTTTACATGTTCAGAGGTTTAGTCCATTAACATCAGGGTGTGGTATGGTGGCGTGCAGACAGACATGGTGCTAGAGAAAAAGCTGAGAGTTTGACATCTTGACCTGCAGGCCACACGAAATGAACTGAGACACTAGGCATGGCTTGAGTATGTATGAAACCCATTCCCACAGTGACATAGTTACTCCAACAAGGACATACCCACTCCAACAAAGCCTACCTCTTAATGGTGACAATCCTTTTGAGCTTATGGGGACCAGTTACATTTAAACTACCACATTCCACTCCTTGTCCCCCATAAACTTGCAACAATGTCAAAATGCAAAATGTATTTAGCCCAACTTAAGTCTCCATAGTCTTTAACAGTTTCAACAGTGTTTTAAAAGTCCAAAGTTGAAAGTTTCTTCTGAGATTCATGCAATCTCTTCACGGTAACCCCCTATTAAATAAACATCAGAAAACAGATCACATACTTTCAACATATAATGGCGTAGGATAAACATTAGCATTCCAAACCCAGGGAAGGGAGGAAATACTGAAACAAAGCAAGACCGAAAATCAGCAGGGCAGATTCTAAACTCTGCATCTCTGTGTCTGATATTTCTTCAGATCTCCAATTCTATTCAGCTTTGTTGACTGCAAACCCTTCTTTCCCTTGGACTGGTTCCTCTCCCTGTTAGCAGCTTTCCTCTAACATCTTGGGTTCTCCAAGGCAATCCAGGCTTCACCTTCACAGCTTCACACAATGATGTCCCTAGGCAGGGACATTCAGGGACACCACTGACGCATACTTGGCCTCAACAGCTTTCCATAGTCATGGAGGCAAATTCCATGGCCCCTTCTGTCTTTAACTCCAAAACCTTGTGGCTGAAGATAGCAAGTTCTGCTGCTTACTGGGCTGGAACATGGCCTTCTCGTTCAATTACATCTTCACCAACATTCTGCTTTTGATGAGTTCCTTTACAGCCTATGTTTGGCTGCCCTGAACCTGATCTGTAGACCAGGTTGGCCTCAAACTCAGAGACTTTCCAGCCTCTGCCTTTCGAGAGCTGGGATTAAAAGCATGTACCATCACACTTGACTCTAAGCTTTAATTCCGTTTCATGAGTTGGAAACTTGCCCTGAGGTCACTACTCGCTTTATTCCGTCTCTTAGTCTGTTTATCTCTTTGATTACAGGACTTAGCTCCATTCCACTTTCTGGTGCTCCGTTACCCTTCAAGTTGTATATTTTGTATTTTTTCCTTTCTCAGCTTGTTCCTTTTTGTTATAAATCTTTACAAAAGTAACCAGTAATAACCACACAGCAGAATCAATATTAGGCTGTTTTGAGATTTCTTCTGCCAAGAGAATTAATCCAAATCTCTTCGCTTTAGCCTCAGAAAGACTCTTCAGACAAAAGCAAAAAGCAGCCAGAGTTTCCACCGAAATATCACAAGTCCAGTCCCTCAGCCACATACTAATAATCTTCTTTTCTGAAACCTCTTGATGTAGTCTCCCATGCTTCAGATAACTCTTAGAACCACCCTCTGTGAGGCTTCTATTAGTGTGGCCCCTTAAGCAGTGCTTAAAACATTCCACTGCTTTCCTAACCCAAACTCTCAAAGTCCATATTACTCCAAACAAAAACAAGGTCCAACCTATTGAATCAATACCCCAGTCCCTGATACCAACTTCTATCTTAGGGTTTTTATTGCTGTAAAGAGACACCATGACTATGGTAACCAAATAAAAACATTTATTTGGGGTGGTTTACATTTTCAGAGGTTTAGTCCATTATTATCATGGTGTGACATGGTGACATGCCAACAGACATGGTGCTGTGAAAGGAGCTGAGAGTCTGACATCTTGACCTGCAGGCAGCAGGAAGTGAACTGAGACATTGGGCGTGACTTGAGCATATATGAGACCTTAAAACTCATCCCCACAGTGACATAGTATTGTCATACCTCATAATAGGATACCCCCTAGGAGTGAGCTTATGGGAGCCAATTACCTTTAAACCACTGTAGTGGGGGACCAGGATGTAAAGAAAAATAATCTGTGGATATAAATACGATATAGAGTAAATCTATTTCTTATCAGAGCAGTGTATCTCAGGGCCTCAGGGAATACCTAATACTGCAGATAATACCAAACTTCAAAGACCTTGAAAGTGAAGTAAAGAGAAACATGCCCCCTGCAATGCTGAAGCATGCATGGGAAACCTGTTTATATTGGGTTTCAGGGTCTGAAATGCTCCCTGCCAAATAAATCTTACTACACACACACACACACACTAAAATTTAAGTTTTAAATTACTAAGAAGTTAATAATGACTAATGATAAAGTTGAATAATTATAACCATATTCCTATATAAAGTAGTAAAAGTCATTTAGTCTGAATAGTTGTTTCTGGAATTTTCCACTTAGTATTTTAAGATAGGAGTTGATGGGTAACTGAAACCACAAAAAGCAAAAGCGCAGCTGAGGAGGAACGGTTGTGTTGGAGAAGCTCACTAGGCTAATAGGATCTGACTTGACAGTAGAGGTAGCTCTAAGGCCAATACAGCAGTAGTTGTAGGGGCTGAACTGCCACTGAATATCTAGAAGATTCTGAAAGATTTGTTTCTCTTTATTTTGGTTTTGTTTTTCCCTTTGAAATACATTTAATTCTTCACTAAATAGAATGATTTTGTCCAAGGAACTAGCAGGGATTACATATTTGTCAAGTGAACAAAACATTAATTTTACTGATGTATTAAATTAGAAAGATGAGAGATTCTTTCAAAGATTCCATATGATCTCAGTTTTGCCAAAGAAAATATAATATAGATTTCCAGATTTTTAAAATAATTATATAATACATTTATCGTTGGAAACCAATGAATTTTCAAGAGGTATAATCTATCTACTTTGTCACAATATTCTGTTTCTTTTCAATAACTGGAAGCTGAAGAAAATTTGCTGCACAAATAGCTTTCTGTTTTTTAAGCATATTTACATTGTTGTCTTATTTTGCAGCTGTAGATTTGCAGCTCTATTTTAAGTTCTTAGTGGGATGGAATTAGAGATTTGGTTTCCACAAGAAAAATTTCCAGATGTGTAAAGAATGACAGATTCTCTAGTCATATTTAGCAGCAAAATAAGCCACACAAGAGCGCTGCTTATTATAATTTCATTACAAATAGGAAAAAGCCTTTTCAGTGTTATCATGCAAGAAGTCAGAACAAGTTTCTGTTGCTGTTCGCTGTTGTTCGGGTGCTGAATGGTGTGCAGGTTACTCCAAGCCTCAGTCCTTTCTTAAACAGAAAGAAGTGAATGGGTTTAAGGACTGCATGTTTCCTTCAACATGAAATTATCACTCCAGAAACAGAATACAATTAGTACAGAGGTGCTCCAAGATTCAAGCCTCAGACCCCAGAAACATATATGGCTATAAGAAACAATGGTTTTTCAAGGCCAGAATTTTGCCTCTTCATGAACTATGAACATGATACTGCTCCCTCTGTAGAGAGTATTGTGCTGGGACGAGGGGCTAGTGGAAGTGACCTTCTCCGGATTCTCTTCAGGACAGGATGTCCCAGGCATCAGATAGTTAAATACCTCTAGCAGGCATAAAGGAATTGGCCACGTCACACACTGGCCGGGAGCAGTGAGGTTGTTTTTTAGTAGTAAAGCATTAAAAGAGAACTAGTCAGTAATGGAAACATTGTGTCTGGTATAAATAATGGATTCTAAAATGAGCAACGACAAATACCCCAGTTCAAGTTTGTTCCCCTATTGTAACCGTATTTTAAATCCTTAAGCCATGGTCTTTGCTGATTCTTTAGCGAATGAATGAAAAGTGTGGGTACTGTTTGAAGAAGAGCTGTTAAGACCATTTGCAATGGCGTGACATTGAGGAAATGATGAGGTCTGTAGAGCAGTCTGGTAGCATTGCAGAGGACCATCATATTCATTAGTCTTCTCTCTGCTGAGACAAAATATCTGACTACAGTAGATGAAGGAAGGAAGACTTTGTTTTTGCTCACAGTTTGAGGGGACAGTTAGTCCATCATGGCAGAGGCCACTGGAGTTGTTCCTATAGTCAAGACAAACAAAGACAGATGACTGAGGATGCTGAGCTAGCTTTATCCTATGCAACACAGGACTGCAGCCTCTGGAATGGTGCAGTCCCCATTCAAGATGAATCTTCCAATTTCTGTTAGACTTCCTGGAAGCACACTTGTAGACACATCCACCATTGTGTTTCCATGTTGATTCTGAATTCCATCAAGTTTCCAATGAAGAGCAACTGTCACAGAGGGGCAATGAGAAATCTCAGGACTGATTTGTAGAATATGCCATCGTACTTATATTGTTTGGGAAGAGGAACCTAACAAAATGAAGACTTCTTCTGTCAATCTAACTAGTTAGTGTTCGAACAATGCTTACGCGATTGCAGAAAGTCCCCTAGATGTTGAATGATTGATCTATGTACTATTAAGGTTTACTGTCCCCTGCCTTTCACTTACTATACTTTACAGGGAAAAAAACTAACCATTCTGAATCAACTGATAGATTTTTATCTTTCTTTGGTGTAACTATTAGTTAGTATTCTGTTATACATTAACATGTCTTTTGTTTCCTACTTTAGAACTCTAAAAAGATCTGTTATGGTAGGCTTCAAATATGTTCACCATTAACATTTTTATAACCTTTATAAACGTCACTCTACATAGCAAAAGGGACTTTGCTAGTATGATGAAGGTTAAAGACCTGGAGAGAGTCTTATCCTCGATTCTATAGGGGGATAAGCTCAACACAAGGGTTCTTAAAAGTAGCAGGGAAGATAAAAAGAGTTGACAATGAAATTTCAGAAATACAAAAATAGAAGGGATATGTGAGGCATGAGATGGATTGTATTAGTATGGCTAGGTCTGAAGGCAAACGAGGCCACAAAACAAGAAGGTAGGTAGGTTTTGAAGCTTCAGTTACTCTCAGATTCACAGCCAGAAAGGATTCAGGTCATATAACCACAGTGGTTGAAGTTTATAAACAGCCCATGTAGGCATATATATGGATGATATCCTAGGCCCTAAGTTCTCAACCAGTACTCCACCTATGGGTCACCAGCCCTACAGGAGTCTCATATCAGATATCCTACATATCAGATATTTGCATTACAATTCATAACAGTAGCAGAATTACAGTTATGAAGTAGCAATGAAATAATTTTATGGTGGTGGGGTCACCAAAACATGAGAAACTATTAGCAATATTAAGAACTACTATTAGGGCCTTCAGAAAGAGGCATAACTCCACAAATATTTTTGTCTAATAATATACACTAAGATGTCAGACCTACAAAAATGTATGATTTTTAAAAATGTGTCCTATGTTGTTCTGTGCTGCTAGGTTTGTAGAAGTCTGTTAAGGCAACAATAGTGAAATCTAGTCCACTAAGTCTATTACGAGCTCTGTGGTCCATGTCTCTGCACCTTTGGCTGTCAGCAGCACCTTGTATGGGGTTACCATTAACAACAGTGAACATTAAATGAGAAAGGATGCTAAAAGGCAGGTCAGAAGAGAATACTCATTTCCCATAAATGCTGTTAGAAAAGAAATGGAAATTCTTCAGTCAGGAAAGACATGAACAGTAGATATAGAACTGGGGGAACAGAAAAGGACTTATCCAGATGTTCGCTGTGTGATGCTGATGCAGAGTTCTTCTGCATTGTGTTCTAGAATTAGCAGAAGCACAGGCATGGCTTAGCAGTTCATGATCCTTAATCATCTCCCAGGACACCCTTTGTCAAAAAGCATGGATAAAGACTTCCATATTATGGTTCTTTATTCCAAATGGATTGGACATTATCTGGGTGGGTGTTACTTATCGACTCTCATTATCTTACCCAGGAACTTGAAATCTCACCTGGCCACCCATTCACTCCCTTATATGTCAACTATCATTATTCTGGATCAAGTCATTATTTATTTTAAATATTTTAGCTTTTAGCCTGTATCACAACTACCAAAACATGAGTACTAGTCTACTTAAGTAACAATAAAAAACTCATAAAAGCATACCTGACTTAAAATATAGACTATTGCGGAAAACTCAGAAGGACATCTTGTTTTACCCACAGCAGTACTCCTTTTCCCTCACAGGTAAATAATATGCAGAGCTTTTTATATATTTGAATGTTTCTCTAAGTGTATCAGCTGCTTTTCTGTAGTAGTGATAAAATAGAAGAAGGAGTTATTTGGCTCATAATTCTATTTAGGGAGGGACCCATGATGTCGGCAGAACTAGGGAGGGATCCCTTAAGTCAAAAGAGTTAAATAAGGGCCCATAATGTTGAGAGAGTTGAGAAGGGGTCCTAGAAGTTGGGAGATTAGGGAGGGGTTCCTTATGTCATAAGAGTTAGGGCGGGGTCCAAGATGTAGGGAAAGGCACAGCAGCAGGTGGCTGAACCACGAGGTTGAGACCTCGCATCTCCATCTCCATTTCAAAAGGCAGACAAGAAACTGGAAGTAGAAATAGATGAGGCTATAAACCCTCCAAGCCCTCCCCAAGTGGCATACTTCCTCTAGCAAGGCTCATAAGTCTTCATAATTTCTCCAAACAGAGTCATCAACTGTGGACCAAGAATTCAAATATGCGAACCTATGGGGGGCCTGTTTTTCCCTTGAATCAGCACACTAAACAGTGTGTAATTGTTTTTACGCTCTTTTGAATTGAATAAGAATAAAATAATCATTGTAGCAAGCCAAACAATTCACAAGAAAACCTATCTAGGCACATGCATACAACTAACAAAATATATGTATATATGAATATGTATGTACAAACATATATGCATAAGTTCTTTTGTGAATTATTATTATTTGTTTACCAGTAACTAATATATTCTAGAGTACCCTGTATGCTGATTCAGTTGTCCTTCACTGATTTTCATCATCTTTTTTAGTAGATCACAAGGTATTTATTCCATCTTAATGACTATTTGGTTAGTTTTCATGGGATCAAGTAATGTTGCTACAAACATTCATAAGCATATTTTCTGATGCCTGTATAAGAGGTTTTTTTTTTGGGGGGGGGGAGCATCTCAAAAACAGAATGCTGGGCCATGTGGGTTTTGGCAATACAGTTTTCCCAGGTAATATAAAATTGTTTTCCAAAGTTAGTGTACTAATTTCATTTTTGTTAGGCTTTCTAACAACAAGACCCTCTTGATGTCTCTCCTTTTCATTTTCATTCCCATTGTATCATAAGTTTAATCTGGCTCTCTAAAATGCTCCTTTCTACAAGCTTTTTCCTCACAGTCTAAACCCAGTTTCAGCCAAGACCCTGCAACAACTTACTGTTGTCTACACAGAAAATACAAATTCTTGGCACTTTTCAAAGATCCTCATATTTTCTTTTCTCAAGTGCTCTTTGTGCTAAATCAGCCAATCGTTGCATTTTTCTTTCCCTCCTGTCTTGAATTTATATTCATCTTTGTCCCAGAGATTTTGTTCCTTAAATTTTCCTGCTTGGAATCCCACCCCTTTTATCTTGCACCTAAATATGACTCATTCTCTGAAAGTCCCATTGGTACGCACCTTTCCTGTAATTCATACCTTGCTTATTTCAGGTGCATTTCCTAAAACTTCCCAGCACCACACATGCCATTGCTTGTTCATTACAACCCAGACTGGGAATTCACATACCATGAATTTATGGATGTCCCAAGGAGTAAAAGTAAGGGCTCCAAGAAAGTCAAGGAGTTTGCATTCAGCACGACAGAGTTGTCAATCATCACCTTCATTCAGCAGAGACTGAACATCAATTTATTGTGGGTGATTGAAGAGGGAATTCAAGCTTACCTGGTGTCCTGGACCTGTTCATCACCACTGTCCCTTATCACATGACTCTGTGCGACTTACCACGAAAGATCATCTTAGAAAACTCTATAGTTCTGACCTCAATCTTTCTGTCCTTTATTTTCACCTAGGACTGGCAGGAACATGTGTGTTAGTCTAATTAACTTGCTTCCTGTCTTTCAAATTTATGGTTTCTGCAAGTTTTTAAGTCTGTTTGGACAACTCCTTCTATGTAGGGGACTTCAGTACTGTACCCTGCTGTGCCTAGTCCACTCCAGCCTGGAAGAACTTCCCAGGAAGCCTTCCTAGTCCATCCTCTCATACTCTGGTACTTCACGTGTACATAGTTTTACCTAGTAAACTAACGTTTTGTATTAATATCAAACATCACTTCAGCTCAGTCTGGCATAGGAACTTGAACACAGGTGTTATTTAAAGATTACTTCTTGATTGACAGGTGATAACTACGGCTGAAACAACCCTGACTTTGGTTTCTATTTTGCTTTCCTATATGGCAGGTACATTTTACATTCAAAGATTATTTTTCCTGTGCTATATTTGTTCATATCGATAATATGTATGCTTTAATTCATAACTGGAATACTATTCTTGTTTTGTTTGCTTTTATCCATCCACCAGTATATAGTATGAAAATTTGGATTTGAGGCACATACAGATGCATTGATGTTGCTAGACCATGGGGGGAGTGGGGAATATCTTGCTTCTGTAGCATTTCAATGTGACATGGGTCTCTTATTTTGATCTAGTCTTTAAGGATTTTGAACAGTTGCTAATGTTTTCTTGTGCTAAGACTAAGAATGACCTACTTCTAATGCAAGGTGGTTTGACCTAGGATTATTGAAAAATCATGCCTTAGTTTTCAAATCTTAGTATATTTCTATGCATAATTTTTCTTTTGATCCTGGCCTCATTTAAATGCTAATGTCTGTCTTCATGTGGCCAGTCTCTTGTTCTTTCCTATATACCCTCAGAGCTGATCTGAGTGTGGAGATTCTATTTACTTCAAAGGAAGCCTCATGCTTGGATCTTCTCCACAGGGGTGCAGAGACTAAGAGGAGAAATGATCCATACAGTTTTTTTTCCTTTTGCATTTGTGAGAAAAGAAAAATAAAAACACACACTTTTCCCAGTGCATTTAGGAATCTAGGTTAATTGAATCAGTATTATATACATTATTGCTGGTCCATAATCACGAAGTCTTCTTAACACTGTGCCATTAAAGGTATTTCAGCATAGGAGAATATTCTAATGTGCCTCTTATTTTCAAGCAAGCCTACTTTATGTTATTTCGGTTGTATCATGCTGTGGGATATAATTGATTACAGGAAGGATAGATATATTCTACATGCAAAAAATATTTTAAAGGAAAGACAAAGTATGTTACTTTAATGTGACATTATTAAATGTCAAACAAGGCATAATTTTTAGCAGCTTGCCCATTGCTATAAACTTTTTAAATCTGTTATCTTGCATTTTAAAATTATTTTATTTATATTGGAACTTAGAGCATCTATATTTCAGAGTTCAAGAGTTTGGAGGTAGGTAATGGGATTGGCAAAATGGCATGTATTCTTCATTCTTAAACATTAAAGGCATTTTCCTCCCTATTGTTATTAGAGAGCCTTCATCCAGATGGATGGAAACAGATGCAGAGCCCCACAGCCAAACATTAGGCTGAACTCGGGCAGTCCTGCTGAAGAGGAAATGGAAGGATTGTAAGTGCCAGAGGGGTCAAAGATACCATAAGAAAATCCACAGAAACAACTAATCTGGCTCATAGGAGCTCATGGAGTCTGAATCAACAAACAGGGAGCCTGTGCAGGACCTTCCTAGGCCCTCTCTATATGTATGACAGTTGTGTTGTTTGGTCTACTTATGGGATTCTTAACAATGGGAGTTGGGACTATTTCTAATGTATTGGCTGGCCCTTGGTAACTTATTCCTCATACTGGGTTGCCTTGTCAGCCGTAATACAAGAGTAGGTGCTAGGTCTTACTGCAGCTTGATATGCCATGCTTTGTTGATATCCATGGAAGGCCTTCCCATTTCTGAACAGAAACAGAGGAGGAGTGGATTGGAGAAAGAGATGGGAATAGAGGCGGGGAAGAGAATGAGAGTAGATGAGAGTAAAATAAATAAAATAAATCTAAATCTTATGTATTTTACATTCAGATACTGGCTATAATAAAGATGTAAGGTTTTTTCCTTAAGTGTGCATACTTATGCACAACTTTCTTTTCTAGATATAGATCTAGATATAACCAATTTAGTTTTAATTGGAGTACAAACATAACTCTTAGTTGATTTTGATTTTACCACTTATAAGCCACTTGCATATCATGACTTTAGTAAGACTCAAATTCTTATTAAAGAAGTTAATCCAGTGCTTTTGCGTTTATTTATGAGGGAGCCCAGGAAGGATAAATCAGAGCTGGGTCTGGACAGAGCAGGAAAGGAACTGAGGTAGAATCATGATCTCAATATTGTTCCTGTTAGTCCCCAACTAATTTGGCTGTCTACTGGTGTGGGTACTTTACCAAGGAGATATTTAAGTCTGGCTTTTTATTCTAATAAGTCCATTCTGTAGCTGATTCTCTTTCTTCTATTTTCAGTGAAAGGGCTTATTTGCAATTAACATAGACAGTTCAGTGAAGGTTAAAGCTGAATGCAGAATGTTATTTCTATCAACTCTACAAAATGAAGCATAATCATAATAACCATGTGAGTGGTTTGGACAATAAGGCAAAGGAGACACTGTATTACACTTTTTACTTTTTCTAGGATAAACTATTTTAAAAGATTCTTATAAGGATCACAGGGTCCATATCTTATAATTAATTTATCATCTCCTTCATCTTAATCAAAGGAGGTAGCTAACATATTCTTTTGGACTTGCTTGGCAGTTTGTGATGAGAAAGAATCTGTAATTCTATAATGGACTATACTTTTCTCCATTTGTATCTATGCATTATGGTTACATCTCTATTTTTTTCCAGGGGGTTGAGATTAAATAAGATAAACTAATTCGTGAACAAATTATTTGTCTCAGTATGCTTCTGGAATAAGAAAGAACTTTCAAGTAAGAACCCATAAGGCTGGTTTATTCAGCCATTGAGTCTTATTAACCAGATGTCTATTAGATAGTCATCATATGTCAATTATCAATCTAGTGTCCAGGAAGCCCCAGTTAAATTAGTGGAAAAGGTATATTTGGACAGGCCATATCTTTCCACATTTAGTCTATCAGACACTCAGGGCTCTCATGTGCTTTTGAGGAATGCATGAACTCAAAGCTACTTAATAATAGTAAACAAGGCCTTAGCCATCAAAAGCCTGGCCAATCTAAGACTTCCTCAATGACTCTGATGAAAGGACAAAAAGAGTTTAGCTCAAAGTCCTGTCCAAGGGCAGAAATGGCAATCAATGTTCAGTCTGTGGCTGAGGCCAGAGGTTCAAAGGAGTTAAAGATTCATTTCTTGGGAACCTGGGTTTTTCTTCCTAAAGAGACTGAAGTGATCAGTGCTAAGAGCACTGTGTGCTCAGTCTGTGATGCTCTTGAGATAGCCTGTGTACCCCTTGTGGGACTTTGCTTGATTCGCCTCCTATTGACTTCATCTTATTTTATGAATGTTTCTACTGGCTCAGCCTCATTTCCCCTTGGAAATCGATAGAAGATGCTGCACTTCTTAATAATCTTGCCCAACATAAGGCATAGCTTATGCTAATCTCCCGAATTCAAACTTCCCTCTGTCCTTGTCTTCTGATCATCTGGTCCTCTCTTAGGACCTGTCACTGAGCGACCTGATGGTCATTACCCTTTCTTTCCGTGCTGTGATTTCAACAATGATACACAAGAAATGATGAGTTAAACCTTATGATTCCTTGACATCAATCATATCTGTGGCAGCTAGTTATTTTTAAAATCATTCTTTTTGAGGCTGAAGGAATGACACAGCAGTTAAGAGCATTGGTTGCTCTTCCAGAGGACGAAAGTTCAAGTTGCAGCACCAATGTGACAGCTTATAATCATCTCTCACTCCATTTCCAGGAATTCCAATGGCCCCTTATGGACTCTCTATGTTCCAGGGATTCATATGCTATACAGACATTCATACAGGTAAAATACTCATACACATAAAATAAAATAATATAAAAATCTTTACATTATTATGGTTATAGGTGCACATACAACAAAATGAACACTTTTTCACTTAAGTATGTCACAGATGACATAATGAGAATGGCCTTGTGGCATTTGATATTTTTAATTTGGATTTTCCTTGTGTTTGGCGGGGGGGGGGGGTTGTAAAGAATTCTTGAGCATATCCACATACTAAAGAACTAATTCGTTATAAAGAATTAAATGATAGTTTGAGCCGTGAAAGTCCTCACTCTTCTTGTGGAGTACCATTTTCACTAACGAATAATTAGCAAGAGAGGCAGGATGAGGTCAGTGATGCAGTTCGTGTGGTAGAGTGTGTGCTTATGGCCCATAAGATCTTTCTCCAGTACCGCATAAACCAGAAATAGTGGCACAAGTCTTCAACCCTAGTGCTTAGAAGGCTGAGATTGGATGACCAGAAGTTCAAGGTCATCCTTGCTACTTGGCTACTTAGCAGCACATAGAGTTCAAGGCTATCCTGGACTACATGAGACCTTCTTGTTATATGACCTCCATTGTAATCGTGTAATTTGGACTTAGTAATTTGACATAGATTACCCAGCAAGTAAAAAAACGTAGGTCTGTGCTCTTCCCATTGTTCTTGCTTGTCCACTAGCATTATATGGTATGACTTTGTTGCTAATGGCCCAGTACACTTTAGATACAGGACACAGAGAAATCATGCTGGACCTGGGTTGGAAGCTTTCTTCCTGTCAACTAATGTTCATAGTGTTGGAGGTGATACCCAAGGTACTGGGGAAGAAAAGACATTAAGGTCTTAGCCAGTGGTGTGCACTGTATGCTGCAATACTGTCCTGGTTAGCCTATATGTCCAGTGGGTGGTAGAGACATGCCTGTTTGGGAAGTAACCAATTGCTTTATAGGTGGATTTGAGCCCTGTATCATAGGAAGGAATCCAGTCCATCTACTAAAAAAATGAGTCAAAAACCTAAGACTGTTAAATTCATAGCCCCTAGGTTGCGGAATCTACCCTTATTGTTTTCCTGAATGGACATGTGATCAATCTGCCTTGTAAGTATTTAATTCATATCCATAGACTAGTGTTGCTTTTAGATTCACTAAGCCTCCTAAGCTTCCTTTGCCATGGATGATGGTCAAAGCAGAGGCTCCTAACTGTTCAGAGTGCTGATAATAAGTGATTGTCGAGTTCTTAGTTCTAAATGAGATCTCTGTCTTATGTCTATTCAGTGAACATCACAGAGTCATGGGTGGAGGGAGTGCAAGAACCCAAAAATGGGAATCAGAGTTAGAAAAGGTGATCTTCTGAGTGTGGTATGCCATGGAAATGATGAACAAAGATCAGCTGTGCCTACCTTCCCAAGATCAACACACAGATACATGAAAGTAGAGAGGGATCTAGTTGGAAAGAAGAAGGTAGTGGGGGTGGGGAGAAGAGAGGATATTTGGGTCAGTGAATGTAATCTCAATGCTTTATACATGAATCAAGTTGTCAAAAAGATGTTGACCTGAAATTTCCAAGAAAACAAAGGTGTCAACAACTATACCTATAACTTTTATAACAATAATTTGAGTTTTGAAAATATATGCTATTCAATGCTTTCAAATGTGAATCCTGATATCAAATACAGCTTTTTACATTGTCCAGTTAAATGTGGCTGCTTTGAGGTTTGTATATATCAATGTATAATATTTTTCATGTGATGACTAGTGATGTCTCCCTTTGATAGCATCAGGAGTAACTATTTCTAATACAAAGAGTACAAAATACACACATTCATGTTATTTCTGGTCTCACACTCACAAAGTTGACTATTTAAGAAGCTTCAAAGTGTAGCATCAAGAAAAAAATGTCCGCAGTTAACTGAAGATAAGAAGTTGAAAATAATCTATCCTTTTCTATTTACAGATATTCATAAGGCCTCTTTCTCCTTCCTACTATGCCTCTACCAAAGCAGTTTATGTACAGAAGGTGGAAGATGACATAAATCTCTTCAATGGTAGTGGATACTTCTAACATCCTTTTTTTAAAGCCAAACTTTGTGTTCTAGAAAATGTGTTTGCATGAATCATGGAACTTACATTAACCTCTGAAAGGTTTGCGACTACTTTTTAAAGAAATATTTTACTTTCCAATTTACTGTTTGTGTTTCATGTTTTGCCTGTACATATGTCTGCTACACCACATGAGAACAGTGCCCATACGGCAGAAGAGGGCTTCTGATTTACTGGAACTGGATTTAGAGATGACTGTGGCATAAGGGTATAGCTCAGTGATAGAGCATTTGACTGTAGAGATGACTGTGAGGTTCAAAGAATGGAACTTTGGTCCTTTGGTAGAGCAGCTAGCATGCTTAACAGCTGAGTTATTTCTCTAACCCTGCTACTATTTTTAAAGATGTTACAAATAAATATTTAAACATTTCGTGCTTGAAATTAGAAAATATTTTATTAATCTTTGGGAATTTTACACAATGTATTTTATCATATTCGCCCCTCCCCCAGTTCCTCCAAGATATACTAATCCCCATTTCATAGCCATACAGCTTTGCATCCTCTTTTTTTTCCCTTCTGTCTTTCCCTCTCTCTTCCCTTGCTTTACATCAGAATCTCACTGTGTAGCTCAGGCTGGCCTCAAACACCCTGGGTTGCTAGGATTACCGGCTTTCAGTACTAGGACCCTGGTTCAACTTCTCTTTTAAATGAGTTATTAAATAGGTATTTTTGTGGTCTAACAACCTTTTTTTGGGAGAAGGTGAATACGAAAAATATCCATAAATGACTGGATAAAAAGTATGAGGTTGGGGAGATAACTTGTCAGTAAGGCTGGATATAGAATCTATGATGGCTTTAATTAGAAAGTTTGTTTGGAATATGAGTAACTATTTTAATTCTGCACATGTGTCTTACAGCTTATTCCTTTGTTGGCCAATGCCTTTGTAAAACAAAGACAATGATGGTGTTGATTTAATAGAACTGGTGTAAACATTAAAGACTCCACATAGGTTATATGTTCATAACATAGTTTG
The DNA here is from genome assembly GCF_018167655.1 of Microtus oregoni. Taxonomy (NCBI): domain Eukaryota; kingdom Metazoa; phylum Chordata; class Mammalia; order Rodentia; family Cricetidae; genus Microtus; species Microtus oregoni. Next base: position 18,833,921 of record NW_024543097.1, read on the forward strand.
CCATAGAATGACAACAGTAACTAATCTTTTGGACATAATACAAATAATATCTTGAAGTCAAGTAAAGGATGTGGAAAATCACATGTGTTATAGGTTTTATTGTGTTTGAATGGAGAAAATGATATAAAAATAACTTATTTTGTACATGTATTGTAGCACAACTTATAATTGGTATTCACAATAAAAACCTGAGGTCAGATATTAGAGGTGAAAGCTGAGAGATCAGAGAAGCAGTATGGCCAGTCACCAGAGAGACCATTTACCTCTACTTATGCTCAGATAGAAGATGTGATCATGTCCTCAGACTGTCTCCTCAGAGTGCAGGGGTGATACTCAGACTGCAGTGAGCTCTTGTCTACCCCACCTTATATTCCTCTCTCTATCCAGCCATATAACTTCTGTCTCCTCTTCCTTAGTGCTGGGATCACATTTGTGTGAGCTCTGTTTCTCTTTTAGACAGATAAAATCTCACGTAGCCCAGAGTGTCCTTGAACTAACAGAGATCCACTACCTCTGCCCCGAGTCTTGGAATTAAAGGTGTGTGCTGCCACTCCTTGACCTACAGTGGCTTAGCTCTGCACTCTGATCTCTAGGCACAAATAATATATCACTGCAATGTATTAGGAAATGTGAATGAGCATATTGAATGTATCACTATTAACACTATCAGCACCATGGGGGAAAAGAACAATGCATTTCAAAATGAACACATCTCTGTATATTCACTGTGGAATACTATACAGTCATCCAGCTGAGTGAAATGAAGAAATATAATATGGATATATAATACTAAAACCATTATAAAAGTCTAACAAATCACTAATTAAGAAACAGCAGATAATTAGTGGGCCAATGATTAGAATGTGTCCTTAATTACAGATTAGAATTAATGCAGATTGGTGCTTCAGAGTGTCAGTGAATACAAAGAAGAAAATGAGATGTGTATCATACATAGTTTATGATAGACATAACATACATGTTAGCAAATGTTGTTTATGCAGCAAAAATATTATATTCATATTAAAAGGGTGATTTAGCTTAAGCAAAATATTTACCTGTCAAAATTAAAAACTTAAAGTATAGTTTCCTTATAAATTTGAACATTATTTTCATGGATTTCCAAGCACTTATGCAACTGAATTTCTACGTAAGTTTTAGTGTGCACTTATCTATGACATCATTTAAATAATGCTCAAAGGGTCCATGAAATTGTTTCTACTTCAAAGGATTTTGTTCTTTATGCACAGTTAGTGTACTATAAGTTTCTCATTCATTACTTTTCTAGGTTCCTTTTTTTCTAGAGATTTTTTTATGTGATGCAGAGATACCTAAGCAATGCTAGCGTGATTTGGGGTTACGTTCCACAAAATATAAAAATCCCAAGGATCTGAGAAGTTAAACTGTATCAAGACATTCATTTCATTGTGTCATGCTCAATCACAAGTGTATGGCAGATATCATCTCCAGAGTCTTCATGACGTGTAAGACAAGAGATTAACTGCGGACGCAGACAGGAGAAGCCAGAATTTAAATTTAATTCTGGATAGCAAGCCAGGCATTAAAGAGATTAGCCAACATGTGAAATAATGACGACACTTGCAATTTCCTTCCACTGTGGACGGTACAGAATTGTCTCATAAATACATTAGCGTGATCGTGCAATAAGTTCATAACTGATAGTTTTTAGTAAAATCACAGAAAAAAAATTCTTGTTTTACCTTTTGCAGCAATTCTTCAGGGCTGCACTGTCCAGAGGCATATCCTACTGAGAGATATTTGGGTCAGAGGAGCAGAGCCCTCTCCAAGAGACTAATTCATGCGTTTCTCCAGAGAATAGGCAAGAATCACATTGAACTCCTTTTCCCTTCTCACATGTGCTTTTCCTAGGCTTTCAGCCGACTTCCACCATGTTATAAAACAAGACAGGGCCTCGTTGCAGCCACCTGAGCTAGGGTTTCTCAGCTTCAGTTAGACAGACAGAAAATAAGTAAATTACATTTCCGTATAAACTATCTAGCCCCAGATATTCTGTTATAGCAACAGAAGATGCTGAAAGGGAACCCCAATAGATACTTTCCACATCAACAAAAACTCATTGGGACCCTGGATTCACAGAGCAAAATCTTTGTGAACTGCAGTTGTCATTTATCCTGCCTCTGTTCTATAGTTCAACTAAAACTACACTGAAATTCATAAGACATGAAATACTGTCATGTCTCACACTGTATTGAGCAGCTGGGAGTTTATACATAACTGAGAGAAAATGCGAAGCATAGGAGGTTGTCAAGGTGACGGGCTCATGAGACAACTCAGGCAGACTCTTGATTAAGAGGAAGTAGGTGAGCTAGGCTCTGTATTAGATAGGTTATGGTCAAATTCTGAAATGATAAACTGAAATTTTTCATTTAAATGGCGTAAAGAACAGCATCAGAGTGGGGAAAAGAGGTCCTAGTCACACAGCATGAGAAGGGGACAAGCAGGTATGATCATGCACATAGCTCTTCCCTTGTCATGGCCCCAGGATTTTCATGAGCAGCAGGAGGTTTTGTGTTTAGTTTGACAGGAGGTCCTGAAACACAAAGCAGGATGGCAGTGTTATTTAAAGTTGGCAAAAGAAAGTCAGACCTCTGGCAGATACAAATTACCTTCCATAAACTCCTAGAAAAAGAATAAGACGGTATTTAATATATAATCTCCACTTCAATATTTGATGAAAATGCAAGGCCTCGTCCCTTCTTACCACGGCAGTGAGATGAGCCATGTTTGAAGCATTTATAAAACTTTCCAGGCCTTTGCTTAAGTCCCAGGGGGATATAAATCTGGATAATAAAGTCAACAAGAAATGCATTTTTAAATAGAAACTGCACTGTGCAGAAGGTTGGATAATTCGAACTGAAATATATGTATATTTTAATATCTAATATTAGCTTATAGCTTATGATTTCATGAAACTAGTAAGGAACATCTTTATCCTGTGCCCTGATTTTGGGTCTCACAGTTTTTCTGTTTTCTTAAAACCTTCTTTTATTGCTGCAGAAGACACTTTTGCTTTTCGGTGTGTGTGTGTGTGTGTGTGTGTGTGTGTGTGTGTGTGTGTGTGGGATGTAGGTATTTGTAGATGCTTGTCTCCAGCTCTTCATGTAATTGACAATTTTTTAAAGGTATTTTTATTTTATGCACACTAGTGTTTTGCCTGCATTATGTCTGTGTAAGAGTGTCAGATCATGGAGTTATAGACAGTTATTAGCTGCTGTGTGAGTGCTGGGAATTTGAACTTAGGTCCTCTGGAAGAGCCAGTGCTCTGAACCGCTTGCTGAGCCATCTATCCAACTTCTGTAATTGACAAATTTTTACTTCAATTAGTTTCTATAAATGCTGCTCCTTCAGGTACTGGTCCGAGAACGTCCCTGAATTCTGTCAAATTTTGTGTAGTTGTGTCGTAAAGATGTTTGTATGAGGTAGAAAGTTCCATGTGCACGACTGAATAGAGAATGCATCCCTGTGTCCCCGGTGCATGGAAAACCCCTCACGCCTCTCTGCCATGCCCTCATGCCGTCATTCTGGTTAGCTTGGAATCTTAGAAGATGTGCACCAGTGTGTCTGTGTTTTTAATCTTATACTTTTGAGGTATACAAACACAGAAATTATCTTATTTTGACAGGAGAACCTGCTGGTAACCAGAAAGCATGAAAATCTTTAAAGATCTGGTTTAAGGATGAGAATTACCGCCCCCCATAAACCCCTGCGGGGATAGGAACCCTTCAGGAGTCCCATCACTCTTGCATTCCACCCTTCCCCCAGTCAACTCCTGAGTCCTAATAGCTCATCCTCAATTTCATTGTGTGTAGTAGAAAAAGAATCCCACTGAGAGACAAACTCTTATCCAACTGGGCACAGTCTTTAAAATTGATGTGCTGAACTGCTAATAACAAAGAGGAATGGATTGATTTTGAAAAGTCAATACAGAATGAGCTCCGCGGATGCAAAGGAAGTGCTTGGGAGTTCAGTGTATCTGCATAAACACAGACCTACCAAGAACACTACCGGCTTCCTCTCCAAAACAGAGATACATTTTCTCCCTAGAACAGTGTGGAATACAGCACTGTCCTCCATTCCAATTTTGCTTTAAAATGTACCCAAAGGAATACAGAAAAGATTGTGTGGATGTAATTCATGAAATGAGGTCTTTTTTTAAAAAACATTTGAATTTACTTTCTGCTTCTTGTACATAATTTTAATTTCATAAGCCAAACTTAACTGGGTGAACTTGGTAGCTGGTCTCTGGCTTCCACATTCTTCTCTGATCATTTGAGAACATGATATGGTTTCCACTTAAATAAAATGTAACGTTGATTTTAAGATCCTTATGTTCAAAGGTCTTTATTTTAAATCAGTGATGCATTTGTGGCTAGGTCTATTTTTCTACATTTTTATCCATCAAACACATTAATCATTATTTATCTCTTATTAAGAAAATTTGACAAAGGATGTTCAATCATACCACAAGGACATGTGCTCAACTATGTTCATATCAGCATTGTTTGTCATAGTCAGAACCTGGAAACAATCTAAATGCCCCTCGACTAAAAATGGATAAGGAAAATGTGGTACATTTACACAATGGAGTACTACACAGCAGAAAAAATAACAACGTCTTGAAATTTGAAGGCAAATGGATGGAGCTACATAACATCATATTGAGTGAGGTAACCCAGACCCAGAAAGATAATTATCATATGTACTCACTCATAAGTGGTTTTTAAACACAAAGGAAAGAAAACCAGACTACAATCACAATCCTAGAGAACCTACACAACAATGAGGATCGTAAGAGAGATATACATGGATCTGATCTACATGGGAAGCAGAAAAAGGCAAGATATCCTGAGTAAATCGGGCACATGGGAACCTTGGAAGAGGGTTGAAGGGGAAGGGAGAAAAAGGGAGGGGAGCAGAGAAAAATGTAGAGCTCAATAAAATCAATAAAAAATTATGAATATAGAAAAGAAGAAAATTTGAACTTACAAGTATAGGTCAGTATAGTAACACATCTTATGAATGTCAGAAATACTCAAGAAAATGATACATTGTGAGTAAATCTGTCTAGCTTTATATAAACATTGTCTTGCACTCTACTCAATGAGATATTTCTGTAGTTGTGGGTGTGAGTGGATTTGCATTTGTAATGAAAATGTGAGTAGATTTGTATGATCTTTAAGTTTTTACTCATTACATTTAAAAATATTTTTAACTGAATCAAAACCTTTATGCAGATGCCCCAAATGAGCAAAATTTTTTCCTGTAAATTATACTGTTTGGGAGTTTCTTGGTTGATTTTTGTCAACTTAATATACTCCTAGACATATATCAGTAAAGAGAATATTAGTTGAGAAAATTTTTCCATAAGATTGGCCTATAGGCAAGTGTGTAGGCTATTGTCTTCCTTAATTATTGATGTGGGTGGGCATAGCCCACACAGCAGTTGAGGTGATACAGTGCTACCCCTAGGAAAGTAGTAGTGACTTGTATAAGAAAACAGGCTGAGAAGACCATTGGGTGCAAGCCAGTAAGTCTTTACATCACTTCCTGCCTCCAGGTTCCTGCCTTGCATTTCTGTCCTGACTTCCTTCTGTGTGGAGTGTGAGCTGAGAGTTATAAGATGAAATTTCTAGTCCAAATTGCTTTCTATCACGGTTTTATCACAGCAATAGAAACCCTAACTAAAAGAAATGGGTACCAGGTTTGGAGAATATTGCTGTGACATGTTTTAGGAAAGATTATGGAAGGACTTTGGAACTTTGGACTAGAAATGACATTCATTGTCCAAATCTTAATAGATGGTTGTGGAAACTTGGAAGATAAGAGTGTCAATAGTAATACAGAAGCATAGGTCTGGTGTACTATTTTGAATGAGAATGGTCTCATAGACTCCTATATTTAAATACTTGGTCCCTAATTGATGGAACTATTTGGGAAGGATTAGGGGGTATTGTATCATTGGAGAAGATGAGCCACTGGAAATGGGTTATGAAGTTTCAAAAGACTCCTTCCCTGCCTTAAGGCTGTGGATCAAGATGTGAATTATTAGCTGTTTCTTTGCTCAGACCCAATAGACTCTAATCCTCTGAAACTGGAAGCCAAATGAAACACTTTCTTTTGTAAGAACCTTGGTCATCATGTTTTTAATCACAGCAATAGAAAAATAACTAATACACCTGGCTTGGGAAGTTGCATAGAGGAGTCCAGATTCTATCAATGCTCTTTGAGTAATATTTTGAATTAATAATCCACCATTCTGGTCAGCTGGGGCTGAAGAATCAGCAACTATGAACAAGAGAACAGAATCATTAAAGTGAAACCTTTGCTTTGCTGGACTCTTTTTTTTTTAAATTTTTTTATTGAGAAAAAGAAAAAAAAAGTTTCCACCTCCTCCCAGCCTCCCATTTCCCTTCCCCTCCTCCCACCCTTCTTCCCCTCCCCCCACTCTTCTCCCCCTCCCTCTCCAGTCCAAAGAGCAGTCAGGGTTCCCTGCCCTGTGGAAAGTCCAAGGTCCTCCCCACTCCGTCCATGTCTAGGAAGGTGAACATCCAAACTGGCTCGGCTCCCACAAAGCCAGAACATGAAGTAGGATCACAACCCCGAGCCATTGTCCTTGGCTTCTCATCAGTCCTCATTGTTCGCCAGGTTCAGAGAGTCCGGTTTTATCCCATGCTTTTTCAGTCACAGTCTAGCTGGCCTTGGTGAGCTCCCAATAGATCAACCCCACTGTCTCAGTGGGTGGGTGCACCCCTCGTGGTCCTGACTTCCTTGCTCATGTTCTCCCTCCTTCTGCTCCTCATTGGGACCTTGGGAACTCAGTCCGGTGCTCCAGTGTGGGTCTCTGTCTATATCTCCATCCATCACTAGATGAAGGTTCTATGGTGATATGCAAGATATTCATCAGTATTGCTATAGGATAGTGTCATTTCAGGTTCCCTATCCTCAGCTGCCCAAGGAAACAACTGGGGACATCTCCTTGGACTCCTGGGAGCCACTCTAGGTTCAAGTCTCTTGCCAACCCTAAGGTGGCTCCCTTAACTAAGAATTGTGCTTCCCTGCTCCCCTATCCAACCTTCCTTTATCCCAATCATCCTGTTTCCCCAAGTTCCCCCCATCCTTCCCTTCTCACTTTTCTCTCCCCATCTCCCCTTACCCCCATCCCACCCCACCCCCAAGATCCCAATTTTTTCCCGGGCAATTTTGTCTACTTCCCACAGCCAGGAGGATAACTATATGTTTATCTTTGGGTTAACCTTCTTATTTAGCTTCTTTAGGATCACCAATTATAGACTCCGTGACCTTTATTTATGGCTAGAAACCAATTATGAGTGAGTACATCCCATGTTCATCTTTTTCGGGGTCTGGGTTACCTCACTCTTGATACCAGTCAGCTATGGATGAAGAATCAGCTGTGATGAAGAAGAGACCAGACCCATTGAGGCAACATCTTGGAAGTGTTTCCTCAGAATCAGCACATAGAAGCTGTGGTCCAGAGAGGTCCAAGGTTGAAATTCATCCTGATGCCTGAATTTGGCAATGTGTCAGAGTTTCCAAAGTATCGTTGATTTCAAAGGCATGCAGGAGTTATTCAGAGTACCTGAGGCTTGGCACTGTGAGAGGTAAGGAAAGGCTGGGTGAAGGTGCAGCCTAAGGTGTAGTAGAATCCTAGAACTGAAGGTGTCATGGAGAGAAGTCGAGATATGGCATAATAGGGCAGGGTCAGAATCCCTGAAGGGAGCCAAGAAGAAGCTATTAATGAAGAAGCAGTTACTGCAGAAATCCCAGAATTTTTGAGATGCCAGTACCATGAGATGATGACCAATGACAGTAGCAAATGAGGAGTGGATCTGACCTGAGCCTATGAGACAAGCTAGATGTGCTGTGGAAGGTAGAGCTGGACAGGAGCTGCCCAAACCCATTGGAGCCCAGAAGATCGTGAGTCCCAGAATTAGGAGTCTGAGATTGACACTATTAGACTTTGGGTTTGCTTTGATTGAATTGTGCTATGCTCTGGATCTTCTCTCTTGAAGTGAGAATGCATTTAACATGCTGTGTGATTACAGGAGCCCACAGTTGAGGGACTTTGGATGTTTTACAGATGATTTGAACTTTGAAAGTGATTTAAAAGGACTGAGATTTTAAAATATTTGAATTTTGAGATACTGTAGGACATTCCAAGTTTGGAATGTGTTTTATATTGAGATACTGATATCAGTATGAAAGCCTGGAGATGAACAAGAAAGGAAAGGTTATGGTTTAATAGGTACAGATGTGTGTGCCAAGTTGACAAGGGATCAATTGCACTTGCTGTTTTTTTTTTTTATGCCAATTTGACACAAACTGTAAAGAGGGAATCGTAATTGAGAAAACACCTCCATAAGATCAGTCTGCAGGCCCATCTGTGGTGTATTATCTTGATTAAAGACAGATTTGGGCAGCACCATCCCTAGGTAGGTGGTCTTGTGTTGTATAAAAAGGCAAGCAGAGCAAGGTATGCGGAACAAGTCAGTAAGCAGAATTTCTCTCTGGCATAAATTCCTGCCTCCAGGCTCCGGCTCTAACATCCCTCAATAAAGGAGTTGTGAGCTCAGTGTTGCAAGATGAAATAAATGTTTCCTCCCCCAAGACATTTTTGGTCACTTTGTTGTAGTCACACAGAGAGGGTGAATGCATCTGTAGCAGCCTTCATAGTACAGCATTTTCTTGCCTTTTCTAAATACCTTGTGTGTGTGTGCGTGCGTGTGTGTGTGTGTGCGTGTGTGTGTGTGTGTGCGTGTGCGTGTGTGTGTGTGTGATGGAGGGAAGGAGGGGGCTGTGAATATGTGTGTGCATGTTTATGAATGTTTGTAGGTGAGCAGGTGTGCACATATGGTATCCTATGGAGGTCAGAGTTGGCATTGTTCCTCAAGAACCATCTTCTTTGTATTTTGATACAGCGTCTCTCATTGACTTGGAGTTTGTCATGCAATCTAGGCTGGCTAGCCAGTGAGCCACCAGAATCCTGTCTTTACCTCCCCAGTGCTAGATTTAAGATTTCATGCCAACAGAGCTAAGTTTTTTGTTGTTGTTTTGCTGTGTTTTGATGTGAGCCCTAGGGATTGAACTCAGGTTTTTGTGGTTGGTCAAACAAGCACTTCACTAACTGAGCCATCTCCCCCTCTCTCTCCCCCAGTCCCCTTCCATAAAAGTCCATGTTTCCTTTGGAATATGACTGGGAAAGAAAACCAACTTTATTTTAAATGGATGGAACAATTCAACTCCATTTCTTGTCAACATTATGTTGTGTCTGTAAGTTCAGAGGGAGATTTGTACAGGGGACAAGAATGAGAACACTAGGGAAAACATCCTCTGTATAAAGCCTTTTCCTTACTGTCATTGCAAATTTGGGCAACTTCTATACCCCTCTTTTATATGCTCAATTAGAAAATGGATCTCATAATAGGAGCTAATTATGATTTGGGCAAGATTAAATGTGATAATACATTTAGAGGGCTGATTAAATGAGATGATACTTTTAGAGGACTCAACAAATGATTGAGTGTATAGTTAATTATTAAGGATATAATCTAATAGTAAATTACATGGGGTATTGATATTATTATGAAAGTGAGAGCTTATGATCCACATGTTCCATGTAGTGAGAGTGGTGATTACATGTGTAACTAATGAAAAACATACACCTAGTGTCTTCTACATTAGAGGAAGAGCAAACAGTTTTGGTTAGAGACCAGAGAGTTGTACTGAGTGCTCTGTGGAGGAATGAACTTGAGCACCGTGGAAGGAAAGGTCTTTGAAAGGAGAAGGACCAGAGGAAATATATACCAGGAGGAAGGAGATGCAGGCAGGTCAAGGATGATATTTGTAGAGCTTGTGCCTACAACATAGTGCTTGGAGTTGGGGCATGAACATTTCTATACTCAAGGAATCTCAGAAGTTGGCCCATAGGGAGGCAAGAAAGGGTCTCACTAACTGTTCTGTCTCCAACAGGACAGGATGGCATTGTAGAGGTGTGCGCTACTGCATTCTGGTAGTTTCTATTCAGAATCCAGGAGCTCAGCAAATTGGGGACCAGACATCCACAACTGTGTGTGGGTTGGCTATAAATTAGATACAATTTTTAAATCTTCTATTATCCTCTAGCTTCTGGTCCTTCAAAATTTATATATGCTGGCATTTTTTTCTGGCATAGGTAAACCAGTGCTTTACCCATGTAACAGAAGAATTAATTGAGAAATGGAACGATATTCCTGCTTTAATAATATGGAGTAACTCAAAGGAGTAAGTGTCTGAAAAATTTGGAAGCAGAGAATAAGAGTATTGTTCTATATACTAGAACAGGAATTTGCCTGAGGGCTCCAGTCTTTTTTATTTAGGTGTAAGGCGAAATAATTTACTGAGAGTAAGTATGACAGGTGTGAAGCTAGGTGCCTTGAGACACATTTTCAGGCTGCTGCTGTGGCAAGTACAATAGGGAATCAATTAGAGTTAAATAAAAGAATTGCTGAGCTGCATTTGGGACCCCGCTGAGGAATCCAGTCCAATGCAATTAAAGAAAGTCAGAGAGAGAGAGAGAGAGAGAGAGAGAGAGAGAGAGGCTCTAGACTAATGAAGGTGAAGACTTAGGAAGTCTTCTTGGAAGAGACCAGTTTAAAATCTTAACAACAGGCAATTGTCCTCTGGGATCACAGATGACATTGAAGAGGGAGGCTACCATGGTGTGGTTTCCAGTTGTGAACAGGCAGAAGGAGCTTATGTCAGCCATGCATTTAAGTAATTTTTTTTTCAAACATAGAATAATCTAAAATAAACTGACAAAGTCTATTGAACAAGCAATTAAGTTACTTAATGGTGTGTGCCCCTGTTTAATTGGCTCATTTCTGAAGATACTCTACTGTAGGTTATAGCCAATTTTAAAGGGATAATAGATATAATGAAATCAGAAGCAGGAATATGAAAAACTTAAATACAATTAACCAAGTGAGCTGCAAGGTGATAATTAAAATTAGTCATTCATTTTAAAGGTGGGATAAAATTTATGCCTTGTTGTTCTTATCTGTTGTGGTTTTTTTCCCTAAGAAGTTATAGTAAGGATTGTAAGTGTAGTGAGAATAGACACGGAAATAATCAAAAGAAATAGTCAACTTCGCCTGCCTATTTTTCCGTACTGCCAGGCAGCAGGAAGGGCACTCTTTGTATACCCTGCTGACCACATCACAGAGTGAGGAAGAAAATCGGCTTTCATGTTGGAGACTTTCATAGCTGACTTGTGACCTGGAACTCAGCCATTACTTATTCACTCACCACAGCTACTGATGGCTCCGGAATTTTTAAGAGCAGCGTGTTAGAGTTAAATCATCCCAGTAATGAACAACCGGATGAGCAGGAAAGCTTGCTCATGATCCAACTCTCACCTACAGCAAATTTCCTTGGGGCACAAAGCAGTTAGGAGACTGAGTGCTGGTGGAGATGGGCAGAGCACTAAAGGCACATTTCTACATCAAGTTGTTCTCTGTAACCGGGAAACAGGAGGCTCGTCTGTAATTCTTTCCCTAACGCAAGAATGTCCGCTGATTTATGCTTAAGTACTTATTGCTATATTCTCTTGTAATGTCTTTTTACCATCTTAAAATTCACTGTTTACCGAAAAATTATTACTATCAAAGGAAAAAATAACATTTTCACGAAGGTGTTATATTTCATGTACGGAAATCCATTATAAGGAACAAACGGGACTAATTCAATAATATCAGTTAAGGAGAGAGAGGTACACAGTGAGGACATAACTATAATGGTAGGACGGCTCAGTGGTTAAGAGCACTGCCTGATCTTCCAAAGGTCCTGAGTTCAATTCCTAGCAGCCACATGGTGGGTGGCTCACAACATGTCTGTATTGAGATATGGTGCCTGTTCTTGAGGAAGAGACATAGTCAGTTGTCCTCATCCTAGACCATGAAATCCAATAAGGACAAGTTGAACATAATCACCATATATGGGTTGCTCAAGCATGCTTCAGCATTGCCAGGGCATAAATTTCATTTCAAATTTCATGGACAATTGGACAGAAATTGGAATCACTTGAAAAGATCAGAAGTTGTAGGTGGAGTTTTTCATTTGGACTGTTGACTCCCTAATAAACTCACGGAGACTTATTATTAGTTATAAATGCCCGGCTGGTAGCTTAGGCGTGTTTCTCATGAGCTCTTACCTCTTAAATTAACCCAACTTTTAATCTTTGCTCTACCTCATATCCGTACCTTTTTTCAACAGGGCATGTTCACCTTGCTTCTCTTTGTGTCTCCTGGTGACACTACCCTCCTTCTTCCCCACATTCTCCTTTTGTCCACAAGTTCCAGTCAGCTCTTTCTTAACCAAAGAGAGTAATACATATTCTCACTGTGCCAAAAAGGTTTTTCTACAGAAAGAGATTGTCTAGATTAGGTTAGCTTTGGGCATGCTTATTTGGGATTTTACTAATTAGGTCAACTGAGGAAAGAAGATATTTCCTGAAGAAGGTGGTAGCGTGTCATGGCTTGGGTCCCCACTCCCTCCTGGGATGAATACAAAAGAGACCCAGACTGAATGGAAAGGGGACAGGGGCTAAGTACAAGTGGTCATTGCTTTCTTCAGATTATCAATGTTTAATTCTTCAAACTACTGCCGCTATGAAGGGCTGGATCCCGAGACTGTGAGCCAAAGTAAATATTTTCTCTTTAAAATTTCTGTTGTTAGGGTGTTATGACACCACAGTGGGCAGAGAAACTAAGACAATAAAAGAGATTCACTTTTTAAGTAATTTGAATAGAAGTTTATATATTTCCATGTAAATGGTATCGTCTCTATTTTACGGTATCAGATATGGATTTTCCCCCTCCAACATTACCATAAAATGGTTTAAAAAATATAGAAAAAGAAAAAAGAAAAGCTCATTATGAATACTCTTATACCCTCCTCAAGGGAAATTCTATGAGTTTTATCTGTTATTTTTGTTTTATCATACATAAATTAGATAAACGTATTTCTTTTATTTATTTATTTTTTATTTATTTATTAAAGATTTCTGTCTCTTCCCCACCACCGCCTCCCATTTCCCTCCCCCTCCCCCAATAAAGTCCCCCTCCCTCAAAAGCCCAAAGAGCAATCAGGGTTCCCTGCCCTGCGGGAAGTCCAAGGACCTCCCACCTCCATCCAGGTCTAGTAAGGTTAGCATCCAAACTACCTAGGCTCCCACAAAGCCAGTACATCCAGTAGGATCAAAAACCCATTGCCATTGTTCTTGAGTTCTCAGTAGTCCTCATCGACCCAGCAATACCACTCTTGGGAATATACCCAAGAGATGCCCTATCATACAACAAAAATATATGCTCAACTATGTTCATAGCAACATTGTTTGTAATAGCCAGAACCTGGAAACAACCTAGATGCCCATCAATGGAAGAATGGATGAAGAAAGTATGGAATATATACATATTAGAGTACTACTCAGCAGTAAAAAACAAGGACTTCTTGAATTTTGCATGCAAATGGATGGAAATAGAAAACACTATCCTGAGTGAGGTAAGCCAGACCCAAAAAGATGAATATGGGATGTACTCACTCATATTTGGTTTCTAGCCATAAATAAAGGACATTGAGCCTATAATTAGTGATCCTAGAGAAGCTAAATAAGAAGGAGAACCCAAAGAAAAACATATAGGCATCCTCCTGTGAAGTAATAAGGGCGGCGGCGGGGCTGCGTCCCCAACACCCCGGCCGCCTGCCCGGCTAGCTTATGCCCCGAAATAATTACACGACACTGTATTCTTTTAAACACTGCTTGGCCCATTCTCTTCTAGGCTAATTCCCACATATTAATTTACACCATTTCTAATCATTTGTGTATGGCACCCCAAGGTGTGCTTACCAGGAAGATTCTAGCCTATGTCCATCCTGGGTCGGAGCTTCACCCCCCAGAGCAGGACATGGCGTCTCTCTCAGGCGTCTGCTCCCGAGAGCAGAGCTGTTGAATCTCTGAGCTCACTTCCTCTTCCTCCCAGCGTTCTGTTCTGTTTACTCCTCCATCCTATCCTCTAACCAATAAAATGGGCCAAGGCAGTTCCTTTATTAGCCAATGACCTTCCTCCATCACTCCTGAATATTAACCTTCATCAGGCAATGAAAGGAGACAGAGACAGAGACCCACATTAGAGCACCGGACAGAAATCTCAAGGTCCAAATCAGGAGCAGAAGGAGAGAGAGCATGAGCAAGGAACTCAGGACCCTGAGGGGTGCACCCACACACTGAGACAATGGGGATGTTCTATTGGGAACTCACCAAGACCAGCTGGCCTGGGTATGAAAAAGCCTGGGATAAAACCGGACTCGCTGAATATAGCAGACAATGAGATAAACGTATTTCTAAGTATGTACATGATTATCCTTCTATTCATCTATCATATTATTATGTATTTGATATGCTGAATCATTTTTAAAAGAATATAATAATCAATAAATGCATGCATTTTGATACTAACGAGAATTACATTAACGAGAAAGCTATATTGTGATATTCAGCAGATTTTTTAATTTTTATTAATTATTTTTAAAATGACCTTTTCTCATTTTACATACCTATCCCAGTTCCCACTCCCTCCCTTACTCCAACTCTTCCCATTTTCCCCTATCCTCTTCCCTATTCACTCCTCAGAGGGACTAAGGTTACCTATGGGTAGTCAACAAAGTCTGACACATCACTTTGAGGCAAGATCAAGGCCCCCTCCCCCTATGTTTAGGCCGAGCAAGGTATCCCTCCAAAAAGAATGGGCTCCAAAAAGCCGGTCAAGCACTGCTAGTGGTCCCACAGACTGGCCAAAGCCACACAACTGCCCCCCACATTCAGTGGGCCTAATTTGGTCCTACATAGGATTCCCTGCTATCAGTCCATAGTCGGTGAGCTCTCACTAGCTCAGGTCAGCTGTTTCTGTGGGTTTCCCCACCATGGTCTTGACCTCTTTGCTCATATTATTGCTCCTTCCTTTCGTTGACTGGTCTCCAGAAGCTCAGCCCAGTTCGTAGCTGTGGATCTCTGCATCTGCTTCCTTCAGTTGCTGGATGAAGGTTTTATGACGACAATTAAGATAGTCATCAACCTGATTATAGGGGAAGACCAGTTCAGGCACCCTCTCCACTATTGCTTAGGATCTTAGCTGGGGTCATCCTAGTGGATTCCTGGAAAGTCCCTGGTACCAGGTTTCACACTATAATGGCTCACAATGGCTCCCACAATCTAGATATCTCTTTTTCTGCCCTCCCTTTCTCTCCTTCCCCCAGTTTGACCATCCGATACCCTCATGTTCTCCTCATCGCTCCACTTCTCTCCTCCCCTCCTGCCCCCCCCCCCCCCCCGACTGCCTGCTACCATTTTTCTCAGGGGATTTTGTCTGTTTTCCCTTCCTGGAAGATTCTATGTATATTTCCCTTAGGGTTCTCCTTGTTACCTAGTTTCTCTGGGGTCATGGACTATAGGCTCCTTATCCTTTGCCTTACTTCTAATATCCACTTATAAGTGAGTACATACCATGTTTGTCTTTCTGGGCCTGGGTCACCTCACTCAGGATGGTTTTCTCTAGTTCCATCCATTTGCATACAAATTTTAAGATACTATTGCATCTTATCACAGAGTAGTACTCCGTTGTGCAAATGTACCACATTTTCTTTATCCATTCTTCGGTTGAGGAGCATCTAAGCTGTTTCCAGACTTTTTAAAATAGAGGACAGTTATCAGTTTCCTACTTGTATTGAATGAAATGGCCACAAACCTATTCAGCTTACAGCTATGGAAGTCAGAAATGCACAATAGTCTTCCTGGCTGTATATAGTGCTGCCAGTCCTGTGTTCCTGCTGCAGGCTTTAGAGGGGCTTCTGTGAGCCTTTTCTTGTTTCCGATAGATGCCATCATTCCTTAGAGCTTGGCCTCTGCCTACGTTTTCCAAGTCCATTACTCCAACCTTTTCTTCTATCTAAGTCTCTATTTCTGTTTCCTTTTCCTCTCTGTTACAAGGTCCTGTGGGCTCAGACTGGGCTGACAAAGGTATGTAATCTAGAATAATCATGTTGCTTTAGAATGTGTAGTTTAGTGAGATCTTCAAATGTTCCTTTGGTATGTAAGGTAATACAGTCACATATACTAATTAGTAGAACGTGGATATCTTGGTATGGCATTATTCAGCTTACCAAAGAATATTATGGTCCTCGTTGTCGACTTTACTGTTAGTACATTTTGGTGCCAGGAAGAAATACATTGAGCTTAATTTGCACCCTGTTTTACTCATTCTATGAAATCGGTACTGCTCTCAGATGAACAGCTCTTATGTGAGACAACAAAACCACCCTTAACCAATAGAATTGGGCACCACAATGGGGCATTCTTATTTAATGTATCAGTAAATTTCTAAAGAGCATTGTTAATTAAACTGATTCTCCACCTAATTTAAGAGACATTGCCTGGCGATCTTGTCTGCTTCCAATTTCCAGGAGGATCTATATGTGTTTTTCTTTGGGTTCATCTTATTATTTGGTTTCTATAAGTTTGTGAACTATAGGCTCAATGTCTTTTGTTTATGGCTAGAGTTCACTAATGAGTGAGTACATACCATATTCATCCTTTTGGGTCTGGGTTATCTCACTCAGGATAGTGTTTTCTGTTCCATCTATTTGCATGCAAAATTCAAGAGCATGGGGGTGGGGTGGGAGGAAGGGGAGTGGTGGAGAGAGAAAGGAGAATAGAAGGATTGGGGAGAGCTTGGGGGAGTAGGAGGGTTGAGATGGAGGAAGGGCAGATATAGGAGCAGGGAAGAAGGTATCTACATTAAGAGAACCATTTTAGGCTTGACAAGAGACTTGGCTCTAGAAGGGATACCAGATATCCATGGGGATGTCCCCTGCTAGGTCATTGGACAGCAGAAGAGAGGGTGCCTGAACTGGCCTTGTCCCATAGTCACACTGATGAATATCTCGAATATCACCATAGAACCTTTGTCCGGAGATGGATGGAGGTAGAGACAGAGACCCACATCAGGGCACTGGACCGAGCTCCCAAGGTCCAGTTGAAGAGCAGAAGGAGGGAGAAGATGAGCAAGGAAGTCAGGACCGTGAGGGGTTGGTCCACCCACTGAGACAGTGTGACTGATCTAGTGGGAGCTCACCAAATACAGCTGGACTCGGTCTGAACAAGCATGTGATCAAACCAGACTCTCTGAATGTGGCTGACAATGGGGGCTGACTGAGAAGCATTGATAAATGCACCGGGACTTGTTTCTACTGCATGTACTGGCTTTTTGGGACCCTAGAGTTTAAAAGAGAGGGAGAGAGAGAGAGAGAGAGAGAGAGAGAGAGAGAGAGAGAGAGAGAGAGACATTGCAATTTCAGGCATGCTAAGAAGAAACATGTATCTTTTTTTGTTTACTTGAGGCAGGGTCTCCCTACATAACCTTGACTGGTCTGGAATTTATTAGGTAGAATAGGCTGACCTTGAACTCAGAGATTCATCTGCCTTTGCTGTCCCATTGCTGGAATTAAAGTCGTAGGCCACCGTGCCCAGCTACAAAATAAGCCACAAGCGGGCGAAACCTTGCCATTGTGCTCCCACAGACTGCCTAACACAGAGAGGGCTCCCATAGCGTTATGGGTCTTGCAACATTCCCATCTGCAAAGCTTCTAATGTGTTCTCTCCAAGTTCAGATTCTGCATCACTGGTCTCCCAAGCAGTGCTGTTGTAAGGTGGGGACTTCCTTAGTGTTTAGTTCCAGAGGTCAAGCTCTCAGAAATTGACTGCTATGCCTTTAAAAGATGTCTGGGAAGAAGGTTCTTGCCTTTACCCTTTTTCCATAGCAGAATACTGGACTCAGTGTCTCCAGTGTTCTGCCTTCTGCCGTGAGAAGATGAATCAGCAAAGGTCACATTGAGTTCTGGAGGCTTATTCTTGGACTTCCCAGCCTCCAGAATCAAAATAAATACTTTCAGTTCTCTATACATCAACCTGTCTGCATCAAAAGCACAGAGGGACTAAGATAGTCTTCAACTCCGGTAGGGGAACTTGGTTCTAAAAATATACCACCCAGTGAAATATCTCAAATCAAGTAGCACTTGTGAAGGTTGAGCGGTGCCCACCAATCCAGTACTCCAGATGCTAAAAGTCATGACACTGGATTTGCTGAGATCATGTCCTCTACAGATGGCCCCATAACTTTGTTTTTCCAAGTCCTGAAATGACGGTGTGTTGCTCTACGACTTGCATTGGGTACCTGAAGGGCACCGAAGTAATTAAGTCGACTTTATTTAACTGGTGCTTCTAGATCTCTGGCTGACAGTTTCCTCATAGCCAGGAGGGAGAGGAGTGGAAAAGCAATACAGTTTTCTTTAAATAAAAAAGCAAACAGGCTGCCTCATGACAGTCTTTATGTGCGGCTCACCTGTCTCATCAGCAGCTACCCTTTCAGCACACAGCACAAGTCCTCGTGTTTTCAGTATTCTCTCCCACCTCTCTCCTTCCTTAGACACATCTAACATTAATAAAGAGATAAAACGCATTTCTCCCACTAGTGGGTTTTGCTTTTCAGCTTTTCAGTATTTGTGTAGAAAGGACAAGGGCTACAGACCACCAAAGAGGAACTCTGGAGGATTGCCCTGTGGCCTCCCTCCTAGTGATATTTCACAGTTTGATCTATGAAATTAAGCTCTATATCACCCATGTAAGCTCTGACACAATGATGATACTTATTAATTCTAGGAAAACACAGGAAAAAGAGAATATATTCAGCATTTAGAACACTATACCATTGAAGATGGCCCAGCATTTGAGATCATGTTTCTGAGAACAATAGTAGTAGAGACACCCCTAAAGACATGGTTTCCTGACTATTGAAGTAAGTACCATGGCTATGTCTGTCTCATGAACAAGGACTTCTCCAGGTCAAGAAATAGAACATTTTCTACCCTGACCGAGAGGAAAGCAAATCTTGGACTGGCTAAGCTCTTGAGAGTTGTGCAGTTATAATAATCTACACTCAGATCCTTATTTTTACATATTTACCTCAGTTACTTACCATATAACAACTGGTACTATTGATCAGGTCTTTCAGACTTGGGGCAAATTCTCGTTACAGGCTAATCTGATATAGAATTTGGCTGTGCGTAGCTAAATTGAGTTTAGCCCCGAGTTTAAGCCAGTGCCTACAATTAGTTCAAGCCTGACAACATTCTGGGATTTAATTATTTCACATCAGCTAAAGAGAAAGAACTGCTGTATAAACCTTGACTGCTGAGAGTCATGAGGGACAAAGGTCATGCTCTTGTTGTTTGGGAATAACAGCTATAAAAATAATTTTCTTTTCCTTGGAATAGATTTGTATGAGACCAAAAAGAATTACTTGACTTACAGAAGTTGAAAATTCCAAGTATTAATATTCTTCCAGTTGCTAAATGTTTTATATAAATATATGATAGATAGATATGTATATATAATATATATCAAAAAGTTCTTAGGTTTTAAACATTAAATATATGTGCTGGAGAAATCATTCTTGTATTCAACCAATGTACTGTGAGCCCTTGTGTTTCCTGTCATGATAGTAGAAGCCTCTAGGGACCACCTCTCATACTGGAAGTGCATGGTAACAACCAATGAGAACATTTTGTAATAAAAAAATATAGCATACACGCTGGAGTTGTTCGCCTGCTTCAGGGAGCGTCACTACCTTATTGACTTTGAGTCACAGCTCCCAGACACATCCAGTTTATGCACTTCCCTGCAGTCAATTGAGGCCAAGTATTTGGCACTTCTAAACTCCCCAGACATAATGCTAACCCTTCCTCCTGCATTCCCAGCCAAGACAGCACATTAGAAAATGCCTAAGGGGGTTGGGACAAATTACCGGCTCTACTGTAATTCATTTTAAAAATCATTTGACATTTTGTTTAAGTGAATATGTGATATCTGGTGGAGACAAATATTTCAGAATATTATGGCTGAGAACAGCCCTGCAGCTGCACTCTCTGATTTGATCATGAGAAAGGTCAGGAAGGAGACTAACAAGTTATGTTTAATTTTTCCTTCAAATTCATTTTATCAGCCGACACAGTTATTCAAAACTCATAATGGGATCTCATGACTTACACTCAGAAGTCTCATTGCAGAAGCTCTTCTGATCAACGCTTTTCCCGTCTTGCCTCTTTGGGTTGCCATTTCTTTTCACTTTCTTGTGTGTATTTATACACAAGCAAAAATAAATGAGCATACATATTCATTTCTATCTATCCTTTTAAAACCAGGAATATGATGTCAATTGTATTCCATGACATAGCTTTATGTTTATATGACATGTGCCACCAAGCTCCATTTTACTACAAAACCAGAAAGTGTCATAAACGGTAGTTTTTTTTTTTTTAAATAAAATTTGAGCTTGGAAAAGGAAGTAATTCTAGATGTGAAACCTGTCTTGGACTTAGGACAAACTTTCAGAAATGGGATTTCTGGCTCAGTGTGTCACACCAACTCCAGTGTCGTCTGTGTGACATGACATATGTCATTATGCTGGACGGGATCCACGTGTCCCATGGGACTAAGCTTCCTGGAGGTCAATGGCAGACAGTCCGGTATTAGCCACCGCTGAGGCATAGACGGGTTTCTTGAGTAGCTGGCTATGCGGGATATGGGCTTCGCACAATCTCTTTTATAATAATGATATTCTATGTATATACAAGACAAGGATCATTCTCTTCAGGAACAGCTCTGGGATAAGGAAGCACAGTATGGGAATGTATAAGACTACAGCAGAACCTTTGTCATACACAGGGTGTATGATGAGCAAGGATGGGTTAATGTTGATGGACAAAGACTGTTACACTTTGAACTTTATGGATAGGTTTGCTAGATCTCACCCCCCATGATGTCTGCTGCATAAGAAGGTACTAAAAAGTATAGTTCAACAGGTGCAGAGAACTGATTAGGTATATTTGGTCACTAGATGAAATAAAGGGTTAGAAAGAGGAAGGCCCATGATAGCGATAATGAGACAGAAACTTTCTATTCATAAGATGAAACCACTTGTCTGAGGTTTACAGTCCCAAGGACAAGATTTCCTCTTCTAAGGATGCTTTATGTCTCACACCTGTTCCTGATAATATACTTTTCTTATAATATTGCTGATGTGACTAAAAGAAGCTTTCATACTGTGCCAACTGATGACACATGACCTTCTGATTTGTTCTTTGTTTGAATACGATATAATGAAAACATGAATTCAGTAAAATCGCAGTAGATTCCAACCACTCTCTTGTGTGTTGTGTCTGTCTGTCATTCGCCGAACTTGTGCCTTCCTGTTACCAGGACCCTGCTTCTCCCACAGTCTGAGTGACTCCCCTGAGCTGGTCCGTGGCATCAATGGGTAAAATTTTATAATTATTTTTAGTCTTGTCAAATTTTCTCACATAGGGATATAGGAATATTATAGATGCTCAAAAACTAAATACTGTCATCTGGGGCCAATCTGAAGTGTAAAATCCTTTATACTCACATCTGCATTTCTTCTGTGATTAATTGTGCTGTGTCTTGTTTCTTTGACAGCCGGTCATGTTTGCTTTCTTTTGAATGGTCTCCACAACCTTTGCCTTTCATTAATTTTTTAATCATATCTTTAGCGTTCAAGGAACCCTCTACAGACTGGGAGATTAGCTGTGTGTAATAAGAAGAGCAAATATTCTTTCTTCATGTGTTTGTTTGCCCAGTTAATTTGTCTAAGGTAGAACTTACATTTAATTCTGAGGCTCCTTGTGTGGGCTCCAGCTTTTTTCTATTTCCACTGCCTTTGCTCCAAACTGCTGCCTGCCACACCAGAAGCCTCCCGTTTCTACAGATTTTTATTATTGATTTTTACTGAGCTCTACATTTTTCTTTGCTCCTCTCTCCGTTCAACCCTCCCCCAAGGTCCCTATGCTCCCAATTTACTCAGGAGATCTTGTCTTTTTCTACTTTCTACTTCCCATGTAGATTAGATTTATGCAAGTCTCTCTTGGTATCCTCATTGCTGTCTAAGTTCTCTGGGACTGTGGTTTGTAGGCTGGTTTTCTTTGCTTTTTGTTTAAAAACCAATTATGAGTGAGTACATGTGATAATTTTCTTTCTGTGTCTGGGTTACATCACTCAAAATGATGCTTTCTAGCTCCATCCATTTTCCTGCAAAATTCAAGATGTCGTTGTTTTTTTCTGCTGTGTAGTACTCCATTGTGTAAATGTACCACATTTTCCTTATCCATTCTTCAGTTGAGGGGCATGCCGGTTGTTTCCAGGTTCTGGCTATGACAAACAATGCTGCTATGAGCATGGTTGAACACATGTCCTTGTGGTATGATTGAGCATCCTTTGGATATATACCCCAAAGTGGTATTGCTGGGTCTTGAGGAGGGTTGTTTCCTAATTTTCTGAGAAATCACCACACTAACATGCAAAGGGGCTGTACCAGCTTGCATTTCATATTAGTCACAGGAATAACCCATTTCTACAGATATTAAAAATCACTGGGTTCCTTTCCTTTAGCATAAACCCATTCGTGTACCCCCATGTTACACATATTGTAACCCTGTTTTCTTAAATTACCTTTGTTTCTATGAGGTTTCCCTCACAGGCAGGTTTTGAAGGAAGAATGGACATTCCACATCTCCAGTTTTTCCTTTCATAGTCCCGCCCTCTCATGCACCCAGTTCTGTAAG
Source organism: Microtus oregoni (assembly GCF_018167655.1). Classification (NCBI taxonomy): domain Eukaryota; kingdom Metazoa; phylum Chordata; class Mammalia; order Rodentia; family Cricetidae; genus Microtus; species Microtus oregoni. The sequence goes on from NW_024543097.1 coordinate 18,856,700, forward strand.
TTTGCTGATTGCTCCCTGATGCTCAAATACTGAATACCTGCCATTTCATACTACTTAACGTGTCCTGTAGAATTTCACACTTCAATCAATCGCAATGACTGTTTCTTGAAATCATTGTCTGCGTGGATGTTTTTGTTTCATTTTCCCTTTGCTGTTCTGTCTCTATTATCCCGTGTGTTATTCTCTTTGTCTTTATGATATTTGTTCAGTATTTGATTGCCTGTGAGTCAGGGACTACCGAATCTATGTCTACTGCCCAGATTATTGACTTTCAAGATTAAGTTGTCCATATCCGTTGTGTGTGACATTAACCTTCGGGAGATGTGAGCAGATGCCTACTTAACCCCAATAGGGAACTCATAACAGAACCAAAGAAGGGATAGTACCAAAGTCCAACTTGGTGAATCATTGTGTTTTATTGTGGTTAGTTATGGAAATATTGGTTCTGAGCTACTTACAAGAGCAGAAATGACTCAGAGACAACTGCATCATCAATAACCAACCCCAGCAAGTGTGACAGCTCAAAATAAGCTGGGAATGAAGAACACCTTCTCCCAACAGGATGAAAAGAGTCCTTTATAGTCAACGCTGCTGCTCTGAGGCTCACCTAAAAAGCCCAGCTTACCTGGAGGTGTCTCTCATTACTATTTATATATACTTGAGGAGAGTGGGCCCAAGTGTATCTGGTCTGTTTCAGGGACTTCCACATTATGGTCCTGGTGAGAAAGTTATAGACAATGCATATTATGGTCAGATTAAGTCCTTTTTTCATTGGCAACAGTAGGCTTTTACCACAAAGAACTCATGATACTGAAGTTCAGGGGTATAGGGTTTTTAAAGGCAAATCCCACAAAACTCACAGTGACATTATTATCAAATATTTATCAGGAGAATCTGGCAATATTTTTTTGATTATACATCCAGCAGATATTTTGTTTATGCATCTGGAATGTGTGTATGACTTTTCAAGGGTTTAGGGCCTGAAAAGAACCTGGGCAGACACATAATGGAGGTAAGGCAAGGTCAGGACAACATGGCGGCATCTCCACTGCTTTATCCTGAGGCCTTTGAGTCAATTACTTCCAGGATATAAAGAGCTTTCCTGCAGGATAGTTCTTCCTTCAAGAAATTTCAGAAAACATTTCCCCCACACTTTCTAACCCTGCACTACTTTACCACAAGTAGTCTACTTCTCAAGAAACAAATGACATGCGTGGACTCCAGGCAGTCTTTGTTGTTTTTAGCTGAACTTTATTTACTGAGTCAAATAGAGATTGCTCTGCCTGAGACACACCCTAAAAATGGATCCCAGCCCTCAGTTGACAGGAATTTAAGAGCTTTGTTACTCTTTCAGACACCCTTATTTACTCTAGTTGGCCTTTAATGGACTACAGCTGGGGGTGATGATCTTAATTTTTCTGTAGATGAGTCTAACGTAAACCCAGAGTTAAAAGCAGGGGTTCTCAACCTTTCTAATGCTGAAACCCTTTAAATACAGTTCCTCATGCTGAGGTGACCCTCCCAACCATAAAATCATTTTATTGCTACTTCATAGTTGTAATTTTGTCACTGTTACAAATTATAATATAAATATCAGATATGGAGGATTTCTGATATTCAATCACTAAAGGAGTTGAGACCCACAGATTGAGAACCACTGCTTTAGAACAAGCCATACTTTTACAAACTTCCCTCCAAGATGAAGGTTTCATCTTAGAAGAAATTGTTACACTGTGACCTCCAAGTCTCATGACAAGTGAGCTATCAGTATCACTCACAAAGTCTCAAAGTTAAAATTCTCATTCTTATGTTCCTTCTATTTCCTGTTGATGAATGACAGGGTCATCCAACTGTTTACTCAAGCCAGACACCCAGGAATAATTCCAACTGTCCCATTTTTTTTTTTAGTTGCCACTAAGACATATCCTCTGCCATTATTGTCACTGTTTTACCGCTGAAACATTTCCTCTGTGATTAACAGTACAAATCTCTCCAGGTGCAATAAAATAGTATCCTAATTAGTCTACTGCCTCCACTACAGCTAGTCCCATCACCTTCATGACAGTTGCCGAATGGTGTGCAACCACCTAATTCTGCATATATTTCCTCGACACCCCCTCCCTTTTGACATTTGCTTGTGAGTCTCTGGGTACTCTGGACTTCTCTCATTCTGTACTGGGAGGTAGCGAAGCAGGAATTGGATCAATGACTTTTAAATTGATCATATCCTACTTTAATTACTGCTTTTCTTATTGACTTAGTCACCTTGGGGAAGTTTGTAATAATAGGGATGGCAGGGCTGCATCCCCAGCACCCGGCCGCCCCTACGTCTAGCTTTACCCAAAATAATTACACAGACACTGTATTCCTCCAAACACTGCCTGGCCCATTCTCTTCTAGGCTAATTCTCACATATTAATTTAGCCCACCTCTAATCATCTGTATGTAGCACCCCAAGGTGCGCTTACCGGGGAGATTCCAGCCTAGTCCATCCTGGGTCGGAGCTTCATCCCGGGAGCGGGGCATGGCGTCTCTCTCTGAGGCGTCTGCTTCCGAGAGAGCTGTGGAGTCTCTGAGCTCACTTCCTCTTCCTCCCAGCATTTTGTTCTGTTTACTCCTCCCACCTATCCTCTAACCAATAAAATGGGCCAGGGCAGTTCCTTTATTAGCCAATGACCTTCCTCCATCATTTCCCCTTTTTCGGTTTAAACAAAAAAAAAAAAGGCTTTAACATAGCAAAATTACATATAACAAAACAGTTATCAAGTAAAAGTTACAATAATCTTTATCATAACTAAGGAAAACTATAACTATAACTAACTATTCTTAACTCCATCAAAGACTCCAGAAAGATATATTACCTAAGTAAAGAACTAAGAAACTTCAAACTCTAGAAATGACAAAGACATCTCGCTGCCTGGACAGTCACCCAAAGTTCTTTTGTACCGTTGGGGCATCCATCTTCAGCCTTCAGGCCCATGGTATCCAGCAGACATTTCCATAAAGCAGGAAAATTCAAAGTCAGTTCAGTCACTATCTGTTGTGTCCTGCAGAATGTCTCGCAGACTCTTTCAAAATGAATCAGGAACCCTGAAAGATCATCTCACCTTAGGCAAGTTCAGTAGTCCTCTCTCTGCGGGTTCTCTGTGTCCAGTTTATGCAATAGTCCAAGCAAGAGCAGTTTCTTGCCCAAATGGCTATCAAAACTCCATAACGAGCCTCTTCGATGCCCATCTTCCTCTTGAAGTAGATTGGTGCTGCCAGGAGCAGAGTGTCTCATTGTCATGAAAAGTCCTCAGTTATTAAAACATTAAATGTCCTATTCTGTAATCTTTGAAAAATATGAAGAATGTCTATCTAAAATATATCTATGCACATCTAGAAAATCTTAACTAACATGACTACAAACTTGACTATTATGATTATCTATTAACTACCTATATACATTACATTTTTAAATGAACTACACAATCACAATACCTTAATCAATATCAGAAATACATATACATATAACAAAATTGACCTTAAATCGCTATCAATAAAGCAAAATCTATACTAATGCAAATTATTCATATCTATATCATATCCCCCTTTAAATGTAAAAGAACATTTATAAACATATTTTGGGAATATGGGCGCAGTTATTTCTCTCCAAACTGCTTCCTGCTGAATGGGGGCATCATTAATTAGGTCTTTCATGGTATAACCTGTGTGCTAGTTTCATCTCAGTTGGCAGTTGAGCGAAGCAATTTTCTGAAGGTGTTCACACCAACCCTTCAGGAGGGCGTGGTCCATCATACCATATCGGGATAAATGCAATCCACAAGGTCTGATCCTCTGTGAAAACAAAAGAAGAATCTCTTTTCCAAAGTATCATATCCTTAGATCCAAATTCAAAATATCTATGTTGGATTAGTTCAGCAGCATTTATAAACAAATATCTTTTAGTAGCTTTTGCTCCTTCCTCAGCATTCAAATAATTCAAAGAGAGCATAATAGCATACAGTATCAAAATTCTTTGTGTATTTTCCATCTTTGTGCAGCTTTGTTTTAACCTCTATTTTGTTTATTTTTACTTTTAACTCTTTGCTTTTTGAGACATGTTCTCTGTATCTTTGACCTGAAGTAACTCTGTAAACCTGGCTGTCTTTGAACTCTCAGAGATCCGCCTGTCTCTGCCTCCCAGGCATTCGGGATTAAAGGTGTACACTACTACACCTTGAACTCACAGAGATCTGTTTGTCTCTGCCTTCTAGGCACTGGGATTAAAGGCGTGTGCTACCACACACAACAACTCTCTTCCTTTTTTTGTTTTTTACTTTAAGAACTTCAACTTCTAGTCTGCGTATATTTTTAACACACTGTAAACCATTTAAAAATTTTCTTTGCCTTTGAATCTCTCTTTACTGTATCTCTCTCTGTTTTTCTGACCACATGAGTCTTTAATTTACCAAGCAATCTCAGTAGGATTAAAGGCGTGGCTTTGCCATCTAGATCCAGTCCATTCCTTAGCTTTCCAGCCTCATGGAGGATATACAGGCTGTAGCCATGTTTACTGCAACAACTGTATGGCATTTCAAGGTCCCTGCCAGCAAGTGAGCTACAACAGACAACACTCAAGTCCTCTCTCGGTAGCCGGCCCTCCTGCCTCAAACAGTCAGAGTTTGCCCTGGCAGGATGGCCCAGAAAGCCAGCATTTTTAAACGGCGCAGCTTTTTTCCTGCTATGGCTGAAAACCGAAAAGCATGTGTTCAGCTTTTCGTCAACACCTTTTAAGTGTTTCGTGGCAGGACCTCTTAATGAGCTGCAGGCTTTGCAGCTAAAGCTGAGTCAGGAAGCCTCTCTTAGATGAGGTGCTTGCTTGCCTCTAGCAAGCAGAGTAGAACCGAGAAATTGCTGCTACCAAGAAACCAGGCACAATGCTTTCATTTTGTTCTAGAATTACTTCCCAAGCTGTCTCAGGCTTTATGTGGAAGCAGTTGTCCACGTGGGCGCCATATGTAATAATAGGGATGGCAGGGCTGCATCCCCAGCACCCGGCCGCCCCTACGTCTAGCTTTACCCAAAATAATTACACAGACACTGTATTCCTCCAAACACTGCCTGGCCCATTCTCTTCTAGGCTAATTCTCACATATTAATTTAGCCCACCTCTAAGTAAATGATGGAGGAAGGTCATTGGCTAATAAAGGAACTGCCCTGGCCCATTTTCTTCTAGGCTAATTCTCACATATTAATTTAGCCCACCTCTAATCATCTGTATGTAGCACCCCAAGGTGCGCTTACCGGGGAGATTCCAGCCTAGTCCATCCTGGGTCGGAGCTTCATCCCGGGAGCGGGGCATGGCGTCTCTCTCTGAGGCGTCTGCTTCCGAGAGAGCTGTGGAGTCTCTGAGCTCACTTCCTCTTCCTCCCAGCATTTTGTTCTGTTTACTCCTCCCACCTATCCTCTAACCAATAAAATGGGCCAGGGCAGTTCCTTTATTAGCCAATGACCTTCCTCCATCAGAAGTTAGTATTCCTAAGATGTTTTTTTTCCCAATCTTCAAAATGAAAATAAAAATAGGTTTATTCTTCTGGAGTTAGAGTATGGAAAAAAATAGTCATCTTTACAAAGCAAATATCAAACTCATGTCAATCATAAAGTGGGTCTCATCGAGGATGTTTTCATCCAGCATTGCAAATTGCCAGACAATGCATGGGATGGGCACATGACCTCATTTTCCTGTCTGGAGCACTGTTCTCTTGTCTCACCAACACCAAGTCTCTCTACCCAGTCACTTCTGTTTCTTTGTTTATCAATTTATTGGGTGCCTTTGCATCTTTATTTACTAATTTATAAAACAAGACCGGTGGTGGAATACCTCATTTGTTATGATGGAATGAATGAGGACAATTGAGAGGATTTCTCATCATTAGAAGCTTCCTCATAGTTCTCCATATCCTCCACATTATTAATGTTTTAACTTTATGACAAGAACATTTGCTTCAAGCTTTTTATTTGTTGGGTCCTTGGGGAGGGGGGAAGGAGGTGTCACACAAAGATGGGGACAGACTACCAAGTCTAATAAACCAGAAGCAAACTTTATTCCAAAAATTAAAATTAAAATTAAAAAAAAACACCACGGGGCACAAAAAGCTTATGAGGTAGCTGAGACCACAAGCAGAGATGGGTTTGTAAGGTTGTGGCAAAGGATGGTTTCTGAAGCCACCTTGTTACAGTAAGGGGCACCAAACATTCGGTCTGATCAAAGAAATTTTCATACTCTTGAGGTAAAACTCAGATACAGTTTGCCTTAAATTACAATCTTCATTAAAGAGTTTTTCAGTTCAACTTGTGTTTGTACTCAATCTATTGTCTTCTCTGGTATTTCCAGGTGGTGTTTACTGAAGCTCTGCGCTCTCCCCTTTGATGCTGCCTGTTTCACATAGCAGGGATATTGCATAACTTGGAGGTCTTGTATATCCACCTCCTAGAAAGTTAACTCAGCTCATATCCATCGTTCATTACGGATGACCTGGGGTGTTATCTTAGGGCTAATTCTCAGTTTGCAGAGAGATGCTTCAGCCTTGTAAATAGAGCTATGGGTTGTAAAGAGAGTAGCCCACTGTTAATAGTTAATCCTTGAGCTGCTGAGAAAGCTGCTGACAGTCTGCTCTCACTCTCCTCGACTAACAATTTTATATTATTTTATTTCTTTATTTCTACATTTTTATTTCTGGAATTTACATTTTTATATTCTTATTCTTGGAATCTTCACCTTCATGGACAGGTCGTTTCTAGCAAGGTCTCCATTGCTTTGATAAGTTCTGGCTTTGGGGGAGCCTAGCCAGTATGGATGCTCACCTTCCTAGACCTAGATGGAGGGGGGAGGACCTTGGACTTTCCACAGTGCAGGGAACCCTGACTGCTCTTTGGACTGGAGAGGGATGGGGAAAGGAGTGGGGGGAGGGGGAGTGGTGTGGGAGGAAGGGGAGGGAAATGGGATGCTGGGAGGAGGTGGAATTTTTTTTTAATTTTTCAATAAAAAAAAGAAAGAAAGGAAAAAAAGACAGCTTATAAAGGAACTATGGTTCTGCAGGGACGAAGAGTTTTGTCCTACAAGAGAGACATTCAGAAGATAGGAGAACATTGCTAAGGATACTGGTAAACCTAGCATAGTATAGGTGCTCAATAAACATCTGTGGAAGGAATACTGACAAACTCGTGATTAATATCACACCAGTGTGTATATCAAAAGAATGGAACGCATGGAAGGTACATACATTGATTTGAAAACTCCGCATAATTTCTGTGACTTTAAGGTGTGCTAGTACTTATATTTATTATTTTGGTTAATACTAGTGTTCAAGGGAGATGTGTTAGAGGCAATTCAAGATTTTTTCTTCTACTTTTTTAGAATTAAAAAAAAGATCTCTCTATTGTCATTAGACCTTTAGTTTGTGATAAATACTTCCAAGTTAAACAATTACGCGTTTTCTTCTATCAGCTCCCGGGGGATTTATCTAGTGCTGGAATTAGTTTTCAGGAACCATTAATTCTGTAATTTGATGGAGCAAGGCAATTTGTTTTATCCTGAGAGAAGGGAATGTCTTTTCTCCCTGACCACGTCCTTTCTGTCTGTTTACTTCTCATATCACCAGATGAAGAAATTAGAAGTCACTGCACAGAAAAGTCTCTCAAGATACTATACGAGTCTGTCTAGAAAAGGGGTGGGAGGGGACAAAAAAGAGGTGTAAATATAACTGCATTAAAGCCATCCCTGTTTCTTTTAAAATTCTATGGTTTGTTTCATATCTGTGAAATAGCCTATGCAGAAAAATAAGGATTTCTGGCCATATAAAATATTATTTTACATATTTTATATTTCCTGACTCCAAGAAGTATAGGCTATCCTCTGATATTTTATGTATGGAATATCAACCATTCAATATTTTCAAGCTGAAAGTCTCACGGTTGAGTCACAAGAAAGTCACATCTTTATAAAGCCTAATGGAAGTGACCTAGAGGGACACTCAGAGAATTAATGTACTGTGGTGTGTGTGTTATATATTAGGCTTGACCAATATAAACATGATGAGGACTTACTCAGCTAGCTGCAGAGTTTAATAGAGTTAGCCATGCTGATGATCATTTTGGTAAACTTTTGTTACTGTTGCTGAAATATGTGTTTAAGTTTTTGTTAAATGGAATATATAAATATTTTATGCACGCTGGTATCCAGTTTTAAGGTTGCTCTTTATGTGTAACAAATTATTTTTATCTCTTTTTACTGTATCTTCAGTTCTAATCTGAACAAAGTGATCTGTCTCTTCCCTAATTTCTCATTAAATATCCTGTGCCCAAACAAAATCAAATGTGATGCTTGGTGCTGCAGTGTGTGTAATGATGAATTCAAATTAAGAAACAAATTTGAACCTTGGCTTGACATTTTAAGGCAGTAGGCTACTTTATAAGACTTAACAGGAAGAATAATACAGTGTTTGAAGTCAAGATAGTAATAGTCCATGAAAATATGAAAATAAATCTCTTTCCTATTTACTGTTTAAGTAAACCTTCACAAATGGTACTCACACTGACTAGAAAATATTCAAAATTAAAATGAAATGTCAGCTTTTACAGCTCTATCAGAGGACCAGAGTTTGGATGCCAGTATTCACATTGGCCATCTCACAAAGGACCATAGCTCCAGTCCCACAAGATCTTATGTAACCCTCTGCTAAACTGAAATGAGATTTTAAAAATATTTATTTTATTTTAATTTATGTGTCTCTGTGTGTGTGTGGATGCCCCCAAGACCAGAAGCTTTGAATACTCCTAAATTTGGAGTTACAGGCTGTTGTGAATTTCTTGGCATTTTTTTTGAACCAAACTTAGATCTTCTACATGAGAAATAGGCACTCTTAATTGCTGAGCCACCTCACTACTTTCTATTATTTTCCTTATGTCCACAGTGTAAAAAGAAAAAAAAAAGAGGAAGAATCTATGTAACTTTTACCACAATTCCAAAACGGTGAAGTTAAAAAGCAAAGGCCTGCCTTTTAGAAACCAGTCAGAAGTATGGCAACAGTAATTTGGTATTAACATACTGAAAATGGCAACAAAATACTGATAACCCCTATTCATACATTAGAAGTTAATGATATGAGACTATTCACATAAGGAGATTTTAATGCTCCCCTCCTTGTACAAAAACAGGCTTGAAGAGCTGGTGCCCTCCTGTAAGGAGCTGCAATTGGAGGACGAAGAAGGAGGATTGTGAATTCTAGGCCAACCTTGGAATACATGGTGAGTTCATGGTCAGGGTTAAATAATCAGACTGTGTTTTTAAACAAATAGGCTTGAGGAGAACAATGGTATTTCCCTGACAAGGTGGGACCACAGCATAAGTTGCCATTCTGGAAGCAGAAGATGAACTTTTACCCGATACTAAACCTGCTGGTGCTTTGATCTCGGTCTTTTCAGCCTCTGGAACTGTGAAAAATAAATGCTTATGATTTCTGTGTTATTCAGTCTCTAGTAGTAGAGGAAAAATTAGTAGAATCCTTGTATGTAAGGTAAACAGTAGATGAAGTAGCTGCTTTCTCTGTATCTAGGGTTAATCTCAGAATGGGTAGTTGTTTTCAGGAGGTACTTAGAGCATGAAGAAATCACTGGAGAAAACAGTAACTGTTGTCTGTTATTTTTGGAGTTGTCTTACTGAATGAGTTTTACAGCTTTTACATGACTTTGGTCACACGATGGTCCTGGCACACCTTGAGTGCATTGCATTATTGGGTACTGCAAACAGTGCACAGCAATGACTAAAGTTGCAGGGGTGTGATGTTTGCTATCAGAAAACATATAAATAAAATCAGGAGCTTTGATAGAAGGAGTTAGTTTTACCAAAAAGTTTTGTGTGTGTGTGTGTGTGTGTGTGTGTGTGTGTCTGTAACAATCAATAAATATGCCTTCACATGGTTATTCATGGTTCAGGTCTTCAGAAAACTGTTCCTCCCTGATTTCAGAAAGCCTGAATTACATTCTGGAGTGACCCTCTTTGATTGTCCCATGAAACACAGAATACCTGATATTAATACTTTGCTTTAGCTACCTAACTCACTAAGAACACTGTCAAGTCTTTAAATCTTTCCTTCCTTTCTCTCTGTCTCTCTTTCCCTTCCTTTCCCCCACGAAGGACTTACTGTGTAGCCTGGCCTGGATCTATGGAAACCAGGTTGACCTCAAATAAATCAGCAGTTATACCCCTTAGTTACAAGAGTATGGCACCATTCCTGGCTCTTGAAAGGCATGTGTGTGTGGGGGGGGGTGGGGGGAGTAAATATGTATGGGTATAAAGATGAGGTTTGTGTGGGAGTTTGTGTGTGTGCATACATGTGTGTGCATGTGTATGTATGGGTAAATATGTGTGGGTGTGAAGACGAGGTTCACGTGTGTGGGGGGATGCATGCATGTGTGTGTGTGCATGTGTGTGTGAGTATATTTGTGTGTGGGGGGGGTAAATATGTATGGGTGTGAAAATGAGGTTCAGGAGACTGTTTCTGGTATCATTCGTTAGGTGGAAACCTTTCCTTTGAGATAGGATCTCTGATCATTTGGAACTCAGTCCAGTAGTAATCTATATAGTAGCTGGTTTCATCCTGGGATACATCTGTTTCCAATCCCCCATCTCACCACCACAGGAATAATTAGTGTCTGTCTCTATACCTGGCTTTTCATGTCCAGACATCTGAACACAGGTTCTCACCCTTCCAGGGCAAACCCTTTAATAGCTGAGACATCTCCCTAGCTCTTTCGGTTTCTGGAAGGATGTTCACAATTCAGTTTGTGACCAAAAAAGTTACTATGCCATATTTGATAAATGAAACATTTAACTAGTTGTTTCTGCATGTAAAAATTTATTTATTCTAGTTAACTCATGAAAGCATAGAGTACCCTTAGAAGTCACTATGGTTGGTGTTGCCATGAGTGTAAGTCAGAAGTTCTCAGCTTCAGACTTCCTGGAATTTGCGACCAGATTATTCTTTGCTGTAGAGGACACATCAAGAGGTGACTGACAGCATGTTTAATCCTTGCTGACTCAGTGTTAGTAACACTGACCCAATAATGATCATCAAAACTGCCTCTAGTCATTACAAAACATTCTTTGATCACCCTTAATAAAGAACTACTGTCTAACTGGTTGGCTTGACTGTACTCTTTATTTGAATGGCTCCTTTACCAATTCTATTGGTGACCTTTCCAAAAGCTATGTACATTCATTTGTATGAGATAATTCGGATTCTACATTTTCATGGGATTATGAACTCTCATTAGAGTTATAAAGAAATGAACTTCCCTAATGAAAATAGTATGTGATAACGTGGGGCAGAATAAGAGGGTATTTTAGCATGTTGATTCAAGATATAGGACTATAATCAAGAGTTTTGCTCAGTTACTCATACAGAGAAAATGCTGATACAATCCACTGGTTTTTGAAGTTTCATTTTTTTAATGTTAATTGCTTATGGAGCTCTAGACATTCCCTTTATTCCTGAAGTCTTGTGTGTCTACAAACATACATTTAGCAATCATTGGGAACAGCAATTATCTATCATTGTCTCATGTCCTTTGGCCTAAGTAATGATGCTCTTTCATTATGACAAGGTGACTCACCTAATGAAATTGCTTTTCCTAGTATCAATTAGAAAATGGTGGGATTCATTAAGAAACTAATCAGTGGAGTTTGTCTTGTGGAGCCACAAAAGGGTCTTTGCTATTGTTTCTTAATTCATTGGAATTAAACGTGGAGCGTTTAACTTGATGAGGATATTTTCTCATTCCCAGGCTCTCAAGATGGGTTTAGAATAATTATCAATAATACCAAGTAGGGTGTGGTGAAGCATGCCTGTACTATCGGTCAGCACTTGGAATGCTGAGGCAGGAGGATTGAGAGTTAAGAGGCCAGGCTATGTTACGTAGCGAGAAAGAGAGAGAGAGAGAGAGAGAGAGAGAGAGAGAGAGAGAGAGAGAGACACTCTAGAGAATTTAAAAATGCAGTCATGCTTAACAACAAAAAAATATGTATTATCATGGACAGGAACTGCACGTACATTTTTTTTTCAGTAAATCATGTTTTATTGAGGCACGCTATATGTACTTAGATTAAAAATACTATTTTAGGTATTTTCTTAGATGCATTAGTGCCTCATATCTCAAATGCTAAAATTCATGTTTATGTATGTGCATGTATATTTCTCTTCCCTTCAAATTTCTTTTTCTTAAGCCTCTGAAACTCATGGAACTAAATAGTTGGAACATGGGGAAAGTCTCATCTTATAAGTATTCTACAAGTTATTCATGAGGATTAAATGAAATTGCTTTTGATTTTGGAAAAAAAAACATCAACTCAAGATTTAACACAAAGGGCTTCATAGATATTAATGACCTGTCAATTTTTGTTCTGTCCACTCACTGTTACAGTGTCAACTCTACGATTTTGCTTTCTTTTGCAGATAGAATATTAAAAATAAATCCAAGGCATTGTCTTCAGGTTTGACTGTTAATGTGGGTGGTGGCGGGGGGGGGGCACAATTTTAGAAACTTGTACTCTACCTTGTTTTGAAATATTTTTCTCTCATCATGCCAAATTTCATTTACTTATTTTGAAATATAAAAAGAAGAAGGAAGAGAGAATTTTACTTTTAGTAACTTCTATTTGTCATAATGCTTAATATTAAAATAGTGATGTCTGTAATGAGCAATTTCAGCACACATAGAAGATATAGCATGCTTTTGAGGGGATTTCTAGCCCCAGATGTTCTCAGCTCATCTGTGTGTCAGGTGTCAGTGTCTCAATCCGTTGGCTTAAAGGAGCATACAGCTGTGTTCATGTACTTAAGTGGTTATTAGATTTCTATTGTGTAGACACAACAGGTATTTCAAGGGTAATTGAAATTATTTCCTTCAGTGCATTTTCTCTAACTTATAGCACGCAGTTTATGTAAAATATTTTTGTACGTGTGTATCTATATTACATGTGTGTGGACATATGTATCTGTACAAGTGCACATACATATGAGAGCCTAAGGTTGATGGTGAGTGCTTTCGTTACTTTTTTATTGTTTACACAAAATACCATGACCAAAGAAGCTTGTAAAAGAAAGTGCTTAAACAGGCTGTTGTTCTCACGGGGTTAGAGTCCATGATAGCAAAGTGAAGCCATGTTTGCAGGAACAACTGAGAGCTCACATCTTGATTCACAAGCAAGATGCACAGAGGGGGAAAGGGAGAGGAAGACGGAACACTGGGAATGCCACATTATTTTGTGGAATCTCAAAACCTGTCTCCAGTGATATTCCCTCCAAAAAGGCCACACCTCTTAATCCTTCCCAACTGTTCTACCAACTGTGCAAACAGGTGAGTCTATGAGGGCATTCTCATCCAGACCATCACAATCCACTCCCTGGCCCTTAAATGGCTCATGATTATATCATAAGATAAAACGCCATTGGTACAACTTCAAAAGTTACCATAATCTTTCAGTCTCAACATCATTTAAAAATCCAAAGTTCAAATTATCTTCTTAAGAAATCTCTTAATTGTAATTCGTTGTAAAAATAAAAATAAACAACAAATTATACATTTCCAGTATACAATGGCACAGAATAAACATTCTAGAGGCAGGAATCACAACATAGTAAAGAAGTACTGGACCAAAGTAAGACAAAATCTAGCAGGGAAAATGCCAAATCCCACAGCTCCATATTTGCTGGCAAAAAGCTTAGGTGGATCTGTTCTTGCTTCCAGCAACACACTTCTCTTTCCTGGGCTGGTTTTCCTCCCTGTCTGCAGATCTCATTGGTTGTTATCCCATAACTCCGATGCTTCATACATATTCGAGGCTCCTACACAATCCAGGCTTCACTCTCAAGCTTCATGCATTCACCCCTCAGGCATCTTTTTAGGACTGCCCAGATAAGCATTGCTATACACTGCCAGGTCTCAGAAGCTCCCCCTAAGCACAAAGGAAGATTCTATAACACCCAAATTTGTATATCTTTCGTGACTCTAAATCCAGAATAACATGCATGACACTGCCAGGTTTAAAAACCAACTTAAGGCAGACCTGGCCTCCTTGAATACCATTTGTAGAAGCTTCCCATCGAAGTTGATTTCTAGGAACAGAACTCCCTTGGCTGTTGCTTTCACATTTAGGAAGCTCAGATGGGTGGGTCTTGCCCCAGGGGTGATCCTTCCCTTATTCCATTTATCCTTTCCTTATTCTTTATTTCAGCACAAACCTTGGCTCCAACATTAAATTTTCTGGTCCTTTTTTTCTCCCTTTTGTATTTATTTTTTCTTGCCTGTTGTTTTTCATTGTGGTTCCACATAAGAGTGATTATCAATGACCACACAAAAAGAGTCAATACTAGGCTATCTTGAAATTTTCTTCACCCAAGAAATTAGTCCCCTACATTTTAGATCACACTTAGGCAAATTCTCAGGACAAGGGCAGAGGACAGCAACATTCTTTGTCCAAAATATCATAATAGTGGTCCCTACTTCAGTTGCTAATATTGCTCCCCTCCAAAACCTCTTCAGTTGGGTCTCTGTGGTCCACATTGCTCTCACTACTATTGCCTTCCAAGATCCTGCAAGGATGGCCCATTAAGCCCCATTTGCAGTTTCCAACCTAGTCCAAAGTACCAAATTCTTCCACATTTCTCCAAAAAATAGCCTTGTCAGATTTGTCTCAGAAGTAGCCCACTCCTCGATGCCAACTTCTGTCTTTATTATGTTTCTATTGCTGTAACAAAATACCGTGACCAAGACAACGTATAAAAGAAAGCATTTGATTGGGCTTAGTGTTCCAGAGGCTCGAGTCCATGATGGTAAAGTAAAGGCATGGTAGCAGAAATGAATATCACATATTGATCCACAAGCATGAGGAAAAGAAAGAAGGGGGAGGGGAGGGAGGGAGGGAAGGAGAGAAGGAGAGAAGGAGGAGAGAGATTCTGGTAATGGCACAAATCTTTGGAAACCTCAAAACCTGCCCTTAGTGACACCTTCTCCAAGAAGGCTACTCCTCTTAACCCTTCCCAAAAATGTTTCACCATCTAGACACCAAATATTCAAATACACGAACCTATGTGGGACATTTTCATTCAAACCACCACAAGTGTCTTTCTCAACCGTATCTACTTTATTTATTGAAGCAGGAAGCAGGTCCCCGTACTGAACCTCAAGCTTGCTGATTGTGCCCAGTCTAGCTAGTCAGCTTGCTCCATTTAATCCCTGTATCTGTCATCTTAATAGATGGATTACAGGTCTCCGCCACACCTATCTGGCTTGAAGATGGCTTGTAGAGCAAGTACTTTATCTATGCCATTAATAAAAATTTATGAATAGTTTTCCACGCCTCTTTTCCTAGAACGTATTAGGCATTTCTACCTTCTCTCCACTTTCAAGTACACATGAAAAGGCAAGGATAATTCTGCAGCCGGAATGATTAGACACATAAACACCTCTTTTTGGGGATTAGAGATGCTTTAATTTATAGATTCCAAAAGGTTGAGCAATTGAGGATGCCAGCTGTGAAATTTCTGCTCCGTAGACAAAAAGTTAAAGAAACTAAGGGGGCAAATTGACCCAAAGCAATGTAGTAATGTCTCATTGCTGAGCACATGAGTTTAGACTATAGAGAAGCTATGGACTAGTCCATCTATAAACACCGAGGTAACAAGCACCGAAAAATCCATATGATACATATACCTATATATACACATGTACACACACGCGCGCGCGCGCGCACACACACACACACACACACACACACACACACCTAGGAGATGATGAGTAAAATTCTGATGTCAGCTTCCCGGGACAGACAAAACTGGTGACCTCAAGGTAGTACTTGCTGGTTTCATAGCCTTCTCTCTTCTGGAAAGATAACAATATATCTATCTCGCCAAGGTCCATATAAACTATGGACTAAGACTTTGGCTGGTTAAGGGGATTTGCATTTCCCAGGGAAGTCATTTTACCAGAGTTCTCAATTCTTTTTTCCTTCAAACCATTCTTTCTACTAACTAGGATTTATAGGCAACCTTTCCCTTTAGTAGCATAAAGGTGGACCATATTCTGCTGAATGTGTGTTTTGTCTTTCCTAAAATTTAGATTTAAAAGGCCCAAAAGATCTATATATTTGTGATTTCCTCGGCTTATAATCCTAGCTAGGCTGATGGCTGAGGGGGAATTATTTGAATTTGTCAATTCAGCACCAATTAGGCAGCATAATGAGATGACTATTAAAACCAAACTGTTCATACCTAACAATGAAACCGCTACTCTCTAAGGCTGGGTGGAACTTCATAATGGGAGTCCTTTCTTTCTCAGGTCATGACAGTGTATCAGAATTTGTAGCAGTCTTGGAAAAGTGAATCAATACTCGGTTCTTTCCTTTTGCTAGTCAATGAAGAAACCATCCCAGCTTGCACGGTCAGTGTTTGGCTCTGTCTGCTTTCTTTGCCTGTGGGATCCATGACTCCATGAGAAGGCTGTCGGTATTACTAGTTTTTCAGCCTTTGAGGTGTTGGCTTTAAGGAAGACACCTACCCAGACTTTACACCCCTGCAGCCTCTCTAGGTCAATTCTGCTGTGTCTTCAAATCTACTGACTTTCTTCTTATACCTTCTTCCCAGTGCCTTTCTCTTCATGTCTCCTCGTGAGTCAATCAGCACAGCCTCTCTTGAATGGGACTATCATTTTTTCCCTCTTAAGCAGTGAATATTGAAGGAATAATTAATTAAAGTTACGATTTTTTTCTCTTTTTGGCTAATCACCACGTTAGACATGTTGTATCATTAACAGCTTGTGTGTGTGGGAACAACAAACTTACAGACAGTTGACCTTATAATGAAATTTCCTGATATATTCCCGGCAGTTGCTAAATAGATGAATATCTCTAGAGCAGAAAACGTGTGCGCCAGTTTTCAAGGTATTCCAATGACAACAGAAATATACTTAAATTACTGCTCTTAGCTCTCAGTTTTTCTATTTTCTAATTACTTGAGAAGAACATGTTGATCATGACAGCCCAGCATAGGAACTCAGCCTAATGTATTCATATTAACTGGTAATTATGTCAGTGCAGTTATTATCCTGGCTATTTAAATATATTCATGCAGAGAGTGGGGTCAATACAATTATGAGATAAGAGCTGCAATTGGAGTGATGGATAACTTTTTAAGGACAGTTATACTAGGTTTGTGTATGGATACAGTCAAAACTCTCAAATTAAAATATGAAATACACTCACCTGTGGGATGGTGGTCAAATACCAAGAAGGATATAATGAGACTTTCTGGGATACAGAGGTCCAGGAGCAAGTCCTGCCTGCCACATACTAGACCTTTCCTTCCAGATCTTGCTCAGCATCATTCACTGGGAGATGCAGATAGCTTGAAACCACTTAGCTCCCTAGCTAATAGGAGATCAATCTGCCTCTCTCTGTCTTTCCCTCCTTTCACAGGCAGGTGTCTTCATGTCTATCTCATCACTACCTTCAGTGTCCTTCTCAACCCACATAATAAAATGCTCAGTCCATCAGATGTTCTGTTTGCTCTAGAGGTAGGCACCTGGAACAAACTGCAGCATCATCTCATTCACTGAGGGCCTAGATGTCTTGATGATCTTAAAGCTCTTGCTTCTTTTACCTGTTGTCATTAGTCTAGACCTTTCTTTGAGCAGAATGGCCACCCATAGCCTGTAAGTATCTACTACTTCTGCTATGCCTGTTCAATGTTAGTTCTGATCTTTTGGAGTCAGAGTTATCCCTCATATTTTCCTGATTGTTTTCACAACACAGGCCATCTTTTCAGACATCAGCCTTGGTCCTTCTTGTGGCCCTCTGACTTCCCACCTCCCTTGATATATATCAAAGTCTATACTGACCAAGTCAAAAATTAAAGCCTAGAAACAAATTCTTTAAACAATCTTCAAGGACATTGAGAAGACCATACTATAGCAATTTGTTGAAGTAGAGTGTTGGATTTTATTTTTTAGTTCACTTGAGTTTCAGAGAACCACTTATCACAACAATGTTTCCCTTACAAATTTCAGAATATGGTTTATGCAGAGACATTACCATAGTATGGAAACAATGAATCATCTCTGCATGGATTATATTCTTCTCTGTATTCTTTCTCCCTCTGTCATCCCTGGACACCAACAGTCTACAGATCTGAGAGTCATAGCCGAGATACAGCCAGTGATTGAAACAGTTGTCGCTGTTACTTTGTCACTCACAGTGAATACTAAGTTGAAGATAGAATGTGAGCTTTAAAGGCAGGTTTTGTTTCAGGTGCCCTTGGATACTACTGAACTTGGCTGTTTGATTTCACCGGGTTTGACTAAATGAAGATGTTTGTCTTATACCAGTAAAGTTAGAGCCGGTTAATGAGGCATCTCAGCTCATGGCTGAACCTCTCCTGCCACTCATCCTGATGGTTTGGAAAGGGAAAGGCTGTCTGCAGATGGCATATTGAATGTGGGTTCTAAACAGAGGCAAGTTTTATTCATGCTTCCAAACTCACTGTGCTCTCACATGAAGTAAAATGAATTTGACAGAAGAAGGGAATTTATAAGCAAGGCTTTTTGATTAAAGAAAAGCAGTAGCCTTAGTGGCTAAAGGGCAAATTTCAACTGAGAAAAGGGAGAAAAAGAAAAGATATATAAAATTTGAGGAATTTAATTTTTGCAGACTTTTTCTTCACATCTTATTTCGTCAGTCCAAAGCATCTTCCTGATGGGCAGTTTCAGATGACACATAACGATGAGTGTCTACAATGGCAGGAAACCCTCTGTCTTTGTAGCAGTTCGCTGTGCCCTCAAACTCTTTACAAAACCTCTCGTTGGTCATAGCTCTCTTCCTCTCAGCACTGTCAAAAGAATGAAAGTTGTGTAAAGGGCTCAAAGGTAGTACTTATACATGGAACAGGATATTGTGTCAACAACCTATTTTGAGAAACGACTCAATGTTTAAAGGTTGACGATGCCTAAAATGTAGAAAGTTTGATTCTTTGGAAGGTATGGGTTTTTGGTTGTTCTGTAAGACTGAGGGCTTTACAAACATCAAAGTGCATGTTCAGATGGGTATTGTGATGGCCCTCTTTTACTTTTTATTCAAGACCGGCTTACCCACACAAGTCTTTAGTAATTCCATATTAAACTCAATATTTATTTAAAAGGCTATCATGAATGACATTAGTTCTGTGACAGGGATTACACTGACTCTGTAGTTCACTTTAGGCTCTATGGACATTTTAATAATACTAATTTTCAAATCCATGGGACACCTTGCCATTTGTTTGTATTCTTTAGATGTTCTCTTATTTATATTCTCTCATACACATTTTGTAATTTTAATTGAATAGATATTTAATAATATTGGTTAGCTTTGTTCTTGAGTATTTTATGGTATGTTTGTTATGATTATGAGCAGAATTTCTCTCTAGATTTTTTTCCAGATAGGTGATGCCTTATTTAGGGTTTATATTGCTTTGATGAAACACCATTTCCCCTTGTCAACTTGACATACAAAAATATTACTGTTATGCCTAACTTTTCCTTTCTTTTTCATTCCCAAGATCACACACTAATATCAAGATTATAGTATAAATACTCTGAATTTTAGAAGCCCCATGGCTGCTGATGTTCTTGGCTGACCATCCCCGGCACTGTCATCTCCAAAGTGTTTAACCTCTTGCTGCAACTGGGGTAAACTTTCACCAATAGCTTCTCCTTGGTTCTCTCCAGGGACGTCTCGCCCTGCTACAGAGTACCAAGCCTCAGCTGTTCTCTATAACCTCCATATACCCTCAAAACTAGTAGCACCCGGGTGCCTCTTATACTACCAAGTACAACCTTGACCATTTGTGGAACACAGCTTCTGCATACTAACTCTGAAGATATGCTTCTCAAAAAAAAAAAAATTCAACTCAAAAATCTTGTTTTTTTTTTTAATCACCATTAATTCTTTAGCTTCAACTTAACAGCATTGATTATCCCAGCAAAAGAAAGGTTTCACTTTATTGGTTCTAGTATCTTGTTAATCTCAGCCAATTCTTCAATTTCAGCTAAACAGAACCCAGAACCACAGATTCTCAACTTGAAATATGCAATATCCCCAATAGAGTCTTTAACTGACCCTCAAATTTTTCCCTGGAATTTCATAAGCCAGGGCTCCACTATTTGCATTTTTAAAATATTCTTACCTTCCAAGTTTCCACAGAACAACTCACCAACCTTTGAACACTCAATAGCTTTTCTAGCTCAAAGTGTCAAAGCCATTCCACAGTCCTCCTGAAAACTACATGGCCAGGCCTGTCACAGCAATGCTCCACTATTGTGGTACTAACACATGTCGTAGTTAGGGTTACTATTTATGTGAAGAAACACCATGACCAAAAGCAACTTGGAGAGGAAATGCTTTATTTTACTTACATATCTGACAGTCTATTGAGGGAATTCAAGGCAGGAACTCAAAGTGAGTAGAAACATGGAGGCTAGAAGTGAAGTAGGGGTCATGAAGTGGTACTGCTTTCTGACTGGTTTGCCACGGCTTGCTCAGCATGCTTTTTTATTTTTATTTAAATTTTTTATTTAAAGGGTTGTTTTTTTTTTTTCATTTGTACCAACCACAGTTCCCCCTCAGTCCCCTCCTTCCATTCTCCTCTTTCTTCCCCAACCCCATCCATTCCTCAGAAAGAGTAAAGTTTCCCACGGGTAATCAACAAAGTCTGGCATATTAAGTTGAGGCAGGACCAAGGCCCTCTCCCTTATATCAAAGCTGAGCAGTATATTCCTCCATAGGGAATAGGCTACAAAAAGTCAGTTCATTCACTGGGGATAAATCCTGATCCCACTGCTATTGGTCCCACAGACTGGACAAGCCACAGAACTGTCACCCACATTGTTGGGCCTAGTTTGGTCCTATGCAGTTTTCCCAGCTACTAGTCTAGAGTCAGTGAGCTCCCACTAGCTCAGGTGAGCACTCTCTGTGTGTTTCCTCATCATGATCTTGACCCCTTTGCTCATATAATCCCTCTTCCATCTCTTCAACTGGACTCCTGGAGTTCAGCCCAGGGCTTAGTTGTGGATCTCTGCATCTGCTTTCATCAGCTACTGGATGAAGGTTCTATGATGACAATTAGGGTGGTCATCAATCAGACTACTGGGGAAGGCCATTTCAGGGACCCTATCCTCTATTGCTAAGAGTCTTAGCAGGGGTCATCCTTGTGAATTCCTGGGAATGTCCCTAGCACCAGATTTCTCTTATTACAGTTCTTCACAGATTTCTAACGAATTCTCAACTCCAGAGGAAAAAACAAACAAACAAACAAAACCAAAAAAGCCCAGAAGAGCCAAAGCAATCCTGTACAATAAAGGAACCTCCAGAGGCATCACAATCCCTGACTTCAATGTATAATAATATAGAGCTATAGTAATAAAAACAGCTTGGTATTTGCATAAAATACACATGTGGACCAATGGAATTTAATCAAAGACACTGACATTAATCAATACACCTAGATCACCTGATGTTTGGCAAAGAAGCCAAAATTGTACAATGGAAAAAAAAATCTTTAACAAAGGGTGCTAGCATAACTGGATGCCAACATGTAGAAGATTGTAAATGAATTCATATATATTGCGATGCACAAGACTCAAGTCCAAGTGGACCAAAAACCTCAACATAAATCCAATTACATTGAACTTGATAGAAGAAAAAGTGGGAAGCAGCTTTGAATGCATTGGCACAGGAGACTACTTCCTAAATATAACATCAGTAGCACAGACACTGAGATTGACAATTAATAAACGGAACCTCCTGAAACTGAGAAGCTTCTGTAAGGCAAAGGATACAAGTCAATAACACAAAATGGCAGCCTACAGAATAAAAGAAGATCTCCATCAAGCTTGCATCTGACAGAGGGCAGGTTGCCAAAATCTATAAAGAACTCAACAGAAGAAACTCAAATGGCTGAAGGGCATTTATGGAATTGCTCAATATCCTTAGTCAACAGGGAAATGCAAATCAAAATGACTCTGAGGTACCATCTTACACCTGTCAGATTGGCTAAGATCAAAAACACCAATGACAGGTTATGCTGGGGAGGATATGGAGTAAGGGGAACACTCCTCCACTGCTGGTGAGAATGCAAACTTGTACAGCCACTTTGGAAATCAGTGCGGCAGTTTCTCAGAAAATCGGGACTCAATCTATCTCAAGACCCAGCAACACCACTCTTGGGCATATACCAGAGGATGCACATTCATACCACAAGGACATTTGCTCAACTAAGTACATAGCAGCATTATTCACAATAGTCAGAACCTATAAACAACCTAGATGCCCCTCAACCAAAGAATGGATAAAGAAAATGTGGTACATTTATACAATGGAATATTACTCAGTGATAAAAAAAACAATGACATCTTGAAATTTGTAGACAAATGGATGGAACTATAAAAAAACCATCATGAGTGAGGTAACCAAGACCAAGAAAGATAAAAATGGTATGTACTCACTCATAAGTGGGTATTAGATGTAAAGAAAAGTGTAACCAGGCTACAATCTACAACCCTTGAGAAACTAGGAAACAAGGGGAAGACTCTAAGAGAGACATGGATGAATACTCCTAGGAAGAGGAACTAGATTAGATCTCCTGAGTAAATTGGGAAGGGGAGGGAAGAGAAGGGTGGAGGAGAACATAAAGGAATGGGATAATTGAGCTGGGGGAAGAACAGACAGGGAGAGCAAGGAAAGAGATGTCTTGATAGAGGCAACCATTTTGTAATAATACAGCTTACTTTTTTCTATAAAACCTAGGACTACAGCCTAGGGGTGGCACCACCCACAATGGACTGGGCCCACCTACATCAATCACTAATTAAGAAAATTCTATATAGGCTTGCCGACAACCAGGTCTTACAGAGGCATTTTCTTAATTGAAGTTCTTTCCTCTCAAGTGACTCCAGCCTGTGTCAAGTTGACATATAATGAGCCAGGACTGGTGACTTATTATTGTACATAAATGTTATTATCTTTTGTATGTTGGTGCTTCAGCTCTGAAAGGATTATTTTAGTTATTTTTTTAATGTTCTATATAAAAAGTCATGTCATCAAGAAGCATTGACATTTATACTATAATTTATGTTATGTGCCTATGCGTGGGTGAGTATGTACAAACATGGGCCATGCATTTGCTGGGATGCACATGTGCAACCCACAGTACAAGTTTCAGGAGTCAGTTCTCACCTTGAATTTTGTTGAGAGCAGTCTTTCTTATTTTTTCTTTTCCTGTACTGCTCATCAGAGGCGAACTGGCTGGGGAGATTTACATCAATTTTTCCTGTTTCCACCTCCCATTGGAAGGGATGTTGGAATGCTAGGGGTGGAGATGTGAGCTTCCACACCTGGCTTTTTCCATGGTTTCTAGGAATAGAAATTAGGTTTTCAGGCTTGTACAGCTAGTCATCACCCCAGGGTGGAAAGACAGACTCACGTTTCGACTTCCTCTTTTGCAATGTGAATAATTTTAAAATTTATTTCACCTAATTAATCTTACTGTCACTTCTAGTCTTGAGTTCTATAAAAGGACTGGGAGTGGGTAGCGACTTTGCTCTCAAGTGCTCCCAGAACAGTATGGTATCATTGGCGGTTGACTTTCTTTGGATTATTGCTTCCTATTCATAGAAGCATAGGAAATGTCTAGAAAATCATTCTAGCTATTTCATATAATGTGAATACTTTTAGTTTCACCAGTGAGAACTCGGTTTAAACATTCATCATGCTCGTCAACATGTTGCTATTTTTATCACTAACACATCCTTTCTGACATTTAGTATGCTAATTAGCCAAGTGTAGGTTATTGAGCATGATACAGGTACCAGAAGTACTTGTGCATCTCCCTGAGTATGAAAGAGTGTTAAAGGACCACTCCCATGTGATGATTGCTGTGGTTTATTGAATACTCCGACTCCTGAATCATTGATAAGAATGCTTATAGCTTCCAGCCCCATTAAAGCTCAGCTGGAATCACACATTTTAATTAGTAGCATTGCGTATTGTCATGATGCTGTCTCTGATGATATGGCTGTGATGTGTATCCCTGTGTGCTCCTTGTTAGCAGCAAGAAACACTTCAGCCAGAAGCCATTCAGTCCATTTCTCTTCATCCAGTTGTTCAGAATTACATAGCAGTTTATGCCAGTTACTGTGAAGAAAAACAGGATTATTTTTCATATTAGCAAACTAATGTCTACTTGTAAGCCATATAATGTATATGTAGCCTTGTTGTAAGGAGAGGTTTGCTTGTTGGTTCCTGTCTGCTTAGCCTCAAAATAATCACACAGAAACTTTATTAATTAAATCACAGCTTGGCCCATTAGCACTAGCTTCATGTTGGTTAACTCTTACATATTAATTTAACCCATTTCTATTAATCTGTGTAATCGCCACGTGGCTGTGGCTTACTGGCTAAAGTTCTGTCTGGCTCAGGTGGGGATACATGCCTTTCCTATTACTCCACGCTTTTTTCTCTCAGCACTCAGTTTAGTTTTACCTGCCTACCTCTATTCTTTGGCCCTATCAGGCCTAGCCAGTTTTCTTTATTAATTAACCAATCATATTCACAGCATACAAAGAAGAATCCCATATCACCACCTGGAAAAATAGAACTTTGTGAATCCACATTGCCTTAAAGGGTAATACTTTGTTTACCCACCATTCCATAGTTTCCCTTGGTCTCTGCCACCTTTGTTCCTTCTGGATTGATTTGTCTTTGCCACCATCCTGCCCACATTTACAAAGAGTCATGGGTTAATTCCCTAACCTCTTGAGACAGAGAAAGGAAGTTTCAAATTTAATGAGCATTTCTAGCTTTGGTAGTTAACCTAGAGTCACTTCAGGGTCCCTCACGGTTCCTTATCTCAGTGCTAAGAGTGAGATGGATGCTTCAGGGACTATTCCTGATCCAAGGTCACAGGGGTCATAGGAAAAGACTTGTTACAGCCTCATAGACACCGGAGCCATCACTTAAGAATGCCCTGGCTGGGTCATCAGCTTCCCTTCTCTGTCCAGTCAGACTCTTAGCTAAATGACACTTCATTCTTTTTCCAGCACTCGCCTCTAACATCTTCCTTCCCCTGGCTAGTTTTAAGATTAAAGAAACTGCAGTGCTTTAAAAATCACACCAGAGAACCTGTGTCAGATGATAAGGGCAGGCTCACTAAATATTTACCTGTCCAATATCCTTAGAGAAAAGGCAGTGGAGACTACACGAGTTAAGATTCAGTTTTCTAGAAAAGACAGAAAAGGAAATCAATTGTGTACAAATTGTAGAACTAGCTCTTAAAACCTCAGGTTTAAGCATGTGAAATAACAATAACAAATAACAAAGACCAAACAATAAACATCAACAGCAAACAACAGCAACAGCACACAACAAACACCAAAAACCACAATGAATAACAAAAGAGATCAACAAATAACAAACCACAGTAAAGGAAACCCAACAGGCCTAGATGGGAAGGGTTCAGCATTGATGAGAGGGTTCAGTCAGGGAAATAAAGACAGACTAGATGCTTTGTAACCTTTCATTATGTGTAAGTCTAATTTAGAATTAGTGGCCAGAAAACACAAGTAACATTTTAAGAGGTCCAAATATACTAGCACTCTATCAGGCAAAGATTTATCTCCAACTTCTCCATGCAGTAATTTTCGTCCTTTGCATCCTGCTCTGTGCTGGTAGTGGGCAGTTCTTCACTTTTCATCCACACTTTGAGTAGCACACAGAAAGACAATAAATACAAACACTCTTCGTGTTTGGTGATGCCTGGTTTTGTTGACGGTGTCTCTCATACTTTTGACTATGCTTTCGGATGCTTTATCTTTCCTACATCCTCTCTGGTTCTCACAATCGGTGATTGACAGGTCTGCATATTCTCTCTCTAATGCACCCTTGCTTCGGCTTCTCTGCTTTATTACTCCCTTCTTTCTACTACTATCATGGTAAAAAACACTTTTGCTAGAAACTCCCGGTGGGATTCCTTGTTTCTGGTTGCCTTCCTCCAGCATCTCACACTGAATATAAAACTGCTCCTCCTGTAGACAGCTGAGATCATGGCCCTCTGAAAGCATTTGAAGATCTGATTCGATTGCCCCCTGCCCTTGGCTGATGAATTTTAACCACACTCATTGTGTCTTTGTGTAGTCTGTTCACCAACTACACGCACAACTCTAGCTTCTGTAATTCCTTAATGCATATTACTGCCCAGACAATCTCCTATTTAGCCTTCTTTGTCTTAGGAATAACCCACACTATCCCCATGATCTTTCTTATCAAGACATTCCCCATCTTCTTAGACTTGAGTAAGATGCCATTAATCTCATAAGGCCTTGCTCTCTGCCTTCTGCCTCTCGTTGTCTACATTTCCCCTCCTCAGAACTTCTGTCTAGCCGGACTAGTGTTCTAGTAGTGCACATATTATGGTCTGTTTTACAGGGTTGTTGCTGTCAATTTGTTTTATTAATAAGATTTTGTCTAACCCTGTTAACAAACAATTTGTTATTTTGGATTGAATTTGGGATCTTACACAAAAGTAAGCTTGTTTCTTTCCTGCAGACACCAAGACAATGAGATCTTTTTCTTTCTATGTAGTCCAGAAATGGAGAAAAAGCCCGGCACAGAATAAAAGTCATAACTCATTTCTCTTACATCCCACTAGTACATTTCATGTACACATAAGAAAATCTTTTATGCACATCTTAACCTCTTTCCTCCTACAGAGCAAGGCTCTTTCTGTGACATAACCTTCATTCCTCTTTTGTGATTTTTGTTTTGCTTTGCTTGTTTATCACATATTTTAGAATGTCATGAACAACGTTGGCCTTTCCTTTACATGGTCATTCTTTTGGTTAGAGACAGACACTGACTTTCCTCTGAAGGATGGCTAACATTAGTAATCATCACGTGACTTAGCTATGGTGAATCATAGTCCAGGACCATTGCCATAGTGATTGTCAAGGAGCCTCATTTGGAACATTGAAATGTCAAGAGTCAGGGAAACCTTATTTTGATGACTGAAATAGTAAAGTTTTCTCCTAGGTGGGTTGCTGACATCTAAGCCCTGGCATCTAAACAGGAGGTGTTGAAAGTAAAATTTGATTCTCTTTAGCCCTCCAGGAAGAACTGGCCTACACTGAGGAAAACAGACCCACATGATGCAGAGACCATGTGATAAGGATGTCATTTGAGGTTCAGAATCTGCAGTGAATTTTCCGTTTGATTAAGCAATTTTTAACTGGATTGTATTTTTATGTAGAAGTTTAAAGTTTTGTATTCTGTGTCCAACTATAAGGTAAACACTGAGAAATATTATATTTAGTGGGGAGGTTATTCTTTTTTTTTTAATTTGTAGAGTGAGAGACAGTCTTCTCATCTACCTCAAAGTTACTTTCAGATTGACAGACCAGGATATAGATCAGTGACAGTCACAAACTACATTCAAGAGGGTTTTAAATTTTGTTATTTGTTTGTTTATATATCCAGGAGCAGATTTAGTAGACCCAATCTTTATACTAGGTAATTTTTAATGAAATGAATTATCAAGCATATAGAAAATCTTTCAGAGAAATAGCAAAATAAGATACACGGCAGTGACATCCTGCCTGAAAAGGATCCATCTCATAATTGCATACAGAAGTTAAGGTTCCAGCCGGGCGGTGGTGGCGCACGCCTTTAATCCCAGCACTTGGGAGGCAGAGGCAGGCGGATCTCTGTGAGTTCGAGACCAGCCTGGTCTACAAGAGCTAGTTCCAGGACAGGAACCAAAACAACAGAGAAACCCTGTCTCAAAAAACCAAAAAAAAAAAAAAAGTTAAGGTTCCAGTGGATTTAAAGCTCACATTTTGTTATCTGATAAATTTAATGAGTAACATAAAAATAATGGTGCTTAAGGAGATAAACAACTCTAACTCTGAGCCTTTGGACAGGCACTCTTTCAAGCCTTATATATTGATCTGAGTCTCAGAAAAGAGCATGATACAACTACTTCTGTCTTTTTTTTTTTTTAAAAAAAAACTGTTTGCTATGCAATGCTTGGATCTATGGTGCTGTGGGGAAATGGTCTGTACCCTGTCAATTATATTTTAAATAAATGCTGATTGGCCAATAGCCAGTCAGGAAGTATAGGTAGTAGGGGCAATGTGAATTCTGGGAAGAGGGAAGTTTCAGTCTGAAGGCATCATGCAGACAGAGAGGAAGCCAAACACAAAGTAAGCAAGATGTAACTACTTCTTCGTAAAAGGTACCACACCACGTGACTAACACAAACAAGAATTATGGGCTAATATTAGTTATAAGAGTTAATAAGAAGCCTGAGCTATAATTAATGTAGACCTCAGTATGATTCTTTGGGATTGAACAGCTGCAGGACTGGGTGGGACAGAAACCTCTGTCAACATTATGGAAAGGGAAAAGTAATATAAGAAAGATAAAGATTACTTAGAAATAGCCTTAAAGAGGAAGTCAATCTTTTATATGAGTAAGAGTTCAGAGGTACATTTGCAGCAAGAAAACATTTGAATATGATCCTTGCTTTTAGTATAAAGTTGTTTAGACTTGGATTTTAGCTGCCCATATCTTAGGTTTTATCTGAAGCTAGGTAACCAGGTAATTCAGAATAAGGTGTGGTTCTCTATTATAGTTCCTGATTTGCAGTATAAGAAGTTGGCACTGTAAATTTAATGTACCCTCCAAGTTAAAAATTATTCAAATTCTTTTCAAAGGAAGATTCAACACATTTTCGAATCATAGTTAGCTAAAGAAAAATAGAAAGAAAGACTGAGTGAAAAGGAGAGTTCACACATGCAAATGATAATTTCTAAGATTCAGCTGGAAGAAACACAAGAGTCTCCATATATATAAAATAAAGATCAAGTAAAAGTAAGAGCTTGAAGATGGCACCCTCAGTTCATTTCTGCAATGTCTGAGCTAACTGATATGGAAGCCAAGAACCAAATCGTGTATAAAATATTGAGCCTTGCAACCACCCAGCCCAGTAATCAGGAAGAGGGTTTGGTGAACAAAACAGAGGTTGCCTGAATAGTCATCCTTTATAGGTGGAAGGTGAGGGAAGTTACTCCCATTTTTCCTAAGAATTATTAGATGAATTATTCAGCATGGCACACCTGTTCAGACAGGTGCAGTCTAGTAGGCAGAGATGGATTTTGTCCCAATCTTCCTTTCTGAGGTACCACCCAACTATACTCCTTGTCAGCCATCTGAGTCAGAGCTCGTCTCTAAAATTAGCTCTTGGACAAATACACAAGAAACATTTATTTCTTTGGAGTCTGAGTTAATTAAAGACAGTCAAAGTGAAATCAATGCTTTCTCAAGAGCATTAACATTGCTGCCTATCAGGGGAGCTGCAACTATTAGCTTAGACCTAGAAATTTAATGGGTTCATCAACAAACTGGCTCAGCCACAGCCAGCAGGTCAGGGTCTACATATGGTCCCTTACCCCTTTTGTAGTGATGGATATAGGGACTTGATAAGCTACGTAAGTGTTTTATAACCTATATGTATATAAATGCTTACTTAGAGATAAATATGCTGATGTATCCTTTTAAATTGATATGTTGACTCTGACTCATAGGGAGACTGTACATAAAGACAGTACTTTTGTGGCAGTTATTTAAGATCAAATGACATCATAAGGTGAAGTCTGAATACAATAGCACTGATGCCTTTATGAGAAAAGTGAGTGAACCTAAGAGATTTCTCCTTGTCCATCTTTCACGGAGAAGAAACCATGTGAAGACACCATAAGAAATGTGGCTCTATGCCAGTCAGGAAGAGAGTTGGAATACAATCAAGATGCTACCCTGCTCTTCTGTTTATAAAGCACAGAAGTAACTTCACAGTGATGGAGTTTGGGAAGACCAAGTTTCTGGTATGTGATGTCAGCTGTTTCACTATAGCCTTACATGATGGAGAACCCTTGTTAGCCAATTATCTTTAAATCATTTGCAACTATACTAGACAGTAATCTTGAAACTTAACCATCACTTTACTTTTGCACCACCCTTTAAAGAGAACATTGCCCCCATGACAGCTGGAAGCAATCCTAGAGGACGATGTCCCCTCTCCCCAAATAGTTTGTCCTCAGAGTTGGGAACACCATTTAGGGGTTGTTGATTATTATTTGTATAATGTAGGGTTGGGGTAGAAACTATGTAGGTTCAAACAGAGGGGGGAATAATGATAGTGGGTAATAGAGTGAATACTTGTGAGCTATTATTTATGGATAATAGGGCTGGAGAGATGGCTCAGTGGTTAAGAGCATTGTCTGCTCTTCCAAAGGTCCTAGGTTCAATTCCCAGAAACCACATGGTGGCTCACAACCATCTGTAAAGATGTCTGGCGCCCTCTTCTGGCCTTCTGGCATATTTATGGATAATTTACATTGGTATATTGGTATTGATACAAGTTCTAATTATATTTGTTATTTCCGTTTATAATATTTGCATACCTATGCAAAGTCATTCTATCAGATTGTATATATGCATGTTTCTACCTCTGTTTAGGACATTTTGCATATTGATACAACTTTTAGGATATATTTTCATATTGCATTATATATTACTTTTACCTCTGAACAAGATACTTATACATTATCTACATTTTGAGGTCATTGCCCTCATTTGCTGCACATTCATTTACAGTTATTTAATATTCTGACATGAAGTCTCGGTCCTTAAGTTATACAGGTATTAAATATTATAGGTCAATAGTTGTTCATGTTTGTTATACATATAGTCAGAATAATTAGGTTTTTTAGATACATAGAGATTCTATTCTGTTTAGATAGGTAATCTTCAAGCACTTCAAGGGTCTGCAGAATATGGCATTTAAATAACTTAGGGTTCTGTTGATATGAGACGTGATTGCTCCTTACAGCATCAATCTATTCCCAAGAGAATGTTGAGCACCGAAGACACTCCACTCAGAGTTTGTTCTTCTTGGCATTGTTGACCATGCCTTGACCACTGACAAAGTACAAGGTATCCGGACTGGATAACAGGACACAAGGAAAAGGACTGCCAAAACCTTGCCAAGTCAAGAAGATAAGATGGTTCTGAAAAATTTTCTGCCACTGAAAATGGTCTGTTAGTTACGCTAGACCTTAGCCAAAGTAGGTTGCTTCAGTGTTGCCAATGAGACTTGGGGTGATTGCTTAGGTAGCCAATTGTCTCCATCATATATTGCTCACTTTGGAAGCTACTTGATTGCACTTTCTGCCTACTCAAGTAATTTCATCGCCCTTCTCAGGCCTTCAGTGAGGTTGAAGATTAGATAATCATAGTTATGTTCCTCTTATGATTTAGCCAAGCTTATTTCTGATGCAAGAAACATTCTTTGAAACAGAATGTTTATTAAAACATGTATCATGTGTTTCTTGCTTAATATTGTTTACATTGTTTGTAATTTTATACTTGATATCTGTTTTTATTGTATATAGTTTTGTATTGGGTTTGGATTGCTCTTGTTTAGACAAAAGGGGGAGGTGATAGAAAAGCCTTGTTAGCTGATTATCTTTATGAGGTGAGTCCAAGTTAAGGCATGGCTTTCTAGGACCTGGAGAAAACTGGTGCACAACCCAGGTGCGTGCTCTTTCTCTGTGTGATTCCCATGAGACACAGCTGAGCTTGGACTTCTCATTCCTGTTTCGTGAGTTTTCCACTTATAGTAAATAAAAATATAATTGTTTTATCCTTTGACCAGCCTGGTTATTTCCTGAATCGAGCTATTTTCTACACTTAAAAAAACTGAAAAATGAAGAACAAGAGACCGAGTAACCTTTTTATACCTGACAAAAAAAGCAGAGAAGTGGGAACACATTTCTGTAAGCACTTTGTACAGTGGCACTACTCTGTCTACTAGGAGAGATTCCACTGGAGCAAAATGCTTCTTATTGGCTCCTATTTTACAATATTTGCTTTGGGCGTTAGGTTTCTAACAGACAGGCTTAAGTATACACTAAAAGTATGATATGTATCTGTCTGTCTATCGTCTATCTTTCTCTCTGTCCATCATCTATCTATTCTCGTCTGTCTGTCTGTCTGTCTATCAAATATGTTTTACACAATTGAAAACTACTCATTTTGTTTTTTATTTTCTTCCCACTTTTATGTTGCACCTCACAGTGAAGTATTAAGTATATACTAATATTTAATTCCAAAAGAAGGAACAGGGTTTTCCAAAGAATATACTATTATTATTCAATGTGCTGTTGCCATGGTGAGTGGTCCTCAATGTAAAAACTAACGCGAGGATCACTCCAGAAACCCTCTCAAGCTCATCTCCTTTCTAGGTGTTTCATCAGAAGCCTTAGACAAAATCAACAAAGATGGGTGTGTCTTTACAACAGCTCATCCAGAGCATCTTCCAAAATGGTCTTTCCTCCTCACTTCCGAACTTCAGAAAGAAAATAGTCCCATCAGACTGATGGCATTGCCAGATCATAATCTTTGAGGCTTTTTCAACTGTCGCTTGCATACATATTCTAGGTCACCAATCCAGTTTAGGATAGTTGCATGTTTTTTTTTTTTATTTCTATAGCTCTGTAGCCCTATTCAATGCACAGAAAAAGTTCTACTAATCTCTTGGGTGTGAAGCAAAACTCTTAGGTTTATATAATCACCTATTCTAAAGGTTTGGCTGAACTATCCTTAATCAAGGAAACAGTGGCAAGGGCCTAAAAGATGGCTCAGAGGTTAAGAGCATTCTTGAATGTGAGTTTGGTTCTCAGTAGCCACAGGGTGACTCATAACTGGTCTGTAACTCCAGTTCCAGGGGATCTGATGCCTTCTTCTGGTATCCACCGACACTGAGCAGAGATGTAATATAGGACCTGCTCATAGGGGTCAACACCTTGACTGGGAGTTTATTGCATCACCCGTCTTCAGTCTTCCAAACATCGAACGTCTCATTCCATGCTAAGCGAAAAAGACTGAACAGTCCTTTTATTTTCTAGACAAAACTACCAGACCTTTATCTAGCTTACTGCTTTTATTTTTTTTAATTAGCCTATTAATTTTAATCAGGTTTAGTTGTCTGACCCCATCTGAACTTTGCACTACAAAGGTCAAAATTAAGAATCCAATCTAGACTTCAAAAATTGTGCAGCAGATCTGGGAAGTTTTAACTTATGCCTATGAACCTACTTGGAATAAAAGTGAGAAAGGAACAAATAGCTTGTTGCATAGAAACCACAGCAGCAAACTGGAGTGCAGAAAGCAAAACAACAGCAATAATTTTCTATCCTGATTTAAAATTGAATAGGAATTTCCACTTAGAAAGCTAACGCTATCTACGAGTAAGTTTTACCCCCCCTAAATCATGGTAGTAAGTGCAGTTTGAACAATACATCTTGATTGGAACAAGATAGGAAGAAATTTCATTAAAGCAAGAGGTTTCTCTAAATTTATTAGCAACCCATTTTCTTATCTATGTTTACTGTAAATGCTTAAAGAAATAGAATGCACTAGAAATGTCCCAAATCACTAATGTGTCAATTTTAGTTTCCAGTGTTATCAGCACATTTTTCTGATGATAATACACTATAGTTCTTAAGTGCATTTTCACCATATTGTTGAGGTTAAAATTAGCATAAGCAAAAATGCTCTAAGATACAAAGAGTGAAATAACCTCTCAAGAGTTTTCTTTATTTCCAACCATAAATAATGTATTTTATTCTAAAAATAATACAATAAAAATAGGAACTTTTATTGATGACTACTAAAGCTATGCTCTCTGAATTGATGAAGCTCTGCAGGTGACAATCAAATGGCAATATTTCAAGGTATACTATCTTTTTTCTGAAGAACCAAAGCTCTTTTTACATTTGAAGACACTCATTTTCCCATTCCTATCCATCCTGATTCTACCCTTGCTATCACCACATGGCTCTAACTGGAACCCTCTTTTTACTTTCTGACTTCCTCTTCTGATGAACCAGGCATGAATGCCTTAATCATCCATTTTGAACAGGTTTCAGTTTAAGGTTGGAGTGAAAGAATCAAGAATGATAGGAACATATTTTAATTTATGAATAATAAGCTCTGAGATATCTGGACCAATTTCCATTATCTAAGCCTCGCATAGAGCAAAAAGACCTTCTTACCCCAGGGAATTGTCTGGTAGCTAACACGCAGAAAGGAACAGAGTTTAGTGGCCAACAGAGACTTAATGGTGAAATTCCCTGTCCTAGCTTTTCTGCCTGTTCCTCTTTTATGAAAAGTGAGTATCTCAATTTCTGTTTAAGTTAGTTCAGGATGAGTTTCCTGCAAAAGTATTTGCTTTTGCGTTCAAATAAATTATTCCAAATAGAAGTATGGTTGACTGTACCATCCAGTCTCTTTTCACTTGAAATAGCCAACATGATTTTGGAGAAAAAGAAAGTGTCAGATTGGAGAAGTAGCTCAGTTGTGGAGTACCTGATATGATCTTCAAGGCATCCTCAAGTTCCTTTAAATGGAGACTGTGCCTTTTTGTTTGCTGGCAACCCAGACCCAAATAATCACACAGAAACTCAAATTACCAGGCGCAAGGGAGAACAGATCACGAAACACACAACGAAACCCACTTTGAGAGTTTATTAAAAAGAAAGACACATGCACGAAGGACTGAGGAAGTTGGTGAAGGGAGAGAGTGTGGAATGGACATGTCCAGCTTTTAAAGGCTGTGCACACAGGGGCTTAAATAGCTGCTTCATGCGTAGGTGACAGGGTGCACACAATTGCATCATGCATAGGTGACATGATCATGCTGCATGTGGGTCACATAGGGTCTGAAGACCCTGGGTGGCTATGCAAGTTGCCTGAGCACTTGTCAGTACCTGTGTGGACCTGGAAACCGGAAGTGCCAGCCAGAGCACTGTGTGGTGAAAACTATAACAAAAACTATATTAATTACACTGTTTGGCCAATAGCTTAGGCATATTCCTAGCTAACTCTTATATCTTAAATTAACCTTCATTAAATCTACCTCATTTTCTACATGTCTTGTTTCTTTGGCGGCTGGTTTGTGTATTTCTCCTTTGGCAGCTACATGGCATCTACCTTTATTCTGCCCTGTCGTAGCCCGAAGCAGCTTCTTTATTAACCAATGGTATTAAAACATATTCACAGCATACAAAGGGGAATCCCACATTAGGTTTGAATTCTAGCACTGAAAAAACTATAACTTGAAAATCCAGTAACATATATATGCCAAAATATATTTTCTGTCATAAAAATATTTCAAATGTTTATAAATCAAATTTGCACTTTTCTAGATTTCAGAAAAATAACAAAAGAACTTGAATGGTAAATGTTTTTTTAATGGAATTTTATCCATAGTTTTTCCCATAGAATAATTGACAAAAACTTACCTTTATTTCCTATGCTAGAGTCTAAACATGTTTATGCCCATTTAGATGAAAAGAAGTCTCCAAATAAAACCAGGAACAGACCTTGACCTCCTCAACCATAGACTTTTATAATAGCTCTTTCAGGATGTGTACTGTCTTGTAATAGAGCAAACATCATATACAAATTTATCTGCGGAGGCATAGATTCTAAAGTTGTACCCACTAGCTAAATATGACTGTGAAATGAATAAGTAGCTGGAAGATTGACAGATCCCAAGAAACTTATTTTTATCATGAAAAAATAAATAAGCTTTACCCTATTGTCTCTAGTTGCATTAATTTTCTTCATTAGCATCAGCATCAAGTTCACAAATGCTACAAATAGACTTTAAAATACTTTGCATACTGCTTCCTTTTTGCTATAGATAATACAAAATAACAAAAATGGAGAAGAAGCAAGAAATGAAAGCAGTGATTTGTATTGTGGGTTTATTTACAGTTGCTGTGAGTGGAAGGAGAGGCTACATTGTGGGATTGATGGATGAGTGATCGTTGGTGCCAGATGTTGACCATGACAGGTGCATAATAAAAACACCCTTTGTGGTTTTCCTTCAGAATTCCAAGTATATTTGTAAACAGGGGAAACATCTGCTCATTCTTTCTCTCACTGACAGATTGCTATAACTCCTGGGACTGTAACTTTTTAAAAATCTGGAGCATTATTTTTTTGTGAAATCATCAATGCATTATCTAAATGTTTTTCATAAACGAAATGGAAAATTGTAGTCAGTGCTTTTCATTGACTACAGTCGTTTTACTTACTAAATGGTTGCACTGTCTTGCAATTCCTGGCCATCTGTCTTTTGGTTCAAAGAAAAGTTCCAAAAGATTAATTAAAACAGCAAAATCCATTGATTATAACTTCAGGCCTGCAAAATTATGCTTGCCAACTCACTCCATATTTCCATCAGGTCGGCCTATAGTTAGCATGGTTTGACAGCTATGATGCAAATGCTAGTAGCTAAGTTAAAGCATGGGTATAAAGTTGCATGAACAGGATGCTCTATATTTGGAACTGGTAGCTTCAAGGTGATCATCACTGGTACATACTATGCAAGTAGCATGACTGTAGCTTTTGAAGGATAGGATTACATAGAAAGAAGTTATCAATGTCCTGTAAAGGCATGGGAGCTCAGTTTATCCAACAGAATGAAGATGTGTGTTGAGATCTGTCTTAAATTTTATATTGTGTGGGCAAATGCAAAGGAGGGAGTCACTGGTCTCTTTTAGATGGCAGGTCTGTGTCAGGTACAGGCTGATTCTGGGGATAGAGTGGGAGAGGAAAAGAAGGGTTCCAACTGAGTGGCATGGACTTTTAAATTTAGCAAGAGAAACACTGAGCTTTTTATCCATATTTTCAAGGCAATTTATAATCAAACAATCCCCCAAATTCAGTGTATACTCCTTTTCTTTGATATCAAAATGTGGCTTGTGGTGAAATAACCCTTGTTTAAAGGAAATTTTAGTCCATATTTTGATGTATAAGTAGAGTAAGGTTTGGGACAATATGCACACTCATTGTGAGCCTTTAATTCTTCACCCGTGTGGAAATCAGGAGGATGGATTAGGGGCTGTAGCACAAATAGGCATCCGTAATTTCACTTTCTTCTTTCACCATGTTGAAATATGCTGAAAAATTCCTGTAATGGGGCCCTTGGGTTGAAATTTGGATTTGGTCTTTATGAGTTGTGAATCCCTTAATACATTCAAAAGTAGAAACGAATAGATGTGTGTTTTGTGGATCAGACCTTTGGCGAAGCTTATAAAGGTCTTACCAAATCATCAGAACCCTTTCTTTTAAAAGAGTGGAGGAAAAAGAAGGTTATTTCCATATACAAATACTTTTCAGTTTTCTGTTTTTACCTGCAGGGGAAGTGTAGGCTTCCCTCTTGCTTTTAAGGCTCTCCACCAATATTACTCTGAGAAAACTGAAACTTGCCCTTAGCACTTCAGGGTGCCTACTGATGTGCTACTTCTTGGGAACAGTGTTCTTTTTCATTTCTGATTGTGGAATAAACAATATTATTTCCTCTTTAAGGACTACTAAGCTGTAGGAAGAGAGGGAATTTCCTAGGTTTGTGGAAATAATACAGCTGCACTGTAGGAGACTACAGAACTTATTAGAACTGAACAATTAATTTTTTTTTCCAGAAAGTTGAGAACACAGCTGGACATTATGAAAATGTACTGGATCTGGCAATGGCCAGATTTGGCATTATTTCCTGGCTCCATCCCTTACTAGCAATGTCACTGTGGATAATAAATTTAATATCTTTGAAGTTCAGCATCATCATCTATAAAATGCAAGCTGGCAATATCTCCATTATGTAGATGTGACCATACATGGTGATTTATGCAGTGTGACTAGCCGGTTGGTTCAGTGGATGAGAATAGCTGTCAGAAAAAAAAAAATGTGGTTAGGGAAAATAAAGGCATCATTAGCAACAGTGTTAATAACCTTTTACAAGTGGAACATATGCACCGTCTTGTTTAAGCATCACAATAACAGAATCATTGTCTCCATCTCACATAAAGGAAAGTTGCTCAAGGATATTGAGGTAGAAATCAGTGTAGTGGGTATGGTCCATAAACATCTTCCAGAGCCTGTTCTTAATGCTTAGTCTAGAATTACTCTCTTGGTTATTATGAGAAACAGGCTTGAGGCATACACTTCTGACAATTTAAGCTTTGAGATTAATTGTGTATCCCACTGTAGCTCCTACGTACCTAGAACTCAGGATAGTATCCAGGTTGGCTTCAAACTCATGACACTCTGATTACAAGACAACCCACAAGACTTGGCTTGATTTTCATGATGCCCAGAAACCCTCATGTACAGAATGTCATTAATATGTTCAACGTTGTCTCATCTCCACGTAGATTTTCCCTGAGTGCTTGCTTTTTTAAGTTGGTAACAGAAACAAACTTATTGAAGGCTGAAATGATCTTGGGATTATAGTTTGGCCACTAACCCAAGAGTAAGAAACAAATGCACAGGCAAATTCTAAGGAGTAAAACACAGGTGAATTGGGGTTACCATAAAATTTTAGGATGGGATGCCTAGTGTATTCTAGGAAAGTCATTATGCTTCCTTGGAACCAATACACAGTTAAACTTGATAGATATTTTTAAATCAGCCTACCTAAGGAGATGAAGAAGTTTTTCCAATCATATGTAGGACCCAAAGTCAAAGAATGAAGGCAAAAACAAACAAACAAACAAACAAAAAACAAAGACAAAACAACTAGTGGGAATGGGAGGCAAAGGAGGACACAGAGCTGAAAGCAGTTGGGCTTTATCAGATGGATGGACATGGAACTAAGATGAGACCATAACAGACAGTTGCTTCAGGGTACAGACTGGCAGGAACCCTCATGAACAATCCGACTCACAGTCCACCATTATATAGAAGAGGTGAACACTAGCAGAGCTAATAAATACAGAAGAGATTCCCCTCCATGGAGAATGGAAAGGAAGATGGCAGAATTAATCTCTTGATAGGCTCATATTATCCTCCAATCCCCTCTTTTTCTATTTCTGTGTTTTGTTTCTACAACACCATGGTTCAATGACAAGATTAAAATTTTACAAATAAAGGCAACATACATTATGACCTTTGTCTCATCTAGTCTTTTTCTAATCTTCAATCTTGGTGCCATTTTTGAAGATGCCCTGTCACATTTAAGCTTTAATAAGTGTCATTCCCCACCAGGCATAGAGATCCGACACATGTAAATTTAGGGGTGCTAGGCTTTGCCAGATAGCCTACTGAAGTTGCTGTTGGTCATGCTGTTTCATTACAGCAATAAAAATCATAGCAAGAGAAATCCTAATAAAGACAGAAATTGGGCCCAGGATTGTGGGTATTGGGATGGACCTGACCATGTGGATTTTGAAAGGATGTGGGAGTACTATGGGATTTTGGCCTAGAAAAGCCATTGAGTGCTGATAACTTAGTAAGCTGTTATAAAGGAGCTTAGAAGGTAAGAATGTTGAGAGCAGTGAAGATGATAGAGGCCTGGCTTGCAAAGTTTCAGAGGGAAGCGAAGACTCTCCCTGGACATTGGGGTGAAGAATCTGTGGTGTCTGGTCAGCTGGAGATGAAGAATCAGTTGTGATTAACCAGATACCGGAACTACTAAAGTAAGACCTTTGCTTTGCTGAGACAATGAATGCCTGTCATCTGGGGCTGAAGTCACAGCCGTGACTAAGGAGAGACCAGCATGATTGAGGTGGGAAGTCTTCTGGAAAATGTTTCTTCAGGATCAGCATTTAGCAGCTGTGTTCCAGAACGAGCCAAGATGGTACCTTTGTGCTGGCAGCTAAGCTTAACAGTCTAAGAGGCACCCAGGTGGTACTGCTTTTGAAAGCATAACGGGGTCATGTAATGTGGCTGAGGCTTAGCATTGGGAGAGCCTGTTGGTTGAAAGTGATGCAGGGGCCCTAGCATTTTGGAGATGCCAGTACCATAGGTTGACCACCAAGAACAGCAGCAACCGTGGAGTGCAGACAGCGGGATCATAGAAGACAAGCTATGTTTGTTAGAGAGCCAGAGAACTGACTCAAGCTATTTAAAGGAATCCCAAAGATTGTGACTAATTCCCAAATATTGAACGTTGGGTGATTTACACTGTTGGACTTTGGTTTTGCTTTGATCTGCTTGTGACTATGTCCTGATACTTCTGTATTAGAATAAAGCAGTAGTTAACTTTTTTAAATTTTATTTTATGTTACCGGAGCCCTTAGTTGAGAGACTGAATTTGTTAAGAGATGTTAGGTTTTAAAAGAGATTTTGAAATTCTAAGGTGTTGGAATTTGTAAAAACTGTGGGATGTTTTAAGTCTGGAAAACATCTTATATTGTGATGTTGATATGAATGTGTGGTCTTGGGGATGAACAAGAAAGGAAGGGTTGTGGCTTAACAGTAAGGTGTTTGTGTGTCAAACTGACAAGGAGTCAGTTGTGCTGGATGGTCTACAGAGCTAGTTCCAGGACAGCTAAGTCTGTTATACAGAGAAACCCTGTCTCAAAGAGCAAAACAGAAAAAGGAATGACAAAATATTTGACTTGCCTAGTGAGGTTTCAAAACTAAAATGGTGTGTTTTCAAACTTCTTTCTCCAGTGTTTCCTCCAGGAAAACTTTGCTTTATATTCTATATAATTCATTCAAAGTAGATCTAAGGAACAGAAGGAAGCACGGAGGGATTTAAATGCTTGTTGATATCTTAATTGGATAAAATTTAAATATAAAAAAAGAAAATGCCTCTCTAAGATCAGGATGTAGGCAGGCCTGTAGGGTGTTTTCTGACAGTAAGTCAGAATGTCCCACAAGTCTAAGACAGTTGTCTTACGTTGCTAGTTTCTAGACAGAGGGAATGATTTCTTACTTTTTTAACTTTGGAAACCTCGCAGCATGCCTGACACAGAACACCAGCCCCCACAGCAGGACAAATGGGTGGAATTGTTTGAGGGCAATGAAACAAAGGATAAGGGTTTGATAAACTTGTTTTTATTAGACTTTCCATTTCCAGGCAAAATATTTGAATCTGGCCTTTTGCATATTAAGCATTTGGCTTATTGGTAATGTAATTATTATTCTATTACTTCATATTTAGAAAAATGTAGCATTATGAATAAAAATAATCTGAGGCTGCTGAGCAACCATTTTTGTTCCAATTCTTTTCCTTGGTGCAACAAATACCCGTCAGGACAAATTCACTCCCATGGGTTTAAAAAGTTGTCTTGAATAATAAGCAACAATAATTTGACAGTGATGACATTTAAATCATGCACTTGAATGCAATTCCCAGAGCTAGAGAAGCTGGGGCCCAGTGACTGAAGCAGGGGATTGAATCTCTGCTGCCAGATGGCAGCTGAAATATAATGGGCTTAGAGCTGTCAGCTAGAGGCTTGCGTGCTAAGGAGGAGCCAGCTTTTCAGTGATGGAAAAAAACGGAAAGCTGGGGTGGATACTTAAAATACTTGCATTGTTCTTACTGGCTCATAAAGGATAAGGAAAATGCTATTCATGCACATTCTGCTTAGGATACTATTTGTAGTGAAGGTTTGTGAGCATTGCATATGCATCAGGATGCTATTGCTAATCTTTGTATATACACTCCGTGCATTCAAAGAACCAGATTATAGTTTTGGAGCTGCGGTGTTTACATGACTTTGTTCTGGTGGTTCAAGAGAAGCAGAAACAGTGAGAAAAACTCCCCACATGGCCTCAGCTTTTTAGCATGGCGCTTCTAAATTTTCTCTAATCACTGACCTCATTTTCTGGTTATGCTGTTTGTCACAATTGGTTTGGGGCAAAATTCCTTCAAATTTTCTATTCTCTGCTAGAACAGCCTAAAAATAATGTAATTCTCGATAGGATGAAGCTGTTTTCCATGTTTCCGTATAGTTCCGTTAGGGAATGCATCTGGAATCATTTGACCATGCTCAATGTTTTAAAATGCCAGAATGAGGGTATTAGAAGAGACCCTTGAGGAAGGAGAGATGGGATTCGCTGTGCTCTGCTAAAACCAACTCAAGCAGACTATATCTGGCCACACGTTTATCCTGATAAACATGATGATAGGGAACAATTTGTTTAAGCATCGGCTGCGTGTATTTACTGGTACATCTATATATAGGTTGTCAGACTGCGTAAAAGAGGCCATAATAGAAAACAGTTGCAGCCAGTGAGTTATGTAATGAGATCAATCCAATGAAAATCTGGCATCCAGATGCAGGGCTACCGACAGCGTGAAGAGTCAGCTTCTCCACCCTTTTAGGGATACATACATTTCCTTTTGGTTACTGTTCATGAAATTACATTGTTATCTCCTTCAGTTGTTCAATGAGCCCCTGGAAAGATGAATAAAATGCATTAAGATGGAAAGAAAAGGAGAAAGGCCTCAGGCTAAAGAGTTTATGGCTGGAAAACTGAAGATTTTTATGCAGGTAAATTTCCCAAATAGAAAAGAGCCACAGAGTCTTGGGCCATTCAGAAATAAATATACTGTTCCTGCCTTGCGATATTTGCAAAACCCTATAGTATTGTAACTCTCATTCTCATAAATATAGGACACTAGTCTTCATAAAGGCCTAAAAAAAATCATTCCAATGAAGGCAATATCAAAAACTGGTGAAGCAGGGATTACTTAAGTGAAAATGAGTAGAGTTTCCATCACTTTAGTTTCACAATTTGACACTATTAAAGTTATTATATAGATGCCTGCCAGCAAGTTTCCATTAAGAACCTTTCAGTATATCCATTATAAATCTCATTTTTCAGGGGTTAATAACTTGGTCATAAAAATTCACCGCAGGCTGAAATCAAGTCTTGAAAGGAAATAATTTTTCTTAATCCGAACACAAGAACTTGCCCATGTCCCAGAGACTAAGAAGATCTGAAATCTGAAAACATAAATTACATGTATTGGTGTGTTTCAAAGAAATAAAATCAATAGGCTACAAAAAGTAATATAGGATATCCATTGTGAATTTGCTCCCATGAATGTGAAGGGTAAGTCTGCTGACTGAGGGCCAGGAAAACTAACAATGTAGTTTGAGTCCCAAACTGAAACCTTAGAATAGAAGGAGAGAATGGGAATCAGATTTGGAGGCCTGAAAGCCAGGAACGAGGATGTCCACAGCACGGAGTGGCAAATGCTCTAGTTTAAGCACTTGATGGAACTTTGTCCTTGCTTCGTTCTTTTCTTGAGTTTTGGCTTCTAGGAATTAGAGGACACCTTATCCACATTGGTGAATGTGAACTCTTTAACTCAAGTCTACCCATTCAAATGCTGATCTGTCTCAGGAACACCCTCATTGATATATCCAGATAATAACGTTTTGCCAGCAACCCTAGCATCCTTTAGCTCAGTCAAGTTGACACATAATAATAGCCATCATAATATATACAAAGTTTTGTCTAAAAAGCTTAGTACCAACTCTGGTGCTGTCAGACATAGCAATATATTGGGTGGTGTTAGTTTTTTGGTGGTTGTTTTCTATCTCTCCTCCTTCCCTCTCTCATAGTCCTTTTTTTCTCTCCCTGCATCTTAACTTTGTCATTATTCTTTTCTTGCCAAGTTACATCATCCCAAGTGAAATTCAATTCTTCTCATGTAATAAATACTTGAACTTTTCTCAGTAGATAATGAGCAAAGAATGCTCTATTGTAGGTCAGAACTGCATGTACAGTTATAGAGATAAGTTCATTTTCCCCTCTGTCACCATAATCTGTGCAGTAGTAAAATACTATAAATAGGACCATTGTATTGTTCATTCTGAATAACAGGAGAACTAAAATGTGTGGCTCCTGTGAGGAAACAGCTTAAACTATGTCCGTTTTGAGTAGCCCACAGAATATGAAACTCGTCCTAGATTTACCAGAGGCACAATAAGCATTATCGTTTGCTTCCTGTTGGCTGTGCTAAACACCATGACTGAAAGCAACCTGGGGAGGAAAGGG
The DNA here is from genome assembly GCF_018167655.1 of Microtus oregoni. Lineage (NCBI taxonomy): Eukaryota > Metazoa > Chordata > Mammalia > Rodentia > Cricetidae > Microtus > Microtus oregoni. The sequence goes on from NW_024543097.1 coordinate 18,900,687, forward strand.
TCTGTTTCAGCTTATAGGTTAGATTCTACGGTCAAGGAACTTTAAGAAAGAAACTTAAGAAATTGAATAAAACAGAAAGAGATGCCTACCAAATTTTAAGTGCAAGAAATAAGAGCCAATAAGCTGAAACATTCTGGGCAGTTTCAGTGAATTACTTGGACAATTAGGCATTGATGTGTCTTGTTGACTCCTGAAACACCAACATTCTTAGTTGTGCCTCAATCTTCTTATTGGTGTGCTGAAATTCTTGTATTATGTATTGTAGTGTGTGTGTGTGTGTGTGTGTGTGTGCTTGTGCATGAGTGTGCATGCATTCATACACACGTTGATGATGTTGGGTGTTTTTCTCCATCACGCTCCATGTTATGCTTTGAGACAGGAGTTCTCTTTGAACCTGGAGCTGACTTATTCTGCTGACTCATCAGCAGCCCTAGGAGTTCTCCTGTCTCTGCCTTCCCAGGATTGGGATTACAGGTACCTGTTCCTGCAGAGGTTGCATGTTCAGCAAGAACTTTACTGACACACCTTCCTAGCCTCTGGTCTGTGCACTGTTATCAGCTCCTACTAGTACTTAGATTTCCTTTTTGGTCCGAGTGATACAGCAGTACTTGGTGTTGGTTGGATAAGCATCTTCTGGCTATCCCACCCGTCTTCAAGTGGCAGATATTGGGCGATACCATGTGCCTTGCTGTCCCCTACTGGTAACAGAAGACTCTTACAGTTGGGGTTCCAACACAACCAGAGAGGTACCTCTTATGAGAACTTCCATAAACTCCCCTTTAAAACTAAATAAATTGAATGTCTTACAATTTATTACCTTACTATTTAGTTTGGGTTTTGAATTGTTTGTTTTTCTTCATATATTTATAAGGAATAGCTTCGTTTTCTCATAATCTTTCTTTAAAATGGGCACACACCACTGAGAGCACAAGACACCCAATCCTTTTTAGAATTGTGGAAATATTTTCCTTCTCTTTACACTTAAACTAAAGAATTGATTATTGATGTTTTTGGGCATAAAGTTTTGTCTCTAAATTGAAAACATATTTTTGTGTTTGTGTGTTTTAAACAGAGAATTAATTTTTTTTTCTGTTTCGGTGGGGGTGGAGGCAAACCCAGCAGACCAAGGCTCACCTTGGTGGTTTCTGATAAGGACTTTCTACTTTGTAGATTGCCACCTTTTTACTCACTGTAACTCACATGGTAGAGAGCTCTTTGTCCCTTCCAGTTACAAGGACACCAGCCCTGTTTGGCTTGAGCCCTAACCTTATTACTTCAACTACATTTGATCACCTCCTATTGTCTCTGTCTTAAACACAGTCATGCTTGAAGGCAGAGCTTCAACATATATGAATTCTGCAGGAATAGAACATCTCTTCTGTAACAGAAATGCATAAATTTCAATAGTCTTAGTTTTTCAGTTACCCTCTTGAACTATTCTTTTTTAAAGCTTAGATATGCTGAGTTAATAATTAACCTGATTGTCATTAATATTAGAATGATAAGGTATGATGACAATACAGCTGAGAAAGTGGATCAAAAGCCTAGATAAGGAGGACTGATCAATAGATAGATAGATAGATAGATAGATAGATAGGATGGATAGGTAGATAGATCAATAGATGGATGACCGATAGACAGATATATGATAGATAGTTAGATAGACAGACAGACAGACAGACAGAAAGAAGTCAATGTGCTACCTTTCATTACAAAACAAATAATAGGATATAGCCAGACAAAACATCTATGTATTTTCATTTAGTCATCTGATAAAAGATGATTGAGACATTAAGACAAAGAATATTTTCCCACCAGGAATACACAGACTTAAGAATGTGTATATAAAGTACACATTGCAGTTTAAGGAGCCTAGCCTGAGGATCAGAGAGGAACTTAAAAGACTTTCTGCATTCAAGGGCTATAGTTTAATGTTCCCCGAGTAGCCATAGAGTGCTGGTCTAGAATACGGCACACACTTGTGGCCTTTGTTCTTTGTTAGTCTGCAATCAAAGACCAATAAGTGCTTAGGTCTGACAGCTTGGCACTTTCAGAATGTTCTTAAATCACGTCATACTTTCTTCCACTAGGCTGTCATGCTGACTGAAGCAGTAGGTTATACCTTTTGGGCCGAAGTATGCAGCTAAGAGGCATTGATGTGCAGTTGAAACAAAAGCGAAACAAAACTCCCCCTCCCTTTGTTTTGTTCTTTCGCTGTTTGGTGGGGACAGAATAATCTCAGAGCATCTACTGGGGCCTTCTAGACATTTCAGAGTAAAAGGGTTAAAAACAACTGGCTTAAAAACCTTGATATCTAATACTTTTGCTGGCTTTCTTTGAATTTCCTTTGACAGTTTTTTTTCTTTCTTCTTTTTCGTTTTAAACCATGGGGAAAACAGACCTGGAACCTCCTTTCATAGTTGTGCGTGGATGTTAAAGATATACACATAGCTCTACCTATAGGCATTGCCATCCACTGTGGGAAGAGGCCATGATTCTAAGTATACCATGTCCAATCATGTACATGTCTTGCTTTGATAAATAACTATTGAAAATGTTATCCATTTGAAAATAAATCTTTAAGTGAAACTGGAGTCTGTACTATTGAAAGACATATATCTATAATCCCATCTTTCAAGAGCCTGAGTCAGGTGGACAGCATGGAGTTTGAAGCCAGGCTAGACTACACAGTAAGCTGCGGACAAGCCTGGACTACAGAGTGAGACCTGCCTTGAAAAAAATGATAATAATGTTAATTGTATTCCTTTTTTTGTGCAGTTTCTAGTCTGAAGGAGAGAAAGCGTGGCTGTCAAAATTTGTTGTCTTTTATCTGGAGATCAATTCCTCACTTGTGGACCTGTTTTGAGCCTGGGTGACTCTTGGTTCTCTTCTGAGATTTTTCTACCATGTTCCCTCATTAATCAAACAAAAATAGTGTGTGTTACTAGCCTTCTGTAGTCTGGTATGAATTTAAATTGTTATCTCTATTCAGGGGATTTATGTTTTTGGATTTACCCATAATACTAGAATAAATGTCTTTCTATTTTATTTTTTTCTAAAAGAATCCTTAGACACAAGCAGAGAAAACAACTGCTTTAGTAGTCAGTCCATTTTTGTCAAAATCATACGGAGGACCAGTTACCTTTTTTTTGAGAAGACTGGTGTTCAAACTGTTTATGTAAAGTTAAGGACAGAACTATAAGGAAGGAGCAAGTTGGCACAGTATTTTGGAGGTCAAAAAATCAAATTAAGATTTACAGGTGGCTTCTTATATGCTAGGCAGCATGAAAGAATTTTTACATCTTCTTAGCTCACTTAGAAGTTGCTGACAACTTCTGTCCACCATAGAAGACATAACATCGTAGAGAGTAAAGATTTCCAAAACTCTCTCAACTAACAAAAGAAGTCTGATCTCTCTGACTTCAGTGTATATTGTCTCAGTGCAGTAAAACATTGTCAGTATGCATTTGCATGTATGACTGCATTTACTCTATCCAAAACTTGCTTGGATCATTTTGGATTAATGTGCTCTATTCATGACTGTGTTACTTTTGCTGGGTTTTACATGGTAAGTGAAGATGAATTGCTTTTAGAAATGTCCTTATTGATGCATGTGTTCAAAAATGGTTTGTGTAAGGTGATAAAAAGGTTATTAGAGAAGAAAGATGCAAAAATATCCAAGAGCTGCCTCCTACCCAGCTGGCGAATGTTACTCTCCAACTAGCCTCTGAATATGAACATTTTTGCATTATTTGAGAATCAGTCAGGTGAAGCCAAGCCACACAATTTTATTAAACTCAAAAGTCAGGCCACCCCGAGACACCAACAATGTGAAAGTATGGATGTCACATTGTTATATATCTAGAACATGTGGTTGGCCTGTCAGGGTTATTGAGGCTAATTTTCTATTTACTCTGAATTAGATTATTCTACAGTTTCATTTAAGATTGTGATATAACACTTTACTAAAATGAATAAATCATTTTATCTATTTGTGAAATAAGGAGAAAATTAGGTGGCAAATAGAAACAAATTAATAATAGTTTGCAAGATACAAACTGACTTAGTGGCTTGTTCAGTAGGATCATTTTTTTTAAGGAAACCTGCAGATTATTCTGGGGTCTAAACAGCAAACATGTCTGAGCAAAATAGTGCAGGAAATGCAAACAAATCTTGTTTATGTAAAAAAAATACACCCATTTATCTACAATCAATTCTCTCTATATGAATCAGGGTTGGCTTGGCATTCCATTTTTCGTGAGTGCGTGTGTGTGTGTGTGTGTGTGTGTGTGTGTGTGTGTTCTAGAAATACTGTCTTTATCCCATTCCAACAGAAAGTAAAATATACAAGTGTTTTCCTGAATTCTTTTAGAAGTTACCCTAATTAAACGTGATTAACAACCACAAATCCTATTAATTTAAAGTGCATTTTCTATGGGCTTATATTTTAGGATCAGTTTTTGGCTAACTTTCTTATACATTAGAAATATCAATCTATAAAACACTAAGAACCATATTGTTGACTTAATTATTCAGTCCAACGTGAAGCTTACACAGTCTTTTTGCACATTTGAGCTCTGTTTCAGAGAGCCCTTTCTGCTTATAACTATCATGCCCAAGTTGAAAATATAAGGCGCTTAAGACTTTACTTTGTGCTGAGTCTGTCCTTTGGTGCAATGGTAGTAACAAAATAGAGTAAAATAAATGTACAATGTAGTTTTGAAGGGGATCTTAGTCTGCATGTCTGTAGCAAAATTCTAGAGATCAGGGTGACTAGTAAGCAATAGGTTTATTCCTCTTGGTCTGGGAGAGTGATGTTAAGAGCAACATGCCCATAGAGTCTGTGTCTGATGGAAGTCTGCTTTGTGCTTCCTAGATAGAGTCTTCTCATTGTGTCCACTCAGGGTTGAAGGGATGAGAGATCTCAGTGGAGTGTCTTTTATAATGACACTGAGGAGATCTATGCTCAAAGATTTTATTTTAAAGTATGTATCAATTTGAGGGTTAATATTTCATCCCACTGATTTTTGGGAAGAAACTGAGACCATAGCAGTCTCATTTCTATTTGCTATTTCTAATATCAAGTTGGCATAAATAAATTGAGGCTGCTGAAATAAAATTTATAAAGCAGATCCATACCACTATAAAAGGTGGATCCTCCATTTTTAAAAATGTTATTATTCCTGCTAACTTTAAAACCTGATTGATTGAAAGTGGTCAAGTCACTTTAAAGAGAATCTTTAGAGATTTGTGTAAAGTGATATATATATATATATATATATATATATATATATATATATATATATCAGCTTGAAACTGAGCAGAAAGCAAGCTTCAGAAGAAGCACATTAACCTTCAGGGTAACGTGGATACATATTGTGTGACCTTTGAATGGAATTCTTACTGCTGTGGCATTCCAAAGGAGAAAGCAATGCATTCTTCATGAAAACAAAACAAAATGAAAAACCTTAAAAGATATAAGAAAGACATATTTTGTGGACTAGTTGATGTCTCTATAAGCCAAGTTAAGAAATAACTTGTGAGGATAGAAGGTCCTCATTGATCTCTACATCAAAACAAAACAATACAAACCCTCCTGGGGCCTGTTGTTTGAAAACAAAGGATTTTTTTTTTTTTTTTGGTTTTTTGAGACAGGGTTTCTCTGTAGCTTTGGTGCCTGTCCTGGAACTAGCTCTTGTAGACCAGGCTGGCCTCGAACTCCCAGAGATCCACCTGCCTCTACCTCCCGAGTGCTGGGATTAAAGGCGTGCGCCACCACTGCCCGGCACAAAGGATTTTTTTAAAAAATACTTTTCTAATGTTAAAACTGTTTCATGAAACCAGGCATGGTGGCATATTTAAATTCCCATACCTTGGGAGGCTGACAAAGAAAATGATGAGTTTGGGGATAGAGAAGAACCCATGTCAAAGACAAACAAACAAAAAACCCAGAATACCAGCTTGTATTATGCGAATTCTTTGTCTCTCAACACAATGAAGAGACATCAAAATTGAACTATGCATGAAAAGTCTGTTAAGAGTTGCCCATGGGCATAAATCCTGCTCTGATAACCTGAACCTCAGAGCTTCTCTGAGTTCTTAATGTAGTTCCACAAAGCATGGAGGCCACAATGCTGGGGATGCATTTAGGGAGAGAAGACTGGACTGTGAACATTTGCAGGTGCTGATTCTCCGTCTCTTTCCCTTGACAGAAGTTCATGAGATGCTAGTCAGGGGAATCCAGCTCATCACACTTATGTTTCAGGACACAGAGATACTGAAATAGAGTGAGGGGCACAGGAGAGGAGAGAGGCTTATTAAGAAGAAACATTCCACCTTTGGATATTCTTTCAAGACTCAAGATGACTCAGTCTGACTCTCCAGGGGCCCCTAGATCACAGAGCATCCTCTGCTCTCCCTTATCCTGTACTTTATCAGTTCTTATGTTCACTCAAAGGCTTAATATTAATTGTAATTGTTTAGCCAATAGCTTAGGCATATCATTGACTAGTTCTCACTTGTAAATTAACCCATTTTTACTACTCCATGTATTGCTACATGGCCATCACTTACCGGTGATGCCCTGGCTTGTTACTGCTTTGGCAGCTAAATGGCATTTCCCTGACTCAGCCATCTTTCTTTCCCTATCTCTGTTTAGATTTCCCACCTGGCTCTATTTTTCCTGGCCACTGGCTGAAACAGCTTTATTCATCAACCAATGAGAGAGTCATATATTCACAGCATACGGAAGGACATCCTGCATCAGGTATGACTTGATTTTGTTCTAGAGAACATATTATGTACCAAGCAGTGTGCCAAGATTTTGGAGTGGAGAGAGTGAAGAGACTAGAACAAGGACAGCAAAGTCCCTTTCTAAGTGATGCACTGAGCCAGGAGAAAAGCATATAGGTGATAATGTGAACAGGGACGAGGAAGAGCAGGTAGGGACCATGTCAAATCAAAGTGTGTGGTGACACTACTAGTCTCAATGTTCAAAACAAGTCACAAAGGAGTGAACCTCTTATGCTCTCTTTGAATTCTGTTCCAGTGATCAATGTTGGTGAATTATGTCTGTTCTCCTGCAGGAGAAGACGATAAATGAAATATCTCCAACGTTCTGCAATATTTTTCTACTCATACATGAGCTAGCGTTGACAGTGGGAATTCAAGTGTGGTTTCCAGTGAGACAACACCATCACTGGCTTCAATTAGGGATCTGCCTTTACCCAAGGTTTCTATTCTCAGTGGCCAATCCTGTGGCCATTGGATGAAAGGTATTTCCATTTAGGAAAAAACTTTTTATCTAAGAGAGAATGCAGTTTATATATTGGGCTACCCTCTGGGTTTTAGCAACCCATCTGGACTTCTATAAGGGAAATCTGAGTTTCTTGTTTATCCTGCAGTCTTTGGTTAAGGTTGAGGACCAGTAACTTTCTTAAAGGCTTGCAACTGAAGCAGGATGCAGATGGCAGGGATAAGGACAGTCCAGATGAAATTTGCTAACTTGGTTTTCCAATGAATTTCACATGGACAACAGTTGTCACTATGAAAAATTAAATTGCAATTTGCTTCTTTTTTTTTCTATTGGTTCAACTATCAAAAGGTTACATTGCTTACGTAAGTTATCTTGTAGTTCTTGAGTGATAGAACTGTTTGTTCTATATAAAGACAGAAAATTACAAGGCGGGCTTTGTAGTGTTAGCATAGCTACAGTTTTTCATATATCTACTGAGCATGACACACTCACTTCATTCATCCATGATTTGCATGACAGAAAGGCAGCTTTTATTATTTTCCAATTAACTGCTATACTCATTACAGTTTTCTTTAGTCTATAAAATGAGAATTTAAATCAACAAGCCAACAAACTTTGCTGGATTATTACCAGATATAATCAATATGAGGATCTAAGGAGTCATGCAAATGAAAGACTTTCCAAACTGTAAAAACAAGATAGAGGTCTGAAAAGATACCTGACCAACATATGGACATACAAATCATCTGTTGTATTCTGGAAACACTCTTGGTGACTTAAAAGATGAAAAACAACCAAAAGGTTTAATTTCTATCCTCAAATTTGATATGGTCAAGGAAACTGGTTCAACATTTGTGTAGTCCAGAGTATAAACACTAGTATTCAAAGGTGCTTGCTCCAAAGTGAGTGCCAACAGAATACACGGGAAAGCTGGGAGGGCTGTATTAGATAACAGAAGCTTAAAAACAATCATGCTCTAGGCTCATGCCTGTTTCTTGCATGTCCCCTTCCTACCACGTCAATGTCAAGCCCTTATTTATTGGTTTAGCTGTTCTAGTTCCTAGGAACTCTCTGGCCTTCAGTCATGAAGCTCATCACTTTCTTTCCTGGCTGCCAGCCTGGACTAACACACATTTTAATACTGAGAATATCTCATTATGTCAAATCAATACAGTAATTATCATTTGGAAGGGAGATGGAGCTACGTTCTAGTCTCTTTCACCACTTCCTGCCTCTCTGACTCTGGACAAGGCACTTAGCAATCTTGAGTCTGATTTCCTTCAAGTCTCAGCTAGATGATGTTCGTAATGATGTCATTATGACCATTAAATACAGTGTCCAAAGATGTCCCGCATATAGGAAGCACTTCAGAAGTGACATCCGTTGTTAATTTTTATGGATATATTACTCCTATTAGATGGTTTTGTGCTCGCGTTATGCTCTTCCTTAGATACTGGAAGCTGGCACGAGGGTCAGGTCCTTAGGAAGTATCTGATAAATATTTAAAATTCATCATAGTGAAAGCAAAAAGACAGAAATGAAAGCAGAGATATTTCGTGTGATGGAACAGTGAAAGAAAAGTTGAAAGGGACAAGAAATTAGAAATCTCTCTGGTCTTATCAGAGGAAAGACAAGCAGAGATTCAGCTCTGTCAGCTGGAGAACTACAGGCTGGGCAGATCAGGTTCAACAGTTTGCACCTGCTATGGTGTGGAGTATGAATCCATTCTGTTTTGGGGAAGAGGGATATGCCGAAAATTCTGAGTAATGGATGTATTCAGGAAAGCAGGTGCATCCCTATGAACCCTGTGATGGATGGTTTTAATGTCAACTTGCCAGAAATTGGAATCACATGAGAAGGGAACTTCACCTGAAGAATTGTCCTGACTGACTCAGTGGTTGAGAGAAGACCTACCCTAGTGTAGGTGGCACCTTTTGGGAACGGCCAAGATAAACAGGACCTGGCACAGGGAACAGTGCTCCAATTAGGCCACCAAGTTGGTTACCTTGCTGCTGCTACCGTTATTGCTTTCTCCAGCTCAGAACCAGTATTTCGAGGCTTCATCACTGACCCAACCCAGCGGCTCTCCAGGAACCTTTGAGGATTTTCAGCTCCAGGTTGTGACTTGGCTGAGGCACTAGCCTCAGGGACTGAACAAGTACTGTGTTGTAGGCTTCTGGCCTGAGACAGCTACTGCAGGATTCGCTCTGACTGCTGATGCACCAGCCCCAGAAACTGAGTCACTGCTGGGTTCTCATCTCCTTAGACGTGAGGCCCCTGCCATGATTACTATTTTAACATACACTGATTTGATCATTTTTTTTTATTGAAAATTTCCACCTCCTCCCACTTCCCTTCCCTCCCCCCCTCCTCCTCCCCCTCCCTCTCCAGTCCAAGGAGCGGTCAGTGTTCCCTACCCTATGGGAAGTCCAAGGTCCTCCCCGCTCCCCCCAGGTCCAGGAAGGTGAGCATAGAAACAGACTAGGCTCCCACAAAGCCAGTTCATGCAGTAGGATCAAAACTCAGCACCATTGTTCTTGGCTTCTCTCAGTCAGCTTCCACCATCAGCCACATTCAGAGAGTCCGGTTTGATCACATGCTCCATCAGTTCCAGTCCAACTGGTCTTGGTGATCTCCCAATAGATCAGTTCCACCGTCTCAGTGGGTGGGCGCACCCCTCGCTGTTCTGACTTCCTTGCTCATGTTCTTCCTCCTTCTGCTCCTCATTTGGACATTGGGAGCTCAGTCCAGTGCTCCAATGTGGGTCTCTGTCTCTATCTCCATCCATCACCAGATGAAGGTTCTATGGTGATATGCAAGATCAGTGTGGCTATAGGATAAGGCCAGTTCAGGTATCCTCTCTTCTGCTGCCCAAGGAACAAGCTGGGGATATCTCCTTGGACACCTGGGAACCCCTCCAGAGTCAAGTCTCTTGCCAACCCTAAAATGGCTCCCTTAATTAAGATATCTACTTACCTGCTCCCACAGCCACCCCTCCTCCATCCCAACCATCCCATTCCCTCAAGCTCTCCCCATCCTCCCCTTCTCCCTTCTCTCTCCCCATCTCCCCTTATCCCCACCCCATCTCCATCCCCATGCTCCCAACCCTTGTCCGGCAATCTTGTCCAAACCAGGTTATGGTAACACACTTCTAATCTCAGTAGCCATAATGACAAGCACCTTTAATTCTAGTGTCACAGTAGTTGCCATAGAAACTGGGAGGTGCATGCCTTTAACGATGGGGGGCACACTTAATCCCAGCCCTAGAGGGGATTATAAAATAGTAGGAAACAGCTCTCAACACACAGCCTCTTTTTGAGATTCTTGGAGGCAGGATCTCCATTTCAGACTGAGCTTGAGGTAAGAGCCAGTGACTGGCAGTTTTGCTTTTTGGATCTTCAGGTTGAACCTCAATTTCTGACCCTGAGTTTTTATTAATCGTGCTTCACAGCACAGGGAAGATTCCGTGAAAACAGTCCATCTGAAAAAAACTGAAGGGTGTCTTAAAGATAGTGATTCATGACATTAGAATCACCATCAATCTTTGAGGAATGAGCAAAGCAAAATTAGGAACATATGTCCCCTATGCTTTCGGTGTGGCACTTCCACGAGAGTCACCAGGAGTTAAGTGGAATGATGACAAGAAGCATATGGCACCAGATCTGTGCTAAATTAATAACAGTATGAGAACACAGTTAAACAGTGATAATCCCCTTGTTATCCAGTGTCTTTTCCCTTTCCAACCACCACACAGTACATCATTAAGCACCCCAAAGACACTTGTTAATGGGGACATCTGACATGTGAGGAGAAGCCATGTGGCCTCGCTTTTGAAACAAGCTGAAGAGGCAGTGACTCGAGCTTCCTTTGCAGGGCTGCCATAGAGTCATTTGGAGATCAAAAAAAGAGGCTAGACCTGACGATGCTTGAGGCACTCCATCTGGCTCTGCCCCATGCTGTTGCCATAGCCACCCATCTCCTAGCAACAATGAATAGCATTTTCATGTCTCTACAGTGACAAAGCATGAGAGTGAAAAACAGAAGTATGGTCACAGTATACTAATAATCTCAGAGGTTATTTCATAAATTAAGTTCAGCCTGAAGAGCTCCATGAATATTTGATTTTGTGATCATATCTTTCCTGGGGTGGTCTTTGGTTTGGGTTTAAATGAAGGCAGTCTGCCAGCCTGCCGTTGAATATCAAATGACAAACATCATTACAAAAGGCATAATAAAGTTAGACTTTATTTTAAAATCCCATGGAAAAACAATTATCCTTTCGAATAGCTGCTCACCATCATCTAGACTCTGGGGAGAAGCACCAGAGTGGAAAAACCCAGCCTTGGATTTAGAAGGCGTATTCTGTTCGGACACAGCCAGGCTCAGCCATTAGCAGCATTTGCAGCAGGCAATGAGTCTCAGCTGAGGTACCAGCGAGGAAGCTGCATAAAGAGAGAAGGAAAGGCCACTGGCATCATACTTATCCTTGATAAAAAGTGCAAAAGCGACTCATCATAGAGGAGGGACACTGTTTATTTGTAAACATGTGTACCTTACTTCAAGCAGGTTTTATTTGAATATTCTCCCTGAAGTATTCTATTGGCATGGTACCTTTTTTTTCCTTCTTCCATAAATAGTAACTCTCAATCAAAATAACCCTCACTTTTACCAACCCTTATGCTCCCCCGGAGAATGCTGAAGATTTTAGATATCCATTGAGATGGAGATAGTGAAGTTAGCAGCAATTTTCATTTCGGAATACTATCGTGTCTATATTTTTCCTTTTTCTGCCAGCTAGAGCTCATGACCCATCTCTCATTTAGAAGTAAGAATCTATCTGTCACAGTTCGAATATTGCTTTCCTGATTTTTATATGAGAACCTGGGCATTTGGTAAATGTCACCGAAAGATGAACACAGTGAGAAAACGCTTCAGGAATCTGTCTGAGAGAGTTCACTGGAGAGGATGCTGAGCATCCAAAGGATGTGGTCTGCAGAACGGAATAAAACAATCCCCACACTTATGCAGGCTATTAGCATGTGTTTATACATCACATGCGGAGTTGAGTTTAGCTGTGTTAACTGCTTTGTGAAAAGAAAACCCCCCTGAAATTAAATAATCAAAAAAGATAGGTGAATGCTGATTTTATGAAATAAACAGTGATTGAGGAGAGAAGAAAAACCAGCAGGACTCAGCATGAAGCAAATTAATTCATGTTAGAGATTTACTCTCCTGAAGAAATTAAATTGCCCTCTTCCTAATCAGTACAGTTCTTGTATATTGTTTCTTTTCCATTCTTCCTAAATTTGTTTCATGTTAGGACTTTAATTTTTCACTCTATTATTTTATAAATTATAGCTCGAAACTCCAGTTCTTTGAGAGGCTCTGTGAAGTTCTGTACTCAGTTATTCACCGTTCCTTTAATGTGAAAAATAAAATTATTTTCCAGTTATTGCATTTATCTATTTCATTTGCGGCAGCTTCATAGGATGATGTAAAAGGACTCCATTACTGCGTTTTTTCCTACACTGGAATGAGTGTTGACTCATGGGATCATGTGTCGTCGTGATACTGCTTTGTAATATCTGAAGGAAAACTGTGTCTCAGTGTCCTTTCATGGTGAATGGCTGCTCAATTGCTGTCTCTGTCTACGTTCTCACCCTGTAGCAAGCAGGAGAAAGCACAAAATGTTGTTCTCCCAGTTAATGCTGCACACAGAGAAAGATGTCAACACACATTAAAACTGCAACCACGTTCGAGAAGACACGCAGAACTCTGCAAATGCCATCGTTGTTTGCTGAGCTCGAGCTGCCAGGATGGTGTATGGTTTTCAATCTGCCTTCTACTCCTCTGTGTCTTAAAATAAACCATGTCATTCTGGTCCTTGGTTTCTGAATGTGAGTGGTGCCTTCAGTCTGTTGGGATTCATTCACTAAGTTTCTAGGGCTGAAGCGTTTGTCCTTTCTCTAATACTCACTGCAGCGTCACTTTTGCCTAGAGGAAGCTACTGCCTGTGTGTGCCCTTTGGAAAACTGACACGCAGGGCAGAGCAGCAATGTGACTCAAACCCTGGGCAATAAACTCCTCCCTCCCACAGGTGCATTGGCAGATGGGAAAATCCGACAGGCACCTGGGTTCTAGCTTTCATATTAAATGACGAGTTCAGCCTTCCAAGCATGAGTTGTTAAAACATCACCACAGCGGATTGCTGAAGTCAATAGTACTTGGTACTCCAGGAGAGAGGTGTATGAAATCAGTCTCTGAGATAATTGGCACACTCAAGCAGACTCCCTCTGCAAACGTACCTGCATTAAGTGTCTGGGAGAAAGGGGCTAGTGTGACACACCTTTCAAGCATTAGTCACTACTTCTTGTAACCATCAGAAGACAAAGGGGCTCTGCTGAATACCTAAACAGCTGAATTAGTGCCAGATGTAAAAATTACCAAAGGCGATGGAGGGAGGGAGGCCTTTGGCTTTTAATGGAAATTGAATCTTTTACAGCTAGCAAGTTTTGAAGATGTCTTAATAATGGAAAGGATCAGAGGCCTCCTACAGGATGAGATGGTGGTGGTATTAAATCCCTGAGACAGAATGAACTTGACAGGACATTAGTCTTTGCAGTGTCATGTCTTGCTAACTCCCAAGATCACCTGGCATTGAAAAGAGAGCGAGAAAAAGGTCAAATAGAGTAAAAACAGTTTCAAACTAAGCACAGAAACAGATAATTTCAGGATTGCAGAGAAGGTTGGTGAGATAACTGTGTCTTGTATCTATGATATGTAAGTGTTGATTTATAATGAAATCATATTCAGATTGGGCTATAATAGGTAAAGGACAGAGTGTGCTCCAACACTAATATATATATAAGATATATATATATATATCTTCACTGTTCAGTGCATTATTAATTTGTTTCTCGTCTACATAATTGTCCAAAGTAGGGGCTTCAGGCAGGCACAAGTCTTTTCTCTAAATGAGGTTCAGAGACACCGGTCGTCTGTCTTATGACTCTATCGGCAAAAGGGACCTCAAAGTCTATCACATAGGTCAAAAGAGATAAATAGTCATATTTATATATGTATATATATATAAATATAGAAGAGGCAGCTACTTCTTACGATAGGTAGTATAGCAATAACTTTATGCTATGTCAGGGGAGGCTTATCTAGCCATCTGGCAATTGTATTTTTGAATAGTTGAACAGAACAAAAACAAAAGATTTATTAATTAGTTAATTCAAGAAATCGAGCCCAAATCTTTGCAAGAGAGGCAAGAGACATGACTATAAGATTCATTGATGCTCTTTTCACAATATTTAGGAAATGCAAGCAACTTCAGTGTCCTTCAACTGATGAATGGATAATGAAAATGTGGTATTATTATTATTATTATTTTTTAAAAAACTATTCCACGGCTGTTTTAATTTTCTCCGACTCAGTATTTAGTCTGAGAAGTGTGGGCTGAGGGCGTGGGGAGTGGGGTGAAGAAAAAGAACCGCAAGCAAGCAAGCAAGCAAGCAAGCAAGCAAGCAAGCAGTGGCCATGGTGAAAGGAGACTTAGATGGCAGGGAACAGCCATTGCAGCCTCCCTCCCTCCCTCCCTTGGTCCCTTGGTCCCCCTCAGTCCCTCGGTCCCTCCCTTTCACCATGCCCTAATGGTTGCAGAAGCCCCTGGCCCACCTAGTCCTGTCACCGATCTTTGTTTCCCGTGAGCGAGCAAGTGAGCGAGCGAGCGAGCGATCGATTCGCCTGTTTTCCTAGCTGCCTGTGGTCTAGGTCGTACTTCCGTTTTCGTAGCCCCAAATGTCCAGCCCGGCCCGCGTTCACCGTGTTCGCGGTGAACTATAAAATAATATTCAGCCATAAAGAAAAATGGAATCATAAAATTTGCAGTTTAGATGGAAAGGACTGGAAAAAGATTATATTGAATGAGGTAATCCAAACTCAGAAAGACAAAAAAATGTCTTCACTTTGCATGCATACATATGTTCACGTACATGTACCTGCATACACTGGCATATCACCAAACACACACACACACACACACACACACACACACGCACACACCACACAGTTACTTCAGTGCCACCAAACACATAAGAAAATGGGATGAAAGGGAAATTGAATGGAAATAGACAAAGAAAAGCTATTGCTTGATTGTAGCAAATGTGGCCTATTTAGCAAATTTTCAAAGTCAAGGCCTCAGAAGTTCTCTCATCCACGAAAGTACCCAGGAAAGAAAACGAAGGACCTGCCGACTGACTTTACAGCAACTTTCCAAGTCTTCTCCTGGAGTAAAAATTTAGACCTCTGTGGAGCAGCTTGCTTTGGCAGCTCTATCTGCAGATCCTGTTTTTTACCAAAGTCTCAAAGACCAAAGACATGGACGTGAGAAAAACCTTTTACACTTTAGGGTTAAAGTGAATTAAAAAGAGCTTTTCAAAGTGCATTTTTGACACTGTGGAAAGTCTGCATTCAAGAAGAGGAGCCTTGAATATAATATCAGGAAACAGAGCAGAGCAGCAGGACACAGATGGCAAAGGCACAACCCGGCAAGTTTACATTGTGAATGTTGAAACTTGTATGTCTTCATGGCCAAACTGAGATTGCCACACTACTGAACTCACGGGATTGTTGTAGGGGTTAAAAATAGGATATCAAGAAGTTGTACAGCATTTTAATACCAGACAAAATAGCTCTCAAATCAAAAGTAGTTGGAAGAGATATAGAAGAACGCTATATATGCAAAGGAAACAAATTATACTTGGAGGAGTGGTTCTCAACTTTCCTAAAGCTTCAACTGTTTATTACAGTTTCTCATATTGTGGTGACCCCAACCATAAAATTATTTTTGCAGTTGCTTCATAACTTTAATTTTGCTGGTGCAATGAATCATAATGTAAATATCTATGTTTTCTTATGGTCTTAGGTGGCCTCTATGAAAGGATTATTCAATACTCAAAAGGGTTGTGACACACAGGTTGAAAACCACTGACCTAGAGGATATTGCAATTCAAAACAAATATGCATCAAACACAAACAGATTGAAGTTCATAAAATATACACCACAACGACAAAACTTTGTATTGATTTTCACACAGTGATAGTGGGTTGATTTAATACTCCCACTTTCTCCAATAGACAAGGCATCCAGACAAAAATAAAACAGAAAGTCTGGAGCTACAGAACATCATAAACCGAATCTACAGAGCATTTCACCTAAGCACGAAAGAATGTGCCTTCTTCTCAGCCCCTCATGGAATATTCTCCAGAGTTGGCCACATGAAGCATGTCTCAACAGTTGTAAGAAAATAGAAATAATATCCTATGTACTATCAGATCATCACAGCTTAAAGTTGGCAGTTCAAAGAGGTACATTCATAGCACTGATTGCCTGTATTAAAAAAAGAGGGCTCCCATATTAGTACCTTAAAGCACATTTGAAAGCTCTAGAACAAAAAGGAAAATTCACACTTGAAAGTAGTAAATGAGAAGAGATAATCAAACCAAGGGCTGAAATCAAAATAGAAACAAACAAAAAATGCAAAGAATCAACGAGATAAAGAGTTGGTTCTTTGAGAAAAATCTATAAGACTGACAAACAGCCAAACTAATTTAAAAAAAGAGAAGATCCGACCAGGCGGCCCTGTTTAGGTACTGAGGAGTTCCATCTGGACGGGTGAGTGTGTGCTTTCCAGGGGCGGACTGTCCCGGAAGAGAGCACAGGCCCCCCTCCCCCAGCTCCTTCTGCAGGGCTGTCTTTCTTACACCCCCCCCCCCCAAGCCTGCGTTTTCTGCTAGGTCCTTTGCTCAGGAACAGTTTTCTGCTCCTACACTAAGGCGACCCACCCAGAGAGGTGAGTGCCTGCCTACCGGGCAGGCCTCAAGGACCCCCCCCAAAAAAGGAGCACGCGCATCTTCAGCTTTTGCGGCAGTGTGTCCTGTGTTCTACTCGTCCCCGCCCTGACCCCCAAGTTATCCCTTTTGTCTGTGGGTCATTGGACTACCAGGCGTCTATGTTTCGGTGCTGAGAAGTTCCATCTGGACTGGACCGTTCCTGCTTCTACACTGAAGAGTTACAACCAGAGAGTCAGTCACAGCAAAGACTGGACCAAGACACCAGGCCTCTCCTGGCTCCATTTGAAGGAAGAGATGGGAAGACACCAAGGCAAGAATTCCTCCAACAACCTGAAAGGCAACATGACATCACCAGAATACAGAGATACCGAAATAAGAAGAATTGTACACCCTACTCTAGAAGAATTAGAAGAAATCGACTCAAAAGTGAATTATATGAAAACAATAGAAGACATTAAACAGGAGGTGAAAAACTGCCATAAACAATTAGAGATCACAAACAAAAAGGTAGAGGAAATGAATAAAGCGCTCAAAGATATCCAAGAAAATCAAGAGAAACAAAAAAAAGCAATCAAACAGGTAAGGGAAGTGGTTCAAGATATGAAGAATTAAATGGAAGTAATGAAGAAAACACAAACTGAGGGAAGGATGGAGATGGAAAATCTAGGTAAACGAACAGGAAATACAGAAACAAATAATACCAATAGATTACAAGAGATAGAAGAAAGAATTTCAGACACTGAAGATACCATAGAGAAAATAAACACACTGATCAAAGAAAACAGCAAAGCCAACAAATTCTCATCACAAAACATTCAGAAAATCTGGGACACAATAAAAAGACCAAACCTAAGAATAATTGGGATAGAAGAAGGAGAAGAAGTACAGCTCAACGGACCAGAAAATATATTTAATAAAATTATAGAAGAAAACTTTCCCAACCTAAAGAAGGATATTCCTTTGAAGGTTCAAGAAGCATACAGAACACCAAATAGACTGGACCAAAAAAAAAAAATCTCCTCGCCATATAATAATCAAAACACAAAACATACAGAATAAAGAAAGAATATTAAGAGCTGCAAAGGAAAAAGGCCAAGTTACTTATAAAGGTAAACCTATCAGACTTACACCTGACTTCTCTATGGAAACCATGAAAGCCAGAAGGTCCTGGATAGATGTACTGCAGATACTAAGAGACCGTGGATGGAAGCCCAGACTACTATACCCAGCCAAGCTTTCGTTCACTATAAATGGAGAAAACAAAATTTTCCAGGATAAAAACAAATTTAAATAATACGTAGCCACGAATCCAGCCTTACAGAAAGTAATAGAAGGAAAATCACAAACCAAGGAGACCAACAACAACCACAATAACTCAAACATCTAGAGACCCTTCACCAGCATAACTCAAAGAAGGGAAACACACAAACTCTACTACTAAAAAAGTGACCGGAATTAACAACCACTGGTCATTAATATCACTTAATGTCAATAGGCTCAACTCACCTATAAAAAGGCACAGGCTAAGAGATTGGATACGAAAACAGGATCCAACATTCTGCTGTTTACAAGAAACACACCTTAACCACAAAGACAGGCACCTACTCAGAGTAAAGGGATGGGAAAAGGTTTATCAAGCAAATGGACCTAAGAAACAAGCAGGTGTGGCCATACTAATTTCTAACAAAGTTGACTTCAAACTTAAATCAATCAGAAGAGATGGAGAGGACATTTTATACTCATAACAGGAACAATTCATCAGGATGAAGTCTCAATCCTGAATATCGATGCCCCTAATATAAAAGCACCCGCATAAGTAAAAGAAACATTACTAAAACTCAAGGCAGCCATCAAACCGCACACACTAATAGTAGGAGACTTCAACACTCCTCTCTCACCAATGGACAGGTCAATCAGACAGAAACCTAACAGAGAAATAAAAGAATTAATGGAGGTAATGAATCAAATGGACTTAACAGACACCTATAGAACATTCCACCCAAATAGGAAAGAATATACGTTCTTCTCTGCAGCTCATGGAACCTTCTCGAAAATTGACCACATACTGGGTAACAAAGCAAACTTCCACAGTTACAAAAAAATATTCGTAACCTCCTGTGTCTTATCAGATCACCATGGATTAAAGTTAGAATTCAACAACAATGCTACCCCCAGAAAGCCTACAAACTCATGGAAACTGAACAGTCAACTATTGAACCACACCTGGATTAAGGAAGAAATAAAGAAAGAAATTAAAGTCTTCCTTGAATTCAATGAAAATAAAGAAACAACCTACTCAAACTTATGGGACACTATGAAAGCAGTCCTGAGAGGAAAGTTCATAGCACTAAGTGCCCACTTAAAGAAAACAGAAAAAGCACACATTGGAGACTTAACAGCCCACCTGAAAGCTCTAGAAAAAAAAGAAGCAGACTCACTTAGGAGGAGTAGAAGACTGGAAATAATCAAACTGAGGGCTGAAATCAACAAAATAGAAACACATAAAACAATACAAAGAATCAATGAAACCAAAAGCTGGTTCCTGGAGAAAATCAACAAGATTGATAAACCCCTATCCAAACTAATCAAACGGCAGAGAGAGAATATGCAAATTAATAGGATCAGAAATGAAAAGGGGGACATAACCACGGACACAGAGGAAATTCAGAGAATCGTTAGATCTTACTACAAAAGCCTGTATGCCACAAAACTGGAAAATGTAAAAGAAATGGAAAACTTTTTTAGATAAATACCATATACCAAAGTTAAACCAGGACCAGGTGAACGACCTAAATAGACCTGTTAGTCGCGAAGAATTAGAAGAGGTTATCAAAAACCTCCCTACCAAAAAAAGCCCAGGACCAGATGGTTTCAATGCAGAATTCTACCAGAACTTCCAAGTAGACCTAATACCTATACTCCTTAATGTATTCCACAATATAGAAACAGAAGGGTCATTACCAAATTCCTTTTATGAAGCCACAATTACTCTGATACCAAAACCACTCAAAGACTCAACCAGGAAAGAGAACTACAGGCCAATCTCACTCATGAATATCGACGCAAAAATCCTCAACAAAATACTGGCAAATCGAATCCAAGAACACATCCGAAAAATTATCAATTATGATCAAGTAGGCTTCATTCCTGAGATGCAGGGCTGGTTCAACATATGAAAATCTATCAATGTAATCCAGCATATAAATAAACTGAAAGCCCTGCAACAGACAAAGGTCTGATCTCCAAAATATATAGAGAACTCAGGAAACTAGACTTTAAAATGCTAAATAACCCAATTAAAAAATGGGGCACTGAACTGAACAGAGAATTCTCAGCAGAGGAAGTTCAAATGGCCAAAAGATACTTAAGGTCATGCTCAACCTCCTTAGCAATCAGGGAAATGCAAATCAAAACAACTTTGAGATATCATCTTATACCTGTCAGAATGGCTAAAATAAAAAACTCCAATGATAGCCTTTGCTGGAGAGGCTGTGGAGGAAGGGGAACACTCATCCATTGCTGGTGGGAATGCAATCTTGTGCAACCACTTTGGAAATCGGTGTTTCGGTTTCTCAGGAAATTCGGGATCAACTTACCCCTGGACCCAGCAATACCACTCCTGGGAATATACCCAAGAGATGCCCTATCATATGACAGGAGCATTTGTTCAACTATGTTCATAGCAGTATTATTTGTAATAGCCAGAACCTGGAAACAACCTAGATGCCCTTCAATGGAAGAATGGATGAAGAAAGTGTGGAATATCTACACATTAGAGTACTATGCTGCGGTAAAAAGCAATGACTTCTCAAATTTTGCATGCAAATGGATGGAAACAGAAAACACTATCCTGAGTGAGGTAACCCAGACCCAAAAAGATTAACATGAGATGTACTCACTCATAATTGGTTTCTAGCCATAAACAAGGGTCACGGAGTCTACAATTGGTGATCCCAAAGAAGCTAAGTAAGAAGGTGAACCAAAGGAAAAGCATATAGTTGTCCTCTTGGCTATGGGAAGTAGACAAAATTTCCGGGGAGAAAATTGAGATCTTGGGGGTGGGGTGGGATGGGGGAAAGGGGAGATGGGGAGAGAGGGGGGATAGGGGGAGAATGGGGGGAGCTTGGGGAAGGGGGAGGATTGGGGTGAAGGAAGGTTGGATGGGGGAGCATGGAAGCACGGTTCTTAGTTAAGAGAGCCACCTTAGGGTTGGCAAGAGACTTGAAACTAGAGTGGCTCCCAGATGCCCAAGCCGAGGTCCCCAGTTAGTTCCTTGGGCAGCTGAGGATGGGGAACCTGAAATGACCCTATCCTATAGCAATACTGATGAATATCTTGCATATCATCATAGAACCTTCATCTCGTGATGGATGGAGACAGAGACAGAGACCCACACTGGAGCACTGGACTGAGCTCCCAAGGTCCCGATGAGGAGCAGAATGAGGGAGAACATGAGCAAAGAAGTCGGGACCATGAGGGGAGCACCAACCCACTGAGACAGTGGAGCTGATCTATTGGGAGCTCACCAAGGCCAGCTGAACTGTGACTGAAAAAGCATGGGATAAAACTGGACTCTCTGAGCATGGCGAACAATGAGGGCTGATGAGAAGCCAAGGACAATGGCACGGGGTTTTGAACCTACGTAATGTGCTGGCTTTGTGGGAGCCTAGCCAGTTTGGATGTTCACCTTCCTAGAAATGGACGGAGGGGGGAGGACCTAGGACTTACCATAGGGCAGGGAAATCTGACTGCTCTTTGGGCTGGAGAGGGAGGGGGAGAGGAGTGGGGGGAGGGGGAGAAGGGTGGGAGGAGGGGGAGAAGGGTGGGAGGAGGGGGACAGAAATGGGAGGCTGGGAGGAGGAGGAAATTTGTTTTTTTTTCTTTTCTCAATAAAAAAAAAAAGCAAAAAAAAAAAAGAAGCTGTTATCAAAAACCTCCCTACCAAAAAAAGCCCAGGACCAGATGGTTTCAATGCGGAATTCTACCAGAACTTCCAAGAAGACCTAATACCTATACTCCTTAATGTATTTCACAATATAGAAACAGAAGAGTCATTGCCAAATTCCTTTTATTAAGCTACAGTCACTCTGATACCAAAACCGCACAAAGACTCAACCAAGAAAGAGAATTACAGGCCAATCTCATTCATGGATATCGACACAAAAATCCTCAACAAAATACTGGCAAACTGTATCCAAGAACACATTAGGAAAATAATCCATTATGATCAAGTAGGCTTCATCCAAGAGATGCAGGGCTGGTTCAACATTCGAAAATCTATCAATGTAATCCAGCATATAAATAAACTGAAAAAAAAACCATATGATCATTTCATTAGATGCTGAAAAAGCATTTGACAAAATCCAACATCCCTTTATGATAAAAGTATTGGAGAGAATAGGGATAGAAGGGTCATACCTAAATATAATAAAAGCTATATACAGTAAGCTGACAGCTAACATCAAATTAAATGGAGAGAAACTCAAAGCCATCCCACTAAACTCAGGAACACGACAAGGCTGTCCACTCTCGCCATACCTCTTCAATATAGTGCTTGAAGTTCTAGCAATTGCAATAAGACAACATAAGGGGATCAAGGGAATTCGAATTGGAAAGGAAGAAGTGAAACTTTCGTTATTTGCAGATGATATGATAGTGTACATGAGCGACCCCCAAAACTCCACCAAAGAACTTTTACAGCTGATAAACACCTTTAGGAATGTGGCAGGATACAAGATCAATTCCAAAAAATCAGTCGCCCTCTTATACACAAAGGATATGGAAGCAGAGAGGGAAATCAGAGAAGCTTCACCTTTCACGATAGCCACAAACAACATAAAATATCTTGGGGTAACTCTACCCAAGGAAGTGAAAGATCTATTTGACAAGAACTTTAAGGCATTGAAGAAAGAAACTGAGGAGTATACCAGAAAATGGAAGGACCTCGCCTGCTCTTGGATTGGGAGGATCAACATAGTAAAAATGGCAATTCTACCAAAGGCAATCTATAGATTCAATGCAATCCCCATCAAGGTCCCATCAAAATTCTTCACAGATCTTGAGAGGACAATAATCAACTTTATATGGAAAAACAAAAAACCCAGGATAGCCAAAACAATCCTATACAATAAAGGATCTTCTGGAGGCATTACCATCCCTGACTTCAAACACTATTACAGAGCTACAGTAATGAAAACAGTGTGGTGCTGGCATAAAAACAGAGAAGTCGACCAATGGAATCATATAGAAGACCCTGACTTTAATCCACAAACCTATGAACACCTGATTTTCGATAAAGGAGCTAAAAGTATACAATGGAAGAAAGAAAGCATCTTTAACAAATGGTGCTGGCACAACTGGATGTCAACCTGTAGAAGAATGAAAATAGACCCATATCTATCACCATGCACAAAACTCAAGTACAAATGGTTCAAAGACCTCAATATCTGTCTGAACACACTGAACCTGATAGAAGAGAAAGTGGGAAATACCCTACAACAGATGGGCACAGGAGATCGCTTCCTATGTATAACCCCAGCAGCACAGACATTAAGGGCAACATTGAATAAATGAAACCTACTAAAACTAAGAAGCTTCTGTAAAGCAAAGGACCCTGTCACTAAGACAAAAAGGCAATCTACTGACTATGAGAAGATCTTCACCAACCCCGCAACAGACAAAGGTCTGATCTCCAAAATATATAGAGAACTCAAGAAACTAGACTTTAAAATGCTAACTAACCCAATTAAAAAATGGGACACTGAACTGAACAGAGAATTCTCAACAGAAGAAGTTCAAATGGCTAAAAGACACTTAAGGTCATGCTCAACCTCCTTAGCAATCAGGGTAATGCAAATCAAAACAACTTTGAGATATCATCTTACACCTGTCAGAATGGCTAAAATCAAAAACACCAATGATAGCCTTTGCTGGAGAGACTGTGGAGGAAGGGGAACCCTCATCCATTGCTGGTGGGAATGCAATCTTGTGCAACCACTTTGGAAATCAGTGTTTCAGTTTCTCAGGAAATTCAGGGTTCAACCTACCCCTGGACCCAGCCATACCACTCTTGGCAATATACCCAAGAGATGCCCGATCATATGACAAAAGCATTTGTTCAACTATGTTCATAGCAGCATTATTTGTAATGGCAAGATCCTGGGAACAACCCAGATGTCCTTCAATGGAAGAATGGATGAAGAAAGTGTGGAATATATACACATTAGAGTACTATGCTGCAGTAAAAAACAATGACTTCTCGAATTTTGCATGCAAATGGATGGAAATAGAAAACACTATCCGGAGTGAGATGAACATGGATGTACTCACTCATAATTGGTTTCTAGCCATAAATAAGTGTCACGGAGTCTACAATTGGTGAACCTAAAGAAGCTAAATAAGAAGGTGATCCCAAGGAAAAACATATAGTTACCCTCTTGCCTATGGGAAGTAGACAAAATTGCCGGGGAGGAAAGTGGTTTGTAACACCAGTGAGACTCATTGGAGAATATTTTTTCTTTTGTGAATAGGTATCAGTTGGAGATTGCTTCTGAGATAAGAATGGCACCCAGGTTGAGCTCCTGGACATCGGCTGAACAGAGGGAGAAGTAATGTGGGATCCTTTCTCTATGCTGTGAATACCATTGGTTAATAAAGAAGTTTCTTTGGACCTATTGTAGGAAAAAATAGGGCAAGATAGGAATTCCAATCAGATACAGGAGGAGAGAGTAGGCAGAGTCATAGAAAAGCCATGTAGCTGCTGTGGGAAACAGACACAGGACACCTGACAGAATCTTACTGGACACTGGAAGCCAGACAAAACCTTACTGGTAGGCCACAAACACGTGGCAATAGAAATGGGTTAATTTAAGATTTAAGAGTTAGCTAGAAATATCCCATGTAAACATCCTATTTCCTCCCTGAGTATTTTCCAGTTGTAATTCTCTGTTATCTGTTCCCATCTGCTGCAGGTGGAAGCTTCTCTGAATGGTGGCTGTTCAAGACACTGATCTAGAGCGTAGTAGAATGCCATTAGGAGTCATTTTATTGATTTGTTCCTTTAGCAAAACAGGAGTGCTTGGTTTTTTTACCTTGGTCACTGGCTAATTCAGTCTCTGGTTTTTGGCCACCTGAGCAGTGTTGGGGATGAGTTCCATCTCATGGAGTGGGGCCTTAAATCCAATATTGATATCCACACCAGATATTGGTTGGTCACTACCATAGATGTGCCATTACTGTGCTAGTATATCTTGTGGGTTGGACACTATTGCAGATGGAAGGTTTTGCAACAAGGTTGGTGTTTATCTTTCTCCTTTAGATGCGTGCAGAGTTCCTCCTAGTACCATGAACACTATTTATTAGGAGTAAGGGCTCTAAATAGGCAGCAGTTCAAATTTGCCATATTCAATGAATTGTATAAGTATTGTCTTTAGTGATAGGGCCTTGCTATCGGCTTGTGGAGGACAACCAACAGGCTTGACAATAGCCTGAGTTGTTTATGGGTTCCCATGACTCTCCTTTGACCAACAATTCAATTTTATGTAATCCTTTCCCAGAACTGGAGTCTTCATTTGGTGAAGAGAGATGTTCAGC
Source organism: Microtus oregoni (assembly GCF_018167655.1). Taxonomy (NCBI): domain Eukaryota; kingdom Metazoa; phylum Chordata; class Mammalia; order Rodentia; family Cricetidae; genus Microtus; species Microtus oregoni. The sequence goes on from NW_024543097.1 coordinate 18,926,392, forward strand.
TGGGGTTTGATCTCCCCCATTATTTGGTGATTCTGTATTTATATATTTTAGAAAAACTTCTGGTATGTTGGTTTCCCTTATTATCCCTTACTATCTATTTCTTGGGAGATCAATCCCTCCCACCTAGTTCCTTACTCTATACGTAGCCTCTGCATTGTTATATGTATATTGATTCTAGTCTGCTTGTTTAAGACTTAACAACTAACTTCCACACCTGAGCGAGTTTGCTGTGAGCTTGTGTCTCCTAATAATATTCGAAGTTACACCCTTAAAGTTTCAACAACATGACTTCATAAGTATGAACTCAACAAGGATGACACCAATGTATATGTCAGAAACTGAATAGGGAAATGTACACACAACCTGCACTCTATATAAAGAACTATAAGCAAATGAGGAAAGTTGGGAGCAGGAGAGGTGGTCTTTCCCCTGGAAGCTCCAATTGGTTGTATAGTACAATACCAAATTGTAAGCCCTGAAAACATTCATACAAGTAACATTATACAAACTCAAAATATTTAGGAATATGTATGTATATGCACGTATATGTATATATGTGTGTGTATGTGTGCGTGCATATATAGATACACACATACAAATATATACACATACAAATCTATATATATATATGTGTATATATGTATATGGATTTGTATGTGTGTATATATATGTATATATATATATATATATATATATATATATATATATATATATATATACATATATACACAAGCAATAACAACTAGTGGAAAAAGAGGCCATGAATATAAAGGAGAGCAGCAGATGTTTATGGGAGTGTTTGGAGGGAGGTAAAAAAGGAATAAATGTAATTATAATCTTCAAAAATTTGAAAAATCTTTAAAAAGGGTGTTGAGGATAACTATTATATAAGAATCTAGTAACTGATAAACTGAATCATGACTGATAAAATATTCATTTTATATTCAATATTTTTTTGCTTTACAATAGATTAAATTTTAAAACCCTTGATTATTCTTAATGAACATGAAGGATTTCATGTATGAAGGCAATTTTGCAGACCTCATTCCACTTCACAAAGGCTTCTTGTTCAAGGATAAATCCTGCCTTGCGGATAGATAGAATTCCAGCTGTTGCAACCACATAGAAAATGATTCCTTTTATTGTTCAGTGTGGAGGGCAGCTTCATATGTAGGTCAGTGTTCGAAATGCTATATAAAGTTGGAAGGACAATGGAGAATCCACCTCCCACCCATGTGAGGGCTTCCATGTTGTCTTTAAACAATGCTACCGAATAAAAATCTCACCACTTACAAGTGACTTGTGATAAAGCAAGCTGGAAGCAAACACTTTATCTTTTCTGCTGTGGTTATTTGGTACCAACCTGCAGAGATGTATTCACTTTTTTAGAAATCACTTATAGCTCTGAAAGCCTTATGGCCTTCTCCTCTAGGTTCTTCAGAAAATTCCTCTTTCAGAACACAAAAGCTACAACAAAGCTTTTGCTTCTCTCTATAAAACCGTTTTAAAAAGCGATCTGCCATGGTCATGCTTAAAACAATAAGAGCTTCAAAGAGAATATTGAGTAAACAGTTGCTATCTGTCTAGAACCATGACTTAACTTTCTGGCACAATATGGGGGTAACCTTGCTTACCACAATATCTATGGGTCATTTGATTTCTAGGGCCGACATAACCACATTTTTCATTCATATAACTTAAATTTTCTAAGTCTAGAATTTATGGTGTGGATAACATGGTTGTCTGTGGAATTAATTTAATTTTCCCTACATAATATATCATTGGAAGCAGACCTTTGTAAGAAATGAAAAATTTAATTCAATATACTGAAAATTCTTGATTTTTTCTAAATTAGCCATATACATGCCATATACATTTTCTACATTGTTGTGTCAATAGTGGGAAATATTGACTCATTGGCTCTGTATCTATTTGCTGAAGCCTGTCAATCAGAACTTTATATTTGTTAGCTCTAAGAAAGCGCTCCCTGGAGCCCCAATAATGTTCCAATCACATTTAATGTAGCAGGTCTATGGTCCTCCACTTGCTAGAGGGTGCTCCAAAGATGGGTGGGCTGAAAGCTAAGGTTAGCCTAGATGGAAAAGAGAAGGGAAGATCAGGGACAGTAAGACTTTCTTGTGAATTTGAAAGGGATTTGATTTGTGGATGGATTGATTTACTAAACAAAGCTATTAATGTTCTTCCTATGTGTTAGCACACGGGGAAAAGCATCTCCAAAAAAACAACTTATCCTCTCACAACTTCCCTGCAAATTAAGAAGCCAGATTTTTCCATATCACTGATTGTAAAGGACTAAAATTTGTAAGCCATTTTCAAAGCTGAGCCGACCTAATGTGAAGTTAAACTTAAAGGATTTACATGCTAGGTATCCTTCCATTCTCCCTTGGTGTTGATTGTCTTTTTCCAATTGCCCTGTGCATGACTATGGACCTAAGCCTGGCCTTCTCATTGCTTGTGATACACAGGACAGGAAGTGTGTGTGTGTCTATGTGTTAGTGGGTTCTTTAAAAACGGTGATGGCACACAGGGAACAAAGTTAGATGATGAAGTAAGCATTTAAAACTGTTGGGAAGACAGGGAAATTTCTGTTCTTACCTTTGCTTCTAGGTAAGTAAGGAATCTATCCTAGGTGTGAGTGAGGTAATTGTTCTAGAAGACCAGGACATAAGGCTGACATGGTTGTATGCACAGTAGCATTCAACAATATTGTATGCTTTGGTAATCTGTAATTGTAAAAAAAAATATAATAGGAAGCCAAGCACTTGGCACCTGAAGTTAGGCAGGAATATTGATTTGAAGGATGGGTGAAGTAAGAAAGGAAGTGTTTCCTTGGAATGGTAATTAAACCTGTTGGCTAAAACATCCTACAACTCATTGTGCTTGCTTCTAACTCACTCTGTTTTCTTCCACCATCATTTATTTTGTCTAAATGCTCTACTTGGAAGAGGGAGCTTATAATGTTTGTTGCAGTGTAGCCATGATATACTGTATTAGATGGGGTTATTTCGGCTGTGATGAAACAACATGACCAAAAGAAACTCGGGGAGGAAAGGTTTACTTTACACACAGTTCCGTATAATAGTTCATCATCAATAGGTGTAAGGGCAGGAACCTGGAGGTAGGAGCCGATGCAGAGGCCATGGAGGAGTGCTGCTTATTGGCTTGCTTTTTCCTTGGTGATGGAAGGGGCCATGTACAATAACATATCCTGCATCTTAGAAGGCATATCTCTGCATGCCCCACACCATGGAACTCCTAAGAATTTTGTTAAGATAGGAGGCCCTTGAACTTTGCTTGGATTTGTTTCCCATCCTCTGATACACATATGTGTTACTAACAAGGCCAGGTAGCTGCTACCTCCTGCTCACTTTGTCCAATCAGTATAATATCATCAATATAGTGGGCCAAGGTGATTGATGATCAAGATTCTTTCAAACTAAGTTGAGACATAGGGCTAGTGACTTACTATATCCCTGAGGTAAAACTGTAGATAGTTGTGGTGTAAAAGGCTGCAGGTCCCTTTGGTGAAGGACTGGAGAAAAGCTAAGAGGGAAACTCTTAATTATTTTTATCACAGTCCTTCCTCAGAGGAACCTGATCATTCCTTCATTCAAGGGGTTCTGGTCTGCAAACTGGCTCAAGTCTGGAAATTTCTTCATGGGCCAAGATTCCCTTTTGCTACAATCCAAAGGAGGCTTTCTTTCATTTGCTTGAGAATATATGGATTCCAAATATAGTTCTCTTTTATGGCTTTTTTTGTTTATAGATAAAACAAAGCCATAGTAGACTTTTTATCTTTTTATGCTTGGAAACACCATGATTGACTAGTTGATACCCAAGGTCCAGAAAGTTCATTAATTTTTCCTGAAAATTACATTGCCTGTGCTGTCCAGTACAGGTCAGGCCATTATGGACATTGCTTTGCCTTTCTGCTCATTAGGACACTTATGATCACCTTGCCGTTGGCAATTCAATACTACCACCTGGCTCCTGCTACTTCAAGGCCCAGTTAATCCCACTGCATTTAATTCATCCAACTGAGCAGCATGTCTGATGTCAAGGTCTGGCACAAGAAAAAGATGACAATAGAGCTCTTCAAATGTATTTGTGTCTCTTGCATCATTTTGAGTCTTATAGGATTATTGAAGGGCACGCCTTCTGGGACTTTAAGAGGTAGTATATGCTTTGAACCAGCGTCCAATACTATGGTGGAGTTTCTCCCACAGGCGGGATCCACAGGTCTAGGAACCAAGGGGTGGAAAAGGGAATATTTCCACTCATTGTCACCCTTAGTTATCTATTAGGAAAATTTTGATTTCTGTTTCCATGACCTTAAGTTCTGCTGGCCTAGAAGTTTTGGTTCCAGGGAGTGCAGGGTAAGTAGTGGTGGTAATGTTGCTCCTGCCAAGAGCCACAACAAACATTCCTTTGAACTGGAAATTTAGACTTCCCCCGGGGCCACTTTGGACTTCTGATGCCGTTAAGCTAACTGGTTAAGAAAGGAATAACTGTTAGGAGAAGTGAGATTGATCCAAATTGCCATGGGAAAATTGGATTTCTTCTTCACAACGGAGATAAGAAATACTAAGTCTTGAGTGCAGGAGATCCTTTAGAGTGTTTCTTGGTGCTACCATGTCCTGTGATTGAAGTCAATGGGAAACTATAGTAATAGAATCCAGGCAGGATGACAAAGGGCACATACCCATCAGGAATAAAGATGTGGGCCACTCCTCCAGGAAAAGAACCAAGACCTGCTGAGGTACTTGCTGAGGGTGGAGAAAATTCAGAATGAATAGTAGAGGAAGGTAGTTATAAATACTAGTTAAGGCTATGTAACCTGTTGTAGAAATGAGGATTACAATGGAAACAAGTGTTTCTGTCGAATTTTTTAAAGAACGCGTTTCACACATGTTTCCTTTTCTCATCTAATATAACATGTAATATAACATCAATCTTTATCATGTAACATAACATCAATTTACAATGCATATAAATTTGGACAAGGGGTAAGTATATTGTTTTAGGTGTTATTATGGCCTGGTTAAATATATAATGCACTCATGATTTTCACAGGGTACTTATATCTTGTTAGGTATAATTATGGCCTGGTTATAATTTTCATTTGGAAATTAAGTAAGTGGTAAGGAGATAATAATTTTGTGTCAAGTTAACAAGGGGTGGACTTATGATTGCTAGTTTTGGTTGGTAACTTGATTACATAAAGAATTAACTAAGACTCCAAGTGGCTGGGTACACCTGTGAGGGATTTTTTTTCTTAACTAAATCATTTGAAGTGGGAAGACACACTTTGAATCTGGAAAGATACACCTGTATCCAGATATTTTGAGTTGGGAAGATCCACTTTTAATCTGTGCTCCACTTTCTGGTGGTAGTCTATATTAGAGACATGAAAGAAGGAAGCTCTCTTCTCTTTGTCATTCTGGCTGGCAAGTCCATTCCTTCACTGGCCTACTTCAGGATTCTGGCTGCAGATCAGTGGAGGCATATAGCCTTGAGGACTGAGCAACTACTAGACTCTTGGACCTTCCATTAATAGACAGCCATTGTTGGATAAGCTGGGTCACAGCCTATAAACTACTCTAATATTCACACACACGCACACACACACACACACACACACACACACAATACATAAATTCTATTAATTCTGTTCCTCTAGAGAACCCTTACTTGTACATATGAACAACAGTTTTCAGTTAGATGTCCGTTTTGATGCCGGTCGGTTGAGGGACAGAATGCTTCTGTCACCAAGCACATGGGGAATTTTGGGGATAGCTACCATTGTTCTCCTGCCTCCCCGGGATACTATTCCAATCAAATGAGACTAAATTTCAACTCAAGTGCTGTTAGAGCTTAACAATTGGAGAAAAAAAAACTAGTCTAAAACAAGAAAGGAGACTAGGAAAAGATAGTAAACCGGAGTAGCATATCTCAAACTATCTACAATAGCGGTATTTCTAAAATGGCAATTGTGCCGCGAACTTTTTTTTTATAAAGTCTAATAAAATAATAAAAGTCTAAAAATAAAAAAGATGCATGAAAAAGAAATTAAAAATCCAGAGACTGAAGATAGGTGAGACTTAAATTTATGCTGTGATTTCAATGTATGTTTTTTCCATGCCTGTAAAATTTTCTAAACACTTACACTCAGTTATGTAATTATCTTACTGTGCACCAATGACAATTAATATCCTGATTCCAGTATATGAATGAGACTTGGGAAAAGCCTCAGATATTAAAATTTTGAAGTTTAAAAAATATGTACCAAAGAGATAAAATCTAGCTTGGGCAAATCTACCTGGACCTGCAGCCACCACTTGCGACCTTTGGATAAAATAATGACAGGACTTTCAGTTCCCTATATTTCATTTTTTTTATCATTTCCCTTTACTGTGTAAGTGTGGTCTGAGTCTTTTAATGTTTAATTCTCTCATGGCCTGGATTCAACCTCGTATGCCACTCCAGACTGATCCCTGCTTTTTAAATAATTCATCAAACCACTCAGGAAAGGTTTTCCATCTTGTAAGAAACTAAAAGCACAGGGACACATTTTTTTCTAACTTACATTTTATTTTTTTCAGGCACTCATTTATATAAAACATTTCTAAAGAGAATTTCTGCAAATAGAATCCATACAAAGAATACATGTGCACTATTGAATGATAGTCACCACTATTTCTTCCAGAGATTATGATTTGAACACATTTTTTTTTGTCATTCTTTCCTCCCTCAAAAGCATTCCATACACTCCTCCTTGATCTCTTGTTAACCCATTGCCTCTTTCTTCATTAACAACTAACATTTTTTAAATTAATGGTAATTATATATGGAAACAAAATAGGATATTTCAATACAGTTACTCAATGCTTGATCAGATCCATTGCCTCAAATATTTATGATTTCTTTCTGTTGAGGACATCAAAATCCCTTTTGTCTAGCTATTCAAATAACTTTTTTCAACCATAGTTTTTCTGTTGTACCTCAACACGACTGGGCCCACTCACTGTCCTCAATTCCTCCTTTCTCCCTTTTCATGATATGGCCATTACCCTGAGATCAAGCTTTTCTACATTTGAAACCGTAAGTATTTCTCTTCCTATTATTGACTGTTTTCACCTGCCACATTTTTTATTCATATACAGCAAATGACAGAATTCCATTCTTCACATGTTGGAATAGTATTTTGTTGTGTATGTACAGTGTATTTTCTCTCAATTTACTGATCAGTGGGCATTTAAGTCGACTCCATCGGAGAGCTATTATGAGCAGCAATGCAATACACATGTGACTATAGCTATCTCTGACATACTTATTTTAGCTCCTTTGCTAATATAGTCAGTTGTGAAACTGATGAATTGTATGGTTCCAATTCTCATATTTTTTTAGAAGGATATGTACTATTTTACATACTTATCAATAGTGGACATTGACTTGCCAGCATTTGTTATTTTTTCTATCTTTTTATTAGACAAGAAAAGTATTGGGTTATTGAAAGACATTTCCAACACATAGGTGAAATTGGTTTATAAGCATAACGCAAACCAAAGCTGCAATGAAATCATCTCACTAATTTTAAACGACTATTGCACTCCTATTATTACTGACTGTTTTCAGGTTTTCTGTGCTCTTATGGCTATGTTTTGGTAGGTTCTCTGTGGCTAGACATTCATTTTCTCAAGGTTTCTGGTTTGCTGGCATGTAGTTATTTCTATTAGTCTTTAACAATCCTTTGTGATCTAGTTAAACTGACTTGTTTTTCAGCTGTTTTCCTGTACTTGGGTTTTTCTCTCTCTTCTTATTTGTCTACCTAAAGATTTGTGAGCATTGTTAATTTTGTTCTAAACAGGGGGGAGAAAACTCATTTCCTTAATCTTCTGAATTGCTTAGTAGCATCAATTTTGTTTATTTCTGCTTTGATATTTATTTTATTTTTTACGCTCGTTTTGGAGAAGATTCATTTTTGCTTCTCTAATTCATTGACATGTACCATCAGTTTTTTATATGAAACCTTTTAATTTTTTTAATGAAAACACTTAACAACTGCAAACTTGATTCTTAAGGCTGCTTTTGATATAATTCATAGATTTTGATTTGATAAAGTATCAAAATGAAGATACTTTCATCTTCATTTATTCCTTAATTTTGTTGTTAATGCAAGAAAGTTTTAGTTGATTGACATATATTTGTAAAACCCCAGTGTAACATGAGGGCCTGCTTGCTGTCGGGGTTTCTGTCCTGCCTGGTTCCCGCAGTCTATAAGCCTCAAAGAAAATCACACAGAGATCTACATAAGTTATAAACTGATTGGCCCATCAGCTCAGGCTTCTTATTATCTCTTATAACTTATATTAGCCATTTATTTTAGTATATGTTAGCCACATGGCTTGGTACCTTTTTTAGTGGGTCAGGTCACATCTTCTTTCTTGGGTGTCTGGACAGGACTGAGGAGAAATGGGCTTCCTTCTTCCCAGAATACTCCTGTTCTTATTGCCCCACCTCTACTTTTTGTCTGGTTGTTCCGTCTATACCCCAGAAGTTTCTCTTGTTGATTATTAGTTTTATTTCACTATGGTCAGGGTAGATACATGATGTGACTTTGATTGTTGTGAACTTGTTGAGACCCGTGTTTGCTTAATGCCCCATGTCCTGGTAAGAAGAATGTGTATTCTACAGCTTTTGAATGCAATATAGTATAAACATACAGAAAAAGTCTATTTGGTGTAGAGAATAGTGTAACTCCAATATTTCTGAGTTTATTTCTTTTTTAAATGTAGTATCCCTTCATAATGAAATTGAGGTGTTTTAACTCTCATTTATAGTCCTTGTCTCCCTGCAGATCTAATAATGTTTATTTCACATGCTTGGGTCTTCCAGTATCAGGTGTATTTGTGTTTACAGTTATCTACATTGTTGAATTCATCCCTGCACTGTTACATTGGTGTCTTCTATCTTTTAATAATTTTAACTTATTGTCTACCCTATCAGATATAAGTATTGCTAGTTTTGTTTGTCTATGGATTCTGTTTTTATGATATGTCTTTTATTATTTCACTTTAAGTATCTGTGGGGGTCTGTTTGAAATTGAAGTTAGTGTTATACTAGTAGCATTTAATTAAAAATTGTTTTTAATTACATTAAAAGATTCTTGTAATTTCATTAAATTTTATGGTTTTTTTGTATATGTTAAGCTTTTTCTGTCTGTATTATTTTTCTCATTTGTGATTTCTCATTATTGATATCATATTGTCATTTTGTCTTCTCTTTTGTATATCTGCTATATTTTAAGAATTGCATTTTCATTTGCTTTAGTATACTAGTCAATATTTTGCTTCTAAATATGATCCCTTAAGCATTTATTCGAAGACTAAGTGAATGGTAATGAAATCTCTTAATGTTCTCTTGTTTTGGAAAGACCTGATTTCTCCAGCTCTGAAGGGTAATTTTGCTGGATATAGTGTTTTTGGTTGTCAGTTTTCTTTTGTGATCAGGACTTTGAATACACAATTTGATCATCTCCTGGCTTCAATTTAGTAATCCTCATATCATTGTTGAGATGCTTATGAAGATCATTATCTTCCGGATATCACTGACAATACGTATTCTCTCAAATATCATTATGCTTCTGTAGCCTCATTGTTATGGATTTTTGGTAGGCTTCTTGTTTATTTATCTTTTTAGGGTTTACTCTTAGGAGTTGCTTTTTAAAAAAACTTAAAATAGATTCTTCTTTTGTACAATACATCCAGACCACTGTTTTCCCTTCCCTTGCTCTTTCCAGCTCCTCCCCAGCTCTCCTCTTCCCCAAACCCACTCCAACTCTATTTTCTCTTCAGTAAAGAACAGGCCTCCAAGGGAGGACAGACAAGACAAAATGCAATAAGACAAGGCAAAAGCCCTCATATTGAGACTGGACAAGGCAACCCAATAGGAAAGTAGTCACAAGAGCAGGCACCACTGTTCGGAGTCCAAGCTAACAGCAGTAACACATATGCAGAGTACAGACCCATGCAGACCTTGTGCTTGTCGCTTCAGTGACAAGCTTCAGTGACAGCTTGTCACTTCTGTGAGCCCATATAAGCCCTGCTTAATTGATTTAATGGGCCATGTTCTCCTTTCCCTTCGACTCTTACAGTCTTTCCTCCCTTATTTCAATGGGGTTCCTTGATCTCTGAGAGGAGGGACCAGATGGGGACCTCCAATTTAGACTCTCTGTCTCTGCATGATGTCTAGCTATGTTTCTCTGGATCTGCTCCCATCTGCTGCTGGAGGAAGCCTTTGTTATGATGACTGGACAAGGCACAGATCTATGAGCGTAGCCTTAGGAATCATTTCACTGGTACTGGTTCTACCGTAGGTCTCTGATTCCTGGCCATCCAGGCAGTGTAGGGCTTCTTAAATGATGGATAAATGCTTTAAAGAGATGTTAAATATGCTTAGTCACCAGAGAAGTGCACATCAAAGCTACTTTGAGATTCCATTTTACATCTGTCAGAATAGCTAAGATCACAACACAAGTGATAGCTCATGTTGGGAAAGATGTGTAGCAAGGGGTACAGTTCTCCATTGATGGACAAGTGGAAGCTTATACAACTGCTATAGAAACCTATATGTTGGTGCCTCGGGAAGTTCAGATTTCACCTACCTCAAGACACAGCTATACCACAATTGGGCATATAACTAAAGGATGCTTCATCCTACCCTAGAAGACCTGTTCATTGTGTTCATTGTGGCTTCATTCATAATAGCCGGAAACTAGAAACAACCTGGATGTCCCTCAACTCGAGAATCAATCAAGAAAAGTGGTACATTTACACAATGGAATATTCTCAGCTGTTAAGAAATGACATCATAAAATTTGAAATGAAAGGTAAATGGTTGCAACTAGAAAAAGATTAATCTGAGTGAGGTAACTCAGACCCAGAAAGACAAATATGATATGTATTCACTTATAAGTGGATATAGCTGTTAGGCAAATGATAGTCAAGCTACAATACACAGACCGAGAATGGTTATGTAAAGAGAAGGGCTCTAAGGTGAGAAGTATGGATCTCCCTGGGAAGGGGAAATAGAATAGATTTTGTAGGGGAACTGAGGGTGAGTAGAGATGAGAGTTGGAAGGATAAGGTTTAGGGGTAGGAATGGAGGAAGGCTGTGTCAGGAGAGACAACTGGAATTGGGGGCATTTGAGGGATGGTGTGGGAGTTATTTTTATAAATGATACATTGCCTTCTTTTTCATATGCTATGAGAGGCTACATTAGTATTTGTGTATCTAACAGACTTGTTATCAATATCAATTTCATAGAACGATTGTTGTTCCTGGGGAAGACATGAATAAGGTCTATCCCTCCTCTTAAGGTCTCAATGACAAATCAAGGTATAAGTTCCCCAATGTTCACTCTGGGGAGCAAATTATTTTATTGTTATTATTTAGGGAGCATTGATAAGGGATTACTTACTGGAGTGTGGATGGATATAAATGTTCACCAAATTCAACTGGGATGACCTTTTGCATGTGAGCATAGCCAAATGTCAAGATGGTGGTTGTTTGGCTCAGAGGATAGTACCATTTAACAGCTACTTTCTTCCTGGTAGAGCAGACACTGTTAGTATTAGCTTTAGTTGCCCACTTTAGTGTAGTGTCCATGTAGTTTCTTCATTTATAATTGGTGAGTGTCTTGGTAGCATAGGTTGCAGGGTTTGTGTGTAGTGGTGTTGTAGACGGAACACAAATTTTTAAGTGGTGTGTGTTCTTTGTGGTTCTGAAACCAGGAATATTGAGCAATGCTCACTTAAGCATCGTTCAGTGTAGCAACACAATAGTATTACTCCTACAGCCTAAGCTACTGAGACACTCATAGACATTACCAACACTGATCACAATATTCTAGTTCCTGAAGATTTCATAGAGCTGAGCCCCAGCTATGCCCAGATACAGTTACGTTAGTCTTGAGATGTGTGTGGGTGACTTCATATCTTAAACTCAATTTTCACATCTATAAGAGAATAAATATATAGTCAGAGTGCTGGTACAATGTTGGGATATATAGAGATAGAGACAGTGTAACCCTCAAATCAGAGAACAAAGTGTATACAAGAATTTGCATATCATCATACTAGTAGTCAAGAATGTTAGACATAGCTATGAAAATAGAGCACTTTGCTTCTAGTGAAGAAGTGTCTTATCTAGTGTTTAAACTTTTAAATATATATTTAAAATGTCAAGTAAGGTTTGCTTGGTACCTTCTTTTTCTTTATCACTTTAGAATAATTAAAATTTAGGAAGATTAAGATATATAATTTCTTACTCGTCACATTAATGCCATAAAATAGGGTATAGAATGATAGGTAAAACTGACTACTGGACATGGTAGAAAAGAGAGGATTTCCTAATTTCTGAATAGAACACAAAAAGTGTAGAATCCAAACCATTATATATTTTCTTTTTAAAAAATATTTTATGAATTCTTTGAAAATTTCATACCATTTGTTTTGAACATATTCTGCCACTTCTACTCCTCATCTTATCACCTTTCAACCTTCTATCCCTTCACACTAAACTTTGAGTTTCCTTCTATTTTTTTCCTTTCTGTGTTTAGTCAACGTTGTGTTGCTCAGTCTTGACACTGGGTCCTCTTCTTGTGTGTAGTCATGATGCCTATCAGGGGTAACTTGACCAAAGAAAATTGACTTTCCTTCTCCCAGAAGTTATCAAATACTAATAGCTCCCTAGATAATGGTGCGATTATTTCTTCCTTTTTATATGCTGTGATTTTTGTCTTACTGGAATTTGTGCAAGATTTGTGCATTCTGTCACAATCACCATGAGCTCACATTTGCATCTGCTGTAAGTTCTTGTGCTTGATAAATCGAAGAGGTAGTTCCTTTGCCATGATGGGTTCTTTCCTGTATTTGTCATATCAGTGGGTAAATATGAGTTTACCTTCTAAGGCATCACATCAAAATAAGTCAGAATGAGTCATCATGATTTTGAGATACCTAGTTGGCGGCTTGATCCAACTAAAGCAATTTCAAATTTTGCCTAATTTACTCTTCCTGGAGAAACGGTATCTTTTAATTTTTTAACTGGAAGAGAAATTGAACCTGAACAAGACTCTTAGATAGTAACATAAGGACTATAGTAGGTCTACTAAGGAAAGCCATAGACATGGAGGAGAGCCATCCTAATAGAGAGGCTGTATGTGCTCTGGATCACAGAGTTAAAGGAGCAGGGTGAGCTAAGCCTTCTGAAGACCAGCAAATTTCACCGTAAGTCCCACATGGCAGTCATGGGCCTTCAGGATCTGACACTTTCCTGCTAGATTTTGATCTTACTTTATCCTGATCATTCCTAGCAATGCTCAGATTCTCCCATTTTGGAATGAGAATTTCTGTGCCACTGCATGCTGTAAATAGGTAACTTGCTTTTGAATTTAGAAGATTTACTTGATTTTTCAAATGATATGTAGACTTTGAACTATTTAACTGTCTGAGCCATTAATGACTATGGAGACTTTTGAAGATGTCTTTAATATTACATGAGATGATGATAAGACATTGAGGACTAGGGGATGGAAATTTATGATCTAAAGTGATGTGTTTAGCTGTAAAGTTGGCAGGGGTGGAGCTGTCGTAGTTAATCTCAGATGTCATCTTTATCACCTGAGAGAAGAGGCATTATTCCAATTAGATTAATTAAGAAGGAAGACCCACCCACTGTGTGTGGTGTCTTCCCTGGGTGGTACCCTAGGAAAAAGGAGACAAGGGCGTGAAAAGTAACGTTTGCCAGTCTCTGCCCCTTGACTCTAGATGCAATGAAACATTTGCCTTAAACTCTGGCTTCTATGACTTTTCTGCTATTATGGACTGTGATCTAAAACTTTGAGCTCAAATAAACTCTTTCTTTCTTAAATTGCTTTTGTAAGTGTACTTTTATCACAGCAATAGGAAAAGAAACTAGGGAAAAACCCTGAGTGTGGGCCCCAATGGCTGCTTCACGAATCCTCCCTTTTCTCTTCCTCCCCACAACCTTAGAGGTACAATTATTTTCCAGTTTTAGAATAATAGACTAGTTCTTCCTGACTTAGGAATGAATCAGGGGAATATTTGGGAATGAGAGGGGGACTTCTATCTCATAGTGAACCATACATACTCTTGGAAAAGGGCAGAACGAAGACATAGAAAAAAGTAAAAAACATAAAAACATTCATCATAGCATTTGCAGTTACTTAATAAAAATACCAAAGGGTTTTGTCTAAATTAGATGCTTATGAGGTTTTCTTTTTTCTTTCTTTCTTTCTTTCTTTCTTTCTTTCTTTCTTTTTTCTTCCTTCCTTCCTTCCTTTCTCCTTCCCTCCCTGTCCCCCCTTCTCTCTCTCTCTCTCTCTCTCTCTCTCTCTCTCTTTCTTTCTGAGACAGGGTTTCTCCATGTAACAGTCCTACCTGTCCTGGAACTAGCTCTTGTAGACCAGGCTGGTCTTGAACTCATAGAAATCCACCTGCTTTGCCTTCAGAGTGCTGGGATTAAACGTATGTTCAGCCACCGCCTGGTTTGTGAGGTTTCCTTTAATCTGATTTGTAAGACAAGGTAGACTTATAAAATTTACATGTGCATAAAGTAATTTATATGTTTTAATATGTAGTACATCTGTGGTCTAGGGCATGAATTATGTAATTTAAAGGTAATCATACTAACCCCACCAAATAAGATATAGCAAGTAGTAGAGCATACCAGGCATTTTGCTAAGTGTAATATATGCTACTCAGAATGATAGGAGGAATGTCATAGGAGCAACTCCATTTTCGGGGACTCTGCCTATTAATGAAGAACCAGATCATCTCTTCCCTGAATACATTCTTACCCCTTTCCTCTTGCACACTCCCCTTCCTTGATATCAGCTTCTGATCTTCAGAAGAACTTTCTAGCAAGGACCCCCAGTGGAGGCTACACTGTGCTAAGTCTAAGGGAGGCAGTTTTCAATATCTTCTTAATCCTTTATGTCTTCGTTAGACTTACTCTTAGCCTTGTAACAAACAGCCTGCTTTCTGCAGGAGCTCTTCTCCCATCCTACTTCCACTTCCTGGGGACTCTGATTCTTGGTATAGATCTCAGTCCACCTAGCTTTTACCCACAGCCCCTCTCAGCCTTTCTGCCTATGAGGACATCTTCATTTTTTATGACACCCACCCACCTACAGAATCACTCTTTGCCAAGAACCCCACAGGTACGACATTTGCAAAGGATCCAGAATGTGCAACAGACACAAAAGAACAGAACATCTACCCAACAAAGCCAAGACCAGATACAACACCAAGAAACACTTCAAATATCATAAGCCTAGATGCTTAGATCCCAGTACAAAATTACAAACAAGCACAGCCAAGACAGTATACCTTCTCATAAAGCCTGTAACTCTATTACAATATAGTTACATTGAAACTATATTACATGGTCCTAAGAAATACAATATAGTTGAAGTATGTGACAAGGCCTTCAAAACAGATATTATGTATATCTTCAAGGACCTTAAAGAGGAAATGAATAAATTTCTTAATGGAGTCTGTGAAAACCCAAACTAAATTGAATAAAATAATAAAAACAATCCAAGACATAAAAATAGAATTTAACAAGGAAATCAAATAACTAAAGAACATCCAATTTGGTATGAAAAATCATACTAACACAGTACAAGACATAGAAGAGAGACTCTCAGGTATCACAGACTGGGTAGAAGAAATGGATTGTTCAGTCAAACAAATGTTATGTCTAAAAGCACCTTGTTGTAGTAATATTTTAGTTGTATTTTAATAAATAAGACTTGCTCAAAGATCAAAATGCAAAGCTAAATCACTAGAGGTCAGGGAGTGAAGGCACACACCTTTAATCCCAAGACTCAGGAGACAGAAGCAGATGAATCTCTGTGATTTCAAGGCTACCCTGGGCTACACAAGAGCGATTCAAAAATAGATCCTTGTGGTGGTGGCTCAGACCTTTAATCTAAGTGAATAGGGAGGTGGAGACAGGAGCAATATGACTTGGCAAAAAGAATATAGAGGGGAAGAGACAAGAACTCACTGGGGTGTAGAGTCTGAGGTTTGAAGAATGTGCAGTCTAGGCAGCCTGGTTTACTGCTTGTGACAGGACCTCTCGGCCTCAACAGAGTTTCTCTGAGAAAAACACACCAGAAGTTTGTCATCGCCACCTCTACAAAAGTTGATATCAGCACAGTTAAAATTCCCAAACACCTGACTGATGCTTACTTCAAGAAAAAGCAGCTGCACAATCCCAGGCACGAGGAGGGCGAGATCTTCAACAAGAAAAGGAGAAATATGAGATAACAGAGCAGCGCAAGGCTGATCAGAAAACCGTGGACTCGCAGATTCTGCCAAAGATCAAAGCTGTTCCTTAGCTGCAGGGCTACCTACATTCCCAGTTCTCTATGAGGAACCGGATGTATCCTCACTAACTGCTTTTCTAAATTGCTAACAACGTAATTAAACAGCTTCATATGGAAAAAAAAAAAAAGAAAGAAAGAAAGTATCTTAGAGCCACCATGCTGGCAGACACCAAAGAACCTGTAAATGTATCTATCAGCTGCCCCTAACACTGACATCTGATGGGACTTTTAAACTTAGAAAGCATGGCCAGTGACCAGGCAGAATGGGGAATGAGGAACAAGTACCGCCTGGTCCCTAGTACAGCAGGAAGGCTGGCAGAGGGAAGGAGCATGCCCTTCACCCTCCCACGCAGTAGGCTTCAGGTAGGAACTGACAGGCAGGCTGGAAAAAGGGTGGACTCAGAGCACTACAGTTTCAGGACAGTTAAAGGTCTGTAAAAATAAGTAAGCAGGTTAAATATGCTTCCTTTTTCCATTTCACAATTTTTCTTCTTTATCAAAAATCTACTGTTCATAGGTGTGTGGATAGATAACAGTTCCTTTGGTCCTCATATCTGTTTTATGCCAATAACAAGCTGTTTTTAGTACTGTGGCTCTGTAGGGAAGTTTAAAGTCAGAGATTGTGATGCCTTCAGAAGTTCTGTGATTGTACTGGATTTTAGGATTATTTAGGCTCTCCTGAGTTTTTGCTTTTCTTATGAAGTTGAGGATTGTTCTTTCGAGGTCTGTAAGGAATTTTCTGTAATTTTAATGGGTATTTGCATTGAATAGGTAGATTGTTTTTGATAAAATTGGTGTTTTCTTATGTTGATTCTAACTTCCCAAGAGAAGAGGTGATCTTTCCATTTTCTCATGTCTTCGGTTTCTTTCTTCAAAGATTTAAAGTTCTTGCCATACGGCTTTTTTCCACTTGTTTATCTAGAGTTACTCCAAGATGTTTCATGGTATTTGCAGCTGTTTGTAAAAGGTGATGTTTCTCTGATTTCTCTCTCAGCTCATTTATCATCTCTGTAAAAGAGGAGAATTTAGACTGTTTTCAGGTTCTGGCTATGACAAAATAATTCTGCTATGAACATAGTTGAGCACATGTCTTTATGGTATGGTTGAGCATCTTTTGTGTATAGGCCAAAAAGTGGTATTGCTGAGTCTTAAGGTAGTTTATTGCCTAGTTTTTTGAGAAATTGCCATGCTGATATACAATGTGGCTTTGCCAGTTTACACTCTCACTAGCTATGGAGGAGTTTTTTTTTTTTTATCCCACAGTTTCTTAAGCATAAATTGTCAGCAGTGTTTTTGATATTGGCAATTCTTACAGATATAAGATGGAATCTCAGAGTTGTTATGATTTGCATTTCTCTAATGGTTAAGGATGTTAAGCATTTTTAAAATGTCTTTCAGTCATTTTCAGTTTATCTGTTGTGAGTTTTTGGTTTAGGTCTGTACCATATATTTTTACTGGATTGTTTGTTGTTTTAATGATTAATTTCCTGAGTTATTTGTATGTTTTTGGAGTGGATTAGTGTTTAGTAAAGATTGTTCCCTATTCAATAGGCTGATGTTTTGTCGAGTTGACTATGCCCCTTGCTATACAAAAGCTTCTCAGTTTTAGGAGATCTCATTTAATTAATTGTTTCTCTCAATGTCTCTACCACTGGGGCTGTATTTGAGATGTGCCAATACATTCAAGTGTACTTATAACTTTTTCTTCTGTGAGGTTCAGTATTGTGGGTTTTAGGTTGAGGCCTTGAATTCATTTGAATTTCAGTTTTGTGCACAGTGATGAATATCGATCTACTTTCATTCTTTACATGTTAATGTCCAGTTATGCCAGCATTATTAGTTGAATATGCTTCCTTTTTTCAATTTTCCTATCAGCTAGGCAGACTTGCAACTTAAAAGGAGGATAACTTACAAGATTTTAATTAGTTATACAATTGCTAAAGTCTTAATTGTAATATTTTTATGGGAGACTTTTAGACACTGAGTAAAATTCTTAAAGGGAACAATGAGCCAAATTCCAGTAGACAGCTTATAGAAGCTGCCAAACAGGTACTCAAGAAGGTAGACTATATATCATCAGGTAGAGTATATAATCAGCAAGTACTTAATATTAATTTTGATTCAGCCTTAGCAAGCATGTATATTAAATATAAAACTTAATCCTACAGCAGTTTTATGGGAAAATGTTCGCTTTTTATGGCTGCATCTTCCCATTTTGCTAGTTCGGATATTAAACTCTTAATTTAAAGCAGTAACTTGTTTCGCTCAGAGGAGCAGGATGGAATCTAGGAGATGTTTTAGCAGAGAATTGACTATGATCAAAGTTTCTTATACCAAGCAGTAGATTAACTGATAATTTTAAAATAGTGGTTCTTGGACAATTACGTTGGTTCACTTTAAAGGCCAGAGTCATAATTTTTCCCAGCTGATCATTGCTGCTATTTGCACAAAAATATTTTGCTAAGGTTATAGGTAAAGATCCGTTAAAGGATGTTATGCTAAATTTTACAAATGGCTCTTCCAATGGAAGAACTGCATATATGGTTAAAAATGAAAAAGAATTGTGGAGTGTGCCATGGCTCCTTGAACACAACTGAAAAGGATAAAAGTTACAGACTGATCTGCTCCAGACAGATCTGGCATGGTGACACCAAGAAGATCTTGTTAAGGCAAGGTGAAAAAGCCCTTGTAATGATTAGGAAAAAAAAAAAAAACCAAAAACAGCTCTATATTAATTTGGGGTCGAGGATGTGTTTGTGCTTTTTTCATAGAAAAAAAAATAAAGCTGAATGAGATGACTGCATGTACAGAAAAGGGGTGGCAGTCCTGATGACATCGTAATTGATAACACCCCCATACAGGAGTCAGAATGAAAGGAGTTGGAGAGGAGTCCATGGTCTAGTCTTGCCTGCCACCACAGAGAGAAGTTCCTGATCTGCAGGACTTTCTGGGCCACTCTGCACTGCAGGGTGCCGTACTGCACTGAGGGACAGATGCTGAGCTGTTTCCAGACACTTGGGACACACACAGTCACAGAGGCACTGACTGCGAAGACTATAGCTTGCTTGCCGTCTGAATCCTGTTTGCTTTGGAGCTGAATTAGAAATGAAGACTGAACATTTGATTGTTTTAATCTTTAGAACACAGAACTCATTTTGATTAAAATATTGTACCTGGGAGCTAAGACTTAAACTTTCCCCTCAGGGAAAGAAAGAGTCAAAATAAGGAATGACTGAAGCCCCTCTTCACTCCAGAGGGGGGGCAACCTGAGGATTTAACTGTGACTGAGAGACTGGAACTGGTATCTGACAACAGCAATATCATTATACTCTCACCCATCAGAAAGAAAAAAAAAACACTTTTCTTGTCTTTTGATGAATATAGATTTAAGAAAATTGTGATATGTCAAATTGTAGATTTAAAGTTAATTTCCATTCTAGAATTATGGTATTTACCTGATAATGGTTGTAACTGCTTGTAAGATGTTGAGAAAAGTTTGACACACCCTGTAAATGTTTGGATTTAATGCCTGTGCTAAGAGTTCTAGATTTTGATACAGTATAAAATTATTAAGAGGTGCCCTAGACCAGCTGAAGAAACATTTTCAACTCAGGTGACCCTCCTTTCATTTAAATAGGAGACTATAGTCTTTAGTAGCATGATTATTCATAAAACATCATGATCTCTCCTGACTAGAAAGTATGGCTCCGAGACACAGAGCTCAAAAGTTTCTCTCCCTTACTCTCTTTTGTTAACAGAGGTCAGTAGTCAAAGATGGGTTTGAAGCTTCTTCTTCCAAGATGCCTAAGACAGGAACTCGCATGTTTAGAATGCCTGTATCAATGACAGGTTAGTCTCGGGAAGTTAAGGAGTCTTTGCTCAGACATACATAATAATCTGTCCTGTTGTAGAAGCACAGGTTTTATTAAAATTAGTAAGAGGGAGTGGATTGTAGGGGACGGATTGTACAAGCCCATATTTCTACATTGTATGGCAGTCAAAATTCTGAGTGACCTGGCAAGACACAGTTTGTACCTTCCACACAGCAGGTGTTTATTTAGCCTTTGATAGTGAGACAGCCTGATGCCACCCAAAGCAAATCAGGATTGGCTAATGTTGTTCTCTTCTATTGTAATTTAGGAGGTCACCTGGGGAAGAGGTGATTTTTAGTCTACATGACAGAGCAGGCATAGGTGTGAGGGTGGACTTGACCAAAGTCATTCTCCCAGCCACCTAGGAAAGAGAATGCTAATGAACTTCTCCCTCAGGTTATTATTTGGTATAAAAGCTATCTTATTTAGCTTCTCTAGGATCACTAATTATAGGCTCAATGTCCTTTATTTATGGCTAGAAACCAATTATGAGTGAGTACATCCCATGTACTTTTTGTACATGTACTTTTTTTTTTTTTTTTGTACATGTACTTTTTGGGTCTGGGTTACCTCACTCAGGATAGTGTTTTCTATTTCCATCCATTTGCATGCAAAATTCACGATGTCATTGTTTTTTACCGCTGAGTAGTACTCTAATGTGTATATATTCCACACTTTCTTCATCCGTTCTTCGATTGAAGGGCATCTAGGTTGTTTTCAGGTTCTGGCTATTACAAACAATGCTGCTATGAACATAGTTGAGCATATATTTTGTTGTATGAAAGGGCATCTCTTGGGTATATTCCCAAGAGTGGTATTGCTGTGTCCAGGGGTAGGTTGGTCCCGAATTTCCTGAGAAACTGCCACACTGCTTTCCAAAGTGGTTGCACAAGTTTGCATTCCCACCAGTGTAGTAATAGGAGCAGCGGGGCTGTGTTCCCAGCACCCCAGCCGCCTGCTCGGCTAGCTCATGCCCCAAAATAATTACACAGACACTGTATTCTTTTAAACACTGCTTGGCCCATTCTCTTCTAGGCTAATTCTCACATATTAATTTAGCCCATTTCTAATCATCTGTGTGTAGCACCCCAAGGTGCGCTTACCGGGAAGATTCTAGCCTATGTCCATCCTGGGTTGGAGCTTCATCCCGGGAGCAGGGCATGGCGTCTCTCTCATGCATCTGCTCCAGAGAGGAGAGCTGTCGAGACTCTGAGCTCACTTCCTCTTCCTCCCAGTATCCTATTCTGTTTTCTCCTCCCACCTATCTTCTAACCAATAAAATGGGCCAAGGTAGTTCCTTTATTAGCCAATGACCTTACTCCATCATTTCCCCTTTTTGGGTTTAAACAAAAAAAAAAAAGGCTTTAACTTTAACATAGCAAAATTACATATAACAAAACAGTTATCAAGTAAAAGTTACAATAATCTTTATCATAACTAAGGAAAACTATAACTATAACTAACTATTCTTAACTCCAAAGACTCCAGAAAGATACAATACTACCTAAGCAAACAAGAAAAAAGCAACTTTTAAAACTCTAGAATGACAGAGACATCTTGCTGCCTGGACAGTCACCCAAAGTTCCTCTGTACTGTTGGGGCATCCATCTTCAGCCTTCAGGCCCATGCTATCCAGCAGACATTTCCATAAAGCAGGAAAATTCAACGTCAGTTCAGTCACTATCTGTTGTGTCCTGCAGAATGTCTCGCAGACTCTTTCATGAATCAGGAACCCCGAAAGATCATCTCACCTTAGGCAAGTTCAGTAGTCCTCTCTCTGTGGGTTCTCTGTGTCCAGTTTATGCAATAGTCCAGGCAAGAGCAGTTTCTTGCCCAAATGGCTATCAGACTACATAACGAGCCTCTTTGATGCCCATCTTCTTCTTGAAGTAAATTGGTGCTGTCAGGAGCAGAGTGTCTCATTGTCATGAAAAGTCCTCAGTTATTAAAACATTAAATGTCCTATTCTGTAATCTTTGAAAGACATGAAGAATGTCTATCTAAAATATATCTCTATATATCTAGAAAATCTAACTAACATGACTACAAGCTTTACTATTATCGATGATTATCCATTAACAACCTATATTTCTTAATTATACAGTACATATTTAAATGAACTACACAATCACAATACCTTAATCAAAATCAGAAACACTTATACATATTACAACATTGACCTTAAATCTCTATCAATAAAGCAAAATCTATATTAATGCAAATTATTCATATCTATATCATATCCCCCTTTAAATGTAAAAGAACATTTATAAACATTTTTTGGGAATATGGGCGCAGTTATTTCTTTCCAAACTGCTTCCTGCTGAATGGGGGCGTCGTTAATTAGGTCTTTCATGGTATAACCTGTGTGCTAGTTTCTTCTCAGTTGGCAGTTGAGCGAAGCAATTTTCTGAAGATGTTTAAACCAACCCTTCAGGAGGGCGTGGTCCATCATACCAAATCGGAATAGAAGAAATGAACAGCGTCTCATCCTCTGTGAAAACAAAATAAGAAACTCCTTTCCAAAGCATCATGTCCTTAGATCCAAATTTCAAAGTCAAGGCATCAAAATATCAATGTTGGATTAGTTTAGCAGCATTTATAAATAAATATCTTTTAGCATCTGTTGCTCCTTCCTCAGCATTTAAATAATTTAAAGAGAGCATAATAGCATACATAATTCTCTGTGTATTTTCCATCTTTGTTCGTTTTATTTTAACCTCTATTTTGTTTATTTTTACTTTTAACTATTTGCTTTTTGAGAAAGGTTCTCTGTATCTTTGACCTGAAGTAACTCTGTAGACCAGGCTGTCCTTGAACTCTCAGAGATCTGCTTGTCTCTGCCTCCCAGGCATTGGGATTAAAGGCGTGTGCTACCACACCTTGAAGTCACAGAGGTCTATCTCCCTCTGCCTACCAAGTGTTAGGATTAAAGTTGTGTACCACACACAACAACTCTCTTCCTTTTTTTTTGTTACTTGAAGAACTTTAAATTTTAGTCTGCATATATTTTTAACACACTTCAAACCATTTAGAAATTTTCTTTGTCTTTGAATCTCTCTTTACTGTATATCTCTCTTTTTCTGACCACACAAGCCTTTAAATTACTGAGCAATATGGGTAGGATTAAAGGCGTGGCTTTGCCAGCTAGATCCAGTCCATTTTTTTTCCGCTAAGCTGAAAACCGAAAAGCATGCGTTCAGCTTTTCGTCAACACCGTTTAAGTGTTTTGTGGCAGGACCTCTTAATAAGCTGTAGGCTTTGCAGCTAAAGCTGAGTCAGGAAGCCTCTCTTAGATGAGGCGCTTGCTTGCCTCTGGCAAGCAGAGTAGACCCTAGAACACAGCGAGTCTAGTTGCCATCAAACAAATCGTAGCACTTTACTCCAAATGCTCTATTCAAAAGCTCTGTCTCCCGCAGGAGCCAGACAGAGATCGTAATGGCGGCACAGCCCCAGGAAGTCGCACTTTAAAATGACACAGCGTTTTTTTCGGCTACTGTTGCCGAATCAGGAAATCTCTCTACAGCACGCCACCAACAAACAGCAAAAATCTGTGTTAAACTCTCTCTCCCTTATTTTTAAGTCTTCTCAGGTTTTTTAAGTGGGTTTAGTCCATCACGTGGGGCGCCAACTGTAGTAATAGGAGCGGCGGGGCTGTGTTCCCAGCACCCCAGCCTCCTGCTCGGCTAGCTCATGCCCCAAAATAATTACACAGACACTGTATTCTTTTAAACACTGCTTGGCCCATTCTCTTCTAGGCTAATTCTCACATATTAATTTAGCCCATTTCTAATCATCTGTGTGTAGCACCCCAAGGTGCGCTTACTGGGAAGATTCTAGCCTATGTCCATCCTGGGTCGGAGCTTCATCCCGGGAGCAGGGCATGGCGTCTCTCTCAGGCGTCTGCTCCAGAGAGGAGAGCTGTCGAGACTCTGAGCTCACTTCCTCTTCCTCCCAGTATCCTATTCTGTTTTCTCCTCCCACCTATCTTCTAACCAATAAAATGGGCCAAGGCAGTTCCTTTATTAGCCAATGACCTTCCTCCATCACACCAGCAATGGATGAGTGTACCCCTTTCTCCACAGAAAAACATATAGGCATCCTCCTGAATATTAACCTTCATCAGGCGATGAAAGGAGACAGAGACAGAGACCCACATTGGAGCACCAGACAGAAATCTCAAGGTCCAAATCAGGAGGAAGGAGAGAGAGCACGAGCAAGGAACTCAGGACCCCGAGGGTTGCACCCACACACTGAGACAATGGGGATGTTCTATCGGGAACTCTCCCAGGCTAGCTGGCCTGGGTCTGAAAAAGCATGGGATAAAACCGGACTCACTGAACATAGCGGACAATGAGGACTACTGAGAACTCAAGAACAATGGCAATGGTTTTTTTTTAAATTTATGTTTTATTTTTTTTAATTTTTAATTTTTTTAATTGAAAAAAAAAAATTCTGCCTCCTCCCAGCCTCCCATTTCCCTCCCCCTCCTCCCACTCATCTTCCCCTCCCCCCACTTCTCTCTCTCTCCCTCTCCAGTCTGAAGAACAGTCAGGGTTCCCTGCGCTGTGAAAAGTCCAAAGTCCTCCCCCCTCCATCTTGGTCTAGGAAGGTGAACATCCAAACTGGCTAGGCTCCCACAAAGCCAGAACATGAAGTAGGATCAAAACCCAGTGCCATTGTCCTTGGCTTCTCAGCAGCCCTCATTGTCCGCCTTATTCAGAGAGTCCAGTTTTATCCCATGCTTTTTGAGTTCCAGTCCAGCTGGCCTTGGTGAGCTCCCAATAGATCAATCCCTCTGTCTCAGTGGGTGGGTGCACCCCTCACGGTCCAGACTTCCTTGCTCATGTTCTCCCTCCTTCTGCTCCTCATTAGGACATTGGGAGCTCAGTCCGGTGCTCCAGTGTGGGTCTCTGCCTCTATTTCCATCCATCGCCAGATGAAGGTTCTATGGTGATATGCAAGATATTCATCAGTATTGCTCTAGGATAGGGTCATTTCAGGTTTCCTATCCTCAGCTGCCCCAGGAGCTAATTGGGGACATCGCCCTGGGCACCTGGGAGCCCCTCTAGGTCCAAGTCTCTTGCCAACCCTAAGATGGATCCCCTAATTAAGATATGTGCTTCCCTGCTCCCATATCCAACCTTCCTTTATCCCAACCATCCCGTTTCCCCAAGTTCCCCCCATCCTCCCCTTCTCACTTTTCTCTCCCCATCTCCCCTTGCCCCCATCCCACCCCACCCCCAAGATCCCAATTTTTTGCCCAGCAATCTTATCTACTTCCCATAACCAGGAGGATAGCTATATGTTTTGCTTTGGGTTCACTTTCTTATTTAGCTTCTTTAGGATATCAAATTATAGACTCCATGACCTTTATTTATGACTAGAACCCAATTATGAGTGACTACATCCCATGTTCATCTTTTTGGGTCTGGGTTACCTCACTCAGAATAGTGTGTTTTATTTCCATCCATTTGCATGCAAAATCCGAGAAGTCATTGTTTTTTTACCGCTGAGTAGTACTCTAATGTGTATATATTCCACACTTTCTTTATCCATTCTTCCAAGGACACTGTCACTAAGACAAAAAGGCAACCTACTCTTGGGAGAAGATCTTCACCAACCCCGCAACAGACAAAGGTCTGATCTCCAAAATATATAAAGAACTCAAGAAACTAGACTTTAAAATGCTAATTAACCCAATTAAAAAATGGGGCACTGATCTGAACAGAGAATTCTCAACAGAAGAAGTTCAAATGGCCAAAAGACACTTAAGGTCATGCTCAACCTCCTTAGTGATCAGGGAAATGCAAATCAAAACAACTTTGAGATATCAAAATACACCTGTCAGAATGGCTAAAATCAAAAACACCAATGATAGCCTTTGCTGGAGAGATTGTGAAGAAAGGGGTACCCTCATCCATTGCTGGTGGGAATGCAAACTTGTGCAACCACTTTGGAAAGCAGTGTTTCGGTTTCTCAGGAAATTCGGGATCAACCTACCCCTGGACCCAGCAATGCTATTCTTGGGAATATACCCAAGAGATGCCCGATCATATGGCAATGGGTTTTTGATCCTAATGCACATACTGGCTTTGTGGGAACCTAGCCTGTTTGGATGCTCACCTTACTAGACCTGGATGGAGGTGGGTGGTCCTTGGACTTCCCACAGGGCAGGGAACCCTGATTGCTCTTTGGGCTGATGAGGGAGGGGGACTTGATTGGGGGAGGGGGAGGGAAATGGGAGGCGGTGGCAGGGAAGAGACAGAAATCTTAAATAAATAAATAAATAAATTTTAAAAAATGTAAAAAAAAAAAGCTGTTTGGATAATAAATCCAGATGATTTTCAGGTTCTTGTTTTGAATGAAAAATGGGGATAGAGGTATGATTGGATAAAAGGGTAGATTACTAAATCTACTCTGGAAAAAAAAGTATAGATTTATAAGATAACAGGGTACATAATTGAATCTACTCTGAAGAGAAAAAAGGGAGGAAATAGATATGATAAAATAAAAAGTAGATTATTAAATCTAGTTTAAAAAAGCAACTACTAGTTTTAAATATTTTATATTGGATTGGACTTTTTTATATTGTATACAACTTTTGTATATTGATACAAATTTGAGATTAATTTTGTTTGAACATACTATACATAATTTATGCTCTTGTTCAACTCATTTAACAATGTAACACAGATTTCTAGTCCTTGAGAATTATTACCAATTATTTAGAATAATACAAAAGTGAAGGTTAGTAAGTAGTTAATCACTGATTAGAATCAGACTTGTAGTCACATTACGCATGTGTCAAACAAGATATATTTTCGATAGACAGATCATCTTAAAATACTCCAGAGATTTACAGAATATGGCATTTAAGATGTTTTAATAACAGGCTCTATTTTTATGACAATGAGATATGTCTGCTATTGGCAGCACCAATCTACTTCAGAGAAGATAATGGGCATCGAAAAAACTTCACATGGAGTTTATTTTCTTTGTGGCAAAAGTAAGCTAGAAGGGAAGAAAATGCCCTTGCCTACTGCTGACAGTATGCTGTCCTAACCAGATAAGTAGGATACACACACACACACACACACACACACACACACACTGACTGTCAAACATTGTCAAGACAAGAGGGACAGCCCTTCAGAATGTACTGCTTCACAGAAAAGTCTGTTGGATATGCTAAGCCTGCATGCTAAAGACGAATGCCCTACATACTTATCAAAGGAAAAAGGAAAAACCAACCAAGAAGATATTGCAACTTTAAAATTTTTGTACCAAAATACAAAGGCACCCAACTTTGTAAAAGAAACACTGCTATAGTTAAAAATCACATATTGATCATCACATTCTGAATGGATGAATTCAGTACCCCAGTCTTGTCAATACACGGGTTGACAAAACCAAACTAAAATAATATTGGAATTAAATAATTTTATAAACAGCCTGGCAGAAATCTACATGATACTTCAACCAAACCCAAAATAATATATCTTCTCAGCACTTCATGGAATTTTTTCCAAAACTGATCACATGCTTAGAGACAAAGCTAGTCAACCTATATAAGAAAATTGAGATAATATCCTGTATGATATCTGACCAAAAAGGTATTAAAGATAAATATCAACAAGAGAATCAACAATAAAATATTTATACTTTAATCAATGGTCTAGGATATATCACTTAACTAAAAGTATTTAGCTTTCTTTTTGATTCCACATCAAACAGCTTCTTGAAGCTCTATCAGTCTTTCTTTTACAGTTTATTTTTTTCCATGAGAACGTTGGCCATTTCTCCTGTAGTAAACAACTTCCTTTGGGCAGAGAGAATGTCACTCTATAATGATGAGAAGAAATCACTCTGGGAGTATACATATTTGGTGTCAAACTCACCCTTAAAGCAAAGCTCAAAATTTTAAACATTTTTGTAATTTCTAACTTAGTAAGATGACTTTAAAATATCTTTATAATATAAATCAGAATTAATATACTATATTTTATTATTATTTAATATTAACTATTTGAATATATAAAAGAATTATCAAAAAGGACCTTTTTAGCTGCTACCAAATAAAAAGGTTTAGTATGCCCTCAAAAAATAAATTGAATAGCTAATGAATATGATGAAATTAGTTCGTATATGGTTAGTGCTATGGTACAGGCAAGCACTTTGATTTTGTGATTTAACCCCAAAAGAGTAATCCATAATATTACTGTGTTTGATGAGAATATTTGATGACAGCTAAGTAAATGAAAGGAAAATTAGAAGGTAGTGAAGTAAATGTGAAGAATTGCCACATTATACATTACTGCTAAAGGTAGGACCTCTGACTTTCAGAATATTATCAAAAAAATTCTCTCCTGAAATGTGCAATATATTCCCAGCCATTCCAGTTATTAACATTTCAATAAGAATCTGTTATTTAAGAAGGATCTATTTTGAAAGATGTTAGAACATATACTGGGCAGAAACATTTGATTGTAAAATAGGCATGGGAAATCCTGAAGGCCGGATAAGTCTTACAACATATCATTTTAGTCTTGGTTTGTTCTGTTTTTCAAATTTATTTGATATTTCTTTCACAGAACATTAGGTGTTCTTTGAAAATGTTTAATGGGAAGATTTTATCTTTATCTTTATTGCAGAATTTCTCAGTCTTTATTGTAGGAAACAGACTATAAGTAGCCTAGGGAAACTTGACATGAATGATTTTAAACTTCGTTGAGCAAGGGATATTTTTCCTTGGAAAATATGCTAGCATTTTTTACCAAATAAATTTGTATAAAACACTGCTTAAGGAATGGTATACAAGCAAACAAAAAGGAAGAGGGTGATCTGGACTTAAAATGAAGCATATACTACATTCAGAAGCTAAATTCGGGGCTCCTGTATTTCCTACACCCTTTTACTATCTATACCATGACTAATTTCCTTGGATCATTCAGCATTTGTTTTGAATTTACCTTTGTTCTTGTTAGAAAATCAAAAAACAAACAAAATTGAGTTGTTCATTCTTGCTGCAATTTTTTTCGTTTTTCTTTCTTTGAAAATCATTCTTTTCATTCAATATATTCGAATTATGGTTTCTTTTCTTGTAGCTCCTCTGAGACTCTTACCTCTCCTTGCACCAGAATCTACATTCTCACATTCTCTTTTCTTTCCTTGGAAAACAAAAATTCATCTAAAGAATAATAATAAGACAAGACAAAGCAATGTCAAACAAACATGAACATGATGATTCAAACAAACAAATAAACAATCAGAAGAAAAAGAGCCAAAGATGAAGTTTCTATGGTGATATGCAAGATATTCATCAGTATGGTTATAAGATAGGGCCTTTTCAGGTTCCCTATCCTCAGCTGCCCAAGGAACTAGCTGGGGACTTCTCCCTGGACTCCTGGGAGCCCCTCTAGAGTCAAGTCTCTTGCCAACCCTAAGATGGCTCCCTTAATTAAGATATATACTTCCCTGATCCCATATCCACCCTTCCTTTATCCCAACCATCCCATTCTCTCACGCTCTCCCCATCCTCCCCTTTTCACCTTTCTCTCCCCATTTCCCCTTATCTCCATCCCACCCCACCCCCAAGTTCCCAATTTTTGCCCAGCAATCTTGTCTGCTTCCAATATCCAGGAGGATAACTATATGTTTTTCTTTGTGTTCATCTTCTTATTTAGCTTCTCTAGGATCACAAATTATAGGCTCACTGTCTTTTATTTATGGCTAGCCACCAATTATGAGTGAGTACATCCCATGTTCATCTTTTTGGGTCTGGCTTACCTCACTCAGGATAGTGTTTTCTATTTCCATCCATTTGCATGCAAAATTCACGATGTCATTGTTTTTTACCGCTGAGTAGTACTCTAATGTGTATATATTCCACACTTTCTTCATCCGTTCTTCCATTGAAGGGCATCTAGGTTGTTTCCAGGTTCTGACTATTACAAATAACGCTGCTATGAACATAGTTGAACAAATGCTTCAACTGGCAATGGATGGAGATAGAGACAGAGACCCACATTGGAGCACCGGACTGAGCTCCCAAGGTCCCAGTGAGGAGTAGAAGGAGGGAGAACATGAGCAAGAAGTCAGAACCACGAGGGATGCACCCACCCACTGAGAGAGGGGGGCTGATCTATTGGGAGCTCACCAAGGCCAGCTGGACTGGGAATGAAAAAGCATGGAATAAAACCAGAGTCTCTGAACATGGCAGACAATGAGGGCTGATGAGAAGCCAAGGACAATGGCACTGGGTTTTGATCCTACTGCATGTTCTGGCTGTGTGGGAGCCTCGCCTGTTTGGATGCTCACCTTCCCAGACCTGGATGGAGGGGGGACGACCTTGGACTTCCCACAGGATAGGGAACCCTGACTGCTCTTTGGACTGGAGAGAGAGGGGGAGAAAGAGGGGGGAGGGGGAGAGGAGAGAGGAGTGGGCGGACGGGGAGGGAAATGGGAGGCTGGGAGGAGGCTGAAATTTTTTTCAAATATATATATATATATATATATATATATATATATATATATATATGAAAAAGAGCCAAAGAGGGTTGGAGAGATGGCTCAGTGGTTAAGAGCATTGCCTGCTCTTCCAAAGGTCCTGAGTTCAATTCCCGGCAACCACATGGTGGCTCACAACCATCTGTAATGAGGTCTGGTGCCCTCTTCTGACCTGCAGGAATACACACAGACAGAATATGGTATGCATAATAAATAAATAAATATAAAAAAAGAAAAAGAGCCAAAGAAAAACCACAAAACCAGGAGAAACATTTATAGGCACAGAGACAAATGCGTTCACACCCACAGCAATCCCACAAAATCACAAAACTGGAAGTCTTAATAAATACACAGAGCACCTGCAGGGTTAAAAAAATGCCCTGACAAAACATGATGAGCCAAAGAACTTTGAAAGACGTCATTAGGTTTGTTTTGTGTGTTAGCTGTGTGTGTGGCCTAGGTCCAGGCTTACTCAGTCTCAGGTGCTTGGTCACCTGAGCAGTACTGAGGACAGGTTCTGTCTCATGGAGTGGACCTTAAATCCAACCAAATATTGCATGGTTACCCCCACAAGCTTTGTGACACTATTGTGCTAATGTGTCTTGCAGCCAGGTATTCATTGTAGATCAAAGAGTTTGTAGCTGGGCTGATGTTTACCTTCCTCTAATAGCATGCAGAGTACCTTCCAGTACCATGAAAACTAGTGGGTAGGGGTGAAGGGTCTAGGTAGTCACCAGCTCAACTTCTCTATGATTTGAGTGGCAGGTCACTTGAAAAAGGACAATTAGCTTGCAGTTGTCTGGAGGACCTAGGACACTGCACTACTTGTTATCATAATCATGTAGCATGATACCATAAAGACTTTCAAAGATGACCAAGTTGGAATGATTGCGTTAATCTCCCTACGGTAAATTGATTCTATTAGGGTTTCTAATTAGATTACTAATCATATAAGTGTAAATAGGAGATTTTCTTTTCCACTCCTTTCTCCCCAAAGAGGATTGCACTTTTGAAGCATTTGCTTGACCTTTAGGTTGTAATTTATTTCTTGTAAAGCAAAAGTTAAGAATAACTTATATGATTTAGATAAAATCATGAGGAAACAATGATAAAATGTAGTTTGTGACTTTGCCCTGTGAAGTGTATGTAATTTGGTTTTATGGGTGTAGCTACAGCCCCCTGCATTCCCTCTGGTTCCTTTGCCTCATAGGTTCAAATCTGACCAACAAAGGATATGATGACATGGGCCTATATGATAATATCACATTTTTTTACATATAGAGGGTGATTTTAAATATGAGGTTTCATCTTTTCTTTATTTTTATGCCTCTTACTGATAAAAATAATTTTCACAGATTAACCCCCAAACCTAAAAATGCTCAGAGGATGATATTTTTCAGACCTTTACCGACTCATGGCTGCTGATATTCTTAATCTCATTTCTAGGATTACAGCTGTAGACAGTTGACTCCATTGCTTTCCAGATTTCTGAATTTTAGTGAAAACTCCAAAGGTATAGTTTTATTTTTGACATGCAGTAATGGCATGCACTTTTGGGATGCAGTGTGACAGTTGACCGTGTGTATGTGTGTGTCTGTGCACACACACATGTGTATGTGCATGTGCTTGTGTGTGTGTGTGTGTGTGTGTGTGTGTGTGTAAAATGACCATAACAGGAATGACCATAACAGGGTAATTTTGGTACATTTCTTACTGCAAACATTTATCATATCTTTGTAGTGTAGACATCCGGAGTCCTTCCTCTGAAGTGTTCTGAAATACTCACATAACTGTTGCTCACCATAGTTTTCCAGCTGAGCTAGGGAACAGTGGAAGGTGTTTTTCCTCTCCAGTTACAGCCTTGTTCCTTGTAAGATACTCTCTCCAGTAATCCACTTCACATGGTCCCTATGCTCACTTCTATTCTCTTTCCTACTCAGATAGGATTGAACTTTGAGTCTTTATCTGTGAGACATACGACATCTATTTCTCTCTCTCTGAGATGTTTCACTTAACATAAACATTTCAGATCTGTGAATGTTGCTAAAAAAAAAAAAGACTGCAGTTCATTCCTTTTCTGAGAGCAGTATTGTTCACTGATTTGTTTGTTGATTGGATTCTCTTCCTTCCTTGCCTACTGTGAACAAGGATGCGATGAATTAGCACATGCACATGTCCTCTTCATTAGCTCAAATCTTCTATTATGGTCAGTAATAGTAGTTTTCTGATCAAAACCATTCTCACATTCACAGAATAAATGTAATCATAAGTTTTTGAATTCACTTTGCTAATATACAAATGCTTATGCATTTGTGTCTGTAAGTAAGATTGTTCAATAAATATTGCTCCCTGGATTGCCCTTCTCTAAAGTTTTTAGTAATCACATTTTTATTCAGGAAGTCTATAATGCATATAGAAGCATTATATTTACAATTTTAGAGACTGTCCTTAAAATAAAAGAGTGACTGTAATTCACAATTTGGGTGATTGCTAATATATAGCTATTGCATATTAAGAAAGAGCAAAAGGAAGAAGAACTAAAAGTTAGAAGACCCAGGACTCTGTTTTTACTCTGACCCTTATTATCTATGTGTTCTTGCAAAAAAAAATAGATTTTTTGTTGCATTTGAAAAAAAATGCCGTTTTAAGTTAAAGGCTGTACTAACAAAGAAGAGATGAAAACAGACTGCTTAGGAGAATTTTGCATTGGAATAGTTTAAGCAGGAATATGAGCTTGAATTAAGACATAGAAGGTGAATAGATCTTTGACTACAGTCAATTTTTCTAATCTGCTCCTTAATTCTGATGGAACTCAGATACCCAAATGGTGTTTTTTTTGCCCCTTGCTAATTGTTTATTTGATGCTGCATATAATAAAATATCACTGAATATGACTTTATTCATTCCATATAGATACAACAGTGTCTTTCTCATTTATGGCACTGAAACTGACATTATAAATTATGACATTAAATTGAGCTATTCTTTATAAATCTAGTGTGGTGCCTGGAAAGCTGGATGCACTCAAAACTTAAAACATAAAAATTTTAAATGTTTTCAAATATTATGAAACAATTAATACCCTCCAAGAGTAAGTAGAAAGAAAAGTTCTATTGGGTCAGTAATGGTAGAGTGGGTTTAGAAAAGCTAAGATCCTGTTTTCTAATTGAAGCAATGAAGGGCTTGTAGTGCATAGGTGGTTATAAACTTTAGGCAGTGCAATTGTTACTAGTGTTGTATAGTAGTTGTCTAGTATAGCTATAGGTGGGAGCAAGCAACGTTTTTCTTTGAGTGAATGAAATCAGCGTAAATCTGTTTTTCAGTCTCCATGACCTATTTTCTTTTTTTAGGTCTTCCTTCCTCTCACAGATGTAATTGGACAGCTATTAACCCCCCCCCCCCCTTTTTAAACTTAGTTAATTGT
The DNA here is from genome assembly GCF_018167655.1 of Microtus oregoni. Classification (NCBI taxonomy): domain Eukaryota; kingdom Metazoa; phylum Chordata; class Mammalia; order Rodentia; family Cricetidae; genus Microtus; species Microtus oregoni. Next base: position 18,960,635 of record NW_024543097.1, read on the forward strand.
GCTTCTTCTCAGTGTAAGCTTGTCAGATGATTTTTTCCCTTGTCTGTGCAGTATGGAGATAATCCATAGCCTACCCTAACCTTTTCCACCATCCTTACCAGCTGCTCATGAGCATAAGCAACACAGATGATTCCATAGAGGACATCTGGATGTGTGCATAGTTCAAGAGGATAACAATCTGCCAGACCATGACAACAGATTGGTCCTCTTGCCTCTCTGTTGTCTGGGATCTCTGTGTTTACCCTTCATTGTCTTATGGTTAATTGAGTAACTATATCAGCAACAACCTCTAATAGTGTGGTTGTTTTCCTTGACTCTTGCCGTCTCTTCCTATTTGTTCCAAAGCTCTGTACCTTGATGAAAAATTGGTTGGATTTTAAATGGGAAAGAGTCGATTATATTGGAAAAAATAAGAATGTCTAAGGTGTCTCGAAGCTTACTTTCAAATGAGTCTCCTTCTAGAATTGATTGATTAATTGTAGAAACAATTGGTTTCTGTTTTTACTTTCAATCACTTGACTTTCTATTTTCTTCATAAAAGGAATAAAATACATGTACACCAGTGCTTGCAGGAAAAAAAACTGAATTCATGAAGCCATATAAAACTACATATTTCGGCAAAGGTCTGAATTCAGAACCCTGTTGCTGTCACAAAGGAGTGAGCAGGATGTGCACCCCTCTTTTATATAATGGAATATATAGCATGCGTGTCAGTTGTCACCACTACAGCAATCTGATCTACAGATGTTTCAACTGAGCATGACAATAAAGAGGACCATCTGCTAAATCAAAATGATAACAATATCAAATCTGTTAATTAAAAATTAAAGATGTAATATTTATTAAGTAACAAATAAAATTATGTTTGCCATTATAAAAGACACATCTGACATTTGAAGAACTGAGAGTGAGGGAGCTGGAGCTATTCTCAGAGTAAGAATAATTATAGAAATGTGGGCATTATAAGTAAATGATTATTTTTAGGAGTTAAACATTTACTTCTATCAATATGAGAAGTCAAGGTTATGAAGAAGACTCAGTTGACCTCGATGTACTGAGCGACAACCTTTTATCACTCACTTAATAAAGTTGGCAAGTTTCTCACAAAGTGTCAGAAACAGTTTTAAAATTAGGTCTGAGAGCAGGTGTTAAGACAATTAGCTTTTATGGCTGAATTATGAGTGTCAGCTGTATCTCTTCCTGCCTTAATTAAACACACCACTTAACCTCCTTGTGGAGCCTCATCCTGTCCAGTTACCACAGCACAAAACACCCTGCTTACCTAGAAAGGACACAGAGTAGATCTTGAAAGGTATGTAATCTCTGGGCTCCCCATTTAAGGAATGGAATGTAAGGGTCTCCTGTGGAAATCAATAGTTTGAGGACCAGCTGAGTCAAGAGCATATCACACACACACACACACACACACACACACACGCGCGCGCGCGCGCGCAAACAAACATACACAGCTCTTTCAGAACAAGAATAAAGCATGCCACAAACTTATCAGACAGGAAACAGGATGAATTTTTGCTATAATGGTCTAGAAAATATATTGGTAGGTATTTTTGGCCCAGGACTGTTAAGATTCTCAGACTCCTAACTGCTTATCCAACTGATGTCAGTTTTGACACCAGTGGTAATTTGTCTGGAGTGACATGAGGAGTTAGTAGACCTGTAATGATTCATTTCTCATTCTCTATTACAAAGCCTTACATGGCAACAATTTTATCTTACATTTACCAAGACTCAAAGATGACTGGTACTCCCATTTGCATCTTCTTTAGTTTCAGCCCTGCCTCAGCATTAACCCACAAGGACAGCTTTTAAGAATGATAAGTTTATGAAATTTCATCTATTGACCATGAGACAAACAGTATCAAGTAATTAAATGTTAGCATGATTTTTTATCAGGATTATAGATAGCACATTAGTGTTGTGTTTGGGATACCTTAGTTTTGGTTATAATTACCATCTAATTTCATATTAATGCACAGTAGCCTATTGATAGATGTGTTTGTTGTATTGTCTCAAATATTTAATTTTAAAACATGGATGTTTGTGGGGCATAGCAGTGCACACCTTTAATCCTAGCATTCGGAAAGTAGAAAAACCAGACTGCTGTGGATTTGAGGCCAGCCTGTTCTACATAGCAAGTTCCAGGCTAGCCTGGGTTGTATGGTGAGACACTGACTCAAAACAGAACAGAAAACCAAATAAATGCATGTGTCTCTTCCCAGTAAATAGTAAATTCTTGAGGAACTTGAAGAGAGGTTATATTTCACTTATCATAGAGTTTGTAACACTCCAGATGCTCAGTAAAGGAAGGAAGCATTGTCAGCTCTTTTAAAAAATAAGGTAACATGCATGCTCACTGTGTAACAGCTATACAATAATTGTATCAAAAATCTCTTGACAGATCCAGGTATTTTATTATTTCTGCTCTGAAGAAAGATGAGATGGAGGGCTAAGGCAGTAAGGAATGTGCTTGGTCTCCTAATAAGAGGCAGAACAAAGATTCAAAACCATTTGAATAGCTTTGTATTTAAGGTGGAGATTTCCAGTTAAAATGAACACAAAACAGTGTTTTAAGACAGCATGTTTTACTAATCAAAAAGTTATAAAGGAACTTGAGTTTGTAAACTAAAAATCACAAACAAACAAACAAACCCACAAATCTAAAATTTGATATAGTAACAGGGGTTGGCAACACTAAGTTTTTGTAGGATTGTGAAAGCATATGAAACTTGGGTTAGCAAGACTGTTGGGAACTTGGTCCTTTTAGGGTTCACTTATTCTAAGTCAGTAAGACTGAAAGTTATTCACTGTAGTTTGTCCTTTATAGCACTGATCTGGTCACAAGAGTCTGGCAGCTGGCAGTGTGAGTCTCCATAACGCATGCTGAGTCAGAGTCAGAGTCCTGGAGACAGCAGGATGGTCAGTCAGGGAAAAAGCCAGGCACTGTATTTTATTAATGGAAAATTTGTCATGATTTTAATCAAAAGATTAAAAAGGAGCAATGTGGACATTTCAGCCTGACAGCCTTTAGAGATTTCTCTTGGGGCAGACAAAGAAGATGAGATACTGCCTTTATTCTGTTTCTCCCTGAAGCCCTCTATAAGATAAGATTTCAAAGGTAAGAAGAGACCATTCAAGTTCAGTCCTGGAAACAGAAGAAATGGAGTGGGAAGATAAGGCAGGAGGGAAAGGAAATCACACAGTTTGTTATGACTTGAGATAATACCTTAGTAAACTAGTGTGTTTCCACTGGGAATTCTGAGTGGCCATGCAAGATAGACTTAGGAAAGCTGAGAAACTCTACTAGTCTCTCATTGGCATTATTTGAAGGGTGATCACAAATCCATTTGTTGGCTGCATTGGGTGTCATGAACGTTCACTAATGATTCAGGAGAACAGTATTTTCAATGAGCTTTAGATGTGATGATGTCCCGAGTGATATGGGGAGGCCCAGTGAAGCCTGCTAATGGGTGAGCAAAAAGAGTCATTTTGGAACCACGACTAGAGGACTTTGAAATTTTCAGAGGATTTTTACAACCAGTTCCTGACTTGAGCTTCATTCTTACAATCATCTGATGAAGTGAGGACATATACTATCACTCTTATTTTAGAGATAAGGGAATGGGGTGACAGAAACCTTTGGTACCTTTCCCATGGTCATGCAGATTGTAAATAACAGGACAGAAACAAGAGAGAGTCTTTTAGTTAAGAGACAATGAGATTTTCCCCTATGAAATGCATAATTTTGTGGTCTTAGGTAGTTCTGATACTTTGCCAAAACATCACGAGAACTTCTAGAATTAAAACCTGCAGTGTGGGCTATGAGTTCTACCTTCATGTTGGCAAAAAATCATAGATAAGTGATAAATTAAGGAATAGTTTCATAGGCATTTGGCTTAAATATAAAGGTAACAGAAAGATACAAAGAAGAAAAGAGAATACAAAGAAAAGCATAGAAAAACAAGTGTTGTAAACATGAACAAAATGTTCTCAATCCTGCTATTTTTCTTCTTTAATAACTTCAATTTGTATGTCGGATAATCAACTCACTGTCAACTGAAATTTACTAAATTACTTAATGCGTGGACCTCAACAGTGAACCCTATGTTTCTGCTCTCAGATGGAGTCCTTGGCACAGCACGAGTGTATTTATTCTATTTTTGTACAGAATTGACATCAGTGATGTGTCTTGAATGAGATTCCATTTTCAAGCAATGTATGCCATATCTACTGTGCGATTTTAGAGTCTCTTTAGTTATTTATTTTGGTAGTGTTGCGAAGTACTAATTGCACAGATCCGCGAGTTACAATTAAAAATATTTATGTGATTTTTCTGTTGTTTTTCCCATTAGGCACCTTGCAACTAGCCTACCTGAGATTCCATCTTCTCTGGAAGATTATGATTTTAAGAGAGTACTCAGATTTTGAAACAAAATACATGACTGTACGAGCCAGGCTATTGTCTTGAAGAAGGATTTTCTAAATTCCTGTTTTCTCTGTTGCCACATGAGCAATAGAATTTATATTCTCTGTTGTTAATATGTTGTTATAGTCACAGCTAAATTGGAGGCTGTTGTCTGTGTCACCATGGAGATTAAATGCAACCTAAAGGATGCTGTAATGGAGGAAACCCGCTCTTAGCTTCAGATGATTAAAGTAAAGAAAAACCTGTAACCGGAGACTGCTTGTTTGTTTTCCAGCTGCTCAGACCTGAACAATCACACAGAAACCATATTAATTACAACACTGCTTGGCCAACCATTCAGGTATATTCCTCGCTAGCTCTTAATATTTTAAATTAACCCATTTCTACTGATTTATGTATCACCACGAGGCTGGATCCTACTGGTAAGTTTCTGGCATCTTTCTTGTTCTGTAGATACATGGCATCTGCCTGACTCTGCCTTCTTTCTCTCTGTGCTTAGCTTAGTTTTTCCACCATTTAAAGCCAATGGTAATAAAACATATTCACAGCATGCAGAGAGGAATGCCACATCAAAAACTTGACTCCTTCTGGAATGTTTTTGAAAGGAGCGGGGACTTTACTATTTGCACATGATTTAACATTTATCACTCTGTTTTTTTTTTCATATCACTTAAGATGTCAACTCCCAACTCTTAAAGATGGGAGCCTCCAGTTTGCTTTTACCAGGCACTATCATTCTATCTCTGTCATAGTTGCCTGTTTTCTTAATGAATGCATTTATATACATGTGAATTTGAGTATATGCATGAGGCTGTGGTGCATGTGTATGCACTCATGTTAGACCAGATGACAATGTTGTGTGTCATCCAAAGGAATATCATCCATGTCTTTTAACATGGGGTTGCACAGGGGCCTGAACCTCATCAATTATATTGGACCAGCTGACCATCATGCCCTCAGGTTTCGTTCTCTCCTCATCTGTTTCTACTGTAGTGGCATTGTTAAAAACACCATCTTTCCCAGTATTGTCACATGGGTCTAAGGGCTGAGTTCATGTCTTCAAACTTCCATATCAAGTATTTAATATTTCCGCTGTCCTGTATCTTTTCAGAGAGAGAGAGAGAGAGAAAGAGAGAGAGAGAGAGAGAGAGAGAGAGAGAGAGAGAGAGAGGGAGGGAGAGAACTATTATCATAGCCCAGGCTGGCTCAGGTCTGAAACTTGAGCTCCTCCTTCCTCACCCTCATCCTCATCTTCCTGGGGTGATGTACACTCAGCTCTATCTGCAATGATTTGAAGCCATTCCTTTCTTGGACTCCTGCTGTAACCAAAGTTAGATATTTTTATTCCTCTTGAACAGAATTCTGCCTTTATGTCATGTCTTCCCACTTCTGTCTATCACAGATGTTTGCCACATGAATTTTACCAAAAAAGTACCACAGCTTGCTTTTTTATCTTGTTCCAGATCTTACTTAAATAATAGCATCAAGTATTCCTCAGATGAGAGTTTGAAGTTTTTCTGGGCAGGACTTGAGTTTATCAACATGTCTGTGTAGTGTCTCTGGAATGAATGTCCCCACCTTGTGCCATAATATTGACTCTGTCTTCTGAAATGCCCTCCCTTTCCATCACTCTGATCTGGTGTACTTGGCAAATCCAAACTTTGAAGACATTGCTCCTCTTTCTCAATGTATTTCATTATACACTCAAGTCTACACATAATATATATATATATATATATATATATATATATATATATATGTGTGTGTGTGTGTGTGTGTGTGTGTGTGTGTGTGTGTGTATGTGTGATAGATATATATCAGATCTATTTATGTATTTACCACCACTATCAGTTTTTGCACAATCAAGATGGTCTCATCATCTCTCTGACACTGTCCTTTGCCTTGTTTCTGACAGTTGTTCTAAACATTTTTATTCTTTCAAGGATTAAAGAGACAAAGTTGCTTTCTAGGCTTTCCAACTGTAACACCTAATTAGTAATGATAACAGCCTTCCATATTTACTCTCCATAGATAATGAATGATTCTGAGAGGTACAAATTAGGTATAAATAATTTCTTGCTTCATGTAGCACATCTTTAAATATTGCTGCTGATAAGTTAAACAGAAATGTGTGAAAAGTGATTATGAACTCTAGTAGTTGCAGCCTGTTGAAAGGACTATAAATACCTGAGGAGGACTCTAGAAGATGGAGATAATTTGATGGGACAAGCTGTTCCCGTTAGATTATATAAACACATGGTTTACAAGCCACACAATCGGTGTCCTCTTTGTAGTTGTCTGCTTTCTCCATTTTAGTAGCTCTATTTTCACCCTGTTTAGAAAGACACACACACACAAAATACTTAACACTACCTGAGTTGAGCTTAAAGGTTTTGATTATATGCGATTTTAATCCCATGTTTTTCTTCTTCGGTCGCATTATGGGTTTTATTTATTCTGATGATGAACATGTTTTCAACCTAATTAGTGTCCCCTAATTTCAGAGTAGAGGATGGATATTTTACTTGACAATTAAAAGTGTTCTGTTTCCTATCTCTAACTATATGTGGAATGCAGATTCATTGATGTTTGTCTTTTGTAGTCTGTATTCCAAGGACATAGTGTGTTTTCGATTCAATAATGTGTTTTTTTTTCCTTTTAGTTCTTTTCTTCATGGAATAGAAAAATTTAAATGGCAAGTAAAACAGAATTTTAAAGAGTTCCTATAAACTGTGGAGGGACTGAATTGTGGAATGAACAAATACTCTTTGACTTGAGATCTTCCATGATGTTTTGTTTAAAGAGGAATAACCTTCCCTTTCCATGTAGTATTTCTCGTTGCTTCTTCCTCTTGCAAACAGGAAGTAAAAGCAAAGCTTGACTAAAGAATTTAATTCAAAAATTATAACCTGAACAGAGCAAAGGAAATCTTCTGTTTCAAATGGAATTATCTATTGGCACCAAGGACAGCACAGAGGGAATCAATTTTAATGGGTGGAACAGGATAAGGCAGCTCCAGCAGGTTATTACAAATCAGTAGACTAAGCAACAGGGAAGTAGACTGCTCTGCATATATGTAGGTGACAGAGTATTTGCAAAGACTGGACAGGAAGCTGTGCTATCACGATGCTCAGTTAGCCAGACTACAATAGGCTTGCCTGCCTTCCTTCCTTCCTTTCTTCCTTCTTTCCTTCCTTCCTTCCTTCCTTCCTTCCTTCCTTCCTTCCTTTCTTCCTTCCTATTATATAGGAAAGAGAGATGGGAGGTGCTGTTTTCTGCAGCTTCTGTCCCCCTCTACTCTTTGGCAAGCATTGACTGATAGACTCTCACATCTCGTTTCCCTCCATTTGGTTTATATGCACAAGGTGACTATTTGGGGGGGCTGCATGAGTTAGTGTGTTTATTTGTTACAAGTGATGAGCCTTGACCTCATAAAAACTGTGTTGGAATGATACAAACATAACTGTTTTCAAATCCAGTAATTTTACAGCCAATTAAAGTACTCTTTAGAGAAATCGTGCATCTTCCCAACCTAGAAAATTCAGCGTGTTTGTGTGATTTCAGGTTCTCTCTTTTGTTTTGAATTTTTTTGTAAGGCTTGGGAGAATGGCCTGGCCACCAGTACATCTGCAATAAATATTATAGGCAGGTATTCCATTGTGTTTTGATTACATGATTACTTAGATATCTTTCCTTCTTCCTTATTATTATAGTGTTTTGGTAATTAGTTGCTTACTTCCTGAAATTTATGTTTCAGTTCACTCCTTAAATCTAGCTAGAAGAAATGTAAGCTAAAGTGATAAACATTGTTTCTGATACACTAATTAAATTGTCTTTTAAAATGATGGCTTGCATGTGTATCTGTTTAACATGTTTCATTGAAAGTGTTGCAGTGGTATGTAATTTTAATGTAAAATAGTCCTCTTTGCAGGGAATCCAGCCTGCTGCTGAATCTTTAAATTTTCAGTGTCTGTTGTCATAGCAACCGGAATTGACTCTGGTACCCACTGTGTTCAACATAAATTAATTTAAAGACATAGCATTTGAAACAGTTTAGTCAATTTTAACTATGTATCTGGCCAGACTTCAGATTTCAATGCTACTTTGTGTTTAAAATGTCATCATATGTGTTGCTTTCATGCTAATTAGACACATTTGTGGGGTTCAAGGTTTTAAAAGTGATTTTTTAAAAATGCTGGAAAACTGGTTCCTGAATTTCTTGTGAGATGCAAGGCTTTAATAATGTAAAGGGTATTTCTTCTTTAAGAATACTGCAATAATGCACTCTGTCATGCCAGAGTACACTGGCGATATGTGGATATATGGGTTTGATATTACCCAAAATAAATCCTCATTTTTGCATGTGCAGGACAAAGATCTCTCAGGACTGTGCTGGGGTAATCACTCTAGGAGAAGAAAAGACTATATTTCCCACTTTTTATGCTTAACCATTTCAATTGGACTGAGGTGATATGGACTTTCTCATTAAATAATTATTACTAGCTTGAAATGATTTTTCTTGCAGTCTTCAGTGATTTTTAGGAGCATAGTTCACACACGACTGTTTAGTAAGAGCTAAGGCTTCTGTCTTCCCTCTTTCGACTCAGGCTCCTCTTACAACAAGGGCTTCTGTGTTTGGTCAATGAACACTGAATTGTTCACACTCTGTTGTTACTACAGTTATTATATGAAAGTAAAATGTAAATTGGAGTAGACAGTGAAGTTTAGGGGATAGTAGTGATTTTGTTTTTAAATTTAACATTGTGTGTATGTGTGTGTGCTCATGCATGCACAGGCCATGGCACAGATGTGGAGGTCAGAGGAAAACTTGAGGGAGTTAGTTTTTTCCTTCTCTATCATGTGGACTCTTGGGACTGAACTTAGTTTGTCAGACTTGACAGCTAGTGCCTTTATCCAGTGAGTCATCTTACCAGGCTAAGAATAGTGATTTTTTTAAATAATATTCATGTTTGATAGCCAGAAAATATTTCTAATATTTTCCATCAACTTTGAGTAGTAAGAAATATATATTATTTCTGGAGAATGACTATCAAAATGCTATCAAGCCTTATTATATTATGTCCTTCTGGTCACAACAAATATTATGGCTACTTTATAGAAAGTAAAACATATTTTAAAACCATCTTCCTGTTGGAAAGGAGGCAGAGCTTTCTGTGTAATGGTTCCAGTTTCTCTCGGCCATCTAACATGAATTTGATGTTATCTGAACCATCATCCTTTGCTTTGGGATTTAGAACGAGAAAAGAAACTGTGGAGGTTCAGGAATACCGCTTTCCCATTTCTTCTGAAATTAGAAAGAACTCTGTACATGAAATATTTAGGATTCTACTTAAATATGTAAAACTGAGCTTCTGCATCAGCCTATGAGGGTTTATCTGAGTGAACTGTTTTCTCCTCTGCTGTATTGATAGAAATTAGAGGGAAACATTTAGGTAAAGACTGGGATTGATCACAGCTCTAAATGACTCATCCAGGCCCACCGAACAGGGGCACTGAAGAAATGACAAGACACAGCGGAACCTCACTGCTCCAGTGGGATTAGCTCTGAGTCGTGTGTGTGTGTGTGTGTGTGTGTGTGTGTGTGTGTGTGTATTTAAAAAGTTTAAAACCTTTCTTTATTTGAATTAAATCCCACAAACGTTAAATGAGTATGTCAATAGTCATTATGCTGAATCTTTTTTTTTTTCTATGTTAGTTGCCGGATGTAAATTTGGATATTTTTTATTATGTTCACTTCAACGTGAAGATCCTAAAAGGAAATTAGACAGCCACTTGCTCTTACTTTGACCTCAGTCCGAAATAGCGATCCTGCCTCCTGGAATCTCAGAATGAGACTGTGTCCGTGAGCTATCTCCTCCCATTTTATGTTCCTCTCTAGGGCGGTGCTTAAAGGCGTGTACCACTGGGATTAAAGGCCTGCACGGCCTGGTTTCTGTGGCAAAATACTGTGGCTACTGGGATTAAAGATGTGTGTCACCACTGCTTCGTCTGTAAAGCTGACCAGTGGGGCTGTTTTACTCTCTGATAGCCAGTCAAACTTTATTTTTTAAGAATACAGATGAAATACCCCTGCAAGGCAGCATTGCAAATGGCTACTTGTAAATTATCTATATTTTCAGATCCTAATGAATTGAAATTGGAACAGGTATATAGGCAAATTCCATGTGCATATATTTGCAGCAAATTCACACACACATGAATTTGCCCTATTTCTTTCTCATAATTTTCCTTGGGGCTGTATTTACTATACGTTACCTACTTCATTAGTGCTGTCCCAAGTTCATAGGGGGCACTGTTGAGTACTTTTCCACTGTTTCACCCCTGCTTTAACATTAATAATTTCTTTTGATGATCTTCATGTTCACTTTTTTCTTCTATTTATTCAATCTGCAATGAATTTCATCCAACCAAATTTTATTTTGTATTTTTCAGTTTTAGAGTTTCTATTTGTTTATTTAAAAAAAAACATCTCTACAGTCTTCAGACATTCCCTAATCTTTTCCCATATTTTACGCATCTTTTCTTTCTAAATTTCCTTTATATTACTACAGGTATTTTGAAGCTGTCTATTAATCCTGATATCTACTTTGTATTTTTTCTGTATCAGATATCTAAATTATTCATGAATCATTTAGTCCTAATTTATTGCCTTTTATTATAAAACATGATACTCTGGATGTTAATGAAATATTGATGTATTTGTTAACCTCTTTGACTTGACAGAATCCCAATTTATAAATCTGTACTCCCCTGCTGTTCAACTTCTCTACAGTGCCTGCTGCCTTCACCAAAGCTACTTGGAGTGTCACCCTAAAAACATGAAGTCAGCCAAGAGTTCAAGTTTGAATTTAGGGGTTCCCCCTTGTATAACACCCTTACCACATTTCTCCACAAGTTAGTAACAGTCTTTCATTATCTTCTGAAACTCCTGAAGCTAAATTCATTTTGGTTTAGTACTTTCTACCCTAGGAGGTGTACTGGTGCAGACTATGAGAGCAAAGCCTCAAAAATGGGGATTTTCACCAACGTGGGTCTTCCTTTTCGGAGATTAGTCTCTTTCATCTTGTGCTAATTTTGCCTCATCTTGGTACCTTTAAACAGTGGTATTTCCTATAAGCATTCTTTTTTTTTTTTTTTTTTTGGTTTTGGTTTTTCAAGACAGGGTTTCTCTGTAGCTTTGGTGCCTGTCCCAGAACTAGCTCTTGTAGACCAGGCTGGCCTCAAACTCACAGAGATCCGCCTGCCTCTGCCTCCCGAGTGCTGGGATTAAAGGCGTGCGCCACCACCGCCCGGCTCCTATAAGCATTCTTAACAACTAAAGCACAGGACTGGTTTGGTATAAGCTACCAGGTCAACATTGAAAAGCTGACTATAAAGTACTTAACATCTGTCAGTCTAGAGACCAAGGGAAACTCGTTGGACATAGAGTTTAAAGCACAAACCAAACTGTGGCTTCATAGACTTTGGCAAGGAGACTGACATTTGTTCTACGCATTATAGAGGCATGAGGATATTTTAAACTATGTGTTATTTGAATGTTTAAAAGTAAGACCTGTGATAGTTCTATGCGAAAATATAGTACATTGTAATCTTGGCAATTCTATATTGAAATAGTACGTTACAGTATTAGGTAGTGTGTACTAAACATAATATGTATGACTCAGGCAGTAACAGGTGAAATAACAAAACTTCATAGTAGAGAATGATACAGGCAAGGATGCCCCCTGATTGACTTAGGAGAAAAGGAAAGAGGGGTGGCAATTGCTTTAAAAGCTGAAAACCATCTAATAACTGAGGTATAGTGTACTAGAACTTTCATTGGTTAAATACCTCCTAGCTATTGTTTAAGGTGCTAAGACTAGAGGAAGGAAGGGCATTATTTTGAGAAAAACAGACAAGTCTAAGCTGTTTTGACATTTCATCTTAACCGCCCCCCCCCCCAATAAATTAGAGACTTTCTCAATGAGATCTGCTAATTGAGCTCCTCCCTAACATTCTTTGCTAATGTCGATCAAGTTTTAAAACAAACTGCAGAAAACATACAGAGTACAAAGAATCCTTAGTGTCTTGGAGACAGAATGCAGTAAGCTCTTTTAAATGTGAGCTCCACTTTAAACAACGCAATTACCATATTTATGAGATCAGAGATGATTTCTGACTATATGGACTATTTTACTTTTTTTTTCTGACAAAATGATGTGCTAGGTTTGTAGTTTATCTGTTCATATTTTAGTCTCACTACAGAAACTGTAAAAATGATTTAAATTAAAAATAAACCCTGGTGTCAATTCCAGAATGAAAGCGAACGGTGAGCTTGTACGTGCGTGTAGCTCTGGAGCCAACAGCCATGAAATAAAATCAAAGGAATATTTACAGATCCATTGCATGCAAATCTGTCCCCTTGGTTTGTCAGGGATTTTTGCTAAACTTTCTTATTTGAAAAGCTAGCCTTTGGCTCAGTTCTAAATAAACACTGCATATCCATGTGGGAGCAATGAAGAGGAACTATAGCATCTGGTAAGACTTTAAAAATAACTTCCTACTTATGTAACTGAGACTTCACCAAAGATCAATGAGATTTTTAGAGACTGAGACCCAAGGAAATAGTTCCTTTGGAAGCTGTTAATTCATGTAGCAGTGTTATTTCGAAGGAAAATCATTCCTACCCAAGAAGCAGATGTTAACAGACCATGGTCCTAGAGTCATAATTCTAGGTTATGGAGTTCTGAGTTTGTGTTCCCAGCTTCATTTACTACCATTAAGAGCTTTTGCTTTTAATTACTTTATTGATCTCAAACTATGCATTTCTTTTAGCCTGCACAAAACATCAGCTTAAGTGGAGTAGACAGGTTTGCATTTGCAGTCACACTAGACTACTTAGTTATAAGATAGAATGGTGCCTAGTGCTTAGGCACTTGCTTGGTGTTTCTGGATGGTAATATTATCCATAATATTATATGCTTCTGGAATAAAACATACTTTATTCCTTTTCCAATTAAGCCCAGTGCTGCTTTTGAAATATGATGTTATTGCACTGTCTTTAGCTTTTCAGCTCTAGAGAACTCCAGAACTTGGATGCAAGGTTTATTGTGATTCAACTAAAAAAAGTATTCACTTGGGTTTTCTTTTAAACTTTTCTTGGAGGGTTTATGTTATATGGACAGCAATACAAAGAGACTTTTCAATAAACATACCACTGTCTCTGATAACTAAATGAAGTAGGATAATGCATAACAATGGATACTACTAACAATTTTTATTTGGTGGGTGAATAGATTGGACTACAGGTATGTACTTACCAATATGCAACTTTTAAGAAACTATGAGACACCCCTATTACCCAGTTTTCTTACATTTCCAATTCTCTTTTGTGCTCTCCTTTCTTTTGCTGTTATAGGCACTTGCTAATCACATCAAAGGAGCCCCAGGTCAAGGGTCCTCCAAAACACGGGAATTATGCATACTGAAAAACATTAGAGAGATTCAGGAATCTGCAAAGAAAAGAGCCAGAGCACTTATTGTGAAGGGTGTGTGATAACCTCCCATCTCATGTGCGTGTCTGCTCATTAGCAGCTGATTTAGATCTTTCAGGCTGTTTTTAATAATCCCTATCTCTTTTGAGTGCTAGGAAAATAATTTTGGTATCTTAATTGGCCACATTTCCTCATTTCTTTGAATTATGCAAATTTTAGCCATCCACATACTCCAAATAATCAAATTGCTAAGCTAAAAACAGAAGATATAATATATATGTATTTATGCCCTAGACTCTACTACCACGTGCTCCTAGAAGCGCAATTGCTTTCCTAAATCAGATTAGTGTAATAAGGGTTTATTTTAGAGAAAATGAAATACAATCTAAAAATTTTTTGGAAAAGTATGGTCTTAGTTAGGGTTTCTCTTGCTGTGATGAAACACCATGACCAAAATCAAGTTGAGAAGGAAAGAGTTTACTTGGCTTACACTTCCATATCACTGTTCATCAGTAAAGGAAATCTAGACAGGAGCTCAAAAAGGGAAGAAATCTGGAGTCAGGAACTGATGCAGAGGCCATAGAGGGGTGTTGCTACTGGCTTATTAATTATGGTTTATTCAGTCTTCTCTCTAATAGAACCATGGACAACCAGCCAAGGGATGGTATCATCCACAATGGCTGGGCCCTCCCACATCAATCACTAATTAAGAAAAGGTCCTACAGGCTTGCCTACAGCCCTGTCTTATGGAGGCATTTTTCTCAACTGAGGTTTCCTTCTCTAGATGATTTTAGCTTGTGTTAAGTTGACAACCATCAAGTGCAAGTATTATGTTGAAAACTGGTGGGGCAAGCAGTCAACGACATTGATAGTGAACTGGAGACAGCACTGAGTGGTTTAATACCTTCTTAGGAAATTAACATGCTAAACTACTGACCAGGACTTGGAAACCGACCTTTCTTTCTCTCCCTTCACTTCTACCTCTCAGCTCCTGCTCTTTGCATCATATATTCTCTCAAAAAATTTAATAGTACAAATTTAGTTTTGTTTTTTTAATTATACCAGTTATATATAATATGTACCCATTATGATATTATGATAGAGGAACAGAACGAGTTAAAGCACTGATTTATAATACCATCCAGTATCAGTCATGTGAATTTGATTTGTCAGAATTTTTCTGCATTCTGAGAAGTTTGGTAATAGCAAACTGATAGGCTATATTTGTTAGCCATCTATGAACCTACAACTTACAATGTGACTGTTATTTTGGAAACTATGTTAGGGAATGTTTAGTTGTAACTTTGTCTATAAACTGCATATGAGAACTAAAGATTCTCATGTTGTGTATCTTTATATTTAGAGCAGATTGTCTTTTTGTTTCATTATTCCTGTGATTATCTAATACTTGAGCCCAAAGCTGTTCTTAAGCCTTCATATGAGTGCCATCTACTCCTGGTGAGTGTCAGTGTTCCAGCCCTGGTTATTTCATATCCATATCCTCCATTTAGTCTCTCAGTGGAAAGAAAAATTGGAAGCATAATTCATTCTTTCTTTGTATTTAATTGTTTTTATATTTTTTCTTCCTGTTGAAAATTTGACATCATAACAAATGCAGTTTTCCAAGTTGAGTCCAACCCTATTTATTCCTATGATGAAATTTCTTTATGATTATATCATTTATTCACATATTAGTGACAGTGTGTTCTCATCAAGTGGTTATTGAGATTCATCAATGTTATTTTCATGTGACAAACTCTATTTCCATAAGCACTATTCCAGAAGTAAAGTCTTGATAGCTGGAAAGAAATCCTTGAGGGAGCTATTAGGCTTTCCAGAGAAATATTCTTTTTTGTTCTTCTTTTTTTCAAGACAGAATTTCTCTGTGGCTTTGGAGTCTATTCTGGAACTAGCTTAAATATTCTTTTTTGTAAGGACATGATCTGTCAGAAGAGGCAAAACTTAGCAAGAAGCATCTAAGTCAGTAACCTTAGCATCACTTGCATAAATTGGCAAGTTGATGGAAAGAAATAAGTATATCAGAAAGAAGTATGTTACTGGGGTTTCCAGCCTTTCTGCTCCTGAACTAAAAAGGCAAAGTCCAAAAAGATGGATCATTGGATGAAAGGACTGGATTTGCAAGCCTGTTCACTTGAGTTTGGTATCCAGAATCCATGGTGTGGGAAGACAATTGACTCCTGAAATCTATCTTCTGGCCCTATGTGTACCATTGTGTGTGTGTGTGTGTGTGTGTGTGTGTGTGTGTATGTGTGTGTGTGTATGTGTGTATGTACACATACAATAATAAAAATAATGATAACAATAATGATGATGGTAATGATTATGGTTATGATGATGATAAATGGTGCTTTAATGAAATGAGGTTCTTTTTTCTTCCTTTCGATGTAAACTTTTCCACATAGGATTGTGTGTCTTGATGTTTTGTTCACAGTTAGTGGAGCTATTTGGAGAGGGTCAAGAAATGTCTTTGAGCTGAGGTCTGGTGTGCAGACACAGGCCCTAGGGAGAGGTCTTGAAGGTTCTAGGGAAACTCTGCTTCTTGCTTGGTGACATATGGACATATGGACAAGCAGGTCCATTGGAAGCTCCCTCAGCCACAGACTAAGACACACCAACACTACACCTTCCCCACCATACTGTACTTTGCCTCATGAGCCTCAAGTCAAAATATCTTTCTCCATTTAGGTGTTTCTGATAAACATTCTTTCATAGTTATGAGACAAGTGCTTACCACAGTAGTGTCCTTCAAACTTTAGCTGGAATGAAAATTATTTGGAAAACCTATTAGAATATAATATTTAAATGATATTTTATTTATTTTATATATGAACACATGCATTTTGATCTTACAACAGAATATAGAGATTGCAAAAGGTTGTGGCTAGGTGGAGAACTATGACTAACGTTTGATAAGTTCCCAAGACCTGTGGAATCTGAGTTGTATGGAACACAGTGGTTTTTCTGGAAAACAATTGTGGAGATTTGAATAAGAATGTGTCCCATAGGCTCTTTCAGTTAAATGCTTGGTCACCAGAGAGTGGAGTGGAACTGTTGGAAAGGATTACAACAATTAGGAGGTGCAGCTTTGTTAGAGGAAATCTATCACTAGTTTCAAAAGCCCATTCAGGAACCCATTTTTCCCCTCCTCAACCCCGTGGTTCCAGATGTGACTCTCAGCTATGGCACCAGTACCATGGACTAAGCCTCTCAAACTGTAAGTAAGCCCCAATTAAATACTTTCCTTTGTAAGAGTTGCCTTGGCCATGGGGTCTATTCACAGCAACAGAACAGTGACCAGGACAACAGTGCTTCTCAAATGTTCTTAACCACAGGAGTCACTTAGTTCTTGGCAACATAGATTTATGCATTACTTGGCATCCACCACAAGAAGAAGCTTATCTGAGGTAGGCTGAGCAAGGCTTTGACCTATGGATATAGCATTATGTCATAGTAGTCAATTTTATTGCAATCTTCTTTTAGTAGAATAATGTAGTAGGTTTTTTCTCTAACCCCATGACCCATGTAGTTTTAGGTTCTTGGGCCCTTTTGCACCATCAGCTATAGGTTCCATTTTATAGAGTGTAAAGGTAAAAATAAAATGCTGTGGATCCCCAAGTGGCTACAGTGGCAGAATGCTTCAGGTCCCAAAGTGGCAGCAGGCAGCGGGTCCCAGGCAGGGATAGTGCACGAAACCATGTCACAGGTCTCCAAAGGTGACTGGTCACAGGTGGCCACCATGTGGCAGTGGCAGGAGAGAGACAGTCAGATAGGCATGCCATGCAGAATGAGGTTATATATTTATTTAGTGGGTTATGGAAGTATGGAAGGGAAGGGGGAGAAGGAGAAGAGAGAGAGAGAGAGAGAGAGAGAGAGAGAGAGAGAGAGAAGCTGCCTCTTTGAGATGGAGACTGAAAAGGAAAAAGAGTCAGGCTGCAAGCAAAAAGGAAGATCTGCCTGCCTCAGCAGACTAAGAGTGGGTGTGGCTTGTCTCTTAAAGAGACAGAGCATATCATTATATGGAGAGGACCTTAAATTCAATCAGAAAATTGCTGGTTAGTTCCATAACCATTGTGACAGTGCCCCACCAATATGTCTTGCAGGAAGGTCACTATTATAGGTCACAGAGTTTGTAATTGGGTAATACTGATGTTTGTCTTTTTCCTATGGTAGCATGCAGAGTACCTCACATGGTCACTGGGTATAACAGCCACACATTAGAACAGGCCACATGCTCAGGAGTAGTTGGCCTACATAAAATGAACTGAGTGGTATTTTTTTGTCGACATTATTTCATTTTTTTGGCATTTTTGTCTGATTGGTCTTTTGCCTTGTGGGGTGTGTGTGTGTGTGTGTGTGTGTGTGTGTGTGTGTGTGCATGCGTGCGTGCATGTGTTTTTGTGTCTGTGTATGTGATTCTTTTTAGTTCTTTGATCTAGTTTTTTAGGGGGAGTATATTTTTGAAAAGAAGAGAAAGAAGAGCATGAAGTTGGGTAGATAGGGAGATGGGGGAAAAATTGGGAGAATTTGCAGGAGGAGAAAACATGATGAAAATATATCATATAAAAATTATATATATCTTCTTCCCACCAGACATTCAAACTAAGGAATTCTGAGTTGAAGACAAAGAATTTGCTTTTCTAACACATTCCCAGGCCATGCTGATACTATTGATACCTGAACTACACCTTTGAGAACTACTGATGTAAAACAGAAGGCTTGGGGTACTTTCTCTTCAGTTTTAGGAGTCTAAGAGGCATCCCTACAGGGGCCTGGGGCACAAGCAGTCTGGAGACAGGCTTAGCTGAAGAGCAGGGACATCAAAGCTCTGGCAGGCCACTAGAGACAATGCATTTCATTTGAATTTCAAAGAGCAGAATGACTTCACTTACCTCTTAGTTATCAAATGTAAAACAGTGAAAGTGCTGTGTTACAGGCCTGGCCTTCTGTGAGGTAGTCTCCTCTCTGGCTATTGCCAGATGCATATAAGTAGATAAAAGATTGAGTGAGACTCTCTTGGCACCAATGAGGGTACTAATGGAGTGGGTTGGGGACAAACTTTTACTTTTCTGAGTCAAGGAGAGAAAAGAAGAAGGCATTTGGCTGTGATATTGTAATGAGAAGAGTTATGCTTGACACACTCCCAGAGGACCTCCTCGCTTTCTATTTTTAAAGTGGAATATTTGCCTCTTCTTCTTCTTCTTCTTCTTCTTCTTCTTCTTCTTCTTCTTCTTCTTCTTCCTCTTCCTCTTCCTCCTTTTCCTCCTCCTCCTCCTTCCCCTCCTTCTCCTCCTCCTCCTCTTCTTTTTCTTCTTTTTGTTAAAATATCAAGATGGGAGCATTTTCAGTACCTCTGGAGAGTGGCTTTTAGACCACTTCAAAGCTTATCTCCCTTCTCAGAATGTCTGTTCACATGCTGTTCAGTACAGCCCCAGAAAAAAATGACCCCCAGGAAAACCTGACCAAATCCTCCAGTGGAATAAAACTTCTTTGAGGGACAGGGATATTCCAGGAAAGGGGCTTGGAGTCACCCTGTCAGAGACACACCAGATATGAGTCACAGGTAGGAAATTTCATATGTCCTTTGATATTCCGAATGATTATCTCTATGTAGACATGATCTCTCTTCCTGCTCAACTCCTGTTTCTCCTAGATTGAGGACTATAGCTAACCTTATGGATGTTATTAATCTTGATTTCTTAGAGATATGGAGAAAGAGAAAAGGTGCAAAAATACTGGTTTGAGGCAGATGGGTTAAATCTGCACTCGGACATCATTCTACCCTCTGAGACTCTCGCCAGATTGGAATTTTCTTTCCTTCAAAACAAATATTTGTGGAAACACAAGACAGTTTAATCTTGTGGGAACATAAAACAGTTTAATGGTTGTGGACAAATACTCCCTCTTCATTAGAAGTAACTATAGAATATTTTTGTTGTATCAGCTATAAATCTGTCACCTATCCATACATTAAGATCACACAGAGTGTAAGTAGCTTATGGAAGAAGATATGATTATAATGTTATCCCACACGGAAATTTCTTTTCAGGACACAAAGAAGATGCGCCAACGATAGTCTAAGTGTGTCCGACTGAAATCATTGGTTAAGATTCCTTCTTGAAATAGGGCTTCTTGCTAAATGGAATTAAAGGCCTGGAAAGTTAATACTCTGGGTTCTAAAGCATGCCCAGAAAAATGATTTTTTTTTAAGATCAAGTATTATAGCATCAAAATGACAACACTCCTGACTTTTGGTTCATTACCCCTGGTAGGTAATGAATTTCAAGGTCACACTGAACTCTTTTTAATGACTGAAAGTGAATAAAATATACTTGAACAAATATAAAGAACTTCTCAATGAAAAGACCAGGTAATATGGTTTGCCTTTAAAATACAGCTTGCACCAGAGCATAGTGGTATATTTATGTAATCCCAGAACTCTGAGGACTGAAGCAGAAGAGCTGTGAGTTTGAGACCAGGGTAGACAACATTAGTGAGTTCAAGGCCACCCCATGCAATATAGTGAAATCCTGTCTCAGAAATAAAAGCCAAACTGAAACAAACATACAGTATGCTTTAGTTCAGCAAATATTTGTTGAATGCATATTGTATTCTAGCTATGGGTGACACCAGATTAATAGAACACAATTTCTGTTCATGGTTAGTCCCAGGTAGGTGGTGAGAGGAGCAAACATAGATAATTCAAGGGGAAAACAGAATACTGAGTGTGTGATGGCTGATGCATAGATTTCAGAACCCAATAGGCATTTACAATCTAGTTTCTTGCTTCTTTTTTTTTATTTTATCACTTTGAGTAATTGCCTTACTCTACCTAAACAACTTGCTTGTTATATTGAGACAAGATCTCAATATGCTGTCAGACTGGCTTTGAACCTGCATTGGCTTATCTTTACCTTCTAAACACTATGGGTAAACATTGAAATTTGTCTTACAAGACTTTTCTCATCTCTAACACAAAACAGATATTCAGACTATAAAATAATATCAAATGCATGTATGTGAATGAAAGTTTACTAAAGAGTACTTAAGAAAGGTTTCCAGGCTGTAAAAATAGTATTTTCAAAGGTATAGTACATAGGAGCTCTAAGACCCGATAGAGGTGTAATAGTGTCATTCGTGTTTGGTAGGGTTATGTCACTGTTTAAAGAAAAAAACATGACAATCAGCCTATATAAAGAAAACAAGTTTATTTTGTTTTATAGTTTGGAAGGCTCAACTCATGACCATTTGGTCCAATAGCTTTAAACATTTTGTAGCACATCATGGCAGAAAGACATGACAGAGGAAATCTACTTACTTTATAGCCAGAGGGAAAAAGAGGAAGCAGAAGGGACAAAGAAGTCATGGTTCCCATCACTCATACTCACAGTGAACTGAAGAATTATTATTAGACCGAACCTCTTAAGGCCCCTACCACCTCTCAGTAGACTGAGTTGGAACAAGCAGTTAATATATGAACTGTTGGGGAGTAGTCTAGAACCCAAATCAGATATTAGGGTCATACTGTGGCAAGTAATTTGAGATGGGTCTGGAAAAGAGGCAGAGGCTCATTCTTTGGGAACTTCAACTCCATTTGGATCCAAAATTTGGGATTTGATCCTCCAGACCAGACCAGAGAATGGCAATTAGATATATATATATATATATATATATATATATATATATATATATGGTACATCATTTTGAAATAAGGCTATCTTGCCTAAATGCCTAATTTCTGGCTTCTCTTAGAACTGTACTGTGATGATCCTATGTTTCCTTTTAGAGGCAATTGTTTGAAGACAATGACAGTCCTGTAATGTCACATCGTGTAAGCCACCTGCTCAAAACCACCTGGGGTTCCTCCTTGCCTGTGGAAAAAGCATAAGCCACCACAAGGATAAACATCAGTAGGTCCCAAACAACCTCTTTCATTTCCTAAAAGAACTACTGACTCCCAGTAGGCTATGCTGAAAAATAGCCGTTAATACATAAACCTCCAGGAAGTGTTCCAGATCTCAAATCCAGATGGTACCCTTATGGGGGTCTCTTTCTAGCAAGTAATTTGTGATGAATCCAGAAAATTGGCCGAGGCACATTCCTTAGGAACTTACTGAACCTCTCAAAGTGATATGATGACAGACCCTAAAGACTTGGATCATCATTCAATTCATGTTGGATAGGATGGGGAAAGAGTAACCTTGACTCACTGCTTGTGGGAGTGCAAATTAGCATACCTGTTAATGGAGGTTCCTCAAAGAATTAAAATTAGAATTATCATATGCTCTAGCTATGGCACGCATGAACATAAGGACTCTGTATCTTTCCACAGAGACACTTGCATATTCATGTTTGCTGTTGCTCTATGTACAATATCCAGGAAGTGGAACCAGCCTAGGTGTCTATCCACAGATGAATGGATAATTAAAATGTGGTGTCAGCTATAAAGCAAGATGTGGGGTAACAAACCATGTGCCTTGTGGTAAAATATAAAATAATAGAAATGTGTTAATTTAAGATGTAAGAGCTAGCTAGGAATATACCTGAACCATTGGCCAAACAGTGTTCTAATTAATATAATTTTGTGTGAGTATTTGGGTCTGGGAGGCTGGGAAATGAAAGCACAGTCTCCGTTTACAACAGTATATCTTGAAAGTCTAATACAAAGCAAGGACACCCATGTTTAGAAAGACAGAAACCACATGTTTTCACTTATATCCTAATCCTATCCTATTACACACACACCCCCACAATTGTGGGCAAAGTTTAATGATTAAGAAATAAGACCAGGGGAGTGTAGCATTAGGTGGTGAGGAAGCATGGGTATGAAAGAAAGCAAAAAGCTGCTAAGGACATGAAAGAGGAATGGAATCTGGGGAAGAAGGTATTAAGGGTCATTCGGGGGAGCAGGAAAGGAAAATTGGAAAAGGAAGACTATAAAAATGCATTTTGTTAAAAAAAATCCATCATGATATATAACACATGATATGCTGATTAAAATAGAAAAAGGATTAGAATTGGAACTAGAATTTCCCAGGCTCAGTGCATTTTATTTGATGGTCCATTCTTAAACTACTTAATATAGACTCTAAAACAATACAAATGCCCTTTGTTCTATGACACAACCAACGTGGATCTTTCATACTGCATTATCATCTGGTGAGGAGTCTTGTTGGGTAGGTTCTGCATCTTTCCATTTGAATCCAGCCCCCAGATAGTAGCACTTAGTAAATGTTTGTTGAAAGAGATAGCTAACATAGTAAAGCAACTACGACACAGTGATTAGATGTGCACAGATGGGGAAGGAGTCAAAGATGTTTCCAAACTGTGCTAACTTGGGCCATCTCTTAGAAAGATGGGAAAAAAAACAAAAGAGAAGATTTTCGGTGGGAACATAACCATTTCAAGTCTAGACATGTGGAACTTGAGATTTCTGAGATTTGTAAATAGAAATGTCAAATTCCGTGCTCAGTGATGGAAGACTTCAGATATAAGATTTGTGGGGGGCAATTGGGAACAGTATTTTCTTTCTTTTCTTTTGTTTATTCCCTTTGCTTTGAGGCAGGGTTTTGCTATTCAGTCCAGGTTGCCCTTGATTCTCCTTCCTCAGCTTCTAGCATGCTGTGACTGAGGTGTGTACCAACACATCCAGCTGGAATATATTTTATGCTTTGTTTTTCTCCTTTTTAGAGATTTTTAAGTCTGATCATCTATTTATTGCTCCCAAAGATTTATTTTTTGACTAGACTCAGAAGCTCTCAGTGAGAGAAGTCTCTTGGTGATATGTTCCTTGGCATCCTACATTCTCTTAGTAAAAATTTTAGCACTTTATGCAGCTGCCTCCTTGTCTGTCTTACTGTATTGTTTCTCCTGTATTAACTTGTTTTGACACCATAAGAACTCAGTGACTAGCATTGAATTGGATCAGGAACCAAAATTAGAAAGGCTGAAAACAATCTACTCTGTAATATACACACATGGAAGTCACATAGTTAGTTTTCAATTGCAGCAAGTAGTAATTGCATCAGTAAGAAATTAGATTGTTTCATCAGGAAACTTCTGCAGTTTCTGTAGTAGAAAAGTCTTGACTACACCTGATCCGCTATATGCTAGTTACTGAGTTTGTATGGTGTTAAAACAAGTTAATATACAGAATGTGCTTCAAGCTGTAAGGTGTTTTCATCTTTGAATGTTTTGGATAGAAAACACATGGTTCTTTATAAGCCTAGAAAGTTGTTGCTTGTACAAGTGTGTCCTGTCCTCTTAACCATTGAATGTGGTCACTTGCAAGCTGTGCACTGATTCTCTTAGCATGATTGGCCCACAGCAGAATTTACATAAACAGATTAATTGATTGAATGAGCACTCCAGTCTTAAGTTCTTTATTTCTTCCCCAAGTTTTTTAATGTTTATTATTGGTACTTCTTATTTTGACACTAAATTGTGCACTGCTGTATTCACCTCTATTTCCTAATTGTATTTGAAATTCTTAGAGCAGATATATTGTGGCTCACTTATTTTTCTCACCTACACAGTGCTTGAAAATATGCATGCTCTTCATGGATTTAAAATCAATATTGTAAAAATGGCCATTTTGCCAAAATCAGCCTCTGGATCCAATGCAATCCCAATAAGAATTGCAACTGACTTCATCACAGAAGCAAAATAATCCAAAAATGCACACGGGAACACAGAAGACCTCGTAGACCCATAACAATTCCCATTAGTAAAGATATTGCTATGGGTATTACCGTATATGATTTCAAGTTATACAACAGACCTGCATAAATAAAAACAGCACAGTATTGAGACAAAAACAGACGTATATAAAATAGAAAAGAAGATCCAAATGAAAAATCATGCAACTACGGTTCCATTTTTGTTTTTATTGTAATTAGTCTGTCTCTTTGTCTACATCTATCATCTATCATCTATCTATCTATCTATCTATCTATCTATCTATCTATCTATCTACCTACCTACCTATCTCTCTGTCTGTCTATCCATCTAGTTATCCAGAGAGGCCAAAAATGCACATTAGAGAAAAGACAGCCTCTAACAAATGATGCTGGAAAAATTGGAAAGTTACAAGTGAAAGAATGAAACTAGTTCCTTTTCCCCCTGATCCTGTATATGAATCAACTCCAAGTGGATCAAAGAACATCAAGATAAAACCCACAACTAAAAGAAAAAGGGACTACTTGACAAGATATATATATATGTATATATATATACATATATATACATATATATATATATATATAGCAACTGCACATAGGACACCAGTAACATAGGACATAAGTCCAGCAATTGACAAATGGGGCTTCTTGAAGTCAAATAGTCTATACAGCAAAGGAAACTATCGGCCAAATAATGAGGCAGTTTACAAAATTTGAAAATATTTGTCAGATTTACATCTGTCAGAAGATTATTATCTAGAATATACAAAGAACTCAAAAACATCGACACCAAGGAAACAACATAATCAAAAGGAACTGTGGAACTGAATAGGGAGTGTACAAAATAAGAAATAGTATTGGCCAAAAGCACTTTAAAAATTTCACAATCATTAGTCATCAGAAAAATGCAAATTGTAACTACTTTTAGATTCTTTCTTATCCTAGTTAGAATGATTATTATAAAAAAAACCCAATGACAGCAGATTCTGTGAGGCTGTGGGGTTAGGAGAACTCTAATCACTGCAGATAGGAGTGCAGACTGGTGCACTATATTCTATACTATGGAAATTCGTATAGAGGTTCTTCAAAAAGCTGTAAATAAACCTGTCATATGACTCAGCTATACCAACCCCTGGGCGTATTCCCACAAGACTGTGCTATACTACAGAGAAACTCGTTCATCTATTTCTGCTCTATTCTAATACCCAGAAATGGAAGCAGTTCAGATTTCCAGCATCTGATGACTATATAATGAAACCTAGCACACAGCTGAATTTTATTTGATTATAAAATTTTAAAATTTAGAGGCAAATGGGTAGAACTCGAAAAATTCTGATAAAGTAGTAACCCCACCCCAAAAGGCAAATGTAACATATATTCAATCATATGTAGATCTAAGTTTTGAATCTTCAGATTAACATGGTTAGCTAGTAGAACTTATAGCATCCATGAAGGTCCTATAGAAGATTGGTATGTGTGTGTAATGGGCCTTACAGAATAGCAGAACACTGGTATTATAATGGTAGAGAGAAGGAATGCTAAGGGTGAAGATGCAGGGAGCCCAGAGGATGGAGAAGGTGGTATAGCTAAATAGAAGACTGTTTGAAAAAGTCAATGGAAACCTACCACTTTATAAGGTAATTGAAACTGTGGTTATGAGAAAGGGATAGGAAATGCCCTCTATGACTGGATGATGCTACTCCTAAAGCCATTACTTATTAAAATAAAAAACCCAGTGCCAGCTGAGTAATAAGTTCTTATGAACTTGTTATAATCAAAAATATCATTATCAATGACAGCGGATGCTGTGAGGCCATGGGGGAAGGAGAACCCTATTCATTGCAGATGAGGGTGTAGAGTGGTGTGGCCACCTTTGAAATCTATATAGAGTTTCCTAAAAAGGCTAGAAGTTCATCAATCTGATGTAGAATTTCCCTCTGTATGTGGTGAATATGTTTTATTACCATTGGTTAATAAAAAAGCTGCTTCAGCCTATGTCAGGGCAGAATAAAACCAGACAGGAAATCTGAACAGAGATATAAATAGAGAGTAGGTGGAGTCAAGGCGTCATGTAGCTGCTGAAGGAGACAGATGTTGGAACCTACCAGTAGGCACAGCCTCATGATGATACACAGATTAAAAGAAATGTGTTAATTTAAGATGTAAGAGTTAGCTAATAAGGAGCCTGAGCTAATAGGCCAAGCAGTGTTGTAATTAATATAGTTTCTGTGTGATTATTTGGATCTGGGTGTCCAGCAGTGAATGATCATTCTCCATTTACATTTATCATATGACATAGGTATACCACCCCTGGGCATGGAGGAGGTTGCAGAGGCTTTCAGACTCTGAACAGTCCTCATGGTTGCCCTCTAGAACTAGAAGATAAGACCCTATTTCTAAAGATATCACTCACTTTGGATGAAGACTGTAGAGAAATTAAGCTGCAACAGAGGTGGAAACTTCCTTGCTGGCTGGCTTTTATGTGCCAAGAGGATGCTGGGGAAGAAAAGGTACCAATGGTCAATCACTTATTCCAGCTGAACTCCAGGCTACTGATGGATTCTGGGAAGGGACAGTCATTTCCTTCACCCAATGGTTGGTCCATCAAGTTCCAGTGGACCCTTCCCAGACTGTAGCCACATTGGTAGCCTTGTTAAAGGCAGTGTATTCCACAACAAACAAATAAGCAAACAACCGCCAAGACAGCATAAATATAGAAAAAAAAATGTAGAGAGGAAGGGAAATGGCAAAGGTGGGAAGGAGATGAGCACAAGCAGAATATATATATATATATATATATATATACACACACACATATATAGACATATATATATGTATATATATTAAATTATCAACAAATTTAATCAGTCTAAAAATAAAACAACATGTTTATTTTACTATTATTTCTTGCCTATACAACATTTACTCTATTAAGTTACTATAATTATTATTTCCTTCTATTTCATAATTGTTCCAATATCTTAAGTTTATCTTCTCCCCTTCCTCACAGGGTCTGTGATGTCAGCTAGGAAGATGATCTTATCATTTGGAAGCTTTAAACTCACAAATTCAGCCTATGATTTCTAAGGTTATTGATTGAACTAGAGCTAGGGGTGCTATGATCCAAGGCAGAAAAAAAAATCTTTCTTCCTCTCTAGGAGTAGCAATCTCAGATAATCCAGTGTTATTCACCTTGGATGGAACCCTTCTCACCCACTGACAGCTTCCTTTAGTGTCTCTGATCATTTTCAGTGCTCTCACTGTTTGGTGAAGTACTGAACTTCCGCAGGCACAGATGATTGGATCTCTTTTCTTCTCTAGCCAGGGAGTTCTTTAAACAGGCAGAAAACTGATACAATCCACGTGGTCACAAAAGTGCAGCTAGTTCTGAGTCCGTTTGTCCGGTGTCAAGTGGGTCTCAGACAGAAATTTTCACTTTTTTTTTTCTGGCCTTGACTAAACTAACATATTTAAGCCTTGAAAAATCTTACCTACAAATAAGAGCACATTCGCCATACTGGGCTAAGTTAGGAAACCAACTCACCTCTAATACCCCAGATGACACTGAGGGTCTTCAGTCTATGATGACAGTTACTGTGGAACAGAGGAAGGTGGGCCAAGAGATGCAAATGTCAGCAGCAGAGGCCGTCCCAGATCCTTCACATCCTCATTATCTATTAAATGTGATTCCAAGGGCTGAGGGGCGTTAGATCTATTGTAACATTCTACTTTAAAATTATGTTTAAAATGACCCCATTGAATCTTAAATGACTTTCCTCATGATACTTGTTCATCGTATGTGCCCCTAACTAGAGCATCTATCCCATCCAGAAGATGCTGCTGTCTTTCTAGCTGGAGGGGCTGTTTGTTGCTCTCAGGTGACCTTTAAAACGTGGCAAATCTTGGTTGCTGCGACTGCTCCTGAGGGTCATCTCTGCACTAGCCACCAGCAACTCTGAGTGCCCTTTCCTCAGGGTCTGCTAAGAATAGTTGTTTTCCTCAAGGCAGTTCAAGGTTGTCATAAAGTCTAAAGGGCCAGAGAGACACAAGAAACCCACTGACAGGCCTCTGTTTTCTGTTTTTTCAGAAGGACGTGTACATTCTAAAGGAAAACAGAGAAGTCTATGCAACATGTCACTGAGGAAAGAACTTATGTTCATATTAAAATCTATAAGTTAAATGTAATACAGAATACAATAAATAAATAATTTATAAATAAATAGAATTGGATATTTTAAAAAAAGTAAAACAAGAAAAAAGACCCCCTGCCCCATAGCAAGATCACAGCGATCTGAAGAACACTTTGTAGATAAACTGTTCTAACTGATTATATAACACTAACAGACTACACAGTTTATAAAGATGTAATTTTGTTTACTGTCTTTGGAAAATACAAGGAGATTTTTGATTGATATTCTGAGCCTAGTTTGGAATACTGCCTCACAATAGCTCCTGCCATTCTCACCTTCTCTATATTTCCCTCAGGATCCAGAGCTAGGGGTCCCAGTCAGAGCAAGCTGGCATTTTTCCATAACATGGCATCAGAGTGGCGAGCAGGAAGAAGAGGGGCTAGTTTATTGAGGTGGACTTCAAAGAACTCATGTTTAGCCAGACAGCAAGCTTGATTGAAAGCTTCCTGCTGGAAAGGAAGGAATTCTGATGTTTTTCTTTGGCAAATTCTTAAATGAGCTAGATACATTATATTAATAGTATATTATATTTCTGCCTATATATAGTAGTTTTAGGAGACAGGATTTCATATAATCCAGGCTAGACTTAAACTTGCTATATAGCTATGTGTGTCCTTGAACTCCTGATCTTGTGTTATAGGTGTGTATCACAATGCCTGGTTTTGACTTCTGTATTTCAGATGACGAATATTTATGAGAGTTATGAGAACTGAGAACACGTGTACATTTGTATATATTGTTTACTTGTTTTCTATAAATTATTAGTGCTAAGTATTTTATGCACCAAACCTCTACATCTTGAACTAGATTAGAGAATCACAGAAAGCAAAGTATTGGTGTTTATAAATAATCAAGTTTATTAAGCTATATCTAAATATATTTTGAATGATGATTTTTATATTTAATTCTTCCTTCTCTTATGGAGAAAAATGAGAGTGTTTTTCACTTCTGAATAGACACGATGTTTGTAGTCATCTAAGATTATAAAAAATGTAAGGAGAGTTTGCATAGAGACACACCCTTGAGATTCCAACACTCAGGAAGCAGAGATAGGAGGACAGGAATGCAAATCATTCAATGATTAGTAAGTCTGAAAACAGCCTGGGTTAGCCATGACCCAGTCTTAAACTTCCTTTCTTCCTCAGAGAAAAAGAGTGTGAGAGAATCTCTTTATTCTCTGTTTTATATCTTTCTTACCCTTTAGAGTCTTGGAAGGTGGCCACCTGTGTGCCTCCCCTCCCCCATTTGCTCTTCTGAGCTCTGGAGTTTGAATCTTGTCCCTACCATTTTACTAATGTACTACATAGAACAAACTGGTACCCTGGTATTAGTCAAATTTGAAGGCTTCTTTTAAATTCTTGTGCACTCAAATTCACTGCGGAATCAAATCATCTTGCCCTAATGTCTTGGAATGAGTTCATTTCCTCCCAGCTCCTTGAGCTCCTGACATTTCCTTCTCTCCCAGTGGCCATTGTTCAGAAGTAAGACTTTTAGATTCTCCTGTATTCTAAACCCAGGCTGTACATGAGAATCACCAGAGAAAACATTAAATATAAATGATGTCTGAGGTCCACCCCCAGAGGGTCTGTTTTAATTGCTCTGGGATATGGCCCAAGTATTGGGAGGTATTATTATTATTATTACTACTACTATTATTATTAATAGCTCTTTAGGTATTTTAACATTCTGCCAGGATTGAGAACTATCTTAAATGGTGACTCAGGCTTCAGGAAAGTTTATTATTTTCTTTGAAGTGCAAAACTGGCTCAAGCTCCCTTCATGTGGGGACCATTAGGTTCTCATGAAATAACTGAG
The DNA here is from genome assembly GCF_018167655.1 of Microtus oregoni. Taxonomy (NCBI): domain Eukaryota; kingdom Metazoa; phylum Chordata; class Mammalia; order Rodentia; family Cricetidae; genus Microtus; species Microtus oregoni. Next base: position 18,991,275 of record NW_024543097.1, read on the forward strand.
ATTTCTGAGCTGTTGCAGTCTCTCAGTTTTTTTCAGCTGTTTCTGGCTTCATCACTGTGTATCCTTTGCATCTCACCTTTTCACTCATCCACTTGCCTCTTCTGCCCACCCAGGCACCGTGGTCACCAGTTTTCCCTTGTTTCCTCTCACAGAAGTCATTATATGATGACAGACATTACTGAAGGTTGGAGCTGCTGTGAGGTTGAATTTGCAAAGAAAGAAGACATGGGGTATTTCTCTTTAGAGTCCTGCTTCTTGTGGTTTACTTGGATCAGAAGATCTGACACCTCAATTATTTTCATGTGTTATGCAAAATACTTTACATTTCTATCTTTCTGCTCAACTCTGAGTAGAAACCTTCTTATTCATTTAAAAATATGAGTCTTGTAGTTTATGAGTTAAGTTTTTCTGATATAAATTATAACCTCCCATGTATCTGGACCCCTTGACACCTTAGAAAATAAAAGTTTTTGTATTCAATTCTGCCGTGATGTTCCTTCTTTTTTTGCCTGTCGCATGACTTCTATCATCAATTACATTGCTAAGCAAGATCCTAAGATGCTCCTGAAGGCTCTTCAAAGTCTCTCAAACAAGCACTACTCTATGCATTGATAAGAAAGAAATTTACAGAAGCAATTAAGGTTCTGGACATTCAAATGAAGAGATTATCCTAGATTATCCGAGTGGGTTCAGTCTAATCCTATGAACCTGGAATGCAGAGATCAGTAGAGCAGAAAACTGACCAAATGTTACAGAGAGGATCCCAACTACAATCTGTGCTCTCACGAAAAGGTGGCTCTTTTCCCTAAAAATATGATACTTTCTCAGTTATTGGCTTGGGTCCAGTTCTGTGTGAAGTGACTGCAGAAAGCTGACTTGAGTCTGACTCCTATGCTTGTCTAGTGACAGAGTGGTGAACCTCGTAGCAACCTTAGTTGCTAGTTGCTACCTAGTACAGTAGCCAGAGGAAGATGATGTCTTCAAGAGAAATTTCAAAAGGGCTTTCTGGTTCCAAAAAGTGTGTAAAATCCATCAACTCTGAGAATATGGAAATAAACAGGTCACGTGATTGAACAGGAAAGGCAATTCCAGTAAAAGAAAGAATATTTCAGTGCTCAGGAGTCTTAGCTTGCATGTTTCTATAACAAAGAAATCACAGTGCTATGTGGATTTTAGTTAAGAGCATGGAGACAACCCCAAGAAAGCCCAGGAAAGAAAAATATTCTCAAAGAGAATATGCACCACTAAAGAAATAATAATTTTAAAAGTTAGATACTTCCAGTATACAATGAAACAAAATAAACATTTTCATTCCTAAATGGAGATAGGAGAGCAGAGCCAAGAAAAATTGGACTGAAAACAAGAAAAATACCCGCCACGTGAACACTAAATCCTGTACCTTCTTTTCTATTTTCTGGAACTTAAGAGGTCGTTATCTGTGCTCCAATGGGCTCTGTATCCTACACATGTGTAACCTCTCTTTTAGGCCAGCTCCACTTTATTCCTTCAGGTTTCTTTAGTACATGTTCCATGGTGGTAATATCGCGGATATTCTGGAGTTTCCTTTTATTTTATTGGGTTATAGGTGCTGTAATATTTGTTTAAAATGAAAAGACAGTTGAGTGTATTGATAATGAAGCTCAAGGGATGGCAAGGATGTAGTAGTGAGATGGCTCCTAAAATTTTCTCCAAACTAAAGAAAATAGTATCAGAAGATCATAGAAACTGTAAGAACCAAGTAAAACAAACAACAACAATGTGTATCAAGAAAAAGATAGCCAAGCAGCAAAACATCAAAGTAAAAAAGAGGTTTAAAGGTACTGGTCAGTTACCTCTGGTAGAGTGGAAAATACGATGGAATCGCTAGACTGCAGAACATAACATAGTCATTTTCTATATATACAGTAAAAATATCTCCAGTCTCTTGTTTTATACCTAGATAAGCCTGGAAGAGTTTCCAGTCCACCCACATCGTAGTTAACTTCATAAAACAGAAAATGGGGAAAAAGTACAAGATATTAGAACAACAGCAAACTGTTGTAATATGAGCGGCGGGGCTGGGCTGCGTCCCACCACCCAGCTGCCCGCACCACGACTAGCTTTATACCCGAAAAAATTACATGGACACTGTATTTTTTTAAACACTGCTTGGCCCATTTCTATCTAGCCTCTTCTAGGCTAACTCTTGCACCCGGACTAGCCCATTTCTGATAATCTGCTGTAGCCCACAAGGTGGCTTACCAGGGAGATTCTAGCCTATATCCATCCTGGGTCGGAGCTTCATCGCGTGTGTCTGCTTGGGGAGCGGGGAGCATGGCGTCTCTCTCCAGAGAGCAGAGCTGTTGAGTCTTAGCTCACTTCCTCTTCCTCCCAGCATTCTGTTCTGTTTACTCCTCCCACCTATATTTTAATCTATGAGGGCCAAGCAGTTTCTTTATTGCTTAACCAATGAAATCAACAGATTGATATATGACACTCCCACATCACTTCCCCTTTTTCTGTTTAAACAAAAAAAGGAAGGCTTTAACTTAACATAGCAAAATTACATATAACAAAACAGTTATCAAGTAAAAATTACAATCTTTATCATAACTAAGGAAAACTATAACTATAACTAACTATTCTTTAACTCCATCAAAGACTCCAGAAAGATACAATACTACCTAAGCAAACAAGAAATAAGCAACTTCCACACTCTAGAAATGACAGAGACATCTCGCTCCCTGGACAGTCACCCAAAGTTCCTCTGTACCATTGAGGCATCCATCTTCGGCCTACAGGCCCATAGTTTCCAGCAGACATTTCCAGAAAGCAGGAAATTTCAAAGGCAGTCACTCTCTGCTTGTCCTGAAGAATGTCTTGCAGACTCTTTCATGAATCAGGAACCCTGAAAGACCATCTCACCTTTAGGCAAGTTTAGCAGTCCTCTCTCTGCGGGTTCTCTATGTCCAGTTTATGCAATAATCCAGGCAAGAACAGTTTCTTGCCCAAATGGCTATCAAACTCCATAAGGATCCTCTTCGATGCCCATCTTCTTCTTGAAGTAGATTGATGCTGCCAGGAGCAGAGTGCCTCATTGTCATGAAAAGTCCTAAGTTATTAAAACATTTAATAGCATATTCCATAGTCTTTGAAAGATATGAAGAATGCCGATATAACTGAAATATATATCTATATATCTAGAAAATCTAACTAACACGACTATAATCTTGACTATTATTAATGATTATCCATTAGCAACCTATATACATTACATTTTTAAATGAACTACACAATCACAATACCTTAATAAAGATCAGAAATACATATACATATAACAATATTGACCTTAAATTTAAGCAAATTAAATTAAAGCAAAATCCATGTCAATGCAAATTATTCATACCTATATCATATCCCCCTTTAAATGTAAAAGAACGTTTATAAACCATATTTGGGAACATGGGCACAGTTTTTTCTCTCCAAACTGCTTCCTGCTGAATGGGGGCGTCGTTAATTAGGTCTTTCGTAGTATAACCTGTGTGCTAGTTTCATCTCAGTTGGCAGTTGAGTGAAGCAATTTTCTGAAGATGTTCACAGCAACCATTCAGGAGGGCGTGGCCCATCATACCATATCGGAATAGAAGAAATGAACAGGGTCTCATCCTCTGTGAAAACAAAATAAGAAACTCCTTTCCGAAGTATCATATCTTTAGATCCAAATTCTAAAGTCAAGGCATTTTCAAAATCTCTATGTTGGATTAGTTCAGCAGCATTTATAAACAAATATCTTTTAGCAGCTGTTGCTCCTTCCTCAGCATTCAAACAATTCAAACAGAGCATAATAGCATACAGTATCAAAATTCTCTGTGTATTTTCCATCTTTGTGCAGCTTTGTTTTAACCTCTATTTTGTTTATTTTTACTTTTATTTTTTGCTTTTTGAGACAGGTTCTCTGTATCTTTGACCTGGAATAACTCTGTAGACCAGGTTGTTCTTGAACTCTCAGAGATCCTCCTGTCTCTGCCTCCCAGGCATTCGGGATTAAAGGTGTATGCTACAACACCTTGAACTCACAGAGATCTGTTTGTCTGCCTTCAAGGCACTGGGATTAAAGGCCTGTGCTACCATACCTTGAAGTCACAGAGGTCAATCTCCCTCTGCCTCCCAAGTGTTGGGATTAAAGGTGTATACTACCACACACAACAACTCTCTTTCTTTTTTTTTTTTTTTACTTTAAGAACTTCAACTTTTAGCCTGCACATATTTTTAACACTGTAAATCATTTAAAAATTTTCTTTGTCTTTGAATCTGTCTTTACTGTATATCTCTCTTTTTCTGACCACACGAGTCTTTAATGTACCAAGCAATCTCAGTAGGACTAAAGGTGTGGCTTTGCCGGCTAGATGCAGTCCATTCCTTAGCTTTCTGCCATTCCAACCTTGTGGCTGAGGTACTGGCCAGAGCCGCGTTCAGTGCCACAAGTCTACAGTGTTTCAAGGTCCTTCCCATCAAACAAGTTACAACAGACAACACTCAAGTCTTCTCTCTGTAGCCGGCCCTCCTGCCTCAAACAGTCAGAGTTTGCCCTGGCAGGATGGCCCAGAAAGCCTGTATTTTAAAACAACACAGGTTTTTTTCCTGTTTCTGAGTCAGGAAAATTTCAAAATGGAGGACATACCATTTTGTGCTAGCTCTGGGGCAGCCAGGTAGGAGCGGCACTCAGCACTTTAACTCTGAGACTGAGCATGCAGCACAGAAATTCTTTTCATCCAAGTTACATCCAAATCTGACACGCAGAGCACTGTGCAGTCTTAAAACAGGTCTCTGTATGGCAGCAGGAATCCAACATGCTCTTTTGCTCACCTAAGCCTGATTCTGCAGTCTGCCCAGGTGCAGGCGGGGAGCGCAGGGCGTGGTCTCAGAGCACTCTCCTTCTGATCCCAAGCGGGAACACAAACATCCAGTCCCATAAAATCCATTGAAATGCTTTAAAGCTAATGGCAGCACAGCCCCAAGAAGCCATGCTTTAAAATGATGCAGTGTTTTTTTCTGCTGCTGTTGCCGAATCAGGAAATCTCTCTACAGCACGCCACCAACAAACAGCAAAAATCTGTGTTAAACTCTTTCTCCCTTATTTTTAAGTCTTCTCAGGTTTTTAAGTGGATTTAGTCCATCACTTCTGGGCGCCACTCCCACATCAGCAAACACAGAAATTAACAGAATAAATTAGTGAATCTAATTCTGTGCCATTGAAATATGAGCCTAGATCTCTCTTTAAAAAGTTCTTGTTAATAACATTTTTAGTGGAACAGTAACATGGGAGGTGGATTTAAGTACCATCAGCATCCTTGTCTAAATGAGAATCAGGATGTAGAATAATGAGGGTTTGGGTAGAACAATTTATAGTTAATTGCATATTATAACATAAGATGTAAGATTAAATGGCAGCAGATACTAACTTAAAGAATGCAAATCAGCTTAGTATTTAGAAAAAAATTAGCTAAGCTAGTGTATGCCTGTGGTACCAGCACTGAGGGAGGCGTGGACTGAAGAATTGGAGAGTCATGAGCTCAAGGTCAGCATGAATTATATGGTGAGGGCCTGTTTAAAAAAACAGATGGGGATACAGTTCAGTGATAGAGTGCTTGCCTACAGCCTGGGCATAGCCCAGACTTCTCCTATGAAACCGAATGATCAAAACCAAAACAATAAAATAGAACAAGAAACATAAAACTAAAGAAGCAAGATGTAAGTGAAAATATGCCTTAAATGTTAATGGTATGAATATATCCAGTATCTTAAGGTATAACAGATGAGTTTTTTTTTTTTTTTTTTTTTTTTTTTTTTTTTTTTTTAGATGCAGCTTTACGATACATACCAGTACAAAGTGGTCTTCCAATATGGAAAGTAGCATTTAAAGTGAGAGGTAGTAACAAAGATGTAGTATTAATGACATTTCACAATACAACAAGCAGCCAGACCATCAAGTATATACAATTTTCCCCATTCACAATGCACAATGTAGACTCAAAGCATAAAGAAAAACTCTAAACAGACATTGAGACAGCTGAACAGGTAAGTTTACAATGACAGATTCAAAGGCACTCTACCAGAAGTAGGTAACTTCTGATGTAACCTTGATAATGACATAACATTATCAATGAATAGTATACAAAGTATATCTTTGTATCCTCTCTGATCATCACAGTTACTTCTTGGGATGCTAACCTGTAATTGCTCCCAGTTTCAAAATATCAAAACATTCATGAAACTAATGATTTACTAAGTTGTGTTGGTGAGCAATAATGGAGCCAGAAAATTGTAGTATTTGTATAGACTTTCAAGATGTTTAAGTTAGTATAAACTTTCTGTGCTATAACTTGGCAATGTTTAAAAAAAAATCTTATAACTTTGCATATATTCTTATGCAGTAGTTATAATTCAAAAAGTTTTGTTAACTATATAATTATGTAAAAATGTACATAAAAGTTGATAGGGCTGCCCATCATGGGATGATTTGTAATGGGAAAAAATACCTAAATATCCTGAATTTAAGGAATTGATTAAAATTTATTTTTAGTGAGCTGATAAATAGTATGTGAAATTAATTTGCTCAGTTAATATTTGAGAGGTTTATCAAGTATAGTTTAGATTTAGAAAGACAATGCTTTATAGGTTTAAGAATTTCATTCAACTAAGGGCATAATCTCAGAATGACCAGATTAGAAATAAAAGGAAATGTGGGGTTTATGTGCCAGACATACTGTATAAGAATCCTAATGTCAGAGAAAAATGTTCACTGTATGATATATAGGGGAAAAGGTAGAATTACTCAGGAATACACATGACTGGCTAAATAATCTTTAAAGCATAATCATGTTGACATATAGGTAGATCAAAGTGTTAGTATGAATGTTAAAATTAATTATTTTATTTTTTAGTTTGCAGCACTTTGTGTCTTTCTTTACTATAACTTATTAATATTACAGTAAAAAAATTAGATTATATACTGTGATCTGCATGGATTTAGGGATTGACTTAACTAGAACAATGAGGAAATGAAGAAAGGACAGAAACATGGGCAGGAAAGCTGGAATTATGTGGACCATCAACTCAGAGGAAGACACACCAGCAGGGGCCCAGAAACTCAGGCTATTATTTTACACATATGAATTAAAGAAGGAGCTGCAGGCTGCATTCCTGCCACCTGGCTCCTGGCCGCCTGGCTAGCTTATGCTCTGAAATAATTACATGGAAACTGTATTCTTTTAAACACTGCTTGGCCCATTAGCTCTGACCTCTTCTTGGCTAACTCTTGCCTAACCCATATTTAGTAATCTGTGTAGCACCAGTCTTACCGGGCAAGATTCAGCATGTCTGACCTGGCAGCTTGCTTCATCGCGTCTGCTCTGGACAGGGGAGGCATGGCATCTGAGCTCACTTCCTCTTCCTCCTTCATTCTGTTCTGTTTACTCCACTCACCTATGTTCTAACCTATCAGGGCCAAGCAGTTTCTTTATTAATTAACCAATGATCTTCCTCCATCAGAGTATGTATGTGTGTAAATATATATAATATATTCCACATATATGTCACATATGTTTGCATATGCATGTGCATGTGTATATATATATGCATAACATAAATGCATATGTGTGTGTGTGTGTGAACATAAAAGTGGATTTAGTTAATTTTGGTAATGCTGGTAAAAGGTCTTTATAGGGGAGAAGTTTCAGGTTACAGCCAACCGGGAGGAAGAAACTGGGGTAATACATTCAGGACACACAGTGGCATTTAAATTCTATTTTAATAAACAAAATCTGCCTGAAGATCTGAGAGTAAACAGTCCTACACTGGTCAGCCTGACAGAGAAGGTTATGGTAGCTTTTAATCCCAGCAGCCACAATGACATGCACCTTTAATCCCACTAGCCACAATGATACACACCTTTAATCTCAGGAACCACACTTGTTGCCATAGAAATTGGATGGTGCATGCCTTTAATCCCAGCCCTAAAGAGGAATATAAAATGGGGAGAGAACTTTCAGACGCAGTCTCATTCTGAAATTCCTGGAGGTAGGATCACCATTTCAGACTGAGGTCAAGGTAAGAGCCAGTAGCTGGCTCTTTTGCTTTTCAGATCTTCAGGTTGAATGATTATTTCAAACCCTGTGTTTTTATTAATCATGCTTCAACAGCCCACATTTCCACAAGGACCATGCAAGGGTATCACCATCCCCAGTGGGTTCTTGATATGACCATACCCATCCCATATCAACAACATGCATTCATTCAGGACTTCTTCCCCTCCTCGTATTTGTACTTCATACTTAAACTTCAACATTTCACTATTTTTCCATGCTTTGAATCAATTTATCCTTTAACTTCTTCATGTGTTTCAGACTTCCTTGAATGAACATATCAGAATCTGACATTTGGTAGAGCAATCCGTGTAAGTACATCTTTCTCAACATGACTGGAATTTCTGGAGGGCAGTGATTCATCTTAACACAAGTAGCTTTCTTTTAATAGATGCTGTGACCTATTTTGTTGAGTTCAACTGAATTAACTCTTGGAACACACTTTCATCTAATCTCAGTTGCAATAAATCCATGTAGCCTGTGCTCAAGTACTGGGTCAGTAATTGGAAACTGAATACAAGTGGTGATAAAACTCTGAGACTTCATTGAATTCCAACCTCGTGTTGGGCTTTACCTAGCTATTTTTACTCTGTGCAAGCAAAGGTATATATTTTACTTCTCCTAGAGTTTGATAAGATGAATCTTTTCTCTAAGATAGAATACTTAGGTGGTAATTTCCCAATCTTCCTGTAGCAGAGGAAGCATCCATCTTTTCAAAGGCTCTTGAAGTTGGCAGATACAGATGGGTTTCATCTCTGAACCCCATAGCTACGATATGTCATTGTTGAGAAAGAATGAACCAGAAATAGCTGTTCCTATAGACAAAATAGTCTGTGGTCCAGAAAGGCAGTTCCCTGATCTCCTATCTTTGTCTATCTCTTCCTGAGTCATTTGTGATAGAAGGCCATCAAAAGAGAAATAATTTGAAGGCAGCAGGAGAAGAGGAGTGAGAAAAATTTCAGGACATTCATAATAGAACAAAGAACTTGAGAGACTATCCTGAGCCTTAAAAAGAGGCCTGGAGTTGAATGTAAAAGCATCATTATTTCCAGGAGGATGAAGCTGAATACCCTTATCACATATTTTTTCTTATGTTCAAACAATTATATAACAACAAATTGCTGAGCTGAGGTCCTGTATTCCCATTGCCTTGCTTTTATGTTGGTGAATATAAAACCATTTCAGGGAAGAAATGTGCCTCCTTATTAATGATCTGCAAAGAAGCAAAGTACGTACCATTCTGGGCAAACCATTTCAGAGTTAAGCAATCTTTGCTTTAAACATCAAAGGAATGATATGTTTTTATATAAAATGTGTATTTTCCATATATAGTAGAAAAATTGATTTGCATGCTTTTTTGTTCTATGATTCACAATTGGAAGATTATTGATCTCAATTCTCAGTCATAGAAAACCCTTTTTTATCTGACAACTGGCAGTAGCACCAGAATTATAATTATTAGGGAAATGCCAATTGGAGATTTAGATGCCTCTAGTCATTGTCCTTACTGAAGGTTGTTAAGGCAATCATTTGATTGGCAGCTACATGAAATAGAATGACTTAAATTTATGCAAATATAGCATCAATAAAATTAATGCATTTTCCTAGTTTCTCTCCACTATAATAAATCCTACATTGTCTTCCCCATTATAAATAATCTTGCCCACTATTTTTTAATCCACAACATTATTTATAAATCTTTAACAAGAAATAAGAGATTATTTTTGTAGAAAGTTCTTTGTAAAATCAGGTGCACAATCTCATCATCATCCGTGCAAGAAAATGAAGGGCTGGGGTTTTTAGACGAGTGAAGGAGCTAAGCAAGAACACAAGACTCCTGGTGTATGGTCTCAGACTTCCAGCAACTCTTTATTACATGGTTCTATTCCTCCTGCTGAACAAGAGGTTTTCAGTTAGAGACACTTATACCTTAGGGCTTAAGTTTTTTTTTTGTTCCAGATATAATTCTTTGACCTATATTGAGCCATGACTTCTACTACCAGCTCATAAGATAAACAGAATAGTCAAAAGCAAGCATATAGAACTTTTAGTAAATGTTAATTTGATGAAGTAAATATGTATGTTGAATGCAGTAATGGACAACTGGAACGTGTGTCTTTTTTGTGCTTGCTTTTGTAATTTTATTGACATAGTATTTTATTTTACTGTACTTAAGAGACTAGAAATATAGACCACAGATAAACTGAGAATCACTGCTTCAAGTCTGGCACGGATGTCACCGATGGGGCATTGACAGAAAGAGGCATGTACAATCTTACATAAGCAATTAAAAGGAGAGAAATTAGAATATACTATAGTTGACACTGGACATCTTATGTGGATAAGTGGAGCTGATCTATTGGGAGCTCACCAAGGCCAGCTGGACTGTGACTGAAAAAGCATGGGATAAAACTGGACTCTCTGAGCATGGCCAACAATGAGGGCTGATGAGAACCCAAGGACAATGGCACGGGGTTTTGAACCTACGTAATGTGCTGGCTTTGTGGGAGCCTAGCCAGTTTGGATGTTCACCTTCCTAGAAATGCACGGAGGGGGGAGGACCTAGGACTTACCACAGGGCAGGGAAATCTGACTGCTCTTTGGGCTGGAGAGGGAGGGGGAGAGGAGTGGGGGGAGGGGGAGAAGCGGGGGAGGAGGGGGAGGGAAATGGGAGGCTGGGAGGAGGAGGAAATTTGTTTTTTTTTCTCTTTTCTCAATAAAAAAAAAGTTAAAAAAAAAGAAAATAAAGTAGGAAAAGAATAAGAGCCCAAATGTATAGCACAAGCTCATGCTGCCTGCTAAATAATTCTGTTCATCAAGTTCTTTCAGAAATGTGAATGTTTTTTCCCAAGGTCAAGAAGTCTTTTAGCAGTTCATAACACATAGGGCAATTACTAAATACTGCCATTCCTATATTCTTTCACCATGTTTTTAAAATACCATTCTAAATATATGATGCAGTGTCTTAATTTGAATTTTCTAAGTGTGATAGTATATCTCCTTGCCTACTAGCCAGCTTCATTCTAGTCCCCAGTCTAATGTCATTGTCTCTGTAAAATGTTTTACTCAACCCTGTGGGCTATCTTTCACCTCTAGATGAAGCAATAATAATTACCTCCCATTATCCAAGTCAAAGAAAAACTCAAGGATGTCTGAACACAGTATCAATCGCAATGAAATATTTTGAAGATTTTCTTCCAGGCCTGTTAATGATAATTACCCTATCAGACAGAATGGTCTTTTATTAACTCATATAATACAATAAAGGCATGTTCCCAAGAAACATCATCAAACACAGCTTAAAGATAAGTAAGAAAACTGAGCAGTGAGTGATAGCTCTTAAAGAGGCTGTGCATGATTCTGGATGCTAAGTGAGATAGTTAGAGCTGCCCCAGACAGGGTGTCAAGTCTTGCTGTTATGTGCAGACGTGGGATGGAGGCTAATGCCCTTCCTTTCACTGTGAATGCCCTATCTTCTTTTACAATAAACCCCCAACAACACGTTCTCCATCAAGCTGTTTCTGACGTTTTCTTTCTCTGTGCCATGATTGGGTAATGTGTATATTTCAATAGTTCTCTACCTTTAAGTATTCTTGTTTATATATTTTCCGGTCAGAACTTTCCAATGAGCAAGGCAACAACTTTTCTGTGTACACATTAATAGTCTCAGAACCTGGTATATAATAATAGCTCTATAGTGATGGAGGTGGGTCTTGTATCTTATCTGTTGCTTTCATTGGTTAACTAATAAGGAAAACTGCTTGGCCTGATAGGACAGAAAATCAGGTAGGCAGAGTAAACAGAACAGAATGCTGGGAGAAAGAAGCCGAGTCAGGCAGTCGCCTTGATTTTCCCACTCCAGACAGACGCAGGTTAAGATCTTCTCTGGTAAGCCATCTAATGGGCTACACAGATTATTAGAAATGGGTTAGATGAATATGTAAGAGCTAGCCAATAAGAGTCTGGAACTAATGGGTCAAGCAGTGTTTAAAAGAATGCAATTTCCGTGTAATTATTTCAGGGCATAAGCTAGCCATGTGGGCGGTCGGGTGCAGAGGACACAGCCAGCCGCTCCTCCACACAACACTATAGCACTTGTCGAAAGGATGATCAGATGTCTGATTTACCCTTAAGTTCATGTGAGTTATAAAATATCCCCATCTGGATCCAACTAATCATATTTCTTCATTAATCATAAAATGTAAACACAACTGCATTATGGTTGTCCAGTGTTTTTTCTTGCACATTATCTGTGACAGCAACAGAAACTACAAAAGAGACCAGAGTCAAGAAGGAAGCTCACATGGTTGTTACTATTTCTGGTGCTATTTATTAGTTTCAACATTTGGTCCTCTTGAGTCCAGTCCAGTCCAGCAGTTAGCTGATCAGCACTTCCCTCCAGTCAGATAGGGCTAATCTCTCTCTCCCTTCACCTAAAACTGTTTCATACTCAGCACAAGCTGCACTTGATTCTTCTTTATCATTTGCTTGGAATTTCTACCCATGTATATGCACTAGTCACAAAGGGTAAAACTCTAAATGTGAAATACCAAATGTACACCAGGCCCACACTTTGCAAGAATCACAAACGAGTTAATAAATTACTCCATTGCTTGATGCTTTCATTAGTTGAGCTGTCACTTTAGAAAATTATTTCCTTCTTATTAGGTGATACTGTTACCATGCTTTACAGATTAAGAAAGTGAATCTCGGGAACGACTACAAGTTGTCCCATAAAGGAGCAGAATAGATACTTAAATTTAGTAGTTAAATGCCAAATCTGTACATGTAACTGAGTCATGATTTCTTGGTGGGGGGTGTTTTTCTTTCCGGGATCCCTTTTGTTACTTATCTAGACTGTGAAGAAGAATAGGTCTCATTTTTCAATTATGCTTGATAATTTATCATGTTCTCTAGCTGCCATTTGTATACCATTTCCTGTACTATTGACTATACTATTGACAGGCAATATTCAGGAGTCTTTTTGTGTATGTATGTGCTCCCATATCTCTGTGTGTGTAGGTGTACATGTGTAGGAGGGTGAATGTCTACAGATGTGCATGGAAAATTTGAGGCCATGGGGCACCCTCGGGTACTGTACCCCATTAGAAATCTGCACACACCCCACCTTGTCTCCTCACACTATTCTTCCCAGATAAGTCAATGAATCATTTATATTATAATTTTCTATGTTATTGTCTTACATTTCTTTTTTTCAAACAGAATCCCATCCCTAGCCCTCTTAGCCCTATATAAATTTGTACAAACTCTCAAAGTCAAAGCTAGATGACCCACAATAGACTGAAAATTTTATAAACACTGTTAAAAAGAGCCCATGCACTGTAGTTTAAGCTTGCTAAACTTCTCCTCACCTCCTTGTGTTATTGCTTCATTTCTTGCCCTCTTATCTTTCATGGGGGCTATTGTGTTTCCAATTATACTACATCTCATTAACCTGATCTCATTAGTGCTGTCTATGATGTGTTCTCCATAGAAAACCATGAAATAAAACAAAGCAAAACCATTCCAATGGTCCCTGGAAAGAATCATGCTAAACCAGAATCCTGTTTCCCTAGAAGCTGATGGGATCCTCTCTGTAATACTCTGTAGATGACTATCAAGAAAAATAGTGAAAAATGACTGCTGTTCTTTCTAATGGGTTAATGATGCTCTCATACAGTTTTCCACATATAAAGAGGAACTCCTTCAATCTGTTGGAAAATAAGCATAGGATATATGGGTGAAAAGGGGATATGGAGTGTGTGTGTGTGTGTGTGTGTGTGTGTGTGTGTGTGTAATGTGTACATTTGTAAAATGGAATTTAGCACTGGATGACTTTCTTAGTTGCTTCTCCAGTTTGGTGTTGATACGAGACCTCTGAATATACCTCAAGTGGGTCAGTTCCATTTGAATAGATGGCCAGAAACTGCCAGAGAGTCTGACAATCTGGGATTTTATTTATTTATTTATTTATTTATTTATTTATTTATTTATTTATTTTTGAGGGTTAGGGGCACAAACTGCGTCCTCATGCTAATACGGCAAGTGCTTTACTGACTGAGCTGACTTGCAGCCTCTTGACATCGATGAGTGTTGTTTATGTTTATTTACTTTTCTCCCCAAGTTGAAACTACCTTTGATAACCCCACTTCATAAAGATAACCAACAGCTAACTCATTTTATTTCAACACAACTTTGTGAAGGCTACTTGTAATTGTCCCGATGAAACCTAGAATTCTTGGGAAGACAGTCTCTACCAGATCTTCCTGCCCAGATCAGCGTAATCTGGGGGTTACTTTGTGAAGGATTGTCTTGATTCAGTTATTTGAATGGGAAAGATGCACTCATCATGAGTGACAATATGTTCTCTGCCTTAATTGCATGAGAATGGAAGAAGCTGGTCAAACACAGGCACTCATACATTTCTTTCTCTCTGTTCTTGACTGTGGCTGAGATGAGCTGCTTTAGGTCCCTGTCTCCAGTACTTTCTCCCAGTGTTATACTATAACCTAGACTTGTAAACAAAAACACTTTCTCCACTAAGTTACTCTTGTCAGAGCACATTGTCATAGCAACAAGAAAGAAAATGAGGACAAATCCACACACAGAATTTAAACAACTGTTTGACTGCTGGGCCTGCATTAAAAATTTTTCAGTCTCTGTTAAATTTTTAGTAATTTATGATAATTATATGGTCGGTATGTTAAACAAATCAAACATTGGGGGAGTTTGTGATGATTTCATAAGAGAGATGTCTGCCTTAAAGACCTTTATTCTAATCATGTTGTTTTTGATATTGAACTAGACACCAGGAATATATACATATATATGTATATATATATTTCAGTTACAAGTATTTTCTTGTGTGTATACAGAGTCAAAACAAAGAAGATGACTAGATAACTAGAAAGGCCATATTAACTCTTAGATAAATTAAGATAATCACTGACATTTCTTTGAAAAAGAAATAGGTAGCAGAGTTCGCTTGTGGGTTTATTATCTCCACTACTGAATTGTAAGACATTTGTAATTATGATATATGATTATCTCTTGCATATCATAGGTATTAGTCTCTTATTGGATAATTTACGTGAGAAAGTGAGTCTCTGAAAATCTTCACCCATTGATTCAGTAGAGAAAGGGGTCATCAAGGGCAATGTGCACTGGAGGCCAGTAAATGACAGCAGGGCTATTGAGGGAGGACACCCCACAGTGTGAATGGAGAGAAAATAAGAAATGTCTGCAGAACATACGACATTTTCAGTAGATAATAGTGTTCTTAGGTAGTGTGATATTCTGCGTGTACATTCCCCAAACCAGAGTTACAAGCACAAGTAGAGCATGGATATAAGGAATGCCGATGGCATCACGATACTGAGGTGGTTCACAACTTCTCAGTACACCATTTGCTGCATGGGATGATGACAAATAATGTGACTTGGGAAGAAAAAGTACAAGCTGGATACCATGTTATCTAGAAAGATGGGAGTTAATCTATGAAAGTTGCAGTGAAGTTGTCACTGTCATTCTGGAGGTGATGTCCGGTGCTTCTGAAGATGCTAGATAGAAGGAGTGCCTTTGGAAGACATAGGCCTTCATGATAGGGAAGCTCAAAAATAACACCCCTCTGTGATTTGAAAGTGACGCTGGAGCAGGGGCATTATGCCTATTTAAGTTTTAGCTTGGAAAAATAACTGTTTTGAAGCAAGAAATTTGTTAACCTATATGCTGGATCCTGACTTCATTAATGGTGAATTGACACATCTGCCTTTTGTCATGAGACATGACTCCAAAGGCAAACTGGGTAGAAGCTGGCCTTAGTTCAGAGAATAGCTTATAAAAGGAAACCTTGCTGATCTCCAAGGCTGCTGATTTCTTTGATAAGCCTCTGGCATTTGCTGTATGCTCCCATGCCATTTGTGCTGAAGATCTTGTTCTTTGAAGGGTCTGCTCAGAGGAGAAAGCTCACAGAAATATGCCTCATGTATTTGGTTATGCCAATGCCTCCACCACACTTAGCCTGCCATTAACATTGGGAATCCACCCATCTCATTACTGCATAATGAGCAATAAGCTCATTTCTTCCATCTTTATTCAGGAGAGCTCAGCAACATGTTCTTTGAAGAGGAGAGCATAAAAGCTTTCTGCTACACTCCCAGGAATGAGGCTTTATCCTCTCTCTCCTACATAAACCTGACAAGGGTATGCTCTCACAGCGTACCTTTGACCCATGGGTTACAGAACTGGACTAAAGAACTCTGGACATCTTGCAGAAGTGCACTGGGAATTGTCTCTTCGAAGACAATGTCATGCTTCATGAAAATGTATAAAGGGAAAACAGGGCTTGTTATGAAAGGACAAGGCTTCAAATCCATGCTTACAACTTGCTGGTTATCTCAAGTGGAGCCAGACAACTTTCTTAACTTCTGCATGACATGAAAACAATAAGGTTTCTATTGAAAGTCCTATGGGACCATAATGAGATGGTGTGTGAACAATTACATGCAAACACCACTGCCCTAGAAGGTTAAATTGTCACAAGAAAAAAAAAACAGGTTGGACATCAAGGAATATCCTAGTCCCATAGCTGTGTTACTTGCTACTTTCCTTACTTGATACCCATTAGGTGATATTTTCTCAAAAATCTTTAGAATTGAAGCTCTGTAAGGGTCCATGCTGTTTTCTTCTCTTTAATTTAATCATTAACTATTATTTTGTGCTTAAATCAGTCTCTAGGACATAAATAAGCCTTCAATAAGCTTTTTAAAAAATCCTTTTGGCTTCATGCATTTTGAGGAGTGATGATTTGGGGTGGTACGCAGGGACTATGAGATGACTGTGGGATCAAATTGAACATGACTTTTCTAGGATCAGTCTAATTTACCAAGAATTACTAACCGCCAGGACATTCCAAAAATTCCCCAGACTATGAACAAGCCTGAGAAATTGCCCTACCTTGAAATCGATCTTGATAATTTGGGTTTCTCTGATATTCTTTGCCATGGGTTGCTAATTGTGTGCCTAGAGAAACTGGTATTTTTTACTCTTCTATAGTACAGGTCAATCACAGGTCAGCAATATCACAAGAGAAAAATATCTCAGAGGTGCAGCTATTTTAAGTGTAAAAGTATTATTGGGGCTAGAGAGATTGGCCTAGCCAGTAAAGATGTTTGTTATCAAACCCAGGATCTGAGTTTGATCATCAGAAACTACATGGTGGAAGGAGAAAACCTACCCCCTCAAAGTCACCTTCTGACCTCCACATATGTACATACACAATTCCTCTTTCTCTCTCTCTCTCTCTCTCTCTCTCTCTCTGTATATATATATATATATATATATATATATATGTGTGTGTGTGTGTGTGTGTGTGTGTGTGTGTGTGCGTTTGTGTATACATACACACACACATAAAATAAGTAAAATAAAGGTACTTGTGGAGAATATAGCTTCTCTTTAAATTCCATTGCAACCAATGTCTACAGAATTAGAAAAAATCCCAACACCATTCCAAAGCAAGGAACCATCCTTCTGGACACCAATAGCATATTCAGGAAGGGTCTTGTCTAGTTGGGGAAGGATATAGCTCCTGACTATTAACCTCTGAAAAGTTTTTGCCCCTCATGACACCCTATGGACTCTAGCTAGTAAGTAAAGAAAACACTTAGAGAGACTGAGAGCTTTGGTGTTTGCCTTCATACGTTGGAGACACATGCATGTCAAAGTTGAGAAAAGAAAATGGGACTGGGTTGGAGAGTTGGTAGCAATTCATTGTTGAATAGAAAAGAAGATTGTGGATCCAAAAAGCTACCCATACTGTTTACACAAATGGAAGGGTTGGTATGTGGGGAGAAGGTGATCAGAAACGCTTCATTATTTTCTGTCAGCCTCCTGATACCCACAAAGATTTGGTGTATGTGTGTTGGAGGGTGGGCACAGGGTTTAACTATGTAGGCCAGCTGGTATAGGAGGTTCTTCTATTCATGTGTTGCTTTCATTGGTTAATGAATAAAGAAATTGCTTTGGGCCTTATAGGGCAGAACTTAGGCAGGCAGAGAAAACAGAACTGAATGCTGGGAAGAAGGGCAGAGTGGGAGACGCCATGGATCTGCTGCCGGAGATAGACATACTGGACCTTTGCTGGTAGGCCATGACCTTGTGGTGATACACAGATGAAAAGAAATGGGTTAAATCAAAATGTGAGAGTTAGCCAAAAATAAGCTGGAGCTAATGGGCCAAGCAGTGTTTTAATTAATACAGTTTCTGTGTGGTTATTTTGTGTGTAATCTAGCTGGGCGGCCGGGATGAAAAGCAGGCCCTCTCTCCATCAACACCCAGCTTAGCTGCAAACTTGACTTAAAAGTCAGGATTGCCTTGAGCTCAAATTTCTCCTGTCTGAGCCTCATGTGCTCCGTATGAAAACTATGCAACACACTCAGCTATAGATTATGGTTTTGGAGACACTGGGTATGGAAGACAAATTTTAAGTTAATTTCTTCCAGAATACTGCCATTTAAAAAGGGAATTTAAAATTACCATTTATTAAGCAGAAGAATCAGGTACTGCAAACCATCCATTCTACACATACACAGTAACATGTGCACAGACATACACATATAAATTAATAAAATATAATAAAATTAGACTTTAAGATGAAATGTTTCCTAAGATTTACAAGTATGTACACCATGTTTAAAAGGTCTGGTATATCTTGAAAACAAAGATCTTTGGGATCTTTTAGTAGTCAAAGATTTGGAGCTTGATGAAGAACTTAGTAGGATATCAGGGGAGAGAAGAATCTCAAGTATTCTCTAATAATCAAAAAATTGAATTCAAACTCAAAGCTTGTATAAATAATTCATCTTGATCTAAGTCCACACATGGAAATGTATTCTTGAGGCAAAATTTCTTGAACAAATATTTCCATGCTCCTTAATCTTCCATCATCGATGTATATGTTTATTGTATGAAAAAAATTAAAAATTCCTTTGCTAAAACAATTTCTAGGGTGCTTGCTTAGGCATTCAACCATATATGAATGTTGCTTTCTTGTGTGATCTGGAGGTGAAAAACAAAAACAGAAGAAATAAATAAATAAATAAAGAAAGAAAGAAAGAAAGAAAGAAAGAGAGAAAGGAAGGAAAACAGATAAAGGTTTCCAATAGGTAACATGAGTCTGTGTTGGGACATTAAAGGAATTATGAGAGGCTCTTGAGCTGTGGGAGGACAGCTGCTCATGTAGTCAAGGCATCATCGTTATTGATTATCGTATTCATTTTCAAACCATCTGTTGCCAAATACAGGCACTTGTAGCCCCATTCTCTCTTGTTGCCCCAGTGTGTGTCTTATGCATATTTAATTTTCAGTACATTTCAAAGGAAGCAACAGCTTGCACAGATGGATGACGCTGGAACAAAGAAATGATATTAGACCATTCTGTTGATGGTTCTTTTGTTTAAGACAAGATTATTCTTTCATATTAAACTACTTTAAATCCTTGCCTGCTGGACTGCAAGTATGGTTTAAAAAACTAAATACTGCCATCTGGTGGAACAGAGGCATAACATCTAGAAGGGAGTTTTAGGATTTTATATCCTCCTTCTATTGTCAATATGCTCAATGGCGTAATAATTTTAAATGAATTGGCTGATATAATCAGTAAGCAAAAGAAAATGTATACATTTAAGATACCAGTGAACATTTTCGGAGTGTCTAGCCAGATGAAGTTATGTAGTAACAAGCTTTCCAATACAAATTCTTTTATTTATTTATTTATTTATTTATTTATTAAAGATTTCTGTCTCTTCCCTGCCACCGCCTCCCATTTCCCTCCCCCTCCCCCAATCAAGTCCCCCTCCTTCGAAAGCTCAAAGAGCAATCAGGGTTCCCTGCCCTGTGGGAAGTCCAAGGACCTCCCACCTCCATCCAGGTCTAGTAAGGCGAACATCCAAACTGCCTAGGCTCCCACAAAGCTAGTACGTGCAGTAGGATCAGAAACCCATTGCCATTGTTCTTGAGTTCTCAGTAGTCTTCATTGTCCCCTATATTCAGCGAGTCCGGTTTTATCCCAGGCTTTTTCATACCCATTGAGCCTATAATTAGTGATCCTAGAGAAGCTAAATAAGAAGGAGAACCCAAAGAAAAACATATAGGCATCCTCCTGCATATTAACCTTCATCAGGCGATGAAAGGAGACAGAGACAGAGACCCACATTAGAGCACTGGACAGAAATCTCAAGGTCCAAATCAGGAGCAGAAGGAGAGAGAGCATGAGCAAGGAACTCAGGACCATGAGGGGTGCACCCACACACTGAGACAATGGGGATGTTCTATTGGATACTCACCAAGACCAGCTGGCCTGGGTATGAAAAAGCAATTCAAATTCTTTTTGCCCAGGAGGACTGTGAAGGATGTACAAAGCCAAGGAGCTAGATTTATCTTAGGCAATTATGCAAAATAATTTCCGGTATCATTTACACTGTATGAATAAATAACACCCACCCATGAAGTTCCAGGATGGTCAAGTGATGAAATCATGATCAGATATCCTTTCGTTTATTTGGTGTAAGTTTTTCTAACCTTTGGCATTCATTTCTGTTTGAAATATAAAATCCTAGAGTTTCTGATTTTCTTTTTACCTTTTTCTTTTCTTTCACATTTTTTTTATTGAGAAAAGAAGAAAAAAAACATAAACAAAAATCAAGTTTCCACCTCCTCCCAGCCTCCCATTTCCCTCCCCCTCCTCCCACCCTTCTTCCCCTCCTCCCACCCTTCTCCCCCTCCCCCCACTCCTCTCCCCCTCCCTCTCCAGTCCACAGAGCAGTCCGGGGTTCCGTGCCCTGTGGTAAGTCCTAGGTCCTCCCCCCTCCGTCCATATCTAGGAAGGTGAACATCCAAACTGGCTAGGCTCCTCACCAAGGCCAGCTGGACTGTGACCGAAAAAGCATGGGATAAAACCGGACTCTCTGAACATGGTGAACAATGAGGGCTGATGAGATGCCAAGGACAATGGCACAGGGTTTTGATCCTACTTAATGTGCTGGCTTTGTGGGAGCCTAGCCAGTTTGGATGTTCTTTCACATTTTTATGAGAATTCAGGAACCTTTGTTCTCAACAGGGCTGAAACTGGAGTGAATACCAGTAGAAATCTGTATTATTTTATTGAAGATCCTCTCCCTCCTGTCTAGCTTTTCTTTTTTTTTAAAGACTAAGGCATGTCCCAAGGGAGGGGTTATCAAAACGTGAAGTGTTTCCAGGCAACAGACTCAATCTGTCTATCTTCTGATTTTACCGAATGTTGGTCCTCTCCGGGGAAAGTGAGAATACTTCTGGCACAAAGACAATCTTTGATAAATGCTGAATTAGATCAAAACGAAGAATGCTCTTCTCTTCTAGCCCTTGTAAGAAGAAGTTTCAGCCAAAACGGAATTCCTGAAGTGCTAATCACCCTCATTACATCCTAGTTAAAATCCTTCAAAGGCTTTATAATTAAGAAATTTCTTACAAGGTTATTCACCAACTGGTCCTTATACATTTATTCTCTTCATCTAAGCACACACACACACACACACACACACACACACACACACACACACACAATCCCATACACTCCAAAACAAATAAACACACACTCCAAAACAAATCGACACACACACATACAGAGACAATACTCTTCAAACACAAAACTATGAAGACTATGTGCCATTCCTCAGATTACCACAATGTATTAACTTTGATGACTTTTAGTCTGTTCTCTTTGGCTTCACAAAGACAAGGGGTTTAATTGGTTCATGGTGCTAGAGGTTTAAGAATGTGATATTGGTTTCTGCTCAGACTTGATTTTGGTAAGGACCTGCATTGGCTATCATCAGGGAGGCAGGGGAGGTGCGCATCACCCAGAGAAACAAGAAGCCTGAGAGAGAAGCAAGGGCCTGACTTGCTCTTCTTCTTTTTTTTTTTTTAATTTTTTATTGAGAAAAAGAAAAAAAATTTCTGCCTCCTTCCAGCCTCCCATTTCCCTCCCCCTCCTCCCACCCTTTTCTCACTCCCCCCACTCCTCTCTCTCTCCCTCTCCAGTCTGAAGAGCAGTCAGGGTTCCCTGCCCTGTGGAAAGTCCAAGGTCCTCCCCCACTCCGTCCATGTCTAGGAAGGTGAACATCCAAACTGGCTAGGTTCCCACAAAGCCAGACAATGAAGTAGGATCAAAACCCCGAGCCATTGTCCTTGGCTTCTCAGCAGCCCTCATTGTCTGCCATGTTCAGAGAGTCCGGTTTATCCCATGCTTTTTCAGTCACAGTCCAGCTGGCCTTGGTGAGCTCCCAATAGAACAGCCTCACTGTCTCAGTGGATAGGTGCATCCCTCGTGGTCCTGACTTCCTTGCTTATGTTCTTCCTCTTTCTGCTCCTCATTTGGACCTTGGAAGCTCAGTCCAGTGCTCCAGTGTGGGTCTCTGTCTCTATCTCCATCCATCACCAGATGAAGGTTCTATGGTGATATACAAGATATTCGCCAGTATTGCTATAGGATAGGGTCATTTCAGGTTTCCTATTCTCAGCCGCCCAAGGAACTAACTGGGGACATCGCCTTGGGCTCCTGGGAGCCACTCTAGGTTCAAGTCTCTTGCCAACCCTAAAGTGGCTCCCTTAACTAAGATATGTGCTTCCCTGCTCCCCTATCCAACCTTCCTTTATCCCAATCATCCTGTTTCCCCAAGTTCCTCCCATACTCCCCTTCTCACTTTTCTCTCCCCATCTCCCCTTATCCCTACCCCACCCCACTCCCAAGATCCCAATTTTTTCCCAGGCAATTTTGTCTACTTCCCATAGCCAAGAGGATAACTATATGTTTTTCTTTGGGTTCACCTTCTTATTTAGCTTCTTTAGGATCACCAATTATAGACTCTGTGACCTTTATTTATGGCTAGAAAGCAATTATGAGTGAGTACATTCCATGTTCATTTTTTTGGGTCTGGGTTACCTCACTCAGGATAGTGTTTTCTATTTCCATCCATTTGCATGCAAAATTCGAGAAGTCATTGTTTTTTACCACAGCGTAGTACTCTAATGTGTATATATTCCACACTTTCTTCATCCATTCTGACTTGCTCTTTAATACAGCTTGTGTGTGTGTGTGTGTGTGTGTGTGTGTGTGTGTGTGTGTGGAAATTAATTGGATTCTCATAATACCTTTAATACTGCCACAGTTAGAAGCAAACTTTTAGCACATGAATTTTAGGGACAGACTTTATCTGTGTCTGTAACTAAATTGTATCGCTGACTAAAAAAAACCTACATGTTTATATATTTTCCTAGTGAACTCTCATAATCTTAAAAGGTTTTGTGCAAACACTACTTCCAGAGCGAGTCTGTTCTTTAACATTTTCCGATGAGCAGTAGTGCATTCTCTCTGAAAACCTCATGAAGATTCTCTAGACACTTACTCAGTTTGTTTCTTGGACCCATTTCCTTTACCAGGTGTCTCATGAAATCAGAGTCTATAGACTCTAGCTTTAGAATGAGGTCATTGTTATTTTGAGTGCTAATTGACCCCTCTATGTCTTTATTAACATGATTATTAAAAGCATCAATGACTGGTTGATGATGTTGATAACCAAGCTTAATATACAATTTCTTTTATTTAATAAGGGCTCTTCCTATCCCTGGGTCTTTATAGTCATCCATTAGGGACAGCCAAAAGATGGTGTTCTCATCAATAAGATGGAACTAGACACGGTATGTAATACTTTCTAGCTATTTCCTCATTCATAAAGTACTTGGTATTTGTTTCTTTTTCCATTTCCATTTCTACCACCTGGGACTAGGTGATGACTAGCTGAATTCCCTTAAATTTCAAGATGGAAACTAATGATGGCTTGGCAGCCCTGACATCTGGAACTTTGAGCCATGGAGACAGAGCTGTCAGTTCACACTGCTCCAGATTGTCATGTCACAGAAAAAAAACAAAACAAAAAAAAAAAAACAATCTTGTCATTCAAGCCCCTATGTTTTCGGGTGTTTCTTATGACAGTTTTGTCTGTATTCTGATATCTTTTCAAATGGAGACTCTGTTCTGTGGCACTAAAACTTTACTTTCGTGTCTCTACTTGGGAAAAAGCTTCCAACTACATTATTTGCTAGGATACAACCTGAAAATAGGTTATGGGAAACATTGAACTATTATTTCTGTAATGAGCTAAAAGAACATGTAAACCTTCTCCTAATTTGAACTGTAGAGTTCAAATTATCATAAAAGTAAACAAAACAACCCCATACAGTCTTCAAAAATATTCTTAATTCTCAAGACTCCCTGCCTTGTTCATGGTGTCTCTTACAACAGAACACTAAGCCAGGCCTATTCATCAGGGAGGAAACCATGTCTGTAGTTCCATGTCTGCAGGCCTAGGTAGCTATCTGGGGTCAATAAGGTAATGCATTATCGATGAGAACCTCCTATTATAGTATCAGTAGAAGAGCAGAATGCCTAACTTCATTCTAAAACTCATTCTTATGTGTAATATTTATCTGTCGTTTTCATATAATGAATTTTCTTCTTAATCTCAATCATATTGATGCAAATGACAAGATTTCATTTTCTTTTGTGACTGAACTGAGCGTATAAATTTTCTTTGTTTCTTTTATATGTTCCTTTAATGTTTATCTGTTGATAATTACCTAAGTTTGCTCCTCGTTTGGAGTGCCATGAATAGCACACATTAAATAGGGGATTATGGGTATCTCATTGACATACTGGCTTTATTTTTTTAGGAAATATACGTAGAAGTTGGATGATTGGCTAATGTGAAAACTCTATCTTTAGTTTTTGGAGGCTTTGCTAATTTACATTCTCACCAACAAGTACGTTAGAGGTTTTCGCTTTACTTCTTTGCCAAAGTTTGCATTTCCTACAGCATTTTTTTTTAAATTTATTTATTTATTAAGGATTTCTGCCTCGTCCCCACAATCGCTTCCCATTTCCCTCCCCCACCCCTGATCAAGTCCCCCCCCCTCATCTGCTCGAAGAGCAATCAGGGTTCCCTGACCTGTGGGAAGCCCAAGGACTGCCCACCTCTATCCAGGTCTCGTAAGGTGAGCACCCAAACTGCCTAGGCTCCCACAAAGCCAGTACGTGCAGTAGGATCAAAAACCCACTGCAATTGTTCTTGAATTCTCAGTATTCCTCATTGTCCGCTATGTTCAGCTAGTCCGGATTTATCCCATGCTTTTTCAGACGTAGGCCAGCTGGCCTTGGTGAGATCCCAATAGAACATCCCCATTGTCTTAGTGTGTGGGTGCACCCCTCGTGGTCCTGAGTTCCTTGCTCGTGCTCCGTCTCCTTCTGTTCCTGATTTGGACCTTGAGATTTCTGTCCGGTGCTCCCGTGTGGGTCTCTGTCTCTGTCTCCTTTCATCGCCTGATGAAGGTTAATATTCCTGAGGATGCCTATGTGTTTGTCTTTGGATTCACCTTATTTAGCTTCTCTAGGAACATGAATTATAGGCTCAATGTCCTTTATTTATGGCTAGAAACCAAATATGAGTGAGTACATCCCATGTTCCTCTTTTTGTGTCTGGCTTACCTCACTCAGGATAGTGTTTTCTATTTCCATCCATTTGTATGCAAAATTCAAGAAGTCCTTGTTTTTTACTGCTGAGTAATACTCTAATATGTATATATTCCATACTTTCTTCATCCATTCTTCCGTTGAAGGGCATCTAGGTTGTTTCCAGGTTCTGGCTATTACAAACAATGCTGCCATGAACATAGTTGAGCATATACTTTTGTTGTATGATAGGGCCTCTCTTGGGTATATTCCCAAGAGTGGTATTGCTGGATCCAGGGGTAGGTTGATCCCGAATTTCCTGAGAAACCGAAACACTGCTTTCCAGAGTGGTTGCACAAGTTTGCATTCCCACCAGCAATGGGTGAGTGTACCCCTTTCTCCACAACCTCTCCAGCAAAGGCTATCATTGGTGTTTTTTATTTTAGCCATTCTGACAGGTGTAAGGTGGTATCTTAAAGTTGTCTTGATTTGCATTTCCCTGATCGCTAAGGAAGTTGAGCATGACCTTAAGTGTCTTTTGGCCATTTGAAGTTCTTCTGTTGAGAATTCTCTGTTCAGATCAGTGCCCCATTTTATAATTGGGTTGATTAGCCTTTTACGGTCTAGTTTCTTGAGTTCTTTATATATTTTGGAGATCAAACCTTTGTCAGTTGCAGGGTTGGTGAAGATCTTCTCCCAGTCAGTGGGTTGTCTTTTTGTCTTAGTGACAGTGTCCTTTGCTTTACAGAAGCTTCTCAGCCTCAGGAAGTCCCATTTATTCAATGATGCCCTTAGTGTCTGTGCTGCTGGGGTTATACATAGGAAGTGGTCTCCTGTGCCCATGTGTTGTAGAGTACTTCCCACTTTCTCTTCTATCGGGTTCAGTGTGTTCGGACTGATATTGAGGTCTTTAATCCATTTGGACTTGAGTTTTGTGCATGGTGATAGATATGGATCTATTTTCATTCTTCTACAGATTGACATCCAGTTTTGCCAGCACCATTTGTTGAAGATGCTCTCTTTTTTCCATTGTATACTTCTAGCTCCTTTATCGAAGATCAGGTGTTCATAGGTTTGTGGGTTAATGTCAGGGTCTTCTATTCGATTCCATTGGTCGACTTCTCTGTTTTTATGCCAATACCAAGCTGTTTTCAATACTGTAGCTCTGTAATAGAGTTTGAAGTCAGGGATGGTAATGCCTCCAGACAAACCTTTATTGTATAAGATTGTTTTGGCTATCCTGGGTTTTTTGTTTTTCCATATAAAGTTGATTATTGTCTTCTCCAGATCTGTGAAGAATTTTCCTACAGCATTTTTAAGTGAAAGGCTTGGGATAAACTTTCAGTGCTTGAAAGCTAGTAAAGACAAGTAAAGAAGTGGAAATGGATTCTGCAGAAGGCCATCTGGGCTTTGTATAAGCAAACTTGTTTTGGCATCTTCAGTCAAATTTTTATATAGCTTTGCTCATGCAGAAGAACAGGCAAGGGAACACATTAGCTACCCTTATTCCTCTCCCCTGCCTGAAAAATCTAAGTAGATCATAGTGCATAAAAGACAAGAAGGTACATTAATTATACCTATTCAAATTACCTAAGTGTCACATATATTTTATAAAAGGAAATAATTCAACTTATTACTTTCAATGTAATTATATAAAAGTACTTATATGAAATAATTATGTATCATTGTGTGTTTTATGATTTCTCAATAACATGAATCCCCCATGTTAGGAAAAATCCTAAAATGAGTCGCTACACCAGTGCAAAGAAATCCAATCAGGTCAAATCAAACCAAATTAAAATGCCCATATTTTATTAAATGCAACACTCTTAGGTGTCCAGGAGCATGGCAGGGGAGCCAGAAAACTGGGGAGCACATGCAAAACCCAGAACCACATGGTCCTCCTCTGGGTGTTCACTTAAATATCCAGACGAATGCAACTCCCAGGCCAGGGGGCTGGGATGGATGTCGGGGGCTGGGGTGATGCTCCCAACTTAACATCACATGCTTGTTTGAGGTAAGCTCCTAAAGAAGTTATTGCATATTAAGAGTCACCATAATGGTTCATTTTCTGTCCACTTGATTAGATTGAGATATTCCAAGTTTATTGATAGGACAACACTTAGGATTCATGCGAAGGCGTTTCCAGGAATGTTTAACTGGGAGGGAAGACTGATCCTGAATATGGCAGTATTATCCCATGAGCTCCTTTGCTCATTCAGCTCCATACTGAATAAAAATGTGAGAAGGAGGAAGGCAGCTGAGCAATGGAATTAACCTTTCTCTGCTTCCTGGTCAGACCCACAGCTCAAATCCCTCTCAGCACAGCACCCTTCCCTCCATAGTTCATAGTACTCTCTCCAGCCATGAGCCGAAGTAAATTCTGCTGTTAAGCTGTTTTCAACTAGATTTTGGTTACAGTAAGGAGGAAAGTAAGTGGTAGGTTCAGGTTGCTATCCATGAGAACTTGAGATAAATTTTCTAAAGAAATCTCATTAGTATTTCTAAAATGATTCAATAGACTAAACAATAATGGTTAATTTAATTGAATTCACTATGTAAAGACAAGCAATGAAATGTGATGATTCAGATATAATTCTAAAGACTTCCAAGAATGTGTAGAATGGTCACTGAGAAAATGTACTAGTGCATATGAACTGAACTAAGATGAAGACTGCTTAGGACAATATGGAAAATCTCTCACTACCTGCAAGTACAATGAAGTGCTACAGTGTAGGACGGAGATAGCCATTACTCATTTATGTGAAGACTGGATCTCCTAGTGGAAAATATAACAGGACTTAAACCGAGCCATGACTAGTCCATTCTTCCCAGAACTTCTACATTTTAAGTCATAAGAGTTGCCTTTCCAGCAATTCCTTTCAGAAGCTTCAGCAGGAGCTAAGAAAAGCTCAGAATAATCCGTCACTCATCTATCTACCTAGAATGATAATTTTCCATTTAGTTAGGAAATAACTTCCAGTGTGCTTTTCATGTTTCTTCATCTTTCACAAACTTTAAATTGTTCTCCTGATTTTAATTTAGACTTATCATATTTTTTTCTACTGAAAAGAGAAATATTTCATCATTCCTTTCAGTAATCTGCAATTTAAAATTATGTGTTAGCCAGAATATAATTGCTAATTTTGATTTGCAGTAATCATTTTCCTTCTAGTGAAACGAGAAATATTTTATCATTTCTTTCACTAATCTGTAACCTGCAATTATATTTCCTCCGGAATCTAATTGCTTCTCAAATGAGGTAGCATATTTCTTTTCCTTAAGAATGTATTACTTTTTCTTTCTGATATTACTCTGCAGAACAGCCTAAGTAGAGATATACAGAAGGTTCACTGCATCATTTATATGTATGTATGTATATATAGTCAGGTCAGCAGCCTCACTAAGATAATTGACCGATCAGCACTCTCTTGTTGAGCCATGACATTTGCAGACAATCTTTTAGGTGATGTTGAGGCTCATTTGGCATATGGGCATTTATCTGCTCTCTTTAACAAGAAAGAAAGAAATATTTACAATTTACAATAACTTAAGTAACAAACTGGTATTTACTAACTACAAAATATTCTAATTAAGTCAAGTTAAATTCTTCTCAAACTTATAAATGTTATTTACTTGGAAAAAACAGTCAGAATATAAGCTGAAATTTGATGAAAGGTTCCTTAATATCAAAGCAATAATCATTCTGAATGTTTCTCAAACCCTGGTATATTTGGGATGTTTCTGTTCTTAGGAGTTACTAGTATCATTAAAAATGAAAAGAAGAATCAAAACAACACACAACCAATGATGATCAAAACAGGACAGTTAATAGCACCGAGATATGTTTCATATTGCCTATTAGATGAAAAGTTATAATCAATCCCTTCACTGGGAGCAGAGTCTCACCCTCCTAGTTGATTACTACTTCCTCATGACCTCGAAGGCTGATCCTCAGGTTGGCTTAGGTCTCTTGAGGTGACAAATAGGTGAAAGGCAAAAGGATGAGTCCTTATAACGGTATAGCACCCCCAGACAATGTGGATCTAGTTCTGATTCCTTAGCACACCAGAGTCTGAAGGAAGGGCCCTGGACATATAACATTCTTTTCTGGTTTCTTGCAAATACGTGATTCTGAGAAAATATGAGAGCATCCAAATGGGGACATTTGTTGCATGATGTTTTACTTTTTGGACTCTTTTGGGGTGTTCTATCACCTACCTCCCAAATAAATCACACACAGAGGCTTATTCATAGTTATGGATATCCGACTTTAGCTTAGCTTATTTCTTGCCAGATTTTCTTATCTTAAATTATTCTTACTACCTTTTGCCTTTATCTTTTTTAATTCTGTATATCTTATTTTCCTTTTGACTCTGTGGCTGGTTGGGTGACTATGTGGCTGGCCCCTAATATCCTTCTCTCCTGTTGTCTTGCTCCTCTTTCTCCTCTTCCCAAATTTTGCCTTCTGTTTATACTCTCTGCCTGCTAACCCCTTCTATCCTTTCTTTTGCCTTGCTATTGCCACTCATTTCATTATTATACCTTCAAGTTTAAACAAAAGTCACACACACAAAAATAATATTTTACAACAACATATATACCTTATTGCAAACTTTCACATAGTAAATTATCCCATGTCTTATATGACTAATAATAGGATAACAATACGGTAGGCAATATATTTAATTGGTATCTAAAAAATATAATGAAAATTACATGTGTTTGGGGATGTGACTCAGTACATAAAATGATTGTAGTGCAACCATGGGGATCCAAGTTCAGATTTCAAACTCCCATTGAAAGAAAATAAGAAGTCTAGGACTGAAGGAATAAACCTGCAGTCATAGCATAGTAGGGCAGAGACAGGAAAGATCGTTGGGGATGATTGGCAAATCAGTCTAGTCAAATCAGTAATCCTCAGGTTCAATGAGAGATCCTGTTTCAAAAAATAACTTGGAGAACACTTGTGGAAGACCTCTGGCCTCCTTGTGGACAAGTACACATATACATAAGCACAGACACAAATGAATATGTACATACAATTAAAATTATTTTACTTTAGACATTAATGTTCTCAGTTTTAGTTTTATGATATTTGACTTATGAATTCCATTTATGAGCAGTTTAAAATTAAACTGATGATGCCAGTTACAATATTTACGGTCAAAGGCATTATGGATCTACAAATCAATTAGAATTTTTTTTTTTTTTGTCTAAAGGAGTTTCAGCATCTGTGACCACTGTCTTGGTCAGTGTTCTGTTGCTCCAAATAAACACAATGGCCACTCTTGAAAAGAAATCATATAAAGGGGCTGGCTTACAGTTTTAGAGGTTTAGTCCTTTACTCTCATGGCAGGGAGCATGACAGTATACAAGAAGACATGGTAACAGATTCTCCATCCAGATCCTGGATCAAAAGGCACCAAGAAGAAGACACTGGGCTTGGCTTGATCTTTCCAAACTCTGATGCCTACCCCCAGTGACACACTTTTTTCTACCTGGTCACACTCTTAATCCCTCTCAGAGAGTGTCACTCTGTGATTCATTCAAATCAATGAGCCAATGGAAGCCATTTATTCAAACCACTACAACCATAGATATTGTGTTTATTTACCTAAGTAATTGCAGAATGTTTATGCAAAAAATAAAACTATATTTCCAATACAGAAATAAGACTTATTATGCTCACCCTTTAGAAATAAAAAATGAGGACATTGTTAGTTCTTTGTCTCTCCGGAAAGGTCTTTAATGACACAGAGCAAACGTAACTGTTTTCATGGATAAAACTAAAGTTGAATATTTGAACATCTTTGTAATCATTTTCTTGAATAAAATTTAGAAGCAGAATTGCTATCTTATAAGTATTATCTTTAAAGCAGTGAATTTAAGTAGATAAAGCATGGTACTGAAAATTTTAGTCATCTTATGAACCTTCTGTGTTGTATGGATAGCTGTTTCCTAGAAAATGGTGGATGTTTTTGGATACATTTATTTGAATCTAGACAATACATAGAAAAATAAGCAACGGAATTCCCGTTGTAAGCAATATATTGCACATTAGAGAAAGGGGGCTGTTGAAGAGTGTGCAATGCCTTTGACATGTGTGATACCGACAAGAAAAGAGGCAACAGGGGAAAGCTGCCCACTACAGCAGAATGGTGAGTTGGTTCTGAGTGGGAAGGGAGCAGTAACCCATGCTTTGCCTTTTGTTGACATAGAAATCCTTTATGCACGCAGCAGAAAAGTAGAAAATATTGAGAAATAAAAGAAAGATGTGCTGTCTCTTTCAGAGCTATGGAGTCGAAGTTTTGTTAGTGGTTATTGTCTGGTTCTATAGATGTGAGCCAGGTCTGGAGTCACAAATACAGGGTTATGTTACTGTGAAGTGAACAGGCAGGTCAGAACATTTATTCCACATGTGTGGCTCTTGTTTACTGCACATAATTTTACATTGGCTTACTCTTTGCTTTGTTATTCAAAGCTCAGGGCCAATGAACTAGGATGTATTTGCTTTGACTTCCAGTTAATTGATAGTTACCCTATCTGCAAATTTAGTCAATCTTGTAGGAAACAAGCTCATCAGTTCTTATTTTCATGTTGTGATTTCTTTGAAAATTGGATTATATAGTTCTTTAGTGTTGCAAAACTAACTTATTTAATGTAATATAAATGATAGAACAAGAAAGCATCTAAATTGATGACTCAAAACAATGCAAATTTACACCTGAGCTATGCCCCTAAGTTAGGGGCATCTGTCTGTCAACCCTGCTATTACTTATGCCAGAGTCCTCTGCTACCTAAAGGACTCTGAAACAGAGAGAGCACATGATCAAATAGGGGATTTTCAGTAGTTCAAGCCTGAGTATTGATGAAATGTATGCATTTACCGCCCACCAATATGTATCATGTGAACATACTTACTGATAAGTCATTTGAGTACAGTTTCAATCTAGAATGTCCCCAAAGTGTGTGAAATACTTGGTGCTACTGGGAAGTGGTAAAATATTGAGATGGTATTGTTTGTTGTTGATTGTAGGTGCCACAGTAGAGACAGAAGCTTGCCAAGGTGCTAAGCCTTCATTTTTGAAAGGAACTGAGAAGTCCAGGCTTTTTGGAAAGAACAACATCCAGCTAACTCACTCCAGCTACTTTATTCAAACATATACAAGGTTAATTGGAGCTAGGAAAGCTTCCAACTTCCAAAGTCATCTTTCTCTTGCTGTCTATGAGAGAAGACAACCTGCACAAATATCAGTCCCTTTTGACCATGGCTACCCATAACCAAAAGTAAGAACGCCAGATCTTCCAGGAGTGTCTTAAGACCAAGATCTGACAAAGGACAGCTGCAAGTGCTCACACAGCACCAAGTGCAGATTCTGCAGAGAGAAATTTCTTCAAGGTTTAAACAGTCTCAAAACAATTTCTCAGCCTCAACTGATTAACAAAAACAGCAAATGTTTTACTGAAACATTTCAGTCAAAGCCAGACACAAAGGCCTTACTATACATTTTACCTAAAGTCTGACATAAAAGCTTTACTTGACATATCACTACAAGATGGGCCTAGAGGCTGCTTTTCGGGTAATTATGGCCTTGAAGGAGATGGTGGTACTTGAAACTCACGCTCCTATTTCTTTCTTTTTTCTTTGAGACAGGGTCTCGTGTATCCCAAACTGGCTCCCAGCTACCTAGCAAGGATGATTTTAAGCTCTTTTATCCTCCAACTGTCAGCTTTTGCACTGGAGTTATAGACCTGTGAAATCCTCTGAGTTGATGTGGTTCTAGGACTGAGCCAGGGCATCATGCACTCTGGACAAGGATGATTGACTGAGTCAGAACATCACGCACTCTGGACAAAGATGCTCCACTAATCTAGAGCATCATGCATACTGTGCAAGCATGCTAGGGGCTGAAATGCATTTCTATCCCTCTCCTTTTGTTATTTTATGTTTCCTGAACAGGAAGTTTTGTGGCACTACATGCTTCCACCATGATGTGTCACCATAGGGCCAAAGCCAACTGAGAGTAATAAAGGGAAAATGGTCATTTTGTTTCTATTTTATTTTGTAGGCAATTTGTAGAGCTTCTTAAGTAGAGGATTTATAAATTTCATTAAATGTGTATTCTAAAATGTTTCTCTTTGCTTTCTTTTCTTCAGCTTCAAGGATCACATTCATAGGTGTTAAAGTTGGTCTGTATCATTCCACAGTTCACAAATGTTCTTTCTTGTATCAACCAATTTCCTCCCTCTTCCCTTTGAGTGGTTTCTTTTGTCTGTCTTATCTCACTTTTGCAGCATTTAAAATCCTATTATTCCTTTCTAGCTAAGTTTCTTTTTTAATTTCAGAAACCATGTTTTCACCTCCAGACTCCATTTGGTCCTTTAAAAAACATTTTCTACTTCCCTCGCTGTGTTGCTTCTACTTACATATGTCGAGAGAGTTATGATATCTATTTTGTTATTTTGCTTTCCAGTTTTATTATTTTTGGTGTATGTATTTTTATTGAGTAATTATTCTTTTGAATGTCAATAAATACTGTCTGCTGAAAAATACCTAGTAATTTTTATTGGGTGCTAGATGGTGAATTTTCCATGGTTGAATGTCTGAATTTTATTGTTTACCTTGAAAAAAAGTTTAACCAGAGAAGGGAAGTGTTGCAGTTATAGGGATCAAACCTAGGGCCTATTGTATACAAGAATATCTAACCACTCAGGGTTATCCCCAGTCCTTCTTTATTTTTTTGAGGACTTATTATATAGCTCAGGAAGTCCTTTAGGCTAGCCTCAAATTTATGATCTTTCTGTTTTTGCTTAGACACTTCTGGGATTCTAGTCAAGGGCCAAGTTTGTTTTCATAGAATCCAGTTAGTGTACTCATATTTGCTTCTTAAATCAACTTTGATCTAAAGTAATTCAGTCTTACTATGAAGAATTGACTGCTCTGATCTTTCCTGACTATCCCAAGGGTTCTTCTGAATCATTACCTTTGAGCAACAGTTGCCATTTCTGAGCTATTTTTGATTTTGTAGGTCTTCTTCCTTTCTGGAATTCTGCCCTGTTGCTTCCTGCTCCATTTGTCATTTGGTGTGGGAAGGTCTTCTGTATATGTGTTGCTTTTATTGGTTAATGAATAAAGAAGCTATTGTGGCCTGAGATAGAGCAAAATAGAGCTAAGCAGGAAAATTAAACTGAATGCTGGGAGAAAGTAGGTGGAGTCAGTGACACACCATGTAGCTGCCATAGGAGACAGACATCCTAGAACTTCACCCAGTAAGCCACAGCCATGTGGTGATACTCAGATTAATATAAATGGGTTAATTTAAGATGTAAGACCTAGCTATAAATATGCTTAAGGTATTGGCCAAACACTATTGAAAGTAATATAGCTTCTGTGTGGTTACTTTGGGTCTGGGCCGCTGGGAACGAGTGAACACCCTCTGCCAACAGTCATTATGATCTTTCTGTTTTTGCTTAGACACTTCTGGGATTCTAGTCAAGGGCCAAGTTTGTTTTCATAGAATCCAGTTAGTGTACTCATATTTGCTTCTTAAATCAACTTTGATCTAAAGTAATTCAGTCTTACTATGAAGAATTGACTGCTCTGATCTTTCCTGACTATCCCAAGGGTTCTTCTGAATCATTACCTTTGAGCAACAGTTGCCATTTCTGAGCTATTTTTGATTTTGTAGGTCTTCTTCCTTTCTGGAATTCTGCCCTGTTGCTTCCTGCTCCATTTGTCATTTGGTGTGGGAAGGTCTTCTGTATATGTGTTGCTTTTATTGGTTAATGAATAAAGAAGCTATTGTGGCCTGAGATAGAGCAAAATAGAGCTAAGCAGGAAAAAAAAACAGACCTTTGATTTTTTTTTTTTCTGACTCAGAAAATTCTATGCTCTGCTTAAATTTCTCTCTTGTTCTACAGTTCAAATTGTTTGTCTGAAAAGAGGCAGGACAGTTATAATACTAAACTCTGATGGAGGAAGGTCATTGGTTAAATTAAAAGAAACTGCTTGGCCCTCATTGGTTAGAAGATAGGTGGGAGGAGTAAACAGAACAGAACGCTGGGAGGAAGAGGAAGTGAGCTCAGACTCCACAGCTCTCCTCTTGGGAGCAGACACCTCAGAGAGAGAGACGCCATGCTCCCGGCTCCTGGGCAGACACACGCAATGAAGCTCTGACCCAGGATGGATGTGGGCTAGAATCTTCCCGATAAGACCGGTGCTCACAGATTATTAGAGATGGGTTGATCCGGATATCAGAATTATCCAGTAAGGGCTAGAGCTAAAGGGCCAAGCAGTGTCTAAAAGAATAAAGTTTGTGTATTGTTATTTCAGGGCATAAGCTAGCTGAGCAGGTGGCCGGGGTGCTGGGAACGCAGCCCCGCTGCTCCTTAATTACTACAAATGGCGCCCAACATTGGGCTCGAACCCACGACCCTGAAATTAAGAGTCTCATGCTCTACCGACTGAGCTAGCCGGGCACCTAGGGGCGCTACACAGATGATTAGAAATGGGCTAAATTAATATGTGAGAATTAGCCTAGAAGAGGCTAGATAGAAATGGGCCAAGCGGTGTTTAAAAGAATACAGTTTCCTTGTAATTATTTCGGGTAAAGCTAGCAGTGCGGGTGGCAGGGTGCCGGGAACGTAGCCCCACCGCTCCTAATTCAACAGAGTGGCGCCCAGACGTGATGGACTAAACACACTTAAAAACCTGAGAAGGCTTAAAAATAAGGGAGAGAGAGTTTAATACAGATTTTTGCTGTTTGTTGGTGGCCTGCTGTAAAGAGATTTCCTGATTCGGCAACAGCAGCAGAAAAAACGCTGTGTCATTTTAAAGCGCAGCTTCCTGGGGCTGTGCTGCTTTAAAGCATTTCAATGGCTTTTATGGGACTGGATGTTTTGTGTTCCCACTTGGGATCAGAAGGAGAGTGCTCTGAGACCGCGCTGATGGCTCAGCGTTCCCCAACTGCACCTGGGCAGACAGCCGAATCAGGCTTAGGCAGGTGGAAGGGCATGGCGTGTTTTCAGACTGCGCAGTGCTCTACGTGTCAGATTTGGCTGTAACTTGGATGAAAAGAATTTCTGTTCTGCACGCTCAGTCTCAGAATTAAAGTGCTGAGTGCCACTCCTACCTGGCGGCCCCAGAGCTAGCACAAAATGGTACATCCTCCATTTTGAAATTTTCCTGACTCAGCAGCAGGAAAAAAACTGGCTGTTTTAAAATGCCGGCTTTCTGGGCTGTCCTGCCAGGGGAAACTCTGACTCTTTTACGCAGGCGGTTCGTGTGGTTTGCAAGCACAGGATGCTGAAGCTCGCTTGCTGGCAGGGACCTTGAAATGCCATGGAGTTGTGGCAGTAAACATGGCTACAGCCAGTACCTTAGCCATGAGGCTGGAAAGCTAAGGAATGGGCTGGATCCAGCCGGCAAAGCCGCGCCTTTAATCCTACTGATATTGCTTGGTAAATTAAAGACTCATGTGGTCAGAAAAAGAGAGATATACAGTAAAGAGAGATTCAAAGACAAAGAAAATTTTTAAATGGTTTACAGTGTGTTAAAAATATATGCAGACTAAAAGTTGAAGTTCTTAAAGTAAAAAACAAACAAAAAAGGAAGAGAGTTGTTGTGTGTGGTAGTACACACCTTTAATCCCAACACTTGGAAGGCAGAGGGAGATTGACCTCTGTGACTTCAAGGTGTGGTAGCACACGCCTCTAATCCCATTGCCTAGAAGGCAGAGACAACAGATCTGTGTGAGTTCAAGGTGTAGTAGTGTACGCCTTTAATCCCGAATGCCTGGGAGGCAGAGACAGGCTGATCTCTGAGAGTTCAAAGACAGCCTGGTCTACAGAATTACTTCAGGTCAAAGATACAGAGAACCTGTCTCAAAAAGCAAAGAGTTAAAAGTAAAAATAAACAAAATAGAGGTTAAAACAAAGCTGCACAAATATGGAAAATACACAGAGAATTTTGATACTGTATGCTATTATGCTCTCTTCAAATTATTTAAATGCTGAGGAAGGAGCAACAGCTGCTAAAAGATATTTATTTATAAATGCAGCTGAACTAATCCAACATAGATATTTTGATGCCTTGAGTTTGAAATTTGGATCTAAGGACATGATGCTTTGGAAAGGAGTTTCTTATTTTGTTTTCACAGAGGATGAGACCCTGTTCATTTCTTCTATTCATATGTGGTATGATGGACCACGCCCTCCTGAAGGGTTGTTGTGAACATCTTCAGAAAATTGCTTCGCTCAACTGCCAACTGAGATGAAACTAGCACACAGGTTATACCGTGAAAGACCTAATTAACGATGCCCCCATTCAGCAGGAAGCAGTTTGGAGAGAAAAAACTGCACCCATGTTCCCAAATATGGTTTATAAACGTTCTTTTACATTTAAAGGGTGATATGATATAGGTATGAATAATTTGCATTAGTATAGATTTTGCTTTATTGATAGAGATTTACGGTCAATTTTGTTATATGTATATGTATTTCTGATCTTTATTAAGGTATTGTGATTGTGTAGTTCATTATTAAAATGTAATGTATAATTAGGAAATATAGGTTGTTGATAGATAATCATAAATAATAATCTAGTTTATAGTTATGTTAGTTAATATTTTCTAGATGTGTGTAGATATATTTTAGATAGGCATTCTTCATATTTTTCAAAGATTATAGAATATGGCATTTTAAATGTTTTATTAATTTAGGACTTTTCATGACAGTGAGACACTCTGCTCCTGGCAGCACCAATCTACTTCAAGAGGAAGATGGGCATCGAAGAGGCTCGTTATGGAGTTTGATAGCCATTTGGGCAAGAAACTGCTCTTGCCTGGACTATTGCATAAACTGGACACAGAGAACCTGCAGAGAGAGGACTACTGAACTTGCCTAAGGTGAGATGATCTTTCGGGTTTCCTGATTCATGAAAGAGTCTGCGAGACATTCTGCAGGACACAACAGATAGTGACTGAACTGACTTTGAATTTTCCTGCTTTATGGAAATGTCTGCTGGATACCATGGGCCTGAAGGCTGAAGATGGATGCCCCAACGATACAGAGGAACTTTGGGTGACTGTCCAGGCAGCGAGATGTCTCTGTCATTTCTAGAGTTTTAAAAGTTGCTTTTTTCTTGTTTGCTTAGGTAGTATTGTATCTTTCTGGAGTCTTTGATGGAGTTAAGAATAGTTAGTTATAGTTATAGTTTTCCTTAGTTATGATAAAGATTATTGTAACTTTTACTTGATAACTGTTTTGTTATATGTAATTTTGCTATGTTAAAGTTAAAGCCTTTTTTTTTTGTTTAAACCCAAAAAGGGGAAATGATGGAGGAAGATCATTGGTTAAATAAAAAGAAACTGCTTGGCTCTCATTGGTTAGAAGATAGGTGGGAGGAGTAAACAGAAGAGAACGCTGGGAGGAAGAGGAAGTGAGCTCAGACTCCACAGCTCTCCTCTCGGGAGCAGACGCCTCAGAGAGAGAGACAACATGCTCCCGGCTCCTGGGCAGACACACGCAATGAATCTCCGACCCAGGATGGACGTGGGCTAGAATCTTCCCGATAAGACCGGTGCTCACAGATTATTAGAGATGGGTTGATCGGGATATCAGAATTATCCAGTAAGGGCTAGAGCTAAAGGGCCAAGCAGTGTCTAAAAGAATACAGTTTGTGTGTTGTTATTTCGGGGCATAAGCTAGCTGAGCAGGCGGCCGGGGTGCTGGGAACGCAGCCCCGCTGCTCCTTAATTACTACAAAACTCATTTGTTTTTTCCTTAGGAATCACATGCTTATCTTATATCCAGTATCTGAAAGTCATTTAATACATACTTATGTTATTTTCTACTTGCTTCTGTAAGGAAAGTAATTTAAGTTTTGTTATTCTGTTTTTTTTCCAGAAGTAGACCTTTCAACCCATGAGTTCTTTGTGTCTGTTGTTGAATGCTTTTAATATTTACATTTTGTAAAGATAGACTGTAATTCTTCAATCTATTGTCTAGTGTTTACCAAATCCTATACTTGAGAGTTTTATATGTTTAATTATTAATTTTCCTTAATTATATAATTAATAAAAGCATATTCTAAATAATATATAAGTATATAATTAAGTATTATTGATTAATTAAAACATTTAATGCTATTGCTTTTTCCAGTTTGATATTTATCCTTTCTTGCTATTCACTCGTTAAGATGAGGGTATAAAAAAGACTTTTTGCTCCCTTAAAAATAAAAAAATTTTAGCATGAGGGCATTCCCGTGGATACTATGGTTACAGGAAAGGTTGGATGGGCAATACCTTGAGTTTGTAGTTCAAAAGATTTTCTGATTCAGACATGATTTCTCACAGTGCTCATTGTGGCAAATCAATTGTGATATGATTCAAAACAATCATCAAGGGCATTGGCACAGCCATATCAGATCTCTAGAGGCTTGTTTCTTTGCCTGGTGCTTTTCAATATTCTTCAGAGGTAATTTCAAAACATAATTCCTCCTTGAAAAGGCTATATTGCATAAATCAGATTACTGGTAGTTTTTAATTAGTCCATGTCTAAATGCTTAGCTTAATATTTATCATTACTATAAGTGTATGTATATACAACATGCCAAGAATTTGTTCTTAATAAAATATATAGATTTTAACCACATGTCCATTTAGTGTAATTAATTCTTTAAACATATGCATTTATATGTTTTGTTTCAATGGTTTGTAGAGATGATGCAGATAAAGGTTTACTTGATTGTGTGTGTGTATTTTATATGCATATACATAGTCTCCATCCACTCAAAGAATTTGAGGTAAAATTTGATATAAGATTGTGTTAAAAGTACTGATCTTATTCACAGCCTTCTCTTCTTTTTATCCTTAATTAAATAAAACATTAATAAGATGTCTAAAGTGACAAGTACTTGCAGATAGTCTCTAGTGTAATGTGAATTATTTTATATGTTGGGAATTTAACAATGAATAGGAGAGCCATGGTTCTTACAGCCATGGAGCTCACTGGAAGGAGATGAAAATGAGTAACATCCAAGTAACCAATTGAAAAAAATAGAGAACAGCTATAATATAAAATAAGAGGAAATACAATACTAAAGGAAATGACCATCTTTCTCCTCCAGGAAAAAAAGAGGATGAGAAAGTCAAACTACTGTTTGGATAAACAGAGCTCCCTAAGAGCTGCAGAGAAAACACTGTAAGACTTTGCAGTGTATCTTCTAAATTACTGCATGCTTTAGAAAATGATTTCTTCTTTGAACACCTTGATATGACTGTTTGACTTTTCCATATGCAATATATGTAGATACCATTTTCTCTCATGCCTATGTCTTCATAAGTTGTTAATCTACATTTACTTTAAGTGTCTCAAATCAGCACATTTTGTACCTTTCTCAGTCTTTTCCCAGGGCAGTCAACATTTGAGAGTCAGTGAGTCCTGTACAGGTGAGCACATTGCTGATACACACCACTCACCATTCACTGAGGTGAATGCCACCTTTCTTTAGCGAACACTCAGACGTTGGCTGCTGTATTTCAATGAAGACCTAGCAGGCTAGTTCATAAGCACAGTACACAAGAAGGTTTGAGTCTTCAGATTCCAAAAGCCTGGGGAGGCTCTGTGGAGATGCTTTCCACTTCACTGCTTAATGGGACAAAAAAACAAAGGTGGCCAAAATCCCCAGTGCAATGCCAGCAATGCATGACTGTTTATTAACAATGTCTCCTTTGCTAACATAGCTGTGAATGGAGACAATGGAACACAGTTTTGTAACCATTCATTTGTGGCTCAGCTTAGAAAAATATTGATAATGATTTGGATCTTCCCTGTACTCTCTTAAGCATTACATAATAACTTAGAAAACTTTGAATAGAATTGACTTACATAACCAATTTGATTTGGCTCTTTTATGTTGAAATGTCCTTCCAAAAAGCTATACTCTGTGTTTCTGTACCCACACTTTATAGCTACTCTTGTTAATACAAAAAATATCCCTGTATATGAGCATAAGTGCACACACGTGTGTGCATACACACACACACACACAGACACACACACACTACATACACAGAATACATTGGTTAGCTCCACCTACTCTTATGTCATAAACAATGTGCTTTAAACAACGTACACTAGCTTTTCACGGTTTGGGGATCTGGGAAATTCAAGATGCAGATACCAGCAGTTTGAAATCACTACTTAAGGCTTCTTTGCATCTCCTTCCTGCTCCCATAAAGTTACTAGTACCACCACAAAGGCACAACCTCTTGATGTACCACTTCAGAGGTTGGAGTTTAACGTATGCTGTTTGGGGATGTGCGATACAAAAGTTTAGTTCATAACAAATGGGAATTTTCTCATAAGTGTCAGAGTTAAGCCAAGTTTCAGTATTTAGCCTATGTTGAACTCAAACGCAAAATCTTGCCTGAGTTTCTGGAGCTATAGGTGTGTCAATATTTTCAGTGTAAAGTATGTTGTATTGGTAATTACATGTAAGGCCTTATTACTAAATGTTCATTCTCAACTTTAAACCAGTTAAAAATTTCTTATATTCTTTTATTTTGTGTGTTCAGGGAGGCCAGCACATTTACCTGCTGAGCCATCCCTCCAGCCCTAAACAAGTTTGTATCTATTGTTTTTCCAGATAATTCGAAAATAGAATGTTGAATTTCTATTGCCATTTCAAAAATAATTTTTCTAATTTATATTTTTGGTTTAATGATCGAAAATTTATTACATTTTTAACTGATAATAACATGCAAACTCTAGAAAGGAATGTTTTGTTGAAATCGTACTGTGAATAGGAGACTTCATCCAGACGCTGCTTTCACTGCTTAACATTTTTATTGGGGTCTAGGAGGCAATTATCTTCAGTTGTTTCTTTTATTGCTTCCCTCTAAACCCCCTTTGCTTGGAAAAGGGAAAAAACAGGCTGAAATGCAATTGAAACTCAATTATGAACATAAGAAATTATGTAACATATATGAATTATTTGAAAAAACCACAATGGTAGAATTAGTGCTTAGAATTTAGTCAGGACACGGGAACTACAAAATATAAACTTTTATAGAAATTTTATTATAAGAATTCTATTTAAGGAAGATAAGAAACCATGGTCTACATGGTTCAACTGAAAAATAACGAAGCTAGAATTAAAGTCAGAGTCTAAATGGGAAACATGAGCTATAAAATGCCAAGCGAGAAATTGTAGTATGAGAGTTACCATCTTTAAGGGGGAATATTACATTGTTGAAAGAACCCTTATGCTTATCTCTGAGCTGAGAGCAAGTGTTGAGTCTACCCACCACTGAGATTCAGACCTTGCTAGAGAAGGCATGGCTATCATTGTGGATAAATGTGCAAA
Organism: Microtus oregoni; assembly: GCF_018167655.1. Taxonomy (NCBI): domain Eukaryota; kingdom Metazoa; phylum Chordata; class Mammalia; order Rodentia; family Cricetidae; genus Microtus; species Microtus oregoni. Next base: position 19,034,308 of record NW_024543097.1, read on the forward strand.
GTTGTATGGCCATAACTGGTGTAGAGTCTGTGGGTGTATGGAGTGAGGCTTCAGAGCAGGCAAAGCAGAGAGCATGGCAGGGTACTATAGTGTCTCACTTTTGAAGGCTGACTCAACTGCTAAGGACTCTGGGTCCATCACAGGATGGTGGCAGCATGAAGGGACGAACTCATGCTCCTCTAGCTATGGCATGGGAGGAAAAAAAGAAAAAAAATAAGTAGATTATTAAAGAAGAAATAGAGATGGGATACCTTGCTTAGTCTGATGCGGAGGGGAGGGGCTTGGTCCTGACTCATCTTGATGTACTAGGCTTTGTTGAGGGTCCATGGGAGGCCTTAACCTTCCTGAGGAGTGGATGGAGGTGGAGTAGGGGTGAGGAGGGGGTAACAGTAGGAGGGGAGGGGAAACTGTGTTTGGTATGTAAAACTAATAAAAATATTTAATATAAAAATTAAATTATTAATTCCTTCTCCAAACAAGAATACAGAATATTGAACAAGAATACAGAATATTAAATAAGAATGCAGAGTATTAGATAACACTATTGATGTAAAGCATTAGAGATGCAGGTGTAACAGCAGCTCTCTTGTGTGTAGGCCACATTTATTCCTTCCAATTTGCTCTCAGCATCATCTAAGTCACAATCTTAGTCAGAATGCCCACCTTTTACTATTAAAGTTTGCTCAGAGTAGAAAATGGACCTCAGGCCTTGATTTGAAGGGGCCAACAATATCTGAGAGTATCTTTTTACAAAGTAAAACAAAAAAGGAGCTGGTGAGGTAATTCAGTTGGTAAGATGGCCTGATGACCTGAGCTTGAGCCCAAAACCCATGAAAAAATGAAAAAAAAGAAGAAAAAAAAAGGAACTATGGAAGCAAAAAGTTTACTTTGACAGTCGTTCTTGGTTAGATGGGGCAAAAGTCTCTGATTAATGGGAGAGCTGTGTCTTTGAGGTACAATCTTCTGCGATTTTCTCGGGGTCTGCACAAAGAAGTTATGGTCCAGAGTGGGGAAAGGCTGCATCTCAACCTTGATAATATGTAAATGTCTGCCACGTGGTATTGGTTTTGGTAACATGAAAGTTGCAAAATTGAAGGGGTTATGGAGAATGACTGAACTGTAGCTTGGAACTATGAGAGGCCAGGAAAGACCATTGGTGAAGGTGTAGCCTCACTTATAATGGAGGCCCCAGCACTGAAGTGCTTGAGGAGAGAACTCAGTTTGGTATCATATGGCAGGGTTGGAATCCTTGAGGAGGGTCCAGGAGGCCACTGGTAAAGGTGTAGCATCAGTTGCATATTGGTGATGCCAGGACCTTGGAAAGACCACCAAGGACTTCAAAGATGTGGAGCAGATCCAGTTTGAGCCTATGAGATTCAAAATAAGAGTTAAATCTGGTGTTTAAAATAGGATAAGGAAATGGTGTGGCTTACTAGTAATAAGTAGGAAGAAACTCCTCCATGTTGTCGGACTTCAGAGGTGAGCACACCCCTTCTCTGGGTTTAGGGAAGAGAACAGTCTCACATGAAGACCTCAAGACTTAGTTCAGGGAAGGACAGTGGGAAGAGTGGTGGGGAAGCTTAGAAAGAACTTTTGCATGTGCTGTTTCTCAAATTTCTTTAGCTTGAAATATTTAGCACACCAAGACACAGTGTTTAGAGGATCTTGTGAATAAATCAAATAGAGTCAGTTAAGGCATATAATAGTCACAGTAAAATATATTATCTGTTATACTTTTGTTAAAATAATAAATGAAGACATTTATTTCAAAGCTTTCAACATTTTATTAGCAGAATAATAAATGATACAGGATTGACTAAATGTTATCTATAGTATAAATTTAAATTTCTGAAATCTCCAATATATATGAAGCATTTGAAATTCAAAACAAGTAAGAGAATATGGTGTAAACTATCTTTAATTATTTAGTTGCTTAATTAATTAAAATCTCTTTTGACTAAGTCATAGACATCAATTTGTTTGCTCTCTTGAGGAGAAATCTTACATGGATAAGTAAAATACAGGCACAATAATTATTCCTTTTTGTCTATTCTCTCCAGAAATTTGCTTTTTATCTTGATATTTAGCATAGTTTCCCATATAACATGTAAATGATTTCCACAAATATTTATTGAAGAGCAGAACATATATAGGTTCCATCTCTGCTGAACCTCCATTAGATGAGTCTATGAGTTATACACAAATTTGTTTTATTGCCTTAATTTCCGACTGCAGTTTTTAGAGGAAGTATAATAGCAGTCCGTATGACCAGATAAATGTTCAACTTGAGATTTAAATTCAGGCTGCTTTGGTCATTTTGACTTTCAGACCACACTTAGAGGGTGCAGACAATTGAAAGACAATTGAAAATATTTAGTTTTCATTTTCAAATCACCGTTTCCCTCTGTTCAATTCAATCCTAATGGCTTTGCCTTGCAGGAAGATAATTTTTTGGGGGGGGTTGCATATGAGTTCTTCATATTTCTGGAAATCGATGGAAATTTGCAAATTTTCCCATTCATCCTTGAAAGGCATTGCTCTTTGAGGGAGGTGGCATGGTGCCTAAAGCACTTGGCCAGACATCTCTAACAGTGCTGTTCCCTGACTCTGTCGTTGATTGGAGCATCTGTCAGAAAGGAGAGTTATGTTCCTGTGCTTTTCCTTTGACAATTAATCACATCTCTCCTCTTTTTCTAGCTGTTCAGCATGCTGTCTTGTTCAGAACCTGGTTCCAGGAGAGTTCAGTGACTCTGACATAATTCATATAGAAGTTACAACTATAGCATTGTTGTGAGTCCTGTGAGACCGAGAGACTCCGCTACAAGAGAGGCTGGCATTATTTCAGTTCTTGCTGACAAGACTATATAAAGTCAGGCATAAATCCCAGGAGACTGATGATCAATGATGACATCTCAGTAAAGAGCACAATAAGCAGCAGACATGCTATTACCTGATTCTCTGTCATTCTGGTTTATTTCCACTTACCCTATGTTTAAATGTGTACATGATGAGGAAAATCCTTCTTTACCACCTGAGATGTTCATATCACAGATGAAGTGTCTCTGTGCAATAACTTTATGATTGTGTGTATATGTATGTGTATGTGTGTGTGTGTTTAAAAAAACTAAGATTCAGTTGATGTGACAGGAAGAATGTTTAGAGGAACACAGAAACATGAATAGAGACTATTTGGAACAACCAGCCCAGCAGTGCTACAGTAGAAAGCACATTACTTGTTTCTTATAGCCATTATATTGGACTACAGAACTGTATTCTGCCCTCCACAAATAGGGGTGGGTTTCTAGCTAAGAAATTTTTGGGCCTAAAACTAAATTATTGAAAATAGGAAGATAAAAAATATGAATTTGTGTTTGCTTATTGTGATTTACTCAGATTATATATTCAGATACCGTAAAAATAGCATGATTTTTAAAAGTTAAGTTTAAGAAAATCTCAACTGTTTATACCAAATAATATAGTTTTTGTTATGCTAGCAAACTCCCAAGAAGGTTAAAGATCATGTTGCACTCCCATATTTATAACATCTTAGGAAAATGAGAAAAGGATATGTTTGTTTCTTTTTATTTAAAACTTTCCTTCATACAATATATTTTCATCATATTTTCCCCCTCCGTCAACTCCTCCCAGATCTTCCTCACCTCCTTACCCAGTTCTCTCTCTTTTCCTCTCTCTCTCTCCCTCTCTCTGAAACGTCAAAACAAAAATGCAAAACAAAAAAGCTAGGCGATGGTGGCGCATGCCTTTAATCCCAGCACTCGGGAGGCAGAGGCAGGCAGATCTCTGTGAGTTCGAGACCGGCCTGGTCTACAGAGCTAGTTGAGGACAGGCTCCAAAGCCACAGAGAAACCCTGTCTCGAAAAAAACAAAAAAACAAAAAACAAAACCAAAAATGCAAAACAAAAAAGAACAAAAATCAAAACAAATGAACAATAAAAATAAGACAAAAGTATGAAAAACGAAACAATCCACAAAGACAAAAAATTATATGAAGTCTATTTTGTGTCTGTCAACTACTTCTGGGCACAGGCCCACCTGTGCAGTCATTGAAGTAGTGATCTACCAAATCCTTCAGTGGAAAATGCCGGTATCCTTTCCTCCATCAGGTGTTAATTGTAAATAGTGTATTAGTTATGAATGGAACTTTGTGTCCACATCCATTCTACATCCTGGAACTTTTGTCAGGCTCTAATTTCATGCGTGTATCAGTCCAGTTGTGTCTGGAAGACCCTATTTTGTTACAGTCATTCATCTCCTGTAGTATTCACAATCTTTTCCCCTCTTCCACAAATATTCCTGTGGTGTGGGATATTCTTCTGTATATATGTTGCCTGTATTGGTTAAAGAATAAAGCTGTTTTGCCTAATGGCTTGGCAGAGTAAAGACAGGCAGGAAATAAGAACAAAGAGAGAGTAGGCAGAGTCAGGCAGACACCATGTTGCTGCTAAAGGAAGTAGATGCCATGTAGCCAAACAAAACGCAAGAGGTACAAACCATGAGCCTCATGGTAAAATATAAAATAATAGAAATTGATTAATTTAAGATGTTAGAGCTAGCTAAGAATATGTCTGAGTCATTGGCTAAGCAGTATTATAATTAATATAGTTTCTGTATAATTATTTGGGTCTGGGTGACTGGGAAACCAACCTGCAGTCTCTACTTATACCCTGATCCTGGATGATAGGGTTTTGATGAAGAATTCCCACTTACACTGTGCTCCAAAGTTTCTCACTTTCTGTCCATTGTCCAGTTGTGGGTCTCTGTATTAGTTGGCAGCTACTGCAAGAAGAAGATTCTCTGATGTGGGCTGAGCAATGTAATGTCTATGGGCATACCAAACAAATGTCATGTTGTAGTTGGTTTTAATTAATCAAAACAAGAGTCAGATATAAGGGTTAAAGTTGAAGGCCAGAGAAGCAGAGCAATGAGCCACTAGAAAGACCTTTTACCTCTACCAGTGCTCATACTGTAGGGACAATCCTCTGACTGCCTAGATTGCACTGTGTCTGTACCAAACCTCAGACTCCACACTCCAGTGCATTCTGGTCTCTTACTCTTTATATTCCTCTCTCTGCCCAGCCATATCACTCTTTTCTCTGCTTCCCTAGTTTTGGGATTAAAGGTGTGTACCACCAATTCCTGCATCTGTTTCTGGATCAATCTAGTGTAGCTTAGGGTAGCATTGAACTCATAGAGATCAGTCTGTGAAGAAGAACTCTGAAAAGAAATCCCGCACTAGCTCAGAATTGATTATGATAGAGGGTTATTTATTTAGGGGTAGACTCACATATCACAATCCTGGAACAGGATTCAGCAACTGGAATGGGGAATATCAACTGAATCCCACAGCTGAAAAGAGGATAAACACAAGCTTTGCATTGGCATAAATAGTATAAAAGGTCATGCATAAGTGGGTGGGTAACTTAAAGGCTACTGGCGGTAGGAATTCCTACACATCTTCCCCTTTTGTGTAAATAAGAAAGTTCTAAGCCTAATACAAAGTTATATACAATAAGAACAAATATCAGGTATAAAAATTAGAATTACAACAAGCATAAACAATATCAAGCAAGAAACATATGATAAATGTTTCAATAGTTATCCTACCCTAATTAGTTTAGGTCTTGTATAATAAATAACTTTGGCTCATTCATGAGAGGAAAGTAAGTACAACTATTTTGTCTTCAGCCCATCAAACACCGAGAAGGGAAATAATAAATAAATAATTACTTGAGTAACCAGGAAGTGCAATCAAGCAACTTCCCTACAAATGACTTACATTGCATAGAATAAAAACCTACAGAATGTTCAGCCCTAAATGGAATATATACACCACATAACCTCCTTCTGAAGCTTAGGGTTTTTTTTTTTTATAGAAAGAGTATAAGAACCAGAGGTGATGGAAGACTATCTAAGAAATAGTTTCCTATGGACAGAGCAGGACAGACACACATATGAATTTATAGCAGGTGCAACAGCAAGCAAAAAACGTGTGTGGGGCCCAAATCAGGTCAAATCAAGCATGGAAATGGACCTAGAGCTCAAAATTCTACTCCTAGTCCTTGAGCTATTGGCAGCCGCTAGCTTCTGAGGGGGGGGGGGATAACTTTTCTAAGAGTGTAGCTCCTAATAAGTTTACCATGATCCAATGAATTACCATATATCCAAGAATATTTAGGCAGTGGGAACCAGTCTTGATAGATACAAAAAAAAGAAAAGACATAAAGTTGGTGGGTAGGGAAGGGGGTTGGATCTGGGAATGGTTGAGAGTCTGGAAGCCAACATGATGAAACAAATAATAACAAGCCTCTGAAAGAGCTTAAAAATCAATCAAAAAGAATAAATAAATGAATAAAAAAACTCAGAGAAAATGGATCTAGCATAGCAAAGATTCTCCAAGTTACTATTTTGTTCTAATGGAAGTCACAGAATCTTCTCTTTTGTTCCTACCTCAAGATCATTGCACCCATCTGTTCTCCTGTTCTTCTCCTGAACTTCTTCTGTTATAATCCTTACCACTCAGAGAGGTAATTATTTGTTTATATTTTCCATTATATCATTCATATTTCAGCATTATGCATGTCATCCTATTATATACAGTGCACTAAGTATTGTCTTAGAAGGCAATAATTCTTGACATTAACACTGGATGAATAATGTGCAGAAAAATAACACAGTTTGGATTGATTTCAGGCATGGTGTTGAAGTCTAACATGACTCCAAATAGTTGGGTCACCTTAGGAGAACCATTGTTTCCTCCAATGGAACTTATAAAGATTGTTTTGTGATAAAAACTCTTTTAGAAACTAGAAATAACTCAATCTCAAGCTTAAAATTAAGAAATACTTTTTTAAGAGCTGAGGAGATGGTTCAGTGCGAAAAAAGTATTAGTTGCACAAGTAAAAGGACCCAAGTTTCAATTCTTAGCACCCATACACAAAAGACAAGCAGGCATGGGGGCCAACTGTTATTTCAGTCCCTGCATTGCCAAGAGAGGGAATCTCTGCAAGGAATCTTTCTTGCTAGACAGATCACAGTAGATAATCAGTGAGTTATGGGCTCATCAAGAGACCCTACTTTAGTAAATAAAATAGAAAATGATGAGAGAAAGCCACCCAAAGTCAAACTCTGGCCATTACACGCATTGATACACAAATGTCCATGCATCTACACATATGTACATCCACACACATGAGAAAATGTATACCTAAATGCACACACACCACATATCTATATAGTATACCTCACATTGGGCTGTGTCCTCTAGACAAACATACACTTATGAATGTATCAGTGCTATGGGAGCACATTCTGCTCCTTCAGCCAATAGCTTTTAAGATACTAGCCCACTTGGTCATGGTCCCTTATAGTTTAAAAACCAGTGGGAAATGTGCACCTGCTCTCTTGCTTCCAGCTCTCACTCAGGCTGCTAGTCTCTGTTTCCTGTTTGCACTCAGAGGACTGTTGTTTAGGACAGTGATATGTAAGTTTTTCCCCTTAAATAAATAACCCTTTTTATAATCAATACTTCTGAACTGGTGTGGGTTGTTTTACGGCATTATATAAGCATGTACATGTTTGCACACATATGTGCATCATACATATGTACACACACAAGGAGAAAAAGATTTATTCAAGAAAAGCCATAAATGTTTGTATGGTGAGAAGGGTAAGCAATGAGATTGTTTCATTTACTCTTCTTAATATAGGTAATGCCACTCATTTTTGGTAGCTCCAGCACGGAGCAGAGAGCTCCTTTGTCCCAGTTATCATACCAAGGCTTTCTGCTCTTCAACCCTTCACATTCTTCCTCGGCCATTTGTTGCTGCTGATTTTATGTTTTCTCCAAGCATCATCTTCATGGACTTAAGAGTCTATTCAGATGTGAATCTCTGGGAGGGCTGGAGCTTGGGAGCATGTCTACTTGAGGCAGTTCTGTGTCAAAAGAAACAAGCTTTTAAGGGATTGGATCTATTTTAAAAGACCACTTAAAATAGATTCCATTCATGTGCAAGTCCAGAATAGCTTAGCTTGAGAGGTAGACTCAAGGATAAAAAAGAGTGATAACTATATATTCCAAATTTTACCCTGATTATTGGGTATCTGTGGGTACACAAAAACTACTAAATTGGGTTCCATTTAAATAAACCCATCTGAAATAAAAACAAAATCAAAACATGAACAAATAGAATAAATCTAAATGCAAAGCTGCTGATTCATACAGTTAGGATCCTGGAGTCTTCATATTAGGAGTAGAATGAACTGCTAGATTGCCCAAGATTCTGTGGCTACACTACCATTATCCTCCTTTATAATCTAGTTACTTTATATCCTTCTACAATGCTGAAGATTATAATTTTATTGCAAGCTCCAAACCAGTTTTCCAAAAAATATTTTAATATTTTGTCATATTATTGAAGATTTTCTGTCAATCTTCTTTCTTGACTACATCAGAGTATCAAACTCTAGATATTTTTCATTGCATGAATTAAATATGAAATTATTCTGTGAATATGTTTATTGTGCCAATGATAAAAATTTATTTAAGTTATACTTGATATTACCATTTTAAAAACTCCACATCTATTTACTTTGCATGAAATATAGGTGAGAGCTTATAACTGGCATATTCAAAGGGAGTTATTTATAAATATTGAGGTTTAATGGTAACATTAGAAGTATATTTATTATGTAACTTCCAATATAGATTTACTTTCATCTGACTTAAAGGAAATATGTAACTAATACATATGCATGTGTACGCTTCTCCACATATATCTTGGAAATGTTCTCCTGTCTAATAATACTTTTTATTCTTTAACATTTAATAGTAAAATTTATCCTCCTGTTTACAAAAGAGAGAGAGTATTTGTTTATGTTCCCCTTGATCTTGGTCAAAACCCAAGAAGTAAGAAAAGTGTCCTATCATGAAATAGTTAGATGGTTTGTTGATTTGCAAAGATCCCCATGTTATTTCAAAGCCTTTGTCTGAGCTATTCATTATGAAAACAAACATTATCTTTGGCAGATTTACATAATTGAGCCTCTCACACGCATACAATTTTATTGGAAAATCTTATCAATACACATCCTTAAAACAGCGAGAAATCAAGTTTCTGTATATTGGGTTTGTTTAATATTAAAATATTTGATAAGAGGCCATCAAAGCTCCTATAATATTTTGATAATGACTTTGAACCAAGTGTGCCTTTTTAGATGCATAGTTAATTACTTTACTGAAATGCACTGTCTTAGTTTACTATCTGATGCTGTGCTAAAACACCATTCCCAAAAGCAACTGGAGGAAGAACTCTATTTAGCTTATATGCTATAGTCCCTCATCAGGGAAGTCAGTACAGGAACTCAAAGGCAGGAACCTGGAGGCAGGAAATGAAGCAGAAGTCAGGGAGGATTTGCTTGATGCTCATAGACTGCTCAGTTTTCTTTCTTTATGTACCCAGAACCACCTGCCCATGGCTGAAACTCTCCTCCCTCCCCCATATGTGGTCCTCCTACATTAATTATTAAATAAGAAAAGGCCTGGGTCTGGAAAAGCCTGGGATAAAACCAGACTCTCTGAACATAGCGGACAATGAGGACTACTGATAACTCAAGAACAATGGCAATGGGTTTCTGATCCTACTGCACGCACTGGCTTTGTGGGAGCCTAAGCAGTTTGGATGCTCAACTTACTAGACCTGGATGGAGGTGGGGGTTCCTTGGACTTCCCACAGGACAGGGAACCCTGATTGCTTTTTGGGCTGGGGGGGACTTAATTGGGGGAGGGGAGGGAAATGGGAGGCGGTGGCGGGGAAGAGACAGAAATCTTTAATAAATAAATAAATAAAAATAAAAAAAGAAAAGGCTCTATAGACTTGTTTATAGGCAATAAGATGGAGCGTTTTCTCAATTGATGTCTCTTTTCCCAGATAACTCAAGCTTGTGTAAACCACCCAGGATATATGTACAGTTGCAGAACTATTACTAATGAGCTATAGGAAACTTTAGTCTGTTATGATCCAGCACGAGAGGGGCCTTAGTGGGCCAAGGGGCCCCATGGTGGGTGAGAGAAATACACACAGACCATGCTTACAAAGAGGGTTTTTATCTGAAGAGAGGAGATGGGAAAATGGGAAAGGGGGCCGCAGTGGGGAGACTGGCCTTTGGGGACAGGAGCCATGTAAGGAGAGAGGCAAAGAGAGAGAAACAAAGACCTGTATCTTCAGGGGGTGGACCAGCATAGTGTCTGAATGCTAACAGAGTCTCCCCCAAACCCAAATATGTCTGTGGCCTGTTTTGTTCAGTCTCTTCTTTCTAACCCCAGTCAAACTTTTGAAGTCTCTGTACATTCTTCAAGAATGTCATGAAAATCTTATAACATGCCATGTTTTGTACCTGATTTCTTTCACTCAGCATTGCGTTTTGAAGATTCATCCCATTTTATGCAAGTCCTTCCTTTCCACTGCTGTTACTATTCCACGCTGTGTGTGAAGCACAGTTTGTATGCTCTCCAGCTGATGTGCAATTTTTAGCTTGGGTGCACATAAATAACATGTGCCTATTGATCTTTGTGTCAACATGTGGTTATATTTATCTTAAATAAGTGCAAAAGTCTGGAATTTCTGTGTGGTATAGTAATATAAAGAATCTGTACAACTTGAAATTAAGAAACAAATCAGTAAATGATAAACAAAATATTTGGAGAGGTAGTTTGGCAAAGAGGATATAAAGTGGGTTAAGAAACATATTTGAAATATGTTTACCATTAACAGTCTTTAAGAAAAAACAAAAACTACAATGATGGTGTAGGGAGATGTCCCATTTGGAAAATGAGGACCTGAGTAGGTATCTTCAACATCCAAGGTGGGAAAAACAGTTAAGTCCTGAGTCTATCACACAAGTTGGCATCAGTAATGGTGAAGTTGGAGTGGGATGTGATAAGGTGGGGGAGGAGTGAGACAGGTTTAGGCATATTCCTCAAGTTCATTGGCTAGCCAGTCTAGCTGTCTTGTGAGGTTTAGGTTTAGTGAGAGACCCTGTCTCAAACAACAAAGGTGAAGAGTGATTCAGAAAACAAATGCTTGACCTTTGACCTCCAGATGTGGGTGAACATGCACCTGCACACACAAATACACTCACCCACATAAACAGGTACAAATCTACAACACACACACATACACACACACTAAAACCTACTATGACATACAGCTGTATAGCTATTAGGACGACTCAAATAAAAAGTAGTAAAACTCCCATGAGAATGGGAATGAAGCCTTCTGAATTTTCATGTGCTACTGGTGGAATGGAAAGTGCTATTTTTATTTTAGACAATAGTTTGGCACTGTCTCAGTTTTCCTGACACCAGTTTAAGCAAATGGCTCCATCTAGTGTATAAATGGGAGAGGAAAAATCAAAAGAGAAATGTTTTACCTTAGTATTATGAAAGCATTTTTACTTCATTTTGAATCTTTCTAAGTGGCTGTTTGTGATTTTGTGTTATAAAAAGACAAATAAATACTTAAGAAAATTGGAATAAACCTTTTTCTAAATGCTGTTTTTCTGATGGATGTTAGAATAAGAAGATAGTACTGTATAATGGAGGATAAGCCCCAGAGACTGACCACTGTAAAGAATTCTTTCCTCCAAGGTAAAGTGGAATATTGAAACAGAGTTCCATGAAGCAAGGGACTTCACTCCTTCTGAATTCACAAGGTCTTATTTTTCCCTTATTTTGTTTTTGCTAATGCTAGTAGTAGTAGTGTATGCTATGGTTTAGATTTTGGATGTGCCTATGGGATATATATATATCACATCAGTGCTTGGATGCCAGGCTATGTCACTACTAGGAACCGGTAGAAATTCTAGAAGGTGAGGCCTTATTGGCTAGCATAGATCTGTGATGGCATGGCTTATAAAGGTATTCCTTGTCCTCTACCCTTCTTCCATGTCTTTGATTATTTCTTACCATGAAGTAAGCCACTTTGTGGTGACACTGTTCTAGCTGAATGCTGCTGTATCTTGCCCTTATCCTAAAAGCAATTGAACCCTGAATGTGGATAGAAACCTTTAAGTATAGGTTACCAAAATAAACTTTTCTCCTCTTAAGTTGTGTTCTCTTTTGGGCATTTTGTCACTGGAATGGAAAGTAAAATAGAACATTATAAAAATGAATGTGGGGGAAGGTGATTTGTTGCTCCTTGACCCCAGATCCATTATTCAACTGCTCCTTTATTCCTTGGACTTACTTTAGCATTTAGAGTGTTCCAGATAAAAAAAACCAGGCCAAGCACATGCAAAGATCATTAAATTACAATACCTATGTTAAAGAAGTTCACCTATATTTTGGTATATGTGCGCATTTATTGTGTGCTTGTGTGCAGGCAAGTTGTAATATGTGTGGGCACAGGTACATGTGTGTGTATGTGTGGTATACATAAATGCATATTTATATGAATATAAAGGTCAGAATGTTTTTCAGGATCACTCTGAATTTTCCTTACAGGGTCTCTTGGGGTGGCATTTACTCTTTCTGCTCTGCCACCTCCCAAGCCCTCCAAATTTAATTATTGATACAATCTTATTGAACTTACACAATATTCATGTCATATTCCAAGTGAGCAAAGATAGGAAAGCCTTCATTAATTAAGAAAGGGAATACGTTTTCTTTATGCAATTACAAGAAGACTTCTTAAATTACCTTAAGAATTTGTTATTTTCAGGTAACTTAGTACAACTAATTTCTACATAGTTTTATGACAAGTGAAGCAATGAACACACAAGTGCCGAGTGTCGGAAACAAAATGGAATTTGATAGACAATACTTTGTAATTTTAAACGAAACTCGAAATTAGATAAAAACTTTCAGGAAAGTCTCTTCTACTTAATGGACAGAGAATGCATTCTTAAATGTATTTTTGGTGAACAATATCCAAAGGGTAAAACGTTGTAGGGTGGACAGTACCTTAGGATCAGTTCCTCTGACACCATGGCATCATATGATGAGAAGTAAATTTTTGAAGGGGTATACTTTTGAAAAATAAGCATTTCTATATTCTGTACTACACAGAGTTTTAAAATACTCACTGTGTTTGTGTTTTTTAAGTGAGGCTAAATAATTTTCTAAGATGATCAGGACACAAGCGAATCCCATGTAAATGCTGGACTTGGGAGGGGAAAGTCATCAAAGTACATTTGAGAAAGCTGTTCTTTGGTCTGGACGTCACTTACTACTGGGCTGTTTGTTTTACTGGCTTTTTAAAGACAGATTGTGACTTGGAAACTGCTTTCATCCTGTTTAGAATGGTCATGCCAAATGGTAGGAAAGACTCATGTTTCTGTTTCCTAGCAACACGTGTCCCTAAAGATCAATAGTGGCCAAGACAATGATTCTATTCCCACTGTGACCATGACTATTCAAGGCCTAACTTGTTTCTTTTTTTTATTTTTTAAATATTTTATTTATTTATTTTTATTTATTATGTATACAATATTTTTTTCTGCGTGTATGCCTGAAGGCCAGAAGAGGGCACCAGACCTCACTAACTTGTTTCTTATCTAATTTAAATATAGAGTATTTGAAGTATTGGATATAGTGCTTATGTTTAATAGTATAAGGATATCCCAAGTATTCATAGAATATTAACATGTATTGCTTGTTAATTTATAGATTGCTTCTTTTCTATTGTATGGCAATTTGCATAACAAAACATTCAGTGTAATTTTGATTAAAGTCTTAAAATAGTTAACAACAAAAATATGCAATTTTAACCTTTGTAAGAAATGGTTTATGTACTCTATTGATAGAAGAAAACCTTCCTTCATGTATTCCAAGCATGCTTAACTATAGATTACAGGAGATTTAAATCATATGTCTTTATCCTATTGTAAATATTAGTATGTGCACAATTTTGGTACAATACTGTGTAAAAGCACTGAGTAGCTTCTAATGGACAGTATTCCCATGCTCCCTTTGTGGCTGCATCCACAGTCTCTGCTCTTTGTAGTGTAGGTTAGTCAAGTTTCTATCCTGCTTCATGTTTTCTAACGTGGCTTTATTTAAATGAATTTATGTGTTACACATTGCCTCCCATAAAGGAAGTCAAAGCACATAACATTATGACACCCTTGCCAAATCCTGGTGATGTAAGAGGCAAAAGTTGCTTTCCAGAAGTTAGTGATGAGGAAAGTGATGCCTGGTGAAGTCGAACAGCTAAATTCAAGTTCTTTAGTGGTGCAGAATGACTCTCTGCCTCCAGGCTTAACAGTAACCAGAGGGTAAACACATTGTGTGACCACAGCCACAACTTCCACCTCCACAAGTCACTGCACAGGAGTGCACCAACACTGCTGCAGGGACCATGTCAGGCCCCTGATTTTACAGTGCTCTGGAGCAAATCAGCATTTCTCTAAAGCTCTCTGCTTAGATGTTTCTTTTGAAAGTGGGTTTTAAATTGTGTCTGTTGGCATCGCCAGGTTATTTCCAGATCTTTTCTAACCTAGGATCAGGTAAAGACATATGAAAAGGACCAGCTTGGATAGCTCTTTTCTAAGAAAAGTTTACTTTTACCGTTTTCTAAAATAGTGTTATAGTTCTCAAAAAAGATGTCCATGTAGCAGTTGATAACCCAAACTCTTCAAGATCTTTTTTAAGCTGGGTGGTGGTGGCACACGCCTTTAATCCTTGCACTCCTGAGGCAAAGGCAGGAGGATCTCTGTTAGTTCAAGACCAGCATGGTCTACAAGAGCTAGATCCAGGACTGTATCCAAAGATACAGAGAAACCCTGTTTCGAAAAACCAAAAAGAAAAATAAAAGTCTTTTAATACTAATATATGTTGATCATATTTTTCCCCTCCCTCATCTGCTTCAGATCTTTGCCACCTCCCAACTTACCCCTTGTCATATTGGTAACCAGAAGTCCTACTGATATTTGACCACAGATTTTACTTAGACTTACAAGATTAGATTTACAAGACTCGTCACCCCTTTTCTGATTATCCAGTACAGGGAGCATGGTTCACAGTTAAGCAGAGATGAAAAGCTGAGGCATGCAGGAGGCATGTCTAGGATGGTGACCTTTTCATCGAGGAAAAGAAGACTGTAAATTAATGGAAAATTGCAGAATAAATGGCTATTTTCTTCATGTTTCTCAAAGCAGATACATTATGAAATTTAAAGTAATAAGAATTTCCACTACTCATTATGGTTTTAAAAGTCCACATTTAAAAGCGCGCGCGCGCGCACACACACACACACACACACATACTTTAATCATGAAGTGCAGCTTTTAGATGTTTATCCTATTTTATAGGTACAAACTCTCATGCACCGTCTAAGCCAGGACTCTTGTCTTTGCTGCTCATCCATAATGTCCCTCGGAGACAAGGCCCAGGCAGAAGCCAATCTGTGAGAGCTGTTGGTGAGTCTGACTAACTCAGTTTTCTCCACCCATGTGGTTCCCCTCTAGGCCCAACCCTATATAGAAGCTTCATCTGAACTCTCTGTTGCTGAGGCTAACCCTACATACCTGTGATCCCAAGTTGCTGCCACCACCAGTGTTCTATGGCTTTCCAGGTTCAGACCCAAGCAGGCATAGCATTCCTAGGAAAATGAAATTAGGTAGACAATACAGGATTTGCAATATGAATTAAAGAGATAGAAATGTCAAATAACAAGATTTTATTAGAATAACTGAATAAATACTTAGAAAGACAAAGTGTATGCATTAGTGTAGTTAAATTCCAGAATCAGCAGCCAACCACAGATTCACTTTTCATTTTCCCTCCAATTAGGCTTTAAGAAGATCAAGATGGCTCCCCTGTATTGACTGAGAGCACTTTTTTTCTCGTTTTCTTTCACTCTTTTTTGTAATACAGCTCTTAACTTCGTGCAAGTACTCCATGGGGTTGAGAAGACCCAGGGAAAACACTGAAAATTAGTCTGGGAAGGAACTGAGTAGAGAAAAAGGTTATTTTAGAACTCATAACCTGTAGGTCTGTACAAAGGACTGTGAATAGAAAGTTTAATTTAGAACAAAATGGATTGAATAATAGATATAATTAGATATCTTAATATAGTATTTTATTTGGAGTTTTTCACACATGTAAAATTTATAACAGCAAGGATATAAAATATTCCATTGAACTTTTCCAAGATATTTACATCACATGTTAGTATCTATCATTATTATCTATCTTTCTATCATCTATTTCTATCTATCTATCTATCTATCTATCTATCTATCTATCTATCTTTCTATGTATCTCTATCATCTCTATCTATCCATCATCCATCTGTTTATCCCTATCTATCATCTATGTATGTAGGTAGGTACATATGTATGTATGCATCTATCTATCTATCTATCTATCATCTATCTATCTACCTATCCATCTATCATCCATCTGTCTATCTTTCTCTCTATCTCTATCATGGTGTAGGAGGTCCTTCTGTATTTGTGTTGCTTTTATTGGTTGATAAAGAAACTGCTTTGGGCCTGGTGATAGGGCAAAACTTAGGTAGGTAGGAAGACAGAACTGAATGCTGGGAAGAAGGGCAGTGAGAGAGCCACCATGAAGACGGCAGGTCAGACTTTCTAAACTTTTCCCATTAAGCCATGACCTTGTGGTGAACACAGATTAATAGAAATGGGTTAAATCAAGATGTGAGAGTTAGCCAATAGAAGGCTAGACTTAATGGCCAAGCAGTGTTTTAATTAAAACAGTTTCTGTGTGATTATTTTGGATGTAAGCTAGCCAGGTGGCCAGAACAAGTGGCCCCTCCCCTTGCAACACTATCATCTACGTATGTATCTATGTATGTATGTATCTATCTATGTAACCATCCATCTATAATCTATCTCTTCATCTATCTATCTATCTATCTATCTATCCATCCATCATCTATTTGTCTATTTCTTTCTCTATCTCTATCATCTATGTATGTATGTATTTATGTATCTATGTATCTATCTATCCTCTACTATCATCTGCCCATCTATTTCTTTCTCTGTCTCTATCATCTATGCATGTATCTATCTATCCTCTACTATCATCTGTCCATCTATTATCTATCTATATATCTATATTCATATAAAATTTTAACTGGAGTTACCCAACACAGGGTATTAAGGGGAAAATTTGCATCATGCATAACATAAGTGTTCTCCCATTGGCTATAACATTTCTTCAATGGTAAGGTTCGCCATCAAAATACAAGACATAGGACAAAACCACAGGAGCTGAAGACGAGGAGCAAGAAATTGGTACTTCAGTCAAAGAAAATGTTAAACCCACAAAAGTCCAAGCACAAAATATTTAGAAAATCTGTGACACTATGAAAAGATCAAATCTATAAATAATAGGAGCACAGGAAGGAGAATATACCTAGATCAGGCCCAGAAAAAAAAGCATAGAAGACCCCAACCTGAAGAATGAGATTCTGTCAAAGTTAAAGAACCAAATAGAAAGGAAGGACAAGGAAAGAAATTCTACATGAAACATAGTGATCAAATGCACACTAAATGTACAGAACAAAGTATATGAAACTTTACATAGTTACATAGTTCATATTATAAATAGATAGTTTTAAGGTGTTTCTTAGCATGAGAGTATGAGACGAAGTAAAATAAAATGGATTGCTACAAGTCAGCCTATTAAAATGATTAAGGAAGAAACACGGTTTTATATCTAAAGATCAATGGAGTATTATAAATGTTTCACTCAGGAAAAGTGTCTTTACACTTTCAAATAAAAATGAAAAGAACTTTTCTTAGCTGTGAAAAAAAATAACAGGGGCTGATAAGGACCACAGGAAGAAAGAAAACTATATCTGCCCTAATATTCAACAAGAATGGAGGTAGAGAGGGATGAGGGCACCTGTAAGTAGATTGCTGCAGGATTGATAGTGACATGGGCTATAACAGAAGTCTATATGTAAACCAAAAAATGCCTACCAGGGATACAGGGGGGCCCAGATTAAGATTGTTTCTAGGTATTGGCAGCTAGCACAAAGGATTGGGAATAGGCTAGATGGGATGGCAGAGAGGGATGACAGAAAAGAAGAATTGGCATCTTGACATTTATATAAGTAACTGTGGTTTAGTTTGTAATCATGTTATATTTTTATTTACATACATGGTTCTGTAACATTCATTAGTTTCTTAAAACTTGCATTCATTGTGTATTCAAATGGGTTTTCTATCTTTTGTCTCATGGTAGTCCCTAAATTTCACATTTATCAGGTAAGTTAACAGAAATTTTCAGGCAGTGAATATGAAGAATGGTGAAGACTGAATGAATTATTTATACATGGATACTTGCTGCACTTCTTTGGATACTGCATACGTTAATGGGTGTTCAAGCAGAGTTTGATTTGGATTTTTTTCTATACTAATCATTGTCATTGAACCACGAACTTCAAATTCTTCCAATGGGGAGTAAACTTCCTTGTGCCGCTGGTAAAACCTGGAGCACTAGAGAATCTTGATACTGTTACTGTGTGCACCACACAGATGGTTATGTTCCTCCGATGCTATTACTTGTCTGTGTTGCTCACATGGCACATTTTTCCCTAGTCATGGAAGTTGGACTTGATTCCCCTGGTTTAATATGCCTTTCAGAATGACCTTAGTGTCCAGACCTAAGGGATAGATCTTGTCTTGTTTTGATGAATTTCTTGGGATAAAATGAAGTTCCTTTCTCTCTTTCTTTGGCATTTTTTTTTACTTATATCAGTCCCTATGGTGGCATCCAACCTTTGGTAGATAGACTGCAGATAGATAACCTAGTCTTCCTGCTCCTTTTTCTCCTTATGAGAACATTTGCCTGGGACTAGAGGATATGGGGTTTCCCTGGTTTGTTTGAAAAGGCAAAGTGATTCTGCTGTGTATGTCCAAAGGGACCAGCAATATAACATTCGGGAAGGAAGTTGAACATTGTTTTTCCTTAGAGCAAGTCTATTACTACCGGATACTTTCTTATTTGCCGACAAACTCTGCTAAATTGGGATGATCTATCTGTTATTCTTCAGACTTCTGAGGTTTCTCAGATTATGCACTTGTCTCCACTTGGCTTTGAAGAGGTCCCCATGTTCTTTCCTTCTGTGTGCCTTTTCAATATGATACATACACACATGCTCTGTACTGCTTCTTAATACCTTCTTATACTTTGTAATGAATTCACCTGATGACTACAAATTCAGCTCTCTGCTGGAAACCCACAATATTAAAATATTATTTTTACCAGGCCTATATAACTATTAGTGACAGACTGGGATAGAGTTCTCTTTGGCTTTCTATAGTCTCATCAGAAACAAAATTTCCAGAGCTTTCATTGCTTGCAGAGCTATCTTTATTCTTCTGCCTTTAGGCCATGCAAGTCTGGTATCAGAAAACAAGAATAGCAATTCTCACCATTCCACACTTCTTATCCCTAAGAATCTCATTTCATTTGTGCTTATTAATATGATGAATCATTATGAGAGGATATTTATGCTGCATATAACAAAATGGTACACTAGGCATTTACCCTTATTTGTGTGTTTATTATGATGACAATTTGAGTTTCTTAATACAAGAAAAAAGGCAACATTGACTGTCAAATGCATGTGGGTTTGCTGGCTTAGGCTTCAGTTGGTTGTTTGTCCTGGAATACCATGATGACATTTTGGGTGGCAAAATTGCTCAAAGCTTCATGAATTTAGACAAGTCTATGCATGTCTTAAGGGTGGAAATAGGTCCAACTGTGCTAGAAAGTCACTCTCAGAAATATACATGACTCAGCTTCATGCCAGGAAGGAAGGAGATCCGAAATTGCATTTTTATATGAAACAAATTTAATGCCATAAACCATGGTCCTTCACGCAGGTAAGATTTTTACTCCCAGGAATAAAGCTCTGTTCTGCATTTCCTGACTTCATTTATAGTGGAATACATTGCTTGCTTGCTTCCTATTTTTGGAGGAGAATGAATTTTTCAGGACAACTCTTTTGTCACTGTAAGACCTTTCTTTCAAGTCCCTTGCTTGACTCCTTGTATTCTGATTATTGGTTGTTCTTCCAGCTCTTCCACCACAGTAGATGCAGATGTGTCTTACCATACACCTTGATTTCTTTTTTTCTATCCATCTATCTATCTATCTATCTATCTATCTATCTATCTATCTATCATAATGCTTCACAATTTTTTTGAGGTAGCTACCCAGTTTTTAGATACCAGTTAATAAATTCAATGACAATTCATGGTGTAGCCAGTTGATTCCTTTTGTTGATTTTTTATGACAAGGGGAGAACAATGATTAGCAAAGAGCAGGCAGTTTACTCAGAAGTCAGCATCCAAGGTAAAAGAATTCTCTGCTGAATTTGACATCACCCCCATCCTCTGATACTCGCCCACTCGCTTCTCAAGGAAGTTTGTCTTCCCTTCTAGTGAAGTATTTTCCGTGAAGTCAAACGGATTTTCTACTTTGGAAATCGTGCTGAACCCCAGCTCCAGCATAAGCGTGTCCGCCACGAATTCGATGTACCGCTTCATGAGGGTGCAGTTCATCCCGATGAGCTTCACAGGCAGGGCCTCTGTGAGAAACTCCTGCTCTACCCTCACTGCGTTGATAATGATTTCTTGTACTCTTTGCTCCGGCGGCTTGCTTACCAGGTGCCTGAACATCAGGCAGGCAAAGCCACAGTGTAAACGCTCATCTCTGCTAATAAGTTCGTTGGAAAATGTAAGGCCAGGCATCTGTCCCTGTTTCTTGAGCCAGAATATTGACGCAAATGTCTCTCGTCAGGTTTCAGCACTTCCCAGTGTTGAATGTCCTTGGAAAGGTCCACCTCGTCAGCCGTCCAGAAGGAGGCCTCGGCTTTCTTGTACATCTGCCAGATATCATGGTATTCAATGGGAAAGACAACGAAGCGGCGGAGATTTTCTCTCAGTAAGGGCTCATCCTCAACGCTGGGCTTAGTAGATTCTTTACTTTCCGGTTTGGCTGGGTCCGGGAAGATTCTCCTTGCAGCCTTGCTCACCAGGATGTGGGTCCTTCTGAGACTCCTGGGCCTGTGGCAACACTCTCAACTGCTGCTGGTCAGTAATGGTGGCTAGTTGGATGTGGGCGCAGAGCATGGAGAGCGAGGGCAGCTGCCGAGGCGACGGAGAGGGTGGCGGAGCGGCTTGAACCCGGACCACGCTTCACAAATTTATCAAGTGGGATTATCAATTTGTAGAAAGACCACAAAAAAAAAGCAATTCTCGAGATACTAAAGGTTTGTTTCCCTGTCATATACTTAAATATTTATTTTTCCTTGTTTCTTTTAAAATGGCGGGGAGGAGGCAGAAATCTTTAATAAATAAATAAATTTAAAAAAAAAACAAAATCTTCAAAACTGTTTGTACTGTAAGGAGTCTTTGGTGTGCTTCGAGGCCCCAGGTCTCCATGACACAATAGATGCCGGCCCCCTCTAGGACTTCCTGTACCTTCGCCACGCTGTGTAGTAGAGATCCTGCAGCATTGGGTCTGTGGGTTGGGTCCCTTCACGTGCTCCAGCAGATCAAAGATGGGGTGGATGTTGGCGCATGTCAAGTCATAACCCTGGGTCTGGGCCTGGGCGGGGCTATATTGTTGGTCTGCCTGATGGGAAAGGGGATAATTACTCTTTGCAAAGGATGCTTTGCAAGTAGAGATGTAAAGGTGTACACGGCTTGACTTGCTGGGTCGCACTGCGGCTTCCATGACAAGATTTTTAATTTTTTTCCTTTAAATTTTTCCAATTTATTTACTTCCTTTTTCTCTTGAATTTATTTTTATTTATTTATTTATTTATTTTTTTATGGAGTTCGGGGAGTGCAGGAGCATAAGGTGGACATGAAGAAACGGGAATGAATGGGATCAAGATACGTGATGTAAAGGACTCCTTTCCTCTCCCCCTTTTTTCTTTCCTTCCCTGTCCTCTTCTTCTTTCCTTTTCTGTGACATAGAGAAGGCAGAATACTATCTTGGAATTTTGGCCACGTCAGTCAACCCTTCATTGGGGACGTTAGCTTCCTGCACCGGCAGTAACGTTCCCTGCAGAGGTTAAGAGTGGCAGCCACAGCTTTAGTCACTGGAGTCTACAGAGTGCACAGGGGCCTGGAAGCAGTCTCCTCGGATCTGTCACAGATAAGCTATGACACAGGCCCCCGGGAAAAAGCAAGATATCATGGAGGTGGCTCAGGCGCAAGAGGGGGATGGCAAGGACAACAAAAAGATTGAGAAATCCAATAGATTAACTCCCTTTCTGACAACAGTTCCAAGGTCCATGACAGTGTTTAAAAAGCTCCCAGCAGAGAAAACGCCTGATTCGTCAAGTCCCCCAGAGATATCAGGTCCACAATACAGTGGTCCCCTGGAGGGGCCATTCGGCATAGGTCCGCTAGTTTTCCCTGTTTTTCAACGTTTCAACAATATTGACTTCTTCCTGTTTTTGTTCTTTGTGGTGGTCGTAGCTGATGGTAAGTTGGAGGAGTAGAGTTGCTTTGTTGAAAGTAGACGTGGCCAACATACTGTGAGAAGGAAAGGGTCGATGCTGAGCATGAATGGAATCAAAATCAGTTAACCCAAATTTCTGCTCTTGCTCTAGTCCTTGGTAACCTGCTTGGCTTGGTGCACTCCACAGTGAGTACCAGCTTCTGGTCTCCAGATACAGAGCTGATGGGAAGGTAGTATTGTTGATTCATGTCATTTGATGACCAACATGAGTTCTGGGTTCAATTTCTTGGAGATTAAAGTTGAAAACAGCATTGCTACTCTGAGGTGGTTTCTGCTCACAATTTTGAAACACTCTGACAAAGCATCTTTTGGTCTGGATTTTGTTTCTTCATCTTAGAACTGTCAGGGAAGAAAAGTAAAGAGTGTTCTTATCCACATTTTGTCTTCTTCCTGTTCGTCTTCCTCCTCCTTGTATAATTTTAGTCATAAACTTTTTCTTCATAAATTTTGTTACTATAAAAAGTCTCATTGCTTTTGCCCATAGTTCTCAAGTTCCATCACTCAACTTCTGAACTTACTTTTATTTGCAAATGTTCTGTTACCTTGGAAACTGCATTTGCCCACAACCTTCCACCTTTACACTGTTAATAGTGAGAGGCTCCAGCAGGAAGCATACCAAAAGTATAGCCAGAATCTTCTATGGTTTTCTGGTGATTTTGGCAGCAGGACCAATACAGAGTAATTGAAGTTCTTGGAGTTAAAGTCGGGAATAGACATTCGATCAGCAGCATAAATGTTTCAGCAGCCCTGTGTACTTTGGGTCTAGCCTTGACTACTGTTTGGGCAGCAGACCAGCAGGAGATGAGTGGCTTCTCAGAGCTCTAGAACTTTAGGAAGAGTCTGGACTCCTGGATCCCTGCAAACCAAGGAGCGTTTGAGATAGACAACAGCAGCTATGGATACTGCCCAGTGAATTTTGATCTAACCCCTTTTCAGATATAGTCTTGAGTTCTAATTTGTAACTATTTCTGTTTTCACTCCAAGAAATATTATACTTTTTCTAGCTAGCTATTCCCTGTATCAAGTTATTTTTGATTCACTTAGTATGATTTTTTTTATTATTCTTTACATGCTGGATGGTGATTTTAAAGAAATAATGCTGCCATCTATTTAATACACAAGAACATAAAACAATTTACATTGAACGTATTCATGTTTTGAAAGATTGAAATGCTCAGAAATGTTAAACCTCAAGTACAGAATCCTCTCCAAAGCTACAGAGAAACCCTGTCTCAAAACATCTCCCACCCCATCAAAAAAGAAAAAAAAATTCTAAGCTGGGTTCCAAATGTCTTTATAGTTTTAATATAGAAAATATGTAAACATCCCTTATATTATTTATTTATTCTACATAACTGATACATAGTGCATTTAAAAAGAGGGATGACATGATAGACCGTAGTTTATCTTTATAAGATACTAATAGAGGTAGTTAAAGTAGCTTCTATTATTCAAGTAAATATTTAATTGAGGGAATGAATTAATTTTTGTGTGTAAGTTGTACTCATTCACAGTATTATAAAATAAATCAAATCAGTGTAATGCTTTATTTGAATGGTTATAATATATATAAATATATGTATAATAATATATATTAAAATTTTTATATTGTCTTTTGTCTTCCTTTTGAATTTTTAGGATTTATATTTGCCCATGTTGATCAGAGTTATAAAATATTGGAGGAGGAATTTTCTCTGACAGATCCAGAGAAATACTTAATGAATTACACTGATTATTATGTATCTTTCATGGTAGCAATATTTGTAGCATACTACGGAGGCAGAGGGAACAGGTCAAGATGGATGGCAGCTTCTGCCTTTTTATTAGGAATTACATCAGTTGTATTTGCTATTCCTTTCTACAAGTATGAAATTATAAGGCAATTCGAAGATAAGGAAGGTGAGATTTTTCAAATATATTATCATATACTAAATATTTAAATCACTGGTTCTGTAAGATCTATATATTACACATATGCTTGTAATATGTATTTTATATTTATAGAACTGACAATTGGAATGAGAAGATGACCAATGAAAAGAAGGGAATGAAAAACATTTATTTTTTGTTCTCTTAACTATATACTGGTCAGAAATGATAGAATCTTTTAAAAAAATTTTATTGATTTTATTGAGCTAAAAATATTTTTCTGTCCTTCTTCTCCCTTCTTCTCCCCTCCTTTTTAACCTTCTTCCATGGTCCCCATGCTCCCAATTTACTCAGGAGATCTTGTCATTTTCCAGTTCCCATGTAGATTAGATCTATGCATGCCTCTCTTAGGGTCCTCATTGCTGTCTAGGTTCTCTGGGACTGTGATTTATGGGCTGGTTTTCAATGCTTGCGTTATGTCTGAAAACCACTTATGAGTGAATACATGTGAAAATTGTCTTTCTGGGTGTGGGTCATCTCACTCAAAATGATGTTTTCTAACTCCATCCATTTGTCTGTAAAATTGAACATGTAATTTTTTTCTGCTGTGTAGTACTCCACTGTGTAAATGTACCACATTTTCATTTTCCATTCTTCAGATGAGGGGCATTTAGGTTGTTTCCAGGTTCTGGCATGACAAACAATATGTGTGTGTGTGTGTGTGTGTGTGTGTGTGTGTGTGTGAGAGAGAGAGAGAGAGAGAGAGAGAGAGAGGAGAGAGAAGCACATGTCCTTGTGGTATGATTGAGCATCCTTTGGATATATACCCAAAATTGGTATTTCTGGGTCTTGTGGAAGGCTGTTTTCTAATTTTCTGAGAAATCATGATAGTGACATCCAAAGGTGCTGTATCAGCTTCATTTCCACCAGCAGTGCAGGAGTGTTCCCTTTATCCCATAACCTCTCCAGCATAAGTTGTCATCAGTGTTTTTGATCTTGGCCATTCTTACAGGTGTAAGATGGAATCTCAGAGTTGTTTTGATTTGCATTTCTCTGATAACCAGAAATGGTAGAATCTTAAGGAGCACAAATCTCTTTATAAATATTGAAATTCTCATCAGTGGTTAAGAGCATATTCTATGGTTTCAGAGGACCTGAATTTAGTTCTCAAAAGACAGCTAAGAACATCCCATAGCTATAGCTCTAGGGCATTCGATACCCTCTTCTGTCCTCTGCTGGCGCTGACTTACACAAACACATACAATTTAAAAATTAAAAATAAATCTTTAAAAGGTTGTCACAGATGGAAAGGAGTCACAGTAGCAAATATGTTTTTCTTCCTCTTGAATCTTGTTCATGTGATCTACATTTTGTTTTACTTGGGATTACATCCATTAACCTTTTTGACCATATACTGATATTTCAGTTTATACACACACACACACACACACACACACACACACACACACACACAGAGAGAGAGAGAGAGAGAGAGAGAGAGAGAGAGAGAGAGAGATTTTGTATTTGTTTGTTTTATCTACCTGTATTCTCATTACTCTGTTTCCTGAATTTCCTGCTCTTCCTTTTGTGTACATTCTTTATTAGATAGTTACTTGGTCCATCTCCCATTGAGAGTTCCCTAAACTTCTTTGGTTTATCCACATGTTTGAATTTCTATTCTGTTTTCTTCTCCATTATTCCATCTGTTATCTACAGAGATGACTGCAGTCTTCATATTCAACCTGGTGCTTCAACAGACATGTTCACCACGTCTTGAAATATCTGACAGAAAATTTCTCCACAAATTCATCAAAATACTCATACCACATAGTCTACAATTGCATTGTAGAATTTTCTATGAAGTGACCATCCACAAGTCTTTCTCAATAGACACACTGAGCTGGGCTTAATGGTGACAGCCACGATGTTTTCAGCTTACTCAGAATGAAGGCGAATTTCTTTCACAGGAACAAGATGATAGTGGCACCTTCTTTGTCTGATTCTCATAGTTGCTATTTCTCTTCATTTGTACCTTGTTTTCTGTCTGTCAACAGCATGGTAAAATCATTCAGACCTCCTCCCGTGAGTGCCCTCAGCCTTCTTCTCTCATTGCCCCTTAGGCAACACTCTATTCTAACCTTTAAAAACAATTTAGTTTTTCTCACTGAACTACTAACATGTCCTGTCTTGCATGGAAAATAGTGTTAGAGAGAAAAATCGTCTTAATTTCTTTACACTGAAATGTTAATTGAGCCCACAGTTACATGTTAGTATTCTTCCCTTCTTCCCCCAGTTGAAATGCAGGAGGCGTCCTCTAGTGATCATTCTGTGTGCTCCTGTCTCACCCTCTGCTCCATTCCTGATCCCCTCCTCCTGCCCTCTGCAAGCCACTCTTCTCTGTCAGTTCTTACTAACGCCTAAATATGAGCAAATTCTTTCAATCCATTTCACATTTTGAATGCTTTTCTAGTTTTTTAGTTTTAAATAAAACAAAATGATATCATTTTCTCCTTTCCTTTTCTGTCTTCTTACCCCTGCTACGTCTTGTCTTCCTAAACACTCCCATGTTGTTGATTCTCCCCAATTCTTTAAGAATTTCTATACTTAGTCACTTTCAAATTCATGGTCTGCTTTCTTTGCAATTGATATAGTTTAATTGGGAAAGGAGGTGGGAATCTTTTAAATTTCTTAAAACTTTTAAATGCTAATTTTGTCTTATCTGCTTGAGTGTGTGTGCCTGGTGCCTCATGAGGCCAGAGAGGCTGTCAAAACCCATAATCGGAGTTAGAGATGATTGTGGATTGACAATTAGGTGTTGCAAACAGAATCCAGGTTCTCTGGAAGAACACTCAGAATCCTTAATTGCTGAGCCACCTTCTTAGCTCTAAGTTCCTCTCACTCTTAAAGAATAAATAGCGGGCATGCTACTGATCAGCCCTCTTTTTATGACCTGTTGAAATCTCCTTGTTTTCGTATGTGAGTCTTTGAAAGATCTGTACTGATTTCTTGAGTTTTTTTTTTTTTACCCATTTGTTTTGGGAATTTTAACATGACTTTACTCAAAGTGTTGTAACAGTTATTTCTGTCTGTTCTTTAACATAACTCATGATATTTACTATAATTAAGCTTTGCATGTTACAAAATCAGAACTTTAGTCAGTATTTGTAATATTGAACAAACTCCATTTCTTGTTAGTTTCTCTGCTGAGAATTTCTATGTGTGCTACTTTTTGCTACTTATGTTATTTACAATCTTCAATTTCCTTTAATATAGAATTATTTTTATTATTATGAGTAAGAAAGATTGTATTCAATTATTAGTCAATGTGAAACACAGAAATATAATTCTTAGGAGTAGATACACTAGTAAGCTCAACTTTCTAGAGCAAGGCAGAGGTAAATGGTCTCAGGAGATGTTTTATGACTGCAAAGAACATGAAGGATTTTCTTGACTCTATTTTCCATGAAGTCAAAATGGAGTTTGAATGCCACATATTTCTTTAACTCTAAAATTATAGCTAGAGATCATGGAAAAGTGATATTTTGATTATGACTGCAATTTTACTGAGAGTTTGTATGTTGTGAAAGAGAGCAAAGATACAGAGGAAACATATAAGGGACAACTTAGTTAACAGTAACATTCTAATAGGATTTTTATGTATTATTTGAATCACATACTAAAAATCTGGAAAGATTAGAAGAATACAAAATTAGAATGTGTGACTGTTGTATGATCAGCCCTTCATAATTCTTCCAAGGCCCACTGAACACTGAATATGAAGATGCAGGAGAATGATAGAACTGGATGAGCTTAAGGGTGTGGGAAGTAATATTAAATGCTGGAATTAGGCATGAAATAGTTAGTGTAGTCAAATAGCTCATGGAAGATGTGAATATCTGCACAAAAATTATCCAAGATAGTGTCTGCAAACACTATCATGGGGGACAAAGGAGCTCACACGTTCCCATGCATTCTTGGACAATTACATGTAGCCATATTGTGGAGAATAAGAGCAGAGAGGGACGGAGGGAGAGAGAGAGAGAGAGAGAGAGAGAGAGAGAGAGAGAGAGAGAAAGAAGCAGTGGAGTCCTTGCCAAGGTGCCAGGGCCTCTGCAAAAACATATCTTCACCCATCATCCTGTAACAAATTCTCACACAGCCCATTGAGTCATTTAAAAATGAAGAAGAACAATAGAAGAGATGGGTAGTGGAGAAGAGGAAACCACCCAGTGGGAGTGCGAATCAGGCAAAGAAAAGGGATGAAATTGATCAGAAACATTATATTTATGTGTGAAAATGTCATAAATAAACTAATTGAACATAGTATATATTATTATATTTCAAAAGAAAAGGATGAAAAAATTGAATTAAACCACAATTTTAGGAACATTTCTGTAGTGTTATGTACTAGTCCATGGAAACTAAGTGAAATACCTTGTCTCTAATGTCATAGGTCATGAATGTCACTTTAATAGTTTTTCTACAGTAACATGCCAAGTATGTGTTAAATTTCACCCAAGATGGTCATAGTGGATATGGTTTGGTATAAGTTACTTAGCTCCACAAGTCTACTAGCAAGTATAAATACAAAAATCTTATAATCATTTGAGTAAGAAAATGAAGAGTAACATGACATCCGAAGATTTCAAATTCTAGTGGGTGGATTACCACAAAGTAACTAAAGAAATCATTATGATGTCATATCTCTTTTTTAATGATCCTATGTGTAACTAGATGCTCTGTTGTGAACTAATGTAAACAACTTGCAAGTAGGAAAGATTTATTTTAGCTTTTCAGAGTGTTTCTCCATGGTTGCTATGCTTCACTGACTCTGAGCCCATGGTCAGGCAGAAAACTGGGAGTGTGCAAGAGAAGTTTGTTTACCTCATGTTAGGACACAAGCAGAATGAAGCTGGGAAGGGGCTAGGATAAGACATTCCCATTAGAGTCCAGTGGTGTTTCCCTCTCGCGGTTCTAGGACCCTCTCCTAAACATTTGGCACATGAGCTGTTAGGGAGATACTTCATATACAAACCATTTGAGGATGGATTATAAAAGCTCATGGGTCTAAAATAGGAAATTACTTAGTCAAAGTAGTGCACATGTTTTAATTTAAAGATTGCTAAGGAAAGGGCAACAGAATTAACTCAGATGATGGACTTTGAGAAGTCTGGTGGTCCAGGGCATTGCAAGTACTTTTATTCTGGAGCCAAATATCAGAAGAACAGGATGCAAAGTACAGAAGAAATGAGCTCATGTGTTTGAATAAATGTGTATGTATATAAGAATATCTGTGTACATGGTACCATGTGCATATAACAATCACATTGCTTCATTCATACTGTGTGCGTCTTTCTCAGTATTCCCACGTTTCCTTTGATTGTACTATTTCTCCTTAGAATATGATAATTGATTGTATGACTACACTCAATGCACAAAAATTAAGTAAAAGAAAAAGTATGGTGGTAACAACTGCAAGTTTAATTGTTCATTTCATTTTGAATCTGATTCAATAAAATGTATTTCTTATCTTTCAAAAGATTTGTGTGAAGTAAAAAATGCGACAGATTGTGGGACATCTAGAGTACCACACAGATCAATATGTATCTATCTCTTCATCTTCGCCCAGTGTCTTCACGGAATAACGGGGATGCCTTTTTACATCCTTGGTTTCACTTTCATTTATGAGCATACTCCCAAATTATCTACTGGCATCTATATAGGCAAGTTGGTTTTTTGTAATACGTACATTACATTTTGAATATACATCAGGTTCCTGGAGGTTTTAACTGATACAGAAGTACTATTGACTCTGAGATGATACTGTACCAAGTTGTGATGACTTCTGTGCATAACTTCCAAAAATCACACACTGATCTACTTCATTTTGAGATTTAGAATACTAGAGAATCATCTAACTGTCTTTGAAAAGACATAGGGATAGAAAATACATGCACATTTATGTGGTAAAATTTTCTCTTTGTCTCCCTCTGGAAGAGAGGGGGAAGGAGGTGTTTAGAGAGGAAGATAGGCGAAGTCTGAGGGAGGGAATAGATAGTTGAACACAGAGTCATCTCATCTGCTTACAGTATCTTATGTGAACTCTGTCCTTAAGAAAACATTGATTTATCCCCAAATAATTTACCAAATAATCAGTAATGGAATCTGGTTCGGGTAGGTCAGAATGAAGACATACTTTCAAAGAGATACCTTGGTGTCATTTTTTCAAATAAAATCTTACTTTGAACTTACGTGGAAAATTGTCTCTAGTAAAATATTAAAGAAAGTACAGTATATTTATGTTCATATTGAATATAAGTATATTTACTACTTAGTATAAAGATTAAGTAATACAATTAAGTTTATAATTAAATTTTCTGAGTATCCAGTACTTGATTAGATAAGATAATGTGCACCCAGCTGTATGTCAGATAGTAGTCTATATGGCTCTCTGACATTGTCCTGAATATGATAAGCATTCACAATCAGACACTGTGTAAAGTAAATGACCTTTATAAGAACAGTTCTCACGCAAGTAAGGTAAAGTCCCAACAGTGCAAAGTGACTATTCCCAATGAAGCAGTGACTGTGGCTCAGGACGAGCATCAACTATAAGACTCTCATCAACTCTCACATGAATTTCCCACCAGTCTCATGTACTACTAATTTGGGATTTGTTAGAATTTATATACTTTGAATATCTCTAACCCCCCTTTCACTTTCCCCTGCTTTCCCCCCTCTTTTCCTACCTTCCTCTCTTAAGAAATTAAAATTAGCATGAAAAACTTTCAGATATCAAATTGTTCAGGTGTTTTGTGTGATCAAGTTATGAAGCTGTTTGGTGCTGTGTTCATTTTCAAGCTATCGCTGAAACTGCACAAGTATTTGGATACGGTTTAGGTCATGCAGTAGGATCCTTTGGTGCTAGATCTTCTCAGAATCAAGCTTTGAATGGAGAGTAAGTTATGCTATTTGCTTTTCTATTTATTTAGTTTAGGTTGTATAGAATATTTTTGAATAGATACCATAGCTTATAAGTAATACACATTTAATTAGTAAAAGTTTTGGAAAAGGTATGTGATTGTGAGTGATGTACAGTTTTAGCATACATTTATATTTTTACTGTTTGAAATATAACTAAAACTATTACTTAAAAGTTCACTCATGGAGCCTGGACAGATGACTCAGTGGTCAAGAGTCAGTTATTTCAGTTCCAGGAGATCTAATGCCCTAAGACATGGATGCAGGTAAAAACACCAAAGCATATAAAATAAAATAATTTGTAACAAATTTAGAAAACAGTTTACTAATATTTTAAGTTTTACCTTTAAAAACCATGCCCTAATCACTCAATACAATAGTAAATATGTTTAGAATAGGTAGAAATTTTCATCTTATTTATTTTATTATTTAAGGTTTTTTTTTTTCATATAGTATGTTTTGGTCATATTCTCCCCTTACACCAAATTCTTCCCAGATACTTCCCTAGCCATATTAGTTGCTTATGTTCTTTCTCTCTCTTTTATTGCAAAAAATGAAACAACCCCTATATAAAAGCACAAAAATTAAAATCAAAACAAACAAGCAGAAGACTAGCAAGACAAATATAAATAATAAAACAAAACAAAAATGAAAGAAAGTTTAGAAAAAAACCTGTTCATTTTTTTGTCTGTCTACTACCCCTGGTCATGAGATAAGCTATGGAATGTTGCTGTTATATACAGTGACCCTCTCCTGTAGAAAACCTACTGTCCCTTTGCAAATGGCATTTATTGGAAACAGCTTCATGGTTAGGACTGGGATCCCGTGTCTTTTTCCCCATCTCAATTCTGAGACCCCATCTTGGATCAGCGTAGGTCTTCTGTGTGTTGCTACAGTCTCTGAGTTCATATGTGTATCAGTCCTATTGTGTCTGGAAGATGTTATTTCCATGGAGTCATTCATCACTTCCTGTTCTTAAAATCTTTTCACCTCCTCTTTCAAACAGAGTCCTGAGACTTGAGGCGAGGGTTTTGATGTAGGCATCCATTTCAGAACTGAGTACTCCAAAGTCTCCCACTTTTTCCATATTATCCAGTTGTGGTCCTTTTCCACGAGAAGCTTCTTTTATGTGGGCTGAACAAGTCACTGATTGACAAGTATACAAGAACGTTAGTAGTCCTTCAGCAGAATAATACAATTGGATTTTACCCTAGGACCATGACTTATCTTGTCGCAGGTTCTTGGGCATTTTAGCAGTATCATATGTGGGTTTCATCTTATGGAGTGAACCTTAAATCCATTCAAAAAGTTCTTGACTACTCCCAGAAACTTTGTGAAATGCTTGTACTAATACAACTTAAAGGAATGATACTAATGTAGGTCACAAGTTTTATAGGTTCATGATAATGATGATTATGTTTCTCCTTTGGTAACATGCAGAGTACCTTCCAGCGCCATGAACACAAGTCAGTAGGGAAGAAGTGTCTCTAGTTGAGCATTAGCTCAACTTTTCCATGTTTAATGACATAAGTTAAGTGCTGTTTTTAGCAACTGGGCCTGACTCTCCAGTTGTGAAGAACAACCAATAGCCCTGGTAATAACTTGTGGTATAGGGTGGTTTTATTGACATGCCTTTGGTAAACAGACTCAAGAAGTTTTAATTTATTTCTGGGACTTGATGGCCTAACATCTAGTTGGGGCATTGTTTCCCCAAATATTTGATGACTCTATTTTGATTTCTTTCATATATCTAAATACTTTAGGAAGCTTCTAGTGTAGTTGGTTTTTAAATGAGATTTCAAATGGCCTTTAGTGTTGGATGTTTTTTTTTCCCATATATTTTTTTTGTTTATCCATCTTCATCATTCCCTTCCCTATTTAACCCTCCCATTCTAGTTTCTTTCTTATCGGCCCGTAACACTAGGTTGTATTTTCCCTGTCTTGGTACGTCCTTTCCTCTCTCCTGATTCCTTAGTATATACCTAACCTCTGGGTTTTTCTTATTGAAACACATATTTCAAGTGCTCAAAATCTAACATACATATATAAAAGAAAGTATATAGTACTTGTGTTTTTGTATCTGAGTTATCTCACTCATGATGATTTTTTCTGGTTCCATACACTTATCTGCAACTTTCATAATTTTATGCTTAATAGATGAAAAATACTTAATTTTGTAAATATACAACATTTTTATTATCTGTTCATCAGTTGGCATTTAGACCATTTCTGCCTTCTGGCTATGATGAACATAGTACCAATGCACATAGATAAACACATATTATTTAGGTCCTTTGGGTATATGCCTAAGAATGATGTAATTGGATTAAGGTAGATTGACTTCCAGATTTCCTGAGAGAAAATCCATTCTGATTTCCATAATGGCTGTACCGGTGTGCACTGTTGTCTGAGGTTTTCTGTTCTGCCCTGTTCCTGCAATCATTATGTCCCAAAGAAATCACACAGAGGTCTATCTTAGTTATAAACTGATTGGCCTATTAGCTCAGGCTTCTTATTAACTCTTATAAGTTATATTAGCCCATTATTCTAATATATGTTAGCCACATGGCTTGGTAACTTTTTCAGTGAGGCAGTCACATCTTGCTTCTTCTGTGATTGGGTCAAGACTGCTGACCAAGCTTTCCTTTTCCCAGAATTTTCCTGTTCTCCTTGACCCACCTCTACTTCCCGTCTGGTTGTCCCACCTATACTTCCTGCCTGGGTACTGGCCAATCAGCGTTTATTTAAAATATAATTGACAGAATACAGACCAGTGTTCCACACCACACTGTAATTAGCACGTGCTATAATTTGTTTTGTTGAACTTGACACTTTGACAGGTATGAGATAAAGTCTCAGAGTAGTTCTTCTTTGCATTTCTCTGAGGAATACAATTGCTCAGAATTCTTTGTTTTTCAACCATTTGTGCTTCATATTTTGAGGCTCTCTTATTAGATCTGTACTCCATTTTTGAATGGGGTTATTTTCTTGATGATTTAGATCGTTGTTTGTTTTAGTTCTCTATATATTTGTAGATATTACTATTCTATCAGACATAATTGATAAATATCTTTACTCATTCTTTTGACTGTAGTTTTGCTAGAATGATTGTATATCCTTTGTCTTATAGAAGCTTCTCAGCTTCATGAGGTACCATTTTTATTAAAGTTGGTCTTAGTGACTTTGCTATTAGAGTACTGTTTATAAAGTCTTCTCTGGTATCAATGAGTTCAAGCATATTCCTTCCTCTCTCTTCTGTGATGGTCAGTATATCTGGTCTCATGTTGAGGTCGTTGGTTCACTTGGAGTTGAGTTTTATTTGGAGTGACAGATAGGGTCTATTTGCTGTTGTATGGAGCAGTGGGCTGCGTTCCCACCCAGCTCCCACATGGCTAGCTTTACCCAAAATAACTACACGGAAACTGTATTCTTTTAAACACTGCTTGGCCCATGAGTTCTAGCCTCTTATTTGCTAATTCTCACATCTTGATTATCCCATTTCTAATAATCTGTGTAGCACCACGAGCTGGTGGTTTACCAGGGAGATTCTTAACCTGCGTCTGCCTCGGAGAGGAGAATCATGTTGACTGCCTGACTCAGCTTTCTTTCTCCCAGAATTCTGTTCTGTCTACTCCACCCACCTAAGGGCTGGCCTATCAAAGACCAAGCAGTTTCTTTATTAATTAACCAATGAAAGCAACAGATAGATGACACTCCCACATCAATTTGCTTTCTTGTACATGCAGTTGCTATCCAGTATTACCACCATCATTTTTGAAGATACTCTATTTTCTTCAGGGTGTATTTTGGTTTCTTAGTAAAAATTCCAGAGTGGGTACCTGTGTGGTTCTTCAATTTGACCCAATTTATTAGTGTGTCTGTGATTTAATGAATACAATGCTGCTTACTATATTACTCTATAACTTTCATACAATTAACAATTGGAGATGGTGATATATTCACCAATTCTTTTACTATTCTGGATCATCTTACTCTGTGTATGTATGTGCGTGTGTGTTTGCATATGAAATTGAAGTTATTTTTTAATTGCAAAGAATTGTTTTGGAATTTTGATGGGGTTTTGCCAAATCTGCTGTTTGCTTTTTGTAGGACAACCATTTTGGTACAATGATCATTAATCTTAATCCATGAGCATGGGAGGTCACATCTTCTGACATTTCTCAATGTATTAAGATTTAATATACATTTTTTTTACTCACTTGTTTTAACAGAGCTCAAGATACTTTGTGAGGCTATTTAAAAAGTGTAGCCTCCCTATTTCTTTCTCAGTCTGTTCATCATTTGCAATTAGGAAGGCTACTGAATGTTGCATGTTTATTTTATATCTTGTTTCTTTGATGAAAGTATTTATTGGCTATTGTCTTTTCTTGGTGGAGTCCTTAAGATCTTTTATTCATAGAATCATTTAATTTCCAAATAAAGATAGTTTTGTAGCATGATTTATAAAAACTCAGAGACAGATATTGGGGTTGAACCTGAAGGTCAGAAAAGCAAAACAGCCAGC
Organism: Microtus oregoni; assembly: GCF_018167655.1. Taxonomy (NCBI): domain Eukaryota; kingdom Metazoa; phylum Chordata; class Mammalia; order Rodentia; family Cricetidae; genus Microtus; species Microtus oregoni. The sequence continues at coordinate 19,070,217 of NW_024543097.1, forward strand.
TGCTGGCTCTTACCTCTACTTCAGTCTGAAATGGCAATCATGCCCCCAGGAATCTCAGAATGAGAAGGTGTCTGAGAAATGTCTCTTCCTGTCTTATTTTCCTCTCTAGTGCTGGGATCAAAGGTAAGTACCAATGCCGCTAGGTTTCTTTGGCAAACTAGTGTGACTACCGGGATTAAAGGTGTATGTCACCACAGTTGGTCTGTAAGGTTGAACTAAACAGCTGTTCATTCTCTGTTCTTCAGGCAATCTCTATTTATTAAAATAAAAGTGAAATATCACTACACAGGTTGAATTTTTCCTTTTCAATTTGTATCTCCTTGATCTCATTCAGTTGTCTTACTATTCTAGGTTGTACTTCAGGTACTACAATGAGTAGATGTAGAGACAGTTCTTTGTTCATGTACTTAATTTTAAAGCAATGCTTTGAGTTTCACCCAAAGTAGGTTGATGTTGGCTGTGAACTTAATGCAAATCACCTTTGTTATGTTTAGGTTGTCTCTTATATGTCTAGTTTCCCTAGGGTTTTTATCATAAAGTGTTGTTGCATTTTGTCAATGGCCCTTCTTTATCTAATGATATAATCATGTGGATTTTGTCTTTTAGTCTATGTGGCTAACTATATTTACTGATGTAATTATGTGGAACCATCTCTACATAACTGGGACTAAGCATACTTGGTCATGGTGGATGATCTTTTTGTGGTGCTCTTATATTCGGTTTGCAAATATTATACTGAGAATTTTTGCATCTATATATCCCTTGTCATGCTGAAAGCCTATATTCCATTAAAAATAGAATCTTGGCAACCCTAATCTAGGTTTGTATAGCCATTATATAGTAAAACTGACTATAGACTCCAAGAAAAAAACATCTAGTTTAGAATTTATGAAAAGCAAGTAACAGTGATATAAAGAGGATTAGAACTGGCCTGCTCCCTCAAGCCAGGATTTTGACTTGACTTGCCACAACATCCTCTCAATCAATGGGCTATGAGAGCACATGAAGGAGCTTGACCAGCACCCAAAGCTAGAGGGTCTCCATCACACAGTGCAACAACAGGATGCACAAGAGGAGTCCTAGTGAGGGCCTAGCATTGACAGTACAATAGAAACAAGAGGCCTCAAACCAGTCCAGTGAATCTTCGCAGTGAACCCTTGTAAGCAACGTTGCATGGAAAAGGCAGTTTACTGTGTCACTCACTGAGTCACATTTCAGCTTCCCCGATGAGACATTTAATTTTAACCCTTTTCCCATTTTTCCTCTTTAATTTTGTTTTATTTGGGGGGAGGTTGGAAGGGGTGGAGGGCAGATGCAAAAGGATAGGGAAGTGACTGGGATCAAGATACATGATTTAAAAGACACATAGAATAAAGAGGATTAGAAAAGTGCCAACAGGATAGCTGGATAATTGTATGTAGATGCTTGCCATCAACCCTGAAGATTTTCCCTGAAAACCCAGGTTGCACATGATAGACAAGGCAAACTCCTGAAAATTGTACTCTGACCTCCTCACGTATCATTCTGATACACTAATATGTATGCAAAATCAAAAAACATAACATCTTCTAAGTACTTTTTAAGTAAATCTGGAATAAATATCTACTATATTAATATCTGAATGTTGCACATGAAGAAAAGCATTCCTTGAAAATGACCTCAGTTACAAATCAAACTTAAGCAAGAGATTCTACCCACATAAAAAAGCATTGTGAATGAATTCCTGGATAAAGAATTTAAAATATGTGATGTATAGAAGCCAAAATAAGCTTTAAAAAGACACAGAGAGGGTTGAGGAGATGATTCACTCTGGAAAAACACTTGTCAGGTTTGCCACCCAGAGTTCCATTCCCAGGAGCCTCATAGTAGAACTGAAGAATTTATTCATGTTATTCATCCTCTGACAACCACACGAGTCATGGCACATGTTTAAAGTGCATAGTTGTCTTTTTATTTTAAAAACAATCTTATTTTGTATACTAATACCAGTTCCCCTACCTCCCTTCCTTCTACTCCCCCTATCTTCTCCCACTGCCACCTACTAGTTGTCTTTCTACAATCAAGCATTGGCATTTATTAGAAATACTTACTTGTTCTGGCCAGGCTAATCCCACAATGACTGACTATGAATGGAAGGTCTGTAGTTTTTCAGTCCATGAAACTGGGTGTCCTAGTTGGTCTTCAATATATACTGGAATTCCAAAGAATTGGGCTCTAATGCCAGTGAAGGAACAGATTGCTGGTGAGGACCAGAGTAATCAGGCAAAGGACATGGGTGACCAGGAGAAAGTCTGAGCACTCACTGTCAGAACATGAGTTAAGAATTCAATCATTCAGTTCTTAAAGAAATACAAATGAACAATAAAGATTTGAAAAATATTTGACAAGCTTCCCCATTAGTGAATTGCGAATTAAACCTGCACTGAAATTTCATCTCAACTTTATCAGAACAGCTGTCATCAAGAGCATAAATGCCCACAAGGATGTGGGGAAAGAAAAACTTTTATTCACTGCTGGTAGGAACATCAACTTGTTTAGTTAATGTGCATGTTCCTCAAAACAATTTCAGAAAATAAGGGGTTTGAAAGATGTCATAACAGTGATTAAGAACACATACTACATCTTCTAATGCTGTGAATAATGCCCCTGGAATTTGATGATTGCATTGCATCTACAGAACTCTTTTGTTCTGTTTATATAAAAATATGCAATTTTTATAATGCTAATTCTCTGAACTAGTGTATATGAAGGTCAATCTAACTAATTTATTTTTTTCTCAATGTCTTGATGGTTTTCTACCTTCTAGAGTTTTGTGTACTTCACCATAGTGTTTTTTCTTTTTCTCTTTTCTTTTTAACCTTCATCAGTTCCTTTATGTTTTGATACGGTTATGAAAGAGGTTATTTTCCTGATTTCTCTCTGTATGCTTCACATTGGTTATAGGAAATTCAAAATTATCATACACAATATTCCATTCTACTGCTCTGCCAAAAACATTTATCATAATCTCTCAAGAATCTTTAGGGTATTTTAAGTATAGAATCTTATCATCTTTAAGTAAATTCATATTTTCCTTTCCTATGTATGACATCTTTCTATTTTATTTCTCTGCTCAGCTGCTTGGATGAAGACTGTAGGTGCTTTCTCGAGAAAGGGTGCAGAGAGTAGATACTCAATGTCCATTCTCAGCTGTAGAGGAAAGGCTTTCAGATTTCCCTTGCTTAGTACTGTGCTGACTGTAGTCATGGCTTACATCCTTTATTATACTCACGTCTACACGATTCTTCTAATAATACTGCCTTTGGAGTTTTACTCTGAAGAGGGGTTGAGTTTTTATCGTGGTGTTTTTTAAATAACCATTGTTATGGTTATGTGAATTTTTCATCTTTGATTCTATTTTAAACTCTTTCTAACAATTATTGGTAACAAGGAATTTTATAATTAAATAACCTTATAGTTACAGTTACAGTTTTTCTTCTATTATAGTCTAGTCTATCCCATGACATATTTTCTTCATCTCTTTGTTAATACCACTTTTTTATTTTGTTTCTCTGAGACAAGCTTTGGTGCCTATCCTGGAATTAGCTCTTGTAGATCAGGCTGATCTTGAACTCACAGAAATCTGCCTGCTTCTGCCTCCTAAGTGCTGGTCTTAAAGAAGTGTGCCAACATCGCCTGGCTTAAAATCATATTTTTTAATATTTAAAATTTTATAATCTATAAGCACACACACATGCACACACACACACACACACACACACACACACACACACACACACACTTTGGAGCTAAAGAGGAAGGTCAGCAGTACCAATCACTTGATTTTTTTTTCCAAAGGACATGAATTGGGTTCCCACTAACCACATGGTGACTCACATTTATCTGTGACTCCAAGCCCAGGGTGTCTAACAATTTATTCTGAGCTCTACATGTGGCGTGATACATAGAATGTAGGCAAAACACTCATATACATAACATAGAATAAAATGTATAAAACAAGAGGTTTAAAAACAGTAAGAATTATTTAAAATAAACAAGTACTCTTCTAGCTATAGTTGGCATTCTGATAATAATCAAAGCACTTAGATTTCAACTAAATTCATGTGTCAAATTTCTTTCTATGAAAGAAAACAGCATGCTGTGTCATTTTCTCTAGTCTTCTTAGTGTTGTTCAAAGAAGTTTTATTATAGTCATTTTAAATATATATCAGAAAATGAGTGCATGGGACTTTCCAACAGGTTGCATAGTGGAATCCTAACAGCTTTTAATTTTCAAGTCACTGATTTTTAGAAAGAACTATTTTTTGCTGTCAACAATGTATCTTATAAATATGATCACCCTGTCAAAGATATTGCTTACATTTAATAGTCTGTTGTATGTTTGGCATTTGTCTGAGGCCTCTGCTCCTCTGGTACACAATCACACACAGTATGAAACAAGTGTGTAATATGAAACTTGTTACTAACAAAACATACGAGTGTATTCTAAATGCTAAGTAACACAGAACTTCTGGATCTTACAAGCAACATGGAGCCAGGGTCACGAAGAAGAGATTTCAGATGACTCTGAGAGTCAGGTGCCATGTACAAGAGAAGCTGTGTAAGTTAAAGTGCAAGGCCTCTTGCCCCAGAGGTCCAGGTGTAAGGTGTAAAGGGGCAGGATAAAGAGGGAAGATTTGTCTTCCAGGGGCACAGCTGTTAATGGAGGTAATTTTGAATCAGTACAAACAGGAACGTCTGCCACCCGAGGAGTGTCACTGAAAAGGAAGGTGGGAAAGTTAGGCTCTGATGGGAGGAAACACACCACACAACTGAACATGAGCACCTGACCCGTATGAGCAAAACCCCAAAATTAATTGTGACAAATTACAAATGAATGCAAATGAACAGGGAATTCTCTTCCTACCCCTGCTAATAATGATCTTTAAAAAAAAAACCCTAATAGAAATTTCCTATTTTTCTCTGTTTAAGCGCAAATGCTCACAACTTTCGACAAGGGCAGAAAGTTTGGTGGAGTGGTTTTATCTCAGCTGCTATGGTGTCATGGTGTACATTTCCCCTGTTTCTATGCTTTCCACCTAGGTTACCTGGTGAGTATAAAAATATTGACTCCCATTCTCAAAGCATAGATATACGACATTTACGTATGAATATGTTTCTCCTACTAGTATTGCTCTGTGATAGAATAATATCACAGTGTTTTTATTAGCACCGTCAGTATCACATCCAAATATTACATTTGTGTGCTACATTTTTATTAGCATATATTGTATCACTCAATATTTTCTTTAAAAAACCCTTTATATTTAACTGCATCTTTCAAAAGTGAAGTATATGGGAATCTATTTACCTAGTGTTTTAGTCAGCATTCTCTAGAGTAATCAAACTTTCTATACAGAATGAATCTCTCTCTCTTGATACACACACACGCCATAACCATGCATTTTAAGGGCTGTGTCATCAACTGTCAATTATTGAATGTGGCTATTGAATTTTACATTAATTTCAGAATTAATTAATTCCGCCATAGGAAACACACTTCCAGCAGTTAAAAGACAGACATAGTGGTCAACTGCAGAACTGGGCAGTGCAGATGTAAGAAACTTTTATAACCAAGAAATTGTCTTTTGTGAAGTACTACTGTAGAAGAATTTGCATTCTAAAATATACATTGGTTTTAGTTCATTTAAAACAATTCACATTTCTTTCCATGACAAATAGGGATTATTATAACATAGACAAATGCGTGGTGTATATTTTCTTATGGACTTGGATATATCAAAAGACTGTTTGCTTGTTACCTATAGGCGGAAACAAGCTAATTCGTGAGAAAGAAAAGGAACATCTCTTCTTTGACAAGAGACTTGAAGATAAGGAATTTGGACCTAGTTTGAAGGATTTACTTCAGGCTGTTAAGGTAAAGTAAAATGCCTTTGTTAACAAGCCTGTAAAGTTGACTTGTTTAATTTTCTTATAGAGTTAAGAAAATGGCAAAGTCTTTAAACTTATGTGAAGGTTTCAGGGCCTCTTAATTAAATTGTTCATTTTCCTTGTGATGAAAAGGAAGACCCCCTTTTTTTGGCATTGGTGGGGACCTGTCTAATGTTCGAGACTGATTATGCCCAACTGTAATTTTGATTTTTAAATTGCTTTTATATAATTTTTGTGTTATTCCCTTTGAATAAATAAATAAGGCATTTTAACTAAGTTCATGGATGGCAAGAATTCTGTTGTCAACACATATTTCCCACGTACAAAAGAGTCTCACTACTGAATACAAAATCCTGCATTTCTTTAGATATTAAATAGGACAACTACTAACAGATCCCAGGATGCAGAGAAAGCCCCTTCTAACACTGTACCTTTATTGTCAATGTTTTTTCTTTTATTTACAACATTTTTTTTTCTGGTGTACAGTTTGCAAGGTTGTAATATTCACATAATAAAAACCTGGAGTCAGATATCAGGGTAAATGCTGAAAGATCAGAAAAGTAGTGGGTCAGCCAGTGTCACCTCTTACCACCACGACTCTCAAACAGAAAAGGGACAAAGCTCCTATCTCTTCCTGCTTTATATTCTCTTTTTATCTGTCTGTACAGACCTCCAGATCTGTGTGGTTAACTAGTGGCTAGCTCTGTCCTCTGATCTTCAGACATGCTTTCTTTGTTAAAGTATAAATAAGAAATCACCACAATGTTTTACAACTGTCATTGTAGAAGTACTTCATTTCCGTGGTTTAAATTACTTCTGGGCATTTTCTCTACAGCTGTTTTGATGGTGAGTTTTTCAGTGTTTTTTTTTTTTTTCACAACAAGTCCATTTGGCTAATTAAATGTTACTAAGATTTATGGGTCAGTTTTATATGCTACAAATATCCCAAATTAATGTATTGGTTTTACTGCTGCTTTAATATTAACTTTAGGTTTTTCTATACGTAAAAGCATATAATCTTTAAACAGTGACCCTGTCCTGTAACCACTATTTGCATACCTTTTATCTAAATCAAAGATTGGATTGTCGGTTAAAACAATGACAAAATTGTAAATAATTCAGAAATTCATTTAACAGCTATGTCTAAAAATTTCATTAAGAAAATTTAATGCAACCTATCTGTATTAATAACACTCGGGAAAGCTGACATATATGTAATGTTTATTTATAAAGGCCCAATAATCTATAAATTCAATGCAATAATAACCAAATATGGCATATGCATTTTATATTTTAAAGAATGACACATTTCTTACTTGGATCCTAATAAATCATAGAGCAGACTACCTAACAATTGGTTATCTGTGCGTATATGTACACATATATGTTTAAGAAATATTTTCTGTGGCTTAAGCAAAGAACAGGGTATTGTTCAGTGTATGTTATCATAAATCTAAGACCTCCTATCTCACATTATATACATAGATACTTTGCAGGTTTATTGAGTTCTTTAGGTAAATTAAAAAGAAAATGTTGACAGAGAATATATGTATAAAAGAGAAGTGGAAACGTGTTCTAAGTAAATTTTAATCATTATAAAACACAAGATAAAAATTAATAGGTCAGATAATATAAAGTCAAGAATGTTTGTTTTATGAATGAATCTATAGTATATGAATGTTGGCTACTTAAATAGAAGAAGGTAATACTAAGAATGAATTGGTAATTCTTAGGAAATCTACCCGATCCATAAGGAGGTAGAGTAGAATAGCACACATAAACACACAAACTGGACTTCTAAATTATATAAAGAAATCACATATTTTTGTGTATTTATGTATATGTAGATATTCACATATGTTCACGTTCACATACAAATGAGTACACATACATGTGAAATTCAGATGACTCAGGTGTCATTCCTCAGGTACTATACATGTTTATTTACTTTTTTGAGACATGTTGTTGTGGAGCTTTCTATGTAGGCCAGAGTAATTTCCAGTAGGCCTCAGGGACTGTCTTTGCCATCACCATCTCTCAGCACTGATATTATATGTGATGTTATGAGCACTGATATTATGTTATGACACCAAGTCTGGCATTTTTATTTTATCTGAGTTCTGCAGATTGAGTTCAGGTCCTTGAGCAGAGCAAGTACTTTGCCAACTGACAGACAATCCAGCCCCCAAAGGGCACATTTAATTTGCAAATAGAAATGCAAAAGAAATACTATCTTGTGTATGTCTGTAGGACAAAATTTTCGAGGTCTACAAATATCAGCAAAGGTTATCTGTTTCTAATTATGTCATCTATGCCTCTTAGTTATTGCTGCATGACGAAACTTAGTAGCATGACAGAAAACTGTTTTACTTATCAGTGCAAAATTTGTATGACGCTTTTTCCTCTCAGCTATACATGGGGTGACTACCAGTGTGAAGGACGGATTTATATCGAGGCTTCTGTGCTCTAATATTAGCATTATTGCTGGCTAGTTTTTAGAACACTCAAACACAGTCTTGCTGGAAATTGTAAGGCCTTCCCATGCTCAGGGTCTTATTGATGCAATCATATATGTCTGCAAGAGCCTTCCAAACATGAGATGTTATTCTGATGAATCTTAGCGTATATGCTGCATCCTTAGGAAACTATACTCTCTGTCATTAAGGTGTTATTGTAAAAATATACAAATTGAAGAAAAATTTGGATCAAAAATGAAACAAATTACTCATAAATCCAATATAAAAAACCCCTTCCAAGGATGCACCATTCTAAACATACTTTGTCATAGGAAATCAAGAGTACATGCATAGGGATTTTTATTGTAATCATGTACACCGGGGAGTTGAAGGTGTGATAAGTATTTTATCCTATAGGAATCAATAAGTACATTGCAATCACATGATGCAAAATTACAGAGTATCCACCAGCTGAATGAAGGAAATTCAAAATATGAGTTTATCTAAATAGGCACTGAGAGATACTTTCAACAAGCTAACAGATCCAGAGATAAAACCTATTTTGGCTGTATAGAAGAACCAAACAACAAATATCTTATGGAATGTGTCTATTGTGAAATTACATAGTTTTGTTTGCATAAGTCTGATTTATCTATAGAAAGATACTTCTGCAGGTTGATAGCATCTAAAGACATCAAATGATTGTGATATGACCTGTTCTGTTTCAGTGTCTGGTCTGCAACCCGCTGGTGATGTGCTTCTCACTGTGCAAAACGTCAGAGTGCCTGACTCTTAAGGGAAATCACGAGTTCGTGCCCCTATATTTAGAAAGTCGGTTTTTGATGACGCCAACACTTTCCAGTCATCTCACATGTAGGTTTTTCTTCTTACTGTGCTGATCTCAAAATTCCCATGATGTATATATTTAAATGTGTTATGTATATTTAAGAACCATGTCATGTAAGCAGAAGACACAGGGTGAATTCACTTGCAGAAACTATATAAACATGATCACTCTATACTACATCAATATTTTTAATACATAAAACTCCACAATGTTGTTTTTATAGCCACTATCTTCTGGCTTCCCTCTCAGATGCCTGCATATTTATTTTCCCATTATCTATAGAAAAGCAGTCTTAGCAAGCCACAATTTGTCTTTCCTTTCTGTGCTTCTATACCTGTCTGCTTGTGTGTCAGTACTCAAGCTTTTTCTAAAATATTCACATAATTCCCTACTTATTCTTCAGTTTCTTTCATCAGAAAATGTATTTTCTGGATTCACATTGGTTTGAACTTAATGCTTTGTAACTGTGCTGTAGTACTGCTTATTCCCTAACTGCCACAGACATACCACTGTTTATGTAATATAATTGTATATCCATTATTATACTAAGAGATATAAAATTTGATCTAATCTTAATTTCTCTAAACATTGTCACATTACATAAGACCTTTGATATCCATTCGTATTGCTAAATAGTGTTTTATGTTTTTACACTAAACAAGAATTGCTATTGCTTACACTTTTAATCTTAAAACAGAATTGAGAATTTTGCTCAATAAAAGATTCCAAATAATAGTTCAAAATGAAAGCATTAAAAGGTTCTAGTATTAATTAAAAAGTGATGAACATCAAAGTTTATTTTAGGCTACAAAACATCAAGCAGGTTTCCAGGACAGCCAGGAGAAACCCTATCTCAAATAAACAAGCAAGAAAAAAAATGAAAAACAAAACAAACAAAAAGTCAAGAATCTTTGTCATAGATTTAATGTAACTTGAAGGCATAGATAGTTAAAGGAGTATTTACATTATATTTGACTATACAGAAGGCCAGAAAAAGATAGGAAGGGATAAAGTACATGGGGAAAAAAAAACAGAACCAAATGTTCACACATGCAGAACCCCTGATCATCAGCAGATTTTATGGTATATTATATATTGGCTAGGCTCCCACAAAGCTAGGACATGAAGTAGGATCAAAACCCCGTGCCATTGTCCTTGGCTTCTCATCAGCCCTCTTTTTTCGCCATGTTCAGAGAGTCTGGTTTTATCCCATGCTTTTTCAGTCACAGTCCAGCTGGCCTTGATGAGCTCCCAATAGATCAGCACCACTGTCTCAGTGGGTGGGTGCACCCCTCGTGGTCCTGACTTCCTTGCTCATGTTCTCCCTCCTTCTACTCCTCATTGGGACCTTGGGAGCTCAGTTCAGTGCTCCAGTGTGGGTCTCTGTCTCTATATCCATCCATCACCAGATGAAGGTTCTATGGTGATATGCAAGATATTCGTCAGTATTGCTATAGGATAGGGTCATTTCAGGTTCCCTATCCTCAGCTGCCCAAGGAAATAACTGGGGACATCGCCTTGGGCTCCTGGGAGCCACTCTAGGTTCAAGTCTCTTGCCAACTCTAAGGTGGCTCCCTTAACTAAGAATTGTGCTTCCCTGCTCCCCTATCCAACCTTCCTTTATCCCAATCATCCTGTTTTTCCCCCATCCTCCCTTCTCACTTTTCTCTCCCCATCTCTCCTTACCCCCATCCCACCCCACCCCCAAGATCCCAATTTTCTCCCCAGCAATTTTGTCTACTTCCCATCGCCAAGAGGATAACTATATGTATTTCCTTGGGTTCACCTTCTTCTTCTTCTTCTTCTTCTTCTTCTTCTTCTTCTTCTTCTTCTTCTTCTTCTTCTTCTTCTTCTTCTTTTTCGAGACAGGGTTTCTGTGTGGCTTTGGAGCCTGTCCTGGAACTAGCTCTGTAGACCAGGCTGGTCTCGAACTCACAGAGATCCGCCTGCCTCTGCCTCTCGAATGCTGGGAATAAAGGCGTGCGCCACCACTGCCCGGCCTGGGTTCACCTTCTTATTTAGCTTCTTTAGGTTCACCAATTGTAGACTCCGTGACCCTTATTTATGGCTAGAAACCAATTATGAGCGAGTACATCCCATGTTCATCTTTTTGGGTCTGGGTTACCAAATAGAAAACACTATCATGCAGTTTTCGTATCAATAGCAATGTCTTGGATTATTCTAATTCTATAAGTCTGCAGAGCTCCAAGCTTCTATGCCAAAGCTTTGATTTTGTCAAGTGTCTCATAGTAAGTTATATTGCATTTTGCGAAACTGCCTACATTAGAAAATCATTGGCCTCCAGTTTTCTGAAAAAAATCTCCTAGAAGACTATTCCTTCATTCTTCATGATCTTTTGTCTCATAAAACCACCTGTCACAAAGAGCCGTAGGTCAAGGAGGTGATTTGACTGGTGATGCCTCAAGGTAGACTCTTAAGAGAAAACTGCTGATAATGTAAGGTAGACTTGTAAGAGATATGCTCTCTCCCACTCCAAGCAGCTAGAAGCTGCTAATAGATCTATGGTTTGGACTTGGAGTTCTATCCCAACTCCTATTGTCATGCTAGGATGAGGTATTGCTTGGGGTTTCACAGGTTTTGCGGATATTATTGCAACTGCTGTGCCTTCGTGTGTGTCTCTGACTGGGTGTGTTCATAAGATGCTCTTCCTTCGTAGTTACCCACTGTCTGGCTCTTTACAATCTTCCTGTTTCCTCTTTCCCAGTGATCCCTGATTCTTGGGAAGAGAAGCCACAGTATATATCTTCCATTCAGAGCTACGCATTCTTCTGTTTTTTTCTTCTTTGTCTTATTAAAGGAGGCATTAGCTCATTCAGAAAGTGTCTGTTCCCTATCCCTAGCATTCATCCCACTTTTACAGCAGTAGGTACATCTTGCCATGCCACACATTCATAGTCCTTGGAGTTAACACCTGGGTATGACTAATAACTACTGTTCTCCTCCAGTAGCGTGTGGAGGACCTTCTGCATTATGAAAACTAGTCAGTAGGGTTGAAGCATCCATGTCAGTATCAGCTGAATTTCTCCATGTTTTGTAAAACAGGTTAATGATGTCTTCAGAAACAGGGATTTATTGTCAAGATCAGTGAGTAAGCAAGAACAAGGGCAAAAATCTGGGATGTTTGGGGGCTTTGTGAGGCCTTATTGTCCAACAATTCTAACCTATTTTTCTGAGGAACAATTCTGACAAAGAGATGCGAAAAGGAGCCAAGCAATGTCTGTACTCATAGTGAACTGGGCCCTAGAAAACAGAAACAAAACAAAAACCCAAACCCTAAACTTAGAGAACTCAAACTTTTTAATAATTATATCACTAGTCATTCTTGTTGTTTGATTCATAGGAGGTCAATATTATACCAGACAACACATTTTTATCTTAGTTCTGGAATGAATATTGTGTTTGTCATCTAAAATTTTATGGTAGCTTATCTCTGCTCTAAAGGCAGAGATACAATCTCTATCATCTATGGCTGCTTAGAGTACAAAAAAATGTTAGCAAAGAGTTTAGAACAAAAAGTTGCTTTGTTATTCAGTACATAACTAAGATTAATGTTTATAGGATAAAATTATTTAACAAATATCCATGAAGTATATCCTATATTTACTATACAGGAAGAGGCTAAATATTGCCATACTGGGAGGAAATTGCAATATATATTGCCCAACTGAAGTTTTACTTAAATTTGGAGAAAAACAAATATTGAAAGGTGCAATATACATTATATTATGTGAACATCAACCAGTGTTAATGCTGATTTAACCACATTAATTTTAGGTAAAATGACAATTCAAGAAAGATTTAATGATATGACTCAAAAAGTGATATATATCATAAAATTATAAGTGAACATGCATCAATAACATTGCTTTAATACATATAAAACAAAACGACACAAAATAAATCAAATGAACCTCAAATATCTAGTGTTTCTTCTCTACTTCTCCCTTTCTTTCAGTTGCTAGTGCCCTTCACATCTGGGATTCTAAAGGAAAAATGATTTTCTCATCAGGGTGCTAACTGTCCACTTGTCTAAAGTTCCTCAAATTAATCTTAATCTGTGGTAATTTCTTGGAAGTTATTGCTCTCACACTTTATATGTTTCATTTTATTTTAATATACCCACAAATGCCTATATAAACTATCCAAATATTTGCTTTCCATGACATATTTCTAAACACAAAACAGAAATGCATTTATATCTATTAACAAGTTTATGATGGATGTGTTATTTATATAGTTAATTCAATGACATCATGTTTTTAGAAATGATTTTTATTTTCATATGTTATTCATTTATCATTTCTGTTTTTGTGTATGTATGTGTGCATGGTCTTGCAACAACATACTTGTAGAAGTAAAGAGGCATCTTAGGGGAACCATTCTTTACTTCTACCATGGGGTTCCAGGTATTGGTAGCATGCGTCTTTTCTTATAGAACAATCTTGCTGGTCACATAGTGATATTTTTCTCTTTAGCTTGGTTTAGTGTTTTGGTAAGGCTTTTGACTAATTTTGTTAGTTGAGATTAGATGGAATATAGCCTAGACTGGTCTTGAATTGGAACTTGATCTATAGCTGGGACTACAATTCTTTATCTGCCATATCCAGTGTAATTGGTTTTGGTTAAATTTATCAAGATTTGCATTTCCAAGCTTTGTATTATTTTTTTTCAGAATCTTTTTTTATTGTATTTTTTTCTTATTTTTATCTTGATTAACTGATACTGTTCATCTGTTATGTATTGCTACTTTTCATATTTTTTCATATTGAAATTTCCACATAAAGTCACATGGACAGATCTTTATTTTATATGGATGCATTTCATAATATATTGAATTATTCTTCCAATGTCACTTGGCATTATCTGGTCTCTTTTCTACATAATTGGATCACAGCTTGACAACTTAGATTACCATGTCGAGATTAGAGTATACTTTCTTTTATGCAAATCTTCATAGAGTGGACACATTCTGGCATTTCAAGCATGTTGTGGGTTTCTCCTCTGTATGCTGTGAATATGTTTTAGTACCATTTGTTAATAAAAAAGATGTTTTGGTTAGCAGAGTAGAGTCAGGCAGGAAATATGAACAAAGATATATAGAGACATTAGGCTGAATCAGGGAGATAGTATGTAGCTATCAATGAATAGGATGCTAGAAATTTACCGGTAGCCCACAGCCTCATGGTGTAACACAGATTAATAGAAAAGGGTTGATTTAAGAAATAAGTGCTAGCTAGGAATATTCTTGAGCCATTGGCCAAACAGTCTTATTAAATAATTTCTGTGCGATTCAGGCTTGGGTTGCTAGGAAATGCAAGCGCCATCTCTGCTTACCCAAGCAGATGGGGAGGCAACATAAGTTTTGGTATACATTGTCAATGGTGACTCCTCCTGGAGCCATAGCACTGTTTGGAGTCATAGACTTCCAGAGACACTGCTATTCATGAGTGATTCTTGGGTTGGTTGCTGCATTCAGGTTGGAGGGTCTATGGGCTAACTGAAGGTGCTTCATGGTGGAGGTTAACAATTAGAATCACAGATTTTGCTGTGTGACATTCCATCACCAGACTTACCTGTTACATGCAGTCTGCCCTGCTGCAACCTTGATTGTTGTAGAATATAGATGCAGATGTGGTCTCTCCTACATCTTGATCTCTAATGCTATGGTGTGGATATTTGCCCTGGAACTAACCTCAGCTTTAAATGGAGACTGCATGCTCATTTTCTGGCTTCCCAGACCCAAATAACCACATAGAACTCTATTAGCTACAACACTGTTTGGCCGATGGCTCAGGCATATTTCTACCTAGCTCTTATATCTTAAATTACCCCATTTCTATTAATTTATATTTACCACGAGGCTCATGGTTTACCAGTATGGTTCCAGTGCCTGTTTCATTCAGCAGCTACATGGTATCACACTGACGCTGCCTTCTTTCTCCCTGCATTCATTTTAGTTTTCCCTGCCTAACGCTATTCTGCCCTGTCATAGGCCTAAGTAATTTCTTTATTAACCAATGGTACAGAAGGAAATCCTACCTCATCTCCCCTTTTTTCTGTCTAAATAAAAAGGTTTTAACTTTAGCATAGTAAAATTATATATACATATACAAAAGCAAGAATTAAAATTATAATATTTTTGTTTTGTGTAAAATTTATTATTTATAATAACTAAGGAAAACTATAACTATCTGTCTTCAACTACATCAAAGACCCCAGAAGGATGTAATATTACCTAAGTAAACAGGAAGTACATTTTAAACAACTTCCAAAACTCTAGAATTGACAGAGTCAGCTCATTGCCTGGACAGTTACACAAAGTTCTTTTGTAATGTTGCGGCATCTATCTTCAGTCTACAGACCCATAGTATCTGGCAGACTTTTCCATGAAGCAGGAAATTTGAAAGAATGTTTTGTCTTTATTGGCAATTTATCAGACACTTTCTTATATATCTAGTAGAATAACTGGCAGACTCTTTCATGAAGCAGAAACCCCAAATGACTCTCTCACCTTCTTCATTTGAGTTCAGGAGTTATTTTCCTATAGGCTCTACATGTCCAGTTTATACAGCATACCACCAAGCAGTCCAGGCAAGAATAGCTTCCTGCACAAATGACTAGCCTTGTCACATTGAAAGGAAATTTCATAATGAGTTTTTTTCAATGCCCATTAACCTCTCTGAAGTAATTGGTGCTGCCAGAAGCAGACTTATCTCACTATTGAGAAATGTCTAAGTTCTTTTCTTTTTCAAGACAGGGTTTCTCTGTGTAGCTATGGAGCCTACCTGGAACTCTTGGAGACCAGGCTGGCCTCAAACTCACAGAGATACACCTGTCTCTCCCTTGTGAGTACTGGGATTAAAGTCATGTGCCACCATAGCCTAGCTGAAACATCTTAAGTTCTTAAAACATTTTAAATGCCATATTCTGTAAGTTTTTTGAAGGGTTTGAATATCTGTCAATCTGAAATATATCTCTACATCTAGAAAACCTAACATGACTACAGTTTGACTATTATAGATTACTATCTATTAATCTGTATTTTTAAATTTTGCATTACATTTTAAAATGAGATTGGAATTTTTTAAAGATTTATTTATTGTGTATACAGTGTTCTGCCTGCTTGACAGAATAGGGTTCCAGAACCCATTATAGATGGCTGTGATGCACCATGTGGTTCCTGGGAGTCCCACTCAGAACTTCTGGAAGAGTAGTCCATACTCTTAACCTCTGAGTCATCTTTTATGTCACCCCAATTCTGGGAAGCAGTGGGCCCATGCTGCCACCAAGTAACTTACAGCATCCTGTCCACAAATTCCACTTAAGTGCTTGGCCTCCTGAAAGCACCAGAGTTGTTTATCAGCATGAACCAGGAAGCCATCTCTCAAAGAAGCTTCAGAGATTTTGCTGCTAATGCTGAGTCAGGAAGCCTTCTCTTAAAGGAGCCATGCCTCTGCTCTCTGCCAGCAAACAAGAGACCATCTGAAAAGTAATGCAACTACCAAGAAACTGTAGTTGGTTCCTGTTTTTGTGGATCTAGAAGCTCTTTTCTTTTTTTAAAGCTTTTTAAGGACTTATGTCAATTCATGTCCCACATTGGAAGTCATTATGTAAATGGAGACTGTGCAATCATTTTCCAGACACAAATAATCACACAAAACTGTATTAATTACAACACTTATTTGGCCCATAGCTCAGGCATATTTCTACTTAGCTCTTCAGGACCTTTTCAGAAAATATAACTTAGGGCACAATAACATTCCAGTATACACCAGGCCCTAGGTTAATGCCTAGTTATTGTGGGATGGAAAATAGAGAAAAGGAGAAGAACTTTTAAGATAATAAAAATAGATAAATAAACAAGAAATTCAAAGGCTGGAACTTTTAACTCAGTGCTGGAATACTTGCCTAGGGTACATGAAAATCCTCATCATTTAAAAAAGAAAAGAAGAAAAAGAAAAAGTATAAAGGATAAAAATAGAAATAAGGAGGAAAAATGAAAACATGAAAAGCAAAATTTAGAAGAGAGTAAAATTCAATAAAAATTAAGATAAATATAAGAAAAATAACAAGAAATAAAAATACAAATTTAAATGAAAATAAATGGAGGAACAATTAAGTGAAATTATCTTCCTGCCTAAGATCTCTCTGGATCCTCTAGAGTTTAAAAATTCAACGAATAAGATGAGAAGTGTAGGTTGTATTTTCAGATTTTTCTAATTCTTTTTTCACTAAAATAGTGGGCACAGAAGCACACTGTGACCAACATTTGACAAAGTCAGAGGGCGTGGTGGCTGTACTAGGAGCATATACCCTCTAGAGTCTTGGTCTTCAATGCCCTAAGCATGGATATTAATAGTGGAACAGGGAGACTGCCTTGCCATATGAGCATAGGAATGAAAAAGCTGCTTTAAATATATCTTTACTTAAAAAGATGTTTTATTCTGTAGAATGGAGAAATAGACAACATTTGGGATACAGCAAGCTCTTCTCACTGAACACTAGATTTGGAACAATAAGCACTATTCTGAATGGATACATTTGCTCTGAAGACTTTTAGATTTTGCATCTAAGACATGGGGACATTCCTGGAATGCCTCTCACAGTGTGTGTGAGCACAAATCTGTCAATACATTGTATCAAATATACTCAGGTATAACTTTCTTGACTTTGCCTTTAGTTGCTACTTACCCAGCTATGCACTGAGGTGTCCAGTAGAAGTCTGAGTGTGACTCTGTTGAGATTTCCATTCTCAAACTTGAGTCCCTGATACCAGGTACTCTAGCAGTAAGATTTTCCTATTATAGGCTACTTGTATATAGGATGCAGCCTTATATGCCAAGTCTTGGCTTCCACTGTCACTTCCTCCCTAGGAGTACAGACTCTACTTCTCTATTAAATTTTGTTTTCTAGGATACAGAGTATTTGCTCACCTTGCCTTGTCATTCTCTTTAGTTTGTGGAAGGTCCCAGGTTTCCTTTTCTGTGAAACTTCCAGTGTTGAGCCACTTTTCTTTTCATGACGAGTTAAATCTCTCATTTAGTTTCCATCCCATGGAAGAGAAAACTAGTGCCTAGTATCCCTCTTCTACCACTTTGGACCTGAACTTGATTTTTTTTATTATCTCAATTATGTTTTCTTAACCACTTTTCTCATTTGTTTTTCTTTTTCAAATGTCTCCTTTATTTCTTGCTGCTTTTTGTTATTGGTTATCTTTTTACTTTGACTCTTTATTCTTCAGTCTTTTGGTCTTTGGTATTTGGGAGCTCCCAAATAAAATACATGGAGGCTTATTCTTAATTATGAATGTCAGGCCTAAGCTTGGCTTGTTTCTAGTCAGCTTTTCTTAAAATAAATTATCCCATTTATCTTTTGCCTCTGGACTTCTTTCTTTCTCTATTTCTGTATAGCTTTCTTTACTTCTTATTTCATTGCTGGTTGTGTGGCTGGATGGCTGGTCCTTTGAGTTCTCCTCTTCTCCTTTTCTCCTTTCTTTGATCCTCTCTCTTTCCAGAGTTCTCTTTCTATTTATTCTCTCTTCATGCCAGCCCTGCCTATCCTTTCTCCTGCCTTGCTATTGGCCATTCAGTTTTTTTATTAGAGCAAACAGGTATTTTAGACAGGCACAGTAACACAGCTTCACAGAGTTAAACAAATCCAGCATAAAAGAATGTAATATATTTTTGCATCATTAAACAAATGTTCCCTAACATAAACAAATGTAACACATCTTAAATTAATATTACATGACATCTTTCAATTTTTCCATTTTTGTGGAACATTTCAAATGTGTATATTTATTATGGTATGATTTAATTGTGTGTTTGTGTTGTTATATGGTATCTCTACCCATTACTTCTACTTAATAATAATCAGCTAAGTAGTAATATCTCTCAATAAGACAGCTCATAGCTTCTGTGTGGTATGGATTAAATTCCTAGTCTGTACTGGATATCCTGTGTATATCCTTGCAACAAAGCACGATTTCGACCAGAATCCAGGAGACCTATAATGGCTCCATCCCCATGCATGTGATGGTATATATTAAAAAGTCCAGATACAATATCTTCTAGGTTTTGTGCTTTGTTTTGCTTTTTAAAAATGTATTTGATTAGAGGGATTGTCACCTATGTGTAATTTTTCTGTACTGTCAGCAGGTTACTTTTTAATAGTATTTTCTTTTCCTTTTCACAGCACTTTTTATGTTTTTCGGACATATGGTTGGCCGTTTCCTGGGAGGTTTAATTGTAGACAGATTGGAAATGTCTTACAAGAACAAAATAAGACTTATAGTGTTGACATCTTTTGTATCACTTTGTATTTTTATATTAATCCTTTCTGTAGAGTGCGAAACAGCGAAATTTGCTGGAATCAGTGAAGATTATGATGGGTAAATATAAGTTTTTGTACTAGATAATTATTTAACTAATAATCCAGGAGATAATTTCCAGAAAAATCATCCAGTAACAACATATATTTATATAACTCTTGGTGTTTTGAAACATATAAATGAAGTATAAAACACAGTTTTATTCTTTATGTTAAAGTTGCATCACTCATAGAGATATGTTTGTCTTGTATTTATAAATAATTTAGAATCAAAATTTGAACTTTGTATTAAGGTATGCAGCAAGTACAAAATGGTATAAGAATATGTATACGTCCACAGAGCAGTCCGGGTTCCCTGCCCTGTGTTAAGTCCTAGGTCCTCTCCGTCCATATCTAGGAAGGTGAACATCCAAACTGGCTAGGCTCCCACAAAGCCAGCACATTAAGTAGGATCAAAACCCCCTGCCATTGTCCTTGGTGTCTCATCAGCCCTCATTGTTCGCCATGTTCAGAGAGTCCGGTTTTATCCCATGCTTTTTTCGGTCACAGTCCAGCTGGCCTTGGTGAGCTCCCCGTAGATCAGCTCCTCTGTCTCAGTGGGTGGATGCAAGCCTCATGGTCCCGAATTCTTTGCTCATGTTCTCCCTCCTTCTGCTCCTCCTTGGGAGGGGGAGAGGAGTGGGGGGAGGGGGAGAAGGGTGGGAGGAGGGGGAGAAGGGTGGGAGGAGGGGGAGAAGGGTGGGAGGAGGGAAAGGGAAATGGGAGGCTGGGAGGAGGTGGAAACTTGTTTTTTGTTTATGTTTTTTTTTTCTTCTTTTCGCAATAAAAAAAAAAGAGAACTATGCCCAAATTCCAAAATATTGTTTATAAATGTTTGTTTACATTTAAAGGTAGATATGGTATAGAGATTGATACTTTGCAATAGTATGGATCTTTGTTTATTGATATAAATATATTTCTGCTCTTGATTTAAAAAAAAAAGAATATGTATACGTGATCTGACCTTTTGTTCTTGAACTGATCTGTCAGCATTCTTGTAGATATCAAGGATGGATTTAAAGTATGTATGAGCAAGCATGCACATGAGCATTTTAATTTAAATATGCAAAAATTCAAAGGGTTTGGCATAGGTTAATATTAAATATTGTACAAAAAATACAACTGAAAACCAAAGGATAAGCAAGTGAAAGGATAAAAGAGAACAAGAGCACTTTCAACTTTAATGGAGTAGCTTACAGCAAACCAATGTCCAATACATGCTCCTGGAGCTGGCCTTAGGGTTAGAAAACATGGCTTTAGCTTTGCTTCTCTTACAAATGGAGCCAAGGTCTTGAATTTGTAGACATAGCAAAAAAGAGACACATCCGTAACTGAAAAAATGATAAATTAAAGTCTTATAAAAATTAAAATCCTTTCCTGTGCAAAACCTTTTGTTAATCTGGTAGAACAATCATACTGTGCAGTGAAGAAAATGAAAATTAAAGCCTGCACTTGGAGAATTAATGACATGTCAACTGAAAAAGATTCTCTGAACACAAAAATTAATAAGACTTAATGTTAAATGATTCCTCACTCCAGGAAAAAGAAAAATGGAAAAAATATTTTTAAGTCTTTATTTGTAAATATGTTTCCCAAATAAATTCCTCACATATCCAATGTGAGCAAAATCATTTATATATAAAATAAAATATTTCTCACTTAATATCTAAGCTAAAGTGCTGTTGACCCTCATATATGTGAATACTAAATGTTATGAACATGCTGCTTCTCTCTAAATTTGTAAATTATTTATAATTCATAGAATATCTTTTCAAAATGCATTTGAGTTAAAATAGAATTATGACATTTTCCCAAATAAAGATTTCCATATACTTCAAAGAGCCTATATACATAGAGCAAAAAAAAAAAAACCCAAAAGGTTATGAGTGGATAATACACTGCTTTAAAAATCAAAACAATGAAACCCAGTTGGAGGACTCAATGGCAACAAATAAATATTTATTTTGAAGCCAAAACAAATATGGTGATATTGTATTTCCTGAAAATCTTTATAAGATTCAAAATAGCCGGGCAGTGGTGGCGCATGCCTTTAATCCCAGTACTCAAGAGGCAGAGGTAGGCAGATCTCTGTGAGTTCAAGGCCAGCCTGGTCTACAAGAGCTAGTTCCAGGACTGGAACCAAAAACTACGGAGAAACCCTGTCCCCCCTCCCCCCCCAAAAAAAGATTCAAAATAGATGTCTCAGTGATACATTAAAAATACTCAGAAACTTAGTGTGTATAGACATTCCAACCTGCAAGGGATGTTACATTTTTGAAAAATATATTCCTGGAAAATAAAATTTAAGGCATCATAAGCAATTTTACATAATTGTTCAGTATGTACAAGATCTATGTATGCACAATAAATATTGTGGTGCTAGGAAAAAGTAGGAATTATATTTATACCTTAAAGTAAGATAGAATTTTCCAAAGAAGATAAAGTGCTTTAAAATTGTGTTTATTTCATGAATAAATGGTTTGTTACAAACATGAAAAATATGATCAAACTATATCTTCTGATGCAAAAATTTAGAAAGTGAATATTACCTTACTTTGTATATAAGACAATATCTATTCTATTTGACAGGGAACTGCTCTCAGGAAATCTTAACAATATGGTCCCTGAAATAAGGCCTCTACAAAACAATGGCAGTTGACATTCCAACATGATGGGAGAAATCTCACAAGGCCCCATACCCAAGTTAAGAGCTGCAGGCAATTAATGGCCAGTAAGAAAGGGATAATCAGTTTTGTCCAGACGTGAGAGGAGCTCCCTTATAGTTTATCAAACCCAGAGTTCATCCTTATTTTACCTTTAGGGAAAGAATCTCATGCTAAGTTTAAATTAAATGAAGAGTGTAGTCAAAGATAACCCTCTCATATCCAACTCCCATGCACTACTCCTGGCTTTTGCAGTTCTCAGGATAGAAGTCAGGGCTTTGTTATTCTGGAGAAGGACTGTGTTTTCTGAACTGTGTTCCAAATGCTATGTATAATTTTAAATAAGATTACAATGCTCATATAGAAACAATATTCCTTGCTCAGAGTGGTATCATGTTCTAGTTAACTGGGTGACAAAGTGACATATGAAGGAAGCAAATGTGTGCTGAACAATCCTGAGTTTATTTACTTATTTCAGTTCAAGAAAGCTTTATGAACTTAGGAAGGACTGGTAGAACACTTCACGGTATTCAGTAAGTGAACCATTTCAGCCTTGTTGCGCTATAATGCAGTAGCTTAACTCTGACTTCCACAATTCTGGCCATGACAATTAAAGGTGTTATGTCTTAAGCCCAGCCTTTATCATACGAGAAATGAGTGTTTATGAACAATTTCAGAAAGGAAACACACTTACAAAACATGCTTGTCTGACATACCATCCACACAACTGGTTTGGTGTAGTAAATTGCTTTTATTCTG
Organism: Microtus oregoni; assembly: GCF_018167655.1. Taxonomy (NCBI): domain Eukaryota; kingdom Metazoa; phylum Chordata; class Mammalia; order Rodentia; family Cricetidae; genus Microtus; species Microtus oregoni. The sequence continues at coordinate 19,093,262 of NW_024543097.1, forward strand.
ATTTTCCATGTGTGTGCTAAATAAAAGTAAGGTGTATATTGCAAAAGGAAAAGACATAGTAGGGCATAAATTTGTCATAAGCATTGATACATCATCATTCCAAAAATTCTCATTTCGAAATTAAACTATCTTTAACTGATGTATAAAGAACGGCAATTATTTTTATTAGTGGGGTACCATGTGGGATTAGAAAAGCATGTAATATTTCTATATTTTATATATAATATGTGCTGTAGGAAGTCTTACAGCATTTGGTTACCTGCCCACTGGGTTGTGGCCTCTTATACTATATATGCTGATGTAGAGGATGAGTCTGGCCTCTTTTCCAGCCTCTCTGTTCCGGTTACAGATTTTAGTTTCTGATCTCCATTCAAACAGAGGATTTTGACTTGTGAGTCTACCCTTAAATAAATAACCATCTATTTCTCAGTTATGAGCTAGTGTGGGATTTCTATTAAGCATCCTTCTTAGAGGGTCATGTGACCCACATTTTGGCACCAGTAGGTGTCACTACAGGTAGTGAAATGAACCAGGGAGAGGTAAGAATGAAAACTCCATCCAGATTGACTTTGTTAACCTGGATCAAACTTTCGGTGGTCTGATGCCAGGAAGTATAATGTCACCATATTCAAACACAGTATAATTTCAAAAAATACTTTCCTAGTGTAATAGCATCCCCAGTGCACAAGAAAGCATGATTACATTGAAAGTCAACTCAGGATACATGTTATTTCTTCCAAGAAGATTTCTTATAGAGATAGGCTATCTGTATTATCTTAAGGACCTAAGGAAAGATTTGGCATGATCATGGTCATACAGACAGAGCAGAGATCATATCAGTTACCTCTTTTCCTTGTTGAATGAGCTTGGGAGACCCCATGGCTATAAATGTAATTTAAGGATTATTTATATTAGCTCTGGTCCTGCCTCTGAGATCTTTATATTTCCTACCCAATGGATAATGCAGATCACATGACTATTCGTCACCTCCAATTGACAGCTTCCTTGATGGAAGAAAAGGTTAAAAGTCCACTCCTTTGAGAGGAAAACCATGAGCAATTAACGTTTCTGGTTTCCCAGCTCGTCTGTGAGCACAAGGAGCTTTCTGCCCCTAAGGATAAACCATTTTGGGAAATTGATAGTTTCTCAAAACATTTTTAAAAGGTAAAGGTAGGTAGAGAGTGGCTCAGTGTTTAAGAACACTTGTTCTGTAAACATTTATATCATATTCAAGTTTAAAAATCATACATCAATATAAATAGTAATGTTTCCTTAAACATATTTAAGTCATGTCAATATAAGTCATGTTACTCTAGAAGATATTGTCCAAAATGACTGTCACTAAACTGAGAGGTTCTTATCACTTTTGGGAGTCTGCTCAAATAAAACACAGTCCCTTACTATGCAGCAGAAAATAATTTCATAATCATTCAAATTTAACAAAGTTAATTACTTTAGGTATAAATAGATATGGTACGCTCTTTATGTATCAAGAGTCTTAGAATTGGAAGAATGAAATATATGGCATGAATACAGGCTTCTCAAAAGGCGGAGATGCCCTTAAGTGGTGAAAATAGCAATACGAGTATATATTTTCACTGGCATGATTTGTTTTACATTTTTTGATTCTTAAATTGGACATTATGGTACAGAGAAACTCTATAATAAAGTTTAAAATTATTCTAAAATAAAAAAAAAGAACACTTGTTCTCTTTCCAGAGGACCCAGGTTTGGTTTCCAAGACTCACATTGGGTATCATAACTGTCTGTAAGTCTATTTCCAAGGGATCCAATGACTATTTTCGCTTCCATAGATTTTGTATTCACACAGTGCATAAATATACATTCTAACAAATCATGTACACATGTAAGATAATTATAAAATAGTGACATAAAACCTTTTACAAAATTTAAATATTCTACTTTAATATTTCACACAAGAACAATGGAAAAAGTGTCCGTATAACACACAAATAATTATTTGCATGTATTTATCCGGTACCTGTAAAGATCATAAGAGAGCATCAGATTCCCTGGAACTAGAGTTACAGGTGGTTCTGAGCTGCACTGTGGATGATGGGAATGGAATTTTGTCATCTGGAAGAGCAGGAAGTGCTGTTAAGGGCTAAGCTATCTTTCCAGGACTATCATGTGATATACTCTTAAATGTGCACTTTATGTTTTTATATTTTAGTAAAATCCGTGAAAAAAATTTAAATGAAAATATTTGCAAATCTTATTGATATATTGTTATATGCATCAACAATTTAAATGGTGATGTTATAATTGTATTTAATGTCAACTTCACAGGACAGGTATCCTTGGAAACCTCACAGCTCCATGCAATGAGAAATGTGATTGCTCAGACAAACGCTATGCTTTTTTATGTGGAAGAAATGATAAAGAGTATTTCTCTGCATGCTATGCAGGCTGCACTGATTATAAATATTTCCAAGGCGAAAAGGTAACTTTTATTTATTATGTTTTTTCTTTTCTGTAGATGGAGCCGTGGGCTGCTTCCCGCTGCCCAGCTCCTGGCCTCCGGCTAGCTTTACCCAAAATAATCACACAGAAACTGTATTCATTTAAACATTGCCTGGCCCATTATATCTAGCCTCTTATTGGCTAACTCTTACATATTATTTTAACCCATATATAGTAATCTGTGTATCACCACAGTTAAGTGGCTTACCGAGAATGATTTAGTGTGTCTGACCTGGTGGCTGGCTCCATGATTGCTGCCTCACTTCCCTCTTTCCCAGCATTCTGTTCTGTCTACTCCATCTATCTAAGCTGCTGTCCTATCAAAGGCAAGGCAGTCTATTTGACCAATGAAAGTAACATATATACAGAAGACCCACCTACATCACTTTTCCAGTAACAGGTCCCTTATTTTTAATTTTTGAAATAGAGAGGTAAAACCTAGTTTATGATTCTTGTGTTCACTTTCAGCAGCATTTACTGAACTTTGAACACAATCTTTCACACACCAAGAAGTTGCCTGGTCCCATCCTGTGAGTCATCTTTCCTTCAAATGTGCCTTCTGCTGAGATTCAAAATGCCTATGCTGTATCTCTACTTCTGCTCCACAGTAACTCAGATAGAATAAGATTTTTCTTAATGGGGTGTTGAATCCAGTGCTTCACTTCCACATAAAATTTGAGAGAGCTTGGAGAGGAATTCTAGACACAAAAGACTAGAGTTAAGCATGACTTCTTAGTAGCAGCATTTTCTTGGGTGGGTTGTGTTTGCTAGAGACAAGCAAAGGAATGATTCCTTTAAGAGAAGGCTTCCTGACTCAGTGCTAGCAGCAAAAACTGCAGCTCCTTTAAGAGCCGGCTTCCTGGTTAATGCTGGTCATGTTATGCAGAACTTTAACGGGGTCTCTGAGAAGTGTGTTACAAATTTCTTAATGGTGACATAGACCCACTGCATCCCTGGATTTGGGGCCATGAGGATGGCTCACAGAAGCAGTGAACATACCTCTGCCATGGTGAATGGAGCAGAGCCAACAGGCAGGGCTGCAGAGTTGGTCCTAGCCACACCCTCTTTGCAATAAAAAATGCACCCCTGGTCAGAAAATGATTACAGCTACACAATAAGGGAGGCTGGGAGGAGGTGGAAACTTGGTTTTTTCTCCTTTTCTCAATAAAAAAATGAAAAAAAATGTTTTATGAACTCAAACTTTTCTTGACAATGAGACATATCTGCTTTGGGCAGCACCAATAGAATTTGATGGGCATTGCAGAAATTCGTTATGGAATTCACTTTCATTGCAATAAGGCTAGCCATTTTGGCAAGAAACTGCTCTTGCCTGGAATTTTTGATGGTATGCTGTATGAACTGGACATACAGGACCCACAGAAAAATGACCACTTAACTTGCCTAAAGAAGGTGAGACTGTCTTTCAGGGTTCCTGCTTCATGAAAGAATAAATTACCAGCCGGGCGATGGTGGCGCACGCCTTTAATCCCAGCACTCGGGAGGCAGAGGCAGGCGGATCTCTGTGAGTTCGAGACCAGCCTGGTCTACACAGCTAGTTCCAGGACAGGCTCCAAAGCTTCAGAGAAACCCTGTCACGAAAACACCAAAAAAAAAAAGAAAAGAATAAATTACCAGACATTTTGAAGGACTGAAAAACTGCCAATATAGGAGAAGCAGCCTTTTAAATTTTCTGATTCGTGGAAAAGTCTGCCAGATATGGGCTTTTAGGCTGAAGATGGATGCACCAATGTTACAGAAGAACTTTAGGTGACTGGACAGGCAGCTAGATGTCTCTGTTAATTCTACAGTTTTGGATGTTGCTTATAATCGTCTTCCTGTTTACTTAGGTAATATTTTACCCTTATGGGGTATTTGATGGAGTTGAAGACTGATAGTTATAATTTTCTTTAGTTATGATAAAAGATAATTTATATATGAAACTTTAGACTCAAAAAATTTTGCCTAATAAAAATATTGTACCTGTAATTCTTGCTTCATAATTGTTTTGTTATATGTAATTTTACTATGTTAAAGTTAACAACTTCCTTTTTAATTAGACAGAAAATGAGAGATGATATGGGATGCCCTTCTGTATATGTGATGCTTTGATTGGCTGATGAATAAAACTGTTTGTACAAATAGCATAGCAGAGTAAAGCCAGGCAGGAAATCTGAATAGAGATGGAGAGAGACTAGGTAGAGTCAGAGATATGCCATGTAGTTACTGAAGAAGAAGGATGCCAAAACTTATCGGTAGGCCTCAGCCTTGTGGTGATACATAAATTAATAGAAATGGGTTAATTTAAAATGCAAGAGCCAGTTGAAATTATGCCTAAGCAATTAGTCAAACAATATTGTAATTAGTATAGTTTCTGTGTGATTATTCCTGTCTGGGTTGCAGGGAAACAAATGATCAGTCTCATTTCTATAAGCCTATCTCATGGCATGAGATAAATTCATCAATGAAATTTCTTATTTTCTTGCTTGTTGCCAATGCCCGCAATTCCTTTAAATTGTTCCTAATCTTTATTCTGTTGTAGAGAACAATGAACTATTCTATCCTTGTCTACGTTTGTGGGTTTTTCTTTTTATGAAATTATATGTATGCACATTTTGATACATGTATGCATGTGTTTGCACAAGAGGCACATGTGCAAAACTATGATTAGTATTTGATACTTAAAAGGGGAAGGCATACTCAATCTCAAGATATGTGAATGAAGGGGACAGAGAACACTCTCTGATGTCATTCCTCAAGAGCAGTATACCTGGAGTTTGAGGGCAGTTTTTCACAGGCTTGGAGATCTCCCAAGTAGGCCCCAGAAACTCACACATTTTTCTTTTGCAGCAGTAGGGTTAAAAGCACACCACCATGCTCAGATTTTTATGTTGGTACCGGGTATCAAGTCCAGGTCCTGATTCTTGGTACTTCAGGGATTTAATTTTCTGCCCATGAACATTTTATCACTACTAATTACATTTTCTTCAGTTTCTACCTTTTAACTAGTAAAAATTAAGGATCTGCATACTTAAAAATACTGTGCTGCCCCCCCCCCATTGGTTTCCTAGTTTTTGTGAAGGGAACAGAGCAATAAGTAGGAATATTTACCAATACGTATATATTTTGTCAATATCTTTAGTAGCATTTATAATTTAGTATTATATCAAGGTACCTTTTAACAAACATTAGTATAAAAAGATTTTTGCCATTTATAAAAATCATTCTCCATAAATGATATATGTTAAAATAGCATTTAAGTCTTTAAAATGGGAAAAATTTAAATGAAATAGAAAAATATAATGACTCCCATATAGAGTTTTTATCTTCAAAAGTTGACTAAGTTACTGCAAATCCCTGTTTTATAGATGTATCTGTTTCTTTTCATATGCTGAAATATATAAACACAGTTGTAAATGCCCACCATGACACCATATAGTAAACGTACATTTACTAAGACCATGTATGAATATTGAGCTACATTCCTTTATGGTAAATCCTGATTTGGAACATCTATCTCAAGGAATTCTCTTTTTTTTTTGGTTTTTCGAGACAGGGTTTCTCTGTGGTTTTGGAGCCTGTCCTGGAACTAGCTCTTGTAGACCAGCCTGGTCTTGAACTCACAGAGATCCGCCTGCCTCTGCCTCCCGAGTGCTGGGATTAAAGGAATTCTTAATATTTCATTTCTTTCTATGAAGCATAATTAATTTATAATGCATAGCAAATGTACAAAGATTCTACAAAGTAGCAATACACTATGTATGAAACCATTTGATATTAAGACAGGGGAAACAGTAAAACATTTCCAGTGAGGAGTATAACTGCCAGAGGTTGTCCAGAAAGACAATAATCCTTGATATAAATAATTGCTCTGAAGTAAAATTGACAAAAACCATGACTATAATTAGACAAATTTGGTATGGATGGAACTGAAGAATGTGCAGAATCAGCATTAGTGCCACATGGGAAAGATCTGAAACAAAATAATTTTGACAAAACTAAGGAGAAATTCTCCATTACTGAAACAACCAATGTTTTCTCCTTTAGACTACATCATATGCACCTCAAAGATGCTCACTCTTTTGTTTGTTTTTCACTTAGTAATGTAATAGAAACACGTGGACTTTCCTCCACGGATCTTTTATATTTGGTTGGTTCTTTTTGTTTTCTTCTATAGCTTTAATTGTAAGACAGCAAGGATGAGAACTTCTGTCAGCAGCTTCTCTAGCTCAACAGAGACCTCCTCATTAACAAAGGAGGAACTGGTTTACATCTCATCATAATCATGAAGGAACCCCTTATGTGCCAAAGGACAGTTGAAGGCTTTCTGTCAGGGCTTACACTTTGACAGAAAATCAAAGCAAAAGCAAAGCGAAAATGTGTCTCAGGTGTCTGTTGTGCGAAGCAGCAGGCTGCTTCCCTCCACCCGGCTAGCTTTACCCAAAATAATTACACAGAAACTGTATTCTTTTTTTGGGGGTGGGGGTGGGGATTTTCGAGACACTGTTTCTCCATAGCTTTTTGGTTCCTGTCCTGGAACTAGCTCTTGTAGATCAGGCTGGCCTCGAACTAACAGAGATCCTCCTGCCTCTGCCTCCCGAGTTCTGGGATTAAAGGCGTGCGCCACAACCCCCTGGCTTGGAAACTGTATTCTTTGAAACACTGCTTGGCCCATTAGTTTTTTTTTAATTTTTTATTGAGATAAAGAAAAAAAAAAGATTCCGCCTCCTCCCAGCCTCCCATTTCCCTCTCCCTCCTCCCACTCTTCTCCCCCTCCCCTCACTCCTCTCCCCCTCCCTCTCCAGTCCAAAAAGCAGTCAGGGTTCTCTGCCCTGTGGAAAGTCCAAGGTCCACCCCCCTCCATCCATGTCTAGGAAGGTGAACATCCAAACTGGCTAGGCTCCCACAAAGCCAGAACATGAAGTAGGATCAAACCCCGTGCCATTGTCCTTGGCTTCTCATCAGCCCTCATTGTTCGCCCTGTTCAGATAGTCCGGTCTTATCCCATGCTTTTTCAGTCACAGTCCAGCTGGCCTTGATGAGCTCCCAATAGATCAGCACCACTGTCTCAGTGGGTGGGTGCACCCCTCGTGGTCCTGACTTCCTTGCTCATGTTCTCCCTCCTTCTGCTCCTCATTGGGACCTTGGGAGCTCAGTCCGGTGCTCCAGTGTGGGTCTTTGTCTCTATCTCCATCCATTACCAGATGAAGGTTTTATGGTGATATGCAAGATATTCATCGGTATTGCTATAGGATAGGGTCATTTCAGGTTCCCTATCATCAGCTGCCCAAGGAACTAACAGGGGACATCGCCTTGGGCTCCCGGGAGCCACTCTAGGTTCAAGTCTCTTGCCAACCCTAAGGTGGCACCCTTAACTAAGATATGTGCTTTCCTGCTCCCCTATCCAACCTTCCTTTATCCCAATCATCCTGTTTCCCCAAGTTCCCCCGATCCTCCCCTTCTCATTTTTCTCATCCCATCTCCCCTTACCCCCATCCCACCCCACCCGCAAGATCCCAATTTTTTGCCCAGCAATTTTGTCTGCTTCCCATAGCCAGGAGGATAACTATATGTTTTTCATTGGGTTCACCTTCTTATTTAACTTCTTTAGGATCACCAATTATAGATTCCGTGACCTTTATTTATGGCTAGAAACCAATTACGAGTGAGTACATCCCATATTCATCTCTTTGGGTCTGGGTTACCTCACTCAGGATAGTGTTTTCTATTTCCATTCATTTGTAAGCAAAATTTGAGAGTCATTGTTTTTTACTGCTGAGTAGTACTCTAATATGTATATATTCCATACTTAATTCATCCATTCTTCCATTAAAGGACATCTAGGTTGTTTCCAGGTTCTGGCTATTACAAACAATGCTGCTATGAACATAATTGAGCATATACTTTTGTTGTATAATAGGGCATCTCTTGGGTATATTCTCAAGAGTGGTATTGCTGGGTCCAGGGGTAGGTTGATCCCGAATTTCCTGAGAAACCACCACACTGCTTGCCAAAGTGGTTGCACAAGTTTGCATTCCCACCAGCAATGGATGAGTGTACCCCTTTCTCAACAACCTCTCCAGCAAAGGCTATCATTGGTGTTTTTAATTTTAGCCATTCTGACAGGTGTAAGATGGTATCTTATAGTTGTCTTGATTTGCATTTCCCTGATTGCTAAGGAAGTTGAGCATGACCTTAAGTGTCTTTTGGCCATTTGAACTTCTTCTGTTGAGAATTCTCTGTTCAGCTCAGTGCCCCATTTTATAATTGGGTTGATTAGCCTTTTACGGTCTAGTTTCTTGAGTTCTCTATATATTTTAGAGATCAGACCTTTTTCTGTTGCGGGGTTGGTGAAGATCTTCTCCCAGTCAGTGGGTTGCCTTTTGTCTTAGTGACAGTGTCCTTTGCTTTACAGAAGCTTCTTAGTCTCAGGAGGTCCCATTTATTCAATGTTGCCCTTAATGTCTGTGCTGCTGGGGTTATACATAGGAAGCGATCTCCTGTGCCCATCTGTTGTAAGGTACTTCCCACTTTGTCTTCTATCAGGTTCAGTGTGTTCAGACTGATATTGAGGTCTTTGATCCATTTGGACTTGAGTTTGTGCATGGTGATAGATATGGGTCTATTTTCATTCTTCTACAGGTTGACATCCAGTTGTGTCAGCACCATTTGTTAAAGATGTTTTCTTTCTTCCATTGTATACTTTTAGCTCCTTTATCTAAAATCAGGTGTTCATAGGTTTGTGGGTTAAAGTCAGGGTCTTCTATATGATTCCAATGGTCGACTTCTCTGTTTTTATGCCAGTACCACACTGTTTTCATTACTGTAGCTCTGTAACAGAGTTTGAAGTCAGGGATGGTAAAGCCTCCAGAAGATCCTTTATTGTATAGGATTGTTTTGGCTATCCTGGTTTTTTTGTTTTTCCCTTTAAAGTTGATTGTTGTCCTCTCAAGATCTGTGAAGAATTTTGATGGGACCTTGATGGGGATTGCATTGAATCTATAGATTGTCTTTGGTAGAACTGCCATTTTTACTATGTTGGTCCTCCCATTCCAAGAACAAGGGAGGTCCTTCCGTTTTCTTGTATCCTCTTCAATTTCTTTCTTCAAAGACTTAAAGTTCTTGTCAAATAGATCTTTCACTTCCTTAGTTAGAGTTACCTCAAGATATTTTATGCTGTTTGTGGCTATCGTGAAAGGTGAAGCTTCTCTGATTTCCCTCTCTTCTTCCATATCCTTTGTGTATTATAAGAGGGCGACTGATTTTTTGGAGTTGATCTTGTATCCTGCCACATTACTAAAGGTGTTTATCAGCTGTAAAAGTTCTTTGGTGGAGTTTTGGGGGTCGCTTATGTACACTATCATCTGCAAATAACGAAAGTTTAACTCCTTCCTTTCCAATTTGAATCGATTTGATCCCCTTATGTTGTCTTATTGCTATTGCTAGAACTTCAAGCACTATATTGAAGAGGTATGGAGACAGTGGACAGCCTTGTCGTGTTCCTGAGTTTAGTGGGATGGCCACTCTGATGACTCTAGTTTGTATGTTTGACACATAAAACTGAATAATATAGATAGAGTAGTATATGGCAGCTAATAAGTTGACTTTTTTCTTTTACATTTCAATTTAACATAATCATACATAAGAAATTGATTTGGCAAGTAATATAAACATAAAGCAATGGATAAAGGCTCCTAATGGGGGAGATACAGTAGAATTAAAAAACTTTAAATATGTATCTCAATAAAAACATTGTTTTGGCTTATAAACTGTAATGGATATTTTAAAATGAATTATGATTTTCTGTTCGGTGGCACAAATATTATTAAATATTTTTAGAAATAGAAAGGAGCTCTTAGGATATCCTTCACCAGAAATATCTTTAAATTTTTGTTCTAAATTTGTATAGTTTTTTTTCCATATATATTTACTCATTTTGTTCAGTGGCAGTATTTTGTGTGTGTGTGTGTGTGTGTGTATGTGTGTTAGCTAGAAGTTTATACTGAATGTCTCACTCAGGTGTTCTTTGCCTTAGTTTTTGAGAGGGGGGTTCTCTCATTGAATCTGGAGTTTATTGGTTTAGGTAGCCTGGTTGGTAGTTATATCCAGGATCAACCCTTCTCTTATTCCAGCACATAACTAGGGTTATAGATGTAGTTTTCTCTTGGGTGTTGGGTATCCAAACTAGGCTCTTCCTGCTGTAAGGAAAGGACTCTATTGAATCAGCCATCTCCTAAGTTCTACTTGTTTATATATCTTAATTTTTGTAGGTATGCCTATACTTTAATTTTTAATGATTTTTAATTGAAAATATTTTTTTCATACAATATGTTTTGATTGCAATCCACCCCCTTCAATGCTTAGTAGATCCTCCCTAGTTTCATACGCAACTAAATATATAACTGTCCCACCTCTCTGTCATTTGGAAGCAAGCAGGCATATAAAATAGTAATAATGAGTGGATACAATAAAAATAAAAAAAAACAGAATAGAGCAAGGTGAACTGAGAGAAAAAGTTCCCAAATAAAAGTATAAGAAACACATACAGATGCTGACAGACTTGCAGTCACATATGCAGAAAAATAAAATTGAAAACTGTAATATATAAACAAGACATCTGTAGGTAAAAAAGTAAATAGATAAATATGGAAATAAATTACCCAGAGAAGGTATTATGTGACAAACAGTAATAACAACAAAACAAAACAAAAACCCTCAAAATCTACCATTTGTTTATTTTGTGTCGGGCAGCTACCGATGGGCATGAAGTCTGCCATTGAGAGTAGTTCAAATGTCCAGTGAGATTTGTTTGGAAAAGACTAATTTTTTTTTCTTTACAAGTGGTTGTAAACTGGAGATAGCTTCTGGGTTAAGTACTAGGGCTAGTGTCTACTTCCCCATTCAGAGCTGGTGACTATGTCTGGCCTAGGCCTGTGCATGTTGTTACTGTCTTTGTGATTTCATTTTTGCACCCGTTCTTTTGTGTCTAGAAGATCTTGTTTCTTAGTGTACTTCATCCCATCTGGATTTTAAAATCTTTCTTCCTATTCTTCTGAAAAGTTCTCTGAGCTCTTAGAGGAGGGACATTATGTAGACATCCTGTTTAGGAGTGACTATTTCAAAGGACTCTCATTCTCTGCATAGACATGGGTTCTGTTTCCATCTACTGCTGGAATAAAGTCCTGTGATAATGGTCAAGTGAGACACTGATTTTTATAGTAAATTGTCTTTAGGAGTCCTTCAATGGCTATGTTCCTTTAACTGAATATGAATTATTACGTATTCCCCCTTGGTCTATTGATGGAGGAGGGTCAACTGTCTCATCTGTTGCTTTCATTGGTTATTTAATAAATAAACTACTTGGCCTTTGATAGGCCAGTCCTTAGGTGGGTGGAGTAGACAGAACAGAATTCTGGGAGAAAGAAAGCCGAGTCAAGCAGTCGCCATGACTCTCCTCTCCGAGATGGATGCCCCTTAGACTCATCCCGGTAAGCCACACTCAAGTGGCAATATGAATATTAGAAATGGGTTAGATAAATATGTAAGAGCTAGCCAATAAGAGGTTATAACTAATGGGCCAGGTAGTGTTTAAAAGAATACAGTTTCTGTGTAATTATTTCAGGACATAAACTAGCCATGGGGGAGCTGGGGTGACCAGAACGCAGCCCACCGCTCCACCTACTACAGTCTATGGTCTATGTGGTCACACATTCTTAGCCACTAAGAAGTGTGGGGAAATGGCTTCTATATTATATACCTGGCCTTAAATACAGTTAGGTAGTGGTTGGTAGGTAACTTACGACTATAGATCACCGGAATTATAGCTGGATTGGTGTTTAGCTTTCCTCTTTGGTATCCTGCAGAATACAGTAAAATACCATGAACTACAGTTCTAGTCTGTGGAAGCAAAGACTCCACATAGGTTCGAGCTTAATTCTCCACACTATGTCAGTTATGTAAGTGTGGTCAGCAGCAAGAGATCTGCTCAGGAGTTTGGGGAAAACAAACTATTTCCTTTGATTCAGCCTGAATTGTTTGGGAGTTTCCATGGGGTTTCTTTGGCAAAAAATTGCATATGTCATCAATTCCCTGAACTACAGGTTTGATTGGGTAGTGAAATATATATAGCTTGGGCTTTGTCTCATATTTATTTATTTATTTATTTATTTACTTATTTATTTAAGATTTCTGCCTCCTCCCCGCCACAGCCTCCCATTTCCCTCTCCCTCCCCCGATCAAGTCTCCCTCCCTCATCAGCCAGAAGGGCAATCAGGGATCCCTGCCCTGTGGGAAGTCCAAGGACCACCCACCTCCATCCTGGTCTAGTAAGGTGAGCATTCAAACTGCCTAGGCTCCCACAAAGTCAGTACATGCAGTAGGATCGAAAACCCATTGCCATTGTTCTTGAGTTCTCAGCATTCCGCATTGTCTACTATGTTCAGCGAGTCTGGTTTATCCCATGATTTTCAGACCCGGACCAGCTGGCCTTGGTAAGTTCCTGATATAACATCCCCATTGTCTCAGTGTGTGGGTGCACCCCTCATGGTCCTGAATTCCTTGCTCTTGCTCTCCCTTCATCTGCTGCTGATTTGGACCTTCAGATTTCAGTCCGTTGCTCCAATGTGGGTCTCTGTCTCTTTCTCCTTTCATCACCTGATGAAGGTTAATATTCAGGAGGATGCCTATATGTTTTTCTTTGGGTTCACCTTCTTATTTAGCTTCTCTAGGATCATGAATTATAGGCTCAATGTCCTTTATTTATGGTTAGAAACCAAATATGAGTGAGTACATTCCATGTTCCTCTTTTTGGGTCTGGCTTACCTCACTCAGGATAGTGTTTACTATTTCCATTCATTTGTAAGCAAAATTTGAGAGTCATTGTTTTTTACTGCTGAGTAGTACTCTAATATGTATATATTCCATACTTAATTCATCCATTCTTCCATTAAAGGACATCTAGGTTGTTTCCAGGTTCTGGCTATTACAAAAAATGCTGCTATGAACATAATTGAGCATATACTTTTGTTGTATGATAGGGCATCTCTTGGGTATATTCTCAAGAGTGGTATTGCTGGGTCCAGGGGTAGGTTGATCCCGAATTTCCTGAGAAACCACCACACTGCTTGCCAAAGTGGTTGCACAAGTTTGCATTCCCACCAGCAATGGATGAGTGTACCCCTTTCTCAACAACCTCTCCAGCAAAGGCTATCATTGGTGTTTTTTATTTTAGCCATTCTGACAGGTGTAAGATGGTATCTTAAAGTTGTCTTGATTTGCATTTCCCTGATTGCTAAGGAAGTTGAGCATGACCTTAAGTGTCTTTTGGCCATTTGAACTTCTTCTGTTGAGAATTCTCTGTTCAGCTCAGTGGGACATTTTGTAATTGGGTTGATTAGCCTTTTACGGTCTAGTTTCTTGAGTTCTTTATATATTTTGGAGATCAGACCTTTGTCAGTTGCAGGGTTGGTGAAGATCTTCTCCCAGTCAGTGGGTTGCCTTTTGTCTTAGTGACAGTGTCCTTTGCTTTACAGAAGCTTCTTAGTCTCAGGAGGTCCCATTTATTCAATGTTGCCCTTAATGTCTGTGCTGCTGGGGTTATACATAGGAAGCGATCTCCTGTGCCCATCTGTTGTAAGGTACTTCCCACTTTGTCTTCTATCAGGTTCAGTGTGTTCAGACTGATATTGAGGTCTTTGATCCATTTGGACTTGAGTTTGTGCATGGTGATAGATATGGATCTATTTTCATTCTTCTACAGATTGTCATCCAGTTTTGCCAGCACCATTTGTTGAAGATGCTTTCTTTCTTCCGTTGTATACTTTTAACTCCTTTATCGAAAATCAGGTGTTCATAGGTTTGTGGGTTAAAGTCAGGGTCTTCTATTTGATTCCATTGGTCAACTTCTCTGTTTTTATGCCAGTACCAAGCTGTTTTCAATATTGTAGCTCTATTATAGAATTTGAAGTCAGGGATGGTAATGCCTCCAGACAATCTTTTATTGTATAAGATTGTTTTGGCTATCCTGGGTTTTTTGTTTTTCCCTATAAAGTTGATTATTGTCTTCTCCAGATTTGTGAAGAATTTTGATGGGACCTTGATGGGGATTGCATTGAATCTATAGATTGCTTTTGGTAGAATTGCCATTTTTACTATGTTGATCCTTCCAATTCAAGAGCAAGGGAGGTCCTTCCATTTTCTGGTGTCATCTTCAATTTCTTTCTTCAAAGACTTAAAGTTCTTGTCAAATAGATCTTTCCCTTCCTTAGTTAGATTTACCCCAAGATATTTTATGCTGTTTGTGGCTATTGTGAAAGTTGATGCTTTTCTGATTTTCCTCTCTGCTTCCTTATCCTTTGTGTATAGGAAGGCAACTGATTTTTTGGAGTTGATCTTGTATCCTGCCACATTACTAAAGGTGTTTATCAGCTGTAGGAGTTCTTTGGTAGAGTTTTTGGGGTTGCTTATGTATACTATCATATCATTTGCAAATAACGAAAGCTTAACTTCGTCCTTTCCAATACAAATCCCCTTGATCCCCTTATGTTGTCTTATTGCTATTGCTAGAACTTCAAGCACTATATTGAAGAGGTATGGAAAGGCTCGACATCCTTGTCGCCTTCCCAATTTTAATGGGATGGATTTGAGTTTTCTTCAGTTTAATTTAATGTTTGCTGTCTGCTTGCTCTAAATAGCTTTTATTATATTTAGGTATGACCATTGTTTCCCTATTCTCTCCAAGATCTTTATCATAAAGGGGTGTTGAAGTTTGTTTAATGCTTTTCCATCATCTAATGAAATGATCATATGGATTTTTCTTTCAGTTTATTTATATGGTGGATTACATTGATAGATTTGTGTATGTTGAACCTGCCCTGTATCTCTGGGATGAAGCCAACTTGATCATGTTGGATAATTTTTCTAATGTGTTCTTGGATTCGGTTTGCCAGTATTTTATTGAGAATTTTTGTGTCGATGTTCATGAGTGCTATAGGCCTGTAATCTCTTTCTTGTTTGGGTCTTTGTGTGGTTTTGTTATCAGGGTAACTGTAGCTTCATAAAAGGAATTTGGCAATGACTCTGTTGTTTCTATATTGTGAAATACATTAAGGAGTATAGGTATTAGGTCATCTTGGAAGTTCTGGTAGAATTCTGCATTGAAACCATCTAGTCCTGGGCTTTTTTTGGTAGGGAGATTTTTGATAACATTTTCTAATTCTTCACAACTAACAGGTCTATTTAGATCGTTCACCTGGTCTTGGTTTAGCTTTGGTATATGGTACTTATCTAAAAAAGTGTCCATTTCTTTTACATTTTCCAGGTTTGTGGCATACAGGCTTTTGTAGTAAGAACTAATGATTCTCTGAATTTCCTCTGTGTCTGTGGTTATGTCCCCCTTTTCATTTCTGATCTTTTTATTTGCATGTTCTCTCTCTGTCGTTTAATTAGTTTGGATAGGGGTTTGTCGATTTTGTTGATTTTTTCCAGGAACCAACTTTTTGTTTCATTGATTCTTTGGACTGTTTTCTGCGTTTCTATTTTGTTGATTTCTGCCCTCAGTTTGATTATTTCCAGTCTTCTACTCCTCCTGGGTGCATCTGTTTCTTTTTTTTCTAGAGCTCTCAGGTGTGCTCTTAAGTCCCCAATGTATGCTTTCTCTGTTTTCTTTAAGTAGGCACTTAGTGCTATGAGCTTTCCTCTTAGCACTGCTTTCATCGTTTCCCATAGGTTTGAGTATGTTGTCTTTTTATTTTCATTAAATTCAAAGAAGACTTTAATTTTTTTCTTAATTTCTTCCTTGACCTAGGTATGGTTCAGTTGTTGACTGTTCAGTTTCCATGAGTTTTTCGGCTTTCTGGGGGTAGCATTGTTGTTGCCTTCTAACTTTTTTCCATGGTGATCTGATAAGACACAGGTGGACACTGATATTTTTTTGTATCTGTGGATGTTTCCTTTGTTTCCGAGTATGTGGTCAATTTTCGAGAAGGTTCCATGAGCTGCAGAGAAGAAGGTATATTTTTTCCTATTTGGGTGGAGTGTTCTATATTTGTCTGTTAAATCCATTTGCTTCATTACCTCCAACAATTCTCTTAATTCTCTATTAGGTTTCTGTCTGATTGACCTGTCCATTGATGAGAGAGGTGTGTTGAAGTCTCCTACTACTATTGTGTGTGTGGTTTGATGTCTGCCTTGAGTTTTAGTAATATTTCTTTTACATAAGTGGGTGCTTTTATATTAGGGGCATAGATATTCAGGACTGAGACTTCATCCTGATGAATTGTTTTTGTTATGAGTATAAAGTGTCCATCTCGATCTCTTCTGATTGATTTTAGTTTGAAGTCAGTTTTGTTAGAAATTAGTATGGCCACACTTGCTTTTTTCTTAGGTCCATTTGCTTGAAAAACCTCTTCCCAACCCTTTACTCTGAGTAGATGCCTGTCTTTGTGTTTGAGGTGTGTTTCTTGTAAGTAGCAGAATGTTGGATCCTTTTTTTGTATCCAATCTCTTAGCCTGTTCCTTTTTATAAGTGAATTGAGAACATTAATATTAAGTGATATTAATGACCAGTGGTTGTTTACTCCGATTATTCTTTTTGTTTTTGTTAGTAGAGCTTGTTTGTCTCCCTTTTTTGAGTTTGTGCTGGTGAAGGGTCTCTAGATGCCTGAGTTATTGTAGGCAGTGTTGGCCATGTTGGATTCCTTAGGTTGTGATTTTCCTTCTATTACTTTCTGTAGGGCTGGATTTGTGGCTACGTATTATTTAAATTTGTTCTTATCCTGGAATGTCTTTTTTTCTCCATTGATAGTGAATGATAGCTTGGTTGGGTATAGTAGTTTGGGTTTGCACCCATGGTGTCTTAGTTTCTGCAGTACCTCTATTCAGGACCTTCTGGCTTTTATGGTTTCCATAGAGAAGTCAGGTGTAAGTCTGATTGGTTTACCTTTATAAGTTACTTGGCCTTTTTTCTTTGCAGCTCTTAATATATTTTCTTTAATCTGTATATTTTATGTTTTTATTATTATATGTCGATGGGATTTTTTTGATCCAGTTTGTTTTGTTTTCTGTATGCTTCTTGAATATTCAAAGGAATATCTTTCTTTATGTTGGGAAAGTTTTCTTCTATAATTTAGTTAAAAATATTTTCTGGGCCTTTGAGCTGTGTCTCTTCTTCTTCTTCTATCCCTATTATTCTTAGGTTTGGTCTTTTTATTGTGTCCCATATTTCCTGAATGTTTTGTGATGAGAATTTGTTGGCTTTGCTGTTTTCTTTGATCAATGCGTTTATTTTCTCTAAGGTGTCTTCAGAATCTGAGATTCTTTCTTCTATCTCTTGTATTCTATTGATTATGTTTATTTCTGTAGTCTCTGCTTGTTGACCTAGATTTTCCATATCCAGCTGGTCCTCAGTTTGTGTTTTCTTCCTTGCTTCCATTTCAGTTTTCAATTCTTGAACTGTTTCCATTACCTGTTTGATCATTTTTCCTTGGTTTCACAGGGTATCATTTACTTATTTACTCATTTCTTCAAACTTTTTGTTATACTTCTCATCCATTTCTATAAGGGCATTTTTTTTTACATGTTGTTTAAGGGACTCTATTGCTTTCATAAAGTCAATTTTTTCATCTTCTTCTTTGTTAGGGTGTTCAAGTCCTTCTGTTGTAAGATCATTGGGTTCTGGTGTTTTCATGTTGTTTTTCATATTGTTGGATGAATTCTTGCCTTGGCACCTGCCCATCTCCTCCTATCGATGCTATCTAATGTGTCTTTTAAAACAGGATCAGGTTTCCCATCTGGCCAGGGGCCCCACTTACAAAATGCCCTCACTCCATTTCCTGGGTTCCCGCTGTGGGCTAAGATCCCTCTCACCACTCAGAAGCATCTTCAGGACCAGGACCAGGCTCCCTGTTTGCCAGGGAGCTCACCAACAAAAGGCCAACCACTCTGCAGGCCAGCCACCAAAACAGAGAAACCCCCACTGTCCTCTGCCCCGAGCTCCCGACCCAGAGCCCAAACCAGCTAAACTGGGTGATCCCCTGGCCCTGCAGTACGGAGGGGGAGTGAAGGAGGCCTTTGGGCACAAGCTGGGATGGGTCAGGGAGAGAGAGGTCTCAGCAGAGGTGGAGCAGCCCCAGCAGAGGGTACTATCCCTCTCAGACTAACCGGGGAGTCAAAGGGGTCGGGGAATGCCCCCACTCCATTTCCTGTATTCCTCCGTGGGCCAAGAACACTCTCCCCACTCAGGAGGGTCTTCAGGGACAGGACCAGGCTCCCTGTTCGCCTGTGGACCTTGCCAATAAAAGGCCTACCACTCTGCAGGCCAGGCCCCCAAAAACCTACTTGATTTAATTGTAGTGGGGCGACTGCTCTCAGTGTGGGCTTCACTGTTTCATGCTTGGACTATCCTACATCTGCCGTCTGCACGCCAGTCTCTCCGCGTCTTGGTCCTGAGCGCTGGTCTCTCCCAGCTTTGTTTCATTTGTTATTTGGTGATTACAAAGAGATTTCATTCATACATGTTTATATTTCAGGAAGTATCTACTATATTATGTTACTGAATGACTTTTCAAATGCCCTGAGTATTAGCTGTCCTTCCCCATAATTCCCCCCTTAATTTTCTCTTGTCTCCCCCTCCCAATTTGGTTCTCCTACCCATGTACATGCATAACTATGTATTCTGTTTCTCCTTCCCAGGTAGATCCAACCATTCTCCTAGCCACTGTCTCTACATCTAACCTCTGTGATTCTACAGATTTAAGATTGTTTGTCACTGCATTAAAGTTGTAAGAGGCTGCTCATTCATTTCCAGCTGCCCAGACTCACACAGTAATTACACAGAAATTATATTATTTGCCATAATGTTTGGCAAATAGCTTAAGAATCCCTTTTGCTAGCTTATATCTTAAATTAACCTATTTCTATTATTGTATACTTTACCACGAGGCCCATAGAAATGGGCCAAGCAGTGTTTAACAGAATACAGTTTCCGTGTAATTATTTCGGGGCATAGAGCTAGCCATGTGGATGGCCGGGTGCTGGGGACGCAGCCCCGCCACTCCTATTTCTACAGATGGCGCCCAGACGTGATGGACTAAATCCACTTAAAAACCTGAGAAGGCTTAAAAATAAGGAAGAGAGAGTTTAACACAGATTTTTGCTGTTTGTTGGTGGCGTGCTGTAGAGAGATTTCCTGATTCGGCAACAGCAGCATAAAAAACACTGTGTCATTTTAAAGCGCGGCTTCCTGGGGCTGTGCTGCCAGCATGAACTCTGGCTTTAAAGCATTTCAAAGGCTTTTTATGGGACTGGATGTTTCTGTTTTCGCTTGGGATTGGAAGGAGAGTGCTCTGAGATGTGCAGATGGCTCAGTGCTCCAGCAGGCACCTGGGCAGACAGCAGAATCAGGCTTAGGCAAGAGGAAGAGCATGACAGATTCCTGCCGACCAAGACTTGTTTTCAGACTGCGCAGATGCATGTCAGATTTGGCTGTAACTTGGATGAAAAGAATTTCTGTGCTGCACGCTCAGCCTCAGAATTAAAGTGCTGAGTGCTGCTCCTACCTGGCGGCCCCAGAGCTAGCACAAAATGGTATGTCCTCCATTTTGAAATTTTCCTGACTCAGCAGCAGGAAAAAACTGGCTGTTTTAAAATGCTGGCTTTCTGGACTGTGCCGCCATTGCAATCTCTGTCTGGCTCCCACGGGAGACAGAGCTTTTGAATGGAGCATTTGGAGTAAATTGCTACTATTTGTTTGAAGGCAACTAGACTGCTGTGTGCCTAAAAGGGGGACATTGCATGCCGCAGCTCAGAGGCACAAGCAGCTCCGCCATGCTAGTGGTGCAATGTGCAAGGATCAGAGGTACAAGCTGCTCCACTGTGTTGGACTGGGCGGGGCCAGCAGGTAGTACCTGTTTTTGACCTAGGAATGTCACAGCTTAGATACTTAAGCACCTAGTGATTTAAAGGCGCAAATCAAAAGTGCTCCTGGATAGTAAAAAATTGCAGATTCACAATAAAACAGATTCAGACATAAAAGACCACACTGTTGTGTGAATGTGTGTAGGCTTGAGAGAGAGAAGAAAAAGAATATGGAGATAAAATTAATGGTTTTTTAAAAAAAAGGTAACGTCTTTAAAGAGACAGAGTACAGATAGTTATAGATTAAGAGAAACAAAGTAAAAATAAGCCATGTAAAAATGGAAAATTCACAGAGAGTCTGGATTATATACATTGTGTTTTCTTTAAAATTTTTGACTGTGAAGGAGCTAAGTACAGAGAGACATTTTATTACATGGGCTGCCAAGCTAAACCAGAATGGATATAAGGGTATTATGATTTCAAAATTTGGGTCTAAGGATATGATGCTTTGGAGAGGGTCTTCTTTTGTTTTCACAGAGGACAAGACCCTGTGGTTTTCTTCTATTCCAATTTGGTATGATAGACCACGCCCTCATGAACGGTTGTTGTGAACACCCTCAAAAAATTACTTCACTCAACTGCCAACTGAGATGACCCTGGCACACAGGTTATACCATGAAAGACCTAATTAACGACGCCCCCATTCAACAGGAAGCAGTTTGGAGAGAAAAAAACTGCGCCCATATTCCCAAATATTGTTTATAAATATTCTTTTACATTTAAAGGGGGAAATGATATAGGTATGAATAATTTGCATTGGTATGGATTTTAAGGTCAGTTTTGTTTTATATATATATATATATATATATATATATATATGTATTTCTGATATTGATTAAGGTATTGTGATTGTATAGTTCATTTTTAAAATGTAATGTATAATTAGAAAATATAGGTTGTTGATGGATAATCATAAATAATAGTCAAGCTTGTAGTCATGTTAATTAGATTTTCTAGATATATAGAGATATATTTCAGATAGGCATTCTTCATCTCTCTCAAAGGCTGCAGAATATGGCATTTAAAATATTTTAATAACTTAGGACTTTTCATGACAATGAGACATGTCTGCTCCTGGCCGCACCAATCTACTTTGAGAGGAAGATGGGCATTGAAGAGGATCCTTATGGAGTTTGATAGCCATTTGGGCAAGAAACTGTTCTTGCCTGGACTGATGCATAACCTGGACACAAAGAACCCACAGAGAGAGGACTGCTGAACTTGCCTAAAGGTGAGATGGTCCTTTGGGGTTCCTGATTCATGAAAGAGTCTGCGAGACATTCTGCAGGATACAGCAGAAAGTGACTGAATTGTCTTTGGAATTTCCTGCTTGATGAAAATGTCTGCTGGATACTATGGGCCTGAAGGCTGAAGATGGATGCCCCAACGGTACAAAAGAACTTTGGGTGATTGTCCAGGCAGCAAGATGCCTCTGTCATTCTAGAGTTTTCTTATTTCTTGTTTACTTAGGTAGTATTATATCCTTCTGGAGTCTTTGATGGAGTTGAAGAATGAATAGATAGTTATTGTTTTCCTTAGTTATGATAAAAGATAAAATAGATATAAATATTGTAACTGTAATTCTTGCTTGATAACTGTTTTGCTATATGTAATTCTGCTATGTTAAAGTTAAAGCCTTACTTTTTTTGTTTAAACAGAAAAATGGGAAGTGATGGGGGAGTGTCATATATCAATCTGTTGATTTCATTGGTTAAGCAATAAAAAAACTGCTTTGGCCTCATAGGTTAAAACATAGGGGGGAGGAGTAAACAGAACAGAATGCTGGGAGAAAGAAGCTGAGTCAGGGAGTCACCATGATTCTCCCACTCCAGGCAGACACAGGTTAAGATCATTCCTGGTAAGCCAGTTCATGGACTACAGCAGATTACTAGAAATGGGCTAGTCCAGGTGCGAGAGCTAGCCTAGAAAAGGCTAGATAGAAATGGCCAAGCAGTGTTTAAAAGAATACAGTTTCCATGTAATTATTTTGGGGCACAGAGCTAGCCATGTGGGCGGCCGGGTGACGGGGACGCAGCCCCGCCGTTCCTATTTCAACACCCATGGTTTACAGACAATATTCTGGGACCTGTCTCCAGTGGAGGCTACATGGCTTCTCTCTGACTCTGCTCTCTCTCTCTCTCTCTCTCTCTCTCTCTCTCTCTCTCTTTCTCTCTCTCTCTCTCTCTCTCTCTCTCTCTCTCTCTCTCTCTCAGCTTGGCTATATTCTGTTAAGCCATTGACTAAAAGCAGATTCTTTATTAACCAATAAAAGCAACTTATATACAGAAAGACTTCCCACACCATTTCCCCTTTTCTGTTTAAATAAAAGAAAGGTTTAACTTTAGCATAGTATAATTACATATAACAAAACAGTTATCAAGCAAGAATTATAGTAATAATATTTATATATGCTTTATATTTTATCATAACTAAGGAAAACTGTAACTATCTATGCTTCAACTCTATCAAAGCCTCCAGAAGAATATAATTTTATCTAAATTAACATTGTAAGCAACTTCCAAACCCCCAGAATTGACAGAGACATCGTGCTGTCTGTACAGTCACCCAAAATTCTTTTGAAACATTGGGGCACCCATATTTAGCCTACAGGCTCATAATATCTAGCAGATTTTTTTTAAATAAACAAGAAATTTTAAGGGCAGTTCCATCTATGTTAGCAGTTTGTTAGTTACTTTCTTCTGTGTTTTGCAGACTCTTTCATGAAGCAGGAACCCCGAAAGATCATCTCACTTTTAGGCAAGTTCAGTAGTCATTTCTCTGGGGGTCCTGCATGTTCAGTTCATACAGAATAACACCAAGCAGTCCAGGCAGAGAAGTTTTTTGCCCAAATGGCTAACCAATGCCATAAGGAGCCTCTTCAGTGCCCAACTTCCTCTTGAAGTAATTGGTGCTGCCAGGAGCAGATGGGTCTTATTGTTGTGAAAAGTCCAGAGTTCTTAAAACATTGTAAATGTCATATTCTGAAGGTCTCGAAGGTTTCTGAAAGATCTGAAGAATTCCTATCTTACTAAAATATATCTTTATATATCTAGTAAAGCTAACTAACATGACTAGAAGCTTGACTATTATAGATGATTATCTACAACCTATATTTCTCAATTATACATTTTAAAATGAGCTGTACAAACACAATACACATATAACAAAATTGACCTAAAATTCATATCAATAAACATCCATACTATTGAAATTAGTCATCTCTATATATCATATCCCTCTTTAAATGTAAAGAAACACTTACAAATAATATTTTTAGTTTTCTCTAAACTGCTTCCTACTTTTGATTGGGTGAAATAATTTTTGGGTGTTCATGGAGACCATTTGGGTAGACTTGGACCATTAAACCACATTAATCTGGAAGGATTCTACAGATTCTCATCCTTTTTGGAAACAAAAGAAGAATCTCTTTTCCAAAGCAACAAATCCTTAGATCCAAATTCTAAAGTCATGATTCCTTTAAAATACCTATACTGCTTTGTCTTAGCAGCCCATACAATGAAATGTCTCTCTGTGCTTAGCTCATTCACCATCAAAAAATTCGATTAAAGCACAATAATATACATAATCTACATAATTTAGACTCTGTGTATTTTCCATCTTTCTGTGGTTTATTTTTCTTACTCTGTTACTTTTTCTGCAAGATTTATTATCTTTACCCCTTTAATGTATGGCTGTCTGTACTCTTTTATATTACATTTACTGTCTCTTTACTCTTTTTCTTCTTTCTCCCAAGCCTACATACATTTTTTTTTTAATACACTGTGACTTCTTTAGAGTTCTTCCAAGTCTGAATCTGTCCTATTGTGAATCTGTCCTAGAGGGCTTTTGTTGTTGTTGTTTTTGAGACAGGGTTTCTCTGTAGCATAGGAGTCTGTCCTGGAACTAGCTCTTATAGACCAGGCCTTCTTGGAACTCACAGAGCTTTTAAAATGGTAAGCAGCTGGGTTACAGTAGTCCTTGGTGCTGGCTCCATCCCTCTCTTCTTTTCAAAATGGCAGAGGTACCATTACTTCCAGCTCTGGGACCACAAGATAAGAGCAGTACTCACCACCTTAACTCTGAGAAGGAGCATGCAACACATAAACCCTTTTTATCTGAGTAAAAGCTAAATCTGCCATGCAGCACACTGTGTGGCCTGGAAATATCTCTATGTATGATAGTAGGAATCTGCCATGCTCTCCTGCTCATGCATGCCTAGTAGACCTGATTTTGCTCCCATTTTGAAACTGTACTCTTTTTTTGCTACTGCTGAATCAGGAAGACCTCTCTTAAAGGACCACTACAAACAGAGCCAGAACCTGCGTTAAACTCTGTTTTTCGTTTCTAGAATTACTTTTCCAACATTCTCAGGTTTTTATGTGGATTTAACTGGCAAATGTTGGAGCACTAATTTGTTGTAAATGGCTATTTGTTTGTTTCCCAGTCACCGAGACTCGTGATATGATCACACAGAAACTATGTTGTTTGCAATACTGTTTGGCCAATAGCTTAAGCATCCATTGAGGTAGCTCATATCTTAAATTAACCCATTTCTATTATTTTATACTTTACTACAAGGCTCATGATTTACTCAGAGGGTTATTGCATGTCTGTCCCTGGGGGAGGCTACCTGGCTTCTCTCTGACTTTGACTACTCTCTCTATGTATATATATCTTCCAGCCTGGCTATATTAAGCCATTGGCTGAACACACATTCTTTATTAAACAATAAAAGCAACACATATACAGAAAGATTTTCCAAACCACATAAACAGTTAATAAGCACATATAACATATTTTTCTTCTGAGGCTGGTATTAACTCATTCAAGGTGATGTTCTTATAATTCCCTCCACTTAGTTGCAAATTTCATGATTATTTTACATCTGAGTAATATTCCATTGTGTCACTATACCATGTTTTCCTTAGCCATTCATTTGTTAATGTACATCTAGGCAGTTTTCTAATTCTGCATTTATAAGTAGATCAGCAATAAATATGTTTGAGCAAGTGTCTTTGTAGTAGGATGCAGATACCATTGGGTATTTGCCAAGAGTATTATGGCTGGATCTTTAGGTAGATTTTTGTTTTTAGATTCATAAGGATTTGCCACACTGATTTCCACAGTAGTGGTACAAGTTGGTATTCTTACCTGTTCATATATTTTAAATGGCACACAATATTACCAACTGTTTCTTTTTTACAGTTAAGATTTGCACATTTTCTTATATTTTCATGCTTACTTATGGTATTATTTCTTTCCACCTGAAGGATTTCTCCATCATTTCTGAAAACATTTCATTGGCATGGGATGTTAGGTTGGATGTACCTTCTATCCAACCACTTAAAGAAGAGATTTAAACTTTCTTGTGACAAATACAAAAGACAAACCATTTAAAGAAAGATTTATTTTTCTCATGCTTTCAAAGTGTTAGTCCATTGTAGCTTGCTGCATTAGTTCTGAGTTTATGGAGAATCACTAATACGGAGCATTCATCTTATTGCATTTGAGGAGAGAGGAATAAGTGAGTGTGTCTGCCCGACCGTGTTTTGGTTATTATTGTTGTTTGTAAGACTTATAATGACTTTTTCTATTTTATTAGAGGTTATAGATAAATTTACATGTTTTTATTTGATCTTGATTTAACTTTGGTTAAGTGGTGCATATAACACAGAAATCATCCATTTCTTTTAGAATATCCAGTTTTGTGGAGTATGGGTTTTGAAACTATGTCTTTATGATTCTCAGAGCTTCCTTGGTCCCTGTTGTTACGACCCCCTTTCCATTTCTGATTTTATTAGTGTGGATATTGTCTCTTCTTCTTTTAGGTAATCTAAATAAGGGTTTGTCTATCTTGATTTTCTCAAAAAACGAACTATTTTTTTTTTCACTGATTCTTTGTATTTTTCTCTGTTGTGGGAAGGTGTATAGCTAGCAACTACCTGCCTACTGGGGCATGGCCTCATAGACTATTTACCTGGATGCAGAAGTGCATCAGGCCCCTTTTCCTCTCTGCTTTCCCTTGGGCCCTATTTGTTGTTCGGTTTGCTTTGGGATCTGATCTACATCCATTGTTCAAGCAGAGAATCCTGACTTTGACTTTGTAAGTTTTACCTTTCAATAAACATCGATCTATTTCTTAGTTCTGAGCTACTGTGTGATTCCTTTTTTTTTTATAAGTGTCCAAGCTCTTTACCTTAAGTTCTCTTTGTTTCTATTTCACTGATTTCCGCTCTCAGTTTGATAATTTCTTGCCACCTATTCCTCTTGGAAGTATTTGCTTCTTCTTTTTGTTCTAGAAATCTCTGGTGTGCTGTTAAGTTGCTATTATGAGATTTTTACAATGCTTTTATGTAGGCATTTGATGGTGTGAACTTTGCTCTTAGCATCACCTTCAATATGATCCATAAGTTTGAGTATGTGTTGTCATTTTCATTGAATTCTAGGAAGCCTTTAGTTTCTATATTCCTACCTAGACCCATTCTTCATTTAGTTGAGAGTTGTTCAGTGTCCATAAGTTTGTAAGCTTACTGTCCTTCTTGTTGTTGATACCCAGGTTTATTTCACGGTGATCTGATAGGATTCTTGTATCTTTTGAGATTTGATTTTTGTTTCAGTATGTAATCAATTTTTAAGTTCCTTGAGTTGCTAAGAAGAATGTATATTATTTTGTGTTTGATTGAAACATTCTGGTAATATCTGTTAGGTCCATTCGGTGTATAAGATATGCTAACTGCAGTCTTTTTCTGTTTAGCTTTTGTCTGGATGGCCTGTCCATTAGTGACAATGGGGTATTGAAGTCTCTCACTATCAGTGTGTATGAGTCAATGTATATTTTAAATTAGTAGTGTCTCTTTTATAACAGTGTGTTTGCTTTTGGGAGGGACATAGGTATAAAGAATTAAATAGTTATTTTTTGATTTTTTTGCTTTGATGAATATATAGCATACTTTCCCATTGCTTTTAATTAATTTTGGTTTGAAGTCTATTTTGTTAGATATTTAAATGGTTATACTAGCTTGCTTTTTAGGTCCATTTGCCTGGAATATCTTTTTCCAACACTTTACCATGAAATAATATCTGTCCTAAATGTTGAGGTGTGCTTCTTGGATGAAACAGAAGAATATATCATGCTTTTACATTCTGTCTGTTAATCTGTGTATGGTGGTTTCAAAGATAATGGCCACCAAAGGGAATAGCACTATTAGGAGGTATGACATTATTGGAGTAGGTGTCGTTTGGTTGGAGGAAGTGTGTCACTATGGGGCGTAGGCTTTGATGACATTTTCTTAAGCTTCACTTCGTGTGACAGTCAATTTTCTGTTGCCTGCAAGATTTAACACTCTCAGCTCAGCAGCACATCTGCCTGCATGCTGCCATGCTCTCCTCCATGATCATAATTGACTGAACCTCATAAACTCTAAGAGAGTAACTCTCAATTAAATGTTATCTCTATAAGAGTTGCCATGGCCATGGTGAATGAGTGAAAACACTAAGACAGAAGTTAGTACCAGGAGTCGGGGGGTAGCTGTGAAAAACCTGACCATGTGTTTGTTTGGAGAAATTTGCACTTTAGTACATTGGGTTTGAAAAGAAGTAGAATGCTTTAAACACTGCTTAATGAGGCATACTAAGAGGAACATGGATGGCAATAGTCCTTATAATGATTGAAATGTTGGGAGCTTGCTATAGAGGTTTCAGAGAAGAACTTTAGTATGTTGCCTACAAATCAATGATTTCTGTGATACATTGGTGAAGAAAATGACCCCCTTTGCCCTTATCTGAAGAGTCTGTCTGGGATTAGGGTGAAGAGTTTTGGATTAATTCCCATGGCAGAAAAAAAAAAACTCAAAACATCCTAGTATAGACTCTGCCTTGTGATTTTTAGTGGTAACTCAAATGAAGGAGTATTATGAAAAAGATTAAACTGAGCAGGATAAGTTACAAAATGTAAATTGGGAGAAGAAAAAGAGCACCAGGATGTAGAATGGGGCAAAATATTATCTTCAAGGAGATAAATTTAGTAATAAATGAAATAAAGGGAGTTGTGATCTCAGAGCAAGATTCTACAGCAGCTAAGTTTCCAACTTGTGGAATGGAATTAAACAAAAATTCAAAGCCAAGTGTGCTAGTACACTCCCTTAATCTCAGTACTGGGAAGGCAGAGGCTGGAGCATCTCTGAGACAGAGGTCAGCCTGATCTAAAGATCAAGTTCAAGGATAGCCAAAGTGAGGCAATAAAGGAAAACAGAAAGCTTGTGAAGATGCAGTTAGTCAAGGTGGACATGTTCCAACTCAAGTAAGCAGCAGAATTTGGCAGCTTTGTCCTTGTGGTTCTGGCTTTAGAGTTAAGGATAGAGGAAACAGATTACAAAAGTGACCTCCGTGCCTAAGGACAGTTTCTGAGGTCAGGCATATATCAGGGGTGTTTCCTTCAACTATTCTCTCACACACACCTTGGCTTTCTTTGAAGGATTTATATAGTTCCTCCAATTGTTTGTGCTTTACTGAATTTCTTTAAGATATTCATTCATTTCCTCCTTAAGAATCCTCTATAATCTACATCTATCTAGTTGGTTTTATGGTATTTTTCTTATGCTTCAGATATGTTGGAATATTCAGGGCCTGCTATGGTAAGATAGTTTGAATCTGGAAGTTACTGTGTTCTGATGTTGGCCTCTAAGCATCTGGGTTTGGGTTAATTATACTTCTAGGTATTGATATCTGGGTTTGTCTTCATTGAGAGGGTGTTTTTTCCCTTGATTTCAGATTTTTCTTTGGATTTTTAGTATGTTGACTGTTGCCTGTTTTAATGGCCTGCTCAGTTGATTTTTTAATTTAATTTAATTATTATTTTATGTTCATTGGTATGAAGGTCAGATGCTCTAGAACTGGAGTTACAGACAGTTGTGAGCTGCCATGTGGGTGCTGGGAATTGAACTCAGGACCTCTGGAAGAGCAGTCTGTGCTCTTAAGACACTGAGCCATCTCTCCAGCCCCTCAGATGATTTTCCCCCCACTGGAAATGCTTTCTGGTGTTGGAGACTGCAGGAAGAGGAGGCTGGAAGAGGGTGGTCTATTGCAATGTTAGGAGTGACCTGAGAATTGGATGTGTAATCACACAGAGTGTTGGGGAATATCCAGGGATAGTCCACCTGGTCTTCTGGCAGGAAATGCCTATTCTTTTCTAATATGTTTAAAAGATTATTTATATTGCTCTGTTTCCCAGTTATTAATTGATTTTATTCTAGAGTGCTCACTTTGCTGCTACACCTATTTTCTGAAATTTAATTTACTTTTAGATTATCATGCTATGATTTCACAAAACCCAAATATCTACAATACTACACATATTTTATTCTTTTATTGTAGTTTATAATACATGCACTTTTCTTGCTACTAACTCCACCAGCTATATCTAGAAATACATTTCTGATAAAGAGAAAAAAAGAAGTCAGTCATGAAGCAATACAAAATGCTTAAAATGAACTATGGTGAGTTCTCTTTTTTGGAGACCTTGCTTGCTTGAGATGGACTGCAGACATTGATAAACTTGCTTAGGTTCTTATTAATAAAAACATATTGCTGTCTGTTTTTTGATAAGATTTTGATTAATATGATCTCTTTAGTATTCAGTTCTCACCCAAGTTCTAGCCTTTCAGGTAATTCCTCATCTCCATTCCCATATGTTTCTGATTTGTATATCTCATCATTTGACTTCATTTTCCATATATTTATCCTACCCTGCCCTCTAAAAACAGAGTTTTCTGTCTAAGCGCTACTTCCTTTTCCATTTCATTTTCTGACTAATGTCTACCCCTCCTACTTGCTTCACATTAAGATGCCCCTGAAAAGGTAGCTTTCTTATTGTTTCCATGACAATTTAGGGCATGTTCTATCCTCCTTCTCCTAAGTACCTCTCACTGAGACTTTTCTCAGCAGAATGGACTTCTGTTGCACCTCCTTCTTTTCTTTAGGTCAAGTTTGAGCCATTTCCTCCCATTCCTTGCAGAGGGTTTAGAGCTTGAGTTACTGATGCATTTCTTTCATCTGATGCTAATGTATGGACGCCTTATTTTTTTAAAAAAACTTTAAAGAGTATAACATTGTGAAATCTCGCCAGGTGACAACTAAACTTTGTTTTATGTCTTGTTGTCAATCACCTTACTTTGTATGCTTTGTAGACAATTACTGCACGGCATTTTGGTTCTTTGGATCTGTTCAGTATGCTTTTGTACATCAGTTCTGCCCCAGAAGTCAATCATATTCTTAGAGGCCTATAAAGGGATCCTTTGATCACATCAGAAAGATAGAAAAGAGAAGTGAAATCAATATTCTATTTTCTTGTCTTCTTCTGCTCTCTCTCTCTCTCTCTCTCTCTCTCTCTCTCTCTCTCTCTCTCTTTGGTTTTTAGAGACAGGGTTTCTCTGTGGCTTTGGAGCCTGTCCTGGAATGAGCTCTGTAGACCAGGCTGGTCTCGAACTCACAGAGATCTGCCTGCCTCTGCCTCTCGAGTGCTGGAATGAAGATTTTTTTCTTCTTTTAGTAAAACTTCTGTGGTTTTCTTGCTTTTGTTCCATTTAATTATACAGAGATTCCAGAAAAGTCTTTCATATCTACTTACCTATAGGATTATTTTACTTATTTTTTGTTACATAATGCATTCCATCAGCATTGAATTTTGTTGTTCTTTATCGTTTATGATGTATATAAGCTTATACCTTTGTCTTGGTAATTCAGTAATCTCAGCAACCAGAATGACTTCTAAGAATAAATACGAAAGTTCCCAAACCTACTGTTGCATTGCCAACATCTATACAACTTAATATCTCATTCCATTGTTTTTTTTTGTGTGTTTTTTTTTTGATATTTTGAGGCAGTGTTTCTCAACGTAGCTCTGTCTGTTCTGAAACTCACTTTGCTAACAAGAGTGGTCCCATATTCACAGTAATCCTGCCTTTGCCTCCTAAGTACTGGGATCAAAGGTGTGCACTGCCACAACCTGGCTCTACCTTAGTTTTTTGTTTTCTGATTCTTTCACATCCTTTCTGCTCTAACCCTTGCTGTGTTTGGTCACTGAACTTGTTAAGCATATTTGAGTTCACTGCCTTTATGATTGACTGCTTTTCTTCTCTTATCTGTAACATAAATCTCTTAACTAGAACCATATAATCTTTAAATTTCATGTCAAATAGTACTCCATCATTTGTGCATTCTCTAATCCTGCTAAGTACAGAAGTATTTGTATAAACACTGCCTGCAATTTTGCCTTGCCTTTTTATCTTCGTAGTAGCCACATAATATTACATAAAACCTTTTCTGTTGTATAATTGTTCGCCTTCCTAAGAAGAGTGTTCTGTAAATGGCAAACAAATATCTGTTGTATTCTTCACAATATATCCTCAATTTAAACTGTTGTTTGACATACAGACATTTAAAAACTTTGACAGAAAGATAATTTTAGCTTGCTTGTTTTTATATTTATGCTATTTAACATGTCTATTAATTCATCAACTAGGCTGATACAATTTTATACTCTTATTTTCTTAACCCCTCAGTCCCAGGGCATTTTTAACATTTTTTTTCTAGCTCAAGGCATTTTAAATGGTCTAATAAATTCCTATATAATCACTTCATCTCTGTGGTGGTTTGAATTTATTTGACCCCCATAGATTCTTAGGAAGTTGAGTGTAAGGTGCTGTGGCCTTGCTGGAAGAAGTGTGTTACTGTGGGGGCCAGCTTTGAGGTCTCATATACTCAAACTACCCCAGTGTGGGATTCAGTTCACCTCCTGTAGTCTGAGGATCAAAATGGGAGCACTTAACTCCTTCTCTAGAACCATGTCTTCTTGAGTGTTGCAATGTTTCACAATGATGAATATGGACTAATGGTTATTGTATCTCTCCACAGTAAGAAACCCCTAAGAGAATCTCCAAACACTGTGCAAGAATTTCTGACGTGTGTGTGTGTGTGTGTGTGTGTGTGTGTGTGTGTGTGTGAGCACTTCTGCCTCTCCAGTGCTGGAATTACAGTTGCTGTTCTGTATACTCCTGAAAATATTTCATCTCAGAAACAATGTGTCTACTCTGCTTAAAAAAATAAACACTGCCATGATTATACACAAAACAAATTATGAACATTGTTACACAATCTTTCATAGTTGGGGTATTGTCTATATTTCAAATCTAATATTGTATTTCTAAATAATGAATGGCAGGTATAACATGAGTATATTCATTAAAACTAGGCTGCATAATCTGGATGTGATTGCAAATGTCTTTAATCCATTACTCTGGAAGAAGAGGCAAACAGAACTCTGTGAATTCCAGACCAGCCAGGGCTATATAATGAGACCCTATCTATGGAATGCTGAGAGCAGGAAAATATGCGTCTTCATGAAAAAGCCCACCAATTGGTTATCCAATACCAAAATGTCAACCGTAAAAGCATATCTACAAATAATATTATACAGATTGAGTAATTTTCATTACGAAAAAGAGGCTATGAATTTGAAAGGGGACACATAGAAAGCATTGGAATGGAGAAAGGAAGGGGGAAAGTCATCACTATGTTTTAATATCACTAAATTAAAAAAATATTAACATAAAAACAATCAAAACTCTGTAAGTCTCCCTTTAAATATTTATTTAATTTTTATTTTAATAATGCTAAAGCTATTTTCTCCTCTCTGTTTCTGAAATACTGCATTTATGTTCAATATTTACAGACATACTACAATTGCTCTTGCATTAAGGATGGCCTGACAACTTCAGATTCCGATGGTCATTTTATTGATGGCACTTCTGGAAAATGTAGTACCAAATGTGACTCATTACCCTTGTTTTTTGCTTTTTTCTTTTCTTCCATTGTTTTTGCTAATTTGTCTAGTGTATCTATCACCTTGTCTATTTTCCAGTAAGTATGTAATTTTCTTGATTTTTATTTACTTAATACAAAAAAGGATATATTTAGAAACAGTTCAGATTATTAAATGAAATGATATCTTGTGATTTATAGCTGTAAATATAAAGATAAAATATTTATATTGCTAAAATTCCTGTGTAGGTATAATTTTTCTTTTTAATTCTTTTATTATTTGCCTAATATATAAATGTTACAATTGGTCTCAAATTAATCTCAAAATAAGTGCAAAGCTTTGGAATTTCACCTATTACTTTCAAATTTTGTAGAAAATATAGTTATCTGTTCACCAGTAACAAACTAAACTTACATTTATTTTGTTTAACACAAATGAAAAATCCATAAACAGGAAATTTTCAATTGTAACCTATTTTAGTGTAAAGTTCCTTCACTGGTCTAAGTATTTAATCCAGTTCTACATTAAAATCCTGACTATGAGGAAACATTAGAGTCATCCACAGAAGAACACAGTAACTTTTACAATTTTAACTTATTATTCTAAATTGAGCCCACATTTTCATTCATGTGTTCTTCCAGAATAGTTTAAGTTTACCTAACATTGATTTTTATTCTAGGAGCAGATTAAAAAGGCATATTTTGAAACTTTTTCTTGTAAAAAAGAGGTTAACAACTGTATTTGAATCCTAACTGTCATGTAAGAGCTGAATAACAAAATAACAAAAATATAGCTTGTTTCAGGCATGATTTCAATTAGCTGTGGAGTTAAGGTAGAGACAGAAATGTGTAGACTATCCTAACAAGTGTATGGTTCTGATGGAAGAAAAGGCCTGATGGAGAATAAGAAGGAGCTAGAGGGGAGGAAAAATGGGGGTGGGTTTGATCAAAACTCATTACATGAAGAGTGGAATTCCCTATAAAAGAAAAGCAAAATTGATAAGATACATGTTGTTTTATTTTTTCTATGTAGTTCCATCATTTTGCTTTCTTTTCTGAACAAGGTCTTCTTATATAACCTAAGCTACCCTCAAACACATAATCCTCTGTTTCTGCCACTTTCTTGATGGGCTTTGCAATAAGATAGACATCTTTTAGGTAGATTGAAGAGAGTAAGGATAATGGAGCTAAAAGAGGAAATAGTCAAAAAGAAAATGAGAGTGTAATGATAATGTTTATAGAAAATATGATCGAGCATATTCAGGAAGTACTTACCTTTCTAAATATTAGACTAGGGTTATAGAGTCATATTCAGACTTTCCATTTGCGCATCTAAAAGAATGATAGTTCTAATAACTAATGTTTAAAATCAGACAAAGATAAAATGTAAAATAAGCCATGCTTGAATTGATAAAAAACCTCAGTGTGTATAGAAACTTTTTTACCATGTCTGAGGACCTGTATTCAATCCTTCAAATTCACATGGCAGAAAAAAAAATAACAGTTCTTGAAAATTTTCCTTTGACTCCTGAAGCATCTCCTCTCTAAACCCCTCTTGTGTATGCACACACATATACACAGAAATTTTTAGAAAATTACGAGTATGACTTCTTTGAAGATGGTTTGAATTATACAAGCCAAATGTCTTTTTCAGCCCTCTCCCAAGGTCCCCATGCTCCCAATTTACTCAGGAGATCTTGTCTTTTTCTACTTCCCATGTATATTAGATCTATATATGTCTCTCTTAGGGTCCTCATTATTGTCTAGGCTCTCTGGGATTGTGATTTGTGGGCTGGTTTTCTTTGCATTATGTTTAAAAACCATTTGTGAGTAAGTACACATGATAGTCTTTCTGGATCTGGGTTACCTCACTCAAAATGACATTTTCTTGATCAATCCATTTGCTTGCAAAATTCAAGATATCGTTATTTTTTCTATTGTATAGTACTCCATTGTGTTAATGTACCACATTTTCCTTATCCATTATTCGGTTGCGGGGCATTTAGGTTGTTTCCAGGTTTTGGCAATGACAGACAATGCTGCTATGAACATAGTTGAGCACATGTCTTTGTGGCACAATTGAGCATCCTTTGGATATTTACCCAAAAGTGATATTACTGATTCTTGAGAAAGATAGTTTCCTAATTTTCTGAGAAATTGCCACACTGACATCCAAAGAGGCTGTACCAGCTTGCATTCCCACCAGTAATGCAGGAGTGTTCTCTTTACCCCACAACCTCCCCAGTATAAGGTGTCATCAGTGTTTTTTATCTTGGCCATTCTTACAGGTGTAAGATGGAATCTCAGAGTTGTTTTGATTTTCATTTCTCTGATGACTACAGATGTTGAATATTTCCTTAAACATATTTCAGCCATTTTAGATTCCCCCATTGAGAGTTCTCCTTTTAGGTCTGTACTCCATTTCTTTTATTGGATTGTTTGTTCTTTTGATAAGCAATTTCTTTGAGTTCTTTGTATATTTTGGAGATCAGACCTCTGCCTGTTGTGGGGTTAGTGAAGATCTTTTCCCATTCTGTAGGTTGTCATTTTGTCTTGTTTACCGTGTTCTTTGCTTTAAAATCTTTTCAGTTCCAGGAAGTCCCATTTATTAATTATTTCTCTCAGTGTCTGTGATACTGGGGTTATATTTAGGAAGTGGTCTTCTGTGCCAATGTGCTCAAGTGTACTTTCCAATGTTTCTTCTGTGAAGTTCAGTGTGGCTGGCTTTATATTTAGGTCTTTGG
Source organism: Microtus oregoni (assembly GCF_018167655.1). NCBI lineage: Eukaryota > Metazoa > Chordata > Mammalia > Rodentia > Cricetidae > Microtus > Microtus oregoni. The sequence goes on from NW_024543097.1 coordinate 19,129,216, forward strand.
TCCATTTGGACTTGAGTTTTGTGTGTCGTGATAGATATTAATATATTTTCATTCTTCTATATGTTGATTTCCAGTTATGCCAGCACCATTTAAAAATATGCTTTTTTTTCCACTTGATATTTTTTTTGCTTCTTTGTAAAAAATCAGGTGTTTGAAGGTGTGTTTGAAGATCTAATCCAGATCTTCAATTAGGTTCCATTGGTCCTCTTGTCTGTTTTTATGCCAATACCAGGCTGTTTTCTGTACTGTAGCACTGTGGTAGAGTTTGAAGTCAGTGATTGTGATGCTTCCAGAAGTTCTTTTATTGTACAGAATTGTTCCTACTATCCTGGGTTTTTTTTTGCTTTTCTTATATTTTTGGTTGTGAGCCTAGCCTTTAATGGCTGAGCCATCTCTCCAGCCCAGTTTTTTTTTTTTTTTTTTTTTTTTTTTTTTTGCTTTTCTATATGAAGTTGAGTACTGTTTTGATGTCTGTGAAGAGTTTTTGCTAGGATTTTGATGGGCATTGCATTGTTAATTCTACCTACACAAGAGCATGAGAGATCTTTCTACTTCCTGGTGTTTTCTTCAATTTATTTCTTCAAAGATTTAAAATTCTTGTCATACAAGTCTTCCACTTGTTTGGTTAGAATTACTCCAAGATATTTTATGCTATTTGTGGCTATTGTGAAGGGTGATGGTTCTCTGATTTTTTTCTCAGCTCATTTATCATCTATGTACAGGAGGGCTATGGATTTTTTTTGAGCTAATATTGCATCCTGCTACATTACTGAAAGTGTTTATGAGTTGTAGTAGTTCCTTGGTATAATTTTTGGGGTTTCTAATGTAAACTATCATATCACCAGCAAATAGTGAGAGTTTGACTTCTTTTCCGAATTGCATCCCATTGATCTCCTTTTGGTATCTTATTGCTCTAGCTCAGACCTCAAGAACTATATTGAATAGATTTGGAGAGAGTGGAAAATCTTGTCTTGTTCATGATTTCAGTGGGATTGCTAGGAATTTCTCTCCATTTAGTTTGATTGTTGCTGTTGACTTACTATATATTGCTTTTATTATGTTTAGCTATGTTCCTTTTATACCTGCTCTCTCCAAGACCTTTTTCATGAAGGGATGTTGCATTTTGTCGAAAACTTTTTCAGCATCTAATGAGATAATCATGTGGTTTTTATTTTTGAGTTTTTTTTATATGAATTACACTGACAGATTTTCATGTGGTGAACCATTCCTGAATCTCTGGGATGAAACTGACTTGATCATGGTGGATTATGGTTCTGATGTGTTCTTGGATTTGCTTTGCCAGTATTTTATTTACTATTTTTGCATCAATTTTCATAAGTGAGATTGGTCTGTACTTCTCTTTCTTAGTAATGTCTTTATGTAGTTTGGGTATTGGGGTAATTGTAGCCTTAAAAGGAGTTTGGCAGTCTTCCTACTGTTTCTATTGTTTGGAATAATTTGAGAAGTGTTTCTATTTATTCTTTGAAAATCTTGTAGAATTCTGAGCTGAAAACATCTGATCCTGTATATTTTTTTTTTTTGGTTGGGAGACTTTTGATGATTGTTTCTATTTCTTCAGCAGTTGTAGGTCTGTTTAATTTGCTTATCTGGTCTTGATTTAATTTTGGTATGTGTTATTTATCCAGAAATGTGTCCATTTACTTTATTTTCCAATTTTGTTGAGTATGGATTTTTGAAACATGACCCGATGATTCTCTGTATTTCCTCTATGTTTCTTGTTATACCCCATTTTTATTTCTGATTTTGTTAATTTGGATATTTTCTCTCTGCCTTTTGATTAGCGTGGAAAGAGGTTTGTCTATTTTGTTGATCTTCTCAAAGAACCAACTCTTTCTCTCATTGATTCTTTGTATTATTTTCTTTGTTTCTATTTTGTTGATTTCAGCTCTCAATTTGGTTATTTCCTGATGTCTAGTGTCTTGTTGACTTTCCTTCTTTTTGTTCTAATTTTCAAATGTTCTGTTAATTCATTAGTAGGATTTTCCCAGCTGCTTTATGTAGGCATTTAATGCTATGAACTTTCCTCTTAACACTGCTTTCATTGTATCCTATAAATTTGGGTATTTTGTGTGGTCATTTTCATTGTATTTTAAGAAGCCTTCAATTTCTCCCTTTATTTCTTCCGTGACCCATTGATGATTCAGGTGAGTATAGTTTAATTTCCATGTGTTTGTGGGCTTTCTGACATTAGTATTGCTGTTGAATTCCAGTTTTAAGCCATGGTGATCTGATAAGATACATGGGGTAATTTCAATTTTTTTGTATATGTTGAGGTTTGTTTTGGTACTGATATCTGGTCAGTTTTTGAAAAGGTTTCATGAGGTGCTGAGAAAGTATATTTTTTTATGTTTGGATGGAATATTCTATAGATGTCTGTTAAGTCCATCTGAATCATAACATCTATTAGTTTCCTTATTTCTCTGTTAATTTTTTTGTCAGACTGGCCTGTCAAGTGGTGAGAGGGGAGTGTTGAAGTCTCCCCCTGTTATTAGTGTGTAGGGATTAATATATGATTTAAGCTTTAGAAGTGTTTATTTTATGTATGAGGGTGACCTTGTTTTTGAGCGATAGGTCCTCAGTATTGAGATTTCCTCTTGATGGATTTTTCCTGTGAATAATATGAAATGTCCTTCTTTGCTTATTTTGATTGATTTTAGTCTGAAGTTTATTTTGTTAGCTATTAGGAGAGCTACACCAACTAGTTTCTTAGATCTATTTGATTAGAATGTTTTTCCCAACCATTTACTCCAAGGCAACATCTGTCTTTGAGGTAGAGATGTGTTTCTTGTATGCAGCAGAAAGATGGATTCTGTTTTTGTATCCAATCTGTTAGCCTGTGCCTTTTTTATAGTTCAGTTGAGTCCATTTATATTAAGGGATATTAATGACCAGTGTTTGCTATCTCCTGTTAATTTAGTTTTCATTGTTGGTGATGTTACTTTGTGCGTTTATCCCTTCTTTGGGATTTGCTGCTATGAAACCATCAATTGTGTGTGATTTTGTTGATATAGTCAACATCTTTGGGATGGAGTTTTCCTTCTAGTATTTTGTGTAGGGCTGGGTTTGTGGCTAGGTATTGGTTAAATCTGGTTTTGTCATGGAATATCTTGCTTTGTCCTTCTATGGTAATTGAAAGTTTTGCGGGGTATAGTAGTCTGTGCTGGGATCCATGGCCTCTTAATGTCTGCATAATGCTTGTCCACGACCTTCTGGCTTGACCTTCTAGCTTTCATTGTATCCAATGAAAAGTCAGGTGTAATTCTGATAGGTCTGCCATTATATGTTACTTGGCTTTTTTCCTTTGCAGCTCTTAATATTCTTTTTTTATTCTGTATGTTTAGTGTTTTGATTATTATGTGGTGAGTGGAATTCTTTTTTTTTTTTGATCCAGTTAGTTTGGTGTTCTGTAAGCTTCTTTTATCTGCATAGGCATATCTTTCTTTAGGTTGGGAAAGCTTTCTTCTATGATTTTGTTAAATATATTTCTGTGCTTTTGAGTTGAACTTCTCCTTCTTCTATACCTATTATTCTTTGGTTTGGCCTTCTCATGGTATCCCATATTTCCTGGATATTTTGGGTCAAGCTTTCATTAGATTTAATGTTTTCTTTGACTGACAAGTCTATTTCCTCTATTATATCTTCAGCAATTTGTAGTGATGAGGCAAGCAGGCCTGCTTTTTGTCCCACCAGCTCCTGCACTGCTAGCTTTACACCTGAAATAACAACACACAAATTGTATTCATTTAAACACTACCTGGCCCATTATATCTAGCTTCTTCTTGGCTTCTCATATCTTGCTTTAACCTGTATTTAGTAATCTGTGTATCACCATGGGGTCGTGTCTTACTGTGAAGATTCTAACCCATGTCCATCTCGAGCCGGAGCTTCATGGCATCTTTCTTCCTCCCAGCATTCTGTACTGTCTTCCCTACCTACCTATGTTCTGACCTATCAGGCTAAGCAGTTTTCTTTATTAATTAACCAATGAAAGCAACAGATAGATAAAAGACACTCCTACATCAGCAATTGAGATTCTCTCTTCCATCTCTTGTATTCTGTTGTCCATGTTTCCATTTGTGGTTCCTGACCATTTTCTCGTGATTTCTGTTTCTATAAATCCCTTGGCTTATGTTTTCTTTATTGTTTCTGTTTCAGTTTTCAAATCTTGAATAGTTTCTTTCATATGTTTGATTGCTTTTTCTTGGTTTTCTTTAGGGATTGCTGATGTCTTTCAATTGTTTTTTGTCTTTTCATCCATGGATGAATTTGATAGAATTTCCCATTTACTTTTTAAGTGTTTCAAACATTCTCCTGAAGTTATTTTTAGATCATTGTCTTCTGCTTCATCTACATTTGGTTGTTCAAGCCTTGTTGTTGTAGGGTATTTAGGTTTTACTGGTGTCACGTTGCTCTTTGTGGTGTTGCATGTTTTCTTACCTTTTCTATTCATCTTTTCCTCTAATAGGTATGGTTGGGGCTGTCTGTGATTCTTCTGATTTACCTTCTAGGTGCCAGTGAATCCAAGGCTCAGATGTTTGTCAGTGATGTGGTTCTAGTTATCCTGTTGGACACTTGGTATTCCTGGAGGTCGCTCAGCACTCCCTGGCTTTGCTTCTGCTCCTTTGGAGTTTGCTGTCTCAGGCTTGCTCTAGCCTATGTTGTTGGCTCAGACCTGTTTTTGGAAATCCATTTCTGCAGAGGTCCCTGGCTTGGCGGTTGTTCCCACAAAGGTTTCTAGTTCTGATCTACTCCCTCGAAGGTCCCAGACTTAGTTTTGTCCAGACCTTCAGAGGCCCTGGCTCAGGCCTTTTCCTTCAGAGGTCCCAGACTCATGGTTGGACCTTCAGAGATCTCTGGCTCCTGCCTACTCACTCAGAGGTCCCAGACTCAGGCTCAGACCTGCAGAGATCCTGGCTCAGGCCTAGTTCCTCAGAGGTCCTATACTCACACCCAAACCCACAGGTGTCCTGGTTTAGGTCTACTCCCTTGAAGGTCCCAGACTCATGACCAGACTGCAGTGGTCTCTGTCTCTGGCACACTTGCTCAGCCGTTGCTCCCCTGTACCTGCTTCTGTGGAGTTCGCTGTCAGGTCTCCTCTGGCCCAGGTTGCTGGCTCAGTTTTGTGTTTATAAATGTTCCTGGTCTGGATCTGCTCCCGCTCCTTTGGAGCTCACTTTCTCAGGCCCATTCTAGTCTAGGTAGCTCGTTCAGTCTTGCTCCCGTGGAGCTCATTGCCTCTGTATTCCAATTTATATTTAAAATTCTGAAATCTGGCAGGTGAGAGACCTGGCCGTAAACTGTACAATCATGGCCAACACACACCTTATTCTGTTCCCCCAAGACCCGCTCTGCCATCCAACCCCCACCCACCTCATCAACCTCCCTTTAGCTAGCCCTCACCCCAAACCCCAGCAGAGTACATAGGTACAAACATAGCCCACACCAGTTGGAAGAAAAGACGTCCTAGGCACAGATACAGCCCACATCAGCCAGAAGAATAGGAGGATATGCTGGATCTAGGTACACAAATGGCCAGAAACCTTAGCTGAGACAACCTTCCTGGACCTGAAGATCTACCAATCACCAGAACCCTTGGCCATTTCTGCCAAAAACTTAAAAAGGAAACAGATAATAAAAGGAATAAAACACCCACCCAACAAAGACAACACAAGAATTAACACCCATACATAAAGTCATCCCAAACGCAGATGCATAAATGCCAGTGTAAGAATACACACAACAACAGAAAGAGCAATACGGTGCCACCAGAAACCAGTGATCATACAACAGCAAGACCTGAACATTCCAGTGCAGCTGAAGCACAAGGAGACAAACTTAAAAATAACTTTATGAAGATGATAGAGGCCCTTAAAGAGGAAATAAAAAGTTCCATCAAAGTAATGCTGTAAAAGACAAACCAAAAATTGGAAGAAATCAATATATTCTATGAAGAAAGCAAGGAAATGCAAAGAGGTGAAGGAAATGTTTCAAGACTTAAAAATTTCAATAAAAGCAATAAAGAAAACACAAAATGAGGGAATTCTGGACATGGGACATGAAAAATCTGGTTAAGGAATTACAGATGCAAGAAAGCATCACCAATAAAATGCAAGAGATGGAAGAAATAACCTCACATGTTGAAGATACAATAGAGTAAATAGATTCATTAGTGAAAGAAACTGTTAAATCAAAAAAAAATCATATCACAAAACATCCAGGAAAATCTGGGATATCATGAAAATACCAAACCTAAGAATAATAGAGATAGAAGAAGGAGAAGAACACGAGCTCATATGCTCAGAAAATATATTTAACAAAATCATAGAAGAGCACTTTCCAACTTAAAGAAGGACATATCTCTAATGGTACAAGAAACTTACAGAAAATCAAATAAAGTGTGCTGAAAAAAGTCCCCTTTCCGCATAATAATTAAAACACTAAGTATACAGAATAAAGAAAGGGAAATAAGAGCTACAAAGGAGAAAGATCAAATAACATATAAAGACAATCCTTCAAGGAAGAAATAAAAAAAAATTAAAGAATTCCTAGAATTCCATGTGAATGAATGCCTAAACTTATGGGACACTGTGAAAGCAGTGCTAGGAGAAAAGTTCATAGCACTAAGTGCCTACAATGAGCAATTTATAAAAATCTTACACTAACAACTTAACAGAATACCCGAAAGCTCTATAACAAAAGGAAGTAAACTAACCTAGGAGGAATAGATGGCAGAAAATAATCAAATTCACAACTAAAATTAATAAAATAGTAACAAAGAAAACAATACAAAGAATCAAGAAAACAAAACTTGATTCTTTGAAAAAATCAACATGATAGATACTTATCCAAACTGACTATAGGCAGACATAGAATATTCAAATTAACAAAATAAAAACAAAAAGGGGAACATAACAGACACTGAGGAAATCCAGAGACTCTTTAGGTCATACTTCAAATGTCTGTATTTTTTAAAAATTGAAAATCTAAAATAAATAGACAATTTTCTTCATAGATTCCTCATATTGTAATTAAACCAAAACCAGATAAACAAATTAAATAGATATATAACCTCTAAAGAAATGGTTTCATTTATCAAAAGTCTCCAAACTAAAAAAAATTCCAGGGTCAGAAGGTTTCAATGCAGAATCCTACCAGACTTTCAAAGAATAATTAATACCAGCATTCCTCAAATTTTTCCACACAATAAAAACAAGGAAACATTATTAAATTCTTTTATAAGGCCAGTTACCCTGCTACCCAAACCACACAAAGATGTAACAAATAAAGGGAATGATAGACGAATCTCCCTCATGAACATTGATGCAACAAAATACTGGTGAAATGAACCAAGATAAAAATCAATCATTGGGACCTTAGGAGAGGATAGAAGGGGAGGGGAAAAGAAGGGTGGGGAGCAGAGAAAATATATAGCTCAATAAAGTCAATAAAATAATTTAAAAAAATTGTCAAGTATAATCAAGCAGGCTTTATCCCAGAGATGCAGCAATGAATACATGAAGATCTGTCAATGCAATTAACAAATTGTCAATGCATATAAAAACACTGAAAGGAAGAAAATCATGTTATCATCTTGTTAGATGCAGCACAGCACTTTGACAAAATCCAACACCATTCATGATACAAGTCCTGGAAAGAGTATGAATACAAGGGACATGACTAAACACAAGAAAGATAAGTTATTACAAGCCTATAGCCTACATCAAATTAAATGGAGAAAAACTCAAAGCAATTCCACTGAAATCAGCAACAAATTAAGGGTAAACACTCTCTCCATTCCTATTCATTACATTACTCAAATTTCTAGTTAGAGCAATAAGAAGAAATAAAGATCAAATGATTAAAATCAAAAAGGAAGAACTCAAATTTTGGTATTGCAGATGATATACCTAAATGATCCCAAAAATTCTACAGGAGGTCTTCTACACCTGAAGAAAACTTTCAGTGATGTGGCTTGAACAAGATTAACAAAAAACAAAAACAAAACAAAAAAATCAGTACCCTTCCTATATAAAAATGATAAATGGGCTGAGAAAGAAATTAGGGAAACAATACTCTTCATAATAGCCATAAAATATAAAATATATAAAATATAAAATATCTTGAGATTAACCAAACAAATAAGATCTTTGAAGAAAGAAATGGAGAAGATATTAGAAGATGGAAATATCTTCCATCCTCATGGACTGGTAGCATTAACATTGTAAAAATGGCAATGCTACCAAAAGTAATCCACTTATTCAATGAAATCCCCATCAAAATTCCAACATAATTCTTTACAGACCCTTAAAGAATAATATCCAACTTCATATGGAAAAACAAAAATCTCTAGATAGCCAAAGCAATACAATGTACAATAAAGGAACTTCCCAAGGGATTACCATCCCTGAATTTGACTCTACTGTAGAGCTATGATAATAAAAACCACATAATATTGGCATAAAAACAGACAGGCTGATCAAATGGAATCAAATCAAAGACCCAGAAGTAAACTAGACAACTATGAACATCTTATTTTTGACAAAGAAACAAAAATTTTACAATGGAAATAGGAAGACATCTTCAAAAATGGTGCTTGCATAGCTGGATGGTGGCATATAGAAGATTGCAAGTATATCCATAACTATCTTCTGGTACAAAACTCAAGTCCAAGTGGGTCAAAGTCCTGAACATAAATCCAGTTATACTGAAGCTGATAGATGAGAAAGTGAGAAGCATCCTTGAACACATTGTCTTGGAGGACAACTTCTGGAGTAGAATACCAGTAACACAGACGATAAGATCAAAAATTAAGCCAGTTTGGATGTTCACCTTCCTAGATATGGACGGAGGGGGGAGGACCTAGGACTTACCACAGGGCAGGGAACCCGGACTGCTCTGTGGACTGGAGAGGGAGGGGGAGAGGAGTGGGGGGAGGGGGAGAAGGGTGGGAGGAGGGGCGAAGGGTGGGAGGAGGGGGAGGGAAATGGGAGGCTGGGAGGAGGTGGAAACTTGTTTTTTGTTTATGTTTTTTTTTCTTCTTTTCTTAATAAAAAAAAAATAAAAAAAAATAAAAAAATGGGACCTCCTGAATCAGAAAATCTTATTTAATGTCACAGACACTGTCAATAGAACAAATAGCAGCCTACAGAATTGAAAAAGATTTTCAACACCACAACTGATGGAGGGCTGATCTCTGAAATATATGAAGAACTCAAGAAACCAGACATCAAAATATCAAATAATCCATTTAAAAATGGGTGCAAATTTAAAAAGAGAATTCTCAACAGAAAAATGTCCAACGGCTGAGATAAACTTATGGAATTGTTCACAATCTTTAGCTATCGAGGAAATGCAAATCAAAATGAGTCTGAGACAACATCTTACACCTGTCAGAATGGCTAAGATCCTAACCACTTCTGACAGCCTATGTTGGAGAGGACTTGGAATAAGGGAACACTCTTTCACTTCTGGTGGGAGTGCAAAGTTGTACAGCTATTTTGGAAGTCAGTATGGTGGTTTCTCAGAAAATTGAGCATCTATGTCTATGTCAAGACCCTGCTATACCAATCTTGGGAATATACCCAATTGTGCTCAATCATAACACAAAGACACTTGCTCAACTATGTTCATAGAAGTGTTATGTGTAATAACCAAACCTATAAACAAACTAGATGTGCCTTAACCAAAGAATGGGTAAAAAAATGTGGAACATTTACATAATGGAGTATTACTCAGTTGTAAGAAACAATGACATCCATGGAATCTTAAGGTGAACAGATAGAACTAGAAAATAACCATCCTGAGTGAGAGAACTCAGACCCATAATGACAAACATGGTATGTTCTGACTCATAGGTGGGCATTTGCTGTAAAGGATAATCATGTTACATATTCCACATCCCTAAAGAAGCTGTATAACAAAGCATACCCAAAAGTAGATGCATGGATTTCCCTGGGAATGGGAACTAGAAGAGATCTTCTGGGTAAACTGGGAAGAGGAGTGTTGTGTTATGTGTGTTTGGAGGGATCAAAACGTGAGGGATCAGGTTGGTGAGGTTAGTAGTGGGTCAGAGAGTGAGAGGAAAGAAAGAGTTGTCTGATGGTGGGAAATTTCACGGTTAGGAAGAAACCTGATACCATGGAAACTCCCAGTAATCCACAAGGACAACACCAGCTAAGATTTCTGTGCAGATGGTGCCTAAACTATCAATTATAGAGGGAACTATTTTTGGGTTTTTGTTTGTTTGTTTGTTTTCAAGACAGGGTTTTCTGTAGGGCCTGTCCCAAAACTAGTTCTTGTAGACCAGGCTGGCCTCAAACTCTGTCTGCCTGCTTCCTGAGTGTTGGGATTAAAGAAGTGTGCCACCACCAGCTGACAAGAGGGAACTTTTCTTTCCCCACTTCCCAGTACCAAATAACCATTCTGAGTCTAAACATTAATTATAAATATTTGGCCAATAGCTCATGCTTATTACTAGCTAGTTCCTACATTTTAAATTAACTCATTTTCCTTATTTACACTCTCTCATCTGTTTTGTACAGGTATATAGCATGGAACGTACATTTCCTGCTCCCTGAGTCTGGCTTGTGGCCCTGACTCAGCCCTTCTTCTTCCTGTCATTCTCAGTTTGACCCTCCCACCTATTTCTCTCCTATTCAACTATCAGACAGTCAGCTTCTTTATTAAACAAATGAGAGTAATACATATCCCCATTGTGCAGAAGTATTATTCTACAGCATGCCTGTAATAATTATACCTGTAATCAGATTGTTGTCAACCCTAATTATCATCAGAGAGCTTTCATCAAATAATAGGTGGGAACAGATGATGCAGAGATCCATAGCCAAGCACTGGCCTGAATTCTGGGATTTCTGTTGAAGTGAAGGAAGAAGGATTGTAGGAGTTAGGGGAGGTCAATATCTTTACTGAAGAATCCACAGAGAGAGCTGACCTTAGCTAGTGGATATCCATGGACTCTGGACTGACAGCTAAAGAGGCTCCATGGGACTGATCTAGGCCCTTTGCATGTGTGTGACAGTTTTGTAGCTTTGTTTGTTTGTGGGGCTCCCTGTAGTGGGATCAGGACCCATCCATGGAGCTTGAACAGGCTTTTGGGAACCTTATGACCCATGCACAGTTGCCTCACCCAGCCTTTATACAGGGGAGGAACTTGGTCCTGCCTCAATTTGGAGTGCCTGATTTTGTTGACTCTCATGGGAGGCTTGCCCCTTTTTGAACAGAGATGGAGAAGTGGTTGGGAGGTGTAGATGGGAGGTAGGGGATAGAAATGGGAGAAGAGGGAGAGGAAACTTTGGTCAGAATGTAAAAATAAATGAGGAAATAAAGGAAAAATTTCTGAAAGTTATATACACATATTATGAAACTATCATAAATAGTAATGATGAATTTTATAAATGAGACTTTATGCAAAGTGTTTTTTGTTTTAATACAAGAAAATAAAGCAGTAAGTTTCTTGACAAAATGCTGGCTGAATAGTATACCTATGCATCAATTTTCTTCTTCAATAAATATTTAATCAGTGAGAAATACACATATCTTCCTCCTTATTTTTCAACACTTTCATACTAAAATGTAGATTGTAGTTGTTTTTACCATGTAATCTGTTCTTTTCTTCTTCCCAACAAGCTCCTTTGTTAGTGCCTTCTCTCCTGTGTGACTTGCTAAACTAATTAGAGTTGTTTGAATCATTGTGGGTGGACACCACTTATTTAAATTGTTGTGAAGTTCGTTGTCATCTATTTAAACATATGACTATATTTTAAACATAATGACAATAATAAAGGTAACACAGGAAAGAAAACAGTCAGAAACTAGGACTATGTAAGTAAAGCTGAATAAAGTTGCAGGTTGGATGTAAGGAACACCATTGCACAGTGTGGTATGTAACCACCTCCCACTCAAGGGAGTAAGAGTGAGAAGAGACACGTGTAAGGTGGATGCCTTTCTGTGGTACTCAGTCACCCTGAGCAACTATGGGAAGGAAGCCTGAAGACATAGACTTGACTTCACCCTTCTCCTTTCAAGGTAACATTGCTGATAGAATTTGTGGAGTACAGAATCCAAAACAGTCAACAAACTGAAAAAATGTGGAGTGGACTTCACAAAACAGTGTTATAACTGACAGCATGAGGAAAGATGAATTGAGAGGCAGAGAACTATGTCATTTCAAAAAAAGGAGGCTTAGGGGGAATTTAATACATAAAGTTCCTTCTCTTTGGAAGAATAAAGAGCTGGCAAAGAATGAATAGGAAAATCAAAAGATTTATACTCTATCTATAAGCCAAGTTGAACTTCTGTTAGCTGATGATCTGTAATATAAATTATACAATTTATACATTATGTAAATTAAAAATTGTATAATATATAAATATATTAAAAAAATAAACCTAGCATATGTCACCCGTAAGTAATACCATTGTTATTTGCTTTCAGATGTACACCTATCAGTTATAATTCGCTGAGCATGGGTGTGGCCATTACAATTTGGAGACTAATCGGTATGCATTTTCAATCTATCAAATCATCCCTTTTTAATATATAAATGTACCTATATATGTATTTAAATCTAGAAGTAAAGAATAATGTAAAATAGGAGATTGCTTTTTTATGGCTCTCCCAATACTTCTATATTTTAGTCATGGGTTTTCTACCTGGTATAGTTTACTGTATATACATGTACACTTGTTGTAACATAATGTCTCCTCCACATTTCTTAAATTTTTTTTATTGATTTTATTTAACTATACATTTTTTCTTTGCTTCTGTCCCTTCCTTCCCCCACTTGACTGAAGAATGGATAAGGAAAATGTGATACATTAACACGATGGAATACTACACAGCAGAAAAAATAATACATGTTGAGATTTGCAGGCAAATGAATGGATCTAGAAAACATTATAATGAGTGAGGTAACTTAAACCCAGAAAGACAAATATTAAATGTACTCACTCATAAGTGGCTATTAGACATAAAACAAAGAAAACCAGACTACAATTCACAATCTGAGAGAACCTAGACAATAATGAGGACCCTAATAGAGACATATATGGACATACATGGAAAGTAGAAAAGAACAAGATCTTCTGAGTAATTTTTGAGATTCCTTTAAAAAATATAACTAAATATAGAGAGAAATTATGTGAAATAAAAGCTATCCTTTTAAACAAAGAAATGCATCAATCATATTCTATCACCTGGGGCCATGCAATTGGATCCAAAGCAGACAAGTAACTCTGATAGATCATACAAAGCATCCAGATGCTCACAGTAATTTCATACTTCTTAGGTGCTTGTGAAGTCCCCGATCAAAAAGAGTTCTTTAAATAATTTTCCCTAGTCATTGTTTTTGACAATGTTTACAGCACCAGTCATGATTTTCCTCCATCAAAGAGATCTCAGAATCAATCAAGAGAGTGGTTGGTTGTCCCTATATACAGTCTTGCAACTTTTGCACCAAAGGCACTACCAGACCAGTAGGTTGGTACTGTAGCAGGCTCTGGTGATAGCTAGGTAAGAACTGCTTTTTCTCCTCCATCAGGCTGCATAGTGCCTTGTAACTCTGTAAATACTAGCCAGCTTAGGGCTGTTTTCTCTGTGTCTTGTAACCAAAGAGTGAAGTGTCTTCAGTAATAGGGTCTTATGATTGGGTTATGTTGGGATTATGATTACTTGAATTGGACTGTATTGTCTCAGGTACCTCTCCATCCTCCCTGGCCAATACTCAAAGGAGAGGAAAACCATGTTTGGCAATGAGATTTTCATTTAACAATACACGTCTTCAGGGAACAGGATCATTTACTAATGTGGCATACTTTGGTTCAAACTCTGAACTAGATCTTACCACATGACCCAGATATACCACTCCTGGGCATAAAATCAAAGGAGTTTATATGCTATTACAAAGATATTTGCACATTTATGTTCATTGATTTTATAACCATTACAGCTAGGAATAGAGTCAACATAGATGATCATCAGCTAGTGAATGGGCAATGAGAATGCATGCATACATACATACATACATACATACATACATACATATTACTCACCTGAAAAGAAAAGGTGACATTGAGAAACTTTCAGGCAAATGAATATAACTGAAAGAAATGATACTGAGTAATGTCATCCAGGTCAGAAGATACAACTCAAGAATGTTCCATCTTATGTGAATATAGCTTCCTTTCATTTCCATGTTAACATAAAGTACAATTGGAAACTAGAAATGATTCGTTGCTTGATGGGATGCATTTGGGAAGGAGAGAAAGCAGAATATAGGTGAGATGAAAGGAGAAAGTGAGACTATAGGGAACAGAAGGGTTCAGACAGGAAGTGACAGAGAGCAGGAAGATGAGCAAGAGGAAGCGTTACACAAAATGAAGTCTTCATAAAGAAGTTACATGTGCAGCAATGATCTTGTATCTGAGGAAAAGTATAATAAAAGGGAATAATAAGACTCATGTGATGTAAAAGGCAGAAGAAAATTACTGGGAGCTAATATTTAAGAGAATTGGGATGAGATGGATCAGAGAAGATATTTGGGATAATTCCAAAACTAAGAATTATAGAAGATTTATGATATCTCATCAGTTTGTAAGCTAAATGAAAATAAAAGACATGAATAGGCAATGTATTTCAATTTAATTGGCAGTAGCACATTGTACCAGAAAGTAGTGTGTATTTGTGCATGTTTGTGTGAGTGTGTGAAGTTTGGTTCCATATGTGGTTTTACACATCCACTGGAGAATCTTGGAATCTCCTGGAAGTATGGGAAGAATACTGTAGGGACAAAAGAGAATACAGTAAGAAACATTAAGTCAATTTCAGTCATTAAAAAATCTCATAGTTGTGTATCTTTACAGATACTAGAAATAACAAAATCATGTAGTTTACTTCCTTTGAACTAAATATGTCCTCCTAAATATCCCATGCAAATTCAGCAACTGCTTTAAGATACCCTGTAAACAACAACATAGACATAATTCTAAAATCACTTCACACTGCTAACATTTGTATACATTCAGGGTTCAGGATATTGATTACCAGCATTAATAAGTAAATCTATAAAAGACCATTATGAATTTTAAATAATGTGTTTAGAGGATTGTATATGTATGTATTTTAAGAAGAAATTATTCTAATAGTGATCGAAGTGTTTCTATAGACAACTTAAAATTATTGTCTACTTCATAGGATCTGTTGGTCTACCAGAGATTTTTAAAGAAGCAACAATAAAATCTTGCATTTACTGGAACATTAATAAATGTGGATTAAGAGGACATTGTTGGATCCACAATGTCTCAAAAGTGGTCTCCATGATGATAGGAATAAGTAAGTAATGTATTCTGATAAAATTGTTTTTAGAATTTGTAATTGTTTATAATAAGGTAATAATTAAGAATGAGTAAATACTTAGCTAATTGTGTACAAAGTATTTTATAAATGTGTACTACAGAATTTATGTAGATACTTAAATTTTTGTTCTAAATGCACTTGATTTCTGTGATATTATATAATAAAGAGTGATAATTAGTATGATTTCAATTTGTTAACTAATTCTGGCTCTACATTGATACAGCCAAATTGATTTCCTTTAGGAATTTTTCAATTTTTAGTATTAAATATTATGTAACTTTGAATAAAAATTATTATAGTTCTAAATAATATTATCACAATCTTTCTGAAGACTAAATGTCACAATTTCTCATTTTTAATAGTAATACAAGACACACGTTATTTTTCAGATACTGAAAATCTCATAAAATTACTTAGTATTTTTCTTCAAAATACATTTTGACATGCCATTGCCTTGTCCCCACAGTTTGTGACTGTTTAATAAACACAAAGTGGAGACAGTGATCAGGATACAGTACAAAGACATGAGCTCTCAAGTCTTTCCCTGTTCCCAGTGAAGTGTTTCTTCCACTGAGGCTGCTCCATTTCCCAAAACAGTGCTAACCACCAGAAACCAAGTTTTCAAATACCTGAGCCTATGGGGATATTCTCATTCAAACTACTACATTCTACTCCCTGGTTCTCTCATGAATAAGCCCATGGCTGCATCATCATATAAAATGCATTTAGTTTGCCTTTAAAGTCCTCATTCACTTCAACAGTCTTAACACTGTTTCAGTGACCAAAGATTCAAAGCAATCCTTTAGCTGTAACCCTACATAAACTCAAAAGAGCAGGTATATACTTCCAGTCTACAACACTCATTATACACATTACTTTCACAAAGGGAGAGATGGGAAAATAGTTAGAAAAAAACAGACCAAAGCAAGATCAAAACCCAGAAATGAAAATATCTAACCCTGTAACTCCATGCCAAGTGTCAAGAGTTTTAGATAGCTCTACCCCTCCATATTTGTTGAACACAATATATATCAATATATATTATTCTATTTTGTTTGCTGTGCTCTCTGACAGATATTTCACTGCTCTAGCATCTCCAAAATCTTGTAGTCTCAATGGTCACCCAGGATTCATTTTCACAACTTCATGGCTTCATGGCTTCTTAGAGCATATTTTTTGAAGAGACTGACCTGTCAAGTGCTTGCTGACTTCAGCATCAAACTGAACCATTGAAGGAGGAATTTACAATCCCCTCACTTTTAATTCTTTTTATTTTTTTAACTTATATTCTTCTGTCATGTATTGCAACTTTATCACAGTTACCCCTCCCTCCACTACTCCCAGTTTCTCCTCCTACCTCCCCTCTCCCCAAGATCAACTCCCCATCTGTTTCCTATGTTTCCATAGCTGTCCTCCTAGGGATACTCACTGAACATGGCCTTATAAGATACAATAAGACTGGGCACAGACCCTCACATCATGGCTCATTGTGGCAACCCAGTAGGAGGAAAAGTGTCCAAGTACAGGTAAAATCACTAGTGTAGTACCTTGTGAGCAACAATGTCAGATTTGGCTTCCAGTGTGCCGTGGACCCTCACACCCTGGAGTCACATTTATAGTAGCTCTAATGGGTTTGCTGTGAGTCCCTGACAGCTTGCTGTGGGGTCTCCAAAGCAGCCACCCTCAAGCAGGGGCAGTGAACAAGACCACGTGGCAGATCTCCAGGTCTCCATGTGATGGTGGCAGGTGAGAGAGAGATGGATAGGCACACCATGCAGAGTGAAGTTGGACATTTATTAGGTGGGTTATGGAGGGGAAGGGAAAAGGGGAGAAGAGGGGGGAGGGAGAGACAGAAAGACAGAGACAGAGAAAGAAAGGGGGAGAGAGGAGAGTCAGAAGCCGCCTCTCCAAGAGATGGACAGAAAGAGAAGAGAGAGGGGCTTTAGCTGCAAACAGAAAGGGAGTGGGCATGGCTTGTCTCTTAAAGAGACAGAGCATTACATTCCCATCTCTTTTTTTTTTTTATAATAAGAAGTGGGAGATTGGGCACCACAGGTTAAAGAAAATGGGTTGGCGGATTCTTGAGACTGCTTCCTGTTTATTTGTGGGCATCATCTTTGGTGGGGGGAACCTGAGAAGGCTTGGTGCTGGTCACATCCTGGCATGGTTGGTCTCTTTGCTCCTGTCTGGTGTTTGCAGCATGGAAATGCCTGGTATCTCTTACACCCGGTTAAGGTATTGGCAGAAGAGAGGACAAGGTTAAATTAAAGGAAAAATATTAGGACCAGGGAATTGAGGGGGATGTATCTGGCTTGTTTAAGGTGGATCAGGAAATTGAGGGGGATGTATCTGACCTGTTTAAAGTGGAACCTTCAATTTGGCTTCCTGGAACTCACAATAATTCTTTGGGTTTGTGAAAATAGAAGTTTTAGCCATAAGTCAGAATGATTATGACAGATATTTTTGCACAATGAAAAGTCTTTTTTAAGACTATGAAAGGCATTATGAGAGAGAAATTTGATCTGAAATTTGTTTGGTGAGGTTGTCCTTTTAATTTGACAAAACGTAGCTGTCAAACTACATCAGAGATCTTTGAGAAAGATTCATGAGAAAGAAGTTTGATAACTTGTATTTGTCCTCACACCTTTATAACTTGCAGGTCTTGTATTTGTATTTTACTGAAATTTGTTTGGTGAGGTTGTCCTTTTTAAATGTCAAAACCTCTCAGTTGTCAAACTGTATCAGAGATATTTGAGAAGGATAAAATTTTACTTGAGTTACTGATTAAAAAAAAAACGACAGAGAACTTACTTTCTTGGTACACCTCACGGTCCTCCATGGTGGCATTTGCCTTTTCCTATTTAGTGCAGGGCCTGACAGGCTATTTATACAGGGCTGAGAAATCTGTAGGAAGACAAGCCTACCTTGACCTGAGCAGCAAGGCTGTTTTGATTCCAGAGATTCTGTCCATCTCTGGAGATCTTCAGTTTATATGAAAGGTTTTGCTTGGTGGTCAGTACTTGGCAGGTGAAGCGAATTGCAGATAGATGTTGCTGTGTGCCCATTTGTCTTCTGTCTTCTTTGGAGGAAGTAGAGTGCTGTTTCTAGGAGCCAACCTGTCTCTTTTTGTTAGGAAAAGTTTTTTAATAAATGCCACATTTCCCAGATCTCTGAGCAGTTGAGGGCTATTTATCAGATATAACTACAGAATAGAATCTGTCTGGAGGGTTGGATCTGAGTTTGACTGCACTGGCTCTCAACAGGTAAGATTTACACTCATAAAAAGACAGAAAGAAGAAGAAAAACTGCTTGCAATAGAAGGTTAATGGCAGAACTGAAAATAGTAGAGAACAGCTTAATATATTTTAAATGAGGGTTGGATTAAATATAAAGTATTTTTGTAAGAGACTTAAAAGTACATACCAGTTTAAAACATGAGAGTTATTGTTTTTATAGTCTGAAATGAGATGTAATGAACAATTATAACATTTAACAGTAAACATAGGTGCATTTAAAGTTACATGTATGAACACACACACATACAGAGTGGACAGGAATTGGGGAAAGTGGATGCTCTTGGTGGGCCCTACCAAAGGCATGCCATTGCACAAAACACACATGTAACATAGTCAACAAGAGGAATTTAGTGAAAAAAAAAACATAATAAACCAGGGGACAAGGCAGGGTATACTTCAGTAAAGATAGTAGAACTTGATCACCTTACCTGGCTGTCAGCCAAGATGGCCACAAAGTTACCCATGTAACAAGAGTTAACACTGGGGAATCAGACAGGAAATACCTCAGTAAAGATGGCAGAACTTGATCACCTGACCTGGCTCTCAGCCAAGATGGCAACAAAGTCACCTGACTCCAGTCAAAATGGCAGCAGTCACATGTTGTATGGAAAAGCCACAATTATTGAGCTGCAGGGATTTTAAGATTATTAAGAGAGACCTAGAGGTGCGATTTGCATTGTGGCTGAGTCACCATGCCACAAGCTGCAGAGGGGAGCAAAAGGTTGGAACTGAAAAAGCTGAACCGTGCCACGGCTAGAATTGGAAAAAGCCAGGGGATGGAGAGGGATGTCTGCTACCCACAGCTAAAATTGTGAAAACCCGTGAAACACCACAAGGTGCACAGTGAGACGTCTCTTGACTGTGGGCAGGGTGTGAATCAGCTTCTAAGACTCATTGGGGGGCATCCACCCAGGCCATGAGTGGAAAGGTAAGGCCTGACGGGATCTGGTTGCAATTCAGAAGCCAGAGAGGCCAGAGACCACTCTGAGGGCCTTTTACAGTGAGAAAAAAAGAAAAGGAATGGAAAGAAAGAGAAAGAAGAATCTGAGGGACCCTGGACCCACAGTTGAATGCACTGCACAGAGTGTACAGAGATAGCACAGATGGGTTGACCCAGGTCAGTCCAAACACAACTCTAGCTAAGCGGAATGACCATAGCAGAATGGGGGAAACTCACCAATGGAAGTGGGCTTACAGAACACATGGTTGTTGTGGAGAAAATGTCTGGTTCTGGATTCTGACCACCCGGAGAGAGACTGGGAGGGGAGAGCTTCTTGAGTCTTGGCACAAATAATGGGTTGGCTGCAAGTCCCCGGCAGTTTGCTCCAAGGTCCCAAAAGCAGCCAATCCAAAGCATGGGCATAAGACCATGTAGCAGGTCTCCAGGTCTCCATGTGATGGCAATGGACAAGATAAATGGATAGTCACACCATGCAGAGTGAAGTTGGACATTTATTAGGTAGGTTATGGAGGGGAAGGGAAAAGGGGAGAAGGAGAGAGAAAGAGAGAGAGAGAGAGAGAGAGAGAGAGAGAGAGGAGAAGAATTAGAAGCTGGCTCTCTGAGAGAGGGACAGAAAGAGAAGAGAGAGAGGCTAAGGCTGCAATCAGGAAGAGAATGGGTATGGCCTGTCTCTTAAAGAGACAGAACATTACAACCTCCATAGAAGCAACAGCCAAGGGAGGATAACAGAGTCAGAGACCTCTGCAGGTCTGGGACAGAACCAGGGACCTCCACAAGTGTTGATCTGAGCCAGCAACCTCCAGTGGAGCAAGCCTGAGCCAGTGACCTCAGCAGGAGCAACCCCAAGTGAGTAACCTCTGTTGAAGCAGGCCTAAATGAACTCTGAGATTGAAGAGTAACCCCTTGAGTGTCAAGTGACCTCCTGGAACACCAAGTGATCTCTAGGGTGTCTGAAACTGTGACCCTGAATATACCATGAGGAACAACTATCTGAGCCTTGTATCAACTGGAACCTTGAAAAATGATTACCAGAGGCATAGGCTCAATGACATCAATCAAAGGAAAACATGGGTAGACAAGGTAAGAGCACACTCAGCACCACAAAGAGCAATACCCCAACATAGATGAAGTAGAAGAAAATGACCTAAAAAATGACTTTGGAAGAATGTTCGAGTCCCTTAAAGAGGAAATGAAAAATTTTCTCAAAGAAATGGAGAAAAAGACAAAAAAAAATGAAAGAAATTAGAGAAAACCAAGAAAAAGCAATCAAACAGAGGAATAAAAAATTACCTCAAAGAAATGGAGGAAAATACAAAAAAATTGGAAGAAATCAGCAAATCCCGTAGAGAAAACCAAGAAAAAAACATCAAACTGATGAAAGAAACATTTAAAGACTTGAAAACTGAAGTAGAGACAATAAAAAAAAAACCCAGAAACTAGGGAATTCTGGACATGGAAAATAAAAAAAAATGATCAAAACAAAAAATGCATGTATAAACAGCAGAATATAAGGCATAGGTGAGTTAATCTCAAGCATTGAAGATACAATAGATGAAACGGACTCATAGGTCAAAGAAAACATTAGATCTAACAAAAACTTAACACAAAATATCTAGAAAATATGGGAAATCATGAAAAGACCGACCTAAAATTAATAGGGATAGAAGAAGGAGAAGTCCAACTGAAAAACAGAAAAAATATATAGAAAAAAATCATAGAAGAAGACTTTTTCAACCTTAAAAAAGATGCCTGTGATGATACAAGAAGCTTACAGAACACCAAATAGACTAGGCCATAAAAAAGTCTCCTTGCCACAGAATAATCAAAGCACTAAATATAGAGAATAATAAAAAAGAATATTAAGGACTGCAAAGGAAACATATAAAGGCAAAGTTACATATAAAGGCAGACCTATCAGAATTACACCTGACCTCTCAGTTGAAACAATAAAAGCATGATGGTCCCGGTCAAGCATTATACAGCATTAAGAGACCATGGAGGCCACCCCAGACTATTATACTCAGCAAAACTTTCAATCACCATCAATGGACACACAAGATATTCTATGACAAAATCAGATGTAACTAATATCTAGTAACAAATCTGACCCCATACAAAGTACTAGAAGGAAAACGCTAACCCAAGGACAAACAATAGATGATCTCACAGAATCAAATTCCAAAAGCAAAAAAAAAAAAAAACCCACACACAATAATAATACCAACAACAAAAACTTAAATAACAGGAACTAGCAATCACTGGTCATTAATATCCAATATATAAATGAACTCAACTCATCTTTAAAATGACACAGGCTAACTAACAGATTTGATACGAAAACAGAATCCATCTTTCTGTTGCATACAAGAAGCACATATTAACCTCAAATATAGACACTGCCTCAGAGCAAAGGTATGGAAAAAATTTTTTCCTATCAAATAAATAGACCTAAGAAATAAGCTGGTGCTTATCTACCAAAATAGACTTCAAACTAAACTCAATTAAAAAAAGGCAAAGAAGGATATTTCATATTCGTCACAGGAAAAATATATAAAGAAGAAATCTCAATATTGGACATCTAAGCCCCAAATAAAAGGACACCCTCAAATGTAAAAGAAACACTGATAAAGCTTAAATCCTATATTACATCACGGAAAATAATAGTGGGAAGTTTCAACACCCCACTCTTACCTCTGGACAGTTCTTCCAGATGGAAACTTAACAGAGAAATAAGGAAAGAAGCAGATGCAAAAAATACTCAATATATTACTGGCAAACTAAATCCAAGAACAGATCAGAAAAATCCACCATGATCAAGTTGACTTCATCCCAGAGATGTAGGGATAGTTCAACGTATGAAAATCTGTCAATGTAATCCACCATATAAACAGACTGAAAAATAAAAACCACATGATCATCTCATTAGATGCTGAAAAAGCCTTTGACAAAATACAGCATCCATTCATGGTGAAGGTCTTAGAGTGAGCAGGGATACAAGGAACATACCTAAACATAATAAAGGCAATATACAGCCAGCCAACAGCCAACATCAAAGTAAATGGAGAGAAACTCAAATCAATTCCAGTGAAATCAGGAACAAGACAAAGTTGTTCACTCTCTCCATATCCAATATAGTACTTCAGGTTTTAGCAACAAAAGATCAAGGGGATACTCATCGAAAACAAAGTCAAACTCTCACTGTTTGCTGATGATATGATTGTTTACATAAGTGACCCCAAAAATTCTACCAAGGAACTTCTACAACTTGTAAACACCTTCAGTAAGGTAGCAGGATACAAGGTTAACAAGAAAAAAAATCAGTAGCCCTCCTGCACACAGATGAAAAATGGACTGAGAAAGAAATCAGAATCATCACCTTTCACAATAGCCACAAATAACAAAATATCTTGAAGTAACTCTAACCAAGTGGAATATATGTATGTCATGACCTTTAAATACTTGAAGAAGGAATTTGAAGAAGACACCAGATATTGGAAAGATCTCCCATGCTCATGGGTAAGTAGAATTAACATAGTAAAAATGGCAATCTAACCAAAAGCAATGTACAGATTCAATATAATGCCCATCAAAATCCCATCAAAATTCTTCACAGATCTCAAAAAATAAATACTTGACTTCATATGAAAAAGAATAAAATCCAGGATAGCCAAAACAATTTTGTATAATAAAGAAATTTCTGGAGGCATCACAATCCCTGACTGTAAACTCTACTACAGAGATACAGTACTGAAAACAGCCTGGTATTGGCAAGAAAACAGACAGGAAAATCAATGGAACTGAATCAAAGACTCAAATATCAATCTACACACCTATAAAACACCTGATTTTTGACAAAGAAACAAAAAATTATAAAATGGAAAAAACATATTCAACAAATGGTGCTGGCATAACTGGATATCAACATGTAGAAGAATGAAAATAGATCCATTTCCATGACCATGCACAAAGCTCAAGTTCAAATGAATCAAAGACCTCAACATAAAGTCAACCACACTGAACCTCACAGAACAGAAAGTCACAGCAGATATTACTCTTAAAATTCCAAACCTGATCTTCTATGATCACTGTGGTGAAGGGTGCCCCCTCAGGTAACTTATATCAGTGATTTTGAAGATTCTACAGGACTCATAGTTTCTTTTTTGGTCTGCCTTTACATTCCATCTACAACTTCTGCAGATATTGTTTAATATTTCTATCTTCTCTGGCTGCCTATTGTTCACTCTAGACGTCCACCTCAAAAGCTAAACTTGGCATTGTGCTATTAGGCCTGTTCTATGTGGGCTCGGATCTTGCAGCAGATTTCGGGCTTTTATTTTTAAAAAGTTATGAAGGTGTCAGGTTCCCAAAATATTTGCATTTTCTCCTCTGGATGACTAGGACCACTTAGTAAGATTTGCTTCCAACATGAGTATTGGAACTTAAGTCTATAACTACTTAGCGGTACTCACTTGGAAGCAAGGAAAGTTACCCTAAGCAACAAGTCCATTCAGAGTTATAAAGTTTAGCCACTGAAGAATCCTCCCCTGGCAGGAACAGAATTCTGTTCCAAGAGTTCTGAAATGTTCTAACGCCCCTTTTTCATTGTTGTGGTGGACAATGACCCATTCCTGTTTAGTCATTAATCTCATTAGCAAATGCTCTCTGGGCCCCACTTCTATTTTCTTCTTCCAAACATTTGGTCTTGCTCTTTACTGTCCAGGCTATGAACTCACCAAGTCTTTTCATTCAGTTTCTTTTTTTTCAACTGTGATTCTGAATAACAAGGCCAATACTACCCACAGCATAGTCTTACTCTTTTGATGTTTGAACTTCTGCCCTCTTGGTGTTAGGCACACGTCTTGGTATATAATTACTATAAGAGTAATTTTATTTTTTATAAATTAATATTTAAATAGCTACATAAAGATTAAAGCAACTTGGTTAAATTTCAAAAATATAATTCATTTATGTGTTCACAAATTAGCACACCTCATAAATTTGTTGAATATTAATCTTTGGAATCTATCTGATGAATATGAAAAATTTTCTAAATATTTTAAATAAATATTTTGAGGTAAGTTTATATTATTAATTATATTAATTTAGAAATTAATACTTTAAGAAGAAAGTTTATCTTTTGTTTGGGTAGTATTTTTCAAAACTTTTGTTAAAGGAATAGTTACATTCCTGATTATTATTTCTTCTTTATTCAGGTATTGTTTTCCAAGCATCCTTAACCTTCTTTAGTCTTTTGGCACTTTTCAGCTATAATTGTGGTGTAAAAAAATACACTAAGGATGTGGTTAAGAAAGCAAATGCAAGTAAACAAGAAAAAATTTAATTTCTAACAGATTTCTCCATTGGGTAAGAATTGTATCTTTTCCCTTCGTCAATGGAATATCATATTAATAACCTTTAAAACAATAATAGTAATAGTACATAGTTACATTAAAATATGCTTATTGTAATCCCATAAATTTTATTATAAACATAATAATATAATCTGTGTTAAAATTATTGAAGATATTAAAAATATACACTTTTTTAACTCAAAAAGTTATTGTTGGTCTTATTTTCCCTTATCTTGGAAATAGATTCTTTTCTCTATAATCTATCTTGACTACAGTTTCCCCTCCCCCCACCCCTCTCAGTTCCTCCCACCTTATCTCCCCTCCAGATGCACCCCATTTCTTTCTCTTATTAGAAAAGAAAAGGCTTCTATGAGATTACAACTAAACATGGCAAAACAAAATGTAGTAAGATAAAAAGAAAAGCTGTCACACCAATGCTGGACAAGGCAACCCAATAGTAGGAAAAGAGCCCCCAAAAGCAGTCACAAGAATCAGAGACCCATTTCATCATATACTCAGAAGCCGCATAAAAATATTTAGTTGAAAGCTATAATATGGGTACAGAGGATCTGGTAAAGACAACTGTAGGACCTGTGCTTCCTGCTTTAGTCTCTGTGAGTTCTTAAGAACTTTGTTGATACAGAGGCTTTTCCTTGGGCTCTTACATCTTACACTCTTTCTGCTCCTGTTTCTCTGGGTTCTGGAGCTCTTAAAGGAGGGATTTGAGGGAGACATCCTATTTAGATCTGTGTATTCCAAGAATATACAGAAGAACTCTCTCTCTCTCTCTCTCTCTCTCTCTCTCTCTCTCTCTCTCTCTCTCTCGTGTGTGTGTGTGTGTGTGTGTGTGTGTGTGTGTGTGTGTGTGTGTGCATTTGTGCAGAATATTGTTGGGAATCATTTTATTTATATTTATTCCTGGGTTTCATTGAAGGATTAATTTATTTTCTGTTTCAGGACCCCTACTATATTCATAAGGCTGTTTTAAGGTCTTTTTCTTGTGCTTCAGCTATGTTGGAATACTCAGGTGCTCTGGTGGAGACATACTACTCTTGTTATTATTGTTTGTGCTTCCATGTTGTCATATAGACATCTGGGATAGGGATGAATATAGATCTACTTGCTGATCTGGATTCGTCATTGTTGGGTGGGATTTTGTTTCATGGTTTCTTTTTTTGCTCTAGATTTTCAAAGAGTGTGATACCTCTGTGGTGGAAATTATCTCTGAAACTGATAGATATGTCCACTTAGTGTTTCAGGTAAAATGTATTTCTGAATATTGAGAGGTGGTCCTAAATAATGGGGATGGGCTAGATGTGTGAGTGGATGAGAGTATGGTGTTCAGCCAGGATCGATTTGTTTTGTATCCTTGGAATCAGGGGAAGACAGTGAAGAGAGTTTACCCCACAGTTTCTTCTATAGCTCTGGGGATGATACAAGCAAATGGGCTCTACAGGCACAGAGGAAGAGCAGAAGATCTAGACACAGTCTATCTGATTTCTTGGCAGGAGTGCTGTGTGGGATAGCAGGGAGGGTCAGCTGGAGTTGGGGGCTGAAATAAAGAAACAAGTGGGGAGAGGGAGGTACAAGGGGAAAGCCTCTAAGATCCATAGATGTAGCAGAAGGTAAAGGAAGGCTGCAATGGGTGTTCAGATGAAGAGATAGGGATGAGACTGGGGGATTAGGTTTGGAGGAGAGGAGGGAGAGTGGGGGACTTTAGTATACTTACCTGTTTGCCCAGCCTGCTCAGCCGGTGTCTTCACAGGAGATCTTTCTGGTGTTAGAGATTGGTATACTGAGATGAATTGGGGGAAGAAAGGCTGGAGGAGAATGTCTTTGGGATCTGTTGGGTAAGGGGTCAGAGAGGAACAGGAGACCGCAGCAAGTTGTTATGGGGCTGGGGATGAGTC
The DNA here is from genome assembly GCF_018167655.1 of Microtus oregoni. Lineage (NCBI taxonomy): Eukaryota > Metazoa > Chordata > Mammalia > Rodentia > Cricetidae > Microtus > Microtus oregoni. The sequence goes on from NW_024543097.1 coordinate 19,156,127, forward strand.
TAGTAGATTGGTTCTGAAGGAGAAGAAAGAAGTAAGGATCCACCTCCTGTCTACTTCCTGTGCCAGAAAGAGCAGCAAAACCTTTTGGTTTTCAGATGATGCCTTCTTGACTTGGATGCTGGGTGAGAGCAACAACTGGGAAAAGGAAGTTAGGAGGGGAAGATCTACCAGAGATGTTAGAATGGGGTGGGAGCAGGGAAGGTTGACACCCATGTTCTTCCTGCAGAGCTGAGGTGAAGACTGGAGGATTGGATCTGGAGGAAAAGGATTCATACTTTTTGCTTTTAATATGAAAACACTTAAAAGAAGCATCTGAGATGAAATGTGAAAATATACACAGTTTAACCCTACAAGACTTCCTTATTAGTTACGGGGCATAGAGAATTTGAGAGTTTATTAAAAATGTTCTACTTCATTTTTGAGAATTTCACACACGTATAAAATGAAATATTATCACATCTACACTTCATTACCCTCAATTCCTCTATGTCTACACAGCATGTACAGTTCTCAACTTCATTTCATGGCGCGCATGTGTGTGTGTATGTGTGTGTGTCCCAACAAGTGAAGTTAGTGCCACCCATGTATTCATGGGTATGGGGCCATTTATTTGAGCATGGGACTCAATCCATTTTTGAAATTTTTTATTTTTTACATGTGTATAAGCATGTATGGATTTGCATGTGTGTGCTGTGGCATTTGTGTGGAGTAGACTTGAACTAAGATTACTCATCTTGGTGACTTTACCTGCTGCGCTTTCCTTCCAGTCCCGAATGTCTATTTTTGTTATTTTGCTTTGGAGTTTCAATAATTGCTTCTTAATAATCGTATAAATCAAATTTCACTACAGAACATAACAAAAAATTTAAAAATTAAAATCATGTTAGATTTCTAAAAGATTATTTTAGCAACTTGAGTCAAAATTACATTTATTGATGATTTGACAGTGATAACTTGAGAAACTTTATGCTAACTTTTTTCGCTGCTTTTTATTTTAGAAGATATAAAATATGTCATCATGTTCTCTACATTTTACCTCCACTTGAATTTTATGAATAGTGTCTGATAACGTAACTCAATTGCCTATTTGTTTTAATTTTTGAGTTTATATTTAATCACAAGTATTTCTTCAGAAGAAACTTTTGCATTTGAATATAGAATATGTATCCATCAACATAGGAATTTTTCTCAAGTTAAAATATTCTAAAGAAATTAAAATTTTCTTTTAATTTTAATGCCGGGCGGTGGTGGCGCACGCCTTTAATCCCAGCACTCGGGAGGCAGAGGCAGGCGGATCTCTGTGAGTTCGAGGCCAGCCTGGTCTACAAGAGCTAATTCCAGGACAGGAACCAAAAGCTACGGAGAAACCCTGTCTCGAAAAATCAAAAAAAAATTTTTTCTTATATATAATGTAGTATATTTTTGTGTTTTCCATGTACTAGATAAAAATGTTTTTTTTTTAATAGCAAGAACACAGAAGCCAGTTTTCTCTGCTCTTTCTCTGGAAGAAATGATAAACTTAATATGACCTTGCATGGAAGGGTGGCTCTATCCATGGCAGAGGAGAGTGTGAAGCAGGAATTAATCAGTGCACTCACAGTCCATAAACTGAACCTGCAGGATGAAAATCTATCAACTAGTTTTATGTGAAAATTGACTTACTCTTTTTGGTTTAAACCCACAGGACCAGAGAACCTATGAGGATCTGAGTTCTAAGTCTATTCTTTGAAGATGTCATAGGATTTGTGGCCAGGCTATAATTTAGAAGAGAAAATATAGCAGAAAATATGTATCTCATTTTCACAATAAATAATACTTTTATGAAACGTTTCTGATCGTGGTTTATGAATTAGGATTTTTTTCTTAGTTTTATTATTTGGAAACATGTGTTGCTGCCATAGTGCATGCATGGGCAAGTCCCTGCCCTCAGTTTACTCACAGCAGCTGGTGGGCTATGGGGTTGAACTCAGACTGTCAAAACTGTAGATATTCACTCTTACTCCCTAAGCCATTTGCTAGTCATTGATTAGGATTTTAAAATATTATTGTATGTCTGTGATGTAGATATTAGTCAGAATTAGTTTTAAATTATTAAATTATGTATATGAAAATATTCTTAAATCTAGATATGATTTGAATATGTGTATAGAGTTAGATAATGTTAAAATAATAGCATTCAGATTCTCTTGAATATACATGTAATATGTATTAATGCATTAAGGACTCATTTAATTTACATTTACTCCCTTCTCTCTCTCGAAGAAAAACAAAAGTTATAATAAAAACTAAGAGTTGAGTTGTAGGGTAAAGACTTTTTTTTTTTTGCTATGGCAGAACATCATACACTGGCTCACAAATTTATTCAGCGCAAATGAAAAAGAAGGCTATTAAATAAATTAAATAAAAATTCATCACCTTTGCTTAAGTGAATTTGACTGCCTTTGAAATAATCCTGGGAAAATAACTCAGTATTAGATAAGACAGCTTGGCAAATAAATAATATTTTTTAAAAGTTAGCCATATGAGGAATTACTCAAGCATGTGAACCTATATTTGGATTACTATAATCTTTGTAAAGTCAGACATGGAACCATGCCTCTGTTGTCTTTGCACTCCTGTTATGATACATAAGGTAGAACCAAGAGAACCTCTGGAAGCCTGGTACATACAATGGTGACAAAGGAGAGACTCTGTCAAGCAAAGAACAAGGCAAGGGTCAACATCTAATACTGTCTTTGACATCACATGTACACGCATTTTTGGTTTCAGACTGTTCACGCACACACGAATATGTACAAACACACATTACAATAAAAATATACACAAGATTTTAAAAGAAAATGATATACATTAGAAGGTTCAAGTATAAATGAAAAATTTTGAAGATTTCTAGTTTTCATGAAATCGGAATCTTTGGAGAGTACATATTTTGAATGACCTATTTTTTGTTTGTCCATTCAAAAATTTACACTTCCTCACCTCCTCCAATTCCCTTCCTGCTCCCCCACTCATTTTCCTCCCTCTCCCTCCCTCCTTAAGAGAGGACAGGGAACCCTGCCCTGTGGGAAGTCCAAGGCCCTCCCCCTCCTACATCCAGGCCTAGGAAGCTTTGCATCCAAAAAGACTAGGGTCCCAAAAAGTCAGTACATGCAGTAGAATCAAATCCCAGTGCCTTTATCAAAGACTACTCAGTCAGCCCCTATTGTCAACCTCATTCAGAGAGTCAGGTTTGGTCACGTGCTCTTTCAGTCCAGGTCCAGCTGGATTTGGTGAGCTCCCATTAGAACAGGCACTTTGCCTCAGCAGGTGGACCAACACCTCACTGTCCTGACTTCCTTGCTTGTCTTCTCCATCCTTCTGCTCTCAACTGGACCTTGGGAACTCAGTCCATTGCTCTGATGAGGGTCTCTGTCTCTATCTCCATCCATCTCCTGACATAGATTCTATGGTGATATTCGAGATAATCATCAATGTGATAGTGGGGCAAAGACAGTTCAGGCACCCTCTGCTCTGCTGCTCAAGGACCTAGTTGGGGACATCCCCATGGACACCTGGGATCCGCTCTAGAGCCAAGTCTCTTGCCAACCCTAAAATGGCTCACTTATTATAGATATCCTCTTTCCTGCTCCTATTGCTGCCCTTCCTCCATCTCCACCCTCCCATTCCCCCAAGCTCTCCCCAGTCTTTCCCTTCTCCCATCTCTCTATCCCTCTCTCCTTCCCCCAATACCACCCCACCTCTAGCCCAACCCCCATGCTCCCAACTTTTGCCCTGCAATCTTGTTTCTTTCCAATTTCAAGGAGGATCTATATATGTCTTTCTTTGGGTTCATCCTGTTATTTGGCTTGTGAACTATAGGCTTACTGTCCTTTGTTTATGGATAGAGTCCACTAATGAGTGAGTACATACCATATTCATCTTTTTGGGTATGGGTGATCTCACTCAGGGTAGTGTTTTCTATTTCTATCCATTTGCATGCAAAATTCAAGAGGTCATTGTTTTTTTTTTCCTCTGAGTAGTACTCTAATGTGTATATATTCCATACTTTCTTTATCCATTCTTCCATAGGGGGGCATCTGGGTTGTTTCCATATTCTGGCTATTATAAGTAATGCTGCTATGAACATAGTTGAAGAAATGCTTTTGTAGTGTGATTGGGCATCTCTTGGGTATATTCCCAAGAGTGGTATTGCTGGATCCTGAGGTAGGTTGATTTCCAGTTTCCTGAGAAACCGCCACACTGATTTCCAAAGTGGTTGCAAAAGTTTGCATTCTCACTAGCAATGGATGAATGTTCCCCTTACTCCACATCCTCTCCAGCATAGGCTATCATTGGTGTTTTTGATTTTAATCATTCTGACAGGTGTAAAATGGTATCTCAAAGTTATATTGATTTGCATTTCCCTGATCACTAAGGAGGTTGAGCATGGCCTTAAGTGTCTTTTGGCCATTTGAACTTCTTCTGTTGAGAATTTTCTGTTCAGTTCAGTACCCGCATTTTTAATTGGGTTAATTAGAATTTTAATGTCTAGTTTCTTGAGTTCTTTATATCTTTTGGAGGTAAGACCTTTGTCTGATGTGGGGTTGGTGAAGATCGTCTCCCATTCAGTAGGATGCCTTTTAGTCTTAATGACAGTGTCCTTTGCTGTACAGAAGACTCTCAGTTTCAGGAGTCCCATTTATTCAATGTTGCTCTTATTGTCTGTGCTACCGGGGTTATACGTAGGAAGTGGTCTCCTGTGCCCTACATGGCAGTCTACTTCCCACTTTCTCTTCTATCAGGTTCAGTACAGTTGGATTTATATTGAGGTCTTTAATCCATTTGGACTTGAGTTTTGTGCATGGTGATAGATATGGACCTATTTTCATTCTTCTACAGGTTGACATCCAATTATACTAGCGTGATTTGTTGAAGATGCTTTCTTTCTTCCATTGTATACTTTTAGCTCCTTTGTCGAAAATCAGGTGTTCATAGGTTTGTGGGTTAATATCCGGGTCTTTGATTGGATTCCATTGGTCAATGTCTCTGTTTTTATGCCAATACCAAGCTGTTTTCATTACTGTAGCTCTGTTAGAGAGTTTGAAGTCAAGAATGGTAATGCCTTCGGAAGTTCCTTTATTGTATAGGATTGTTTTGGCTATTCTAGGATTTTTGTTTTTTCAAATAAAGTTGATTATTGTTCTCTCAAGATCTGTGAAGAATTTTGTTGGGATTTTGATGGAGAGTGTGTCGAATTTATAGATTGCCTTTGGTAGAATTGCCATTTTTATTATCTTGATCTTAGCCATCCAAGAGCATGAGAGATCCTTCTGTTTTCTGGTGTCCTCTTCAATTTCTTTCTGCAAAGCGTTAAAGTTCTTGTCAAATAGATATTTGGTTAGAGTTACCCCAAGATACTTTATGTTATTTGTGGCTATTGTGAAAGAAAAGATATGGTGAGAGTGAATAGCCTTATCTTGTTCCTGATTTTAGTGGAATGGCTTTGGGTTTCCCTCCATCTAATTTGATATCAGCTATTGGCTTGCTGTATATTGCTTTTATTATTTTTAGATATGGTCCTTGTATCCCTAACCTATCCAAGACCTTTATCATAAAGGTATGTTGAATTTTGTCAAATGCTTTGTCAGCATCTAATGAAATGATCATATGGTTTTTTCTTTAAGTTTATTTATATGATGGATTACATTGATAGATTTTCATATATTAAACCAGCCCTGCATCTCTTGGATGAAGCCTACTTGATTGTAATTGATAATTTTTTGATGTGTTCTTGGATTCGCTTTGCCAGTATTTTATTGAGAATTTTTGCATCAATGTTCATTAGCGAGATTTGTCTCTAATTCTCTTTCTTGGTTGAGTTTTTGTGTGGTTTTGGTATCAGGGTAACTGTAACTTCATAAAAAGAGTTTGAGAATGACTCTTCTGCTTCTATTATGTGAAATACATTAAGTAAAGAGTATAGGTACCAGTTCTTCTTGGAAGTTCTGGTAAAATTCTGCATTAAAACCATCTGTTCCTGGGTTTTTTTTTTTTGGTTGGGAAGTTTTTTTTTTATGACAGTTTCTATTTCCTCACAACTTAAAGGTCTATTTAAATTGTTCACCTGGTCTTGATTCAATTTTGGTATATGATATTTATATAAAAAACAGGTCCATTTCTTTTATAATTTTTAACTTTTTGGCATATAGACTTTTGTAGTAAGACCTATTGATTCTCTGTATTTCCTCAGTGTCTGTTGTTATATCCCCCTTTTCATTTCTGATCTTGTTAATTTGCATGCTCTTACTCTGCCTTTTGATTAGTTTGGATAGGGGTTTGTCAATCTTGTTGATTTTCTCAAAGAACCAGCTCTTTGTTTCATTGATTCTTTGGATTGTTTTCTGTATTTGTATTTTGTTGATTTCAGCCCTCAGTTTGATTATTTCCAATCTTCTACTCCTCCTGGGTGAGTTTGAATCAAATGGACTTAACAGACATCTATAGAACATTCCACCCAAATAGGAAAGAATATACCTTCTTCTCAGCATCTCATGGAACCTTCTCAAAAATTGATCTCATACTCGGTAACAAAGCAAACTTCCACAGATACAAAAAAATCTTAGTAACCATCTGTGTCTTATCTGATCACCATGGAATAAAGTTAGAATTCAACAACAATTCTACTCCCAGAATGCCTACAAACTCATGGAAACGGAACAGTCGACCACTGAACCACCTTTGAGTCCTGGAAGAAATAAAGAAAGAAATTAAAGTCTTCTTTAATTCAACAAAAATAAAAATACAACATACCTAAACCTATGGGACGCTATGAAAGCAGTGCTAAGAGGATAGTTCATGGCACTAAGTTCCCACATTAAAAAAATCTAGAAAGCTCACATTAGAGACTTAACAGCACAGCTGAAAGCTCCAGAAAAATAAGCAGGATCACCTTTTTCCTATGGGGTGTGCAGAGAAACTTTTGCTACCGGAGATGCTAGTGAATAGTGTGAAAAGCTCTATGTTGCATCAGCTTGACTTCCCCAGTTCTTTGAGTTGTTTAGGTGTTGTCTTCAGCCTTGGGACTTGTCAGTTTGCAGAGACAAAACTACAACCTTGGCAAAGTCTGGGTAGTTTGTGAGTTCCCATGGGACACAATTGCCCCAAACCTCAATCAGATGTAACTCTATTTCAGTAGTAGAAGCTTCTTTTGCTAACAGGAAATGTCTAGTTAGGGATCATTCTCCCCAATTATTTTATAATTTTACTTAAATTACCTTCATAAATGTTTGTTATTTGGGAAGCTCCAACTGCATTGTTTCCATACTACCTCTCAAATGGTCCTTAATTTTTATTGTCTCTCCCTATATTTCCCCTCCCTCATTCCCCTCTCTGCACCCAGACTTTTCATTCTAACCTCTCATTCCAGTCTTATCCCGATCTATCTATAACAATCTATTTCTGATTTATTTCCATAATGCTGTAGTCCATACCTAGCCTCTCTCATTCTACAGATTTTAGCTAGACTATCATTGTTTTAACAGCTAATATCCACTCTTTCCATATCTCTGTTGATTGTGGATGAAATTTTCTAGTTCCATCCATTTACCTGAAAATTGTATGATGTTAATTATTTTAATCATTGAGTACATTTACACAATGGGTTATTCCACTGTGCATTATAATACTACATCATGTAAACGTACAACACTTTCTTTATTCATTGTCCTGTTGAGGGACATCTGGTTGGTCTCTGATTTCTGGCTCTTTTGTGTAAGGCAATAATGAACATGGCTGATCAAGGCCTCTAGAGTATGATGAAGCATCCTTTGGGCATACAGCAAAGAGTGGCATAGTTGGACTTTTGAGGCAGATAAGCGCTCATCTTCTTGAGGAAGTGCCACACTGATTTCCATAGAGGCTATAAAAGGTAGCACTCCTACTAGCATTGAATGTTTGTTTCCCTTGCCTAATATCCTAGCAGGCGTGAGCTATCATTGTTGTTTTGGTTCTTAGCTATTCTTATTGGTGTACGATGATATCTCAAAATAGTTTTGAATTTCATTTTCTTATGACTCTGGATGTTGAACTTTTCTTTAATTGTTTCTCAGCTATTTGATTAGGTGGAAGGACTTTGACAAAAGTCTCTTCTACTTAATGGGCAGAGAATATATTCTTAAATGGACAGATATCATGGACAATACCCAAAGGGCAAAAACTTGAAGGGTTGACAGAACCTTCCCCATTAGTTTCTCTGAGACCACAGCATCATTTTCTCCTGTACATATATGAGAAGTAAATTTTTGAAGGGGTATACTTTTGAAAAATTTTGTATTCTGTGTTATATAGAGTTTAAAAAAACACAGTGTGTTTGTGTTTTGTAAATGAGCCTAAATAGCGTTCAAAGATGATCAGGGCATAATTGTCTCCAATGTATATGCTGAACTTGGGAGGGGAAAGTCATCAAAGTAGGTTTCATAAGCCATTTCTGGACGTGCATTTATTACTGGGCTATTGTACTGTTTTTAATACTGTTTGTAATTTGTTTCATTCTTTGTTTAGAATGGTCATTTCTAATGGTTGGAAAGTTTCATGTTTCTGTTTCATAGCAGTACCTGTCCCTAAAGATCAGTAACAGCCAAGATCATGATGTTATTCCCACTGTGGCCAAGAGTATTCAAGGGCTAAATTGTTTCTCATCTTGTTTAAATTCATAGTGTTTGAAGTATTGGATATAGTATTTATGTCTAATATCATAGGGATACATCAAGTATACATGGCACATTAACAATTTTTTCTTGCTTTTTAATTCATAGGTTGCTTCTTTTATATAGTATGCCTATTTGCATAGCAATCATTCAGTGTAATTTTGATTAAAGACTGAAAATAGTTAAAATACAAAAGATGCAACTCTCACCTCTTTCACAAATACATTCCATACCCGATTGATAGAAGAAAATCTCCAAGTATTCCAAAAATGCTTTTGTATAAATGACAGGAGATTTCACCCTAAAGCCTTTATCCTATTATAAATATTAGTACATGTACATTTTGGTACAATGCTGTGTAAAAACACTGTACAGCTTCAAAAGACAGTAGTCCTATGATCCCTGTGTGGCTGCATACACAGTCTCTGCTCTTTGGAGTGTAGGGTAGTCAAAGTTCTATCTTGCTTCATTTTCTATTGCGGCTTTGTTTAAATAAATTTATGTGTTACACATTGCCTCCCACAAAGGAAGTCCAAAGCACATAACATTATGACACCCTTGCCAAATCCTGGTGATGTATAAGAAGCAAAAGTTGCTTTCCAGAAGTTGGTGAAGAAAGTGATGCCTGGTGAAGTTGAGTGGTTGAATGCAGGTTCTTCAGTGATGCAGACTGACTCTCTGCCTCCAGTGCTTAACAGTAACCAGAGGAAACACATTGTGTGACCACAGCTACAGCTTCCACTCCTATAAGTCACTGCACAGGAGTGCACCAACACTACTGCAGGGACCATGTCAGGGATCTGATTTTACAGTACTCTGGAGCAAATCAGCATTTTTCTAGAACTTTCTGATTTGATGCTTCTTCTGAAAGTGGGTTTATAAATTCTGGCTATTTACATCATCCATTTATTGCAAATTCTTTTCAAACAAAGGATCAGGGAAAGACATATGAAAGGAATAACTTGGATAGTTCTTTTCTAAAAAAAGTTTACTTTCACAGGTTTTTGAAATACTGATAAAGTCAACAAAAAAGGTGTCTACAGTTGATAACCCAAACTCTTTATTTATTTATTTATTTATTAAAGATTTCTGCCTCCTCCCTGCCACCGCCTCCCATTTTCCTTCCCCTCCCCTGATCAAGTCCCCCTCCTCGTCAGCCCAAAGAGCAATCAGGGTTACCTGCCCTGTGGGAAGTCCAAGGACCACCCACCTCCATCCAGGTCTAGTAAGGTGAGCATCCAAACTGCCTAGGCTCCCACAAAGCCAGTACATGCAGTAGGATCAAAAACCCATTGCCATTGTTCTTGGGTTCTCCGTAGTCCTCATTGTCCGCTATGTTCAGCGAGTCTGGTTTTATCCCATGATTTTTCAGACCCGGGCCAGCTGGCCTTGGTGAGTTCCTGATAGAACACCCCCATTGTCTCAGTGTGCGGGTGCACCCCTCATGGCCCTGAGTTCCTTGCTCGTGCTCTCTCTCCATCTGCTCCTGATTTGGACCTTGAGATTCCAGTCTGGTGCTCCAATGTGGGTCTCTGTCTCTGTCTCCTTTCATCGCCTGATGAAGGTTAATATTCAGGAGGATGCCTATATATTTTTCTTTGGGTTCACCTTCTTATTTAGCTTCTCTAGGATCACGAATTATAGGCTCAATGTCCTTTATTTATGGTTAGAAACCAAATATGAGTGAGTACATCCCATGTTCCTCTTTATGGGTCGGGCTTACCTCACTCAGGATAGTGTTTTTATTTCTGTCCATTTGCATGCAAAATTCAAGAAGTCCTTTTTTTTACTGCTGAGTAGTACTCTAATATGTATATATTCCATACTTTCTTCATCCATTCTTCCATTGAAGGGCATCTCGGTTGTTTCCAGATTCTGGCTATTACAAACAATGCTGCTATGAACATAGTTGAGCATATACTTTTGTTGTATGATAGGGCATCTCTTGGGTATATTCCCAAGAGTGGTATTGCTGGGTTCAGGGGTAGGTTGATCCTGAATTTCCTGAGAAACCGCCACACTGCTTTCCAAAGCGGATAACCCAAACTCTTAAAAAGTCTTTTCATACTAATATACATTGGTCATATTCCCCACCCTAACTCCTTCAGACCCTCCCACCTCCCAACATGACACTTGTCTTATTGGTAACCAAAAGTCCTGGTGCTATTCAACCACAGAATTTATTTATTTGTATTTATCAAAACTCATCAGTCCTTTTCTGATTATCCAGCACAGGGCAGCATGTTCACAGTTAAAAAGCAGAGATGAAAAGTTGAGGCATGCAGGGAGTTAGATAGAAGGCATTTCTAGGGTGGTGATCTTTTCTTTGAGGAAGGGAAAACTGTAAATTAATGGAAAATTGCAGATTAATTGATTAATATTTTCATGTTTCTCAAAACAGATACATTATAAAATTTAAAGTAATAAGAATTTCCTCTACTCATTATGGTTTCAAAAGTTCCACATTCAAAAGTACATATGCGTGCACGCATACACAGACACATACATGCATGCATGTTAATCATGAAGTGCAGCTTTCAGATGTTTATCCTATTTTATAGGTGCAAACTCTCATGTACCCTTGAGCCAGGACCCTTGTCTTTGCTGCTCATCCATAATGTCCCTCCAAGACAAGGCCCAAGCAGGAGCCACTCTGTGAGAGCTGTTGGTGAGTCTAACTAATTCAGTTTCCTCCACCCATGTGGTTCCCCTCTAGGCCCACCCCTATTTAGAAACTTCATCTGAACACCCTCTTGCTGAAGCTAATCCTACACACAAGTTGCTACCACCATCAGTCTTCTTTGGCTCTCCAGGTTCAGACCCAAGCAGGCATTGCATTCATGGAAACAATGAAATTATGTAGACAATACACAGTTCGCAATCTGAACTAAATAAAGAGATAAAAACAGTGGATAACAAAATTTTATTAGACTGGACACTTTAAAAAACAAACAGAATGTATGCAATAGTGTAGTTAAATTCCATCTAGTATATTATAGAACCTAAAATTACTTTCATTTTTTGTATTGTTTTTGTTTTTGAGACAGAGTTTCTATGTGTAGCATTAGAGATTGTCCTAAAATTTGCTTTGTAAACAAGGCTGGCCTTGAACTCACAGAAATCTGCCTGCTTCTGGATTTTGAGTGCTGGGATTAAAGACGTGTGCCACCTCTGCCTGGCATTAGCTTTTTTCCTTACTGTCACTTGAAGAGGGTCTGTGTAGTCACCAGGTAGCAACTGATGAACACAGACCTTTAACATTGCTCTACAAGTGTTTATGGGACAATGACAAGTGTAATCCATTTTCTTGAGAACTTGGGTTGCTGTTTTAACTGTGTAAATGTGTTACATTTGTTTATGCCGCTGATTACTTTAACCATATAACACTGTGTTACATTTGTTTATGCAGCATTTGTTTAATTACGTAAAGATGTGTTGCCTTTGTTTCACATCACCTGCTTTAGGCACCTGATTGGTGCAATAAAGAGCTGAACAATGAAAAGCTAGGTAGAAAAAGGATAGGTGGGGCTGTTGAGCAGAGAGAATTAAGTAGGAGGAGAAATCTAGGCAAAGGAAAAGGCGGAGAGAACTAGGAAGAAAGAGCGTGACAAGCCCAGGGTTAGAAGCCAGAGCTGCAAGCCAGACACAGAAAAGACCATACAGAAAGAAAGAAAGGTAAAAAGACCTGTGGGAAAATGTAGATGAAGAAAAACAGGTCAAAATAACCTATAAGAGATAGTGGGACAAGCATAAACTAAGACCAGGTATTCATAACTAATAATGAATCTCCACGTCTTGATTTGAGAACTGATTGGTGGCCCTAAATATGAAAGCCTGGTTGGCAAAGCCACAGAGAAACCCTGTCTCGAAAAAACCAAAAAAAAAAAAAAAAAAAAAGAAAACTGAAAGATTGGGACAATTGGCCTATAGAGCACTGTTGTAGGAGGCCACTTGTTTGTTCCCAGCTACTCAGCCCCAAAATAATCACACAGAAACCATATTATTTGCAATTCTGTTTGGCCAAAAGATTAAGCTTATTTCTGGCTAACTCATATCTTAAATTAACTCATCTCCATTAATCTGTCTATCACCACGAGGCTGTGGCTTATGGGGAAAGTTCTGGCATCTGTCTCAGGTAGGGCTTCATGACTTCTTCTGACTCAGCCTTTTTCCTCTTAGCACTCAGTGTAGTTTTCACTGCCTATCTCTACTCTGCCCTATCAGGCCAAGGCAGTTATTTCATTAACCAATAAAAACAACACATAGACAAAAGGACCTCCTACCCCAGGGCACACCTTTAATACCAGTGTACAGGAGGCAGAAACAGGAGGATCTCTATGAGTTGGAGATTAACTTGGTCTACATAGCAAGTTCAAGACCAGCCAAATCTATATGTATGTCTATGAAAATGAATTCCTAATGTAGTAAAATATTGAATATCAAGATACATGTAGTTCTAATCTGATAAATTTTTGACAAAATGCACAAACAAATTAGTATAATCTCAAGTCAGGATCTCTTGCCTTTTATCCTCTCTCTTCTCCTCTCTCTTCCCCTTTCCTTCACTACTCTCCTTTTCTTCTCCATAGCTTCTCTTATTGTCTGACGGAACTGATAGGCTATTTCCAAGAAAGTAGTCTAGCTGAACCTCATTTGTATATTTAAAGAAATCAACAAATCCCTTAAATAAAAATAAATAAATAAATAAATAGAAAAACCAATCAATGGGTGAAAGAAGTGATTCAGGACTTGAAAACCGAAATAGAGACAATAAAGTAAACAAAAACTGAGGGAATTCTGGAAATGGGAAATATGGGAAAATGATCAGGAACCACAAAAGCAAGCATAAGCAATAGAATACAAGGGATGAAAGAGAGAACCTCAACCATTGAAAATACAATAGAGGAAACAGACACCAATCAAAGAAAACATTAAATCTAACAAAAGTTTAACAAAAATATCCAGGAAATATGGGATACCATAAAAAGATTAAACCCAAGAATAATGGAGATAGAAGAAGTCCAACTAAGAAGCACAAAAAATACATTCAACAAAATCATAGAAGAAAACTTTCCCAACCTAAAGACTATACATATGAAGATACAGAAAACTTACATAACAACAAATACTTATACTTTTTAATGTATTTCATAATATAGAAACAGAAAAGTCATTGCCAAATTCCTTTTATGAAGCTATAGTTACTCTGATACCAAAACCACACAAAGACTCAACCAAGAAAGAGAATTACAGGCCAATCTCACTAATGAACATCGATGCGAAAATCCTCAATAAAATACTGGCAAACTGAATCTAAGGACACATTAGAAAAATTATCCATTATGATCAAGTAGGCTTCATCCCAGGGATGCAGGGCTGGTTCAACATACGAAAATCTATCAATGTAATCCATCAAATAAATAAGTTGAAAGAAAAAAAAAACATATGATCATTTCATTAGATGCTGAAAAGGCATTTGACAAAATTCAACATCCCTTTATGATAAAGGTCTTGGAGAGATTAGGGATACAAGGGTCATACCTAACTATAATAAAAGCTATTTATAGCAAGCCAACAGCTAACATCAAATTAAATGGAGAGAAACTCAAAGCCATTCCACTAAAATCAGGAACACGACAAGGCTGTCCACTCTCTCCATACCTCTTCAATATAGTGCTTGAACTTCTAAAAATAGCAATAAGACAACATAAGGGGATCAAGGGATTAGAATTGGAAAGGAAGAAGTTAAACTTTCCTTATTTGCAGATGATATGATAGTGTACATAAGCGACCCCAAAAACTCCAGCAAAGAACTCCTACAGCTGATAAACACCTTTAGTAGCGTGGCAGGATACAATATCAATTCCAAAACATCAGTTGTCCTCCTATACACAAAGGATAAGGAAGCAGAGAGGGAAATCAGAGAAGCATCACCTTTCACGATAGCCACAAATAGCATAAAATATCTTGGGGTAACTCTAACCAAGGAAGTGAAGGATCTATTTGACAAGAACTTTAATTCTTTGAAGAAAGAAATTGAGGAGGATACCAGAAAATGGAAGGCTCTCCCTTGCTCTTGGATTTGGAGGATCAACATAGTAAAAATGGCAATTCTACCAAGGGCAATTTATAGATTCAATGCAATCCCCATTAAAATTCCATCAAAAATTTTCACAGATCTTGAGAGGACAATAATCAACTTTATATGGAAAAACAAAAACCCAGGATAGCCAAAACAATCTTATACAATAAAGGAACTTCTGGAGGCATTACCATCCCTGACTTCAAACTCTATTACAGAGCTTCAGTATTGAAAATAGCTTGGTATTGGCATAAAAACAGAGAAGTCGATCAATGGAATTGAGTAGAAAACCCGGATTTTAAACCACAAACCTATGAACACCCGATTTTTGATAAAGGAGCTAAAAGTATTCAATGGAAGAAAGAAAGCATCTTCAACAAATGGTGCTGGCAGAACTGGTTGTCAACCTGTAGAAGAATGAAAATAGATCCATATCTATCGCCATGCACAAACTCAAATCCAAATGGAGTAAAGACCTCAATATCAGACTGAACACACTGAACCTGATAGAAGAGAAAGTGGGAAGTACTCTACAACATATGGGCACAGGAGATCACTTTCTACGTATATCCCCAGCAACACAGATATTAAGGACAACATTGAATAAATGGGACTCCTGAAATTGAGAAACTTCTGTAAAGCAAAGGACACTGTCACTAAGACAAAAAGGCAACTCACTGACTGGGAGAAGATCTTCACCAACCCTGCAACAGACAAAGGTCTGATCTCCAAAATATATAGAGAACTCAAGAAACTAGACTTTAAAATGCTACTTAACTCAATTAAAAAATGGGGCACTGATCTGAACAGAGAATTCTCAACAGAAGAAATTCAAATGGCCAAAAAACACTTAAGGTCATGCTCAACCTTCTTTGCGATCAGGGAAATGCAAATTAAAACAACATTGAGATACCATCTTACACCTGTCAGAATGGCTAAAATCAAAAACACCAATGATAGCCTTTGCTGGAGAGGTTGCGGAGTAAGGGGTACTCTCATCCATTGCTGGTGGGAATGCAAACTTTTGCAACCACTTTGGAAATCAGTGTGGCGATTTCTCAGGAAATTCGGGATCAACTTACCCCAAGATCCAGTAATACCACTCTGGGAGTATACCCAAGAGATGCCCTATCATATGACAAAAGTATTTGTTCAACTATGCTCATAGCAGCATTATTTGTAATAGCCAGAACCTGGAAACAACCTAGATGCCCTTCAATGGAAGAATGGATGAAGAAAGTGTGGAATATATACATATTAGAGTACTACTCAGCAGTAAAATCAATGACATCGTGGATTTTGCATGCAAATGGATGGAAATAGAGAACATTATCCTGAGTGAGGTATCTCAGACCCAAAAAGAGGAATATGGAATGTACTCACTCATATTTGGTTTCTAGCCATAAATAAAGGACATTGAGCCTATAATTCGTCATCCTAGAGAAGCTAAATAAGAAGGTGAACCCAAAGAAAAACATGTAGTCATCCGCTATATGGGAAGTAGACATGATTGCCGGGCAAAAACTGGGAACTTGGGGTGAGGTGGCATGGGGCTAAGGGGATATGGGGTGAAAAACATGAGAAGGGGAGGATGGGGGGGAGCTTTGGGGAAGGGGATGGTTGGGATAAAGGAAGGATGGATACGGGAGCAGCGAACTATATATCCTAATTAAGGGAGCCATCTTAGGGTTGGCAAGAGACTTGACTCTATAGGGGCTCGCAGGTGTCCAGGGAGATGTCCCCAGATAGTACCTTGGTCAACGGAGGAGAGGGAACCTGAAATGACCCTATCCTATAGCCATACTGATGAATATCTTGCATATCACCTTAGAACCTTCATCTGGCGATGGATCGAGATAGAGACAGAGACCCAAATAGGAACACCGGACTGAGCTCCTAAGGTCCAAATGAGGAGCAGAAGGAAGGAGAACATGAGCAAGGAAGTCAGGACCACGAGGGGTGCACCCACCCACTGTGGCAGTGGAACTGATCTATTGGGAGCTCACCAAGGCCAGCAGGACTGGGACTGAATAAGCATGGGATGAGACCGGACTCTCTGAACATGGTGGACAATGAAGGCTGATGAGAAGCCAAGGACAATGGCACTAGTCTTCGATCCTAATGCATGAACTGGCTTTGTGGGAGCCTAGCCTGTTTGGATGCTCACCTTCCTGGACCTGGATAGCAGGGAATCTGGACTGCTCTTCATTCTCTAGAGGGAGGGGGAATGGAGTTGGGGAGGGGGAGAGGAGTGGGGAGAGGGGGAGGGGAGTGGGGGGAGGGGAGATGTGTTGGAGGAGGGAAAGGGAAATGGGAACCGGGGAGGAGGAGGAAATTTTTTTCAACAACTAAAAAAAAATAAACAAAAAAAAGTTAAAGAAAAGAAAGATTATGCATATAAAGATACAGAAAACGTACATAATAACAAATAGACTTGGTCAGAAAAAGTCCCCTCACCACATTATACCCTGCCCTCTCTTAGGACTGGAGGGGGTGAGGGAGGGTGACTGGGAGAGCGGGAGGGAAATGGGAAAAGGGGAGGAAGTGGAAATTTTAAATAGTATTATTTATAAAGCAATAAAAATGTCAAAAAATTATTTTAAAGGATAAAAAAAATGAATTCTTCGAGTGATAGTGACACACACATTTAATCCCAGCACTCAGGAGACAGAGGCAGGTGGCAGGTGGATCACTGAATTTGAGGCCAGCCTGATTTACACAGTGAGTTTCAGGACAGCCATAACTACACAGAGAAACCCTGTCTCAAAAATAAATAAATAGTAAATAAAAATTAAACAAATCTACTTAAGAGTTGTATGCAATTATTTATATCCTCCACTTAACCATCTGGCTGGCAAAATAATATCTCTGTGGATTCTAGTGATAAGTTACTTTCACATCGTTTCTTACTCTAAGGTTAGTTTGAAATTTTTTTTAGAATTTTAATCAGAATGCAATTTTATCACTTCCACCTCCTCTTTCCTCCCTCCAGAATGTCTCATGTTTCCTCCAACCATCCAACCCCTCCCATACTCCCTCATGTTCTCTTGAATCGATGGCTTTTTTTCTTTTTTAATATATATATGTATATGTATACATATATAATATATATATATATTAATATATGTGCATTAAAATTTAAATGTAAAAAAACACTAAACATACAGAATAAAGAGATAATATTAAGAGCTGCAAATTAAGGCCAAGTAACATATAAAGGCAGACCTATCAGAATTATACCTGACTTTTCAATGAAAACAATGAAAGCCAGAAGGTCCTGGTCAAGCATTATGCAGATATTAAGAGGCCATGGATGCTTTTCCCAGCTACTGTACCCAGCAAAACTTCCAATCACCATAGACAGACAAACAAGATATTCCATGATAGAGCTAGGTTTAACCAATTCCTAGCCATAAACCCATCCCTACACAAAGTACTAGAAGGAAAATTCCAACCTGAAGAATTTAGCTACATCCACAAAACACAGACGAAAGATGATCACAGCAGCAAATACCAAAGAAGGGGAAAACACATATAATAACATTACCAACAATGAAAACTAAAATAACAGGAACTAGAAATCACTGGTTATTAATATTCCTTATAAATGGACTCAACTCACTTATAAAAAGACACAAGCTAACAGATTGGATACGAAAACAGATTCCATTTTTCTGCTGCATACAAGAAACAAACCTCAACCTCAAAGACAGACATCATCACAGTGTAAAGGCTTGAGAAAAAAATTTTCCAATCAAATGGACCTAAGAAACAACGTGGTATAGCTATCTTAATATCTAAGAAAACAGACTTCAAACTGAAATCAATCAAAAGAGACAAAGAAAGACATTTCATATTTCTCAAAAAAAAAACCAGACTAATCTTGTTCATGAACATTGCTGCAAAAATATTCAACAAAATACTGGCAAAACGAATTCAAGAACACATCAGAAACATCAATAATCTATGACTCAAATACAAGGACTTCCTCATATGTAAAAAAAAAACACTACTAAACCTTAAATCACTCATTAAACTACACATACTAGTAGTGGGATACATCAATACCCCACTCTCTCCACTAGACAGGTGTGCCTGACAGAAACTTAACAGTGAAATAAATGAACTAACAGTTGTTATGACTCAAATGGACTTAAAGACATCTATAGAACATTCCATGCAAACATAAAAGACTATACTTTCTTTTCAGCACCTCATAGAACCTTCTCAAAAATTAACCACATACTAGGTAACAAAACAAACCTCAGCAGATAACAAAAATGGAATTTGTATCCTATTGAATTACCATGTCTTAAAATTAAAATTCAGCAGCAATATTAATTTCAGAAAGCCTACAATAATATGAAAATTAAGCAATGCTCAGCATTGGGTTAAGGAAGAAATAAAGGAAGAAATTAAAGACTTCCTAAAATTCAATGAAAATGACCACATAACATACCAGAATTTGTGGGATACAATGAAAGTAGTGTTAAGAGGAAAATTTATAATACTAAATGTCTACATGAAGAAGCTGGGAAAATCCCACACTAGTGAGTTAATAGAACATCTGAAAATGCTCAAACAAAGAGAATCAAACTCACCAAGGAGGACTACATGGCAGAAAATAATCAAATTGACAGCTGAAATCAACAAAATAGAAACCAAGAAAACAATACAAAGAATCAATGGGACAAAGAATTGGTTCTTCAAGAAAATCAACAAAATAGATAAACCTTTATCCAAGCTAACCAAAAGGTAGAGAGATAATTTCCAAATTAACAAAAGGGTAAACGAAAAGGGGACATAAAATGGAGGAAATCCAGAGAATCCTCAGGTCATATTTTGAAAACCTGTATTCTAGAAAATTTGAACACTTAAAGGAAATGGACAATTTTCTGGATAAATATCACTTACCAAAATCAAATCAAGACCAGAGCAGCAAATTCAATAGACTCCTAGCTGTGAAATAAATAGAAACAGCCATCAAACATCTCCCAACAGAGTTAAGCCTAGGACCAGATAGTTTCATTGCAAAATTCTACAAGATTTCCAAAGAAGAACTAATACCAATACTCCTCAAATTGTTACACACAATAGAAACAGAAGGAATATTGACAAACTCTTTTTACGAGGCTACAATTACCCTGATACTCAAAGCACAAAGACATTATTAAAGAAGAGATTTACAGACTAATCTCGCTCATGAACATTGCTGCAAAAATATTCAACAAAATACTGGCAAAACGAATCCAAGAACACATCAGAAACATCAATCATCCATCATGACCAAGTAGGGTTCATCCCAGAGATGCAAGAATGGATTAACATATGAAAATATGTGAATGTTATCTGCCATATAAACAAGCTGAAATAAAACACACATGATTATCTCATTAGTTGCAGAAAAATGCTTTAGCAAAATACATCCCTTCATGATAAAGGTCTTGGAAAGAGCAGAGATACAAGGAACATACCTAAACATAATAAAGGCAATATACAGCAAAACTCAAAGAGATCCCACTGAAATAAAAAACAAGACAAGGTTGTCCACTCCAAAGTAGCTGGACAAGTGGGAACTCCCACCAGCAATGGGAGTTCCACATCCTCTCCAGCATGAGCTGCCACTTTTGACTTTTAATTCTAGCTATTTTGATAGATATAAGATCGGATCTCACAGTTGTTTTAATTCACATTTCCCTGATGACTATGGAAGTTGAACATTTCTTTAAGTGCTTCTTAGCCATTTGAGAATTTTCTATTTTGATCCACTTTTAATTTGTTAATGTCTAGTTTCTTGAGTTCTTTACTTATTTTTAGTATCAACCCTCTGTCAGATATGAGACTGGTGAAGATCTTTTCCCATTTTGTAGGCTGCTGTTTTGTCCCTTTGACAGTAGTTTTGGCCTTATAAAAGCTTTTCAGTTTCAGGAGATCCCCTTTATTAAATGTCAATCTCAGTGCCTGCATAATCGGTGTTTTGTTTAGGAAGTTGTCTACTATGACAATGTGTTCAAAGCTCTTCTCCATTTTCTCTTTGGTGAATCTGTTTTCATGTTGAGGTCTTTGATCCACTTGGATTTCAGTTTTGTGCAGAGTGACAGATATGGATCTATTTTCATTTTTCTACATACCAAAATCCAGTTGGACCAGCATCATTTGTTGAGGGTGATTTCTTTTCTCCATTGTATAATTTTGGTTTCTTTGCCGAAATCAAGTGTTCATAGACATGTGGATTTACTTCTTGGATCTTTAAATTCAATTGCATAGATTAGACTGTCTGTTTTAATACTAATATCATGGGTTTTTCATTACTATTGCTGTGTAGTATAACTTGAAATCAGGGATGGCAATGCCTCTGGGAATTCTCTTTTGTACAGGATTGTTATAGCTATCTTGGGTCTTTTTTTTTCATGTGAAGTTAAATATTTTTCTTTCAAGATCTATAAAGAGTTGTGCTGGAATTTTGATGGGGATTATGTTGAATCTGCAGATTGTTCTTTGATAATATGGCAATTTTTACTGTTATCATACTAATCCATAAGCATGTGAGACCCTTCTATTTATCTTCTTCAATTTCTTTTTTTAAAGACTAGAATTTATTGTCATACAGTATCCAGCCACTTGACTAAAGGTATTTATCAGCTGTAGGAGTTCCTATGTAGAATTTTTGTAGTTTCTTATATATACTATCATATTATCTACAAATAAAGATGCTATGATTTTTCTTTTTAATTTTGTATCCCCTTGATCTCTTTTGTCTTATTGCTCTAGCTAGAACTCAAGTAGCATATTAAAATCAATATGGAGAGAGTGGATAGCTTTCTCTTGTTCCAAACTTTAGGAACTAAATGTTGGATATTGGCTTGCTGTATATTGCCTTTATTATGTTTAGGTATGTTTATTGTATCCCTAACCTTACCAATAGTTTTATCATGAAAAGGTGTTGGTTTTTGTCAAAGGCTTTCAGAATCTAATGAAATTATCATGTATTTTTTCTTTCAGTTTGTTTATATGGTAAATTGCATTGACAGACTTTTATAGGTTGAATCATCCCTACTTCTCTGCAATGAAGCCAGATCATAGATGAATAATATTCTTGATGTGTCCTTGGATTCTGCTTCTGAGTATTTTTGGAATAATGTCCATAAAAGAAATTGGTCTGTAACAATCTTTATTTGTTAAGTATTTGTGTGGTTTGAATATCATGGTGACTGAACTCTTAAAATTACTTTGATAATGTTCCTTCTGTTTTATTGTTTATGCTATTTGTAATTTCGTCTTAGCTCTGTGAACTCAGAAGAGTTCTTTCAAGATTTTCCTATGACTAATTTCCATGGGTGATATCAATTAGCTACACATACATACACAAACACACATTAGATAAAATTACTAGGTCTTTTTCCCCAACATAATATTTTTATTGATTATTTGTGACTTTCATATTATGAATCCCAATCACACTCCCCAGTTATCCTTGGTCCATTCTTTTACTTTTAACACCCTTCCAAACAAATGAAAAAGAAAAAGATCCAATTTGTGTTGTGAATATCCTCTCTAGAGAAAATTCCCAGTCGCCAGGTTCTTAAAGAAAACTGAGCCTTCCCCATTTGTACGCGCAGCAGAATTTACACACTGTGAAAAGCTACACATTATGATTACTATCAGAATTTTTTAAAGGTCTCTTCAATGGCTTCCTGTCTAGGCTGTTACTTTGTGGGGTGTGGGAGTAGTAGTTGTCACGGAAGTTTTCTTTTACCCTCTTTCTTAACTGTGTGTCTGCAGTCAACACCATTGCAAATGTAGCTTCCATGGTCTTTGTAGAGATCAGGAGCATGAAGCACAGACATCCACATGGTTTCTAGCTTCAATACATGACATGGACCTCAGCTTGGCCTCAAGTGGCAATAGAGTCCAAGGACATCAAAATGGCCTCTAGAACAATAAAGGATATGGGCATCAATATGGACCCTGGCTGTAGCCTGGTGCTGAGATATCCACATGAATTTAAGAGGCAACAAGACCACAGCCTTCCACATGGCCTACAGTAGTAACTCAGCCAATGGACATCAGCATTACTTAAGGTGGCAGATAAACGGTCAACATGAGATTGTAATCACAAAATACCATTGCCTCCATGCACCCTCCCTAACCCTCCTTAAGTCCAAAATCCAGTGCCCTAGACTTAACTGGTCACCCATGCCTGATGTTACAGTCAACATCTAGGCTTCCAACAGGTCCTGATATACAACCCCTTCATCATCACATTCGACCTTACATATTTCTTAACGTTGTTGGTGTTATTCACAGAGTAAAAGAGTATCAATGACTTGAACATTCATTTTATCTAGATCTACAATTACCCTTGTTGTGGCCTCCAGGAAAGTTTATGACAAGCATTCCCAATACAGTACATTAAAAAACCTGTATACTAATAGAATTAATTTTCATATGCTTTCAAATATGAAGCTCTGTTTCTGCCACATGAACTGCTTTTACTGTTATTTTAAGATCATGCAACTTCAAATGAGGATAGATTTTTTTTGCCTGTTTTTGATGCTGTACCATTTTAATTGAGATCCTCCTTCAGACTGGGAAAACCTTTATCAGATGTTAAAAAAGATATTAATATCGAGAATATATACAAAGCTAAAACAATTGAAATTCAAAGGAATATATAATCCAATAAGTACATTCATGGATGAATGAGTTGAGAAGGCAGTTCTCAAGGTACTTAGAACCAATGGTAAAGAAATAAATTAAAATGTATTTTCCCCATATTATCACCAGCACTTGTTTCTATTTTCTTGGTATTAATTATTTTGACTGGGGTGAGAAGAAATCTTATTGTAATTTTTGTTGATAGTTTCTTGATGCATACAAATAAAGTTTTTTGTATGTATAAACCAACATCATGCATTCTTATATTTAGTCTTAGGATCTAACAGAAACATATTAGAATCTATCCTATTCAAAGGAATATAAAGAATCAGTATAATCACTATAAGAATACCAAAGAAATTCTTCAAAGAGCTAGAAAAATTAACATTAAAAACTGCAGAGGCTACCCTACAAAACTACCTGCCCAAATCACCTTGAACAAAAAGGACAATGAAAGAGATATACCACTTGTGTTCAAAATACCATGAGGTATTTTGTCATACAGAAGCTATTCAGTTTCATAAGGTTCCATTTATTAGTTGATGTTCTTAGTGCCTATACTACCATGCTATACTGTTTGAAAAATCTTTTCCTGTGCCAATGAATTCAAGACTCCACTTTCTCTTCTATCACCTTTAGGGTATCTAGCCTTATGTCTAGGGTCTTGATCCACCTGACGCTGAGTTTTGTTCAGGGTTATAACTGTACATCTATTTGGATTCTTCTAAATGTAGTCGCCCAATTTGGTCAGCACTGTTTATTGAAGATGCAGTATTTTTTTCTGGTATGAAATATTTTATTTCCTTTCCAAAATCAGATGTGCACAGTTATGTGGATTTATGTGTTTGTCTTTAATTCCATTCTATTGATCAACCTGTGTTTTATGCCAATACCACAACTGTTTTTATCATGATAACTCTATAGTACAATTTGAGATTGGGGATGGTGTTCAGGATTGTTTAAGTATCCTGGGATTTTGTTTCCATGTGAAGCTGGAAATGGTCTTTTTAAATTTTGTGAAGAATTAGGTTAGAATTTTAATGGGGATTGCATTGTATAAGTAGATTATTTTTGGTAGGATGACCGTATTCGCTGGATTAGGACAGGAGATTTTCCAACTTCTAAAGACTTCTCAAGCTTTTTGTTGCTTCTTGTAGTTGAGGATATCCAGCTTTAACTCATGTCAGGTAAGATTCAGGGTGTTATTTAAACTTCTGTTTGTTTGTTGATACTTGCTTTGTGTCTAAGTAGGTGGTCACTTTTGGAGAATGTTTCATGAGCTGCTGAGAAAAAGGTATATTCTTTTAGTTTGTTACAAATGTTCTATAAATATCATTTAGGATCATTTCAGTGTATGATGTCAGTTCTTATATTTCTCTGATTAGTTTTTATTGATTGTCAAGAAATTGATTTTTAAGTCACCAACTACCATTGTGCGAAGAAAAAGATGTAGTTTTAGCTCTAGTAATATTTCTTTTAAGAAGTTAGTGACCTTGTGTTTAGTGCGCAGACTTGGTTGAACTTTCTTTTAATAAGTAAGTAGCATCCTTCTCTATCTTCTAAACAGGTTTTATTTGACTACTCTTTTGAGTCATGTTTAAATATCTATACTGGTTTGCTTCTTCTGCCCATTTGCTTTTAATATCTTTTTTCAAAATTTTACCATGAGGTGATGACCAACTTTCATGGTAATATGAGTTTCTTGGCTGTAGTAACAAGATGAAACCTGGTTTTGCATTATTTCTGTTAGCCTATGTGTTTTTGTTAGGGAACTGAGATCATTGATGTTAGAGTCATCAGTGAGTGAGTAGCCTCTACTGATTTCAGTTATTTTGTTTTGATTGTGTTGGTTATTCCCCCTCTTTTAGTGTCCTGGTGTGAGACCATTTTTTTATTGCTTTATTTTGTTTGGGTGTAGTTAATCTCTTAAAAGTGAACTTTTCCTGTCAAAGTATGGTTGTTAAATAGATTTTGCTCAAATTTGGTTTTATTGTAGAATGACTTTCTTCATCTATTTTGATTGATTTTTTTCCTGGTTATAATAGTCTGGGCCAGCAATTGTGGTCTCTGTAGAACAATCTTCCAGAACCTTCTTTAACGTTAGAGCTTCTATTGATAAGACAAATGTTATTTTAATGGGTTTGCTTCTCTGTGTTGCTTTGTCCTTTCCCCTCGCAAAGTTTCATATGCTTCGTTCTGTACATTTAGTGTGCATTTGATCACTATGTTCCATGGAGGATTTCCTTCCCTGTTCTTTATTTTTCATTCTTTTACTTTGACAGGATTATCAATCTTCAGGTTGTAGTTATTTTCTTCTCTGAATTTTTCTGAGCTTTATCTGGCTATCTTCTCTTTCCTGCATTCTTATTATTTGCAGATTTGGTCTTCTCATGGTGTCCCACATTTTCCAGAAATTGTATGCCTGGACTTCTGTGGATTTAATATTTTTTTTGACCGAGGTGCCAATTTCTTCCTCCTTCCCTTCAGCTCCTATGGTTTTGTCCCATGTCTTGTATTTTATTGGTGAACCTTACCACTGAGATTTTTGTTTGAATTCCTAAATATTAATTTTCAGTTTTTTCTTATATTAGGTTTTGTTTAGTGATCCTATTTATTTATTAAATTCTACTCTCATTATGATTTTTGTTATTTTAACCTATCTTTGTGTTTTCACAGACTTTATCAAGCAATTTATTCATATACTCTTCAAGATCCTTGAACATCTTTGCTCTTTTGAGTTCCTTGTCTTGTGCTTTATATTTATATTATATTTCTCAGGGCCCAAAATATGGTTTTTGGATTTTTATGGAGTTATATTATTAATATTTGTGCTTTGGGGCTCATGTCTATACATTTCAAATTAGTATAATTGAGTTGAATGTGGGGTTTTACATTTAATCTTATCTTTGTAGGTTGGATGTTCTTTTCCTCATCTTCTGTTGTCTTCTGTCTTCGGAAGGTATGGTTGTAGTAGGTTTCCCTGTTGAGAGTGATTTTTCAGGTCAGTTGAAGGCATAGTGAAATAGGTGGGAAAGGAAGAATGGATAAGTGAGCATCAGGAAAATGCCAAGGGGATCCAGTCTACTGTATGAGGTGAGGTGTCCAGGAAGTTGGAGGTATGGTGGGAGGAAGGCTTCCTGAAAGTAAATTACAGTAAGACAAAAAGTTATCTGGAGAGACAGGGATGAAATGGCTATGAAATAGGAATGCTGCACCATACCAAGAACTGGAGTTTGGTAAATGGAGTTGAGGTAATAGAATGGGTTCCTGCATAGAACTTCTTGCAGCACTGTGTGTGGGGAAAGAACCATCAAAATGGAGGACAGAGAGAACAGTGGGAGTCAGCAGCCTAATTCCCAGCCAGATGTCACCTCTAAGGATCCCAGATTGAAAGTCTGTCTAGGTACATGGGTTGACAAAAAAAAAAAATGAGGATGGGCTATAACAGGGGCTAGAGGGAATGGCTAAGAGGGACAGCAGAGAGAAGAAATTTGCATCTTGACATTTATATAAGTAAGTGGGGTTTTTTTTTTGTATTTGTGCTTATTTATTTTTAATTTACCAAAATCATTGTGTGTATGGTTCTGGAACGTTTATTAGTTTATTAAAACTTGTGTTCCTTGTGTGTTCAAATGGGTTTCCTACCTTTGGTTTCACGGAAGTACCTAAACTTGTATGTGTGAGGTAAGTTAACACAAATTTTCAAGCAGTGAATATGAAGAATGGTGAACTATTTATACCTGGATAGTTGCTGCACTTCTTTAGATATTCTATATGTTAATGGGTGCTCAAGAAGAGTTTAATTTGGATTTTATTTCTATACTAATCATTGTCAGTGAAACACGAACATCAAATTCTTCCAATGGGGAGTATACTTCCTTATGCCTCTGGTAAAACCTGGAGCACTAGAAAATCTTTATAGTGTTACTGAGCTTGCTACTTTTTTTTTCAAGTCCTGGCTGTGTACCACACAGTTGGTATGTTCCTCTGATGCTATTACTTGTCTGTGTTGTTCACATGACACATTTTCCACAGTCATGGAATTTGGACTTGATTCCCCTTGTTAGTCTGCATTTCAGAAAGACCTGAGTGTCCAGACCTGAAGGCTAGATCTTGTATTGTTTTGATGAATTTCTTGGAGTAAAATCAAGCTTCTTTCTCTCTCCTTTTGGTATTTTTTTAAATTTCTATCAGTCTCTTGGTAGCATCCTACTTTTGAGTAAACAACAGATAGATAACCCAATCTCTCTGTTCCTTTCTCCTTATGAGAACATTTGGTTGGGACCAGAGGACTTGAGGATTCTCTTCCTTATTTGAAAAGGCAAAGTGCTTCTGCTGTGCATGTCCAAAAGGACCAGCAATACAACATGAGGGGAAGGGAAATTCAACATTGTTCTTCCTTAGAGAAAGTCTACTACTACCAGATGCCTTCTTAATTGCTACAAATTCTGCTAAACTGGGATGAGTTATCTCTCTTTCCTAAGGTTTGTGAAGTTTTTCAGAGTATACACTTGCCTCCACTTGCCTTTGAAGAGGTCCAAATTTTTTTTTTCTGATGGTTCTTTCCATCTCTGTGTCTTTTCAAAATGGTATGTGTATGTTCTGTACTGCTTCTTAATACCTTCTTATACTTTGGAATGAATTCACCTGATGACTACAAATTCACCTCTCTACTGGAACCCCAAATATTATTTTTACAAGACCTATAGAGCTATTACTTACAGACTGGAATGGAGTTCTCTTTGACTTTCTATAGTCTCATTTGAAACACAATTTCCAGAGCTTTTATTGTTTACAGAGCTATCTTTGTTCTTCTACCTTTAAGCTATGCAAGTCTGGTATCAGAGAACAAAAATAGCAATTCCCACCATCCCACACTTTTTATCCCTAAGAATCTCATTTTATTTATCCTTATTATTTAATATGATGAAGCAGTATGAGAAAACATTTATGGTGAGTATAATGAAATAGTAAACTAGGAATTTACCATTATTCATGTATTGATTATGAGAACAGTTTGAGGCTCTTAATGTAAGAAAAAAGTAATATTTTCTGTCAATTAAATACATTTGGGTTTGCTGGCTTAGGTTTCAGTTGGTTTTTTTTTTTTTTTTGTAAACCATGATGACACTTTGGGGGGGGGGCAATATTATTCAAAAGCTTCATGAATTTTGACAAACTATATCTTAAGAGTAGATAGGTTCAACTGTGCTGGAAAGTCACATTCAGAAATATACATGACTCAGTTCAGGAAGTAAGCAAATCCAAAATTGCATTTTAATATGAAACAAATTTAATGACATAAATCATGGTCCTTCACTCAAGTAAATATTTTTACTACCAGATATATAAGCTCTATTCTGCATTTCCTGACTTCATTTATAGTGGAATACATTACTTGATTCCTATTCTTTGAGGGGAATGAATTTATCAGAACAACTCTTTTGCCACTGTAAGACCTTTCTTTCAAGGCCCTTGCATTACTCCTTGAATTCTGATTCTTGGTTGTTCTTCCAGCTTTTCCGCCACAGTAGATACAAATATGTCTTCCCATACACCCTGATTTCTATTATCTATCTATCTATCTATCTATCTATCATCTATCTTTCTTTCTTTCTATTCTCTCTCCCCCCTTTTCTCTAATATAATTCTTCAACAAATTTGTAACAAATGACATTATCAATTTGTAAAAACACCACAAAGAAGGAAGCCTGGACATAAAGGATGTTTGTTCCCCTGTCATATGCTTAAGCATTTATTTTTCCTTGTTTATTTTTTTAAATATATTTATTTCAAAGAGCCTTTGGTCTGGTTTGAGGCCCCAGGTCTCCATGACACGATAGATGCTGCCCCCCCCCCCATGACTTCCTGTGCATATGGTGGCGTGTAGTAGAAATCCTGCAGCTTTGGGTGTATGGGTTGGTTCCCTTCATGTGCTCCATCAGATCAAAGATGGGATGGATGTTGTTGCATGTCAAGTCATGACACTGGGTCTAGGCCTGGGCGGACCTATATGGTTGGTCCGCCAGACGGGAAAGGGGAAAATGACTCTTTGCAAAGGATACTTGCAAGTAGGCATGTGTGAAAGGGGTGCACGGTGTGACTTGTTGGATCATACTGCGGCTTCCATGACAATATTTTTAATTTTTCCTCTTTTTATATTGTTTTCAATTTATTTACTTCCTTTTTCTCTTAAAATTTATTTTATTGGGGGAGGGGAGTACAGGAGCAAAGGGCAGATGTGAAGGGATGGGAATTAAAGGGAACAGGATACATGTAAAGGACTTCTCTCCCCTTCTTCTTTCCTTTCCTGTTATCTTCCTCTTTCCTTTTCTGTGACATAGAGAAGATGGAATACAATGTTGGAGTTCTGACCGCGTCAGTCAACCCTTCTGTGGGTACGTTAGCTTCCTGCACCGGCAGTAACGTTCCCTGCAGTGTGTAGAGTGGCAGCCACAGCGTTAGTCACTGGAGTCTACAGAGTGCACAGGTGCCTGCAGTCTCCACGGATCTGTGTCAGATAAGCTATGACTGAGGCCCGGAAGAAAGAGCTAGATATCAAAGAAGTGGCTCAGGCGCAAGAGGGGGATGGCAAGGACAACAAGAAGATTCAGAAATTCAGTAAACTAGGTTTCTATCTGACAACAGTTCCAAGGTCCGTGGCAAAGTTTAAAAAGCTCGCAGCAGAGAAAAGGCTTGCTTCAAGACACCTAAAGATATCAGATCCAAAATACATTGCTTCCCTGGAGGGGCCGTTTGGCTTTGGCCCTCTAGTTTGTCCTGCTTTTCAGCGTTTCAACAATATTGACTTCTTTCTGTTTTTGTACTGTTTGACGGTTATGGTACACGGTAAGTTGGAGCAGAGTTGCTCTGTTGAGAGGTAGATGAAGCCAACATACTGTGAGAAGGAAAGGGTCCATGAATCAGAATCAGTTAACCCAAACCTCTGCTCTTATCTTCCAGTCCTTAGTAACCTGCTTGGTTTGGGGCACTCCACAGTGAGTACCAGCTTCTTGTCTCCAGATACAGAGCTGATGGGAAGGTAGTATTGTTGGTTCATGTCATTTGATAACCAGCTTGAGTTCTGGGTTCAATTTCTTGGAGATTAAGATTGACAACAGCATTGCCATTATGAGGTGGTTTTTGCTCACAATTTTGAAACACTCTGACAAAGCATCTTTTGGTCTGGATTTTGTTTCTTCATCTTAGAATTACCGGGGAAGAAAAGTAAAGGATGTTTTATTCACATTTTGTCTTCTCCTTCCTTGTTCCTCTTCCTCCTTCTTGTATTATTTTAGTTATAAATTTTTCTTCATAAATTTTGTTACTATCAACAGTCTGACAGCTGTTGCCTGTAGTTTCCAACCTCCATCAATCAACTTCAGAACTTACTTTTATTTGCAAATGTTCTGTTCACTTTGAATCTGCATTTCCTCACAACTTTCCACCTTCACACTTCTCTGTTGATAGTGAGAGGCTCCAGCAATATGCATATCAAACATGTAGCCAGAACCTTTTATGGTTTTCTGGCTTGCTGGTGGTTTCTTTAGGCAAAAGGACCAATAAAAAGTGATTATAGTTTCTCGAGATAAAATAGGGATTAGACATTCTATCAGTGACATGAATGTTTCAGCAGCCCTTGCTTCTTGGGTCTAGCCTTGACTACTGCTGGGGCAGCAGACCAGCAGGAGATGAGCAGCTTCTCAGAGCTGTAAAAGCTTTAGGAAGAGTCTGGACTCCTGGATCCCTGCAAACCAAAGAGTGTTTGAGATAATTGGACAAGAGCAGTTATGGATACTGCAGCAATGAATTGTGATCCAAGACCTTTGCAGATGTAGTCATGAGTTCTAATTTATAACTATTCTGTTTTCACTCCAAGGAACGTAATACTTTTTCTAGCTATTCCTTGTATCAAATTGTTTTTGTTTCACTTGGTGTGATTTCTTTTCTTCTTTACGTACTGGATGGTGATTTTAAACAAATAATGCTGCCGTGTATTTAATACTCAAGAACATAAAACAATTTACATTGAATGTATACATTTTTAAAAGATTAAAAAAGCTCAGAAATGTTAAGCTTCAAGCACAGAATCCTCTCCAAAGCTATAGAGAAACCCTGCCTCAAAAAAAAAAAAAAACAAAAAACAAAAAAAAAGGAGAAAGAAATCTAAGATGGGTTCTAAATGTCTTTACAGTTTTAATTTAGAAAATATGTAAACATCCCTTATTTATTAATTCTTCATAACTGATACATAATGGATTTAAAAAGAGATGAGATGATTAACTATAATTGATCTTAATAAACTACTGATAGAGGTGGTTAAAATAGCTTCTAATATTCAAGTAAAAATATTTGATTGAGATAAATGAATCATTTTTTCAATATAGGTTTTACTCATTCATAGTATTATAAAATAAATTTAGTTCAGTGTAACATTTCCTTTGAATGGTTATAGTGATGATATATTTGTATATTAAAATGCATTACATTGCCTTTGTCTTTCTTTTGAATTTCTAGGTGCTTTATTTTCCCTGAGTGATATGAGTTTGAAACAAATGGTGAAAGAATTTTCTCTGACAGAGAAAGAGATAACCATAATGGATCTCACTGATTATTATGCATCTTTCTTGGTAGCAATAGTGGCAGCATACTATGGAGGCAAAGGGAACAGGTCAAAATGGCTGGCAGCGTCTGCCTTTATATTAGGAATTTCATCAATTGTATTTGCTGTTCCTTTCTACAAGTATGAAATTATAAAACCACTGGAAGAAAGTGAAGGTGAGATTTTTCAAATATACTACCATATACTAAATCAATATTTAAATCATTGGTTCTGTAAGAACTATATATTACACATATGCTTGTAATGTGTATTTTATTTTTATAGAACTGATTACTTTGAATGAGAAGATGACTTATGAAAAGGGAATGAGAAGCCTTTTATTCCTTTGTTCACTTAACTAAATACTGATGAGAAATGGTGTAATCTTAGGAAACACAATGTCTTGATAAGTATGAAATTTCTGACCAATGATCAAGAGCATGTAATATGGTTTCAGAGGACCTAAATTTGGTTCCCAATAGGTAGCTAACAACAACCCATAACTATAGCTCTCGGGCATTTGATACCCTCTTCTGGTCTCAGCTGGCACTGTCTTACTAGAACACATATGGTTTAAAATTAAATATAAATAAATAAAAGGTTGTCACTGCTAAAAAGGAGTTTCAGCAGCAAATATGTTTTTCTTCCTTTGGAATCTTGTTCATGTCACCTACATTTTGTTTTACTTGGTAGTAGATGCAAAAAACCTTTTTGACCATATACTCATATTTTAGTTTATATAAACATGCACACACAGAGAGCTTCTCTATTTTTTGTTTTATCCACCTCTCTTCTCATTGGTATGTTTCCTGATTTTCTTTTATGCTCTTCCTTTTTCATACATTCCTTATTAGAGAGATCATAGGTCTATCTTTCATTGAGTGTTCTCTGAATGTCTTTGGTATCATTCACACATTTCAATTTCTATTCTGTTTTCTGCTCCATGATTCCATCTGGTATCTACACAAATGAGTGCAGTGTTCATATTCAACCGCGTGCCTCAACACCCACATTGTCATCATGCTCCACCACAGCTTGAAATAACCTGACAGAAAGTTTCTCCACAATTCTTGAAAATACTCATACCACATAGTCAACTTTGCTTTCTAGAATTTTCTATAAAGTGACCATCCACACATCTTTCTCAGCAGACTAATGAGCTGGGCTTATGGTGACAGCCATGAGTGTTTTCAGCTTACTCAAAATAAAGGTGAACTTCTTTCACAGAGACTAGAGGATAGTGACACCTGCTTTCTCTGATTATTATAGTTGCTATTTCCCTTCATTTGTAGCTTGTTTTCTGCCTGTCAACTTAGCATGGTAAAATCATTCAGACCTCCTCCAGTGAGTGCCCTCAGTCTTCTTCTCTCATTGTCTTTTATCTCCTGCTTGTATACTTTTGGAGTGGGTCATGCACCTGCCCTTCCCTATGTCTGGCTGCTACTGAGTCCTGCGATGAACCTGCTGTTGCCAAAGGGAAGTGCTCGTTTCTTCACAAATGGATCTATTTGCCTGAAAATTGTCTTAGGCAACACTCTATTCTAACCTTTAAAAACAATTTAGTTTTTCTCACTAAACCACTAACGTGTCCTGTCTTGGATGGAAAATAATGTTATAGAGGAAAATTGCCTTTATTTCTTTACATTAAATGTTAATTGAGCCCACAGTTACATGTTAGTATTCTTCCCTTCTTCCCCCAGTTGAAATGCAGGAGGCGCCCTCTAGTGATCATTCTGTGTGCTCCTGTCTCACCCTCTGCTCCATTCCTGATCCACTCCTCCTGCCCTCTGCAAGCCACTCTTCTCTGTCAGTTCTTACTAATGCGTAAATACGAGCAAGCTCTTTCAGTCCACTTCAAACTTTGAATCTTTTTTCAGTTTTTAAAATTAAAACAAAACGATATCATTTCCTCCTTTCATTTTTTTCTGTCTTCTTACTCCTGCTACATCTTGTCTTCCTAAACACTCCCATATTGTTATTTCTCTCCAATTCTTAAAAAATTTTTGTACTTAGTCACTTTCAAATATAAGGCCTCTTTTTCTTTGTTATTGTTATACTGTATTTGGGGAAGGAAAAGGGAATCTTTTAATTTTTTTTAAAAAAAATTTAAATACTAATTTTATCTTATCTGCTTGAGTGTTATACATGGTATATACATGGACACATGTGTGTGCCTGGTGCCTGATGAGGCCGGAGAGGCTGTCAAAACTCAAAACTGGAGATACAGATAGTTGTGGATTTACAATTAGTTGTTGTAAACTGAATCCAGGTTCTCTGGAAGGACACTCAAGAGCCCTGAATTGCTGAGCCACCTCCCTAGCTCTACGTTTCACTCACTCTTAAAGAATAAATAGTGGACATGCTACTGATCAGCCCTCTTTTTATGATCTGTTGATATCTCCTTGTTTTCATACAAGAGTCTGTAAAAGATCTGTACTGATTTCTTGACTTTTTTACCCATTTCTTTTGGGGAATTTAACACAACTTTAGCTAAAATGTTGTAACAGAGTTATTTCTGTCTGCTAATTAATGTACCTCATGATATTTACTAAAATTAAACTTTCCACACTGTGAAATCATAACTTTAGTCAGTATTTGTAATATTAAACAAACTCCATATCTTGATGGTTTCTCTTCTGAGAATTTGTATGTGTGCTACTTTTGTGCTACTTATGTTATTTACAATCTTTAATTTTCCTTAATACAGAATTGTTTTTTATTGTCAAGAGTCAAAATTATATTCAATTATTGGTCAATCGGAAACAGAAATATGATTCTTAGGAGTAGGTAGACTGGTAAGCTCAACTTTCTAGAACAAAGCAGAGGTAGATGGATTCAGGAGATGTTTTATGACTGCAAAGATCATGAAGGAATTTCTTGACTCAATTTTCCATGAAGTCAAAATGGAGTTTGAATGCTACATGTTTTTCTTTAGTGTTGGAAGTAGGGGGCCACTTGTTGGTTCCATGATGTAGGAGGATCTTCTATCTATCTGTTGCTTTCATTGGTTAATTAATAAAGAAAACTTCTTGGCCTGATAGGTCAGAACATAGGTAGGTGGGGAAGACAGAACAAAATGCTGGGAAGAAGGGAAGTGAGTCAGACACCATAGCTCTCCTCTCCAAGATGGACGCAGGTTAGAATCTTCCCGGTAAGCCACCATCACATGGTACTACACACATTAATAGAAATGGGTTTATCAAGATGTGAGAGTTAGTCAGTAAGAGGATAGAGCTAATGGGCCAAGCAGTGTTTAAATGAATACAATTTGTGTGTTGTTATTTCATGTGTAAAGCTAGCTGTAAGGGAGCCGGGCAGGATGAAAAGCAGGCCCGCTCGCCTCATCACTACAGTTCCTGGCTGCTCAGAGCCCCGATATAATCACACAGAAACCACATTAAATAAAACATTGTTTGGCCAATTAGCTCTAGCTTTTTATTGGCTAACTTTTATTAATTTCACCCATCTCCATTTATCTGTTTATCACCACGTTGCAGTGGTTTACTGCCAAGGTTTTGGCATGTCTGTCTCTAGAGGAGGTTTTATGGCTTCTCTGTTAACTCTGCTCTTCTTTCCCAGCATTCAGTTTTCCCAACATAGCTAAGTTCTGCCCTGCAATAGGTCTAAAGCAGTTTATTTATTAATGATAATCACGGCATACAGAGAAAATCCCACATTACCTCTCCTTTTCTGTTTAAATAAAAAAAGGAAGGCTTAAACTTAAACATAGTAAAATTTTAAATAATAAAACAGTTATCAAGCAAGACTTACAGTTACAATATTTGTATATCCTTTTCTTTTATCATAATTAAGGAAATCTATAATAATAACTATTCTTCAACTCCATCAAGGTCTCCAGAAGGATATAATATTACCTAAGTAAACAGGAAGTGAATTGTAAGCAACTTCCAAAGCTCTAGATATGACAGAGATATCTCACTGCCTGGTCAGTCACCCAAAGTTCTTCTGTACCATTGGGGCATCCATATTTAGCCTACAGACCCATAGTATTCAGCAGACTTTTCCATCAAGCAGAAAATTTCAAAGACATTTCTGGTCACTTTGTTTCTGTGTCCTGAAGAATGTCTGACAGGCTCTTTTATGAAGCAAGAATCATGAAGGATTGTCTCACCTTTAGGCAAGTTCATCAATCATTGCTCTGTTGGTCCTGCATGTCCAGTTTATGCAACAGTCCGGGCAAGAGCCATTTCTTTCTCAAATGGTAAAACAACTCCATGAGGAACCAGTTTGATGCCCATCTTCCTCTTGAAGTCAATTGGTGCTGCCAGGAACAGATGTGTCATGAAAAGTCTTAAGTTCTTAAAACATTTTAAATGCCATAGTATGTAGTCTTTGAAAGGTTTGAAGAATGCCTAGCCATCTGAAATACATCTCTGTACATCTAGAAATCCCAACTAACATGACTACAAACTTGACTATTATAGATGACTATTTATAACAATACAATATTAAATGAGCTGCATAAACACAATACCTTAATCAAGAGCAGAAATAGACATATATCAATATTGACATTAAATTTGTATCAATAAACCAAGATCTATACCAATGCAAATCTATATACCATATCTCCTTTTAAATGTAAAGAAATATTTGCAAACAATATTTGGGAATATGGGCATAATTTTATCCAAACTTCTTCCTGCTGTATATTGGGTGAAGTAATTATTGGGGGTGTTCATGGTGACTTCTTGGGGGTTCATGATCTATCAAACCATATTAGCCTGGAATTAATTCACAGGTTCTCATTCTCTGTGGAAACAAAAGAACCTCTTTTCCAAAGCAACATATTCTTATACTAAAATTTTGAAGACAAAATACCTTTAAAGTATGTATGTTGGTTTAGCTTAGCAATCCCCAGAATCAAATGTCTCTCTGCAGTCACAAAATTCAAATAAAACACAATATTATACATAGTCCAGACTCTTTGTGTATGTATAGTCCATTTTTTGTGGCTTATTTTTCTTTACTCCTTTTAATCTATGACTGTCTGTACTCTGTCTCTTTCAAGACATTTTTCAAACCACTGACTTCCTTTTATGACTCTGTATTCTCTTTTTCTTCTGTCTCACAAGCCTATGTACATTTATTTTACATTGTGACTCATTTAGAATTCTTTTTCATCTGGATTTTTCTTGATTGTATATCTGTAATTCTTTGCTTTCCAGGAGTGCTTTTTAAAATGCTAAGCACTTCATAAATTTAAGCTGCACCATTACTATGTATATATATGGTACTTTTAGCTTGCCCCACCCAGTCCCACATGGCAGAGCTGCTTTGCTTCTGAGCTGTGCATACTGCCCCACATCCAGGCACACAGCCAGTCTATGTTGCCACCAAGCAAGCTTCAGCATGCTACTCACAAATCCCATCCAAATGCTTGATTTTGTGAAAGAGTAACAGTTCATACTAGCAGCATGGCTCATGGCTGGGAAGCTTCCATTTTGAAACTATTTGGCTGCTACTGCTGAATTAGTAAGACCTCTCTTAAGGGAGCCATAGCATGCTGCCTCAAGCAAATCCCATTTGGAAAACAAAATGCAGCTAAACTTTTTGTTTAGTGTCTAGATTTTTTTCAAGACCTCTTTGGTTTTACATGGATTTTGTCCACCATATTAGTGCCAATTTGTTGGAGGGAGGGGGCCACTTCTTGGTTCCCAGCTGCTCAGAGCCCTGAAATAATCACACAGAAACTGTATTATTTAAAACATTGCTTGCCCCATTAGCTTTAGCTTCTTATTGGCTAACTCTTACATTTTAATTTAACCCATCTACATTAATCTGTGTATCGCCGCATGGCAGTGGCTTATTGACAGAGTTTTGGCATGTCTGTCTGTAGCAGGAGGGCCCACTTGTTCATCCCAGCTGCCCAGCTAGCTTAGCCCCAAATAACCACATAGAAACTATATTAATTAAATCACTGCTTGGCCCATTAGCTTTAGCTTCTTATTGGCTAAATTACATCTTAATTTAACCTATTTATATTAATCTGTATATTACCACAGGTTGTGGCCTACCAGGTAAAATTCCCAGCATCTGTCTCCAGCTGCTCCATGCCATCTCTCTGACCTGTTCCATCTCTCAGCATTCAGTTCAGTCTTCCTTGACTACCTATTTTCTGCCCTATAAACAGGCCAAGACAGTTTCTTTATTCATTAATGGCAATTCCAGCACACACAGAGGACTCCTACATCTGCCTCTGCAGGAGGCTCCATGGCTTCTCTCTGACTCTACCCTTCTTTTTCCCAGCTATACTTTTTCAGTTTAGTTTCCCCCACCTAGCTAAGTTCTTCCCTGCTATAGGTTCAAAGCTGTTCCTATATTCATTAATGGTAATCACAGCATACAGAGTGAAATCCCACACCACTTTAGCTCTAAAATTAAAGCTAGAGATAATGGAAAAGAGATATTTTGCTAGAGATAATGGAAAAGAGATATTTTGACTATGACTGTGATTTCACTGAGAGTTTGTATATTGTGAAAGAGAACAATGATACACAAAAGTGTCATTACAGAAGAAATATATAAGGGACAACTTAGATAGTTAATAGGAACATTCTAATAGGATTTTTATTTATGCTTGAATCACATACTAAAAATATGGAAAGATTAGAAGGATACAAAATAAAAATGGGTGACTATTGTAGTCTCAGGCATTAATAATTCATCCAAGGCCCACTGAACATTGGATAAGATGCAGGAGTATGAAAAAACTGGATGAGGTGAAGATTGTGGGAAGTTGTATTAAATGCTGGACTTAAGCTTGAAACAGTTAGTGTATCCAAATAGCTTGAACTCATGGAAGCTGTGAGTATCTGCACACAAATTATCCAAGATGGTGTCTGCAAACACCCTATCATGGAGGATAAAGGAGTTCAAGTGCCTATGCATTCCTGGAGATTTATATGTAGCTATGTGTTACAGAGAATGAGAGAGAGAGAGAGAGAGAGAGAGAGAGAGAGAGAGAGAGAGAGAGAGTCCAGCAGTAGAGTCCTTGCAAGGGTGCCGGGGTCACCGCAAACATAAATCACCCATCATCCTGCTACAAATTCTCACACAGCCCATTGAGTCATTTAAAAATGAAGACGAACATGGATGTAGAAGAGTTATGTAGTTGGGAAGAGGAAACCACCCAGTGGGAGTGCGAATCAGGCAAAGAAAAGGGATGAAATTGATCAGAAACATTATATTTATTGTGAAAATGTCATAAGGAATCTAATTGAACACAGTCCATATTATTTTATTTCATAAGAAAAGGAGGAAAATGTTGAGTCAAACCACAATTTTAGGGACATCTATTTTCTATAGCGTTATGTACTAGTCCATAGAAACTAAGTAAAATATCTTTTCTCTAATGTCATAGGTCATGAATTTCACAATAACATGTCAAGAATGTGTTAAACTTCACCCAAGATGGTCATAATGGATACGGTTTCCTGTCAGTTACTTAGCTCCATAAGTCTACTACCAAGTATAAATACTAAAATCTTATAATCATTTGAGTAAGAAAATGAAGACTAACATGTCATCCAAAGATTTCAAAATCTAGTGGGTAGATTACAACATAGCAACTAAAGAAATCTTTATGATATCATAGTTTTTTTTATGATCCCATGTGTACCTAGGTGTTATCCTGCTATGAACAAATATAAACAACTTGCAAGTAGGAAAGAACTATTTTAGCTTTTCAGAGTGCTCCTCCATGGTTGCTAGGCTTCACTGACTCTGAGCCCATGGTCAGGTAGAAAACTGGGTGTGTGCAAAAGAAGTCTGTTTCCCTCATGTTAGGACACAAGCAGAATGACAATGGGAGGTTCTAGGATAAGACATTTCCATCAGATGCGAGTGGTGTCTCCCTCTCATGGTTCTAGGACCCTCTCCTAAACATTTGGTACATGAGATATTATGGTGGCACTTTATATATAAACCATAAGAGTATGGATAATAAAAGCTCATGGGTCAAATATAGGAAATTACTTAATCAAAGTAGTGCACGTGTTTTAATTTAAAGATTGATAAAGAAAAGACCCAGAACTAAACTCAGATGGTGGATTTTAACAAGGAAGATCATCTAGGACATTGCAAGTACTATTATTCTGTAGTCAAGGCAGAAGAACAGGATGCAAAGAACAGAAAAAAAATGAGTGCATATGTATGAATAATGTGTTTGTATATAAGAATATATGTGTACGTGGTATCCTGTGCACATAACACTCACATTGTTTCATTCATACTGCATCTGTCTTTCTCAGTATTTCCACACATTTCCTTTTATTGTGCTATTTCTACTTAGAATATAATAATTGATTCTATGACTACACTCAAAGCATAAAAATCAAACA
The DNA here is from genome assembly GCF_018167655.1 of Microtus oregoni. Lineage (NCBI taxonomy): Eukaryota > Metazoa > Chordata > Mammalia > Rodentia > Cricetidae > Microtus > Microtus oregoni. Next base: position 19,196,516 of record NW_024543097.1, read on the forward strand.
AAAGAGAAAAATAGGGTGGTAGCAATTGCAAGTTTAATTGTACATTTAATTTTGAATTCTATTCAATAAAATATATTTCTTGTCTTCCAAAAGAGCTGTGTACAAAAACATTAGTTAAAAGAGATTGTGGTAAAATGATACCACACCGATCGATATGTATTTATCTCTTCATCGTCGCCCAGTGTCTCCATGGAATGGCGGGGATGCCTATATATATCCTTGGATTGACCTTCATTTTCGATCATGTTCCCACATGCTCAGCTGGTCTCTATCTAGGCAAGTTTGTTTCCTTCTAATTTGCATGACTCATTTTGAATATTCATCATGTTCCAGTAGGCTTTAACGGATACAGAAATACTATTGGATCTGATGACACGGTACGAAGTAGTGATGACTTGAGTGGATAACTTCAAAAAAATCACACAGATGTCTTTAACTCTGAGATTTGGAATATTAGAGAAATCATCTAAATGTCTCTGAAAAGACAGAGGAATAGACATTATTTGCATATTTTATGTGGCAATATTTTCTCTTTGTTTTTCCTCTGAAAGAGTGGAGAGGGAGGAAAGAGCGGAGAGGGAGGGAATATTTGAACACAGTGTCATCCCTTCTTATGTATCTTAAAACTGTATGTAAACTGTGTCCTGAAGCAAACATTGACTCATCCCAAAATAATTTACCTAATAATCAGTAACAGAGTCTGTTCTTGGTAGGCCAGAATGAAGACATACTTTCACAGAGATATCTTGGTACCATTTTTTAAAATATAAACGTATTTCGTACTTACTTTGAAAATGTCTCTAGCAAAAATATTAAAGAAAATACAGTTTGTTTACTTATGTTCATATTGAATATAAGTATATTTACTATATTAAGTATAAAGAGTAAATAATATACACTTAATTCATAACTAAATTTTCTGAGTATATAGTATTTGATTAGAGAAGAGAATGTGCCACCCAGTTGTAGTTTCAGGCAGTAGTCTATATGCCTGCTGACATTGTCCTAGGTATGATAAACTTCACAATCAGAAAATGTATAAAGCAGATGACCTTTATTATAAGAACAGGTCACACGCAAGCAATGTAAAGTCCCAACAGTGCAAAATGACTGTTACCGAAGAGGCAGTTACTGTGATTCAGGGCAAGGATCAACTATAAAGTTATCATCAACACTTACATGAATTTTCTACCAGTTTCCAGCACTACTAATTTGAGATTTGTTAGAATAAATTTCAGAAAAATTTTCAATCCCTCTTTCACCATTTTAAATTCCGCCCTTTTCTCCCCCTCTTTTCCTGCTCACCTTCCTCTCTTATTAATAGAAATTAGCATGAAAAACTTTTATATATCACAGATAGTTCAGTGGTATTTTGTATGAGCAAGTTATGAAGCTGTTTGGTGCTATGTTTATTTTCAAGCTATCGCTGATGGTGCACTTACACTGGGATACATTGTGGGTTTTGCAATAGGAGCTCAAGGTCCTAAACATCTTCAGAATCAAACTTTGAATGGAAAGTAAGTTATCCTATTTGCTTTTCTATTTAGCTTAGGTTGTATAGAATATTTGTTGAATAGATTCTATAACTTGTAAATAGTACACATTTGATTAGTTAAGAGTTTTAGAAAATGTACATAATTGTGAAATAATCTCTCAGAAATGATATTATTTGCAATACTGTTTGATCAACAGTTTAAGTGAATTTCTAGCCAGCTCTCACATCTTAAATTAACCCATCTCTATTAATCTGTGCATCACCACGAGGTTGTGGCCTACTGGTAAGGTTTCATCTGGCATCTATCTTCTGCAGTGGCTACATGGTTTCTCACTGACTCCGCCTACTTTCTCTCAGCATTCAGTTTAGTTTAAAGGCGTAGCTCTATTCTGCCCTATTATAGGGGAAAGTAGCTTCTTTGTTCACTAACCAATAAAATAAACCACATATACAGAAGGTCTTGTGCCATTTCCCTCTTTCTGTTCAAATAAAAAGAAAGATTTTTTAACTTTAACATAGTTAAAATTACATATAACGAAACAGATATCAAGCAATAATTGCAGTTACAATATTTATAACTACTTTATCTTCTATCATAACTAAAGAAAGCTAAAATTAAAATTATTCATAAAATCTATCATAGACTCCAGAAGGATATAATATTACTTGGTAAACAGGAAGTGCATTGTAAGCAACTTCCAAACCTCTAGAATTGATAGAGGCAGTGCTCTGCCTGTATAGTCATCAAAAGTTCTTATATAACATTCTTCTAGGCATCCATATTCAGCCTACAGAACAGTGTCTGTCAGATTTTTCCATGAAGCAGGAAATTTGAACATCTGTTTTGCCTTGTAATGGCAAGTTCATAAGTTGCTTTCTTCTGTGTCCTGCAGAATATCTGGCAGACTCTTCATGAAGCAGGAATCCTGAAGGACAGTCTCACCTCTTTTAGGCAAATTTAGCAGTCATTTTTCTGTGGATCCTACTTGTCTAGTTCACAGAACTAAGCATCAAGCAGTCCAGGCAAGAGCAGTTTCAAATGCTAACAAACTCCATAAAGAGTCTCTTCACTGTGCATAATCCTTTTAAACTAAACTGGTTCTTCCAGGAGCAGATGTGTCTCATTGTCCTGAAAAGTCTTAAGTTCTTAAAACATTTTAAATGCCATATTCCATATGTCTTTGAAAGTTTGGAAGATTATCTATCTAACTGAAATATATTTCTATATATCTAGAAAACCTAACTAACATGACTACAAACTTGAATATCATAGATGGCTATCTATAATCCTGTATTTGTTCTTTATGCATAATATTTTTAAATGAGGTATACAAATACAATATCTTAACCAAGAGCAGAAATACACATTATTGACCTAAAATTTCTCTCAAAGACCTAGATTCATACCAATGCAAATTATTTATATCTATAGTACATACCCCTTGTAAATAAACATTTATAAACAATCATTTAGGGAATTTGGATGTTGTTGTCAAGACTACTTTCTGATGTTTTGGAGTGCTGTTAATCAGGTCTGTCATGAGTATCCTATATGGTAGGTCCATCTCAGCAAGCAGTCCTGAAGCTGTCATGGTTGTTGGACCATTTGGGCAATTGTTTCAGGGGGTATTGTTTGATCAAACCACATTTTTCTGGAAGGAATCCACATGTTTTCATTCTCCATGGAAACAAAAGCAGAACTTCTTTACCAAAGCAACATATCCCCAGACCCAAATTTTGAAATGAAGATACCTATAAAATATGTATGTTGGTTTAGCTTACCAGCATGTATAATGAAATATTTCTCTGTACTTAGCTCATTCATAGTCAAAAATTCAAATAAAACACAATATTATACATAATTTGAGTTCTCTGTGTATATTTTCTTATGTGGCTTATATTTTTACACTATTACTTTTTTTACAAGTTTAACATTTATTATCTTTACTCCTTTAAGATTTCCTTTTTTTTTTAATAATTTTCTTCTTTTTGTTACTCTCTATACTCTTTTTCCCCTCTCTTTATACTCTTTTACTTCTCTCCCCTAAGCCTACATACATTTTTAAACACACTATGTCTTGTTTAGAAATCCTTTATGTCTGAGTCTGTCCTATTGTGCATCTGAAATCTTTTCTGACAAAATGTATTTTAAATGGAAGCAGTGTTGCTGCATGGCACCAGATACTGGCTCCACCTCTCTTGGCCTTTTACCAATGCGGAGGTATTTTACTGCAAGCTTTGGCACTGCTGGGAGGGGGCTGTCCTCACCACCCCAACTCTAGATAGCCTCATGATGCATATAATTTTTTTTTCTGAATTAAAGTTAAATCTGCCATGCAACCCACTGCATGGCCTAGAAATATCTCTGAATATGTCAGTAGGAATCTGCCATGCTCATCTGCCTGTCCATGCCTAGCAGATCTTATCTGGCTGCTTGTCCATGTCAGGGTGCTGAATGGTAGGTGGTAGGCATGATTTCATCTACTTTCCTCCTAACCACGAGCATGCATACAAGCACCCATGCCCACAAACATCATTCAAGTGCTCCAAAGCCAGACCTCTCAAGAGAGTAAAGCTGTTTGTGCTTGCAAATCAAGAAGCCACCCTGTGAATTTTTTGCAGCTACTGCTGATTCAGGAAGACCTCCATTCCTCTCTTAAAGAAGCCATGGCACCCCTATTTGCTGCCAGAAAACAGCCCACTTGAAAATAAGTTCTGGAGACCAAGAAGCCATGCTTAACTCTGCTCTTTTGTGTCTAGAATTCATTTTCAAGCTTTATCAGATTTTTTACATGGACGTAGTCAACCATGTTGGTACCTTCTCATTTGTTCATGGCTGCCAAGACCTGAAACAATCACTCAGAAACTATATTATTTGCAACATCTATCTATCTATCTATCTATCTATCTATCTATCATCTATCTATCTTATATATATCTTATATATATCTATATCTATCTCTCTATATATATATACACACACACACAAACACATACTTATGAGCAATAGAGGAAGGTCAGCAGCAGCAAGCACCTGTTTCTTTTCAGAGTACCTCAATTGGGTTCCCAGCACCTACAACTGTTTGTGACTTCAAGTCCAGAGTGTCTAATAATCTCTTCTGAGCCCTACATGTGATATAATAAATACATGCATGTAAAACAGTCATATACATAACATAAAATAAAATGCATATAACAAGAGACTTAATAATAATTACTTAAACAAGTATTCTAGGTATATTTGGCATTTTGATCAAAATCAAGCCACTTATTTCAGCTAAATTCACATGTCAAATTTCTTTCTCTGAGAGAATACAGCATGCTCTGTCATTTTCTCTACTCTTCTTAGTGTTGTTCAAAGAAGATTTATTATAGTCTTCATTAAATATATATCAGAAAAAAGTGCATGGGATGCTCTAGTCAGTTGCATAGGGGAATCATAAAAGCTTTTTGTTGTGGGAATCCCCTTTGTGTGCTGTGATTGCCATTAAAGAATAAAGAAACTGCTTTGGTCTACAGCAAGGCAGAACTTGGCTAGGAAGGGAAAGCTAGGCTGAATGTTGGGAACAAGAAGGGAAGAGTAAGAGAGAAGCCATAGAGCTGCTTCCAGACTCAGACATGCCGAAACTTTGCCAGTAAGCCACTGCCACGTAACAATTAACAGATTAATGGAGATAGTTTAAATTAACACGTAAAAGTTAGCCTTTAAGAATCTAGAGATAATGCCCCAAGCAGTGATTTAAATAATACACTTTTTGTGTGACTCTTTTTGGCATAAATTAGGCAGGCACCCAGGAACCAATGAACAGCCTCTTCTCCAAAAAATTGGCACCAATGTGGTTGGCTAAAATCATGTAAAACCTGAGAAAGCATGAAAAGGAATTCTAGGCACTAAAAAAACATATATAGTCACTATTTTGTTTTTCCAAATGGGCTTTGCTTGGGGTGGCATGCTGTGGCTCATTTAAAAAAGGTCTTACTGACTTAGCAGTCGCAGCTGTGTGGTTTCAAAACAGCAGCTATCTGGCTTTGGGCAATTATGCTAGCATGAATTCTGATTCTTTTGGGAACCTGAGCATTTGGATGAGGTTTGTGAGCAGCATGCTGTGGCTTGTTTGGTGGCAACATGGATGAGCTGTGTTCCTGGAAGTATGACAATGTGCATGGCAGAAGAGACTCTGCCATGCTGTACTGGGTAGGGCAAGCAGAAAGTACCATACACAACCTAGTAATGGCACAGCTTAATTTTACAAAGCACTTAGCATTTTAAAAAGCACTCCTGAACAGTACAGAAAAAGAATTACAGATATGCAATAATGACCAATCCATATGGAAAAGAACTCTTAATATGTCACAGTGTTGGATGAATGTATGTAAGTTTGGGAGAGAGAGAGAGAGAAAAAAAGTATAGTCATAAAATAAAGTTAATGCTTTTTAAAAATAACGGTGAAGTCTTTAAAGAGACAGAGTACAGATAGTCATAGATTAAAAGGAGTAAAAAAAAAGCCATGTAAAAATGGAAAAATCAAAGAAGGTCTGGATTATGTATATTATTGTATTTACTTTGAATTTTTGACTGTGAATGAGCTAAGTACAGAGAGACATTTCATTATATGGGCTGTTAAACTAAACCAGCATGTAAATTATAAAGGTATCATGATTTCCAAATTTGGGTCTAAGGATATGTTTCTTTGAAAAAGAGGTTCTTCACTTGTTTTTGCATGTAGATGAGAACCTATGGATTGCTTCCAAACTGGTATGGTTTGATGGAACAAAATCCCTCAAGGTCACTGTGAACACCCCTAAAATTTGCTATGCCCAAAAATCAGCAAGAAGTATTATGGAGAAAACTATGCCCATATTCCCAAATATTGTCTATAAATGTTTATTTATATTTAAAAGGAGGATATTATATAAGAATAATTGGCATTTGTATGGACCTTGGTTTATTGATACAAATTTAAGGTCAATTTTGTTATATGTATGTATTTATGATCTTGATTAAGGTATTGTGTTTGTGTAGCTCATTTAAAATGTAATGATAATTAAAAAATATAAGTTAATAGATACTCATCATAATAGTCAAGCTTGTAATCATGTTAGTTTGTCTAGATGTATAGAGATATATATCAGTAAGAGAGGTATTTTTCAAATCTTTCAGACACCTTCAGAATATGGCATTTAAAATGTTTTAGTAACTTAGGAATTTTCTTTTTTTTTTTTTTTAATAATTTTTTTTATTAAGAAAAGAAGAAAAAAACATAAACAAAAAACAAGTTTCCACCTCCTCCCAGCCTCCCATTTCCCTCCCCCTCCTCCCACCCTTCTCCCCCTCCTCCCACCCTTCTACCCCTCCCCCCACTCCTCTCCCCCTCCCTCTCCAGTCCACAGAGCAGTCCAGGTTCCCTGCCCTGTGGTAAGTCCTAGGTCCTCCCCCCTCCGTCCATATCTAGGAAGGTGAACATCCAAACTGGCTAGGCTTCCACAAAGCCAGCACATTAAGTAGGATCAAAACCCCGTGCCATTGTCCTTGGCGTCTCATCAGCCCTCATTGTTCGCCATGTTCAGAGAGTCCGGTTTTATCCCATGCTTTTTCGGTCACAGTCCAGCTGGCCTTGGTGAGCTCCCAGTAGATCAGCTCCACTGTCTCAGTGGGTGGGTGCACGCCTCGTGGTCCCGACTTCTTTGCTCATGTTCTCCCTCCTTCTGCTCCTCATTGGGACCTTGGGAGCTCAGTGCAGGAATTTTCATGACAATGAGACATATCTTCTCCTGGCAGTACAAGCTACTTCACGATGAAGATGGGCATCAAAGAGACTCCTTATGGAGTTGGTTAGCCATTTGGGCAAGAAACTGCTCTTGCCTGAACTGTTTGATGAGCTAGACATGCAGAACCTGCAGAGAAATGACTGTTGCTCTTGCCTAAAGGTAAGACCATCCTCTGGAGCTCCTGCTACATGAAGGAGTCTCCTAGATGTTCTGCAAGACACAGAAGAAAGTGACTGTCAAACTACCAATATAGGTGGAACTACTTTTGAAATTTCCTGCTTTATGGAAAAGTACTGGACACTGTGGGCCTGTAGGCTGAAGATGGCTGCCCTAATTGTACAGAAGAACTTTGGGTGACTATCCAGGCAGCGAGATGCCTCTATCAGTTCTAGAACTTTGAAAGTTGCTTACAGTGCACTTCCTCCTTACTTCAGTAATATTATATCCTTCTGGAGTCTTTGATGGAGTTGAAGAATAGAAAGATATAGTTTTCCTAAGTTATGATAAATGATAAATTAGATATAAGTATTATAACTATAACTCTTACTTGATGCCTGTTTTATTATTTGTAATTTTACTATGTTAAAGTTAAAGCTTTCCTTTTTATTTAAACAGAGAATGGGAGGTGATGTGGGAGTCCCTTCTGTGTTCTGTGATTACCATTAATGAATAAAGAAGTTGCTTTGGACCTATATAGCAAGGCAGAACTTAGCTATGCCAGGAGAGCAAGGCTGAATGCTTAGAGAAAGTAGGGCAGAGTCAGAGAGAAGCCATAGAGCTCCTTCCAGAATCTGATATGCCAAAACTTTGCCAGTAAACTATTTGATGTGATGAGTCACAGATTAATGCATATGAGTTAAATTAATATGTAAGATTTAGACATTAAGAAGCTAGAGCTAATTGGCCAAGCAGTGATTTAAGTAATACAGTTTCTGTGTGATTATTTTGGGTCTAAGCTAGCTGGGCAGCTAGGAACCAACAAGTAGCCCCTTCTCCAACAGATCTTAATTTTAAAATCACTTATTTCTAGCAAGAAGAAATATTTTTTTTGCTTTCAGCAATATATCTATTTATATATAAATATAAAATATGAGCAAACTGTCAAAGATATTGCTTATGTTTAGTAGTTTATTGTAGGTTTTGCATTTGTCTGAGGCTTCCATTCTTCTTGTACACAATTATACACACTTTGAAACAACCATGTGACATGCTGTTAACAAAACATACGAGTGGATTCAAAATAATAAGAAACACTAAACTTCTTGATATTACAAGTGGTATGGAGCCAGGGTCATGAAGAAGAGATTTCAGATGATATGTGACTCTGAGAGTCAGGTGCCATGTACAAGAGAATCTGTGTAAGTTAAAGTGCAAGGCCTCTTGCCCCAGAGGTCCAGGTGTAAGGTGTCAAGGGGCAGGATAAAGAGGGAAGACTTGTCTTCCAGGGGCACAGCTGTTAATGGAGATAATTTTGAATCTGTACAAACAGGAACGTCTGCCACCTGAGGAGTGTCACTGAAAAGGAAGGTGGGAAAGTTAGGCTCTGATGGGAGGAAACACACCACACAACTGAACATGAGCACCTGACCCATATCAGCAAAACCCAAAAATTAACTGTGACAAATTACAAATGAATGCAAATTAGTAGGAAATTCTCTTCCAATCTCTGCTATTTAAGATCTGATTTTTAAATAACCCTAATTGAAATTTTTTATTTTTCTCTGTTCAAGCACGAATGAGTACAACTTTCGGCAAGGGCAGAAAAGTTGGTGGAGTGGTTATTTTGCATTTGCTGTGTTTTCATGGTTTCCACTTTTACCACTTCTGTGCTTTCCAACTAGGTTACCTGGTGAGTATAAAAATATTTAATTATTTAGAGTCATTCTTTCTCTTGGCTCCCATTGTCAAAGCATAGATAAACTACATTTACTTATGAATATGTTTCTCCTACTAGTGTTGCTCTGTAATAAACAAATAATATCATAGTGTTTTCAACCAGTATCACATTCAAATATTTTTTGTGCTACATTTTCACAATTATAATTTTAATACTCATTATTTCCTTTTTGATACCCTTTATATTTTAACTGTGCAATCTTTTTTAAAAGTGAAGAATACATGAATCTATTTACCTAGTGTTTTAGTCAGCATTCTCTAGAGTAACAGAACTTATAGAATGAATATCTCTTTCTTGATACATACATGTACACACACACACATACTCCCATACACACAATATGCCATAAATATGTATGTTAGGATTGTGTCATTAAACATCAGTTATTGAATGTGGCTATTGAATTCTACAATAAGTTAAGAATTAATTAATTCAGCCATAGGAAACACATTTCTAGCAGTTAAAAGGCAGACATCGTGGTCGACTGCATAATCGGGCAGTGCAGATGCAAGAATCTTTTATAACCAAGAAATTGTCTTTTGTGAAGCACTACTATAGAAGAATTTGCATTCAAAAATATGTGTTGGTCTTAGTTTGTTTAAAATAATTCACTTTTCTTTCCATGAAAAATTGGGATTATTGTAACATATGTATATTTTTCTATGGACTTGGACATAACAAAAGATTGTTTTTCTTGTGATCTATAGGCGCAAACAAGCTAATGCTTGAGAAAGAAAAGGAACCTCGCCCCTTTGACGAGAGACTTAAAGATAAGGAATTTGGATATGGTTTCAAGGATTTACTTCAGGCTACTAAGGTAAAGTAAAATGCTTTTGTTAACAAGCCTATTGAGTTGACTTTTTTAATTTTCTTATAGAGTTAAGGAAATGGCAAAGTCTCTAATTTAAATTCATGTGAAAGTTTCAGAACTTCTTAATTAAATTTCTCATTTTCTTTGTAATGGAAAGGAAGACACCCCCCCCTTTTTTATCTGGCATTGGTAGGGACCTGTCTAGTGCTGGAGACTGATAGTTTTAATTGATTTTATATTATTTTGTGTTATTCCCTTTGAAGAAATAAATAAGACATTTTAAGAAAGGTCATGAATTGGAAGAATTCTGTTGTCAACACATATTTCCCACATACAAAAAGTCTCATTACTAAATACAAAATCATGCGTTTCTATAGATGTTAAACAGGACAACTAATAACACATTTCAGGATTGAGAGGAAGCTCCTTCTAACACTGTAACTCTATTGTCAATGTTTTTTATTCTATTTATAACATTCTTTCTGGTGTATAGATTGTATGGTTGAAATTTTTATGCACAAATGTCATCCATTTTTAGTGAATTTTACACTCTGAATAAAACTTCCAAAAGGCTTCAAAATAACATTAACTGAATTTTTCTAACTCACATTGCAGTTGCATCTATGCATTCCCAATTTCCCATTATTTTCTCTTTTCTGGAGATATTTGTTGTTTCCCTGCTCATTGTTCTAATCAAAATATTCTATTCCTTTTAAAAAATATTTTTATTTTAAAACTAAATCATAACATGGCCTTTTCCCATTTCCCTTTCTTCCCTCCTTCCATTTCTGTGTACCCCCATATCACTTGATCTTTATCAACTGTGGAGAAGCACACACCTAAGAGCAAAGGAAATAGCCTACTAGGGAAGAGGTTAGTATTCCTTTTAAAGTAATTATTAGCTATTTGTTTCATCCCTACTCCTTTCCCTACACATAATCCCTTTGAGTTTATGAATTGTAGCTTTTTTGTTATTTATTTAATGGATAATATCTACATATAAGCAGATACAAACCATATTTATCTTTTGGGCTTTGGGCTACCTCTCTCAGGATTTTTTTTTTCTAGTTCCATCCACTGTCTGCAAATTTTATGATGTCATTGCTTTTAACAGCTAAGCAATACTCCCTTGTGTAAAATGTATCACATGTTCTTCATCCATCCTTCTTTTGAGGGATATCTGTTATTCTTTGTTACTGGCTATTATGAATGTAGCTTCAATGAACATGGTTGAGCAAGTGTCCTGTGGTAGGATAAAGCATCCTTTGGATATGTGTACAAGAGTGGTATAGCAAGATCTTGAGATAAATAGATTCCCTCTTTTCTGAGGAATAACCATATCAATTTTCTTTTCATTTTATTGGACCTCACAAGCCCATTTTTGCATGCAGTCATGGATAGACTTTATTTTTTATTGATATTTATTAAGCTTTATATTTTTCTCTGCTCCCTTTCCTGCCTCTATGCTTCCTCTTCAACACTCCCCCAAGGTCCCCATGCTCCCAGTTTACTCAAGAGATCTTGTCTTTTTCTACTTTCTACCTCCCATGTAGATTAGATCTATGTAAGTCTCTCTTAGTGTCATCGTTATTGTTTAAGTTTTCTGGGATTGTGGTTTGTAGGCTGGCTTTCTTTGCTTTATGTTCAAAAACATAAAGTGAGCACACATGATAATTGTCTTTCTGTGTCCGGGTTACCTCACTCAAAATAATGTTTTCTATCTCCATCCATTTTTCTGCAAAATTGAAGATGTTGTTATTTTTTCTGCTGTGTAGTATTCCATTGTGTGTCCCACATTTTCATTATCCATTCTTTGGATCAGGGGCATTTAGATTGTTTCCAGGTTCTAGCTATGACAAACAAAGCTGTTATGAACATAGTTGAGTACATATCCTTGTGGCACAATTGAGCATTCTTCGGACATATACCGAAAAGTTGTATTACTGGGTTTTGAAGAGGGTTGATTCCTAATTTTCTGAATTCACCACACTAACATTCAAAGTGGTTGTACCAGCTTGCATTCCCACCAGGAATCCAGAAGTGTTCCCTTTTCCCCACAACCTCTCTATCATAAGTTGTCATCAGTGTTTTTGATCTTGGCCATTCTTACAGGTATAAGATGGAATCTCAAAGTTGTTTTGATTTGCATTTCTCTGATGACTAAGGATGTTGACCATTTCCTTAAGTGTCTTTCAGCCATTGTAGGTTTTTTCTGATAAGAGTTCTCTGTTAAGGTCTTTACTCCATTTTTTTAAAATCTGTTGTCCATAGCTATTTTGATTCATATCTCAGTCTTCAATCCAATTCCCTTATCAATGTGTCTGCTTTTATTACAGCACCCTGCTTTTTATCACTAAAACTTTTGAAATAGGAAATGCTGATATAATCAACAATTCTTTGATTGTTCAGTATTTATTCATCATCCCTGGGTTTTTTAATTTTTATTTTTGTTAACATATGAAGTTGAGAATATTCCTGTCAAGGTCTATAAAGAATTGTATTGGAAGTTCAAGGAGGATTGCACTGAATTTGTAGATTGATTTTTGTAGATTTAACATCTTTACAGTATTAATTCTACTGATAGACACACAAGGGAAATCTTTCCAGTTTCTGATCTCTTCTTGAATGTCTTTAACATCTAAAAAATTTGATTATATGTGTAATTCAGTTGCTTGGTTAGAGTTATCACATATTTTATATTGTTTGTAGTTACTGTGGAAGGCAATATATCTCTAAATTTCTTCATCAATCCAATTGTAATAAATATATAGGAGTGTTACTGATTTCTGTGAGTCAATTTTGTATCCATCTACTTCATTGAAAATGTTTATCAGCTGTGGGAATTGACTGGTGAAATTTTTGGGATCATCTATGTATACAATCATAGCATCTGCAAATAAAGATATTTTGACTTCTTCCTTTCTGACTATATCTACATGATCTCTTTCAGTTATCTTACTTCTATAGCTAATATTTGAAATTCTAAATTGAATAGATATGTAGAAAAATGGACACCCTTGTCTTCTTGATTTTAGTGGAATTGATTTAAGTATCTCTTTATTTTATTTGATGTTGGCTATGGGTTTGCTGTAAAGTGCCTTCATTATCTTCAGATATTTCCATTGTGTCCATAATTTCTTTTGGAATTTTGTCATGAAGGGTATTGGATTTTTCAAAGGCCTTTTCTGCACCCAATAAGGCGATCTGTCGAGGACCAGCCTCAACAAAAATACATTTCCCCAAAGTGGAGTCATGAGAATTTAGAAATATAGTAAAGAATATGAAGACACAAATAAAAATAATATAATGCAGAAACATATGGGATAGTATTGGAAGGGAATTTCTCAGTGAGTTCTAAATATTTGCCCATTTTTAATTTCCAGCTGGTTAATATATCCCTGACCCCAAAAGGTAGGATTAAAACAAAAAAGTGCATTAACATACCAATTGAATGTCATGGACTATGTTCATCATGCTCACACCCTAGACTTACACCCTAGACCAAATACTCTGTAGACAACCACTCCCTCGGTGAAATCCCAGGTTATTTCCATAAAGAGAACTGGAACTTAGTTTGATCTTTAGACTTTTGCTTTAGGTGGGAACCAGCTACTTCCCTATTTCAGGAGCACAAGGTCTAGCAACTAGCCACACCTGTAGACTTGAGAGAACAGAACTCTCTGATTTACAACTAGGTGGTGTTATGCCCAGATTCAGTGACAATCATCAGAGAAAGCACTAGTGACCAGAGAAGATCAGACTGCAAAAGCAAGGTTACTCTTTTTATTAAGTACAGGTTAGCCAGGAACTTCCATCTCCAATACCCCATAACAGTAAGTTAGAGAGCAAATTTAAAAAGTTCCTTTGCAAGGTTAGTTTTTAAAGGTAAAACTACAAGCAAGCCTTTATGAATCATTTTTGGCATGGGTGCAAGAGCTTTTGCTCTTTTCCAACATGCTTTGTCAGTTTGTTCTTTGTTTTCTGAGCAAGGTTACTCAGTCATCTTTATCACCAGATGGCTAAGCATCCTTGTGTTTTGGAATCTTCTGGGTGGGAGGGGGCAGGAAAGCACTATCTTTCTGGGAACATGAAGCTAGTCTGTGTTTCTAATTTTTAAACATTCTGCTAGGAAATTCTCATCACTTTGAAAATAAGGGGTGAGGGTCTCACAGGTGGGACCTTTGTTTGAGTTAAAAGCACAATAACCTTGAATGAAGTAGAAACAAGTCCCAAACTCTTTGATTTTGGGCTCTTTGGGCCTCCACCATGATCATGTAATTTTTTTCTTTTGGATTGTTTGTATGTTGGATTGCTTTTATTGATTTTAATAAGTGAAACAAATACTTGCACCTCAGAGATGAAGCTTTCTTAATCTTAGTGGATATTTTATCTGTTATTGGATTTGGTGTGCAAGTACTTTATTGAATATTTTTGCATCTATATGCATACATGAAATTGGTCTGTAATTCTTTCTTTGTTGGATCTTTATGTGATTTTGGTATCAGGGTAACTCTGTCCTCAAAAATGAGTTGTACAACATTCACTTTGTTTCTATTTTTTGGAATAATTTGAGGAATATTTCCATCAGTGGTTTTTTCAAAGTCTGGTAGAATTCTGCACTAAAACTATCTGGCAATGTTATTTCTCTGGTTGAAAGTCTCTTGATGAATGCATGTCTTTCACAAAGGATTTTAGATCTCTTTAAATTGCTTATCTAATTTTGGTTTAACTTTGTTATATGATATCTTTTGAAAAAACTATCCATTTCTTTTAGATTTCCCAATTTGATGGAGTACATATTTTTTTAGGTATTTATGTATCATTCTCTGGATGTTCTTGTTGTTTCTTGTTTTGTTTGCATTTCTATTTCATTTTTTTAAAACTTTTTATTGATTATTTGTGGATGTAACATCATGTATTCCAATCCCACTGATCTTCCCATCCCTCCATTTCGGCCCTCTGTCTTCAAAACCTCGACTCCCCCCCCCCCCAGGAAAACAAAAAATAAAAATGATAAATTTAAATAAATAAAGTTAAACAAAGCATCTCTCTGTGGAAGCTATAGTGTGTCATGATGTGTCACCCAGCCAGCCTGCCCTTTTGCCTAAACAGCTTTATTTGCAAGTGTTCATTGTAAGGAGTCATTGGCCTGATTCAAAGCCAATGCTACATCATCAATACTGGATCCTCATCAGAAGTTCCCTGTCATGGAGACGCTTCAGCTTTGGGTGTGTAGGACCAGATGCTTCACATGTTCCAGCACTTATTAGATGGGATAGATGTTAGAGTCTGCTAATTCAAAGCCCTGGATCTGGAGCGCAGAGGTAGTTGAGTCGATGAGCCCTCCTCTCCCAAACCCTCAACATCAGGGCCAGCTCTCTTACTTTGCATGTGTAGGAGGGCCCAGCTCTCCTGCCTGTGGTGGTTGGCAAGTGGTAGGACTAGCTCTCTGAGCTCATACCTTAGGACCATCTCTCCCACACCCACCCAATCAGTGCCAGTTCTACTGGGTACCCTGTTGGGGTGCAGGGCCCCTCTCTAGTGAGTGCTATAGCTGGCAAAGTGCAGAACCTCCTCTCCCACACCACACTAGGAAGGGGGCCAGCTCTACCACTCTTGCATAGGGACAGGCCCAGCTCACTGAGCGGTTCAGTGGGTGAGGGTCAGGAGAGGCTCTGAACAGCAGCACTAAGGCATGAACATGGCTCCAGGCAATAGCCCAGACAAGGGACATCCCATTACTTTTGATGGTAACATAGGCCACAGGCATTGACCCATACTTTTCTTATGCAGGACTATGGACGCAGACATGGCCCTTTGTGGCAGCACAGGCAGCTCATCTTCAGGGCCGCAGGTGACAGTGTCGGCTACTCACATTTGCTGTTCCTTCCCACCTTTGCATCTCCAGTTCTGTTTCTCTTTAGAGTTCACAAACCATTCCACTTATCTTTCTCCACCATCTTTCTACCACATATTTGTTTATCTTAGTGGGTGTCTCAGGTGTCTTCTGTCATACCTTCATATCATGGCTCGGGAAAGTGGGATCTCTCTAGTGTTTCTCAAGCACCTGTGGATATGGGCAAGGCTATTTCTGGAGTCCTCTACCCTCCTGGGCACAGTAATACTAGGCAGACCTTTGGGTTTTCTTTTCCTGCCCAAGTCCAGTACACTGGGTGGGCCCCTTAGCCATTTCCATTTCTGATTTTGTTGATTTGGGTCATTTCTCTCTGTGTTTTAGTTAGTTTGAATAAGGATTTGTCTATCTTACTGTGGTTCTTAAAGAATTAACTCTTTCATTCTTTGTATTACTCTCTTTGTTTCTGTTTCATTGATTTCAGTCCACAGGTTTTTTTTTTTTTCTTGCCATCTATTCCTCTCGGGTTGATGTCTTCTTTTTGTCTAGAGCTTTCTGGTGTGTTACAGAATTGCTAGTATGAGATCTCTCCATTTTTTAAAAATGTTGACACTTTGTGCTATGAACCTGCCTCTTAGAACGGTCTTCAATGTAGTCCTTAAATATATAGAATATGCGATATATTCATTTTCAAAGATTTCCAGAAAGTGTTTAAGTTCTTTATTTCTATTATGACCTACTTTATTCAGTAGAGCATTGGTTGTTCCGTTCTCAGAGGTTTGTAATTTTTTCTTTTGTTTCTGCTGTTGGTGATATCCAGTTTTAATCTGTGGCTGTCTTATGGAATGAAGGGAGTTACTTCAATTTTATTGTATCTATGGAAACTTCCTTTGTATTTGAATATGTAATCAACTTTGCAGAAGGTTCCATGAGGTGCAAAGAAGAAGAAGGTTTGTTGTTTTGTATTTGTGTTTAGCATTCTATAAATACAGTAGCCTCATTAGATTTATGACATCTGTTATCACTAGCATTTCTCTGTTTATGCTGTGTCAGTTTGACCATTTATTGCTCAGCATTGCATACTGAAGTCTCCTATTATCAGTGTGTGAGGGTCAATATGTGATCTGAACTGAAGTAGTGTTTCTTTTACAAAAGTGGCACATAAACATTTAGAATTAAATGTCATTTTGTTGGATATTTCCTTTGATGAATATGTAGTGCCATTTCCCATTTCTTCTGTTTAGTTCTGATATCAAAGTCTATTTTGTTACATATTAAAATGACTATACCAGTTTGCTTCTTAGGTCCATTTGGCTTGAACACCTTTTACCAACCCTTTACCCTGAGGTGATATACAACCTTGATGTTTCTTTAATTTGGCAGGTTAGATCCTGTTTTCACATCCAATCTATTAGCTTGTGTCTGTTTATTGGGACTGAAAACCATTCCTATTACTTTGTTATGGTTGTTCTTTGTGGTGGTGGTGGTGGTGGTGGTGGTGGTGGTGGTGGTGAGGGTTTGGGGGTGATGGTGGAGGCGGTGTTTTGTGTTTGTGTGTGTGTGTGTGTGTGTGTACTGATTTTCTTTTTGTTTTGCTCTTGTGAGATTGTTTATTCTTTATGTTTTCATATGTGTAGTTAATCCTTACGTTGGAGTTTTCCTTCTATCCTCCTCTTTAGGGCCAAATTTGTAGATATTGTTTAATTTGGTCTATCATGACATATCTTCTTTTGGACATCTATGGTGGTTGAAAGTTTTGTTGAGTATAGTAGTCTGAGTTGGCATATGTGGTCTTTTAGAGTCTGCAAGCATATCTGCCAGGTCCCTTCTAGTGTTTATAATCTTCTAGTTTAATTCTAATAGATCCGACTTCATACATTACTTTGTCTTTTGCCCATCAGCTTTTAATATTCTTTCTTTGTTTTATATTTTTAGTTATTTGACTATAAAATGCCTAGGGGACTTCCTTTTCTGTTCTAATCTATGTTTTGTTCAGTATGATTTGTATACCTTTAGATGCATCTCCTTCTTTAGCTTATGATTTGTTGGAAGAAATTTTTTGGGCTTTAAGCTAGATTTCTGCTCCTTCCTCTATTCCTATTATTCTCCTCATACTTTGTTGTTCCATCATGTGTCAGATTTCCTGCAATTTTATGTGAGTTTTTTAGATTTAACCCTTTCATTGGCCAATGTATCCATTCATTCTATCACATCTTCAATGCCTGAGATTCTTTCTTCGCTCTCTTACATTAATTTTGTGAAATTTGGATTTGTAGTTTCTGTTCTAATTTCTAAGTTTTTCATTTTCAAATTTTGTTTAATTTTCTTATTTCCATTTCAGGTTTTGAACAGTTGTATTCATTTCCTTCCAGCGATTTTTTTTATTACCTTGGATTTCTTTAAGTGATTTAATTATTCTTTTTCAAAGGACTGTTGTAGGAGTCCTCTTGTGTTTCCAGCTGCCCAGGCTCCCAAAACAACCACATAGAAACTATATTATATGCAGTACTGTTTGGCCAATAGTTTAAGCGTATTTCTGGCTAACTCTTAATATCTTAAACTAACACATCTCTATTAATTTGTGTATTGCCATGTGTCTGTGGCTTACCGGCAAAATTTCAGCATGTTTGTCTTTTCTGGTGGCTCCATGGCTTCTCTGTCTCTCTGTCTCTCTGTCTCTGTCTCTCTCTCTGTCTCTCTGTCTCTCTCTCTCTCTCTGTTTCTCTGTCTCTCTCTCTCTCTCTCTGCCCTTTTTTCTCTGAGCATTTAGTTTAGTTTTACATGCCAACCTCTATTCTGCCCTGCACAGGCCCAAGACAGATTCTTTATTAACCAATGCTATTCACAGCATACATAGGGAAATCTCACATTATAAGGACCTCTATCATCTTTATACATGGTATTTTTTAAATGTCTTTTGCTTTCGCTTCAGCTATTTTGGAATACTCAGTTCCTGCTGTGGTAGGGTTGCTGGGCTTTAGTGGGGATATATTATTCTGAATGTCATAGACTCTGTTTTTATGCTGGAGACAAGGCATCTGGAATTGGGATGAATATAGATTAGATACCATTTCTTGTTTGTCTTGTTTTCACATGGGTGTTCTGTGTCCTTGGTCTTTGTTTTCTCTGTGTACTTTAGAAAAGTGTGCTGACTGTGTTGTATGGTAGGAAATATTCTATGCACCTCACAGTTGTGACCACTTGGCGTTCCAGGTAAAATATGTTTCTGGGTCTTGGGAGCTAACTCATGTGAATAGTAATATGCTAGGTTACAGAAGTACTTTACAAAATATAGGAAAGCAGAGGATAAGCAAAATAAGGATCTGCTTATTTGGTTTACTTAGAATGAGGGTGGATAGTGAAGAGAGGTTACACCAGAAAGTCATCTATAGTGTTGAGAACGAAAATAGGGGATTAGATATGTTTCTTTTTTTTTTAACTTTTTTTTTATTGAGAAAAGAAAAAAAAAACAAATTTCCTCCTCCTCCCAGCCTCCCATTTCCCTCCCCCTCCTCCCACCCTTCTCCCCCTCCCCCCACTCCTCTCCCCCTCCCTCTCCAGGCCAAAGAGCAGTCAGATTTCCCTGCCCTGTGGTAAGTCCTAGGTCCTCCCCCCTCCGTGCATTTCTAGGAAGGTGAACATCCAAATTGGCTAGGCTCCCACAAAGCCAGCACATTACGTAGGTTCAAAACCCTGTGCACTTGTCCTTGGGTTCTCATCAGCCCTCATTGTTCGCCATGCTCAGAGAGTCCAGTTTTATCCCATGCTTTTTCAGTCACAGTTCAGCTGGCCTTGGTGAGCTCCCAATAGATCAGCTCCACTGTCTCAGTGGGTGGGTGCTCCCCTCGTGGTCCCGACTTCTTTGCTCATGTTCTCCCTCCTTCAGAATGGCTAAAATAAAAATCTCCAATGATAGCCTTTGCTGGAGAGGCTGTGGAGGAAGGGGAACACTCATCCATTGCTGGTGGGAATGCAATCTTGTGCAACCACTTTGGAAATCGGTGTTTCGGTTTCTCAGGAAATTCGGGATCAACTTACCCCTGGACCCAGCAATACCACTCCTGGGAATATACCCAAAAGATGCCCTATCACATGACAAGAGCATTTGTTCAACTATGTTCATAGCAGTATTATTTGTAATAGCCAGAACCTGGAAACAACCTAGATGCCCTTCAATGGAAGAATGGATGAAGAAAGTGTGGAATATCTACACATTAGAGTACTATGCTGCGTTAAAAAACAATGACTTCTCAAATTTTGCATGCAAATGGATGGAAATAGAAAACACTATCCTGAGTGAGGTATCCCAGACCCAAAAAGATGAACATGGGATGTACTCACTCATAATTGGTTTCTAGCCATAAACAAGGGTCACGGAGTCTACACTTGGTGATCCCAAAGAAGCTAAGTAAGAAGGTGAACCAAAGGAAAAGCATATAGTTGCCCTCTTGGCTATGGGAAGTAGACAAAATTGCCGGGGAGAAAATTGAGATCTTGGGGGTGGGGTGGGATGGGGGTAAGGGAAGATGGGGAGAGAGGGGGGAGAGGGGGAGAATGGGGGGAGCTTGGGGAAGGGGGAGGATTGGGATGAAGGAAGGTTGGATGGGGGAGCACGGAAGCACGGTTCTTAGTTAAGGGAGCCACCTTAGGGTTGGCAAGAAACTTGAACCTAGAGTGGCTCCCAGATACCCAAGCCGAGGTCCCCAGTTAGTTCCTTGGGCAGCTGAGGATGGGGAACCTGAAATGACCCTATCCTAGAGCAATACTGACGAATATCTTGCATATCATCATAGAACCTTCATCTGGTGATGGATGGAGACAGAGACAGAGACCCACACTGGAGCACTGGACTGAGCTCCCAAGGTCCCAATGAGGAGCAGAAGGAGATATGTTTCTTCTTAGGAGAATTTTCAGTACACTAGCTTAGAATTTTTTAATTGGGTTGTTTGAATTCTTTGGGTTTTTTTTTTTGTATATATTACGGAATACTTTTTCTATTTACTTGGTTGTCTGTTCTTTCTATTATTGGTCTTCTTTGCAGAGAAGAAACATTTTAATTTCACGAAAGTCCACAGCTCCATTGTTTGTAGTTTTTTCCAGTTACTGGCATCATATTTAGAAAGTCCATTATTTATCTTTAAATGTAGCCCCCACTTTATCCTCCAGTAGTGTCACAGTTTAAGATATAATACTGGGATCTTTGATCCAGTTGTAACTGATATTTATTCGTGGTGAAAGGGAAGAATCAAATTTGATTCTTTTATCTATAGATACTCAAATCTTCCAGCACCATTTGTTGAAGAGGCTAACTTCTGCAATCTATCTTTTTTATATTTTTTTTATCAAAACACAGGTGGCTGTAGTTGCATGGAGTTATATCTGGGGCTTTTATTCCATTGATTAGTTAGTCCAATTTTGCTCAGGTACAATGCTCTCTTATTATTATGGTGTGTAGTGTAACTTGAAACCATGTACTGTGATACCTATAGCAGTGTTCTTACTGTGCAGAATGGTATTGGCTATCCTTACTCTTTCATATTTCCATGTGAATTTTAAGATTTTTTTTTATTTTTGTGAAGAACTGAGTTAACATTTTTATCTGTGGATTGAATTAACTTTGTAATGGTAGATGTGAACAGGAACTAGGGCTCTAGCATGTGCATGATATAACTTTTGCTGTTAGTTGAGATCTTTCAAATCTAAATGGATATACTATAGATTTATTTTCACCTATTCTTATTCTCCAACCCTTATTTTTATTAAACATCAAAAAATAATTTAATTTTTTAAAATCTCTTTGTTCAGACTACTCTTGAATATTTAACCTTTTTTGGGTCTTTGGAGTTGAGGGTTTTAGGAATGAAATACCACAGCTGGCCAATTTAATATTAATTATATATAAATATTACATGCACATAGTTTTTTAACAATGCAGAATCTAAACAACTATAACTACTTTACATTGTTAAATGTTAAGCTGAAATTGTTAACAATATTTTGTATAATTTAAGAATTGGTGTTTTAAAGTCTGTTATCATTTAAAATTCTTTGCTAAAATGAATTAACTATCTATATTAATAGGTATCATTGTGGTATCTCACATACTGAAGATAGCAGACACTTACTGAATCATAATAATTAGTTTCCCATCATCCCACTTTTATAACGTCTTAGTATTGTAGTATTTCAGACACTCTTTTGAAAATACTTATAAAATTAAACAACAGATTATTGGAGGCCATGGTCATCCCACTGTACAAAACCACAAAAGCTCATTCATTCCTTGCATCATTTTGTACCACCTTTCTCCTTCCCCAATCTATTTTCTACCCCCTTATTATGACTAGTGTTCTACATGCATTTAAGCTGTTTCTTAGCCTCTAGATACAGGAGAGAATATTTTGTATTTTTCTTCCTGTGTCTAACTTAATGAATCCACTTTCCATCACTTTCATGTATTAACAAATAATGAGATTTCATTCATCTTTACCACTGCATATTCATGCTTTTATGTATAAAAAGATGAAACTAGAAATAGTTTAAAAATGTACAAAGACAAAAAACAAAAAAGAAAATATACATGTACCACACATTGATCTATTCACTGATTAATAGATAGCTAAGATAACTGTGCATCATGGTTTTTGTGAATATTATAGTAATTAATTAGGGGTATGGCTATTTTTTGTATACTGATAATTTTTCTTTTTAGATAGCTATATTCTGAACAGTTCTCAAATGTGCCCTCAAGTTCAGTATGGTAGGAAGGGTTTAATCTCAGAAAAATAATAGGATGCTTTGGAAATCTAAGAGCTGGAACCTAACCAGAAGTAGTTAGGTGATTAAGCATGTATCCTGAATGAGATCATGGAAATCTGATCAATTACTTTCTCTCTATTTCTGTCCTGGCCATGAAGTGAAGGGATCTTTGAGCATGTACTGCCTGAGCCAAAGTAACTGAGACAATCAGCCACGGTCTGATCCTTAATACTACAAGGAATAAAAATGCTTATGTCTTTATATGTAAAGTAACCCAATCGTATGTAAATCTGTTCTTGATTTTTGAATAAAACCAATTCCATTTTTCATAATAGCCACACCCCCATTGACTCTGTATAGCAGTTTCTTTTCCTCTATACTTGGCAGAATTTTTTTATTGTTGTTGTTGATGTTTAGACCTCTTTGATAATAGCCACTTGTTATCTCTGAGGTAGAATGTCTGCCAAAGAACCTTAGCAGTGGATAAGTTTAATTTGGCTCAGCATTATGAATAACTCAGTTTCTCCTGGCAGAGAAGTCATGGCTATCAGCAGGTACAGGTGTCTGCAACTCCGGCATCATCTTCTGTCTTGTTGGAGTAGAAAGCAGTGAGGAGATATTGGGGCTAGGGGATGATGTTCTCAGCTGTCCTGGTGGAGGCATACTCTCTCCAGGTAGCCACTCCTCCCTGACAGTTTCCAAATCTCCACAAACAGGACCAAGGAGCAACCAACTAGCTGAACTTGTGGAGAGAAATTTATGTCTAGACCATAACATCATTCTCACTGGTATTAGGGGTATCTCATTGTAGCATTTATTTACATTTCCATAATGATTAATTGTTTTTCACAGTTTTTATTATTTCCCAGATATTTTTTTATATCTGTTGATACATATTCAGATTGTATGTCCATTTTTAATATGATTACCTTTGTGTTGTTACATTTCTTCAGAATCTTACCCATTTTGTGTGTTGATCATTGGACAGAAGACTATGTGGCAAAGGCTTCCTCCCATTCTACAGGTTACCTTTTCAATCCAGTGGTTGTTTGCTTTCCTGCACAGAAGCCTCTAGGTTTTTAAATGATCACACTTATCTACATTGCTTCTGTTTTCTTTACCTTTGAAGTCATAGACTAAAAAGATCATTGCTCATACTGATACAGGGCAGCCTTTTTGTTCTTTCTTAGTAAATTTGCGGTTTCTGGCCTTACTTTTACATTTTAATCACATTTGAGTAGGCTTTTTTTACAGAATGAAATTGGAGGTCAAAATACAGTTTTGTGCATGTGGACATCCATATACAGAAGAATACTTTTTGACTCTTTATCAAAAATCAGCTGGCTATAGACGACTGATTTTTTTTTTTTTTGGAATACCTGCATTGCTTTACCCTTGTCTGACTGGGCTCTGTGTCTACTTTTCTGTCTGTGTCATTCTGCTTTGTCTTACTGTGGCTCTGTAGAATGTCCTGATATCAGGTATACTGACACCTCCAGATTTGCTGTGTTTCAGATTAATTCAACTTATTGACAACTTTTTCCTGCCTTATGAATTTCAATATTGCTTTTAAAATCTCTGAAATAGCATCACTAGTGTTTTTGTTGAGGTTGTATTGAATATATAGATTACTTTAGCATTTTCTAGCATTAATTCTTCTATCACAATCATGTATGATCTTTTCCCTTTTTTGTATATGTGTGTACTTCAAATATTTCTCTTAATAATAAAATCCCAAAGTCAGGTATCAGGGTAAATGCTAAAAGATCAGAGAAGTAAAGGAGCAGTCAGTGTCACCATGATTCTCAAACAGAAATGGGACTGAGTTCCTATCTTTTCCTTCCTTATATTCCTCTCTCTGCCCAGCCATATGACTTTCAGTCTGTTTGTACAGACCTCCAGAACTCTGTGGTTAACTAGTAGCTAGTTCTGTCCTCTTATCTTAAGGCAAGCTTTATTTGTTTAAGTATAAACAAGAAAACATCACAATATTTTACAACTGTCATCGTAGAAGTTCTTCATTATCAAGGTTAAACATATTTCTGGGCATTTTCTTTTCTTTTTTTTTTTTTTTGGTTTTTTGAGACAGGGTTCTTCTGTGATTTTGGAGCCTGTCCTGGAACTAGCTCTTGTAGACCAGGCTGGTCTTGAACTCACAGAGATCCGCCTGCCTCTGCCTCCTGAGGAGTGCTGGGATTAAAGGCATGCGCCACCACCGCCCGGCAGTGGGCATTTTCTCTATAGCTGTTTTATTGTGAGTTCTTCCATGATTTCTTTCACAAAAAGCTCATTTGGTTAATTGAATGTTATTAAGATTTATGGATCAGTTTTATATCCTACAAATTTCCTGAATTAAGGTATTGGTTTTAACACTACTTTAATATTACCTTTATGTTTTTCTATACATGAAAGCATATAATCTTTAAACAGTGACAAATTTGACCCTGTTCTGTACTTAGCATTTACATATGTTTTATTTAAATCAAAAATTGAATTTGTAGACTAAAACATTGTGGCAAAATTATAAGTGATTCAGGAATTCATTTCACAGCTATGCCTAAATATTTCATAAAGAAAATTGAATGCGACCTATCTGTATTTATAACATTCGGGGAAATTGACAGATGTATAATGCTAATGCATGAAGGCTATGTTTATGTATGAGACATTTAGTCCAATAATTTATAAATTCAATGCACTAATACTCAATAACATGGCATATGTATTTTATATTTTAAAGAATAACAAATTTCTTACATGCATTCAAATGAAACATATTTATAGGGCAGACTACTTGGCAATTGGTTATCTGTGTGTATAAATACATATATATTAAAGAAATATTTTCTATGGCTTAAGTAATGAAAAGAATTTTGTTCAGTGTATGTTATGATGAATATAAGAATTCCTGTCTCATATTATATAACACAGACACTTTGCAGGATTTAGAGTTCTTTAGAGAAATTAAAAAGTAAATGTTGACAGAGAATATATGTATAAAACAGAAGTGGAAATGTGTTCTAAGTAAGATTTAACTATTGTAAAACAGAATAAAAGTTAATAGGTCAGATAATATAAAGTCAAGAATGTTTGTTCTATGAATGAACTAATAGCCAGTAAAGTAGATGAGCAATGGCTACTAAATACAAGGAGTTAATACTAAAATGGGAACTCTTAGGAAATTTACCCAATCCATAAGGATACTATGGTATAGTAGATAGCACACATAAACACACAAACTGGACTTCTATATAATATGAAAAAAACACATGTTTATGTGTATGTATGTGTAAGTAGATATTCACATACATTCAGGCTCACATGCAAATGAGTACACATACATGTGGAATTCAGATGGCTCAGGTGTCATTCCTCAGGTACTATACATGGTTTGTTTCTTTGTCATTTTCCTTTTGTGAGAGACATGATGAACTGGAACTTGCTACATAGGCTAGAGTAGCCTACCAGTAGGCCTCAGGGACCATCCTTGCCATTTCCATTTCTCAACACTGATATTATGAGTGCTTGCAATTGTGCCTGGCCTTTTGTATTTCGATTGATAGACTGAGTTCAGGTCCTTGAGCAGAACAAGCACTTTGCCAGCTGATGTACTTTCCAGCATCCCCAAATGCACATTTATATTTGAAAATATAGAAAGACAAAAGAAATACTATCTTACATACTTCTGTATGACAAAATTCTTGAGGTCTACAAATGTTAGCAAAGGTTATCAAGTGTTTCTAATTATGTGATCTATGCCACTTACCTATTGCTGCATGACAAAACTTAGTAGCATGACAGAAAACGGATTTACTTATCAGTGCAAAATTAGCATGAGAGTTTTTCCTCTCAGCTCTACATGGGGTGACTAGCGTCCTCACAGTCTGAAGGTTGGATTTATCTCAAGGCTTCTTTGCTCTAATATTAGCATTATTACTGGCTACATTTTAGAACATTCACACACAGTCTTGCTGACAATTGTAAGGCCTTCCCATGCTCAGGGACCTATTGATGCAATCATACATGTCTGCAAGAGCCTGCCAAATATGAGATGTTGTTCTTATGAATTTTAGAATATATGTTATGTTTCTAGGAAACTAGACTCTCTGGTATTAAAGTGTTATTATAAAAAGATAAAATCTAAAGAAAAATTTGGATCAAAAATAAAATAAATTACTCATAAACTCAATATAAAAAATCCTTCCAAGGATGTACAATTCTAAAGATACTTTGTCATAGGACATCAAGAGTACATGCATAGGGGTTTTTATTGTAACCATATACATTGGGGAGTTGAAGGTGACATAAGTATTTAGGATCAATACGTACATTGCAATCACATGATGCAAAATTACAGAGTGTCCACCAGCTGAGTCAATGAAATTCAAAATGAGTGTTTCTAAAGAGGAACTGAGAGATATTTTCAGCAAGCTAATAGATCCAGAGATAAAAGCTATTTTGGCCATATAGAAGAACCAAACTACAAATCTCTTATGGAATGTGTCTATTATGGAATTATATAGTTTTGTTCGCATGAGTCTGTTTTGACAATAGAAAGATACTTCAGCAGGTTGGTCGTTAGCATCTAAAGACATCAAATGATTGTGATATGACCTGTTCTCTTTCAGTGTCTGGTCTGCAACCCGCTGTTGTTGTGCTGCTCACTGTACAAAACCATGGAGTCCGTGAATTTTAAGGGAACTAGTCAATTTGTGCAACTATATTTAGAAAATCAGTTTTCGTTAACGCCCTCAGCTGCCACTACGCTCACAGGTAGATTTTTCTTCTTACTGTGCTGATTTTTAAAATTTCCATGATGTTTATATTTAAGTGCGTTATCCATATTTAAGAAAAATGTCATGTACGCAGAAGAGAAGACACAGGGTGCAGTGTAATTGAATGTCACTTGCAGAAACTATATAAACGCGACCACGCGACACTACGTTAATATTTTTAATACATAAAACTTCACAATGTTGTTTTTATAGCTCACTATCTTCTGGCCTCTTCCTCTATGTGCCTGCATATTTCTTTTACCCTTCTCTTTAGGAAACCAGCCTTCTCAAGCCACAATGTGTCTTTTTTTTTTACATGCTTCTACATATTTCAGCTTGTGGGTCAGTATTAAAGTCTTTTCTAAAATAGTCACATAATTCCCTACTTATTCTTCTATTTCTTTTACCAGAAAATGTATTTTCTGGATTCACATTGATTTGAACTTAATGCACTGTAATTATTCCATGGTACTGCTTATGCCCTAACTGACAGAGATATGCCACTGTTTATGTACATATAATTATATATCCATTATTATACTAAATTAATTTTAATTATTCTGAACAGTGTCACAATGCATAAGCTCTTTGATAATGATTCGTATTTGTAAATGTTGTTTTGTGTTTTGACACTAAAAAGTAATTGGTATTGTTTACATTTTTAATCTTAAAAGAGAATTGAGAATTTTGCTTTTCAAAAGACTTCTATATAATAGTTCTAAATGGAAGCATCAAAAGATTCTATAAAAATAGAAAAGTGATGAAAATAAAGTTGCATTATAGCCTATAAAACATCAAGCAGATTTTCGGGACAACTAGGGCTACACAGAGAAAACCTGTCTCTAAAAGAAAGAGAAAATCAAGAAAACAAATGAAAAACAATATAAAACGAACAAAAAAATCAAGATTGTTTGTTATAGCATTTAGTTTAACCTGTGAAGGCACAGTTAAAAAATATTTACACTAATGTTTAATTATACAGAGGGAAAGAAAAATGTAGTAAGGAATGAACACAAAAAGCATATGGGAAAAAACAAAAACAAATCTTCACAAGTGCATAACCCTGATCATCAGCAGATTATTGAGCAGATTTTCTTGTTCAGTCTCAGATTTCATGGTATGTTTATATATTGGTTGTTTCATGTACCCTAAATCCTCAGCCCACGTATACTAGATGTATTAACAATTACACACTCTACCTTTGGCTTAATAGGGATGAACTTTCATGCAATTTTTTTATCAATAGCAATGCCTTAGATTCATCTAATCTAATATCTAATCTAATATCAGTCTGCAGGCAGAGTGAAAGGCTTCTATGCCAAAGCTTTGACTTTGTCAAGTGCCTCATAGTAAGTTATATTGCATTTTGGGAAACTGTCTACTTTAGAAAGTATTGTCCTTAGGTTTTCTGAGAAAATCTCCTAGAAGAGTTTTCCTCCATTCCTCATAGTCTTTTGTCTCATAAAACCACCTCTTACAAAGAGCTGTTGCTTAGAGAGTGATTTGATTCTTAGAATTCTCTAAGAGAGTCTCTCTCACTCTTAGCAGCTAGCAGCTGCTAATAACTTCATGACTTAGATGTTCTTGCCCAACTCCTATTGTCATGCTGGGATGAGGTGTCACTTGGGCTTGCACAGGTTTTGTGGATACTATTGCAACCTCTATTCCTTCATTTGTGCCTCTACCTTGGTTTGTTCATAATATGCTGTTTCTTTGCAGCTACCCACTGTCTGGATTTTTACACTCTTTCTGTTTCCTCTTCCCCAGTGATCATTGGGCCTTGGGAAGAGGGGCTGTAGTGTATTTCTTCCATTCAGAACCAAGAATTCTTCAGTTGCTTTCTTCTTTTTGTCTTTTTGAATGAGATGTTATTACATTCAGAATGTTGCTATTTCCTACACCATCATTCGTGTCACTATTACAGCAGTAGGTACATCTTGCCATGACACTCATTCATAGTTCTTGGAGTTAACACCTCGGTATGATGAGTAACTACTGTTCTCCTCCGGTAGTGTGTGGAGGACCTTCTGCATTATGAAAGCTAGTCGTGGGTTGAAGCATCCATGTCAGTATCAGCTGAATTTCTCCATGTTTTGTAAATCAGGTTAATGATGTCTTCAGAAACAGGGATTTATTGTCAAAATCAGTGAGTAAGCAAAAACAAGGGCAAAAATCTGGGATGTTTGGGGGCTTTGTAAGGCCTTATTGTCCAACAATTCTCACCAATTTTTCTGAGGCACAATTCCGATAAAGAGATGTGAAAGGGGGCTAGGCAATATCTGTACTCATAGTGAATTGTGATCTAGAAAACACAGGGCTCGGTACCATGACTTCTCTTAGGACTGGAGAGGGAGGGGGGAGATAGAGTAGGGGGAGTGGGAAATAAATGGGAAGAAAGGAGGATGTGGAAATTTTTAATAAATAAATAGAAAACAGAAACAAAAGAAAAACCCAAATCCTAAACTTAGAGAACTCAAATTTTTTAATAATTAAATCACTCGTCATTCTCGTGATTTTCTTCAGAGGAGGTTATTATTATACATGATAACATAATTTTATCTTAGTTGTGGAATGAATATTGTCTTTGTCATCTAAAATCATAAGCTAAATGTGCTCTGCTCTGAAGTCAGAGATAAAATCTCTATCATCTCTTCCTGTTGACAGTAAAAATAAATGTTAGCCAAGAGTTTAGAGAAAAGAACTGCTTCAGTATTCAGTATGTAAATAAGATTAAGGCGTATAGGGGAAAATTATTTAACAAATACACTTGAAGTTATACAATATAGGAAGAGACTAAACATTGTCATAATGGGAAGAAGTTGCAATATATATTGCCCAAATGAAGCTTTATTTAAATATGGAGACAAATATTGAAAGGAAGAAGATACAAAACATATGTATAGCCTATGTAAACATCAACCAGGATTAATGCTGGTTAAACCACAGTAATTTTAGGTACAATGACAATGCAAACAAGGTTTACAGATATTAGTGATCATTCATGTCAATAAGTGTATATTATAAAATTATAAGTGGACATGCATCAATAACATTGTTTTAATAGATATAAAACAAAAAACACATAAAATAAATTAAATGACCCTCATGTAACTCCTGTTTCTTCTCTGCTTCTCGCTCTCTTTCAGTTAGTTGCTAGTGTTTTTCATTCACATCTGGTATTCTAAAGGAAAAATTACTTTCTCATGAAGGTTCTAATTGTCCACTAGTCTGAAGTCCCTCAAATTAATCCCAGTCCATGATAATTACTTGGAAATTATTTCTCACACTATATATTTCACTTTCTTTTAAATATATCAATAATGCCTATATAAAATATCCATATTTACTTTCCATGATATGTTTCTAAACACAAAACAAAACTGCATTTACATCTACTAACAAGTTTATTATGAATGTGTTTTTATATACTTAATTTAATGACCTCATAGTTTGAGAAAGTATATATATATATATATAGTATTTATTTACCATTTCTGTTTTTATGTATGTATGTGTGAATTGTCTTGCAATAACACACACTTGGACGTATGGACACATCTTAGTGGAGGTATCCTTTCCTTCTACCATGTGAGGCCCAGGGATTGGCAGCATGCCTCTATATTCTTCTCGTTAGCTTGAATTAATCTATTGGTAAGGCTTTTGACTAAATTTGTTAGTTGAGATGGGATGTAATGCAGCCTAGACTGGGCTTGAGTTGGAACTTGATCTGCAGCTGAGGCTTCAAGTCTTCTTCCTTCTACTTGTAGGTGCTCTTTGCCATGTATATCCAGTTTAATTGGTTTTGGTTCAGTTTATCAAGCTTTCATTTCAAAGCTGTGGGTTTTTTTCATAATCTCTCTTTATTGAGTTCCTTTCTCTTATTTTTAATTATCTTCGTTAACTCATACTGTTCATCTGTTCTGAATTGCTACTTTTCATATTTTTTCATACTGAAATTTCCTCACGTGGACAGCTCACATGGACAGTTCTTTATTTTATATGAATGGATTTCATAATATGCTGAATTATTCTTTCAGTGTGACTTGGAAATAATTGGTTTCTTTTTTATTTAAGGTTGTGTTTATTTACAAAATATTTTATAATGCAATGTATTTCTATGTTCATTGTTTATGATCACAGTTTGGCAGCATGGATTACCATGCCCAAGATTAGAGTATAACACCATTTTTGCAAATCATGATAGAGTGGACAAACTCTGTCATTTCAAACATGGTGTATGCTGTGAATATGTTTTATTACCATTGGTTAATAAAGAAGTTGTTTTGGTCAGTAGCTTAGCAGAATAAATTCACGCAGGAAATCTGAACAGAGATATAGAGAGTAGGCAGAATCAGGGTAATGCCATGTTGCTGCCAATGAATAGGACACAGAAAACTTACCAGTAGACCAGAGCCTCATTGCAGTATAGATGAATAGAAATGGGTTGACTTAAGATGTAAGTGCTAGCTAAGAATATGCTTGAGCCACTGACCAAACAGTCTTGTAATTAATATAGCTTCTATGTGATTATTCAGGTCTGGGTGGCTGGGAAATACAAATGCTGTCTCTGCAGCAATTGTATTTCCCAGATGAGGAGGCATCATGAGTTTTGGTATACATTCTCAATGGTGACTCCTCCTGGAGCCATAACAGTTAGGATGCACAGACTTCCAAAGACCCCATTCATAGTAAATTTGTTATTCACAAGTAATTCTTAGGTTGGTTGCTATATTCGTGTTGGAGGGTCTATGGGATAGCTGAAGGTGCTTCATGGTGAATGCTAACAATTAGAATCATAGATTTCACTGTGTGACATTCTATAATTAGACTTACCTGTCACATACAGTCTGCCCTGCTGTCGCTCTGGTGTTGAATATAGATGTCGATCGAGGTGGTCAATTATGTTTTGATCTCTATTGCCCAAGAACTAACTTCAGCTGTAAAGGGAGACTTCACACTCATTTCCCTGCTGCCTACACTCGAACCAT
Source organism: Microtus oregoni (assembly GCF_018167655.1). NCBI lineage: Eukaryota > Metazoa > Chordata > Mammalia > Rodentia > Cricetidae > Microtus > Microtus oregoni. The sequence goes on from NW_024543097.1 coordinate 19,228,864, forward strand.
CAGGCATATTTCTACTTAGCTCTTACATCTTAAATTTCCCCATTTCTATTAATTTATATTTTACCACAAGTCTCCTGGTTTACTGGGATGGTTCCTGTGCATGTCTCCTTCAGCAGCTACATGCTGTCACTCTGATTCCACCTTCTTTCTCCCAGCATTCAGTTTAGTTTTCCCCACCCAGTTCTATTCAGCCCTGCCACAGGCCAAAGTGGCTTCTTTATTAACCAATGGTACAGAGGGGAAGCCCACATCATCTCCCTCTTTTCTGGCTAAGTATAAAGGTTTTAACATTAACATAGTAAAATTGTATATACAAAAGAGGTATCAAGCAAGAATTACAATTTTAATATTTTTTGTTTTATACTTTTGTTTCATATCTAATTTATCTTTATCATAACTAAGGGAAGCTATCTGCCTTCAACTCCACCAATTACCCCAGAAGAATATAATCTTACATAAGTAAATAGGAAGTGCATTGTAAGCAACTTCCAAAACTCAAGAATTGAAAGAGTAAATTCATTGCCTGCACAGTTACAGAAAGTTCTTCTGTAATGTTCAGTCATCCATCTTCAGTCTATAGGCCCATGATATCTGGCAGATTTTTCCATGAAGCAGGAAATTTGAAAGAGATTTTTTTGCCTTTATTGACAATTAATCAGTCACTTTCTTCTGTGACTTGAAGAATGTCTAGTGGAGTCTTTCATGGAGCAGGTAACCTGAATGACTCTTTCAAGTTCTTCATTCAATTTCAGCAGTCATTTTTCTGTCAGTTCTGCATATCCAGTTTATACAGCATACCACCAAGCAGCCCAGGCAAGAGTAGTTTCTTGCCCAATTGACCAGCCTTATCACATTGAAGGCAAATTGTGTAATGATTTTTTTCTTTTTTTTAAATTAGTATTAATAGCATTTATTGACCATAAAGAATAATATTTAAAAGAATGGGCCTGGTACAACCCAACCCTCGTACTTGGGAGGCAGAAACAGGATTACCAGATGCTCACAACCAGTCTGGCTGACATAACAAAAGCTTTTCTTAAAACAAAACAAATTAAAGACCAAAACAAAAATTAAATAATAACATGTTGTTGAATTAAATCTGCAATTACAGCATGTAAATAGTTCTAATGACTTTTGAGTTTTGCATGACAAGCTTCAAAATGACACATTGAAGGTTGACTCAATTCTCTTCTTGTAATTACTTAGGTGACTGACAAATATCCTCTGAAATCATTTCACTTTCGTGTGCTACAACCAAATAATTTATATTTAAATCTACTTTTTATTAGTTTTGACAATGAATGAATAGTTGATAGCATGCAGTATTAGCACCAGCATAAATGTAGATCCTGAAGTCATGAGACAGTCATATTTAAAGGTGTCATTTAAATGATACTGAAAACCAAGTTTTAGTAAATGTATTTTCACATAAATAAAATAACAAATATGGTAAATTACAAAATACACAGAAAACATCTATCAACGCGAATGAAGAATTATCGTAGTAGATGATGCTTCTAACTTCTTCATCACCTACTCTTACTATTAATAAATTCTGAGCTATTAATCAGAGAGGGCATTAATGGGAGAGCAGAGACCCACTGCTTTCGATCTGTGCTTGCAAACTCTTTCATGTGTCTAGCATGAGCTAGAAAAATAGAAATTGTTTCTGAGTAAACATACTGGAATTCAGAGCAACGGGTATCCTACTGAAAGATCCCTTCTTAGACCTTTGGTTGCCTGGCAACAAGACCATGCTTCTCTCCTAGTCTCCATTTTTCTGGGCGTTTGATTAGTTAGCCTATTCAGCAAAACACAGCTTCTGTTATACCCCATCTATATTCTCAGTAGGTACAGGTACTCGAAACTCTGTATTATATAGTTATTTTGGCTACACGATAGCAGTGTGAATCTTAGATTTCCTTGTTACATACTTGTACTTTTTATATGCCATTATTTCCCTAGCAGTTTTAAATTTACTGTGTCCAAAAGAATTCATGGTGGACTCTCATCTTTTAAGCCAGATATCTATAATACATATGCTTGCATTAGATAAAGGTTATCAGGGTAATAGCGCAATACAAAATAACAGCAACATTCCCTTCATGATAGATATTAGCATTTTTAAATGGTCTTCAATAAATAATTTTCCAATTTTAAGAAAGTATTAACATGACAGAGAAACTATGTAGTGTCAGTTGGCATCAAAATACATACAAAATAATTGTAACGAAAGAAATATGAACACATATACACATTCTCAACTCTAATAAAATGAGTTCCATTACAGAGTGTGGTAGCTTAAGAAAAAATGCTTCCCCCCATACACACACACACACACACACACACACACACACACACACACACCATACATAGATTTATATGTTTGAATAACTTGGTCACAAGTGGGTGGAACTCTGTTGGAAGGATTAGGAGATGTAGCCTTGTTCATGGAGGTGCCTCACCGGAGTTGTGGGGCAGCGTTGAGATTTCAAAAGCCACAGGCCATAGGCATCGTGCTCTCTATTTTTTGCTTGCCGTTAGAGATGCGCGCTCTTACCTGCTATCTTCTACCTCCTCTACTCCACCGTCATGGAAAACTCTCTGAAACCATATGCCCAACTAAACTCTCTGTTAGACCTTTCCTTGGCCATGATGTTCTATTGCAACAACAGAAAATTCGCTAACACTCAGGGACAAGAATGTTTTATTAAATTTTAAGACTTTGACTTTAAATCAGTCTTAAAAACAGCACAGTATTGCTACATTTCCAGCCATTTGTTGAAGAAGGCAGAAGGGATGATCTCCATCACTCCAAGGAGACCCAAGTGAGCAGATTTTCATGTCTTAAAGCTTAAATGTAGTTTGGACCCAAAATGATTTTTTTTTCAATGACAATCAACCTCCTTGAAGTAATTGGTGTTGCCAGAAGCAGACATATCACACTGTCGAGAAAAGTCTAAGTTCTTTTTTGTTTTACAAGGTTTTCTCTGTGTATCTTTTGTGCCTGTCCTGGAACTAGCTCTTATAAACCAGGCAGGCCTCAAAGAATCCACCCACTTATCCCTTGTGAGTGCTGGGATTAAAGGCGTGTGCCATGTCTGACCAGTTGAGAAGTCTTAAGTTCTTAAAACATTTTAAATGCCAGATTTTGTATATCTTTGAAGGGTTTGAAGAACACTACCTGAAATATATCTCTGAACATCTAGAAAACCCAACTAACATGAATACAGTTTGACTATTATATATGTCTATTAATCTGTATTTAATAATTATACATTACATTTTAAATGAGATTGCAATTTTTTTAAAGATTTATTTATTATGTATACAGTGTTCTGCCTGCATGCTAGAAGAAGTCACCAGATGGTTGTGAGGCACCATGTGGTTCCTGGGAGTTGAACTCAGAATTTCAGTGCTCTTAAACTCTGAGTCATCTCTCTAGTCACCCCAATTCTGGAAGCACTTGACCCATAACACTACCACATAATTGGCGGCATGTGGCATGCGGCCCACAAACTCCATTTAAATGCCCAGCATCCTGAAAGAGCCAGCGAGCCATCTCTCAAAGAAACCTCACAGTTTTGTTGCTAATTCTGAGTCAGGAAGCCTTCTCTTAGAGGAGCCATGCCTCTGCTCTCTGCCAGAAAACAGAGACTATATGAAAAGAAATGTAACTACCAAGAAACTGTGGTTGGCTCCTGATTTTGTGGGTCTAGACGCCCTTGTTTTTTTCCTTCAGCTTTTTTAGGTCTTATGTGAATCTGTGATCCATATTGAGCATCACTGTATAAATGGAGACTGTGCGTTCATTTCCTGTCCACCCAGACCCAAATAACCACACAAAACTGCATTAGTTACAACACTGTTTGGCCCATGGCTCAGGCATATTCTTAGGTAGCTCTTAGCTCTTAAATTAAAATTTTCTATCAATTTATGTTTTACCAGTATGGTTCTGGTGTCTGTCTCCTTTGGCAGCTACATGGTGTCAGTCTGACTTTACTTTCTTTCTCCCTGCATTCAGTGAGAAGATTGTCATGTTTCTAGTCATCTTTTCTTAACTTAAATTATCCAATCTATCTTTTGCCTCTGGACTTTTATCTTTTTATATTTCTGCATAGATTTCTTTATTTCTTATTTCATGACTGACTTGCATAGCTGGAAGGTTGGCTTCTTGAGTCCTTTCCCCATTTTCTTGATTTTTGCTCCTCCCTCTCTCCAGATTCTCTTCCTCTTTATTATCTCTGCATGCCAGCCCTGCCTAGCCTTTATTATGCCTTGGTATTGGGAATTCAGCTATTTATTAGAGCAAACAGGTGTTTTAGACAGGCATAGTAACACAGCTTTACAGATTTAAACTAATGCAACATAAAAGAATGAAACAGATCTTTTCATCATTAAACAAATGTTCCATCGCATAAAAAATGCAACACATCTTAAAGAAATATTCCACAACATTCCCCCTTTGTCTAAATAAAAAGGTTTTATTTTAAGCATATTAAGACTATTTACAATAAGAACAATTATCAAGTAAGGATTACATTTACAATGTCTAAAGCATTTGTGTCTGACAAATTTGAAGAAAATACTCCTTTATTTAGTCTTAGTGCATCCAAAGTTTTACAATTAATTTATTTTCCATCAAAACTAAGGAAAACTACAACTATAATTTTATAGTCTTTTACTCCATCAAAGGTCCCAGAAGGTTATAATGTTATTTAAGAAAACAGGAAGTACATTGTAAGGGAATTCCAAAACTCTAGAAATGACAGAGACATCTTACTGCCTGAACAATCAGCCAAAGTTATTCTGCAGCATTGGGGCATCCATATTTAGCATACAGTCCTGGAGGATCTGGTAGACTTTTCAGTAAAACAAGAAATTTGAAGGACTGTCCCACCTTGTATTGCCAGAGTTCATCAGTTACTTTCCTCTGTGACGTGCAGAATGTCTGGCAGATTATTTCATTAGGCAGGAGCTCTGAAGGACTATATCACTTTGTTTTGGCAGCATTCAACAGTTGATTTCCAGTGGGTTCTGTGTATCCACTTGATTCAGCACACAGTCAAGCAGTCAAGGCAAAAGCTGTTTCTTACCCAAATGGCTAGTCTTGCCACAATGAAAACAAGCTCCTATGGAGTTTCTTTGATACCCATCATCCTTTTGTGAAGAAAATTGGTGCTCCCAGGAGCAGATGTGTCTCATTTTCATGAAAAATTTTAACTTATTAAATATCTAAATATCATATTCTATAGGTCTTTGAAGTTTTTGAAAATAATCTATCTAAATATAATATCTATATTGAAAATATCTATCTAAATATAACCAAGAAACATACCTACCATGACTACAGGTTTATTATAGAGTAATTACTAAATCCATTTTAAAATTATTCCTTACATTTTTAAAGGAGCTGCATAAACACAATATGCAAATATGAGTAGAAAAATAAATGCAATATATTGAAAATAATTTTAAATTTGTAACAACATAACAAAATGCATAAAATGCAAAATATCTGAGATTAATAGTTGTCTTTTTATTCTAAATTCTTATATTTCTATATTCCCCTAAATGATAACAAATATCATTAACCCACCAAATTGCCACGGAGCACCCACCCACTTCTTGGGAATGTACGCATCATACTCTTCAGACTACTTCCTTTTGTCTGAGTGTGAGGCATCTTTAGGGGTCCCAGAGAAAATTGAGATAATTGCCAAGTCCTAGGTAGACCAGTGGTAACCTTTGTGGAATCTTTTGTCAAAATTCAGGAAGTCTCTCTTGATCAAATATGATCCATATTAACCCTGAAGGAATCTACACCCTCTCATTTCCTATGGGAACAAAAGCAAAACCTCTTCTCCAAAGCATTTTTAACTTCCATTTGACAAATACATTTTTGATTGCCATTCTTAAATATCTAGATTGGTTTATTTCATCAGTTCCTAGTTCAATCTCATGTCTCTTAGCAGCTGTATTTGCTTATCAGCATTCAGAAAATTCAGAACCAAGACAATGCTATATAGGATCCATATTAACTGTGTATTTTCCTATGTTACATGCCTTTTTTATTTTATAGTACTTTTACTTTCTACGACATGATTTTATTGTTTTTCAATTATCTCTTTCTCTCTATGATGTCTATGCCCACATTCTTTCTTTCTTAAGCCTATGCACATTGTAAAACACAATGGAACTCGTTCAGAAGGTTTGATTTTGTTGTTTGGTTTTTTTTTTTTTTGTTGTTGTTGTTGTTTTAATCTGAATCTCTTTTCCTATAGAAGTTTTATCCTGTTTTCATCTTGTGAGGAAACTTTGAACTGTTAAGCTTCTGTTGAGTCCTTGGAATGGCACTTGTGGCTGGTTCTATATGCTTCTAAGCTCATAAGAGCCATGCCTAAAGCTTGTGACCTGGTCAGAGTTGTCTTTGACCAGGAACTACATTCAAACTCCCAACTTTGAAATGTCAGTGCCCTGCACTGTGGCAGGTGTTTTTTTACTTAGATTTTTGGTTCTACTTTGTGTGAGAAAATGTTGTTTACATTTTCTACTCTAAGGCGGAACTTCTTTTAAAAAGGTGTATCTTATTTTTTCCTTTTTCTTTTCAATCTTTCTTAGGCTCCATGCAAATTTGAGCCTCACATTGTTACACCAAAGTGTGATTGTTTCTTTTTTATCTTTTGATTCTTTGATCTATGGAGTGTCCACCACCCAGCTCCCAAATAAATCACACTGAGGTTTATTCTTAAATATGACTGCCTAGCCTTAGCTTGGCTTATTTCTACTCAGCTTTTCTTGAAATATAGCAGTTATCTTTTGCCTCTGGGCTTTTATCTTTCTATAATTTTGTATTGATTTCTTTACTTCTTATTCTGTGGCTGGGTGTGTAGCTTGATGGATAAAACCTTGAGCTTGTCTCTCCCCCTTTTCCTGTTTCTTGATATACCCCTCCCCAGATTTCTCTGCTTATTTATTCTCTCTGAAAGCCAGCCCTGCCTGTCCTTTCTCCTGCCTTGTTATTGCCATTCAGTTATTTATTAGACCAATAAGGTAATCTAAACAAGCAGAGTAACACAGCTTCACAGAGTTAAATAAAAGCAACATTAAAGAATGTAATAAGGACAAAGTGTGTATGAAAAGGCCTTAATGAAACAATTTCATTGCATGCTAATTACACTTTGTTCCTATAGATCTGACTCAAGTCCTTCCTTTTCCATCGTTTGTCCTTCTCTTGTTGTTCTCTGTTCTCACCTCTAATAATCCCAGGCTGTTTTTATGAAATCAGCATTCTATTATCTGCCTCACTTAGAATCTATTCATTTGAACCATCCTAGTCTCATGACTAACACACACAGACATACAAACACACACACACACACACACACACACACACACACACACACACCATAAACACATACCACATACAACACTCAAAAGCAGGGATTAAAATATTTGATCTGCATATGAAAGACTTATTTTTGTCCCTATGAGTTTAGCTTATTTCACTTAGTTATAATGACTTCTAGTTCTATCCATCACTGTCTAAAGTCATGATTTCATTTTTCTTTATTGGTGAATTAAACTTCATTGAAACATTTGTAACTCATTTTTATTGTCATTGTTACTAATTATTGTTAATTTATTTTTGAATATCTATTTCTTTTATTTGTTGATAGATAGGCATCAGCCATGTCTTAACTATTGAGATCAGTGTAGCAATAAAAATGTGCAAATATATCTCTAGTAGGATTTGGATTCCTGTGGGAATATAGCCAGGAGTTTGATTGTTACTTTGCATTTCGTTTTTTGAGAAAAGTTTATTGACTTCATTAGCTTATTCACTGAGTAGAAGATCAGCCATCTTGGTACTTAATTTTGCAATTCTTTTTGAATCAACATATTTTCATAAGAAGGAGAGTCCCAAAAGAACATTGTTAGCCTCTTAGCATGATTGCTAAATAAACTTATTCTTTTCTGCCTATTGTATAATTACCTGTATTATAGCAGTTATAATAATAGCTATATTGCAAGGTCTTATGGAAAAAGTAAAACAAGATAACAATTATTATGAACCCATACATCCTGGGATTTAAAACATACTCTAAAATTGTTTTTTAGATATGAGATTCAAAGATGTGCTGTGTTCATAAAAATAGCATATTTGATTCATAAATTTTATTTTTTCCTCACATTTCAAAAAGACATCCAGTTATTATTTTGGTTTGAATTTGAAAGGTCCCTCATTGACTCGTTATTTTAACAGTTGAACCTCCTTTATAGTGCTATTTGGGGAAATTATAGAAATTTTAGAAGATGTAGCCGACTGAAGGGAGTGTGTCATTAAGTGTGGGTTTTGAGAATTTTTATCCTTGCTCTACCTCTGGTTCTCTCTCCCATCTTCCTATGTGCTAATAGAATGTGGACCATCATCTTTCTGGACATGTTTTTCCTTTCTGATGTTATGACTCCCTGCACTGTATCTCTCTGGAATTCTAAACCAGAATAAAATCTTTCTTGCCAAAAAAAAAAAGAATGTAATACATGTTTGCATCATTAAACAAAAGTTTTTTAGCATAAACAAATGTGACACACTTTAAATTAGTATTGCATGACATTTTTCAATTTTTTCATTTTAATTGAACATTTCACATTATGTATTTATTATGGCATGATTTAATCTTTGTGGTTGTGTTGTTATTAGTATTTTTCTCTACCTGTTACTTCTTCACACAATGGTCCTCATTTGGATATGTTCAGATTGTAGAAATGTGTGAGGGCACTTTGTTATTCTGAGTCCTTTCCATTTCTCTATTCCTTCTCTTTTACTGTTTTTATTTTTCAGCTTATATTCTCCCTGTGATTTTCTCTTCCAAATATTTTATGCTAAAGTAAAAAAAAAACATAGCTGATCTTGGATATTCTGGATACTCACATTGTTAGACTGTTCATGTTGACCATCTATGAGAATTCTCAGGGAGTAGGTTGATCTGACTCTTGTTCACAGGACTGTTTGAGAAAGCCTGTTATTTCAATTAAGTCTCTTACAATAAGCATGCATTCGAATAGCTAAGTAATAATAGCGCTCGATAACTTCTATGTGTTATGGACTAAGTTCCTAGTCTGTACTGGATAGTCAGTGCATTGACGCAACACATCAATGTCTCTACCAGAATCCAGTAAACCTTCAATGACTCCATTCCCATGCACAAGATTATATATATATCATAAAGTCCAGGTTTATTCAGATACCATATCTTCTAGGTTTTATGTTTTGTTTTCTGTTTAAAATCTGTATTAGATTAAAGGGATTGTCACGTATGTGTAATTTTTCTGTACTCTCAACAGGTTCCTTTTTAACAGAATTTTCTTTTCCTTTACTCAGGAATGATGATATTTCCAGGAGTTGCAATCAGCCATTTTCTGGGAGGTATAATTGTTGACAGATTGGAAATGTCTTGTAAGAACAAATTAACATTTACAGCGGTGACATCTTTCGTAGGATTTATGCTTTTTATATTAATCCTCTCTGTAAATTGTCAAACAGTGAAATTTGCGGGAATCAATACAGATTATGATGGGTAAATATGTTTGATTTTTAACTCATAATCAAAGAAATAATTTCCAGAAAAATAATCCAGTAACAACATAAATTTATATAATTCTTGGAATTATTAAATATATAAATGAAGCATATAACACAGTTTTACTCTGTATTAATGGCATATAACTAAGAGAGATATATTTGTCATGTATTCATAAATGATTTAGAATCAAAATTTGAACTTTGTGTTAAGGTATACAGCAAGTACAAGATGATATAAGAATATGTATACGTGATCTGACCTTTTGTTCTTGAACTGATCTGTCAGCATTCTTGTATACATCAAGGGTGGGTTTAAAGTATCTGTGAGTTTGCACAGGAACACTTTAATTTACATATGCAAAAGTTCAAAGCATTTGGCATTGGTTGATATGAAATATTGTACAAGAGAAATGCAACTGAAAACCAAAGGCTAAGCAAGTGAAAGGATAAAAGAGAACAAGAGCACTTCCGACATTAATGAGAAGCTTACAGCAAACTAATGTCCAGTACAAGCTCCTGGAGCTGGCCCCAGGGTTAGAAAACGTGGCTTTAGCTTCACTTCCCTAACAAATAGATCCAAGATCTTTAATTTGTAACCCTAGCAACCAAACGTATATCTGCAACTGAAAAAAAAAAAGATAAATTCAAAATCTTATAAACGTTAAAATTCTTTCCTGTGCCAAAACCTTTTGTTAATCTGGTGGAACAATCATACTGTGCAATGAAGATGAAAATTCCGTAGGAGAGTTAATGACATGTGAACTGAAAAAAAATCTCTGAACACAAACATACTAAGACTTAAATGTTAAATGATTCTTCAGTCCAGCAAAAAGAAAAATGGAAAACACATTTTATTTGTAAGAATTTGTTTGTAAATAAACAAATAAGGTTTCCAAATGAATTTCTCAATTATTCAAGATAGACAAAAACATAATATATAAAATAAAATATTTCTTACTATCAACCCTCATATATGTGATTACAAAATGTTATGAACATGCAACGTCCCTACAAATTTATTTGAAGATTATTCATAATTCATAGAATACCTTTTCAAAATATATTTGGATTAAAATAGAATTATGCCATTTTCCCCAATAAAAATTTCCACATACCTCAAAGGACCTATATACATAAGCAGAGGAAAAAACCCAAAAGGTCATAAGTGTACAATACACTCACTTGAAAATCAAAACAATGACACCAAGTTGGAGAACTCTATGACAAAATATAAATATTTATTTTGAAGCCAAAACAAATATGGTGGTATTGTCTTTCCTAAGCATTTTATAAGATTCAAAATAGATGGCTCAGTGATACATTATAAATACTTAGCAACTTAATGTATGTAAATATTCCAACCTGTGAGGGATGTTACATGTTTGATAAATATATTCCTGGGAAATAAAATTTAAGCCATCACTTCCAATTTTACTTAATTTTCCAGTACGTAAAATATCTCTATATGTACAATAAATTTTGTGGTGCTAGGAAAAAGTAAGAATTATATTTCTGCCTTACAGTAAGATAGAATTTTCCAAAGAAGAGAAAATGCTTTAAATTTATGTTTATTTTCATGAATACATAGTATGCTATAAACATGAAAAACATAATCAAACTATATCTTTTGATGCAATAATTTAGAAGAATTTTTTCTTTCTAGTTGAAAGAGCACAGGAGAGATAACAGTTTCCTATGAAATGTCTTCCGATGCCCATAGGAAGTACGCCAGACTTGGGCCAACACCCCTTTATCCAAAAGGAGCCTAAAATGTTTGTCATAAGCATCGCTTCAGCTCCCTGTCAACCCTTAAACAAAGAGTAGGGAATGCAATACTGGCATCCATCTTTGGAAGCCCCCTCCGCCTGGGAGTTACCTTGGTCCGGACTCAACATCCAGGAAAGCCTGCCAAGTAGTGACCCATCTCCAGGGAGGGTCACAAAGAGCCTGCCAAGCAGTGACCCATCTCCAGGGAGGGTCACAAAAAGCCTGCCAAGCAGTGGACCACTCCCACAGGCTATTTAGGCTGCCACTCAGAAAAGATGGCTTCCCCCTCTCTTTCTTCCCCTCGCCATGCTACCAGACCACCCTGGAAAGCTGCATTAAACCGGGACATCTTTTTTTTTTTTTTTTTTTTTTTTTAAGAGTTTTCTTTCACAATATAAGAAACTAGACTGCTGGATTACAAGCATTAGGTGTATTCTTATTTGTGAATGCTTACATTTTTCTTTAAAACAACGTTTTTTAAACTTTAATATCAAATTTTCTAGAACACATGTCAAAACAGATTTCAGCCTCCAATTATTGCAATTTCTAACAAGACACATCTGAGAATTTGTAAGCTCACGGACAATGCTGTACTGCTAGGGCGAGGGAAGCATTTTCACGCAAGTGGTTTGGAGAGATTGACAGAGACACTGGTGATCAAGATAGACCGGATAAATATGGAAGCTGTTGAAGTTGCTGTGACCTAAAGATTTTGTCTTGTTAATAGCTGTAGGCAACTAACAGCCACTAAGAAAGGAATAATCAATCATGTCGAAGCATGAGATGAACTCCATAATAGTTTATCAAACCCAGAGTTCATCCTTTTTTTATTTTTAGGAAAGGATCTCAGATATCCTAGGTTTAAATTAAATGGAGTGTAACCAAAAGTAACCCTCTCATATCCAACTCCCAAGCATTATGCCTGGCTTTTGCAGTTCTCAAGATAGAAGTCAAGGCTTTGTTATTCTGAAGAAGCGCTATGTGAACTGAACTATGTTCCAAGTCCTATGTATAATTTTAAATAAGATTGCAATACTCACATAGGACCAATATTTTGTGCTTAGAGTGGTATCATGTTCTAGTTAACTAAGTGACATAAGAAGAAAGCAAATGTGTGCTGAACAATCCTGAGTTTATTTACTTATTTCACTTTAAGAAAGCTTTATGAACTTAGAAAGGACTGGTAGAACACTTCACGGTATTCAGTAAGTGAACCATTTCAGCCTTGTTGCACTATAATGCAGTAGCTTAACTCTGACTTCCACAATTCTGGCCATGACAATTAAAGGTGTTATGTCAGAATCCCAGCCTTTATCAGGCAAGAAATGAGGATTAAGAACAATTTCGGAAAGTAAATACACTTATATAACATGCTTGTCTGATATACCTACCATCCACACAATAGGTTTGATGTAGTAAATTGCTTTTATTCCAACTAGCAATGTAGCTAATTAGCAATTTAGCTAAATAAAAGTAAGGTATCTGTTGCGAAAGGAAAAGACACAGTTGATCATGAGTTTGTCATAAGCATTTATACATCATCATTCTGAAAATTCTCATTTCAAAATTAAATATTCTTTATATTAGTGGGGCACCATGTATGCTTAGAAAAGCACATGAGACATATACATCTGCAATGCAGCTACATAAACTACCCAGCTACATAAACCGAATATCACTAAACATATAAGGAGTGTTAAAATCGTGGAACATAATTGTGGAGATTTGAATGTCCCATGATTCTCAAGCACAAATAACCCAGTTATATAAATCAAAGAAACATTCGCTTTAAACTGTACTATAAAATAAGTGAACCTCAAAAACTTTAATCAATGTTGTACCTAACACCTATTAACACATATTTTTATCAGAAAGGGAAACATTATTTGTGATAGATTATTCTTTAGGTAATAAAATCTGTCTCAACACATGATAAAAATTGAAAAATAATTACATGTGTTCATTTTGACAACAAAAATAATAAAGATAATAAAAAATTAGAGACTAGTAATATAAACTGAAAATAATGTACAACAATATCAAAACACCAAAGATAAATGAATCTGCACATGTTTTTAAAGCAAAAAAGTTGAAACATAAGCAAAATATTGAAGCATGACATAAAAGCTATAAATTAAGCCGTGGTGGCGCACGCCTTTAATCCCAGCACTCGGGAGGCAGAGGCAGGCGGATCTCTGTGAGTTCGAGGCCAGCCTGGTCTACAAGAGCTAGTTCCAGGACAGGCTCCAAAACCACAGAGAAACCCTGTCTCGAAAAACCAAAAACAAAACAAAACAAAACAAAAAAAAAACAAACCAAAAAAAAAAAACAAAAAAAATAAAAGCTATAAATTACAAGTCTATAGCAATGAATAATTATGTCATAAATACAGAAAGACTTCAACTAGGCCATCTAACAATGCAACCAAAAGCTGTGTAACTAGAAGAAATTAGTAGAAATGAAAAAAAAATATACCAGAAACAAGACAACAAGTGGTAGCACACGACTTTAATCCCAGAACTCAGGGATGCACAGGCAGGCAGCCTGGTCTACAAAGTTGGTTCCAGGACAGTCAGAGATATACAGAGAAACCCTGTCTCAAGCAAACAAACAAATAAACAAAAAGAAACCCCAAAAATAAACAAAACAACAAAACAGAAAAAAAAAGATATAAAAAATGTACCATGTATCAGAACTAAATGAAAGTGAAACTTAAACATACAAAACACAACACTCCTTTAAAATATTTATTTATTTTTTTTCTTTTTCAAATGTTTGGTCTTTTGTTTTCTTCTGGTTTTATTAAGGATATATTTTTTTTTATTGAGAAAGAAATTTCCTCCTCCTCCCAGCCTCCCACTCCTCCCACCCTCCTCCCACTCCTCTCCCTCTACCCCCACTCCTCTCCCCCTCCCCCCACTCCTCTCCCCCTCCCTCTCCTGTCTGAAGAGCAGTCAGGGTTCCCTGCCCTGTGGAAAGTCCAAAGTCCTCCCCCCACCATCCTGGTCTAGGAAGGTGAACATCCAAACTGACTAGGCTCCCACAAAGCCAGAACATGAAGTAGGATCTAAACCCAGTGCCATTGTCCTTGGCTTCTCAGCAGCCCTCATTGTCCGCCATATTCAGAGAGTCCGGTTTTGTCCCATGCTTTTTCAGTCACAGTCCAGCTGGCCTTGGTGAGCTCCAATAGATCAGCCCCACTGTCTCCGTAGGTGGGTGCACCCCTTGTGGTCCTGACTTCTTTGCTCATGTTCTCCCTCCTTCTGTTCCTCATTGGGGCTTTGGGAGTTCAGTCCAGTGCTCCAGTGTGGGTCTCTGTCTATATCTCCATCATCGCCAGATGAAGGTTCTATGGTGATATGCAAAATATTCATCAGTATGGCTATAGGATAGGATCATTTCAGGTTTCCTATCCTCAGCTGCCCAAGGAACTAACTGGGGACCTTGCCTTGGGCACCTGGAAGCCCCTCTAGGTCCAAGTCTCTTCCCAACCCTAAGATGGCTCCCTTAATTAAGATATGTGCTTCCCTGCTCCCCTATCCAACCTTCCTTTATCCCAATAATCCCGTTGCCCCAAGTTCTCCCCATCCTACCCTTCTCACTTTTTTCTCCCCATCTCCCCTTACCCCCCTCCCACCCCACCCTTAAGATCCCGATTTTTGCATGGCAATCTTGTCTACTTCCCATACCCAGGAGGATAGCTATATGTTTTTCTTTGGGTTCACCTTCTTATCTAGCTTCTTTAGGATAACAAATTATAGACTCGCTGACCTTTATTTATGGCTAGAACCCAATTATGAGTGAGTATATCCCTTGTTCATCTTTTTGGATATGGGTTACCTCACTCAGGATACTATTTTCTATTCCCATCCATTTGCAAGCAAAATTTGAGAAGTCATTGTTTTTTACCGCTGAGTAGTACTCTAATGTGTATATATTCCACACTTTCTTCATCCATTCTTCCATTGAAGGACATCTAGGTTGTTTCCAGGTTCTGGCTATTACAAATAATGCTGCTATGAACATAGTTGAACAAACGCCCTTGTCATATGATCAGGCATCTCTTGGGTATATTCCCAAGAATGGTATTGCTGGGTCCAGGGGTAGGTTGATCCCGAATTTCCTGAGAAACCGAAACACTGCTTTCCAAAGTGGATGCACAAGTTTGTATTCCCATCAGCAATGGATGAGGGTACCCCTTCCTCCACAACCTCTCCAGCAGAGGCTATCATTGGTGTTTTGATTTTAGCCATTCTGACAGGTGTAAGATGGTATCTCAAAGTTGTTTTGATTTGCATTTCCCTGATCACTAAGGAGGTTGAACATGACCTTAATTGTCTTTTGGCCATTTGAACTTCTTCTGTTGAGAATTCTCTGTTCAGATCAGTGCCCCATTTTTTAATTAGGTTAATTAGCATTTTAAAGTCTAGTTTCTTGAGTTCTTTATATATTTTGGAGATCAGACCTTTGTCTGTTGCAGGGTTGGTGAAGATCTTCTCCCAGTCAGTGGGTTGCCTTTTTGTCTTAGTGACAGTGTCCTTTGCTTTACAGAAGCTTCTCAGTTTCAGTAGGTCTCATTTATTCAATGTTGCCCTTAATGTCTGTGCTGCTGGGGTTATACCTAGGAAGCGATCGCCTGTGCCCATCTGTTGTAGGGTACCTCCCAATTTCTCTTCTATCAGGTTCAGTGTGTTCGGACTGATATTGACGTCTTTGATCCATTTGGACTTGAGTTTTGTGCATGGTGATAGATATGGGTCTATTTTAATTCTTCTACAGGTTGACATCCAGTTGTGCCAGCACCATTTGTTGAAGATGCTTTCTTCCACTGTATACTTTTAGCTCCTTTATCGAAAATGAGGTCTGCATAGGTTTGTGGGTTAAAGTCTGGGTCTTCTATACGATTCCATTGGTCAACTTCTCTGTTTTTATACCAATACCAAGCTGTTTTCAATACTGTAGCTCTGTAATAGAGTTTGAAGTCAGGGATGGTAATGCCTCCAGAAGTTCCTTTATTGTATAGGATTGTTTTGGCTATCCTGGGTTTTTTGTTTTTCCATATAAAGTTAATTATTGTCCTCTCCAGATCTGTGAAGAATTTTGATGGGATCTTGATGGGGATTGCATTGAATCTATAAATTGCCTTAGGTAGAATTGCCATTTTTACTATGTTGATCCTCCCAATCCAAGAGCAAGGTAGATCCATCCATTTTTTGGTATCCTCTTCAATTTCTTTCTTCGATGCCTTAAAGTTCTTGTCAAATAGATCTTCACTTCCTTGGTTAGAGTTACCCCAAGATATTTTTATTTTTATTCATGTGTATCTATGTCTAGCACATGTGTGTGGATGCAGTGGAGCCAGAAGAGGGCATCAGATTCACCTTACCTGGAATTACAGGAATTTGTGAACTGCTGACTTGGGTCGTGAAAACGGAACTTGGGTTCTCTAGAAGGAAGAACTGCAAGAGCTCTTAACTGCTAAATCATTTCTCCAGAATCCAAAAGATTACTTCAAAACAACATCGTTTCTTTGAAAAAAAGAAACAGCATTGTCCTTCTTTGAACTAAACTAGGAAAACACAGAAATGCAAGTAAATGAAATAAGAGACCACAGAGAGCCAGTAGAGCAGACAGCAAGAAGTCACAAAGAGCTTAGAGGAAAGAAATAAATGCAGCCATGTTCCATCAATATGTGAAAACATCATGAGATAATTATGAAGAAGGCAAGCTGTAGTTTCAAATAGCAAATAAAATAAAATTCCCAAGAGTACCTTTAAGCAAAGAAGTAAATTAGTGCAATGAAAATTATAACTACATAATAAGTTCAGGCCAGCCTAGATTAAATTTTAAAAATTTAGATTAAATTAAAATCACAAATCCTTAATCAAGATAGTAAAGAACATTGTAAAATAGTGTCTCCAAGGCTAAGATAGTTTTGGTAATAAGAAGTAGATGAAAAAGGGGCTCATAAGTAAAGTTGTATAGCACAATAAGATAATTGTGGTTAATTAATTCTTACGTATTTTTAAAGTAGCTGACAAAGAGTACTTTGAGTATACTCAAATACAAAGAAATGATAAGTAAACTGATAAATATACCAATTACTTTAATCTTATTGTTACATATTATATTAATGATTTTATTACATAAATTGTGATAATCAAGAAAACAGGATTAATGGATAAAAATCTATAGATATACCATACTAAACAATCTGAATTTGAAGTAAAAAAAAATACAGATAGCCAAAGAAATTGCTTGATGATATTCAACATCTTTTACTTTCTGAGATAATGTAAATGTTCTACAACAAATGGGAAACTGAGGGAGAAGGATTATCATGAGATGAGGATCAGCCTTGGCGATATCATGAGTTTAGGTCAGATTGGGCTATAGTGGAATGATGTCTCACAGAAGAAAAAGAAACAGGGAAGAAGTAAGGAAAAGAAGAGAAAGAGGAAGGAAGGAAGGATGTATGAAAGGATGAAATGAAGGAGAAAGGAAGGATGAGAAAAGGTTCTAATAACTGATTACTATGGTGATTTCACACATACACAAATATCCTAAAAGCATAGGAGTGTGTACTTTTCACATGTGCATTGTATATCAATAAACCTCATTGTAATACATACAATATTTACTTTTAAATAAATTAAGAAAACAGGAATTTAGAGATCAGTACTTCAATCCTTTATGGGATTCTGAGTTACTACAGTTACCTTTATGCTTAAAATTTATGATGTGAATGTTTTTAATCTGGCTCATTATTCACATCTTTATGGCTTCAACACCTGTGTTACAATGTTAGTTGGAACTTTGTGGATGCTAGTCTTACTTGAGAACATGAAGATAAACTTTAGTCCATCTGGGGATACACTGAAAAAGTGGACCTCTGTAATCTAGTAAGTACACAATCACTACATATGGAATTGGTTCCTCTGGGATTATTCTAGTTATTGTTTTGTCAATTTGACATAAGCTAGCAGCATCTAAGAGGAGAGAGCATAAATGAAGAAAATGCTTCCATTAGATCAGCTTCTAGGATGCCTGTGGAGCAATATTTATCATTATTAATGATTAAAATAGGAGGGCACAACCATTTTAGATCATGCTATTATGGGAAGTGGACCTGGGTTATATAAGGAAACAAACCCAGCAAACTAGGAAGCAGCACTCCTCCATGGGCTCTGCCTTTAGATTCCTGCTTTGAATTCATGCCCTGACAGTGATGACATATGATATGACAGTTGTAAGGAAAAAAAATTCTTTCCCATGTTGTTTTTGGCCATTATGCTTTATCACAGCAATAGAAACCCTAACTATAGCTGAGTATAGTAGCTTAAACCTTTGAAACCAGCATGAGGAAGTTCAAGGCCAGCCTGCCCAATAGACAGATTGAGTTCTAGGACACCCAGGGTGACACAGAGAAACTCTGTCTCTAAAATGAAAAGCAAACCAAACCTAAACAAAACAAAAACCCTAACTAAGACAAACATCTTCGTCCTTGATTTCACAGCCCCAGAAATAACTGCATTGCTGGAAGCTCTTACCTGTGATGGTTTATTAAAGCAGAAAGAATATACTCAGGTGATGAAACACGAAATGATCAAAATCATTTTCAACATTTTCTTTTCAAATTATATGAATAGTTTTGCTAAATTAACTATAGAAAAATAAAGGGATATTTGCATAAACTTTATTAGTAAAACTATGTTTATTTAAGTAAAATATGGTTGTAGAAAATTAAAAAGGCCCTAGAACTAATATACTGAGTTGAGGATAATTACGAACCACAAGCTAAATATAAAAGAATCCATAATTCTCTGCAACTGAGGTTGTAGGTCACTGATTGTCCATTTGCACAATTACTACATGGCTAGAAAATCTATGCCCTCACAGAAAAATACATGCATTCATACATACGTACGTATGTACGTTCATACATATATACATGCATATACCTGCAACAATAGAGAAACTACCTACAAATGAGTAAAAAAACAGTTATGATAAAAGAACATGTTGCTTAAATTTATCATAAAAATATAATTTTCACATATTATATAAAAAGAGCTAGAAGTAATTAAAATGTTATTATCAATGATGTAAATTAAATGATAAAACTCTATATTGATTATTACAATATATTGGTGAAAATAATTAGAGACATTTTTAAAGAAAAGCTACTCTGTGATCTTAAACTAGAAGATTTATTTTTTATGAAGATTTGACTCCTTTCCAGATTTCTGCTATGTATTTAGTGTAATGATAACAAAATCCCATCAGGCTGTCCTTTGTAGATATTGGCAATAAAATCCTATATTGTCATTAATATTCAAGGACCTAAAAAAGCAAAAAGATCAAAAAGAAACAAAATTAGAAGACTAATTCTATTTGCTTCCAGTAGGGAGAAGAGCAGAGAAAAAATGTAGAGCTCAATAAAAATCAGTAAAATAAAAAAGAAAAAAAGATATATAGAACTATGTTAATCAAGGAAGTGTTAAAAGCATGTCAGCGGACCAGAAGGAGAGTATATGAATAGAGTCACATGTATGTACAAAAGTTTGATCTTTGGGAAGGGCACAATGCAATGGAATAGAGACTCTAGAGCCATTTACAAAATTAGTACTAGCTGACTGTTTGGCCCCTAAAAAATACATACAGTTAGCATCATATGTACTGAACAGACGATATATTTAGAAATATATGTACATGTGTATGCATATGCATAGGTGCATACAATACCATTTACTGAAAAAATACCCCATGAATTAGAAGGAGTATGAGTAAGGCTTGGAAATAAGAAAGAGAGTGGAGAAATGTAATTATATTATAATCTCAAAACAAAATAAGTTTAAATAACAAAATTCATATTCTGTATAAATCTTATTAAGAGGGCTAAAGAGATAGCTCATGGTAGTGAATGCCTATTATTCTTCCAGAGAGAATGAATTTGGATCTAAGATCCCATTTCAGTAGAATCAAATCTGCCTGTTATCCCAGCTCCAGGGTACCTGACATCCTCTTTTGTGTCTGAGGGTACCTACCCCCATGACACACTCTTATATAGACACATGCATAGCCACAAATAAAATATAATAAAAATAAAGATATAATAAAGCTATTGAGTTGGGACCATTAGATATCTATATGTAAAGACATGAACTTGGATCCCCACTTTGTATTTTACAGAATTTAAAATTAACTATAAGTATCAATTTACAATGTAATATTCTAAGAATATGAGGGAAAATCTTTTAGATTTTGAAATTGGCTAGGATTTCTTTCACATTACATAAAAAAACACACAACCCAGGAAGACCATTGCAAGTTGGACTTCATAAAAATTAAATCTACCCTTAAAGAACTTCTTTGTCTGTTTATTTTTTCTGGGAGAGGGCTTGATACAAGGTCATACTATGTATACCTGGTGTTTCTTGTATTCACTATATATAAACCAGGATGGCCTCAAACTTTTAGAGATTCACCTGTCTTTGCCTCTGCCTCCAATATCATGGAATTAAAGGTATACGCCATCATGCCTGGCTTTAAAGGACTTTTATTTTTTAAATCAAGACACAGATTATATAAAAGATATTTGAAAATAACGTATACAAAACAATTTTTTTCTGATCATATAATACATGCAACCGTGTTTATATTATTAATAATGAAATAAAAATATAAAATGGAGAAAATGAAAGCAGGCTTTCATCAAATTATATATATATAATATATATATACACACACACACACACACACACACACACATACATACAAGCTGGAAAATATGCAGAAATAAATTATCATTAGTCACTAGAAAAATGTGAATCAAAGGTAAAAATCTAAACTAAAAGTGGAGAACAGTTGAAGCTCCAGAATACTACAAGCAGAAATGCAAACACAAACTGAGGGGTCTCTAAAGGTGTCATTCAAGTAGGGGGACGAATTGGGAAGAGGTCAGAATGACATCTCGGTTCAGACTGACTTTGCCAACAGTGATTGAACTTGTGCAAGTCTGATGCCATTTTGATTCTTTTCCATTTTTGTGTTCAAGTCACTCATGTGGCACAGTTTCCAACATCTGTTTACTAAGCTCCATCGGCTTCACTGTTACAAATGTTTCCATTCATGCACCCTTTCTACATTTGCAACCCTTCTGCAATATGTCTTTTCTCTTAAGTTAGGTTGTTTCAAGTTCTCAGTGTATCTCTGTCCTTCATGTACTAATATATGCATGAAGTGGGTTAATGTTGAGTTTCAGAACTCCTGTTGCATTTTAGCTGTTAAATTTCTTGTAGAATTTAACCGAGAATCTCCAAGAAGCAACAAGAATGGGGTCAAACCCTTAGTAGTGCTAGGCAGTTAAAAATCATGTCCTGTTTACCTAGACACAAAATTTTAATTTTGTTCTTTTATCTTATCTAATATGAAAGCCAAGTACTCATTTAAGTACCGATTTGATGAGCAGGAGAGGAGACAGTCTTCCATATACGGAATGGCCAATACCTTAGGAAATTTAATCAGCATCAAATTGATTGCTTTATGTCTTAGCTGCAGTTGTTTCTAGACTAAAAGATAGCCTCTTTCTAATACATTTTTCTCATGGAAAACATCTATTCTTGCTATGAGGGAAAAACAAAAATGAAAAAAAACACGAACAAATGTCTGTGGCAACCTCTTCCAAGGTCATGCTGCAGGTTGTTAGAGTTTTTTCTGTATTCCTTTGAGCTCAGGTACTGCTCTGTACTCGTGGGCCCTGGGCAGGGAGGACATGAGAGAGGCATGAGAGAGACAGCTCTGAGCAGGAATGACTGCCGGTAGGCATGCAGAGAGGCAGCTATAAGTTCTGGTCAAATTACGCAGGAGGGTGAGCGCCAAACCCGTGTGGCTTGACTGGACTCTGAACAGCTGTAGAATCCATTTTGCCTGTCCTGCCAAGATGTGTGTAGCAGAAAATTCGCCCCCCCCACCCCGTCTCTCTCTCTCTCTCTCTCTCTCTCTCTCTCTCTCTCTCTCTCTCTCTCTCTCCTTTCCCTGTCTCCATTTTCTTACATAATTGACAGGAATTTTAAGCCTTTTATCATGGGATGTCTTTATATCAGTCCGTAAGCCTATAAAGTTGCTAAGTTATAGCTCTGAATATTTTGTTTATCTGTATTTTAACAAACATATCAGTAATTTTACAAAATTATTTTTCCCAAAGGCTAAGAAGAATCCACATTAGTGCCCCTCTCTTAAGGATGTATAACCCTATTCAGTGTGAGGCTTCAGTTTACTGAAACCCCAATAGCTTTTTTAAATTTTTTATTTATTTTATTTATTTATTTTTATATCATTTAATTAAAAATTTCCACCTCCTCCCATTTCCCTCCACCTCCCCCGATCCCGCGTTCCCTCCCTCTCCAGTCTAAAGAGCAGCCAGGGTTCCCTGCTTTGTGGGAAGTACAAGGTCCTCCCAGCTCCATCCAGTAGTAGGAAGGTGAGCATCCAAACAGACTAGGCTCCCACAAAGTCAGTACATGCAGTAGGATAAAAACCCAGTGCCATTGTCCTTGGCTTCTCAGTCAGGCCTACTTGTCAGCCACGTTCAGGGAGTCTGGTTTGATCACATGCTCCATCATCCAGCTGGCCTTGGTGAGCACCCATTAGATCAGTCCCATTGTCTCAGTGGGTGGGCGCAACCCTCGCGGTCCCAACTTCCTTGCTCATGTTCTCCCTCCTTCTGCTCCTCATTTGGACCTTAGGAGCTCAGTCCAGTGCTCTAATGTGGATCTCTGTCTCTAGCTTCATCCATCGCCAGATAGAGTTTTTATGGTGATATGCAAGATATTCATCAGTATGGCTATAGGATAGGGTCATATCAGGCTCTCTCTCCTCAGCTGCCCAAGGATCTAGCTGGGGACATCTCCATGGACACCTGGGAACACCTCTAGAGTCAAGTCTCTCACCAACCCTAAAATGGCTCCCTTAATTAAAGAAAACTTTCTTTACCTTCTCAGAGGGTCATGTGCCCTACATTTTGGCACCAGTAGATGTCACTGTAAGTAGTGAAATGAACCAGGTAGAGGTGAGAATGAAAACTCAGCCCAGATTGACTTTGTCAACCTGGATCAAATTTTGGGTAGTCTAATGCCAGAAGGTTTAATCTCACCACATTCAAACTCAGAATAATAAACAACTTTCCTAGTGTAATAGCATCCCCAGTGCACAAGGAACATGATTACATTGAAAGTCAACTCAGGGTACATGTCATTTCTTCCAAGAAGATGGCTTATAGAGATAGACTACCTGTGTTATCTTAAGGACTCAAGGAAGGATATGGCATGGTCATACAGACAGAGCAGAGATCATACAGGCTATCAGCCACCTCTTTTCCTTGTTGGGAGACCCCATGGCTATACATGTAATGTAAGGATTATTTAAATTACCTCTGGTACTGGCTCTGAGATCATCATATTACCTACCTAATGGATAATACAGATCACATGGCTGTTATTCTCCTCCAATTCCCAGCTTCCTTGATGGAAGAAAAGGCTAAAAGTCCACTCCTTTGAAAGGAAAACCCTGTGCACTTAACGTTTCTGGTTTCCCAGCTGATCTGTGAGCAGAATGACCTTGTGCTCCTAACAATAAACCATTTTGGGAAACTGATAGTTTCTCAAAACATTTAAAAAAAAAAAGAGGGGTGCATAAGGGTAGGTAGAGAGTGGCTCAGTGTTTACGAACACTTGTCCTCTTTCCAGAGGACCAAGGTTTGGTTTTCAAGACTCACATTGGGTATCATAACTGTCTGTAAGCCTATTTCCCAGGGATTCAATTACAAATTTTTGCTTCCATAGGTGCTGTACTCACACAAGGCATAAATATACATTCCAACAAAACACACACACACACATAAGATAATTTTCAAATAGTTACATAAAACCTTTCACACAATTTAAATATTCTACCTTTAATACTTAACACAAAAACCATGGAAATATATGTTCATATAAAGCAAAAAAAAATATCATTTGTATGTATTGATATGAACCACTTACATGCCTGGTAGCTGTAGAGATCAGAAGAGGGCAATAGATTCTCTGGAACTGGAGTCACAGGTGGCTGTGAGCTGCATTGTGGATGATGGGAATGGAATTTTGGTCCTCTGAAACAGCAGGAAGTGCTGTTAAGAGCTAAGCCATTTCTCTAGGACTATCAGTGGTATACTCTTAAATGTGCATTTTATGTTTTTATACCTTAGTAAACCTGTGAAAAATAAATTATCTAAATGTGCATATTTACAGATCTTATTGATATATTGTTATATGCATCAATAATTTAAATGGTGATGTTATAATTGTATTTAATGTCAACTTCACAGGACAGGTATCCTTGGAAACCTCACAGCTCCATGCAATGAGAATTGTGATTGCACAAGCACACTCTATGCTTCTGTATGTGGAAGAGATGATATAGAGTATTTCTCTGCGTGCTATGCAGGCTGCCGTAATGGTAAATATTTACACAATAAAAAGGTAACTTTTATTTATTGTGTTTTTTTCTTCTCTGGTAATAAGTTTAATTTGGAGATAGTGACTAGATTCAACTCCTCTCTGTAAAATTTTGCTTTTATATTTGCCTTATTTTTAGTCTTTGAAACAGAGAAGTAAAACCTAGTTAATGTTTCCTATGTTCCCTTTCAGCAACACTTATTGAACTTTGAAAACAATCTTTCACACACCAAAAGGTTGCCAGGTCCTATCCTGTGAGTCATCTTTCCTTCAAATGTGCCTTCTGCTGAGATTCAAAATGCCTATGCTGTATCCTCTTGCTTTATCTCTACTTCTGCTCCACAGTAACTCAAACATGGATAATGGGGTATTGAATCCAGTGCTCTACTGCTGAGCTTTTACACCCCCAGTTCCTAGTTCATTGAATATGCACTAGATCTTACCATAGATACAAGGCTTTCACAAAACATATGTGATACTGTAGAAACTGTAAGGTGAGCCATGAGGAAATCATATGAAGGAGAGAAATATGACATAACTGAATTGAATATCCTTAAAAACGCTAGTTACTTATGATGGGGAGTGTCCTTCTGCATATGTGTTGCTTTTATTGGTTGATGAATGAAGCTATTTCAGCCAATGGCTTAGTAGCGTAAAGCCAGGCAGGAGATCTGAACAGAGATATATCGAAAGATCAGGCAGAGTCAGGGAGATGTCATATAGCTGCTGAAAGTGGAACCAAACCTGTAGGCCACACCCTCGTGGCAATAAACGGATTAATAGAAATGTGTTAATTTAAGATATAAGAACAAACTAGGAACACGCCTAAGCTATTGGTCAAACAGTGTTTTAATTGATATTGTTTCTGTGTGATGACTTGGGTGTGGGCAGCTGGGAAACAGATGAGCAGCCTCCTTTCTACAAATGGTGCCAACGTGGGCCAACTACATCCACATAAAACCTGAGGGAGCAGGAAGAACTTCAAGACACTTAAGGACAGAGTTAAGCATGGCTTCTTGGTAGCAGCATTTTCTTGAATAGCCCTCTGTTTGCTAGAGGAGAGAGCAAAGGAAGGATTCCTGTAAGAGAAAGCTTCTGGACTCAGTGTCAGCAGCAAAAACTGTGCAGATCTTTAAGAGCCGGCTTCCTGGTCCATGCTGGTCCTGTTATGCAACACTTAAGTGGGGTCTCTGAACAGTGTGTTACAACTTGCTTAATGTTGGCATAGACCCACTCTATGCCTGGAGCTGGGTCAGTGAACATGCCTTTCAGGGACAGTTAACATACCTCTGCCATGTTAGATGGGATAGAGCCAACAGGATAGGATGCAGGGCTGTGGATTTGGTCCTATCCATGCCCATTGAGCATTAAAAAAAATGCTCCTGGTCAGAAAATGATTACGGATACACAGCAAGATAAATTTGGGCAAAATTAACCACTGAATGGGACACAGAATATTTGAAAAAAATGAATATAGGCTTTTTAAAAAGGTTATTGGCAGTTATAGAACAAAATAATTTTAAAGAATAAAACAAAATCTTTAAAGAGACAGTAAAAGTAATATAAAAGAATATAGACAGACATAGATGAAAGGAAATACTGAAAATAATAGAGAAAAAGGAGCCACGTAAAGATGGAAAATACACAGAGAATCTGTATTATGTATACTATTATGTTTTATTTGAATTTTTTGACTATAAATGAGCTAAGTACAGATAGACATTTCATTGTACAGGTTACTAAGCTAAACCAACATATACATTTTAAGGTATTTTGACTCAAATTTTGAGTCTAAGGATATATTACTTTAGAAAAGAGGTTCTGCTTTTGCTTCTACAGAAGATAAGAACCTGTGGATATTTTCCATGCTCATGTGGTTTGATGAAACAAGTCCCTCCCAAATAATCCTTGTGACCTCTAAAAATACTTTGACCTACAATAGCAAGAAGCAGATGGGGGAAAACTACACCCAAATTCCCAAAATGATAGTTCATAAATGTTTGCTTTCAAACAAAGGGGAAAATGATATAGAAATGAATACTTTGTATTGGTATGGACCTAAATCTTTTGATACAAATTTAAGGCCAACTTGTTATATGTATATTTCTACTCTTGTTTAAGGCATTACATTTATGCAGCTCATTTAAAAATATAATGTATAATTAAGCAAAACAGATTAAGAGATGGCTATAATAATCAAACTTTTAATTACATTAGGTAAGTTTTCTGCATAAACAGATATATTTTATTTAGATAGATAATCTTCAACACTTCTAACACCTACATAATATGGCATTTAAAATTTTTTTAAATATATATTAAAATAGTATTTAAGTCTTTAAAATCTGAAAAAATTTAAATGGAATAGAAAGGTATAATGACTCCCATACAGAGTTTTCCATCTTCAAAAGTTGACTAAGTTATTGTAAATCCTTAATTCATACATGTACCTGTTTCTTCTATTATGGTAAAATCTATAAATGCAGCTGCAAATGCCCACCATACTATCAAACAGCAAATTTACATTCACTAAGAGGCTAAACAGTATCAATATTGAGCTATGTTTCTTTATGGGATATCCTGCTTTGGAACATTTATCTCAAGGAATTCTTAATGGTTTTCTTATATTTCTATGAAGCATAATTAATTCATAATGCATAAAAATGTAGAAAGAGTCTACAAAGTAGCCATATACAGTGTATGGAACCATTTGATACTAAGAAAAGGGAAGCAATAAAATATTTCCAGTGAACTGTCTGTCAGAGGTTGTCTAGAAAGGCAATAATCTTTGATATAAATAATTACTCTGAAGCAAAATTGACAAAGCCCAAGATTATGTTTAGACAAATTTGGCATGGATAGAACTGAAGAATGTTCGGAATCCGCATTAGTATCACATGGGAAAGATCTGAAACAAAATAATTTTGACAAAACTAAGGAGAAATTTCCCCATTACTGAAACAAAAATAAAGATTTTCTTCATGGGAATAATCGCGACAGTGGGTCTCCTTTAGAACATGTCGTATGCTCCTAAAAGATGCTCATTCTTTTTCTTTGTTTTTTTTTTACTTACTAATGTAATAAAAAACACTTTGACTTTTCTCTATGATTTTGTATCTTTGGCTATTTCTTTTTGTTTTCTTTTGTAGCTTTCCTTATAGCATAGCAAGGATGAAAACTGCCAGCAACTTCTCTAGCTCAACAGAGACCTCCTTCTCATTAACAAAGGAAGAGCTAGTTTACATCTTATCATAAGCATCAAGGAACCCCTTATGTGCCAAAGGACAGTGATGGCTTTCTGTCAGAGTTTATAATCTGACAGAAAAACAAAGCCAAAAAATGTGTCTTATATAGGTTTTTCCGTTAGGGTTTCTATTGCTACAATGAAACACCATGACCAACGATCAAATTTGGGAAAGAAATATTTATTTGGCTTAGACTTCATTAGTGTTTGTCATTGAATGAAGTCAGGACAGGAACACAAACGGGACAGGATACTGGATGTAGGAGCTGATGCAGAGGCAGTAGAGGAGTGCTAGTCACTGCTTTGCTTCTCAAAGCTTGCTAAACCCATCTTCTTACAGAACCCAGGACCAACAGCTCATCCATCGTGGGCTGGACCCTTCCCCATTGATCACTAATAGAGAAAAATGCCTTACAGACAAATATAACAAAGGTATTTCCTCAACTGAGGATCTTTCCTCTCTGATGATTTTAGCTTCTGTCTTTGACACATAAAACCAGATAGTATAGATAGGGTAATACACGGAGGCTAATAATTTAACCATTTTCTTTTACATTTCAATTTGTAACATAATCATATATAAGAAATTGATTTGGCAAGTAATACAAACATAAAGCACTGATAGAGGCTCCTAATGGAGCTATAGCAGAAGTGAGAAGCTGCTAATGTGATATAATTCAAGCATTTTTTTGGCTTGTAAACTATAATGGATATTTTAAAATGAATTATCAATTCCTCTTAGGCGGCCCAAATGTTAAAAATATTTTTAGAAACAGAAAGGAGATCTTAGGGTATTTTCATAAATAATAGCCTTAAATTATTGTTGTTCTAGGTTCATAAATGTTTTCCATACATATCTACTCATTTAGTATAGGGTCAGTGTGTGTTTGTGTGTAACCTAGAAGTTGGTACTGAATGTCTTCCTCATTTGTTTTCTGCCTTAGTTTTTGAGATAGAGTCTCTCATTGAATCTGGATCTTATTAGTTTGGTCAGGTTGGGTGGCACATTATCTCTAGGATCCACTCTTCTCCCATTCCCAGCCCAGAAGAACTAGGGTTACAGATGTAGTTTTCCCATGGGAGTTGGGTATGCAAACTAGGCTTGTCTTACTGAATGACAAGGACCCCACTGAATGAGACATCTCCCAAGCTCTATTTGTTTATATATTTTAATTTTTGTGGGCATGCCTATACTTTAATATTTAATAGGAAATATATTTTTCGTATAATGTATTTTGATTGTGATTCACCCCCTTCAATGCTTAATAGATTCTCCCCACTTCCACACCTAGGTAAATATGCTACCTTCCATTCTCTCTGTCATTAGAAAACAAGCAGGCACCTAATAATAGTAATAATGAGAAGATACAATAAAAACAAACACGCGAGAATAGTGCAAGACAAATGGAGGGGGAAAGTGCCCAAAGAAAAGCACAAGAAACACACAGAGATGCTAAAAGACATGCATTCGCATACACTGAAGTCCCATAAGCATGAGATTGAAAATGATACTCTACAAACAAGATATCTGTAGGTAAAAATTTAAATTGATAAATAAGTAAGTAATTAAATTCTCCAGACACAGTGTTATGTGACAAAAACAATAATAACAGCAAAACCAAACAAAATCCCCCAAAATCTACCATTTTGTTTGGCTTGTGTCACGCAGCTACTGATGAGGATGAAGTCTGCCATTGAGAGCAGTTTGAATGCCCAGGGAGACTTGTTTGGAAAAGACTAATTGTTTTTTTTTCAACTTTACAAGTGGTTGTAAATTGGAGATAATTTCTGAGTTATCTACTTCCCCTTTCAGAGTTCATGACCATGTCTGGCCCAGCCCTATGCATGCTGTTACTGTCTTTGTGAGTTCATTTGTACACCTGTTCTACTGTGTCTAGAAGACCGTGTTTCTTGGTGTACTTCATCCCCTCTGGATTTAAAAATCTTTCTGCCTACTCTTCTCAAGAGTTCTCTGAGATCTTAGAGGAAGGACTTCATGTAGACATCTTGTTCAGGAGTGAATATTCAAAGGACTCTCACTCTCTGCATAGACACGGGTCTCTATATTTGTTCCCATCTACTACCGGAAGAAAGTCCTGTGATCATGGCCATGTGAGACACTGATTTGTATAGCGGATTGTCTTTAGGAGTGTTTTAATACCTATGCTCCTTTAGCTGAATAGTAATATTAAGTTTTCCCCTTAGGTCTGTGGTCTATGTGGTCATACACTGTTGGCCACTAAGAAATAGGTTCTGCTTATAGAACTGTCATTAAATCCAGTTAGACAGTGGTTGATTACTCCCACAAACTGTGTGCCACTATTGCGTCAGCATAGCTTGCAGACTAGTCACCATTGTGCTGGATTGGTGCTTACCTTTCTCCCTTGGTAGCTTGCAGAGTAGCATATAGTACACGAAGGCTAGTTCTAGTCTGTGAGGTGAAGACTCTAGGTAGGCACGAGCTCAATTCTCCACACTAGATCAGTTATGTAAGCATTGTCTTTAGCAAGAGGTCCTTCTCAATAATTTATTGAAGAGCAAACTATTGCCTTTGAAATAGCCTCATTGATTGGGAATGCAAAGAACATGCATTCTCTTTGACAAAAAAAATTCATGTGTAATCAATTCCCTGAACTACAGGTTTCATTGGGTAGTGAAAGATATATAGCTTGGGCTTTGTCTCCCTTGTTATTTGGTGATCACATCAAGATTTCTTTCATACATGTTTATATTATAGGAAGATTCTATTATATTATGTTTCCATATGATTTTTTTCAGTGCCCTAAGTATTAGTAGTCCTTCCCCATAATACCCACCTTAATTCTCCCTTGTCTCCCCCTCCTAATTTGATCCTCCCACACATGCACATCCATATCTATCTATTCTGTTTCCCATTCTCAGAGAGATCCATCCCTTCTCCTAGCAGCTGTCTCTACATGTAACTTGTCTGATTCTACAAACTGTAGCTTGCTTGTCATTGCATTAACAGTTAATAAACACGCATAACGTAGCATAAAATATTTGTCTTCTGAGGCTGGGATAAACTCACTCAGGGTGACTTTTTTTATAAATCCATCCATTTAGTTGCAAATTTTATGACTGTTTTACAGCTGAGTGATATTCCATTATGTCACGATACCGTGTTTTCCTTAACCATTTATCTGTTAATGAACATCTAGTAGTTTTCTAATTCTGACTATAAAAAGATCAACAATGAATATGTTTGAGCAGTGTCTTTGTAGTATGATATAGATACTTTTGGGTATATGCCCAAGAGAGTTGTTACAAGCTGGTACTCCTTCTTGTTCATATGCCTTAAATGGCACACGATATTACCAACTGTTTCTTTTATTTTTTTCATTTTTTTCTTTCTCTTATTTTTATATTGAGAAAAGGAGAAAAAAAAAACAAGTTTCCACCTCCTCCCAGCCTCCCATTTCCCTCCCCCTCCTCCCACCCTTCTCCCCCTCCTCCCACCCTTCTCCCCCTCCTCCCACCCTTCTCCCCCTCCTCCCACTCCTTTCCCCCTCCCTCTCCAGTCCAAACAGCAGTCCGGGTTTTCTGCCCTATGGTAAGACCTAGGACCTCCCCCCTTCGTCCATATCTAGGAAGGTGAACATCCTAACTGGCTAGGCTCCCACAAAGCCATCACATTACGTAGGATCAAACCCCCGTGCCATTGTCCTTTGCGTCTCATCAGCCCTCATTGTTCGCCATGTTCAGAGAGTCCAGTTTTATCCCATGCTTTTTCAGTCACAGTCCAGCTGGTCTTGGTGAGGTCTCAATAGATCAGCTCCACTGTCTCAGTGGGTGGGTGCATCCCTCGTGGTCCCGACTTCTTTGCTCATGTTCTCCCTCCTTCTGCTCCTCATTGGGACCTTGGGAGCTCAGTCCAGTGCTCCAGTGTGGGTCTCTGTCTCTATCTCCATCCATCACCAGATGAAGGTTCTATGATGATATGAAAGATATTTGTCAGTATTGCTCTAGGATAGGGTCATTTCAGGTTCTCTATCCTCAACTGCCCAAGGAACTAACTGGGGACCTCGGCTTGGGCACCTGGGAGCCCCTCTAGGGTCAGGTCTCTTGCCAACCCTAAAGTGGCTCCCTTAACTAAGAATTGTGGTTCCATGCTCCCCTGTCCAACCTTCCTTTATCCCAATCCTCCTGTTTTCCCAAGCCCCCCCCCCCCTCGGGGTGGGGTGGGATGGGGGTAAGGGGAGATGGGGAGAGAAAAGTTACAACTGTTTCTTTTTTACAGTCAATATTTGCACATTTTTTTTTGTTTTCATGTTTTTTTTTTTGTGGTACTGTTTTTTTTCTGTCTAAATAATTTCTCCATCATTTCCAAAAAGTTTTCATTGGGCATAGGATGTTAGGTTGAATGTACTTTTCATCCAACCACTTAAGGAAGAGATTTAAACTTTTTGTACTGTGACAACTACAGACAGAAACAATTTAAAGAAAAGCTTATTTTTTTTTTCATGCTTTCAAAGTGTTAATCCATTGCAGCTTGCCGTATTAGTTTTGAGTCTGTGGAGAATGACTAATATGGAGCATTCGTATTATTACATTTGGGAAGGAGAGAGGAATAAGTGTGTGTGTGTGTGTGTGTGTGTGTGTGTGTGTGTGTGTGTCTGGCTGGCTCTTTTTATTTATTTATTATTTATTTTTGTTCATTAGACTTTTAATGGATTCTTCCATTTCACTTGAAGATATAGAAATTTAAATGTTTTTATTTTATTTTGATTCAACTTTGATTAAGTGGTGTCTGTAATAAAATACATCCATTGCTTTTAGAATTTCCAATTTTGTGGAGTACAGATTTTGAAACTATGCCTTTATGATGGTCAGAGCTTCTTAGGTCTCTGTTGTTAAGCCTCCTCTTTCATTTATTTCCTATTATATTAGTTTGGATATTGTTTCTTCTTCATTTAGTTAGTTTAGATAAGGGTTTGTCTATCTTGATTTTCTCAAAGAACCAGCTATTTATTTCATTGATTCTTTGTATTGCTAAATTTAACTTATATTTACATACCTTTATTTGTGCTTAATCTATAATCCTACACAATGATAAATTTAACTTAACATGATTATTATTTCTTAAATTTGTATCACTCTCTTCTTTTACAAGAGTTATATACCCACAAACACCTATGAATAAATTAATTCATTTCCAGGTAAAATATTAAAGATATTATAACTAATATTACATTTCTAAATAATGTATGGCAGGTCTAACACTAGTATATTCATTAAAACTAGACAATCTAATCTGTATGAGATTGCCAATGCCTTTAATCTCAGTACTGTGGAAGAAGAGGCAAACAGATCTCTTTGAGTTTCAGGCCAGTCAGGGCTACATAATGAAAACCCTATATATGGAGTGCTGAGAAAAGGAGAATATTCTTCTGCAGGGAAAAACCCACCAACTGGTTTTCCAATACTTAAACGTCAACTCTAAAAGCATATCTACAAATAATATTATACAGATTGAGCATCTTACATTAAGAAAAAGAGGCTATGAATTTGAAAGGGGACACATAGAAGGCATTGGAAGGGCAAAAGGAAGGGGAAAAGACATCATTATATTTTAATATCACTAAATTAAAAATACTAGCATAAAACAATCAAAACTCTGTGTGGTATCTCTTTCAATATTGATTTAATTTTATTTTTATAATACTAAAGCTATTGTCTCCTCTCTGTTTCTGAAATACTGTATTTATGTTCCAAATTCACAGACTTTTTACAATTGCTCTTGTATTAAAGAAGGATTGACAGATTTGGATTCTGAGGGTCACTTTATTGATGCCTCTTCTGGAAAATGTAATGCCAATTGTCACACACTACCTTTGTTTTTTGCTTTTTACTTTTCTTCAATTATTTTTTCTAATTTGCCTAGCATACCTATCACCATGTGTATTCTTCAGTAAGTATGAAATTTTCATAATTATTATTTATTTAATATATAAGAATATTTTTAGAAATAGTTCAGATTATTATAGTCAATATTTTTTGTGTTTTATAGGCTAATATTCTTATTGTTAAAATTAATTTAGAATCATATTTTTTCTTTTTACTTGTTCATTATTTATATAACACATCGATGTTACATTTGGTCTCACATTAAATAAGTGTACAGTTTTGGACTTTCACATATTACTTTCAAATTTTGTAGAAAATATGGATATCTGTTCACCAGTAACAAAATAAACTTAACAGAAAACTTAGGTTACATTTATTTTGTATAACACACATAAAAAAATCCATAAACAGGAACAGTTTCAACTGTAACATAAATGTTACTGTAAATTTGATTTTCTGGTACGGGTATTTAATCTAGTTCTACATTTAAAACCTGGCTATGAGGGAACATTAGAGTCATTCACAGAAGAACACAGTAACTTTTATGATTTCAACTTATTGTTCTAAATTGAACATCCATTTGTCATTCATGTGTTCTTCCAGAATAGTTTAAGTCTACCTAACATTGATTTTTATTCTAGGAACAGAATAAAAGGCCATATTCTAATCATTTTTTTAAAAAGAATTTAACAACTGTATTTATATCCTAACTTTTTTTTGTAAGATCTGACAAACAAAATGACAAAAAAAAAAATAGCTTATTTCTGGCATGATCTGAATTAAAGGTGGAATGAAGGTAAAGACAGAAATGAATAGTAAGATAGGCATCTCATATTAAAGTTAAATAAGTTAATCTGGTTGCACAATTATGTGCATAGCATCTTTATTCATAATAATCTATGTGTTTTTAAAACCAACTCTGTTTTGATCTTCTGCATTAACTTTTTGCCTCTCTTTAATTAATTTCAGCCCAGAACTTTTCTCTTTGCTACATTTCTCTCTGTCCTTCCTTTTTCCTCTTTTCTTTGCTATTTTTCTCTTTCACTCTTTTTTGCTTTCTGTTCTTTGATTTCATTTGTGTTTAAGCTGTCTTCAATCTCCCTTCAAAACTGATCTGTCTTTATCCACTTTACCTATGCTGGGACTAGAGGTGTATAACAACACTCCTAGTTTCTGTGGTGCTGCAAATACTAAGTACTCAAACAATACTACATCCTCACCCTCCATTTCTCTGTACTTGTTTTCCTAGAACCTTAAGATACATCATTATTTTATTTAATGAATTAATTCATTAATTCATCAATTTATTCTTTATGATTGATATTCTAATGTATGTGATCTTATTGGTAAACGTCCTTCCTGGAACTGGCTTTTGCTTTATCTAAATCTGAGAAGTTAATTGGGCCATTTTCAGGCTTCAAAACCAAAAAAATACACTATTGATATAGGAAAGTATAGTTAGTTCCTATGTATGATTATAAAACTTTTTCTCTAACTATTTTACTTTTGATAAACTCCCACAGTCATTTCAAGACAGTTCCATTCATATGATACAAAGATTTTGTATATGTCAATCCATAAGCATTGTATAAAAATAAAATAATGGATAAAACCATGGCCATCCATTAGATAAAGCAAAATATAGTGATAAAATAATAAACAGGTGACCCTCAGTATTCTATCTGAATGGCAAAGGAGTAATACACAAAGGCAATACAGAAAAAGTTTGGATAGACTATTAATGAATGTGAAAAACATCAAGGAATCTATCTCATTAAAAGTTCAAAATTAATGAGATATCAAGAAATAAACTTAAACAAGGAAGTGAAGTGCCTTTATGATGAAGATTACAGAAAACAAAAGAAACTTAAGAAGACACTTGAAGATATTTTACATTTACCGATCAGTGTTAGAAAAACAATCCTAAGTGGGACAGCTCTGCTGTCTCAAAGAAATCCAATTAGGTCAAATCAAACCAAATTAAAATGTTCCTCATTTTATTAAATATGTCACTCTTGGGTGGCCTAGCACTTGGCAGGGAGACAGGAAAGTGGGGAGCACATGCAAACCCTGAACCATGAGTTTCTCCCCTGGGAACCCACCCAATCAAATACCCTGTGGGAGTGGTCCTGACTCTCACCCAGGGAGGCGTCAGCACCTAGCATGCTGGGATTTGGAGTCCAGACTAATGCAACACCCAGAATAAGGAGCTTGGATGGATGCCAGGTGCTGGGGCTATGCTCTAGACTTAACATCAGTAGAATCATTATTGGCTACATGACCATATTACCAAATACAACCTACAAAGTCTTGAAAAATATATCAATGTGTTCTAATGGCATTGTTCAAAAGACAAAGAAATATCGTAAAATTCACATGTAAGTGTAAAAGATTCTGAATAGTCAAAACAGTAATAAACAAAAAAGCAAATGCTCAAACTATATGCAACTATAATCTAAGCCGCTAAGTCATAGTCATACAAACATTATGGTCCCAGTACAAAAGCCAATATGTATAGCAAGGGAAGAGAATACTAGACCCAAAACAAACCTGTATAGTAACAGATTTCAACAGAGGTATCCAAAATTTATGTTGCAGAAACAAATGTTTCTGTTGAATACAGCCTCTTCAAAAAATGGTGCTGAAAAAGTGGAAGTCCCCATGCAGAAGAATGAATATTGTTGGGGAAACAAAACAAAAAGAAATGTGAAATGAATCAAAGATCTTTATATGAAATGTCAAACAAATAATGACACTGTAAGATAGAAAATAACTGAAACATTTTTTAGAGGCAACCCAGGATATAAACATAGGCAATGTTTTTATGTAAAAGGATTCAGCAGTCCAGGAGCCAGAAGGAATAATTGACATCTGGGATTTCATCATATTAAAAACCACAAAAGACCTCTGTACGTGAAAGAAAAAGACTAAGAGAAGAAGGATGCAGTCAACAGAGTGGGAGAAAATTATTTCCACCTATATGTCTGGCAGTAGTTTGATACTCAGAATATATGAAGAACTCATAAAAAATGAAGCCTAAGAAATTCAGTGAACAAATGGAGAAATATGATGTACAGATACTTTAAAAAAGAAATACAAACACCCAATAAACACAAAGTAGAGATATCCAATAAAAACAGAAATGGTCAAGCATTTTAATCATAAGGCAAATGTAAATCAGAAATACATTCAAGGGCTGGAGAGATGGCTCAGTGGTTAAGAGCACCGACTGCTCTTCTAAAGGACCTGGGTTCAATTCCCAGCACCCACATGGCAGCTCACAACTGTCTGAAGATCCAGTTGCAGGGGATCTGACACCTTCACACCAATGCACATTAAATAAACCATAAAAAATATTTTTATAAAAAGAAATACATTCAAATTTTATATTACTCCGGTGTAATGGCTATGTTTAAGTAAAACAAAAATAATGTCTGGAGAAGATGAGAGAAAGACATCCCCTTCAGTTGATGGAAATATTGTTTTGAATATAAACCATGGAAATCAGTTTCAAAGTTCCTCAAGAAGAATAAAAATAGAATTACCATTTATTCATTTATAATACTGAAGGGTATATATTTGAGTAATCAAAACACAAAAAATGACAGTACTTGCATATAATGTTCCCTGAGCAGTGTTTACACTATCCCACAAATAACAACAATAGGATATGCATAATGGAGAATTTTGTCAAAAAAATTACATTATATCATTTGCTGGAAAGTTAACAGAACAGAAGATAATGAGGTTAAGTGAATAAGGAAGATTTGGAATGGAACACATTGCATATAACATCTCATGTATGGAATTTATTTTTTTAAGTCATAAAAATTCTTAGGGGCCGTGAAGGAACCAGAGAGAAGAAGTTGGGGTAGAGATAAGAGGGTAGAACAGAAACTGATTACATCATATACTCACAAGCCATTATTTTGTACAATTGCTATCTATAATAAAAGATGAAATTTCAGAGCATGGTACTTGATGTCTATAAACTGAACACTTGTGAGGCAGAGACAGGTGGATCTTTGAGAGTTCAAAGCCGACCTGTTTTATATAGTGATTTTTCAGGTCAGCCAGGACTTTATAGAGAGGTTCCTTTATGAAAAGGAAACAAGAAGTAAAGAAAAGAAAAAAGAAAAAATTAGGTAGGAATATGTTGCTAAAGTATACATCAATGGCCAGAGTTTGCAATCTGTGAAGAGTGGAGTAATTCAGAGACATGTAGTTTTAAATATGTGAATTTACATAAGTCAATATTAGAAACAAGAAAGTAATTAAAGTCATCACCTTATAATAGAAGAAGAAGAGTGGGAGAGGGGAGAAAATAACAGGAGAAGAAATGTAGAGAAATGAGAGCAGATATTAAAGCATAAAGATTTATGTACTTTGCCTGTTTCATCTTGTTCTGCTCTTCAATATGGATTCAGATTTATATTTAAAATTCTGAAATCTGGCACTCCCCAGCAGTCAAGATGGAGGTGAGAGACCTGGCTGTATTCTATACCACCATGGGCACCATCTACTGTATTCTGGTATTCTGTTTCCCAAAGTCCCACTCTGCCATCCAAACCCACCTACATCATCCACCTCCCTAAAGCTAACCCTCACCAAAAAACTCCAGCAAACTCTGTCGATACAAACACAACTTACACCGGTTGGAAGAACAGACTCCATATGTACAGGTACAGAACACACCAGTCAGAAGAACAGAGGCTATGCTGGATTTAGACAATAAATGGCCACAAACCTCAACTGAGACAACCCTACTGGACCTGAAGATCTGTGAATC
The DNA here is from genome assembly GCF_018167655.1 of Microtus oregoni. Taxonomy (NCBI): domain Eukaryota; kingdom Metazoa; phylum Chordata; class Mammalia; order Rodentia; family Cricetidae; genus Microtus; species Microtus oregoni. Next base: position 19,267,611 of record NW_024543097.1, read on the forward strand.
ATTAGAACCCTTGGACATTCTCACCAAAAGGCAAAAAATGAAACAGAAAATAAAGGAACAAAAACCCCACCCAACAAGGATAACAAAAGAATCAACACCCATCCCTATAATCATTCCAACCACAGATATATAAAGGCCAGTGTGAGAATACATTTAACAACAGAAAAAGCAATATTGTATCACCAGAAACCGGTGATCCTACAACAGCAAGACCTGAGCATTACAGTGCAGCTGAAGCACAAGAAAAATGAAGATAAATAACTTTATGAAGATAATAGAGGCCCTTAAAGAGGAAATAAAAAATTCTATCAAAGAAATGGAGTAAAAGATAAACCAAAAATTGGAAGAAATCAATATATTCCTTAAAGAAAGCAAGGAAAGCCATGAAAAAAAAAAAGAGGTGAAGGAAATGGCTCAAGACTTGAAAATTACAATAGAAACAAAAAAAAAATGAGGGAATTCTGAACATGGAAAATCTGAGTAAGGAACTATAGATGAAAGCCAGAATCACCAACAAAATGCAAGAGATGGAAAAGAGAATCTCAGGTGTTGAAGGTACAATAGCATAAATTGATCGATTGGTGAAAGAAAATGTTAAATCCAAAAAAAAAAAATCTAACACAAGCACCCATGAAATCTGGGACACCATGAAAAGACCAAACCTAAGAATAATGGGGTTAGAAGTAGAAATTTAGCTCAAATGCACAGAAAATATATTTAACAGAATTGTAGAAGAAAAATTTCCCAACCTACAGCATGTCTATAAAGGACAAGAAGTTTAGAGAAAACTAAATTAAGTGGGCCAAAAAGTCCCCTTACCCCATAATAATCAAAATACTGAGCATACAAAGTAAAGGAAGAGAATTACAATCTGCAAAGAAGAAAATCAAATAGCATATAAAGACAGACATTCAAGGAAGAAGTAAAGAAATTTAAAACTTCAGAGAATTCAATGAAAATTAATATCCAAGCATATGGAATAATTTGAAAACAGATCTAGGAGGAAAGTTCATAGCATTAAGTGCTTACATGAACAATTTTGAGAAATCTTACACTAGGAAGTTAACAGCACACCTGAAAGCTGTAGAACAAAAACAAGCAAACTGACTCAGGAGAAATAGATGGCAGAAAAAAATCAAATTCATGACTGACATCAATAAAATAGAAACAAAGAGAACAACATAAAGAATCAAGGAAACAAAGACTTGATTCTTTGAGAAAATCAATAAGATAAATACTTAACCTGACTAAAAGGTAGACATAGAATATTCAAATTAACAAAATTAAAACAAAAAGGGGGATGTAACAGACTTTAAAATTTGAGAATCCTTAGGCTGTACTTCAAAGATCTGCATTCTACAAAATTGGAAAATCTAATATAAATTGACAATTTTTATGATAGAAACCACATACCAAGATTAATAAAAATCAGACAATTTATATAGACCTATATCCCCTAAAAGTAGAATTAGTCATTAAAAGTTTACAAGCCAAAAAATACCCAGGGTCAGAAGGTTTTGATGTAGAATCTTACCACTTTCAAAGAATAGTTAATAGCTATATTCCTCAAATTGTTCCAAACAACAGAAACAGAAGAAACATTACCAAATTCTTTTTATGAGGTTACAGTTATCCTGATATCAAATCACACAAATATGTAACAAATAAGGGAATTATAGACCAATCTCCGTCATGAACCTTGATGCAAAAATACTCAATTAAATACTGGTGAACTGAATTCAAGAACACATTAAAAACCACATCAACTATAAACTAGTAGGCTTCATCCCAGAGATGCAAGTATGGTTCAACATATCTAGATCTGTCAAGGTAATCAATCAGAAAAAGAAACAGAAAGAAAAAATTATGTTATCATATTGTTAGAAGCATAACAGGTCTTTGACAAAATCCAATACGGTTCATGGTACAAGTCCTGGAGAGAGTATGATTACAAGTAACATGACTAAGCAGAAGAAAGGCAGGCTATAACAAGTCTATAGACAACATTAAATAGAGAGAAACTCATGGCAATTCCACTGAAATCAGCAAGAAGTTAAGGTTAAATACTCTCAATGCTTGTTCATTATAGTATTCAAATTTCAAGATAGAGCAATAAGAAGACAAAAGGAGATCAAGCAGATACAAATTGAAATGAAAAAACTCAAACTTTTGGTATATAAGAAGGTGAATCCAAAGACAAACACATAGGCATCCTCCTGAATATTAACCTTCATCAGCGATGAAAGGAGACAGAGAAAGAGACCCACATTGGAGCACTGAACAGAAATCTCAAGGTCCAAATCAGGAGCAGAAGGAGAGAGAGCACGAGCAAGGAACTCAGGACCGTGAGGGGTGAACCCACACACTGAGTCATCGGGAACCCACTAAGGCCAGCTGGGCCTGGTTCTGAGAAAGCATGGGATAAAACCGGACTTGCTGAATATAGTGGACAATGAGGACTACTGAGAACTCAAGAACAATGGCAATGGGTTTTTGATCCAACTGCACCGTACTGGCTTTGGGGGAGCCTAGGCAGTTTGGATGCTCACCTTACTAGACCTGGATGGAGGTGGGTGGTCCTTGGACTTCCCCCAGGTCAGGGAACCCTGGTTGCTCTTTGAGCTGAAGAGGGAGCGGGATTTGATCGGGGGAGAGGGAGGGAAATGGGAGGCGGTATGGGGGAAGAGGCAGAAATCTTTAATAAATAAATAAATAAATAAATAAATAAATATAAAAAACTTTTGGTATTTTCAGATTATATGATAGTATACCTAAATGATCCCAAAAATTCTACAAGTGGACTTCTACACCTGAAAAAAAAACCTACAGTGATATGGCTACATAAATGATTAACTAAAAATATCAGTACCCTTCCTATATACAAATGATAAATGTTCTGAGAAAGAAATAAGGAAAACAATACCCTTCACTGTAGCCACAAATAATATAAAGTATCTTCTGAAAACTAACCAAACAAGTGAAAGATTTGTATGACATAAACTTTAAGTCTCTGAGGAAAGAAATGGAGAAGATATCAGGAGAGGATAAGATATTCCATACTCATGAACCAGTAGGATTAACATTGTAAAAAATGGCTATCTTACCAGAAGTAATCTACAGATTCAATGCAACCCTCACCAAATTTCAACACAATTCTTTACAAACCATTAAAGAACAACACCCTTAAAGAAAAATAATTCATATGGAAAAACAAAAATCCCAGGATAGACAAAGCAATACAATTCTGTATAATAAATGTAACATGAGTGCCTGCTTGTTGGGGTTTCTGTCCTGCCCAGTTCCCATAGCCAGTAAGCCCCCAAAGAAAATAACACAGAGGTCTCTATAAGTTATAAACTGGTCATTTAGCTTAGGTTTTGTATTAGTTCTCATAACTTATATTAGCACATTATTCTAGGATATGTTAGCCACATGGCTCAGTACCTTTTTCAGTGGGGCAGGTCATATCCTGCTTCTTCGGTGATCTGGGAAGAACTGGGAGAATTCCTAGAATTCTCCTGTTCTCATTGCCCTGCCTCTACTTCCTGTCTGGTTAACCTGCCTATTCTTCCTTCCTGGCCAATCTGCATTTATTTAAAATGTGATTGACAGAATACAGACTATTCTCCCACACCAAATAAAGGAACTTCCTGAGGGATCACCATCCCTGACGTTGACAATACTATAGATTATAACTCAAGAAACTAGACATCAAAATATCAAATAATCTATTTAAAAATGGGGTACAGATTTAAAAGAAGAATACTCATCACAACAATCCCCAATGGCTGAGATAAACTTAAGAATTGTTCAGCACCCTTAGCCATCAAGGATATGCAAATGAAAACGACACTGAGATACCATCTTACACCTGTCAAAATGGCTAAGGTCCAAACAACTTCTGACAGCCTCATTAGAGAAGCTATGGAGTACGGGAACACTCTTCCACTGCTGGTAGGATTGCAAAGTTGTACAGTCACTGTGGAAATCAGTATCTTAGTTTCTCAGAAAACGAGCATCAATTTACCTTAAGACCAGGATACACCAATCTTGTTGATATGTCCAAAGCATATTCAATCATAACACAAGGACACTTGCTCAACTGTGCTCATAGCAGCATTATTTGTAATATCTAGAATCTAGAAACAACCTAGATACCCTGCAGCCAAAGAAAATGTTATATAATTACACATTGGGGTATTACTCAGCTCTTAAAAATAATGACATCATAAAATCTAAATGCAAACAGATGGAACTAGGAAAAATCATCCTGAGTGAAATAACTCAGATCCATAAAGACAAACATGGTGTGTTCTCATTCATAAGTGAATATTCTCTGTAAAGGATAACCATGCTACATAATTCATATCCACTAAGAAGCTAGATAACAAAACATGCATGGGTTTCCTTGGGACTGAGAAATAGAGGAGATATCCTGGGAAATTTGGGGACAGGGGTGTCATGGGGTGGGGCGTCAAGGGGATCAGTAAAGTTTCAGGTGGGGCCAGGTTAGTGGTGGGACAAAGGGGAGAATAATGAAAAAGATGTCTTAATGATAGGGCATTTCAGGGTTAAGTTGATCCCTGTTGCCAGGGAAACTCCCAAGAATTCACAAGAACAACACCAGCTAAGACTTCTGGCAATAGTGCAGAGGGTTCCTGAATTGGCAACTATAGAGTGAATTTCCTCTCCCGACTGCCGAGTACCAAATAACTACTCTGAACCTTAACATTAAGTATAAATGCTTGGCTAATAGCTTAGGCTTGCTGCTAACTCGCTCCTATATTTTAAATTAGCCCATATTCCTTACTTACACCCTGTCGTGTGGAGTTACCTTTATTAGCATGAAACATTTATTTCCTGTTCCCTCAATGTCTACCTTGTAGCCCTGACTCTGCCCTTCTTCTATCCATCATTCTCAGTATGGCTCCCTCACCTTTTTCTCTCCTGTTCAGCTCCTGGACAGTTGGGTTCTTTATTAAACAAATAAGAGTAAAATATATTTCAGTGTACAGAAACATTATTCCACATCAGGCCATCTCCTGCAGATTAGTATCTGCCCTAATTGTTATCAGAGAGATTCATAGCCAAGAACTGGCCTGAATTCTGGGATTTCTGTTGAACTGTTGAAGAAAGAGGGATTGCAGAAGCCAGGGGAAGTTAATGTCTTCACTGGGGAACCCACAGAGACAGCTGACATTAGCTGATGGATGTTCATGGACTCTGGACTGACAGTTAGAGAGGCCTCATGGACTGACCTAGGCATACTAGTCACATACTCTCTGCATGTATGTGACTTTGTGTTGCTTGGTCTGTTTGTGAGGTTCATTGTAGTGAGATCAGGACCAATCCCTGGAACTTGAACTGGCTTTTGGAAATCTATGCCCCATTTAGGGTTGCCTTGCCCAGCCTTTATACAGGGGAGGAGCTTAGTCCTGCCTCAACTTGGTGTGCCAGACTTTGTTGACTCTCATTGTAGGCCTGTCTCTTTCTAAACAGAGACAGAAATGTTGATTGTTGTTTCTGTCCAGCCTAGCCCTGCAGTCCCAAATAAAAACACAGAGGCCTACGTTAATTATAAACTGATTGGCCTATTATCTCAAGCTTCTTGTTAACTCTTATAACTTATAGTAGCCTATAATTTTGTCTGTGTTAGTTACATGGCTTAGTACCATTTTCAGCAAGGCATTCATATCTTTCTTGTTCTGTGTCTGAGTGACAACTGCAGATTGACTGTTTCTCTTCCCAGAATTCTCCTGTTCTCATTGTCCTGACTCTACTTCCTGCCTGGTTGCCCTGCCTCTACTTCTTGCCTGGCTACGGGCCAATCAGCATTTATTTAAAATACAAGTTACAGGGTACAGATCATTGTCCCATATCACTCCCCCCTTTTCTTTAAACAAGAACTCTGAATCGAACCTCCTTTGTTTAGCTTTTCTCCTGACCATTATCCATAAAAACTAGTAACCAACATTCTAAACAAAGACAAACATATATAATCATTTTTGGGGGGAATGTGGGCATAGTTTTCTAGGCTATTTCCTGTTGATTAGGGGTGCTGATAATCTTATGGAGACCTAAGGAAAATTTAGAATTATAATCAAGTCCTGACTGGAGTATTTTGTGAGGCTTGATCATCTCAGTCAGCAGTATTAAAGCTGATCTGGGTGTAGAACTCAAACATCTGGGTCATTTGCTTCTATTGGGGATTTCTCAAGACGTCTTCCTTGATCAAACCAGATTTTTCATAGCCCAGAATGAATCCACAGCCTCTCATTTCCTGTGACAACAAAAACAAACCCTCTTCTCCAAAATAACATATCTTTTGACATCAATTTTGAAGTCAAGGCATTTTCAATACATATATATTGATGTTTGATTAATCCAGCAGCATTTATAATCAAATGTCTTTTAGCAGCTGTTGCTCCTTTCTCAGCATTCAAACAATTCAAAGAGATCATACTAACATACAGTATCCAGATTCTCCATGTATTTTCTATCTTTACATGGCTTTATTTTAAACGCTATTTCTTTTATTTTTATTTTTTGGCTTTTTGAGACAGGGTTTCTCTGTGTTATATTTGGTTGTCTTGGAACTCACTCTGGAAACAGTGTTGTCCTTGAACTCACAGAGATCTGCCTGCCTCTGCCTCCCAAGTTTTGGGATTAAAGGTACGTGCCACCAGACCTTGATCTTACAGAGATCTGCCTGCCTCTGCCTACCAAGTGCTGGTATTAAAGTTGTGTGCAACCACACCCAAATATTCTGTCTCTTTTTTATTTTAAGGACTTTATTCTTTTCCTTTTCTCTCACAAGGAAACTGTAAACCATTTAGATGTTTTCTTCATCTGAATTTATCTTTACTGTATATCTCTTTTTTTCTGACCATATGGGTCTTTATTTTGCTAAGCAATGTGGTTAGGATTAAAGTCATGGCTTTGACAATTGAGTCCAGTCCATTCCATAGCTTTCTGAAAGTTTAGCCTCAAAGCAGAGGTACCAGATGGAATTGTGTTTATTGCCACAACTCTATGGCATTTCAAGGTTCCTGCCACCGCTAAGAAGCATGCTTTTGGCAATTCATAAATGCCTTTTAAGTATTTGATGGACAAGGCCTCTTTTAAAAGGGCTGCAAGATTTTGCAGCTAAAGCTAAGTTAGGAAGCCTCTCTTAACTGAGACATATTTACCTCTAGCAGACAAAGCCCACCTGAGAAAATGCTGCTATTAAGAAGCCATGTTTAACTCTTTTCTTTTTTTATCTAGAATAACTTCCCAAGCTCTTTCAGGTTTTCAAGTAGATTTGGTCAGCCTATATTGGCACACCATTCTGTTGTCTGAGGTTTTCTGTCCTGCCTGGTTCCTGCAGTTCTTAAGTCCCAAAGAAATCACACAGAGGTCTACATTAACTATAAGCTGATTGGCTCATTTGCTCAGGCTTTTTATTAACTCTTATAATTATATTAACCCATTATCCTTATCTATTTTAGCAACATGCTCTGTACCTTACTTGGCGAGGCAGCCATATCTTCCTTCTTTTGTGTTTTAGACAGGACTACAGAGAGAACTTTCCTCTTCCCAGAATTCTCCTGTTCTCATTGACCTGCCACTACTTCCTGTCTGGTTCCCCACCTATACTTCCTGTCTGGCTACTGGCCAATCAGCGTTTATTTAAAATATAATTGACAGGATATAAACCATTGCCCCAGAGCAGTAAAATTTCTTGACAAAATGCTGACTGAATAATATACCTATACATGATTTTTCTTCTCCAAAAATAGTTAATCAATAAGAAATACATATATCTTCCTGCTTATTTTACAACACTCTCATACTAAAATACATATAATGGACTATAGTTGTTTTTACCATTTAATCTGTTCTTTTCTTCTTCCCAACAAGCCCCTTCTTTAGTGTCTTCTCTCCATGTGTGACTTGCTAAACAAATTAGAGTTGTTTGAATCCTTGTGGGTGAATACCATCTATTTAAAATGATGCAAAGTTAGTTGTCATCTATTTAAATTTTGAGTAGTGATGATAATAAGGTAACACAGGAAAGAGAAAACACTCAGAAACTAGGACTATGTAAGTAAAGCTGAATAAAGTTGCAACCACATGTAGGTTGGATGTAAGGAACATCATTGCACAGTGTGGTATGTAGCCACCTTGCACTCAAGGGACTAAGAGTGAGAAAGAAACACCTGTAAGGATGACACCTTTTTGTGACACTCAGTCACCCTGAGTAACTTTGGGGAGGAAGCGTGAAGACAGAGACTTGACTTCACCCTTCTTTTCCTTTCAAGGTAACATTGCTGATATAGTTTTTGGAGTACAGAATCCAAAACAGTCAGCAAACTAGAAAAATGTGGAGTGGTGAAATGGATTCTAAACAATCCTGGGCCTGGTAGCATGAGGAAAGATGAATTGAGAAGCCGATAACATTTCAAAAAAGGAGGCTTAGGGGCATCCAGTTCATGAAGTTCCTTCTCTTTCGAAGAATGAAGAGCTGGAAAAGAATAAAGAAATAGGAAAATGGAAAGATTTACTATGTCTATATTTCAAATTGAACTTCTGTTAACTAGCTGATGATCTGTAATATCACTATATATATATTATATATGTGTATGTATAAGTAATACCATTACTATTTGCTTTCAGAGTTGTACCTACTCATTTAAATTCGCTGGGCATGGGAGTGACCTTTACAATATGGAAATTCATTGGTTTGTATTTTCAATGTACCAAATAATTCATTTTTGATATATAAATTTACCTATATATGTATTAAAAAACTTAAAATAGAGAATAATGTGAGATAGGAGGTTGACACTGCAGCAGGGTCTGCTGTTTGCTAGGTAAGAACTTCTTTTTCTCCTCTATCAGGCTGCATAGTGCCTTCCAGCATTGTGAATGTTAGCCAGCTAGGAATTTAGGCCTGTTTTCTCTGTGTCCGGTAACCACAGACTGTGGTGTCTTAAGTAATAGGGTCTTATCATTGGGTTATGGTGGGAGTATGATCACTGTCATTAGACTGTATTGTTTCAGGTGCCATCCATCCTCCATGACCAATACCCAAAGAAGAGGAAAACTGTACTTGGCACTGATATTTTCATTTAACATACATGTCTTTAGGGAACAGGAACATTTACTAAAGTGGCATACTTCTGTTCAAACTCAGAACTAGATCTTACTACATGACCCAGATATACCACTCCTGCGCATATAACCAAAGGAATGTATATGCTATTACAAAGATATTTGCATATTCATGCTCATTGATTTTATAAACATTATAGCTAAGAATAGAGTCAATTCAGATGGTCTTCAGTTAGTAAATGGGCAATGAGAATGCATGCATGCATGTTTACATACGTACATATTACTCCTCTAAAAAGAAAAAAGTGACATTGAGAAACATTCAGGCAAATGGATAAAACTGAAAGAAATTATACTAAGTTATGTTATCCAGGTCATAAGACACAATTCGAAATGCCCCATCTCATGTGACTATAGCTTCCATTCATTTCCATTTTAATGTAAAATACACATGGAAACTGGAAATGATTCATTCCTTGATAGGATGCATTTGGGAAGGAGAGATAGCAGAATATAGGTGAGATGAAAGGAGAAAGTGAGAATATAGGGAACAGAAGGGTTCAGACAGGAAGTGAAGTGACGGAGCAGCAGGAAGATGAGTGTGAGAAAGTATTAGACAAAATGAAGTCTTTAAGAAGTTATATGGGCAGCAATGATCTTGCAATTTGAGGACAAGTATAATAAAAGGGAATTAATAAGACTCATGTGATATAAAAGACAGAGGAGGAATACTGGGTACTAATATTTAAGATAATTGGGATGAGATAGATGAGAGAAGAAACAGGGGATGAATCCAAAGCTAAGAATTATAGAAGATTTATGATATTTCACCAGTTTGTAAGCTAAATGAAAATAAAAGACATGAATCGGTAATGTATTTTATTTTACACTACAGTAGCACATTGCACCATAAAGTAATGTGTATGTGCACATGTTTGTGTGAGTGTATACAGTTTGGTGCCATATGTAGTTTCCTTCATCCACTGGAGAACCTTGGACTCTTCCTGGGAGTGTGGGAAGAATACTGTAGAGACATAACTGAATACAGTTAGAAAACATTAGGTCAACTTCAGTCATAAAAATCCTCATAGTTGTGTATCTTTCCAGGTACTATTAGTAGCAAAAGTCATGTAGTTTACTTCCTTTGTTCTCAATATTTCCTCCTAAATATCCCATGCAAATTTAACACATGCTGTAAGATACCCTGTAAACAACAGCATAGACATAATTCTAAAATCATTTCAAACTGCTGATATTTGCATACATTTAGGGTTCAGGATATTGATTACCAGGTTTAATAAGCCAATTTATGAAAGACTATTACAGAATTTTAAATGATGTGGTTAGGGAATTGTGTGTGGGTGGGTTTTTTTTAAGAAAAAAAATATACAAATCCTGGTCAAAGTGTTTTTATGAAGAACTTATAAACATTATTTCATAGCATCTGTCCCTGTACCACCGCTTTTTCAAAAAACATCAACTGAAGCTTGCATTTACTGGAGCATTAATAAATGTGGAGTCAGAGAACATTGCTGGATCTACAATAAATCAAAAATGATTTACATGATGATGGGATTATGTAAGTGATGTGAACTGTGTAAATTTTAGTTGATAAAATTGTTTTTACAATTTTCTTTTTTTCTTTTTTTTTTTTTTTTTAAAGAGAAGATGGGTTTATTGGTACACATCGGTAATCCCAGTACTACAGAGGTTAAAGCTACAGGATGAGGAGTTCGTGGCCAGTCTAGCTACATAACGAGTTTCAGGTCAACCTGGGGTATACAGTAAGAGTCCTGACTAAAAGGAAAGAAGAGAGAGAGAGAGAGAGAGAGAGAGAGGAAGAAGGAAGGAAAGGAATGAGACTTCCTTCCTATAACAATGTACTTGTGACAGTTTGAATGAGAATGGCCCCACAGGCTCATATATTTGAATGCTTGCTCTCTTGTTGGTGAAACTGTTAGGAGTTGTGGCCTTGTTTTTACAATTTTCAATTGTTTATAACAAGGAAATAATTATTATGAGTAAATACTATACTAATTGAAGATTTATACAATTGTGTAGGATGTATTTTATAAACTGTACTACAGAATTTATGTAGATACTTACAGTTTTATTCTAAATGCACTAGATTTCTAGTGAATTTAAGAGTGAATGCTAATTAGTATAATTTCAATTTGTTAACTGATTTTGGTTATACAATGATACAACCAAATTGATTTCTGCTATGATTTTTTTCAGTTTTACAATATTAAATCCTGTGTAACTTTGAATAAAAGTTATTAGAGTTGTAAATAATATCATCAAAATCTTTCTGAAAACTAAACTTCACAATTTAACCTTTTATGGTAATATAAGTCACATATTATATTAACTTTCAGTTACTAAAAATCTCACAAAATTTCTTAATATCTTTCTTCCAAGTGTATTTCAACGTGTCATTGCCTTGGGCACAGAGTAGGTGTTTGTTTCATAAACACAAAACAAAAAATGTGACCAGGGTACAAGACAAAGACATGAACCTTCAAGTTTCCTCCCTGCCCCAGTGAAATATTTCTTCCATTGGGGCTGCTCCACCTCCAAAAACATTGCTACTCACCAGAAACCAAATGTTCAAATCCCTGAGCCTATGGGGGCATTCTCATTCAAACCACTACACTCTACTCCCTGATTCTCATAAATAAGCCCACGGCTGCATCATCATATAAAATGCATTTAGTTTACCTTTAGAAATCCTCATTCACTTCAACGGTCTTAACACTGTTTCAGTGACCAAAGATTCAAGGCAATCCTTTAGCTGTAACCCTACATAAACTCAAAAGAACAGTTACATACTTCCAGTCTACAACACACATTATACACATTACTTTCCCAAAGGGAGTGATGGAGACATAGAAAATAACACACCAAAGAAAGATCAAAACTGAACATTTGAAGGAGGAATTTACAATCCCCTCACTTTTGAATCTTTTTATTTTTTAACTTTTATTTTTCTATCATGTATTACAACCTTACCAAAATTTCCCCTCTCCCCACTACTCCGAGTTCCTCCTCCAACCTCCCCTCTCCCCAAGATCAACTCCCCCTCTGTTTCCATTTTTTAAAAAATTTATTTTATTTTTTCTTTTTAGAAAGAAAACAAACTATCTTTTTTCATCTTACATCTTAACTCTCTGGGAAGAGTTAGGAAGATGAGAGGGGAGGTGAATATATGAAATGTTGAAATTCCCAAATAATTAATAAAAATATTACATTAGAAAGAACCTTAATGGCTTATATGTAAAAAAAACATACACCTCTAACAGAGACACAATGCGACACTAGGAATGTTATCATTCTTGGTTAAACTCAAAGGCTACATGACACAATGGAAATTCATCCTTTTAATGAAGCTGAAGAAAATTCCACAGTGCACTAATGGGGCTTCAGTCATGGTCCCAGTGCCAGCCCACCATCTATATGGCCTGAAGATATTAAAGAGGGATTACAGAAAACACACAATTCCTGCGTTTTATAATATATGCTATTTTGAATACTATGGGGAAATATGCAATGCTCTTTTTCCCTACCCAGAATGCAAATCATCTCCTTATCCAAGTATCTTATCTTAAACCTGATCTCCCAGGAACACTGTAGTGAAGGGTGCCTCCTCACATAAAGTTTGCTTGTGATTTTGAAAATCCAATAGACCCCACAGTTTCTCTTTTGGCCTGTTTTTGTAGTCCATCTATCTACAACTTTTTCTGATATTGCTTAGTATTTCTGTCTTCTCTGGCTGTGTATTGTTTACCGTAGACATCCATTTCCAAAGCTAAACTTGGCATCGCCATATTAGGCCTGTTCTATGTGGGCTCCAAACTTGTAGCAGATTTCAGTCTGGTCTTTCTGGCTTTGTTTTAAAAAATTATTGAAGCTATCAAGATACCAAAACTACTTTTTGCATTTCACTCCCCTGTACATCGAGGACAGCTTAGTAAGATCTGCTTTCAACATGAGCATTGGAACTTAAGTGGTACTCACTTGGAAGCAAGGAGAGAAAGTTTCCCTAAACAGCAAGTCCATTCAGAGTTACGACGCTTAGCCACTGAAGAAGCAAACTTGTCTCCCAAGAGTTCTGAAATGTTCTTAAGCCCCTTTTTCATTGTTCCGATGCACAATGACCCACTCCTGTTTAGTCACACTAATCTCATTAGCAAATGCTCGCTGGACCCCACTTCTCTTTTCTTCTTCCAAACATTTGGTCTTGCTCTTTCCTGACCAGGCTATGAACTCACCAAATCTTTCCATTCAGTTTCCTTTTGTTCAACTGTGATTCTGAATAAAAAACCCTAATATGACCCACAGCGTAGTCTTACCCTTTTGTTGTTTAAATCCTGCTCTCTCAGTGTTTGCATGTGTCTTCGTATTTCTTTGCACTCCTTGTTCTACGCAATCATTCCATTTCAGTCTTTGTGAGACTATAACACACTGCTCCAATTACAAGTTCTTCTGGGATAAATGTTTGGTTTTCACTTCTTGATTCCATCTGCTATGAAAATGGACTCAAGGCAGATTCCATGCTACTGCCATGATATTCTTTGCTTTGCATGTTAATGTTTTATTTCTTTATCTATTAAACATAGACATTTCAATGTCTTGTCTGAATTTTTCTACTGTTATTAGATGAATTTCTTACCAGCACTACACTCTTCTTGGAGACAATACTAGATATATTTTCTTAATTCATTTTTTATCAAACTCTATGCTTCCAAAGGAACATTAGAGACATTCCCTACTTATATTTTTATTGTAATGTTACATCTATTTCACAAGTACATGTATCATTAAGAAAATATCCCATTGTAAGAGAAAAGAATCTATGTCTAATAAACAGGAAAAATGGGAAAATGAAAAAAAAGAAAATATCCCTTAAAACAGATGAGGTATTTCATAAATGGAAAATATTTATTAATGTTTCTTGACTTGTGAGATGACTGTGCTAGATTACTAGTATTATTTTGATACAAACTTTGACTCTAATTAACAGGGTTATTTACTTGTAAAGTTTAATTGCATTTATGTAATATAATTTTTACAAATTTTAGAACAAAAATAAAACCTATGAAAGTAATTATATTTTTATAAATTAATATTTAAATAGCTACATGAAGGTTTAAGAAGGCTTCTGTTCCTATAGATGGTTAAATTTTGAAAATATAATTTATTTATGTGTTTGAAAATTAGCACAATTCATAAATATGTTAAACATTACTCTTTGGAAGCTATCTGATGAATATGAAAAAAATTTGTAAGCATTTTAAATATTTTGATGTAAGTTTATAATAGTAATTATATTGGTAATTGGGAAATTAATATTTTAAAAAGTAAACTATATCTTTTTTCAAGTAAATAAATTTTTTTCAAAACATTTATCAAAGTTATAGTTACACTCCATTCTTTCTTTTTCATTTAGGTCTTGGTTTTAATTTATCCACTGTCTTAATTAGTATTCTTACACTTTTCATCTTTAATAGAGTTGTGAAGGGAAGAGCTGACAGTGTGGTCAAGATTTCTAACTGATTCTTCTTTGGGTAAGAATTGTATATTTTCCCTTTGTCAATGGAATATCATTTTGATAGCTTTTAAAATGGTAGTAAATAGCTACATTTAAAATATGCTTAAAATATGCTTAATGTAATGTCACAAGATTTATTATGAGGATAATAATATAGACTGTGTTTAAATTATTAAAGGTGTGATGAAATATATGCATTTTTACCTCATAGAAGATAGTTTTTTTTTGTTTTTTTGTTTTTTTTTTTTGTTTGTTTGTTTGTTTGTTTGTTTTTTTGATTTTCGAGACAGGGTTTCTCTGTAGCTTTTTGGTTCCAATCCTGGAACTAGCTGTTGTAGACCAGGCTGGCCTCGAACTCACAGAGATCCGCCTGCCTCTGTCTCCCGAGTGCTGGGATTAAAGGCGTGTGCCACCACCGCCCGGCTACTCCTAGAAGATATTATCAATCTTTTCCCCTTTTCTTGGAAGTAGATTATTTTCTCTATAATCTATCCTGACTACAGTTTTCCCTCCCTACACTCCTCCCAGGTCCTCCCATCTCATCTTCCCTCCAGATACACCCCATTTCTGTCTCTCATTAGCAAAGAGAAGGCTTCTAAGAGGTTGCAACCAAACCTGGCATAATAAAGTGTAATAAGATAAAAGAAAAACCATCATACCAATGCTGAACAAAGCAACCCAAGAGAAGGAAAAGAGTACCCAAGAGCAGGCACCAGAATCAGAGACCCATTTCATCATACACTCTGAAGCCCCATAAACATATTAAGTTGAAAGCTCTAATATAAATAGGGAAGACCTGGTGGAGACAATTGTAGGACCTGTGCTTCCTGCTTTGGTCTCTGTGAGTGCTTATGAACTTTGTTGATACGGAGGACCATTTTTTTCTGGTGTCCTCCATCTTCTCTGGCTCTTATACTCTTTCTGTTCCAGTTTCTCTAGGTTCTGGAGCTCTTAAAGGAGGGATTTGGAGACATCCAATTTAGAGTTGTGTATTCCAAGAATTCCCCCCACTCTTTAATGTCTGGATGTTCGTTTGCGGGTCTGTGTATCTGTTCCCTTCTGCTGCAGGAAGAAGTTTCTCTGATATTAACTGAATAAGACACAGATATTTATATATAGCAGAATGTTTCTGGGAGTTCATTTTATTTATAGATTTTTATATTAAAACCAGTAGGGCTTGTTTTTAACCCTTGGTCTCTAGGCTGTCTATTCTGTCTAGTCAAGTAGTGTCAGGTATGAGTTCTATTTCATGGAGTGGGCTTTAAGTCAAATCAGATGTTGGTTGGCTATTCCCATATTTCTGTGCCCTCATTGCCTTACCTTATGTTGCAGATAGGATTGATTATAGGTCCAAGAATTTCTACGGCCCTATGGATTTCGATATCATCTCTCAAATGCCCCACAAATCCATCTGTACCTTCTTTCATTCCTCAACTCAATGTGATCTCCACTCTTTTCCACTTGATCCACACTTTCACAATCCCCACTGGCTGCCCTGTCTGCTGGACAAAATCTGTTCTATTTTCCCTTCCCAGGGAGATCCACAGATACCCCCACCCCAGCTCCTTCCTGGATACATAACCTCTGTGGTGGTTTGAATGTAAATGCCCCCCCTATAGACTCATAAGGAGTAGCACTATTAGGAGATGTGGCATTGTTGGAGTCAGTGTGGCATTGTTGGAGGGAGTGTGTCACTGGGGGTAGGCTTTGAGGTTTCAGATGCTTAAGCCAGCCCCCCCTCTCTCCTTATGCTGCCTGCTGATCAGATGTAGAACTCTCAGCTAACTCTCCAGTAACATGTTTGCCTGTATGTCTCTAGGCTTCCTACCTTGATCATAGTGGACTAAATATCTTAATCGTAAGCCATCCCCAGTTAAGTGTTTTTCTGTATAGGAGTTGTCATGGTCACAGTGTCTCATCACAGCAACAGAAATTTTAACTAACATACCCACTGCAGGTCTACAGATTATAGGCTGGTTAACATTTATTCAATGGTTAATATCCACTTATATGAGAAAGCATACCATATTTATATTTCTAGGTCTGGGTTATCTCATGTAGGATGATTTCTTCTAGTACCATCCATTTGTCTAAAAATTTTGTGTTGCTATATTTTTTAACAGCCAAATGAGTTTTCCTCCATTGTGTAAATGTACCACAACTTCATTACTGATTATTAAGTTAAGGGAAATCTAGGCTGTTTCCAATTCCTGGATATTATGTATAAAGTCACAAAGAGCATTGTTAAGTAAGTGTTCTCGTGGTATGGTGAATCATTCTATAGGTCAATGCTCAAGGTAGTAAAACTAAACCATGTAAGATTTATTCCCACTTTTCTAAGGAACTGCCATTTTGGTTTTCATATGGTTGTAGAAGTTTGTACTCCCACCAACAATGGCTTTGTGATTCCTTTATTCCACATCCTACAGAATGTGTGTTATTGATCTTAGTCATTATGACAAGTGTAAGACTGATTCTCAAAGTAGCTTTGATTTGGAATTCTCTAATGGCTAATGATGTTGAATATGTCTTTAAGTGTTTCTCAGCCTTTTTCATTTCCTTTATAGAGAATTCTGTGTATATCTCTAACCCATCCTTCAATAGGATCATTTTTTTTCTTTTACAGATTCTTTTCTGGATTTCACATTATGATTTCCATTACCATTTATCTACCCATCTCCTCATATCTATCCTCTTCTTTTGCAACCTCCACCAAAATCAAAGCCAGATTTAAAACAAAGAAGAAAATAACAAAACAAAAATTAAAAGAAAGGCAACAACAGAAAAAAAAAGAAGAATCTAGTTGTGGAAGTTGCAGTGTGGCCTGTTGACTCACACAGTTTATCCTTTAGTTCATCTGTATTTAGAAATGTTCATTTGTCACAAGTTATTGGTCTGAATTGAGGCATCTGGTTTCCTGCAGTTTTGGATCTGTAAGGTCATCCCATCTACACAGGCTCCAACATGTCATAGATGAAGTGGAAATTGGGGCGGGCCAATCCTTAATTCTAGTTATGAGTCTGGGTGGTAGCTGGGTTGGTCAGCTCTGTAGCTTTCCCTCACTGTCACTACCTGGGCAAGCTCTCCAGCACTGCCATGGCTAGATCACCCAATGCCATTTCCAGCAAGTAGTGGGGCCAGCCCTCCTGCTCTTCAAAATCAGATGCTCCTCATTTATGTCACCAGGGACATCTCTACTGTCCACGCAAGGCACTGGGCTGTCTCTACTGATACTTAAGGGGAGTATTAGTGGATAAATAGTAGGGTCAGTTTTCCAGCTTTCATGCCTTCAGGCTGGCTCACCTGTTTCCCTGACAACAGGGTCCACTCTATTATGCTGTCAAGGTATGATGGTCAATATACAATTTAAACTGTAGTTGTGTTTCTTTTAGAAACATGGGTGCTCATGTGTTTGAAGCATATATATTAAGAATTGAAATGTCATCCTTCTTGAATATTTTATTTGATCAATAGATAGTGTCTCTCCATCTCTTAATAATTTTGGTTTGAAGTATGTTTTATTAGATGTTAAAATGGCCACATAAGCTTGCTTCTTAAGTCCATATGCTTGGAATATCCTTTTTCCAATCTTTGCCCCAAGGTAATGTCTATATTTGTTGTTGAGGTATGTTTCTCGCATTGAGTAGAAGGATAGATCCTGTTTTCACATTCATTCTCTTAGTCTTTTATCATTATTGGGGAATTGAGGTTGTTGATATTGAGAAATATCAATGGCCAATACATGTTAATTCCTATTTATTGTTGTTGTTGATGGTGGTGGTGGTGGTAGTGATATGTTTGAATGTATGTGAGTGTGTGTGTGTGTGTGTGTGTGTGTTTAGGCTTCCCTTTGTTTTTTCTGGTGTGGGATAATTTATTCCCTGTGTTTCCATGGTGTAGTTAACCTCCTTAGATTGGAGTTTTTCTACTAGCACTTTCTGTAGAACTGGATTTGTAGATAAATGTTGTTTAATTTGGCTTTCTCAAGAAATATCTTATTTTTTTATCTATGGTGATTGAAGGTTTTTCTGGGTTTAGTTGTCTAGACTTTCAGCTAGATTTCTTCTTCTTCCTTTATATTTTTTAGATTTCATCTTCTCATAATATTCCAGATTTGCTGGAAACTTTTTGTTAGTAATTATTTTAGATTTATCATTTACTTTGGCCTGTGTATCAGTTTCTTCCATTGTCTTCCACACAGATTCTCTCTACTATTTCTTGTATTATGTTTGCAAAGGCTGCCACTACAGTTTCTTTTGGAAGTCTATAAGTTTTTATTTCAGAATTCCTTCCATTTGATGTTACTTTATTGATTCTACTTCCAATTTCTGGTCTTGAAAAGTTTTATTCTTTACCTGCCACTGTTTGTATTTTCCTGGGTTTCGTTGAAGGATTTATTCATTTCCCATTTCAGGGCCCCTACTATATTCATAAGGCTGTTTTAAGGTCTTTTTCTTGTGCTTCAGCTATGTTGGAATACTCAGGTGCTCTAGTGGAGACATACTACTCTTGTTATTACTGGTTGGTTGTGCTTTCACGTTGTCATATAGACATCTGGGATTGGGATGAATATAGATCTACATGTTAATCTGGATTTGTCTTCATTTAACCCAACAAGATTTCCCTATTAGTTACTGGGCATAGGGAATTTGAGAGTCTATAAAAATGTTTTACTTTATTTTTGAGAGTTTTACACATGTGTATAAAACGAAATATTATCACATCTTCCCTTCATTCCCCTCAGCTCCCCTCACGTCCACACAGCATGAACAGTTCTCAACTTCACTTCATGTTGTGTGTGTGTATGTGTGTGTGTTTCAACAAGTGTAGTTAATGCCACCCATATATTCATGGCTATGGGGCCATGTACTCGAGCATGGGACTCAATCTATTTTTAGAATTATTTTTATTAATTATTTACATGTAATTATTTTTATTAATTATTTACATGAGTGCATGTATGGATGTGCATGTGTGTGCTGTTGCATCTGTGTGATGTAGACTTGAACCAAGAATACTCATCTTGCTTGTTAGTGACTTTACCTGCTGAGCCTTTCTTCCAGCCCCTAATATCTATTTTTGTTACTTTTTCTTTGGGGTATCAATAATCACTTCTTAATAATCCTATACATTAAACTACATTGTTCACTATAAAACATATCAAGAAAATTTAAAAATTAAGATCATGTTAGATTTCTAAAAGATTATTTTAGTCCCTTGGTTCAAAATTACATTTATTGATGATTTGACAGAGATAACTCCAGAAACTTTGCTCTACACATTTTCCACTGCTTTTTATTTTAGAAAACATAAAATATGTCATCACATCCTCTACATTTTACCTCCATGTGAATTTTATGAATAGTGGCTGATACCCTGAATCAATTGCCTGTTCTTTTTTTTATTTTATATTTACCCAAGTATTCCTTGGGAAGAAACATTTGCACTTGAATATAGAATCTTTATTCATCAACATATGAAAATTTTCTCAAGTTAAAGTGTTCTAAGGAAATTATATTTTTCATACATTATAATGTAGTATTTCCTTGCATTTTCCAAGTACTAGATAAAAAACAATTTTTTATATTAAGAACACAGAAGCACTGCAGTTTCTCTGTTCTTTCTCTGGGAGAAATGATAATCTTAATGTGACCTTACATGGAAGGGTGGTTCCATCTGTTGCCAAGGCACGCAGAGGAGAATGTGAACAAGAAATAATCACTACACTCACAGTCTGTAAACTGACTATGCAGGATGAAAATTTATTAACTAGTTTTATGTGAAAATCGACTCATTCTTTTTGGTTTAAACCCACAGGATCGGAGAACCTATGAGGATCTGAGTCCCAAGTCTATTCTTTGAAGATTTCATAAGATTTGTGGGCGAATTATAATTCAGAAGAGAAAATATAGCAGAAAATATCTATGTGGATTTTTGTTTTCACAATAAATAATACTCTTATGAAACATTTCTGATGTGTTTCATGAATTAGGAATTTTTCTTAGTTTTATTATGTGGACAGCAAATGTTGCTGACATAGTGCATGCATGGGTAGGTCTCTGCAGTCAGTTTACTCGCAGGAGCTTGTGGGCTATGGGGTTGAACTCAGATTGTCAGAAATGCACATAAGCACTCTTTTTCTAAGCCATTTGCTAGTCATTGATTAGGATTTATGCCATTCTTATGATGCTAAGATATTTTAAAGAACCTCTTAATATAGTTACAGATTCACAATATGCAGAAAGAGTTATCTTGCATATTGAAACCACTGAATTTATACCAGGTGATACAGAGTTGACTTCATTGTTTATCCAGGTACAAGACATAATCAGGAATAGGCTATATCCGATGTACATAACACATATTCGGTCCTGTACTGGTCTGCCAGGTCCTCTAGCCCAAGGTAATGCAGAAATTGATCAATTATTGATTGGAAGCGTGTTGTAGGCCTCAGAATTTCATAAAAAGCATCACGTCAATAGTGAAGGTTTAAAGAGTTTTCCATTACATGGCAACAAGCTAAGGAGATTATAAAGAAATGCCCTACTTGCTCTTTATATAACCAAACACCACTCCCTGCAGGGACTAACCTGAAGGGTACTCAAAGGAATGAACTCTGGCAGATGGATGTGTTCCACTTTGCAGAATTTGGAAAATTAAAATATCTACATCACACCATTGACACTTATTCAGGTTTTCAGAGGGCAACTGCTTTAAGCTCAGAAAAAGATGACTCCGTAATCACACATTTATTAGAAGTTATGGCCAATATGAGTATACCTGCACAAATAAAAACAGATAATGGCCCAGCTTATGTCTCTAGGAAATTGAAACGGTTTTTGCTTATTATCATATTAAGCATATTACAGGTATACCATTCAATTCTACAGGTCAAGCAGTCATAGAAAGATCAAACTGATAAAGGATATGTTAAATAAACAGAAAGGCGTGGAAAATGCCCCTAGACGTAGATTATATAATGCTTTATTAACCTTGAATTTTCTTAACACTAATGAGAAAGGAACAACAGTGGCAGAAAGACATTGGATAATGAAAAAATCTGCCGTACTAAATCAACCAGTTTATATCAACAATGTGCTAACTTCTCAATGGAAGCCAGGAGATGTGCTACATTAGGGAAGGGGTTTTGCTCTTGTTTCCACAGGAGAAGAAAAATTGTGGATATCATCACAAGGTTAGATTTGAATAGGAGAAACCTCTTGAAAAGGATAAATGACAGCTCATCCACAATGATGATAAGATAAACATAGAATGGGGGCAGGGTTCTGTTCTTATCTCCACAGGAAAACACTCATCTTTGAAAAATTCAAGGGACCCTGGATGTTTGAATACTGACAGATGGAAAAACAACTACACAATAGGGACTATCAAGAAAACTGAATAGGTTCTGTGAGTATGGAGCTCTGGAATATATTAAATCATATTTCTAAATTTATAGAGCTGGTTTTGGAGTTGGACTCTTGGCTCAGTCCCTCTCCAATTCCAAGCCTGTTAGTAAGAGAAAAACCCAGAGTTTCTAGAGTTTCTGTCTTATGTCAAGAGCCATGATATGAGACAGAAAGAAATATGAGTTTAGAAAACATCTTTGCTTTTCTTCATATCTATCATACTTTTCATTGACTATATCTATCATATCTTTCACTGAATATATGTACGTCTGTAAATGTCTATATAAATAGTGTTTAAGTTTTCCACAATAAACAATGAGTTTTTCCTACACTGACATTTGATGTTTCCAGGAAGAAGATGGGGCCCCCATAACAACAACTCTACTCAGTTGATATGATGTCATAATACTGATAGCGCTACTACAAGTCCTGTTTTGGGCATCAGCTGCACAGATGGTTCCAAATTGGTTAACTGAAATGGTGCACATCTTGTAAAACATTCTAGCCACACCTCCACAAAATACTCAGAGACTACTTGAAATTTTAAAAGACATTGATCTTGAAATTTAACCATCATTCAGGATCCTCCAGAAATAATGTCGCCCCCATGACAGCTGGAAGTAATTCTAGAGAACGACATCCCCTCTCCCAGCAAAGTTTGTCCTCAGCTTTAGGGACAATATTTAGGGGTTGATTATAATTAGTATATGGTTGAGGGTTGGGAGAAGAGTTTTATAGGCTCAAGGATCTTTTTGAAAAAAAAGGGGGGAATTGGATAGATAATAATGGTATTTTGAGTAATTTTTTATAGATAATTACATTGGCATAGATTTTTGTATATGGATTTATGTATGTGTGTGATTTATTAGTCAGAATTGGTTTTAAATTATTAAATTATGACCATGAAAGCACTCTTAAATCTAGATATAATTTGAATATGTATAGTTAGATAATTTTAAAATAAGAGCATTCAGATTCTCTTGAGTATACATGTAATATGTATTAATGCATTAAGGACTCATTTAATTTACATTTACTCCTCTCTCCCTCTCTCTCTCTCTCCTTTCTCTCTCTTTCAAAGAAAAACAAAAGTTATAATAAAAATTAAGAGTGGAGTTATAGGGTGAAGACATAAGTTGGCTTTTTGCTACAGCAGAACATACACTCTGGCTCACAAATTAATTCAGGGCAAATAATGAATAAGGAGAGTGAATAAACTAAATAAAAATCTATCACCTTTGCTTAAAGTAAATTTGAAAGCCTTTGAAATAATCCTGGGGAAATAACTCAGTATTAGATATGACAACTTAGCAAATAAATAATATTAACAAATTAGCCATATGAGGAATGCGTACCTTGTCACTCAGTGTGTAAATCTGTTGTAATCGAAGGAGCACTCTGTTGTAAGAGAACAGTGGGCTGCATTCCCAGTGTCCAGCTAGCTTAACCCCCGAAATAACCACATGGAGATTGCATTAATTAAATACTGTCTGGTCTATTATCTCCAGCCTCTTATTGGCTAACTCTCACAAATTGATCTAACCCATTTCTAATAATCTGTATGTCACCATGAGGCCGGGGCTTGCTGGGAAATTTTTAGCATGTCTGACCTGGCAGCTTCATGGCAGGCAGCTTTCTCTGACCCTGCCTTCTTCCCAGAATCCTGTTCTGTCTACTCCACCCACCTAATTTTCTGCCCTTTCAAAAGGCCAAGGCAGTCTCTTTATTTAACCAATGAAGTAACACATAGACAGAAAGACCCTCCTACACCATTTCCCCTTTTTCTGTTTAAACAAAAAAGAAAGGCTTTCACTTTAACATAGTAAAATTACATATAGCAAAAACAGTTATAAAGCAAGAATTACAGTTACAATATTTATATCTATTTTATCTTTTATTATAACAATGGAAAACTAAAACTATTTACTCTTCAACTACATCAAAAACTCCAGAAAGATTTAATATTACCTAAGTAAGTGAGAAGTAAGCAATTTCCAAAACTCTAGAAATGACAGAGACATCTCACTACCTGAACAATCACCCAAAGTTCTTCTGTACTTTTGGGGCATCCGTCTTTGGCCTACAGGCCCATAGCATCCAGCAGACATTTCCGTGAAGAAGGAAATTCCAAAGACAGTTCAGTCACTTTCTTTTGTGTCCTGCAGAATGCCTCATAGACTCTTTCATGAATCAGGAACCCTGAAGGATCATCTCACCTTTAGTCAAGTTTCGCAGTCCTCTCTGAGGGTTCTTCATGTACAGTTTATGCAACAGTCCAGGCAAGATCAGTTTTTGCACAAATGGCTATCAAGCTCCATAAGGAGCCTCTTCGATGCCCATCTTCCTCTTGAAGTAGCTGGTGCTGCCAGGAGCAGATGTGTTTCATTGTCATGAAAAGTCTTAAGATATTAAAACATTAAATGCCATGTTTTGTAGTCTTTGAAAGGTATGAAGAATGCCTATCTGAAATATATCTATGGACATCCAGAAAATCTAACTAACATGACTACAAACTTGACTAGTATAGATGATTATCCATTAACAACCTATACTTCCTAATTATACATTACATTTTTAAATGAACTACACAATCACAATACCTTAATCAAGATCAGAAATATATATATACATATAACAAAATTGACCTTAAATTATTTTAATAAACCAAGATTTATACCAATGCAAATTATGTATATCTATATATCATATCCCCTTTAAATGTAAAAGAACATTTATAAACAACATCTGGGAATATGGACGCAGTTATTTCTCTCCAAACTTCTTCCTGCTATATGGGGGCGCCCTTAATCAAGTCTTTCATAGTGTATCCTGTTTGCTAGGTTCCTCTTAGTCAGTAGTTAAGCAAAGTAATTTTTTGAGGGTGCTCACAGCAACCTTTAGGAGGGCGTGGTCTATCATACCATATTGATCTAGAAGGAATCCAACAGGGTCTTTTCCTCTGTGAAAACAAAAGAAGAATCTCTTTTTCAAAGCACAATATCCTTAGATGCAAATTCTGAAGTCAAGATGCCTTTATAATATATATCCTGGTTTATCTTAGCAGCTCACACAATGAGATGTGCCTCTGTACTTAGCGCCTTCATAGTCAAAAAATTCAAAGAGAACACAATAATACACAGAATCCAGAATCTCTGTGAATTTTCCAGTTTTACATGGCTTATTTTTTTTTACTCTATTACTTTACTCTGTCTCTTTAAAGACTTTACCCTTTTTTAAAGCATTAACATTGTTTTATGACTTTTAATATTCCTTTTCTTCTCTCTCCCAAGCCTATGTATGTCTATCTAACACTATGGCCCATTTAGAGGTCTTTTATGTCTGAATCTGTCCTATTGCATTGTCTTTAATTCTCTACTGCCTTGAAGAGCTTTTAAAATGCTAAGCTCTTAAGAATCTAAGCTGTGACAATCCCAGGTCAAATACAGGTACTGCCTGCTTGCCCCACCCAGTTCAACATGGAGGAGCCGCTTGTGCCTCTGAGCCATGAG
Source organism: Microtus oregoni (assembly GCF_018167655.1). Classification (NCBI taxonomy): domain Eukaryota; kingdom Metazoa; phylum Chordata; class Mammalia; order Rodentia; family Cricetidae; genus Microtus; species Microtus oregoni. Next base: position 19,293,176 of record NW_024543097.1, read on the forward strand.
CACTGCATTGTTACCTGGCTGTGGGTCTCTGTATCTGTTCCCACCAACTTCAGGAGGAAACTTATCTAATGATGGCTGACAAGACACTATGAGTTTGTCAGAATGTCATTACTTTATTGTTACTCCTGTGTATGTATGTGTTTTCACAACAGTAGTCTTTTGTTTTGCCCTAGGTCCTTGGGTTATCTAGGCTGAGGTTCTTGATCATGCAAGCAATGCCAGATGCAGGTTCCATCTTCTGCCAGTTGGTTCCTACCACAAACTTTGTGCCACTACTGCCCTATCATATCTTGCAGACTAGTTACCATGGCAGATTAAAGGTTTTGTGACTTACCTGATGTTACCTTTCTTCTATGGGGTGTGCAGAGAAACTTTTGCTACCAGAGATGCTAGCGCACAGTGTGAAAAGCTCTATGTGGCACCAACTTGACTTCCCCAGTTCTGTGAGTTGTTTAGATGTTGTCTTCAGCCTTTTAGGATTGCTGTCAGTTTACAGAGTCAAAACTGCAACCTTGGCAACAGTCTGGGTTGTTTGTGAGTTCCCATGGGACAAAATTGCCCCTAACCTCAATCAAATGTAACTCCATTTCAGTACTAAAAGCTTCTTTGGGTAACAAGAAATGTCCATTTAGGGATCATTCTTCCCACTTACTTTATGATTATTTTTATCACCTTCATGAATGTTTGTATTTTTAAGAAGTTTCTACTACATTAGGTGGTAGGTATATTTCTTAAGACCAGCCTCTCTGCTGAAGCAAATAATTCCAATCATATCAAATTATACTGAAAAAAAGATGCCCACGTTTAATGCCCCTAGCCTGGGTGGTCTGGGAAAGTATGGCAAAGAAGAAAGAGAGCAGGGGAGACTATGCAAAACCCTGAGACCATTTGTTCCTTTCCTGTGCAGCAACCTAGATAGCCTGTGGGAGTGGTCCACTTCTTGGTGGGCTTTTTTTGGCCCTCCCTGGGGAGGGGTCACTGCTGATGTAGGCAAAAATCTGATAGATTATATGTATGTTCATATGCATGTATTGTGTCTGTGAGAGGTGATAGAGTGGCTCCTGCATATTGTGCTCTTTACTAAGATGTCATCATTGATCAGAATATATAGACATACATCCACTCATAGAATTTGAGTTTAAATTTTATGTAATATTGTGTTGAAAATACTGAGAATACTTTTAGCCTTCTCTTCTTGTCTCCCTACTTAAAGAGAACATTAATAAGATGCATATAGTGACAAGTACTTGCAGAAAGTCTCTTGTGTAACGTGAATTATTCTATATGCTGGGAAATTAACAATGAATAGCATAGTCATAGTTCTTATGGCTATGGAGCTCACTAGAAGGAAATGAAAATGATTAATATACAAGTAATCAATTGAGAAGATAGAGAAGAGCTATAATATAAAAAGAAAAGTGAGTGCAATACTGAAGGAACTTCTTGAAGGCAAGTGCTAGGTAAGGACATAAAATTTAACCTGTGCTGTAAATGAGAAATAGTTCCATATGTGAAATAGCTAAGGAAGAGGCCTTGAAGCAAGTGCATCCCAGGAAAATGATCATCCCCTCTCCTCCAGGAAAAGAGAGAATGAGAAAGTCAAACCACTGTTTGGATAAACAGAGCTGCTTAAGAGCTGCAGAGAAAACAGGTGATGTTAGGCTTTGCAGTGTATCTTCTACAATACCGCATGCTTTAGAAAATGATTTCTTCTTTAGACACCTTGGTATGAAAGTTTGACTTTTCCATATTTAATATGTAGTCACCGCTTTCTCTCACACCTTGGTCTTCGTGAGTTGTTAATTTGTATCTCTTTTATTTATTTATTTATTTATTTATTTAGGATTTCTGCCTTCTCCCCGCAACCGCTTCCCATTTCCCTCCCCCTCCCCCGATCAAGTCCCCCTCCCTCATCTGCTCGAAGAGCAATCAGGGTTCACCTTACGAGACCTGGATAGAGGTGGGCGGTCCTTGGGCTTCCCACAGGTCAGGGAACCCTGATTGTATCTCCTTTTAAAATGTCTTAAATCAGCACATTTTGTATCTTTGCCAGACAGACCCTTCCCAAGACAGTGAGTCCAGATCTGAAAGTTAGTGAATCGTATACAGGTGCGCACATTGCTGGTACACACCACTCACCTTTCACACTGAGGAGAATGGTCTGTGACACCTTTCTTTAGCCAACAGTCAGACTTTGGCTGCTGTGTTTTAAGGGAGACCTAGCAGGTTAGGTTATAAGCACAGTGCACAAGAAGCTTTGAGCCTTCAGTTTCCAAAAGCCTGGGGTATCTCTGTGAAGATGCTTCAACTTCCCTGCTGCAGATGATCAAAACAGAGGCAGCCAAATTCCCCAGCATAATGCCAGCTGTGACTGTCTATTAAGAGCTTGTCCTTTTAGGAAAAACTGCGAATGGGGAATATTGATTACAGCTTTGTGCCCATCTGTTTGTGACTCACCTTAGAGAAATATTGTCCAATGATTTGAAGACCAATTCTAGGTCTTTCCCAATCTCCTTTATCACTGCCTAATTTCTAGCCACTTACAACATTTTGAATAAAACTGAGAAGTTCGAGATCCAGATAGCAGCAGATTGGAACTATTACTTAAGGCTTCTTTGGGTCTCCTTCTTTCTCCCAGATAGTCACTAGCACCACCACAAGGGTGTCATCTCCTAATGCATCACTTTCAAGGTTAGAATTTAACATAATCTATGCTTCTTGATAGCCCTTTAATGGCTCCCTCAATCAAGATATCTTTTTCATTTCTTTTCCTCACTGTGCTTCCCTTTCTTGAACATCTCATTTTTGAGTGTTCTCCTCTTTTTTCCCCATATTCCCTCCCTCTCCCCTTCCATGGTCTTTTCCCACCCTCCTAAGTTTCTCAGGAGGTCTTTTCGGTTTCCCCTTCCTAGGGACATCCATGTATATCTCTCTTAGGGTCCTCCTTGTTACTTGGGATTGTGGACTATAGGCTGGTTGTTCTTTGCTTTACATTTAATATTAACCTATGAGTGAGTGAAGATGGAGACTTAAAAGAAATCCCACACTAGCTCAGAATTGAGAATAAGAGAGGGTTATTTATTTAGGGGAAGACTCACAAATCAATATCCTCTGCTGCAATGGAGAACAACAACCAAATTGTGCAACTGGAAGAGAGAGCAGACATGCACTTTACATCTGCATAAATAGTATAAGAGGCCACACCCAAGTGGGTGGGTAACTTAAAGGCTATAGAAATTCCTACAGCAAGTTAGTATAGAACATGTTTATCTCTGGATCTGTGTTACCTCACTCAGGATGTTTTTTCTAGCTCCATCCATTTGCATGCAAATTTAAAGACACCATTGGTTTTTTTTTTTTTTTTTTTTTTTTACACTGAGGCTTTCTCCATTATATAAACACACCACATTTTGATTTGTTCTTCAATTGAGGAGCATCCTGGTTGTTTCCAGGTTCTGTTACTATGAATAATGCTGCTATGAACACAGTTGAGCAAATGTTTTTGTAGTATGAGTGTGCATCCTTTGAGTGGTTGATATTTGCTTCTCTAAAGCAAAGGATATGGTCAACAAGACAAAATGACAGCCTGCAGAATGGGAAAAGATCTTCACCAACCCCACATCAGTAAGAGGTCTGATCTCCAAAATATACAAAGAACTCAAGAAATTATTCATCAAAATAACAAATAATTCAATAAAAAAAAATGAAGTACAGACCTAAACAGAGAATTCTCAACAGAGGATTCTAAAATGGCTGAGAGATACTTAAGGAAATGCTCAACTTCCTTAGTCATCAGAGAAAGGCAAATCAAAACAATTCTGAGATTCCATCTTACACCTGTAAGAACGGCCAAGATCAAAATCACTGATGACAACTTATGCTGGAGAGGTTGTGGGTAAAAGGGAACCCTTCTCATTGCTGGTGGGAATGCAAGTCAGTACAGCCCTTTTGGATGTCAGTGTGGAGATTTTTCAGAAAATAAGGAAATTCCTCAAGACCCAGTAATACCACTTTTGGGTATATATCCAAAGAATGCTCAATTGTGCCACAGGGACATGTGCTCAAATATGTTCATAGCAGTTTTTTTTTGTTTTTTTTTTTTTGCCATAGCCAGAAGCTGAAAACAACCTAAATGCCCCTCAACCAAAGAATGAATAAGGAAAATGTGGTACATTTACATAATGGAGCACGACAAAGCAGAAAAAAATAATAACATCTTGAATTTTGCAGGCAAATGAATGGAGCTAAAAAGTATCATTTTGAATGGAGTAACCCAAACTCAGAAAGACAATTATCACGTGTACTCACTCATAAATGGTTTTTAAACATAAAGCAAAGAAAACCAGCCTACAAATCACAATCCCAGAGAATCTAGACAACAATAAGGACCTTAAGAAAGACATGCATAGACCTAATCTACATGGGAAGTAGAAAAAGACAAGATCTCCTGGGTAAATTGGGAGCATGGTGATCATGGGAGAGGATTGAAGAGGAGGAAAGAGGCAGAGAGGGGAGCAGAGAAAAATGTAGAGCACAATAAAAATCAATAAAAAAACAAAAATTCTAACAATTTTTTTAAAAAAACAATACTGTGTAAGGACTTATTACTAAGTGGTCATTAGCAAATCTTTAAGACAGTTCAAAATTTATATTTATTTATTTTTTGTGTTGAGATAGTGTGCACCAGCAGGCCTGTGGAGGTCATAGTCAGTTCTTTCTCCACACTGGGACTTGGGAAGAGAAGTGAATGCAGGGCTTTAGTGGGTTTGTCAGCAAGAGTCTTAACCTGCAGTCAGCTCTCCAATCCTAAACAAGTTTATATCTACTGTTTCTCCAGATAATTTAAAAGTAAAAATTTTAGTTTCTTTTGTCATTTCAACAATGTTTTTTTTCTAATATTTTTTTTTGTTTTAATGGCCAAAATTTCTATTATATTTTTGGCTGATAATAACATGCAAACTCTAGAAAGGATGTTTTATTGAGCTAGTACTGTGAATATTCAGGACAAAGTCACCTCACTGTCTAACATTTTTATTAGACCCATAAGTTAATTATCTTCAGCTTCTTTCTTTTTTGTTGTTTTGTTTTGTAAGACAGTTTCTCTCTGTAGCACTGACTGTCCTGGAAGTTGTTCTGTAGGTCAGGTTGGCCTCAAAATCAGAATTCCATATACCTCTGTCTCCTAAGGGCTAGCACTAAAGGCAGAAGGGAGAGTTATGCTTCTGTGCTTTTCTTTTGACAATTAATCTCATCTCTCCTCCTTTTCTCACTGTCCAGCATGTTGTCTTTCTCAGAATCTGGTTCCAGGAGAGTTCAGTGTCTCTGACATAATTCATAAAGCTGGTATAGCTATAGCACTATTGTGAGTTCTATGAGACACAGAGAGACTTCATTACAAGAGAGGCTGGCTTTTTTTTTAGTTTTTTCTGACATAACTATATAGAGTCAAGCTTGAATCCCAGGAGTCTGGTGATCAATGATGACATCTCAGTAAAGAGCACAATATGCAGTAGTCACGCTATCATCTAATTCTTCATCATTCTGGTTTATTTCCAATTAGCCTATGTTTAAATGGGTACATGATGAGGAAAGTCCATCTTTACCATATGAAATGCTCATATCACAGATCAAGTGTCTCTATGCAATAACTTTAAGATTGTGTATGTGTGTGTGTGTGTGTGTGTGTGCGTGTGCATGCATAAAAATCTTGTGTCTTATTGGTTCTGCTCCTTAGAAAAATTTGAATGTAAGTAATACTGTTGAGGGTATAATGAACACGTCTCATTACTTGAGTGAGAACTGATTCATATGTCGTATATTTAGCACCTAATAATCCTTGACATTCTATCTCAATAGTCCCATACTCTTTGAATAAAGGCACGAATAAAGGTTTAAGTAATTCTTCTCTGCATAGTTCTGGTCCAACTAAGCTTGCATATAGATTAAGCAAAGACTGAGCTTTTGATCAGAATTAGAACCTCATGTCCTGCTTCAGTGGATGGGGAAAGACAAGATTCTGCTTTTTTTCCCCCTTATTATTCCTTTTGCCAAATAATAATATTGTTCCTCCTTTTTAACAAGATGGACTTAAGTTTCTTCAACTAATTCTGGGACAGGGAGAATGTTTCTAGGAACACAGAAAAAAGAACAGAGACTGCCTATGGAGCGGTCAGCACAGAAGCACTGTAGCAGAAAGCACATTCCTGTCTCTCACTATTTTCCTTATAATTAAAGCCATGAACAAATTGAATTTCATTCTGTCCTCCAGAAAAAGGGCAGGTTTCTGGTTAAGAAGTTTTAGGGCCCCAAATGCAATTATTGAAAACAGACAATTGGAAAAAATGAATTTGTATTTACTTAATGTAAATTTCTCAGAATTTATTCAGATAGATGTAGTAAAAATAAAATGATTTTTAATAAGTGTTATTCAGAAAATATCAATAATATATCAATAAATAATATTGTTTACCTTATGCTGGCGAATTTTCAAGACAGTTGAAGATGGTGATGCACTCCTGTAGGCACAGCAACATAGGAATATGAGAAAAGAGGCTATTTTGTTTGTTTTTATTTAAAAACTTTCATACAATATATTTTAGTCATATTTCCCCTTCCCCTACTGCAAGTGTTACAAGTATGAAGGGAAAGGTATCCTGATTTGTTGGGAAGTCAGGCTATTCCTGAAGCTGGTGTCCATAAGGATGTGGCATTCCTGAGTCTCTCCAAGAGAAAGTTGTTAGAGCTGAGACCTACTTGGCTCTCCTACCACGGGAAGTTTTCCTGCAGAGGTTAACAGCTCCTTCTGAGCTCTTGCCCAATATGTTACTTCTTCTGCTTGTCTCTGCTAAGAGGGAAACCCCAGCAGAAATGTAGCCATCTTCTACCATCCTTCTGGCGATAAATTGTTACATCTGCTCCACCCTTAAGGGAGTTCCCCAGCAGAGGTGTCAGTTGCTTCTTTTGCTTCCTCCCCCCCCACCCCCAGGGACTTCCTAGCAAAGATTCTGCTCCATAACAGAGAAAGATCTTCACCTAAAACTCTTTCAAAAGTTTTATTTGGGAGGGAGGAATACAGGAGAATGACTGCCTCTGCCGGTATGGAGGAGGACGGCTGTCACCTGAGCAGGCAGAGGGCATATATAGGGCTTCCTAGGGGCAGAATTTTGTCAGGGAGAAGATTTTTAGGGAGGGGCTTGGTCAGACTTTATCCGCTTCAGCTTGAACAAGCTCAGATTGTCTTAGATTCGTGGACAGAGGTTGGTTGGTTTTTTGCTAAGGGATTGGTTTCATGTCAGAGGAATATTTGGCTCTGGTTTCACGGCCAAAGTGTATTTCTTTCACTGGCTCATTTTAGCCTTTTGGCTGTATTTTCAGGGCCAAATTGTGTTTCTTTGGCTCTGGTTTCAGGTTCAAGGTGTGTTTCTTTGTCTCTGGTTTCAGGGACAGTGTTTCTTTCACTGGCTTTGGTTTCAGGGCCAGGGTGGGTTTATTTATTTATTTTTCTTTTGGCTGGCCCTTTTACCTTACACCAGCTCCTCCTAGATCCGCTTCACTTCCTTACCTACCCAACTTCGTGTTTCTATTTTATCCTTCTTATTTAATCTTTATGTTTTTCACATCAGGCATCTCCTTCTCATTCATATCCCAATCCTTTCATATTCACCCTCTGCTCTTTCAACCTCAACTTCAAAAAAAAAATAAAATTTAAGAGAGAAAAGAAAAAAATGAGAGAAGGAAAAAAAATCAATCTCATCATGGCAGCTGTTGTGTGACACAGTGAGTCACACATAAAAATCTTTTATTCATATATCTTTACTTGCAAGTGTTCGTCGTAATCTTTCATTGATCTGGTGTGAGGCCTCCGGTTTCTGTTACACTATCGACGCTGGATCCTCACTGAAACCACTCTTGGTTATCCTGCTGTTGCCTTATGTTGTGGAAATCCTGTAGTTTCTCGTGTTCCAGCAGATGGGGTGGGCAAACTCATAAGCCTGGTTCTGGGCCTGGCTTGGTCAGCCTGCTAGCTCCTCTTTGTTCTCAACACCACAGTGAGTTCTCCTGCACTGCCCTGGTGAGTTCACCCCGATGGTATTTCAGAAATTGATCAATTATTGATTGGAAGCATGTTGCAGGCCTCAGAATTTCATTAAAAAATACCATATCAATAGCAAAGGTTTAAGGAAAGAGTTTTCTATTACATGGCATCAAGCTAAGAAGATCATAAAGAGATGCCCTACTGCTTTTTCTACAACCAAACACTGCTACCTGCAGGGACTAACCCAAAGGGTACTCAAAGAAATAAAATCTGGCAGATGGATGTGTTCCATTTTGTAGAATTTGGAAAATTAAAATATATACACCACACCATTGACACTCATTCATGTTTTCAGTGGGCAACTGTTTTAAGCTCAGAAAAGACTGATTCAGTAATCATACATTTATTAGAAGTTATGGTCATCATAGGTATAACTGCACAGATAATGGTCCAGCATATGTCCCTAGGAAAATGAAACAGTTTTTTTGCTTATAATAATATTAAGCATATTACAGGTATACCATACAACCACACAGGTCAAGCAATTATAGAAAGATAAAGGATATGTTAAACAAACATAAAGGGGTAGAAAATGCCCCCAGAAATAGATTACATAATGTTTTATTAACCTTGAATTTTCTTAATGCTAATGAGAAAGGGACAACAGACAACATGAGCAGAGAGACATTGGGTAATAGAAAAGTCTCTGAATTAAATCAACAGGTTTATTTCAAGGATGTGTTGACCTCACAATGGAAGCCAGGAGATGTGCTACTTTGGGGAAGGGGTTTTGCTCTTGTTTCCATAGGAGAAGAAAACTATGAATACCATCAAAATTAATAAACATTAAGTTTGAAAAGGAGAAACCTCTTGGATAAAAGAATGACAGCTCATTCACAATGGTGACAACCATACAGATGATAAGGAAACCTCATAAGGGTTTGGGCAGGGTTCTGTTCTTGTCTTAGCAGGAAAATACTCGTCTTCAGAAATTCAAGAGATCTGGATGTTTGGATGCTGACAGAAGGAAAAGTAACTATCCAGTAAGAATCACTGAGAAAAAGTAATGTGACTTGTGAGATCAGGTAACTGATTTATGTGTGTGTATGTATTTATGAATATAGAGCTAGTTTTGGAGTTGGACAATGGCTCTGTCCTTCTCTAAAGCCAAGCATGTTGTTAAAAGAAAAATTCAGAGTTTCTGTCTCATGTCAAGAGCCATATGATATGGGACAGAAAGAAAAAAGAATTATAAAAAGTTGTTTTACTTTTCTTCATTTCTATTTTTGTCTCTATCATAACTTTCATTGAATATATATGTCTGTATATGTCTATATAAATAATGTTTAAGTTTTCCACAATGAACAATGAATTTTCTTACAGTAACCTTTGAAGTTTCCAGGAAGAAGATGAAGCCCCACAACAACAACTCCACCTGGTTGTTATGACGTCATGATGCTGATAGCACTACTACAAGATCTGTTTGGAGTACCAGCTGCTAAAGATGGTTCCAACTTGTTTAGCTGAAATGATGCAATTTTTTGTAAAGTTCTGGCCAAACATCAAATAGGAAGCTCAGAAAAACCCTACCAAATACCCAGAGACTATTTGCAATTACACTAGACAGTAATCTTGGAACTTAACTATCATTTTACTTTCACAAGATCCCATAGAAAGAACATCATTTTACTTTCACAGAATCCCATAGAAAGAACATTGCCCCCATGACAGCTGTAAGTAATTCTAGAAGACCATGTCCCCTCTCCCAACAAAGTTTGTTCTCAGGGTTAGGGATATCATTTAGGGGTTGATTATAATTGTTATAGGGTTGGGGGTTGGGGGAATTTTATAGGCTCAGGGATCTCTTTGAAAAAAAGAGGGAAATTGGATGGGATAATAGATTAGTATGAGCTTACTCACACTAATAATAATAGTGAGAAATAGAGTAAATACTTGTGAGTTGTTATTTATAGGCAATTCCATTGGTATAGAATCTTGTATATTGATACAAAGTTAAATTATATTGAATATTGTATGCATGTATGCGTCTTCCTCTTATTAATTTTTTTATAAATTGATATGTATTTATCATACTACAATGTATATTTCTACCTCTGATCAACATTGTTTACATTTTGAGGTCATTTGTTGCACAGTTGTTTCTTTTATAATATTCTAATATGAAGTCTTAGTCTTTAAGTTATATAGGTATTGAGAATTATAGATCAATAGTCATTTATGTTTGTCTTACACTAATCAGGTTCTTTAGATACATAGAGATTATATTATACATAGATAATCTTCAACCACTTCAAAGAGAGGTAGAATATGGCATTTAAATATCTTAGGGTTCTGTTGAAGTGAGATACAATTGCTCCTGGCAGAACAAATCTATTCCCAAGAGAAAGTTGAACACTGAAGACACTTGGAGCTTGTTTTCTTCTTGCCAAAACTGACCTTTGGGCAAAGAAATGCCCATGCCTCAACCACTGGCAAGGTACATGATATCCAGAAATGGATAAGCAGGACTGTCAAATCCTGCCAAGACAGGATAAGATGGTTTTGAAAAATTTCCTGCCTCTGAAAATGGTCTGTCAGTTACACTAGGACTCAGCCAAAATTGGTTGCTTCAACATTGCAAATGAGATTTTGGTAATTGCTGAGGTATCTAGTTGTCTCTGTCATTTGTTTTAAATTTTGGAAGTTGTTTGATTGCACTTCCTGCTTACTCAAGTAATATTATTTCCCTTCTTGGATCTTCGATGGGGTTGAACACTAGATAGATGCAGTTACTTTCCTTGCATGACTTGGCCAATTTATTTATTATACAAGATTTAAACTAGTAATCATAGGATAATTATTGAAAATATTTGTTTTTATTGTATATAATTTTGTATTAGGCTTAGAACTCTCTTGTTTAAACAAAAGGGGGAGGTGCTGTAGGAAGTCTTACAGTCACTGGTTACTCTCCCACTGGGGTGTGGTCTCTTATATATGATGATATAGATCATGCATCCGGCCTCTCTGTTCTGGTTGCTGATTTCAGTTTCTGATCTCCGTTCAAGCAGAGGATTCTGATTTGTGAGTCTACCCCTGAATAAATAACCATCTATTTCTCAATTCTGAGCTAGTGTGGGATTTCTTTTAAGCATCCGTCTTCACTCACCCACACCTCCACCAACAGGATTGGCTCTACTGTGCTGCACAGGAGAGGTGCTGGGCCTGCTCTCCTGGGTGTGGCAGTTGGTGGTTGGTAGGGGCAGATTTTCTGCTTTTACAACCTTGAGGTCAGTCCTTCCACTTGCCTCGAGCATTGATGGGCTGGGCAGAGGGCCCACAATAAAAACTGATTTCAGATATAATAGAAAACATCCTTTTAAAAATTCCACAAATAGCTAATCTGAAAGTAATATAGGTGAAAGAGTCTAGCTAGAATATTCAAAAGAAATGTTTTATAAATGTTGAGTCTTAATAGAAATAGTAGAACTATAATTATTATATAACCTCCAAGTGCTAATTTACTTTGGTCTGACATAAAAATATATAACTGACACATAGGCATGTGTATGTTTATGCACATATTATGTCTTGGAATGTCCTCCTGTCTAATAACAATACCTTTTGTTATCTAGTATTTAATAGTAAAATACAATTCACCTTTATACAAGAAGAGAAACACTATCTATTTATGTTCTAATTTATCTTGAACACAAGCCAAGAAGCAATGTCCCATTATGAAATAGTGAGAAGATATGTTGATTTGTAAAGATCCTCATGTTATTTCACAGCCTTTGTTTGAGCTATTCATTTTGAAAACAAATGTTATCTTTGGAAGATTTACATAACAACCTCTCATACACATACAATTTACTGGAAAACCTTATCAATATGCATTCTTAAAATATGACAAGAAATCGCATTTCTGTATATCAGATTAGTTTAATAGTAAAACAATCAATATGAAACTGGTAAAGATCCTATAATATTTTGACAATGACTTTGAAACAAGTCAATCTTTTTAGATGTGTAGTTAATTACTTTACAGAAATGCACTGTCTTAGTTTACTATCTGATGCTGTGCTAAAACATCACTCCCAAAAGCAACTGGAGGAAGAACTCGTTTTAGCTTATTTGCTATAGTCTCTCATCAGGGAAGTAAGTACAGGAAGTCAAGGCAGTAACCTGGTGGCAGGAACTGAAACAAAGACCATGGAGGATTGGTTTTCTGCTAATAGATTGCTCAGTTTGCCTTCTTTATCACAGAGAACCACCTGCCCAAGGCTGAAACTCTTCCCCCGATCAACAGTGTGACTCTCCTACATTAATTATTAATTAAGAAAATGATCTACAGATTTTCTTGCAAGAAATATGAGTGCTTTCTCAATTGATATTTCCTTTCCCACACAGCCCAAGATGGTGTAAAGTAGACAGGATATGTACAGTTGCATAACTACTACAAACCAGCTATAGGATACTTTAGGCTTCCCACAAAATCTCTCTGTGCCCTGTTCTGTTCAGTCTCTTCTCTCCTATCCCAGTAAAACGTCTGAAGTGTCTGTATATTCTTCAAGAATGTCATGAAAATCTTATAGCATACCACTTTGAGTATCTGATTTCTTTCACTCAGCAATGCATTTTGAAGATTCATCCTGCTTTATGCAATCTTTTCCTTTCCACTGTTGTTACTCTTCCATTCTGGTGTGAAGCAGTTTGTCTGATTTCTTGCTGATATGCAAGTTTTAGCTTGGGTGCATATAAATAACACTTCTATAAATGTATATATTGATCTTTGTGTAGACATACGGCTTTACATATCTTGGATAAGTACAACAAACTGGAATTTTTGTGTATTATAGTAAGATAAAGACTTGTACAATTTGCCATCACGAAACAAATCAATAAACAATAAACCAAATATTTGGACAGGTATTTGGCAAAGTAATAGAAAGTGAACTAAGAAGCATATATAAAGCAAAGAATGTTTGCCATCATTAGTCATTAAAACTACAGTGATAGTCTAGGGAGATGTCCCCTTTGGAGAACTACTTACTATGCAAGCATGAGAACCTGAGTTAGCATCCTCAACATCCAAGAAAAAAAGTGAACTATAGTTTGAGTCTATAACATGAGTTAACACTGATAATAGTGGAGTTGGGGTTGGGTGGAGTAGGATGTGGCTATTTGAGACAGGGATAAACATATACCTAAAGTTCCTTGGCCAGCCAGCCTAGCTGAATTATGAGCTTTAGGTTTGGTGAGAGACCCTGTCTCAAAGAACAAAGGTGAAGAGTGATTCAAAAAAAATTCTTGACCTTTGACCTCCACATGCATGTAAACATGCAATTGCATGCACAACTGTACTGACCCACACAAACAGGTACATATGCCCCAACACACACACACACACACACACACACACACACACACACACACACACACACTAAATAAAACCTACAATGATGTGCAACAGTGTAGCTATTAGGACAAGAAATTTTACAAAAAAAAAGTAGCACAGCTCCAACCACATAATAAATGAAGCCTCCTGAGTTTTTATGGGATACTGGTGGAGTAAAAAGTAATATAGTCATTTTAGGAAACAGTTTGTAACCTTCTCAATTTTTCTGAAACCAAATTAAGCAAATGGCTCCATCTAGTGTATAAATGTTAGGAAATGCCATTTGAATTAAAAAAATATCAAAATTTTTATCTTTGCTGTTATTTAATCATTTTTACTTTATTTTGAATCTTTGTAAGTTGTAGTTTATGATTTTGTAGTACACAGAGATAAATATTTATAAATACTGTTATTTTGATAGATGACAGAATATGAAGAAAGTACTCTATAATTTAGGGTAAATCCCAGAGACTGACCACAACACATGTTTTTTCCTAGGTAAAGTGGAAAGGTAAAACAGAGTTCTCGGAAAGCAAGGAACCTCACTTTTTCTTAATTCACAAGGTCTTCTTTTCTTTTCTTTTCTTTTCTTTTCGGTAAGTACTAGTAGTAGTAGTATATGTTGTGGTTTGGATCTTGAATATGCCCTATGGGATATATATATGAAATGCTTGGGCACCAGTTGATGACATTGGTAGGAACTGGTAGAAACTCTAGCAGGTAATGACTTGTTAGATGGCACAGGTCATCAGGAACACAGCCTACAAGGATATTTCTTGTCCTCTACCTTGCTTCTATGTTTTTGCTTCTTGTTCACAAGCTGCAGTATGTTATCAATCTTCTACCTGAATGATGTTTTGTGTTTCCTTGAGCATAAAAATGACAGAGCCAGTCGACCATCGATTGAAACCTTTGAAACTTGGAGCAAAATAAAACTATCCCTCCTTTTAAATTGTTCCCTCTCTTGCATGTTTTCACTGGCATGGAAAGTTGAGTAGTACAATATAAATATAAATGTGGAGGAAGATTATTTGAAGCTCTTCAACCCCAGATTCCTTATTCAACTGCTCATTTATTCCCTGAACATTAGTTTCAGCACTTAGCATGTGCCAGATACAAAACCAAGTACATACACATACAATGCCTATGTTAAAGAAGTTCGCCTATACTTTGGGTCTGTTTACAAGAGTGTAACCAACTAAAAACAACAGATTAAAAGGACAAAAAGTAAATTCTAATATTGTAGACTGGTGTAATTATAGATAAACTAATCCTCAAAGATAATTTATTTTGTGTGTATGTGTTTATATTTGTATGCATGTTGCAACATGTGTGGGCACAGGTAGATGTACGTATCTGTGGAAGTACATATGAATATATGTTTCTGTGTATGAGTATCAGAGACTGACTCCAGTGTCTTCTACAATCACCCTGCATTTTTTTTTAACAAAACAGAGTCTCTTTGTGTGGCATGCATTTTATCCACTGTGCCCTCTCCTAAGCCCCTCAAAGGTAATTGTTAATACAATCTTACTGATATTAAATGATATTCATGCCTTATACAAAGTGAGCAAAAACACCAAGGCCTTTATTAGTTACAAAAAGTAATGAAGTTTTTCTTATACAATTAAAAGAAGGTTTCTGAAATTACCTTGAGAATTTGAAGGCGTAAGTCATAAACAATGCCACACCAGTTTGGAATTATGATAAATAGGGTGGTATTTATTTAAAGGGGAAAAAACTTACAGATCACCTTCAGCCCTCTGCGCAACCAGGAAGGGAGTCTAGTCGCCAGTGGAGCAGGAAGTGAAGAGAGAGAGGAGAGGGAAGTGGCCGCTTTTTTAAAGGGAGAGAGACCACACGCCAATGGGCTGGTATCTCAGTGGCGATAGGCTGGAGGAGTGGGAGGACCTCCCGTAACACCTCCCCCTTTTGTTTAAATAAGAGAGTTCTAAACCTACTATGAAATTATATACAATAAGTACAAATATACTATTCTAACTAGTTTAGGTCTCGTATAATAAATAACTTGGCCAAGTCATGAGAGAAAAGTAACTACATTTATATAGTCTTCAACCCCATCAAAGATCTGAGAAGGGAAATAATGTTACCTGGGTAATTAGGAAGTTCAGTAAAACAACTTCCAAAACATGCAACAAATCACAGAGACAACTAGCTACCTAGGCAATCACCCAAAGTCACATTAGCAGCGTTGAAGCAACCAACTTTGGCTAAGGCCTAACATAACTGACATACCATTTTCAAAGGCAAGCAACTTTTCAAAACTATCTTACCCTGTCTTGGCAGGATATGACAGTCCTGTTTTATCCTATGATGCACGCTCTGTATCTTTGTCAGTGGTTGAGGTATGGGCATTTCTTTCCAAAGGCCAGTTCTGCCAAAAAGAAAGGCTCCAGGTGGAGTGTCTTTGGTGCTCAACATTCCCTCAGGAATAGAGTGGTGTTGCCAGGAGCAATTGTGTCTCACTACCACAAAACTCTGAGTTAGATTAAAGGCCATTTTCTACAGCTCTTTGAAGAAGTTGAAGATTATCTATCTATACTGAGTATAATCTCTATATATCTAAAGAACCTGATTAGTCTAATTATAAATAACAAACTTAGATGACTATTAGTTTATATAATTCTCAATATCTATCTAACTTAAAGACTAAGACAATAAACAACTGTGAAACAAATGAGGACAATGACCTCCAAATATAAACAATGTATAAATATACATTGCAGTAGGTAAATATATATCAATACACAAACATTATATAAGTATCTTAATCAGAGGTAGAAATGTACACTGCAATATGGTAAATATATACAATATATATATATACATATACATATATATAAATACAATATATGTCAATACATAAAAATGTTTTAAACAGAGGTAGAAACATGCATGCATACAATAGTCAATGTAATTTAACTTTGTATCAATATACAAGAATCTATACCAATATATTTGTCTAAAAACAGTAACTCACAATTACAAATCTATTATCCCTTCATTCCTCTTTTTTTTCTTTTTTCTTTTTTTCAAAATGATCCCTGAGCTTATAAAATTCCTCCCCCAACCCTCAATCATATACTAATTATAATAAACCCCTAAATGATGTCCCTAAACCCAAGGGCAGACTTTACTGGGAGAGGGGACGTCGTCCTCTAGAATTACTTCCAGCTGTCATGGGGGCAACGTTCTTTCTGGGGGATCCTGTGAAATTAAAATGATGGTTAAATTTCAAGATCAATGTCTTTTAAAATTGCCAATAGTCTCTGAGTATTTTGTGCAGGTCTGGCCAAAATGTTATATAAGATGTGCACCATTTCAGCTAACCAAGTTGGAACTGTCTTTTGCAGCTGGTACCCAAAGCACTATCAGTATCATGACGTCATATCAACCAGGTGGAGTTGTTGTTATGGGGCCCCATCTTCTTTCTGGAAACTTCAAATGTCACTTCAGGAAAAACTCATTGTTCATTATGAAAAACTTAAACATTAATCATATAGACATATATAGACATATATATTCAATGAAAGACATGATAGATATATTCAATGAAAAGTATGATAGATATGAAGAAAAGCAAAGATGTTTTCTAAACTCATATTTCTTTCTGTCCCATGTCATGGCTCTTGACATGAGACAGAAACTCCAGAAACTCTGGGTTTTTCTCTTACTAACAGGCTTGGAATTGGAGAGGGACTGAGCCAGAGTCCAACTTCAAAACCAGCTTTTTAAATTTAGAAATATGGTTTAATATTACTTACACAACCCATCCAGTTTTCCTGATATTTCCTATTGGGCAGGTATTTTTCCATCTGTCAGTATCTAAACATCCAGGGTCCCTTGAATTTCTCAAAGATGAGTGTTTTCCTGTGGAGATAAGAACAGAACCCTGTCCCCATTCTATATGTTTTTCTTACCACCTGTATGAATATCATCATTGTGGATGAGTTGTCATTTCTCCTTTCCAAGAGGTTTCTCCTCTTCAAATCGAAACTTTATTAATTTTGATGGTATCCACAATTTTTCTTCTCCTGTGGAAACAAGAGCAAAACCCCTTCCCCAACGTAGCACATCTCCTGGCTTCCACTGAGAGGTCAGCACATCTTTGAAATAAATCGGTTGATTTAGTTCAGCAGACTTTTCCATTATCCAATGTCTTTCTGCTGCTGTCGTTCCTTTCTCATTAGTGTTAAGAAAATTCAAGGTTAATAAAGCATTATGTAATCTATTTCTGGGGGTATTTTCGGTCCCTTTCTGTTTGTTCAGCATATCCTTTATAGTATACGATTTGATCTTTCTATAACTGCCTGACCTGTAGGATTATTTGGTATACCTGTAATGTGTTTTATATTATAATAATCAAAAAAGAGTTTCATTTTCTTAGATACATATGCTGGACCATTATCTGTCTTTATTTGTGCAGGTATACCCATGATGGCCATAACTTCCAATAAATGTGTGATTACTGAATCAGCCTTTACTGAGCTCAGGGCAGTAGCCCATTGAAAACCTGAATACGTGTCTATGGTGTGGTGTGCATATTTTAATTTACCAAATTCCATAAAGTGGAACACATCCATCTGCCAGATTTCATTTCTCTTAGTGCCCTTTGGGTTGCTCCCTGCAGGCAACGGTGTTTGATTATAGAAAGAACAAGTAGGACATCTCTTTATAATGTCCTTAGCTTGTTGCCAAGTAATGGAAAATTCTTTCTTTAGGCTTTTACTATTGACATGATGCTTCTTATGAAATTCTGAGTCCTGCAACACACTTCCAATCAATAATTGACCAATCTCAGCGTTGCCTTGGGCTAGAGGACCAGGCTGACCTGTATGGGACCGGATGTGTGTTATGTACATCGGACAAAGCCTATTCCTGATTATGTCTTGTACCTGGATAAACAATGAAGTCAACTCTGTGTCATCTGGTATAAATTCAGCAGTTTCAATATGCAAGATAACTCTTTTTGCATATTGTGAATCTGTAACTATATTAAGAGGTTCTTTAAAATCCCTTAGCACCATAAGAATGGCATATAATTCTGCCTTCTGGACAGAATTATAAGGGCTTTGTTCCACCTTACTCAATTCATCTGACTTGTAACCTGCTTTCCCTGATTTATTTGCATCAGTATAGAACGTACGGGCTCCAGTTATTGGAGCATCACGTACAATTCTAGGAAGAATCCAAGAAGTTCTTTTTATGAGGTTAAGTCTACCACTTTGGGGATAGTTGCTATTAATTTCTCCCAAAAAGTTAGCACAAGCTCTTTGCCACGGTTCATTGTCTTCCCATAACTTTTTTATTTCTTCAGTAGTAAAAGGCACTATAATTTCTGCTGGGTCTATACCTGCTAGTTGACAAAGTCTCAGCTTACCTTTTATAATTAATTCAGAGACTTTTTCCACATAAGTTTTTAATTTTTTACTTGGTTTATTAGGTATAAATATCCACTCTAAAATAATATCTTCCCTCTGCATTAGAATCCCTGTAGGAGAAATTCTGGAAGGCAATACGACTAGGATGCAGCTAAGATTTGGGTTCACCCTATCCACATGTGCCTCCTGTAATTTTTCCTCAATCATTGTCAGTTCCTTTTCTGCTTCTGCTGTCAGTTTTCTTGGACTATTCAAATCTTTATCACCATCTAAGGTTTTGTTTAAATGAACTATTAGATCAGGTGTTATTCCAACAGCTGGTCGTAGACTGGAAATGTCTCCTAACAATCTTTGGAAGTCATTAAGAGTCTTTAACCGGTCTCTCCTAATTTGTGCCTTTTGCGTTTTAATTTTCTCTAACCCTATTCTGTAACCTAGATAATTAATAGAATTTCCTCTTTGAATCTTTTCAGGGGCAATTTGTAATCCCCACCTAGGCAAGACTTTCTTTACTTCTTCAACATCCTTTCTAAAGTATCTTTATTTGAATCAGATAACAAGATGTCATCCATGTAATGATAAATTATGGACTTGGGGAATTGTTTACGAATTATTTCCCATGGCTTACTTACAAAATATTGGCACAATGTAGGATTATTGAGCATACCCTGTGGGAGGACAGTCCATTGATATCTCCTATTAGTCTGAGAATTATTATAAGTAGGCACTGTGAAGGCAAATTTTTCTCTATCCTTTTCTTGTAACGGTATAGTGAAAAAACAATCTTTCAAATCAATAACTATAAGAGACCATCCTTTTGGTAACAGAGAAGGCAAAGGAATTCCAGATTGTATTGGGCCCATAGGTTGAATTACTTTGTTGACAGCTCTTAGATCTGTCACCATTCTCCATTTACCAGATTTCTTTTTTACAACAAACACAGGAGAATTCCAAGGGCTGGTTGATTCTTCAATATGGTGAGCATCTAGTTGCTCTTGCACCAGCTGTTCCAATGCCTGTAGTTTATCTTCAGCTAGAGGCCACTGTTTGATCCATATTGGCTTCTCAGTCAGCCATTTTAAAGGTAGGGCTGTTGGTACCTCTAAAGATTTGGTATTTGCTGTATGTTCTTGTACAGCCTGAATGGCTGGTGACCTTTTTCCATAATACCTCATCATATCCTTCCCAGAATTATGAGTTCCTGGAACTACAGGAATGTTAATCTGGGTATTCCATTGCTGTAGCAGGTCACGGCCCCATAAATTTATGGCAATATTGGCTATATATGGCCTTAGTCTTCCTATTTGCCCTTCGAGCCCTATGCATTCAACCCATCTTGTGCTTTGTTTTACACGAGATCGGGTTCCAATTCCCAGGAACTGAACATCTACCTCTTGAAGAGGCCAATTCGGATGCCAAGATTCTGGGGTAATGATACTTACATCTGCACCTGTGTCTAATAAGCCTTCAATAAAAGTGCCATTTATACAGACTCTTAGCTTTGGTCTTTGATCATTAATAGAAGTCTGCCAAAATATACATTTACTCTGTCCTACTGGGTTTTTTGACTCTTCTTCCACACGTATTTCATCATTTAGACCAGTATTGCTCTTTACAGCAGAAATTGGAGCTTTTAATTTTCTTGGTGAGGCACGTTCTCCACTGTGACTGGGAATGACTGGGCCACTGTTGGCTTGGGGGCCTGCGAGAGGCCCCTCAAGGAGTTTCCCGACGGTATCGGGTTGCCTTGTTTGTCTGTTGTTGACCTGCATTCGTTGGACCAATGTCGGCCTTTACTGCATCTCCTACATATACCTGAAGGCCTAGGTCTCCTATTTTTGTCATTTCCAGAGGAGATAATATTCCTAGAAATTCTGGGTCTGCAATCCCTTTTCAGATGTCTTAATTTACCACAATTAAAACACCTGGCAGTTTGATGTCTCCTCATTGCTGTGGAAATCGCTTCTCCTACCCAAGGTTCATTGTTATAACTAAACGTCTCAACATTCATTGTATGCTGAATCCATTCATCCATAGGTGCTGATCTAGACTTTAAAGGCCCAATTATCTTTTTGCATTCTATGTTTGCATTCTCAAAAGCTAGAGATTCAAGAAGTATTTGTCTAGCTTCTGAGTCTGTTACCCCTATGTCCAGAGCCTTAATTAATCATTGCAAAAAGTCAATAAAGGGTTCCCTCGGTCCCTGCCTAATTCTGGTATATGATTCAACCCTTTATGCTGGATCTTGTATCCTATTCCAAGCATTTAAAGTTGCTTGGTGACATAGACACAGTACTTCATCATCATAAAAAGCTTGGACCTGTGGATCAGCATATTCTCCTGCACCAAGAATTTGATCTTAGGAAACCTCGACACCTTTTGCTCTTCCTTGCTGTTCCATATGTTTGGATTCTGCTCTGAAATAAATTCCAAACATCAAGGAAGGTCCATTATCTAAAATTGCAGACACTAACTGATGGAAATCATGGGGGGGTAGCTCTAGCATTAGAAGCCCAAGTCCTTATCATTTCCTTTACATATGCAGAGTGCAAGCCAAAATTAACAATAGCTTGCTTAATTTCTTTTAGATCATTCATTGCTATTGGTGTCCATCTAGCTTCTCTGACTCCCTTTGAGCCTTTAGAAGTTGACGCTTTGTCAGAATTAAGTATAGGGTATGCTGCTAAAACCTTGGGTAAGCCAGTTCTAATAACTGGTGTTGGCATTGTATCCTGTCCTTGTGCCTTATTACTCTGTTCACCAGCTCCAATCATTTCTTCAATCATTTCAAGTCTTTTTATTATTGTCTTTATTATTGTCTCTTTTGAATCCTGAATCTCCTGACCTGCATGAGTTTCTAGTAAAGATTGTATGGTTCTTAAGAGTGCCATGATCTTCCTAAATGATAGAATATGCAAAAGAATACTGAAACCTAGTAACCAGTAAATTAAGTTATCCCCATAGTCATATAAACCTTGCATAATATAACCCATTGTATTGGCAACCAGAACAGTAAAATTCGCGTTGGAAATGAAAACTGCCATATTACCTATTATCCAGCAGGTGGCACTGTTGCCAAGTCGCGACGAAAACAGAGTCCTGTTTCAGAGTCCGCCTAGTATTTGTTAAAAACTGGAAAATGTAAGTTGCTCAACAAAGTAAATGTAATTAAATCAATTTCAGAGACAGAACCAGAAACCCAGAATCCAGGGGTAGAGAAGAGCAACCTGGAAGCCGCTTATGCCTCCACATGACAGAGTCACCCTGAGGGGTTGCAGCTTTCAGCAACCGCGTGCTCTGGTTCGCGCCACTTAAGAGCTGTGCTTGCAAGGGAGATTTAAAAACGGCTCAGAAAAGAGCAAACCATGAGGGCAGTGACTACGCGGGCCTGTGGAGTTTAAATCCACATGGGGAGGCCAAGGCCACGGGCGGCGGCTGAGGAAGGGAGGGCTCCCGCTAAGCCGAACTTGCGGCCAGCAGCCGAGAGGAGAAAGGAGAGGTTCTAAATCCAAACTTTGGGTGCCAACTGAAGGCGTAAGTCATAAACAATGCCACACCAGTTTGGAATCATTAATAGGGTGGTATTTATTTAAAGGGGAAAAAACTTACAGATCACCTTCAGCCCTCTGCGCAACCAGGAAGGGAGTCTAGTCGCCAGCGGAGCAGGAAGTGAAGAGAGAGAGGAGCTGGAAGTGGCCACTTTTTTAAAGGGAGAGAGACCACGCCCCAATGGGCTGGTATCTCAGCGGCGATAGGCTGGAGGAGTGGGAGGACCTCCCATAACAAGAATTCATTATTGTTGGATAACTTAGTACAGTATCTTACTGTGGGATAATGCTTTTGTGCATTGTAAAGGCTTGTCATTCATATTGGTTTGATAAAATGCTAATTGGCCATTATCCAGGCAGGAAGTATAGGCAGACTAAGAATTCTGGGAAGAGGAAAGGCAGAGTCAGTCACCAGACAGATGCAGAGGAAGCAAGGTGAGAATGCCTCACTGAAAAAATGTACCAAGCCACGTGACTAAACATTAACCAGAATTATGGGTTGATTTAAGTTGTAACAGCCAGTTAATAATAATCCCGAGCTAGTAGGCCAAACATTTTATAACTTGTATAAGCCTCTGTGTGTTTCTTTGGAACTGAATGGCTGTGGGAACAGGAAGGACAGAAAATTCTGTCTACAGTTTTTACATATTTTCATAACATGTGCAGCACTGGTGTAACCAGTGCTGACTGTGGAACACAAAATGGAACTTGATAGATAATAGAGTGTAATTTGAAAAAATGTTGTAAAATTAGGGGGAAGGACTTTGATGAAAGTCTCATCTACATAATGGACAGAGAATATATTCTTAAATGGATAGATATGGTGAATAATACCCAGAAGGCAAAAAATTTGAAGGGTGGACGGTAACTTAGAATTAGCTCCCATGAGACTATGGCATCATTTTTTTTTCCTGTACAAATGATGAGAAGTAAATTTTTAAAGGGGCACACTTTTGAATAAAAGCATTTTTATATTTTTGTGCTATACAGAGTTTAAAAATACATAGTATGCATGTATGTAAATGAGATTAAATGACTTTCTAAGATGATTAAGACACAATTGTCTCCCATGTAAATGCTGAACTTGGGAGGGGGGATGTTATTAAAATAAGCTTCAGACAGTCATTCCTAGGTCTGGACTTGCGCTTACCATGGGACAGCTGTTTTAATGTTCTGGCTTTGTGGGAGCCTAGCCAGTTTAGATGCTCACCTTCCTAGACCTGGATGGAGGGGGGAGGACTTTGAACTTTCCACAGGGCAGGGAACCCTGACTGCTCTTCGGACTGTAGAGGGAAAAGGAGAGGAGTGGGGGAGGGGGAGAACTGTGGGGGGGGGGGAATGGGAGGCTGGGAGGAGGTGGAAATTTTTTTTTCAATAAAAAAAAAAGATTTAAGGCAGATTATAACTTGGGATTTGTTTAACTTTCTTTGTTTAGAACGGTCATCCCAAAAGTTTGGAAAGTCTCATGTTTTTGTTTCTTAGCAGCACCTGTCCCTAAAGACCAGTAGCGGCCAAGATCATGATGTTATCCCCACTGTAGCCATGATTATTCAAGGACTAAATTGTTTCTCATCATGTTTAAATTCAGTGTTTGAAGTATTGGGTATAGTGCTTACGTTTAATATTATAGTGTAGGTGGAGGCTACTTGTTTGTTTCCCGGCCACCCAGACCTGAAATAATCATACCAAAGCTATGTTAATTGAGATACTGTTTGGCCAATATCTTAAGTGTATTTCTAGTTAGATCTTAAATGTTAAATTATCTCATTTCTTTTATATTTTACAATGAGGATTGTGGTTTATGAGTACTGTACATCTGTCTCCTTCAGCATCTTCATGGCATCTCCCTGACTCTGACTTCTTTCCTTCTCTGTCTCCTTGGGATTCCCACCTTACTCTATTCTCTGCTTCCATGGACTGAAGCAGCTTATTTGTTATCCAATAAAAGCAGCACATATACAGAAGAACTCCCATACCATTTCCCCTTTTCTCTCCAAATTAAAACAACAGTTTTAACTTTAACATAGTAAAACAGCAAAACATGTATCAAGTACAAATTACAGTTATAGTATTTATATCTATTTTATCTTTTATCACAATTAAGAAAAACCATAACTATCTATTCTTTTATGCCATAAAAGTACCCAGAAGAATATAATATTACCTAAGTAAACAAGAAGTGCATTATAAGCAACATCCAAAACTCTAGAATTGACAGAGACATCTTGTTACCTATACAGCTACCCAAAGTTCTTTTGCAATGTTGTGGGAACCCATCTTCACCCTATAGGCCCATAGTATCCAGCAGACTTTTCCATGAAACTGGATATTTCAAAGAAAGTTCCACCTACATTGGCAGTTTGTCAGTCATTTTCTTCTATGTCCTGCAGAATGTCAGACAGATTCTTTCATGAAGCAGGAAACTCAAAGGACCATCTCACCTTTAGACAAGTTCACCAGTCATTTTTCTGTGGGTCTTTCTTGTCCAGATTATACAGCAAAACATCAAACATTCCAGGCAAATGTAGTTTCTTGCCCAAATGCTAGCAAACTCCATAAGGAGCCTCTTTGATGCCCATCATCCTCTTGAAGTAAATTGGTGCTGCCAGAAGCAGATATGTCTCATTGTCATGACAAGTCCTAAGTTCTTAATACATTTTAAATGCCATATTCCATCAGTCTTTGATAGGTTTGAAGAATACCTATCTAATTGAAATATATTCTGTCTAGAAAACCTAAATAATATGACTATAAGCTTGACTATTACAGGCAATTATCAATTAACCTATATTATTTAATTATACATCGCAATTTTAAGTAATTGCACAAACGCAATACCTTAATCAAGAGCAGATATGTGTGTGTGTGTATTTAACAAAACTAGCATTCAATTTGTATCAATAAACCAAGATCTATACCAATGTAAAGTTTTTATTTCTGTAGCATATTCCACATTTAATGTAAACAAATGTTTTTAAACAATCATTTAAGGAATTTGGGCATTGTTCTCTGGACTTCTTCCTGCTGAGTGGGGGTGCTGTTAATCAGGTCTTTCATGGTGTATCCTGTGTGGTAGGTCCATCTTAGCTAGTAGTACTGAAACTGTCATTGATTTTGAACCATCTGGATCATTGTTTTAGAGGGTCTTCTTTGATTAAATCATATTAGCCTGGAAGGAATACAAAGGCTTTCATCTTCTGTGGAAATAAAGCAGAACTTCTTTTCCAAAGCAACATATCCTTAGCCCCAAATTTTGAAGTCAAGAGACCTTTAAAATATACTTGTTTGTTTAGCTTAGCAGCCTGTATAATGAAATGTCTCTCTGTACTTAGCTAATTCACAGTCAAAATTCAGAGAAAACAATAATATACATAATCCAGACTAACTGTGTATGTTACATCTTTATGTGGTTTATTTTTCTTTACTACTCTAATCTATGACTGTCTGTACTCTGTCTCTTTAAAAACTTTTTTTTAAACAATTTACTTTAATAGTGTGGAAAATCCTTTATCATATGTGTTATTTTTATTGGTTAATGAATAAAACTGCTTTGGCCCATGACAGGGCAGAATAGAATATGGTGGGAAACCAGAGGAGATAGAGCAGGAAAGAAGGCATGAATTCAGGGAGAAGCCATATAGCTGCTGGAGGAGAAAGACACCTGTGTGCCTGGTAAGAGTAAAACATGAGCCTTGTGGTAAAATATAAAATAATAGAAATAGATTAATTTTAGATATAAGAGCTAGCTAGAAATGCACTGAAGTGACTGGCCAAGCAGTGTTTTAATTCATACAGTTTCTGTGTGATTATTTCCAGTCTGGGCAGCCAGGAAAAAATAAGCACCCTCTGTCTACATTATAGGGGTACTTCAAGTATTCATACCACATTAAAAAAATTTTCTTGCTTTTTAATTCATAGGTTGCTTCTTTCATATAGTATGCCAATTTGCATATAATTATTTAGTATGCTTTTGATTTTCGATGTAAAATAGTTAACATATAAAAGATGCAACTCTAACCTCTTTAACAAATACTTTCAGTTGATAGAAGAAAATCTCCAAGTATTCCATACATGCTTAGCTATAAGTTACAGGAGATTTCAAGCATAAACCTTTATCCTCTTGTAAATATTAGTATATGTACATTTTTGTAACAATGTGGTGTGCAAACACTGAACAGCTTCTAGTGGGCAGTATTTCCATGCTCCCTGTGTGACTGCATCTACAGTCTGTGCTCTTTGGAGTGTAGGGTAGTCAAGGTTCTATCCTGCTTCAAGTTTTCTAATGTGGCTTTGTTTAAATGAATTTATGTGTTACACATTTCCTTCCACAGAGGAAGTCAAACCACATAACGTTATGTTACGCTTGTCAAATTCCAGAAGTTAGTGGTGAGGAAAGTAATGCCTGTTGAAGTTGAATGGCTGAATTCAAGTTCTTCAGTGGTGCAGACTGACTCTCTGCCTCCAGTGTTTAACAGTAACCAGAGGATAAACACATTGTGTGACCACAGGCTCAGCTTCCACTCCTACAAATCACTGCACAGGAGTGCCACCAACACTGCTGCAGGGACCATGTCAGGTATCTGATTTTACAGTGCTCTGGAGCAAATCAGTATTTCTCTAGAACTTTCTGATTAGATGCTTCTTCTAAAAGTGGATTCTTAAAATTGTGTCTGTTTACATTGTCTAATTATTGCCAGATCTTTTTCAACCATAGACCAAGGAAAGACATATGAGAAGGATTAACTGGGACAATTGTTTTCTATGAAAAGCTCTTGCTTCCACAAGTTTTTGAACATTATTTATTTATTTTACATCCTAACAAGTTTTCAATTTTCTCCTCCAAGTTCCCCCCCCCCACCTCACCTTTGCCATCCCCCTCTTCCATTTCTATTCAGGATGGGGCATGCCTTCCTGGATATAAACAAAACACAACATTAAATTTTCACAAATTTCTTTAATACAAACATCAAAATATATGTGATATAACCCTCAAAAAATCCATTGGACACAGCATAACAAGATACAATAAGACTATACTCAAAACCTCATATCAAGGCCAGGAACACAATACAGTAGAAGGAAAGTAGACAAAAGGGTCAGAGATATCCCCACTCCCATTGTGGTACAGAGATATCTCTACTTCCATTGAGGGACAGAGATATTCCCCACTCCCATTGAGGGACTCCTAGCAATAGGAGTGGCATGTATCTGACTCTTTTGTCTGCTTTTGGGATCCTTTCCCTTGTACTTAGTTGGCTCATTCAGCTCTGATATGAGAGTATGTGCCTAGTCTTATTGTAACTTGTTATGCCATGTTTGGTTGATATCCTTGGGAGGCCTCCTCTTTTCTGAAGAGAATAGAGGAAGAGTGAATCTGAAGGAAAAGGAAGGTGGAGAAAGGACTAGGAGGAGAGGAGGGAGGAAAAATTGTAGTCGTATATAACATGGGAGAGAAGAAAATAAAACAAAATAATAAAACAACAACAAATACCATCAAGATAACAACCATAATATGCATCCAGATGACATAGCACAATCCTTTTCAGGCTGCGTGATTGCAGCTTCAGTCTCTGCAAGTCCCTAATAGTTAGTTGAAGTCTGTGAGCCAACTTCATCCTCCCTGGCTCCTACATTTTTTTCTCTTCCTCTTCCACAGACTTGCCTGAGCTCCAAGTGGAGGGACTGAATGGGTATTTGGGATCTCTCTGTCTGCCTAATGTTTGGTTGTGGGTCTCTGTATCTGCTCCTGTGGTAGTCTATTTGATGTCTATTGGGCTCAGCACTGCTCTATGAATATATCATTAGGAGTAATCATGCTGACTTTTTAAATCATAGGTCTCTGGGCTATCCAGCCTTCGGCTCCTGGTCTTCTAGGCTATGGGCTGCCTCTTATGGTAAGGGCCTCAAATTTAACACCCCCCCCCATTGTTGGGCCACTCCCACACATTCTGTTCCTCCATTGCCCAGTACATCTTGCAGGTGAAATAGATTATAGGTCAAAGGATTTGTGATTGGGTTGGTGTCCCAGCCCCTCCTCTAAAACTGTTGCCTGGTTACAGAGAATAGCTGGTTGAGACTCTGAAACCTCCATTACTAGGAACACTTGCTACGGTCACCCTATTGTAGAATCCTGAGAATTTCTACTGGACTAGGTTTCCACATTGACCCTTAATGCCTCCCAATTCCATTTGTCTCCTCCCATATTCTCTTCATCCATTGTTCCCTACCTACTTGGTCACTCCTGTGCCCATTCCCACTCACTCTAAGTCCACTGTTCCTTTTTCTCTTCCCAAGAATGTTCATGCGTTCCCCCGTGCCTCAGAGTCCACCTTGATACTTAGCGTTTCTGGGTCCATGG
Organism: Microtus oregoni; assembly: GCF_018167655.1. Lineage (NCBI taxonomy): Eukaryota > Metazoa > Chordata > Mammalia > Rodentia > Cricetidae > Microtus > Microtus oregoni. The sequence goes on from NW_024543097.1 coordinate 19,321,914, forward strand.
ATTGTAGCATGATTATCATTGACTTAACAGCTAATATTCAATTATAAGTGCGTGTGTACCTTGTTTGTCTTTCTGGATCTGGGTTACTGACTGAGGAAGACTTTTTCTAGTTCCATCCACTTATCTGAAAATTTCATGTTGTCATATTTTTAACAGCTGAGTCCATTGTGTAAACACATCTTCTTTATACATTCTTCAGCTGAATGACATATAGGTTGTTTCCAGTTTCTGGCTATTACGAATAAAATCAATATGAACATAATTGAACAATTGTCTTTATGGTAGGATGGAGTATCCTTTGGGTATATTCCCCAGATTGGTTTGGCTGGATCTTTAGGTAGATTTAGTCCTAGATTTCTGAAGAACTGTCCTATTGATTTTTATAGTGATTGTACAAGTTTGTGCTCCCACCAGCAAGAGAGGAATATTCCTTTTCTTTGTTCCATGTCCTTGCTAACACTTGTGTTACTGGTCTTAGATATTCTGACAGGTGTAAGATGGAATCTCAAAGTAGTTTTGATTTGCATTTTTCTGATGGCTAAGGATGTTGAGCTTTCTTTTTAGTGCTTCTTGGCCATTTGAGGTTCTCTATTGAAAATTCTTGGATGGGGTGAAGGGGATGACTGGAAGGGGTAGGGGTGGAAGGAAACAGTACTTGGGAAGTACTGAAAACCAAAACAAAGAAACAAAGATGTTCACGCCTTTTATAACTAAAGCTTTTCAAAGGATATATTTTTGTCATATTTTCACCTCTCCTAACTTCTTCATATCACTTACCCTCTACTCACCCTTTGTCTTATTGGTAACTTGAAGTCCTAGAGCTACTTCACCACAGAATACGACTTATCCAGACTCAGACTTTTTTCCTATTATCCAGCAGAGGGCGCCAAGGTTCACAGTTTTAAAAGGAAATGAAAAACTGAAGCCTACGGGGACCTTGAAAGGAAATGTTTCTTCACACATTTTCAGTGTGGAAGAGAAGACTGCAAATTAAAAGCAAATTATAAATTAAACAGCAGTCACTTTCTTCATTTTTTACTGAAGCAAAGACGTTATGGCATTTAAGATTAATGTTTCCACTATTCGTTGTTTTCAAAAGCCCCGTAGTAAACACACACACACACACACACACACACACACACACACACACACATTTTGATCATCGAATGCAGCCTTGACAAATTCATCCCTCTTCACAAACACTTTATAGTTGCAAATGCTCATGCACAATCTGACTCTAAATTCTCCACCTTTGCTGCTCATGCACAATCTCTCTCCAAGACAAGGCCCTGCAGGAGCCACATCCCTGAGCTCTACTGGTGAGTCTAATTCAGATTCCTTCTCCCAGGTGGCTCCCCCAACCCCAGCTCATCGAGGAACCCACCTTGAGCATGCATTTGCTGAGGTTAAGCCTAGACTTTGTGAGTTGCTAACCCCAATTTCTTGCCACCACTCCTCTTCTATGACTCTTCAGACCCAAGCAGGAGTTGCTTCCCCAGGCCCCTTTGCCTGGTCTTATCCAGGCTACATGATGCCCCTGGCAGGAGGCGCATGTCTGAGCTTTTGGTGTGTCTGAACTAAGTTCCTCAACCCATACTCTAGTCCCAAGTCCAATACATCTCCCTGAGCTTTTAGAGATTTTGTCTGGTTCCCTGCCTATGTGTTGCCTTTCCAAGTCCAGATCCAGGTGGGACCCACACTGGTCGTTCCTTGGGCTTCACCCAAGCAATCTCACATGATGGGTAAGACCTCTGTATCCTACAAGTGACAATTAGTTGTCATCCCAGTTTCTCAAACCTGAAGAACTGCCATGCTCATTCCTCCTACCTGACCTGAAAGAAACTACTTTGTGGCACTAGCAAAAATAGAAGGAAACTTTCGTCTGTCATGGGCAGGCTAGAGTATCATGTCAGACATATGAGCAATGAAATAAATCCACAAACACAGTGCCCTTGCAAAAACTCAGACATTATGGAAGATCAAAATAATATACTCCTAAAACCACTAGAGAAATGTTCTATCATGGGAATTGCCTAGACAAATATTAGAACACAGAATTTAAAATAGCAATTATAAATATTATCAAATATTAAAGGAATTCCAAAAAAGATGCGAGCAAAGACCTGACTGAACTCAAAGAAGACTGAAATAAATTTCTAATTGAAGTTCAAGAACACAAATAGCTAAATGAAATTATGTAAACAATAGAGGATTTGCAAGCTAAATTCAATAAAGAGCTACAAATACAAAATAAAAAGGTTTTATTAGACTAACTAAATAAGTATTTAAAAACAATGTGCATGCATTATGAAGTTAAATTCTACCTAGTATATTATAGAATCTAAAATAACTTCCAGCATTTTTTTCCTGTCACTTGTAAAGGATCTGTATCCTGACCAGGTGACATTTGGTACCAATGGACGTTTAATATGCACTGTGACCTTGGGTTACAGGGCATACCTTTAATACCAGCAATGAAGGGGGCAGACACAGGTGGTTCTCCATGAGTTAGAGAACAACTTGGTCTATATAGTGAGTTCCTGACCAGCCAAAGCTACACAGTGAGCCTCTGTCCAGCAAAATGAAACCCTAAAGTAGTAAAACAAGGAATATTTTTATTATGATACATGTAGTTCTAATCGACAAAATTTTGACAATTTGGTCAGTTAGGCAAACAATAAAACAGGGCAATCTCATCAGAATCTTTTCTGTCCATTAGACTTGTCTGTCCTACCCCTCTCTTCCTCTCCTCTCCCCCACTCTCCGTTTCTTTTCCGTACCTTTTTCATTGACTGAAGTGGTAGGTTATTTTCAAGAAAGTAGTTGAATTAGACATCATTTGTAAATGCAACTTTAACTATTAAAATGTTAATTTCAATGGTTTGTACTTCAGTTCGATCACAAAAGACAAAAACATCCTGTCACTGCTGCTCCTCCCTGTCTGAACAGTGACTCTCCTAGCAGCAGCTTCAATGTCCAGAGAGTTTGGGTTTTAGAGTAACTGAAAACTACACATTTGTGTGTGTGTGTGTGTGTGTGTGTGTGTGTTTTAATTTTACCTTTCCGGCATCCTATTTTGGTTAGTTGTTTTATTTTTCCCTGCTTAACCCTACTTTGTTTTCTCCAACAATGTTTTCTTTCTTTTTCCCTCAATAAGACAGGCCAAATTCTGTGCTTCAGCAAGTTCTATTCTGTGTATCTCACTGTATTTCTTGGTGGTCATATTGGCCTTAGAGATACACACATCTTTGATTTGGAAAAAAATACAAAAACAATAAACATAAACAGGTTCATCTAGATTTGTTTCCTTGGGGCCAAATTCTATTTCTAATAAAAACTAACAAAGACAAGAGAACTTGGAAAAATCCTAACTCTAAGCTTGTCTTCATAGGCATGGGGCTATGGCATGAAAAAGTCTGCTGTCACTTTCAAGGAGATATAACCCATATTAAGTAGGTGGACACTTAAGAGGGAATATGGTAATATTTAAGTTTCATGGTTTGCAAATTATTTTGTTGGCAGCCAAAAAAAAATAGTGGCTATTTCGTAAACATTATTAATTACCTTGTTTTGAAAATAAGAGCTGGGCAGCCCCTGTTGGCCTGTTGCTCTCCTTGCCCAAGAGATATGATCAGCAGGCCCAGTGCAGTTAATCAGTAGTTTTATTCAGCCCTTTGTCCTTCTTCTGGGACACAATTCACACCAGACCTCTCTACAGTGCTTCATAAGCATGGTGTACTAAGAACACTCCGATAGAGAGGCTTAAACATGGTGCCTCTGGTTGAGTGTGTGTACTCTCACTAGGAATGCAGGATTAGCAGGCAGTCATCAATTAACTTTTCATCTTTCCTTGCATTAGGCTTCAGGAAGATCAAGATGGTTCCCTAAACTGAAGGCAGTCCACTGTTTCTCATTTTCTTTCATTCCTTATTGTGACCTAATTCTTCCTAACATGGAGCAAGGAATCCATGGAGATGCGAAGACTCAGACAAAACACTGAAAGTTAATCTGGGAAAAAACTGAGTAGAGGAAGAAATTTATAAATCAACCAAAACTTATATTCTAGACATGTGCATAAAAGATAGTGGGTAAATGGTTTAATTGAACACAAAACAGAATGAAGCAAAGATATAATTAGATGCAATAATATATTATTTATTTAGATTTTATCATATTTATGTATGAAATTTACAACAGTAAGGAGGTAAAATATTTCCTTGCACTTTTCCAAGATATTTATACCATGATGCCAGTGGCACATGAATTCTAAATATAATCAGAATATGGAATTTACAGTTGAAACCCACACAGAATTAATGAATGTCTGAAGAGTTTGTGTAAGTTTATATTGAATTTAGAAAGTACATTGCATTCAGAGAAAGAAAGAAAAAGAAAGAAAGAAAGAAAGAAAGAAAGAAAGAGACAAAGGAACAGCTAAAATCTCCAAAAACACACCACTTGAGGGCTACTTCCTCTTGCTGGGCTGTACCTGTTAGAGTTGCTGCAACTTCATACATGAACTCCACTTGGGAACCAAGGATTTGGCACATGGGCTTTTGGTGAGCATTTCATATTCTAAGAATAACAATCCCCAAGATTGTTTTAGAGAGCCTCTGTAAAGCAAAGGACATGGTCAACAAGACAAAACGGCAGCCTACAGAATGGAAAAAGATCTCCACCAACCCCACATAGGACAGTGGGCTGATCTCCAAAATATACAAAGAACTCAAGAAATTGGTCATCAACAGAACAAATAATCCAATAAAAAAAATTGAGAGCAATTCTTGAGCATCCAGAATTTTATCTATCATAGAACAGCAATTAATATAAAAAGAAGAAACAGAACCATGTGAAGAAAGGCTTTTGTATAGGGACAGTAGCTGCAAGTCCCGCCTGCTTGTTACAACCAGGCAGAGCTTTATAAAATCCCCAAGTCACAGGTTGTGATTGAGACCATTCAGACAGAAACCTGGGGGTGGGCTCTGATACCAGTATTCTTTAAGCTTCCCTGAAGATCACGGAGTGTGAACATTGATGGAGAACATGGCAGAGTAAAAAATAGCAAAAGGGCCTTTTTGAATTTGCCAGACAAAGAAGAATGTATTATATTTTGGGGCAATGAGGCTATGTTAGGAATAAACACAGGAAGTTTATATAGATTTTATATTTTATCACTTTATTTTTTGTGCTTAGTTGATCACAGCATTCAGTTTTGCAAGTGGTATAATGTATGCCAAGAAAATCAAGAACGTGTGCTAATTATATTTTAATGACATTTCTGGTGATGGTGTCTTAGTTAGGGTTTCTATTGCTGCAATGAAACGCCATGACCAACAAAGTGTTTGGGGGGGGGAGGGTTTATTTGGCTTACACTTCCACAGCACTGTTCATCATTGAAGGAAGTCAGGACAGGAACTCAAAGAGTACAGGAACCTGGAGTCAGGAACTGATGCAAAGGCCACTAATGGGTACTGCTTTGTTGTAACCCCACGTAAGGGCCATATCTGTTATAACCATACATTGGGTTGATATCTGTCAGGGTCCAGCCTTAATGGGTTCAGACTCCCAGGGTAGGGGTATGTTTAGATTAGAAATGTTAAGCAGAAAATGCAGAGACAAAGAAAAATACAGTGACATAGGATAGTAGTGGGAGGGCAATCCTGTGAATCCTGAAAATGCCCAATATGCCCATGTTTATTTCTTCTGATCTTTAAATTCCCCAATCCAAAAAAGTGGAAGAAAGCAAAAGACTTTTTTTTATCATGATGTAAGAAACAAAGTGATTACCATTTTGAGGGAGGGGTGTTTAAAGAAAGGGAATCTCTGTAGCTTTGGAGTCTATTCTGTAACTAGCTCTTATGGACCAGATTGGCCCTGAACTCACAAAAATCTGCCTGTCTCTGCCTTTCAAGTGCTGGGATTAAAGGCATGAGCCACCACCACCGGGATAGTGATTGCCATCTTAATACCCCAAACTCCTAGTAACCACACCCTAGATTCACAAGATATTTTTGTGAATATCTTTGTGAATATCATAAGATATTTTTGTGAGTAAGTGAAATCTCCTGTCAATAGATTTGAAGGAGCCTGACTAGGCTTAAACTCTCTGACCTTCAGTCAAGGTTGAATAGATCTACTTCTGTGGGCCTCCACATTGCTTATTGGCTTGATTCTCATGGCTTGCTCAGCCTGTTTTTTTTTTTTTTTTTTTTTTTTTTTTTTTTTTTTTTTTTTATAAAACCCAGAACTACCAGCCAAAGGATGGTATCACCCACAATGGATTGGGCCTTCCCTCATCAATCACTAATTAAGATGTTTTATGGCCACTTGCCTCAGGTGGGTGAAATACACCCAGAGGCCTTCCTGAGTTCTCACAGTCAGGGTGACTTAAGGCATCCATAGGCGTTTATGGAGAGTAGGAACCATTAATTTCAGCATATATACATATATATGATAGAGAAACGGGAAAGAAAGAGACACAGAATGTTTCATGTGCTATGGAAAGAGACAGAACTGAAGAAGCAAAAGTGGTGAAAAGTAGGCTGATATGTTTTGCCTGCTTGCCACCTAAGGCCATGGTGATATTGGAGTCTGGGCTGCTGCCAAGGACCATATCTGGTCTGAGGTCCTAATATAGGCAGTGTCTATGTTGACATCTGTGACCCATGTTGCCACCAAGGCCATAAGAATGCCCAGGGTCTGGCTTCCACCTGTAGCCAGTGTGGTGTCCAAAGTTGTTGACAGAGGTTTCTGTCCCATCCAGTTCCGCAGCCGTTCAGTCCTAAGGAAACACGCAGAGGTTTACATTAATTATAAACTGGTTGGCCTATCAGCTCAGGCTTCTTATTAACTCTTATAACTCACATTAACCCATAATTCTTGTCTGTGTTTGCCATGTGGCTTGGTACCTTTTATCAGGGAGACATTCTTGTCTTACTTCCTAGGTGTCTGGGTGATGACTGCAGACTGAGCATTTCCTCTTCCCATAATTCTCCTATTCTGGTTGCCCCACCTCTACTTTTTACCTAGTTACTGACCGATCAGCATTTTATTAAAGAAATACAACTGACAAATCATTTCAGGGTACAAGACCATTGTCCCACAGCACTCCCCCTTTTTTTCTTTTCAAAACAAAAACTCTGAATCTAATCTCCTTTGTTTATCTTGCTTCCTGACCCTTCCAACTTGTAACCAACACTCTAAACAAAGACAAACATCCATAATCCATTTTTGGGGAATGTGGACATAGTTTTCTAGGTTACTTTCTGCTGATTGGGGCACTGATAATCTTATGAGGGCCTAAAGAAAATTTAGAATTATGGTTATGACCAAAATATTCTGTGAGGCTTGATCATCTCAGCCAGCAGTCTTGAGGCTGTTCGGGATGCAGAACTCAGAGGAAACTCCAACAGAGGTTCTCTAAAGTGTTGGATCATCTGGACCAAGGGCATCTTCCTTGATCAACCTGATTTTTCTTACCCCAGAATGAATTCACAGTATCTCATTTCCTGTGAAAACAAAGCAAAACCTCTTCTCCAAAGTAACATATATTTTGACTTAAATTTTGAAGTCAAGGCATTTTCAAAATATATAGGTTGGATTAATCCAGCAACATTTATACTCAAATATCTTTTAGCATCTGTTGCTCCTTCCTCAGCCATCAAAAAATTCAAAGACAACACAATAATATATAGTATCCAGATTCTTTTTGTATTTTCCATCTTTATATGATTTTATTTTAAACTCTATTATTTTTTATTTTTAATTTTTTGTGAGACAGGGTTTCTCTGTATACCTTTGACTGAAGGCAAAGGCATAAGTCACAAACAATCCCACATCAGTTTGGAATTATGATTAATAGAATGGTTATTTATTTAAAGGGGAAAAAACTTACAGATCATCATCCCAGACAACAGCCCTCTGCACAATCAGGAAGGGAGTCTAGACACCAGAAGTGGAGCAGAAAGTAAGAGAAAGAGGAGAGGGAAGTGGTCGCTTTTTTAAAGGGAGAGAGACCACACCCCAATGGACTGGTATCTCAGCGGCTATTGGCTGGAGGAGCGGAAGGATCTCCCGCAACACCTCCCCCTTTTGTTTAAGTAAGAGTATTCTAAACCGACTACAAAATTATATAAAATAAGTACAAATATCCTATTCTAACTAGCTTAGGTCTCGTATAATAAATAACTTGGCCAAGTCATGAGAGAAAAGTAACTACATTTATATAGTCTTCAACCCCATCAAAGATCTGAGAAGGGAAATAATGTTATCTGGGTAATTAGGAAGTTCAGTAAAACAACTTCCAAATCATGCAACAAATCACAGAGACAACTAGCTACCTGGGCAATCACCCAAGTCACGTTTGCAGCGTTGAAGCAACCAACTTTGGCTAAGGCCTAACATAACTGACATACCATTTTCAAAGGCAGGCAACTTTTCAAAACTATCTTACCCTGTCTTGGCAGGATATGACAGTCCTGTTTTATCCATTGATCCATGCTCTGTATCTCTGTCACTGGTTGGGGTATGGGCATTTCTTTCCAAAGGCCAGTTCTGCCAAAAAGAAAGGCTCCAGGTGGAGTGTCTTTGGTGCTCAACATTCCCTCAGGAATAGATTGGTGCTGCCAAGAGCAATTGTGTCTCACTACCACAAAACTCTGAGTTAGATTAAAGGCCATTTTCTGCACCTCTTTGAAGAGATTGAAGATTATCTATCTATACTGAGTATAATCTCTATGTATCTAAAGAACCTGATTAGTCTAATTATAAATGACAAACTTAGAATACTATTGATGTATATAATTCTCAATACCTATCTAACTTAAAGCTAAGACAATAAACATCTGTGTAACAAATGAGGATAATGACCTCCAAATATAAACAATGTACAAATATACATTGCAATATGCTAAATATATATCAATACACAAACACTATATAAGTATCTTAATCAGAGGTAGAAATGTACATTGCAATATGGTAAATATATACAATATATATATATATATATCAATACAATATATGTCAATACATAAAAATGTTTTAAACAGAGGTAGAAATATGCATGCATACAATAGTCAATATAATTTAACTTTGTATCTATATAAGAATTGATACCAATATATTTGTCTCAAAACAATAACTTACAACAAGATTGGTACCAACAAGTACCAATCTATTATCCCATTATCCCTCTTTTTTTTTCAAATGATCCCTGAGCTTATAAAATTCCTCCCCCAACCCTCAACCATATACTAATTATAATCAAATGATGTTCCTAAACCCAAGGGAAAACTTTACTGGGAGAGGGGACGTCGTCCTCTAGAATTACTTCCAGCTGTCATGGGGGTGACGTTCTTTCTGGGGGATCCTGTGAAAGTAAAATGATGGTTAAATTTCAAGATCAATGTCTTTTAAAATTGCAAATAGTCTCTGAGTATTCTGTGGAGGTCTGGCCAGAATGTTGTACAAGATGTGCACCATTTCAGCTAACCATTTTGAAACTGTCTTGTGCAGCTGGTACCCAAAACAGGTCTTGTAGTAGCGTTATCAGTATCATGACATCATATCAACCAGGTGGAGTTGTTGTTATGGGGCCCCATGTTCTTCCTGGAAACTTCAAATGTTACCACAGGAAAAACTCATTGCTCATTGTGAAAAACTTAAACATTAATCATGTAGACATATATAGACATACATATATTCAATGAAAGGCATGATAGATATATTCAATGAAAAGTATGATAGATATGAAGAAAAGCAAAGATGTTTTCTAAACTCATTATTTCTTTCTGTCCCATATCATGGCTCTTTGACATGAGACAGAAACTCCAGAAACTCTGGGTTTTTCTCTTACCAACAGGCTTGGAATTGGAGAGGGACTGAGCCAGAGTCCAACTTCAAAACCAGCTCGATATATTTATAAATAAATGCACATTAATACATATTTAAATATAAGAGTAGAATAATTTTACTTACGAGACCTATTTGATTTTCTTGCCAATTCTTATTAGGTTGTAAATAGTTTCCATCTGTCAGTATTCAAACATCCAGGGTCCCTTGAAATTCTTGAAGATGAGTGTTTTCCTGCAGAGATAAGAAGAGAACCCTGCCCCAGTACTATATGTCCATTATAGTCCATTATCTAAAACTGCAAACACTAACTGATGGAAATCATAGGGGGTAGCTCTAGCATTAGAAGCCCAAGTCCTTATCATTTCCTTAACATATGCAGAGTGTAAGCCAAAATTAACAATAGCTTGCTTAATTACTTTCAGATCATTCATTGCTATTGGCATCCATCTAGATTCTTTGACTCCCTTTGAGCCTTAAGAAGTTGACGCTTTGTTAGAATTAAGTATAGGGTATGTCGTTAAAACCCTGGATAAGCCAGTTCTAATAGCTGGTGGCAGCATTGTATCCTGTCCTTGTGCCTCCTTACTCTGTTCGCCAGCTCCAATAATTTCTTCAATCTTTTCAAATCTTTTTATCATTGTCTCTCTTAAATCCTGAATCTCCTGACCTGTATATATTTCTAGTGATTTCACTGAGGTATCAATTTTTTGGTCCCCATTTCTGCACCTGTGATTCCAAAGCTTTAATTTTTTTCCTTCAAAGATAACATGTGGTCCTTAAGCTTTTCTTGTATATCATGTAGATTCCCATCTTGGAGGTATATTCTGTCTGTTACCTTATCAAAACTTTGTGATAACGTCTGAACATCAAATTCAAAAGCCTGAACCCTTTCAGGTAACTTTCTAGTACCCTTGGATATGGAATCAATTTTGTCTATCATAGTATCCACTTGTTCAGATAACCTCTGATTTTCAATAATTTTAATCCTGTCATTTATTTGTTCATTATTAGTTTGTAAAGATTCTATTGTTCTTAGGAGTGCCATATTCTTCTGTTCATTATTAGTTCATAAAGATTCTATCGTTCTTAGGAGTGCCATATTCTTCCTTAATGATAGAATATGGAAAAGAAAGCTGAAACCTAGTAACAAGCAAATTAAGGTATCCCCATAATCATATAAACCTTGCATGATGTAATCCATTGTATTAGTAAACAAAGCAGTAAAATTTGCGTCAGAAACGAAAACTGCCATATTACCTATTATCCAGCAGGTGACACTGTTGCCGAGTCACGACAAAAACAGGGTCCTGCTTCAGTGTCCGCCTTAGTAGATGTTAAAAACTGGAAAATGTGAGTTTCTCAACAAAGTAAATGTAATTAAATCAATTCCATAGACGGAACCAGAAACCCAGAATCCAGGGGTGGAGAAGAGCAACCTGGAAGCCGCTTATGCCTCCACGTGACAGAGTCACCCCGAGGGGTTGCAGCTTTTAGCAACTGTGTGTGCTCTGGTTCACGCCACTCAAGCGCTGCGCTTGCAAGGGAGATTTAAAAATGACTCAGAAAAGAGCAAACCATGCGGGCAGAGACTACGCGGGCCTGTGGAGTTTAAATCCAAGTGGGGAGGCAAACAAGAGGGTGCCTGGGGCCTTGAAGTCAATCTGAGGTGTCTAAAGGGAAAATATAAAGAACTGCAGCAAGAAAAGCTGGCTCCACGCACAAGGCACAGGTTGCAAGGCACAGGCCATGGTTGAGGGAGGGAGGACTCACGCCAAGCCGAGCTGGTGGCAGGCAGCTGAGGGGGGGGGGGTCCTAAAACCAAATGTTGGGCGCCAGATGAAGGTGAAGGCGTAAGTCACAAACAATCCCACATCAGTTTGGAATTATGATTAATAGAATGGTTATTTATTTAAAGGGGAAAAAACTTACAGATCACCATCCCAGACAACAGCCCTCTGTGCAATCAGGAAAGGAGTCTACTCACCGGAAGCAGAGCAGGAAGTAAGAGAGAGAGGAGAGGGAAGTGGTCTCTTTTTTAAAGGGAGAGAGACCACACCCTAATGGGCTGGTATCTCAGTGGCTATTGGCTGGAGGAGCAGAGGGACCTCCGGCAACATTTGACTGTCCTGGAACCCACTCTATAGAATAGACCATTCTTGAACTCAAAGAGATCCACCTGCCTCTGACTTCCAAGTGCTGGCATTAAAGGCATATGCTGCCATACCCAACTACTCTCTCTTTCCCTCTCTCTTTCAAGCCTATGTATATTTAAAACACACTGTAAACTGTTTAGTGGTTTTCTTCACCTGAACCTATCTTTACTATATGTTTTTCTTTTTCTGACCAAATGAGTCTTTAATCTGCTAAACAATATGGGTAGGATTAAAGCTGTGGCTTTGATGGCTGGATCCACCCCATTCCTTAGCTTTCTGAGTCTAGACTCATGGTGGAGGTACTGGCCAGAGCCATGCTTAGTGCCACAACTCTGTGGAATTTCAAGGTCCCTGCCACCAACAAAAAGCATACTGTTGGCTATTCAGAAACACTATTTAAACATTTGGTAGTTAAGCTTCTTAAAAGAGCTGCAAGGTTTTTGCAGAGAAAGCTGAGTCAGGAAGCCTCTCTTAAATGAGACACACTTGCCTCTAGAAAACAGAACCACCAGAGAAAGTGTTGCTACCATGAAGCTGTGCTTAACTTGTTCTGTTGTGACTATAATTACTTCCCAAGCTCTCTCAGGTTTTATGTGGATGTGGTTGTCCATGTTGGAGACATTTGCTGACAGCCATCACCAAGACACAGAGGAAAGAAGATGAGAATGCCTCGCTGATAAAAGATATCAAGCCATGTGGCTAACACAGACAAGAATTATGGGTTAATGTAAGTTATAAGAGTTAATAAGAAGCCTGAGCAAATAGGCCAACCAGTTTCATTGGGACTCTACAGCTGCAGGACTGGGTGGAACAAAAATGTCATGCTGCTACCAGGTCCATGTTGATCAGAGTAGCCTTTGCTGCCACCAGGGATTATGATGGCATTCAAGTTTGAGCTGCTGTCAAGAGCCACCATGTCTAAGACATGACCTTACAGTGGCCAGGATCTGTGTTTATGTCCAAGGCTTCAGTAATCACTGAAGACTGTCAAGCTCCCCAGGGTCTGGTCAGCCGCCTAGGTTCATGTTGGTTTCCTAGCTCCATGCTGCTGCCAGGATCATGCTGATCTGAGTGTCTTGTGCTGCCACTTGGGGTCATAGAGATGTCTAGGCCCAGGCTGCAGCTGAGGGCCTGTTGTAAAAGGAGCGGCGGGGCCGCGTCCCCAGCACCCCGGCCGCCTGCTAGCTTATGCCCCGAAATAATTACAAGGAAACTGTATTCTTTTAAACACTGCTTGGCCCTTTAGCTCTAGCCCTTACTGGCTAATTCTGATATCCCGATCAACCCATCTCTAATAATCTGTGAGCACTGGTCTTACCAGGAAGATTTTAGCCTACGTCCATCCTGGGTCGGAGCTTTATCGCGTGTGCGTCTGCCCGGGAGAGCAGAGCATGGCGTCTCTGCTCCAGAAAGCAGAGCTGTCGAGTCTGAGCTCACTTCCTCTTCCTCCCAGCATTCTGTTCTGTTTACTCCTCCCACCTCTGTTTTAACCTATGAGGGCCAAGCAGTTTCTTTATTGCTTAACCAATGAAATCAACAGACTGATATATGATACTCCCACATCAAGGGCCATGTCTGGATCTGTGGCTATGTGGAAGCCAGTGTAGTGACAAGCCAGGAAAATAATTAGTTATCAGTGTTGATGTTCATGCCTCCTGTTACCACTGAAGACCATGCCGATACCAGAGGTCTGGGTTACCACATGGGGTCATGTTGGTGTCCAAGGCCTATTCTGCCACTGGGGACATGCTGACTTGAGTGGCCCATGATGCCACTTGAGGCCATTGGTGACATATGGACACAGGTGGCAGTTGAACACCATGTCTAGGTCCATAGTCCTACAGCAGCCAAGGTCTGCATGGATGTCTAATGCCCACATTACCCCAGGGTACCATAGAAACTCTGCATGTTGAAATCCAAGGGCCATGTTGAGTCAGCCTCACTCATCATTAGCCCTGGGATAGCTAGCCCTGCTTTTTGTTAAACACAGAACAAGGAGAGCTGGCCCTGACTCTCATGAAAGAGAACTGATCCTTGAACTAGGGAGAGAGAGAGATCCCCACCCCTCACCACAGGCATCAGATAGTTGGCCCAGATATCATGGGCACTAGATAGCTGGCTCTTCCCCTCATCTAAGGGGGCAGTTCCTGCTCAGCTACCACCCAGGCCAACATCCTGGACCTTGGGTTGGTCCACTCCAACATCTACCCCATCTATGACCTGCTGGAGTGTACAAAGGAACTGACCTTGTGGAACAATAGTCACAGGATCTCCATCACCCAGGGCAACACCAGGATATATGAGGAGTTACAGTGATAGTCCAGTGATGATGGTGAGCTAAAGGACACAGGCCTTGACTAATGACTCACTGCAGTACACATTTGTGGGTGAAGCTGATTGGACAAAAGGGTATACTGTGTGATACACTATAGCTCCCAATGCCACTAGCACAAAGGAAGAGGTGTTAGAGAGACAGGAAAGATGGAGGAGCAAGTTGGTTTTTAAATTACTTTTTGGGGGAGTTTTATTTGGGGTTGATGCTGCGTGGGTGAGGGGCAGACATGGAGAGACCAAGAGGTGGACATGATTAAGGCAAATATATGAAAGTCCCAAAGAGTCAATGAAGGATTATATTATAAAAAAGAAAAGAAAAAATATTTTACAGCTAGATCTTATGGAGTTTTTTTTTATTGAGTTTTTCACCTTTCAGTTAACTCTAGCTGTGTTAAGTTGACATAAGAATAGCTAGCACATAAAGTTAGAAGAAATTATTTTAGTAATGATTATTTAACCTTGGATCCTTGAAGAAACACGGAAATATCTCTACTTATGATGTTACTTATTTCCATACTCACCCCTTTGGAAAGTAAAACAAGCAATGGAGATGTTCAGAACCTAGGAAAGTAAATGACTGTGACTTCAAATTCTTAACTGACTGAAATCACTGCATGGTCAGAATGATGTAGCCAGAAAACTAGAGTTTAAGTTTCTAGTTTTTGGAAGCTGTGTTGTTCTCTGAATGCAATAAAACCTAGGGAGAGGCTAGTTCCTTTAACCCAATAGTTCTCAACCTATGGGTTGTTACCCCTTTAGGAGTTTGAATGACCCTTTCACAGGGGTTGCCTAAGACCATTGAAAAGCACAGATATTTACATTATAATTCATAACTGTAAAAACTACAGTTATGAAGTAGCAATGAAAATAATTTTATGGTTGGTGGGTCACCACAATGTGAAGAACTGTGTTAAAGAGTCCCAGCATTAAGAATATTGAGAACCATTGCTTGAACTAGTTCCCAAGTGAATAAAATAGCATCTTGTCTTGTACTCTGCCTCCTTTATGACCCCACTGACCTTAAAGGAGGAGAGTTATGAGGCAGGCTCATCTTTATGAGTGTGAGACAAGGAAAGCACTGGAGAAGTCAAGGGGAGGGGTGCAGTGGATACATCTACAAAACTCTCCCACACCTAAGCCTCAGGGGACATTGCAGAAGAGGGGGTAGAGAGACTAGAAGAGCCAGCAGATCAGGAGTTTGCTATGAGATTGTGTCTCCTCGTAATGTCATAATGTCAGAAGCTACACTTGTAAATCCTCATCAACGTGACTGCCCGAATGTGAGCTGAACAAGGATGACACCAATGACCAAGCCAAGCTTGGCGGGGAAAGCCCAAGAGGCTTCCAAACCACACAAAGACCTAGAGGCAACTGAGGAAATCTGGCAGCAGGAGAGGCTATCCCCCTAGGGAGAAGAACACCACTCGGTTACCTAGTACCCAATAATCAGCCCTGAAAACATACACACGAGTAGCATTATATGAGCTCAGCAGGTTATATTTAGGAATGTTTATGTATGTATGTATACATGTATGCAAGCAATATCAATTAGGGAAAAAAACTATGAATTTGAAGGAGAACAGGGAAGAGAATTTAGAGGAGGTGGGTTGAAGGGAAGAAAAGGCGGGGAGAAATATTGCAATTAAATTGTAATTTCAGAAGCTAAAAAATATTAGTAATTCATTAGTTGTAACATGGTTTTTGAAATGTCAGTAAAACTGTATTCAAGGAGGAGTCTGTAAAGAGAGCACAATGCTTTATGTTGTACAGAAATGCAGCTAAAAACAGATAAACCACAAACGTGGAAACCCCAAGGAGACTAGCTATCATAAGAGACACAGACAATATGCAGCAATATGGCCAATAGTCAGAAGTCAACATATTTAGAGTAAATGTCCTTCTCTTTGTCCTCAAGTTCATGAGCTTTATCTCCCATTTTGACTTTTCATTTTGTCCCAAAACTTAAAACACTAAACATATTATTTACTTTTCTTTGTCCTGTGACAATATACCTCACAAAAACAACTTAGGAAGCTGGGATTTTTTTAGGAACCCCTGACTTAATTTCAGTAGACTAATACCTGCCTACTTACAGTGCTAATCTAGTAGTTCAAACCTTGTTATTGATTTTACTGTAGAAAACTAGACAAGCCCTGCAAAGTCATTGTCCTCTGTCACAGTGCATTACAGAAAGTCAGCGTAATTATCTCACCAACTTCTACCTTTTAATTTAATTAGTGACTTATGTAGTCTTCCTTAAATAAAATCCATAGAAAGCAACTAATTTATCCAATCATTCAGGCAAATTGTGTACATTGGCATGTTACTTCTTTCAAATCCAAAGAACCATGCATATAAAAAATAATACATATCTCAAAAGGCTAATTCTATGAACTTCATGAAACTTAACCGTTTGACTGAAATATTAGTGACTACAAAATTTGACAAAGATTTTTATTACTGTTTGTTCATTAAATGAAAAGCAGTTCTATCTCATGCACTAAAACACATCAATCATATGCTTTCTTCCATGATGTTCGCATGTCTTCAACCCTGCTCAGAACTGCTTCTAACCCATTTAATCCCCATAATATCCTAATGAGATGATGCAGTTATTGTTTTAATTTCACAGAAAATAGAACCAAAGTAGGACCATCTTTCTGAAGTAACTTAGGATCTCTTCATCAATCACCAATTATAACAGACCCCTAAGACATGTCTACAGATCAGGGTAAACTGGTCAGTTTCTAATATCTTGGGGAACAATCTTCTAGCATGTGACTCTATTAGAAACATTTAAATTATAGGAAGGAAGTGTATACCCTGGTTTCTTTCTTCCTACTTTCCCATTGTGCAACCTATCTGGAAACAGTTAATGAGAAAGTTTACCATTCCAGTCCATATTATGACATGAACAGCAACAGTAGAAGGGTGGAAAAGCCAAAAAAATAAAAGGCAATAGACCAAGTGTCAAGGCATCACTTAATGGCACATAGAACTGGTCCATAACTGTCAAACATCTCTTCCAGTTTGTAGTACCATTAACCTTCAAATTCTTTATTTCAGTTTAAAATATGCAATGACAAATGTTTTTACTATATACTCTAGGATTTCAAACGTGGTTGAAAAACATTTTCTAAGAATATAGGCTGTTATGCTCTAAGTTTCCTGAAACTACCTCTATTTGAGGATAGTCAACTTTGTCAGT
Source organism: Microtus oregoni (assembly GCF_018167655.1). Classification (NCBI taxonomy): domain Eukaryota; kingdom Metazoa; phylum Chordata; class Mammalia; order Rodentia; family Cricetidae; genus Microtus; species Microtus oregoni. The sequence goes on from NW_024543097.1 coordinate 19,339,464, forward strand.
AAATATTATAGTCACTCTGTCAGCTTTTGCATTTTTCTCAGTATTTTTCCACACGTCTTAAGCTTGAAATTCCAAAAAAAAAAATCAAACTGTATAAATCTTCCTAATTCTAAACATAGAAGTATTTTGCCATCTACTCATTTTCCCCAAATTCAGTTGCTATCTTAGCTTAGACTCATTCCATGAAAATTTTGAACTTTGGTGATACTAATTGCCTTTATGATCTGAATACATTGAGGTTGGAGTATGCAGAAATGAAGTGATCAATATCAAATCCATGGATGAAGTTTTACTGAAAGCCTTGTAATTGAAATAGGCACCCTACTTTCTCAAACTGAACTAAAATGACCAGAGGATGGGCAACTAAAGGGCAGTGTTCTGACTGTCATGTGTCCTTTCTCCATCTTCACTGACAAAAATAAATATTTATTTGGGATTATGAGATTAAAGGAGCTACCTGAAGTCACAGTCAACATTCCTGGAATTGCGGACCCACTTGAAAAGGCCAGTGACTGAAAGACAAATCATGAGACACAGAAAAAGATTTGTTTAAAAATCCAGACACCAAAATAAGATGAAGTTTCTTACCCACAAAGGCTACCTTCCTCAGGGTTTGTGAGGATAGTCTTAAAATGGGAGTTGAGGAAGCCACATCAGACAGGAGGGAAGCTGGTTAGTTAAAAGCTCAAAAGTAGTTACAGTTATGTGTGTTATGCATTCCTGATGCCTATGCTGGAAGTTGTGGGTCACCGAATCTTCAAGGTCCCACTAATATAAAGTAAAAATCATGGTTAAAGTGCGTTATGATTTGTAATTTTAGCTCCATTTCCAGGAAATAGCTAATTTTGCAGTTGGTTTTTAAAATACAAAAAAAAAATGTTTTTTTCCATGGAGAGGAAGAGATAATAAAAATACCAAAGAACATATTTTTTTTTTCTCCAGAAGAGCTAAGAGAATTAGAGAAAAGCGGCCTCCCCTGGAAGACATTGGGAAATAACACTTTCCCAGAAAACAGCTTTTAATCCCCTGGTAGCAGCAGTCAGAGGTGTCTCCAGTAAATGCAAAGGGAGGCTTGGGGCATGCTGGGCTACTCCATGTTGGTTTGCTTCGGGCTTTCCTCAATCCCATTTCCTTTTGAGGAATATGTTGACCGACCACGGCTCTGTACATCTGAGAGAAGACAAAGATTTCTTCACTCAAATTGCCATTGAGAGAAAACAGTCTTGTAAAGGCTGACCGGTCCTGTTTCAGTATAGGTTCTCTGATTAACATGCTCAGAATCGACCCGTGTTTGGAAGAGTTGAAAGCTTTTAAAGAATCAGGAATTCCTAATCAAGAGTTTTAAATAAAATTCAATGTTTGCAATTTTGCCTAAAAAGTATTTTTCTTAAAGGTCAAATTTAAGGAATACCAATGTTAGCTATTATAAAAGTCAGCCCAGTAGGAATCATAAATAGAATACTAGCTAGAACTATTGAAAAATAAATGAAATTATTTTTCAAAGAGATAATACAAACAAGAAAAATGACAGCAGGTGATTTTTTTTTTGAAATCTCTAAATCCACTTTCTTTAGATTTAGCCAAAATATGAAACAATATGTCCCATACTTGGCAGTAAACCATCTTTTACAGCATCGGTGACTAATAAAGTCAAGAGCCAATGAAATCCCTCTAGCATCTAAATCACAGAGTGCTACGAACACACCCCACACATATATAAATAAAGGAATAAAGGGAAAGAGGTTGTGAATCTCTTTCCTTTTTCTTTTTGTTTGTTCATTTGTTTTTTTGTTGTTGTTTGGTTTGGTTTGGTTTGGTGTTTGTTTTTCGAGACAGGGTTTCCCTGTGTAGCAGCTCTGGCTGTCCTGGAACTTGCTAGCATAGACCAGGCTGGCCCCGAACTCACGGAGATACACCTGCCTCTGCCTCCCGACTACTGGGACTACAGGCATGCACCACCATGCCCGGCTGAGGACATAAATCACAAAGATTCTTCTGTTACAGTGGATATGTCTTCCCACGTTTCCTGATTTTACTTGTTTATTATTTTAGTATTTCAACAAATCTGTGTGAAGTGAGATCATCTACTTGTAGAGACAGCACACTGAAGCAAGCCTGAAGATACTGTAGGTTGGTTCTCGTGTCCTGTGCTTAAATGTTTTTTTTTCCTTTGTATTTAATTTAAAAAATATTTTTATTAGTTATTTGAACATTTTGTTCAGCATGGTTTGTTTATGTTCACCTCCTCTCCTTCCTCTTCCCCTCCCCCCCGCTTTTACATCTCTGTGACACAGAGAAGATGGAATATATCCTTGGAACTTCTGACGCATCCGCCAACCCCTCTGTACAGACGTTGACTTCCTACGAGGGAAGTAACGTCGTTCGGGACAGAGGTTATAGTGGGAGCTATCTTAGCGAGAGCTTTAGTTACCTGAGCCCACCAAACGCACAGGTGCCTCAAAACAAACCTGCAGTATCCAGATAACTGTATCTGATAAACCATGGACCAGGAACCGAAACAAGAACAAGAACAAAAACAACAAGAACAAGAGCAAAAACAAGAACAAGAGCAAGGCAGCATAGAGGAGGCTCCGGTTCAAAAGAAACAAGAGGAGGACAACCAGGAGGAATCTGAGTATCCCAAGAAAACATCCCCGTTTCTGACAACAGTTCCAACTGCCGTGACGAAGTTTGGAAGTTTCAGAAAAACTAACATGTCCCCCTTTTCATTCCCTTCACAAGGCATGGAGTTATCAGAAGCAAAAAAAGAAGCTCACTTGAAAGGGTCATTCGGCGTGGGCCCTCTAGTTTTCCCTGCTTTACAGCGCTTCAACAACATTGACGCCTTCCTCGCTTTTTACTGTGCAGTGGTCCTAGCTCAAGGTAAGTTAGAGGAGCAGGGTTGCTCTGGTGAGTAAAGTCGTGAGGTAGACAAGGCTGACAAAGGGCAGGAAGGAGACGGTCCATGATCAGACACAAATGTAGTCAGTATCAGCTAAGCCGATGCTGTGTTGTTGCCTCAGGTCTTTGGTTGCCTGCTGATCAGGGTGTACTTCATGCTGTCAATATCATTCTGGCATTCAGATACAGAGCTGATGAGAAGATGATGAATATTGAGTTAGTTCATGTTATTTGATGCTCAAGTTAATCTCTGGGTTGAATCTTTGGGGGATTAAAATAGTTGAAAACAGCATTGCTATCATGAGGTAGTTTCAGTTCACAATTTTGAAATACTCTGTCAAAGCAGCTTTTTTTCTGGATTTTGTTTTCTCATCTGTAAATTGAGGGATGGTGAGATTTTATTGGGTCCACATCCCAGGAAGAAATCCAAGGGTGTTTTTAGCCACATTCTGTCTTCTTCCTCTTACCTCTTCCTCCTTCTTCTCCTCTTCTATTATTTTATTATATGTTATCGTTGATAATTTTTGTTAATAAGTATCTTACTAAGCTCTGTCAGTCCACTCTGAAACTTACTTTTCTTCGCAAGGGGTCTGGTTAACATAGAAACTACACTTGCCCACTGTCTTTGACCTAGCTCTCATAATTATCTGTTGCCAGTGAGGTGCTGGAGCGGTAGATATCAAAAGGGTAGCCAGAATCTTCTATAGTTTTCTGGTTTGTTGGTGTTTTTGGAAGGAGCAATTTACAGGGTGACTGAAGTTTTTGGAGATAAAGTAGAGAATAGACATTCTATTCACAGCATGAATGTTTCAGCAGCCCTGTGTTTTTTTGGGTCTAGCCTTGACTACTGCTGGGGCAGCAGACCAGCAGGAGCTTTAGAAATTTTAGAAAGAGTCTGGACTCCTGGATCCCTGCAAATCAAGCAGTGTTTGAGATAGTTGGACAACAGCAGTTATGGATACTGCAGCAATGAACTGTGATCCAACCTTTGTGCAGATGAAGTCATGAGTTCTAATTCATAACTATTTCTGCTTCCCTCCAAGAAATGTAATACTTTTTCTAGGTATTCCTTGTATCAAGTTATTTTTGTTTCATTTAGTGTGTGTGTGTGTGTGTGTGTGTGTGTGTGTGTGTGTGTGTGTGTGTTTCAAATCAGGGTTTCTCATATGGAACCTGTCCTGGAACTCCTTCTGTAGATAAGGCTGGCCTCAAACTCACAGAGACCTGCCTGCCTCTTGTCTGCCAAGTGTTGGGATTAAAGATGTGCCACCACCACCCAGCTTTTTTTTTTTTTCTTCACATGCTGGATGATGGTTGAATCCACATTGTGCTCTCAGTTATTTAATGTTCAGGAGCATGAAACAATTTACATTAATATATATGTTTTTTTCAAAAAGCTTGAGAAAGCTCAAAAATTTTAAACTTCAAGCACAAAATCCAAACGATTGAACAATTCTAGCTTTGAATATATGTATACACATATTCTTATTTATCTAATGGTCAAGAACATAAAATAGTAACATCCATTGAACGTACACATTTTTTTTCCAAAAGGATTCCTAAAAGGTTAAACTTTAATTTGTGTAAATTAAAGTTCTTTTTGAATGATGATAATGGTAATCTGTTTTGTCTATTGAAATGTGTTATATTGCCTTTTGTCTTTCTTTTGATTTTAGGTTTTGTGTTTGGTCTTGTTGACCTGAGTTCTGAGTATTTTGAGAAGGAATTTTATATGTCAAGTCCAGAGAAATTTGCATTGTCCTTCGCTTATGATCTTACATCTTTATTGTCAGCAATACTTGTAGCCTACTATGGAAGCAGATATAACAGGTCAAAATGGGTGGCAGCTGCTGCCTTTTTAGTGGGGCTTGGATCCGTTTTATGTGCTGTTCCATTCATGAAATATGAAGTTATCCCACAAATAGAAGAAAGCGAAGGTAAGATTTTTCAAATATGCTCTTCATATTCCTAATCAATGTTTATTTAAATCATTGCTTCAAGGAATTTAGCATAGGTCATGACATATGTCTGTGTATCCTTCCTTGTTTATGTAACCATGCTTACTGACTAATCACATCAGTCTTATTAATTAGCTTTCTAATTTACCTCACAGAAGAGATGAGCCTAGAAAAGAATATTGTGGGAAACTTTGTAAAATTATTTATTTCTTACAATTTTTTTTTGTGTTAAAAGTCTCTTGAGAAGTCTAGTGGTTCATTTCATCTTCTTGGTAGCACAGACCCACATAAGTCCAAATATAGGAATAAGCCTACACATACAGAAAGGGTAACTTTTCTAGTTATTCTTTCCATTGCAAAAGTTGGATGCTATTCTTTGACTACTGTTTGAATCTGTAATGATAGTGGCTTTGTCATGTTGTTTAATATTGTTTATACTGCAATCACTTTGCTATTCTAGTAAGGCCTACTTGAAATGCCTTTGGAATATAATATATTTCTGGCATTATTGTCCCAGATCCTTTCTCAACAGGTATAGGCTTTTTAAGTACATGATAATCTGGGTTTTAACAAGGCATGATTAATAAGAGAGATATATCCTTGTGTATGTGTATATAAATGTTTTTCAAGTTTATAATGCATGGCATATTTATGATTTTTATATAATGCTAGAAGTTTATTTTATACTAATATGAATGAGTAAAATATTTATAAACAAAACAAAATTTTAATTAACCCCGTGAATATTTACAATTGAATTTTAGAAGTGATTTGTAACTACCACTATTAATAGTTTCTTAAAGGCCAGTTATGATTATATCACCTCATGTCACTTGTAAAACATACTTTGTACCAATTATAAAGAACTAATAGATGATGTAATGAATGTTTATCTATTTTTTAAAATTGAAATTGCAAAGACAGTTGGAACCCAGCTTGAATTTTCAAATATAACCTTGTCCCATATCTAGGGATCATCCATAACTATAGCTCTAGGGCATCTGGTACCCTTTTTGTGGCCTCTACTGGCATTGACTTACACACACACACACACACACACACACACACACACAATTTTAAAAAAAATAAAAATAAATCCTTAAAGGTTAAAGGTTGTTATCAGTGTTGAGAAGAAACTGTATCAGCAAAATTGTTTTTCTTCCTAGTGAATGTTATTCATGCCATCTACATTTCACACAGTTTGTTTTACTTGGGATTAGGTACACACTGTTCATCTACCAACATTCATTCCGAATATTTACTGGGTGATTTATAGCAGGGAAGCAGACATAATCCGCCCTTGCAGAAGTGCTCAGTGATTTATTTTGTGTGGATATTTGAGTTACTCTTATATTTAACACACACATAGAGAGAGATAAAGAGAGAGAGGAGAGAGGGAGAGAGAGAGACAGAGAGAGAGGAGAACAAAGTCCACATTTATTTGTTTTATTTATTCCTCTTCCCTTATTGCTATGCCTCCTGATTTCCTTTTATGCATTTACCTTTTTGGGCATCCATTATGAGCTTCCTGAACCTCTCTGGTATTGTCCATAACTTTCCATTTATATTCTGTTATCTGGCCCATGGTTCCATCTGTAACTACAAAGATGACTACAGTGTTTATTTTCAACCATGTGCCTCAAAACACATGTAGACCTCATACTTTACCACATCTTGAAATAGTCAACAAAAAAAAATTGTCCACAAATTCATGAAAATACCACACAGTCAGCTTTGCGTTATGGAATTTTCTATGAAATGACCATCCACACATCTTTCTCAGCCGCTGTCCTGAGCTTTACGGTGACAGCCACGAGTGTTTTCAGCTTACTCAGAATGAAGGTGAACTTCTTTCACAGAGATAGAGGATAGTGACACCTGCTTTGTCTGATTCTCATAGTTGCTATTTGCCTTCGTTTGTACCTTGTTTTCTCTCTGTCAACAGCATGGTAAAATCATTCAGACCTCCTCCCGTAAGTGCCCTCAGCCTTCTCTCATAGTCCCTTATCTCCTGCTTGTACACCTTGGGAGTGAGTCATGCACCTGCCCTTTCCCTATACCTGGCTGCTGCTGAGTCCTGTTATGAACCTGCTGCTGCCAAAAGGAAGTGCTACTTTCTTTACAAATGGATCTATTCACCAAGTAGTCTTGAGCCCAGTTTGAAAAGACTTTAGGTTTTCTTACAGGCCCAAGATGCCCTGTGTTGGGTAGGAAATGATATCATGGAAGAAAATTGCCTTTATTTCTTTACACTGAAATGTTAATTGAACCCACAGTTACATGTTAGTATTCTTCCTTTCTTCCCCCAGTTGAAATGCAGGGGGTGTCCTCTAGTGATCATTCTGTGTGCTTCTGTCTCACCCTCTCCTCCATTCCTGATCCCCTCCTCCTGCCCTCTGCAAGCCACTCTTCTCTGTCAGTTCTTACTAACACCTGAATACGAGCAAATTCTTTCAGTCCACTTCAAATTTTGAATGCTTTTCTAGTTTTTTAGTGTTAAAATTAAAATAAAATTATATTATTTCCTCCTTTCATTTTTTTGTCTTCTTACTCTTCATACATCTTGTCCTCCTAAACCCTCCCATGTTGGTTATCTCCAATCCCTGACATTTCTATGCTTAGTCACTCTCAAATACAGGGCTTCTTTTTTATTATTATTATTGTCACACTGTAATTCAGGAAGGAGGAGGGCATTCTTTTTAATGTATTTAAAATTTTTATATATTAATTTTGTGGGATTTTTTGTTACAGTGTTTTGCATGTATTATGTCTGGATGTACACATGTATGTGCCTGGTACCTGCTGAGGATAGAGAGACTTTCAGAACCTGCAACTGATGGTTGTGAGCTGCCAGTTAGGTGCTGGAAACAGAATTCAGATTCTCTAGAAGAACCCCCAAAGCCCTGAGTCACTGAGCCACCTCCCTAATTCCATATTTTTCTCACTCTTTAAGAATAACAATATCAGACATGCTTGTGACCGGTCCTCTATTCAGATACTATTCAATAGTAAGCTCAGCAATGTCTCCTCAGGGTATGTGGACTAGTAAGTTCAGCTTTCTAGAATAAGTCAAAGGTAAATGGGCTCTGAAGGTGCTTTATGCACACAAATTATCCAAGATAGTGTCCACAAATATCCTATCGTGGAAAGGAGAGTACAAGTCCCCATGCATCCTGGAGATTTATGTGTAGCTAGATGCTGTTGAGAGAGGGAGAGTCAGTTCAGCAGCAGAGTTCCTGTCAAGGTGCCTGTGCTTCCACAAACAACCCTGCACCAACTATAAAGTAAGTAATTCTAATGCAACCCATTAGAGCACTAAGAAAAAAGAGAAACAGAAGAAGGAGGAGAAGAAGAAAGGAAGGGAGGGAGGGAAGGAGGGAGGGAGGGAGGGAGGGAGGGAGGAAGGGAAGGAGGGAGGGAGGGAAGGAGGGAGGGAGAAAAAAGAAAGAAAGGAAGGAAGGAAGGAAGGAAGGAAGGAAGGAAAGGAAAGAAGGAAGAAAGAAAAAAGAAGAAAGAATGGAGATGGGGTTCTAATTGGGAAGAGGAAGCCAACTAGTGGGAAAGAGACAAACAAAAAGGGAAAAGAGATGAAATTGATCAGAATACATCACATACATGTATTTAAAAGTCATAAATAATCCCACTGCATACATTATGTGTTATTATATTAGAAACAACATGACAGGATGAACATGCTAAGTTAAATCACAATTTAAGAGATATCTTCCTAATTGCCCTTGATTTATGTCTTATTCCATAGAAACTAAGACAATTAGTTTTTAAATAGTGTGATAGGTTGTAATCTTTACTAGATTTTCTATGATAATTCAAGTGCATGTTTTAAATTTCACCCTAGATGGTCATAATAGATATAGTTTAGCATCACCTTCTTAGCTTTACCAATCTACTATAAGAATAAACACACAAACCCTATAAGTATGTGAATAAGAAAAGCAAGAAAAAAGGTCCAAAGTTTTCTAAATAAAATGGATTGATGGCCATATAGTAAATGACAAAATATCTTAAGTTTTTGTTTGTCTATTTTTGTTCTTTGAGACAAGGACTCTCTGTGTATCCCTGGCTGCTCTGGAACTCGCTCTGTAGACGAAGTTGGCCTTAAACTTAGAGATCCTCCTACCTCTGCCTCCTGTATGCTTGGATTAGAAAAAGGCATATACCCCACACATGGCTGTCTAACTTTAAAGCATAATACCTTGTTTTTATGATTCTCTATATACTTTGTTGTCTTGTTTCTATGAAAAAAAAATGCTGCCATAAATAACTTAAAAGTAGGAGAAATGTGTTTTTAGTTAATGGTTTCAAAGCTCTCCCTCCATTGTTGCAAGCTCCATTGATTCTGAGGCCATGGCCAGGAAGAAAACTTCCCAGTTTTCTCTGCAAAGGAAATCAATTTACTACATGGTAGCAGACAAAAAGAATGAGCTAGGACAAGACATTCCTCTCAGAAACTAGGTGGTGTCTTCCTCTTACAGTTCTTGAAACCTCTCCAAATAATATCCACAGGTAATTAAGAATGTGGTACAGAGGAGATTTTAAGGAGGTAATTAATATTAATTAATATACAAACCATAAGAGTATGTATTTTAGAAGCTCATAGGTCTGAAGTAGGAAATTATTTAATAAAAATCATGCTCATCTTTTAATTTAAAGGTTGCTAAAGAAAGGACCAGAGAACTAAAGTCAGATGATGGACTTTGACAATTCAGATCAACTAGAGCATTGCAAGTACTTTTATTCTGGAGCCAGAAAGAAAAGAATGCAAAGTACAGAAAATTGAGTACATGTTGAGGAATGTTTAATTTTGCAAAGATGTGTCTCACAGATGGGGTGCATTTGCTTAACTATGTAAAGATGTGCTGCACTTATTTAATTATGTAAAGATATATTGCTGTATTGCTATTTTTACCTTGACTGTCTAAGGCACCTGCTAGGTCTAACAAAAAGAAAAGGAATTTTAGCTCAGGGAAAGGAAAAAAAGAAGAAGAAGAAGACAGGGAAACACGAGGGGTCAGCCAGACATGGAGGAAGTGGGACAGTAGGACATACAAAAATGAATGGTTTTGCTCCGAGGTAAAATGTAGATGTCTAGAAACAGGTTAAAGTAAGTGAAGGGAGCTAGTGAAATAAACCTAAGCTAAGGCTGAGCATTCATAACTGGTAGTCTCTGTGTCTTAATCTAGGAGCTTATTGGTGGCCTCTGTCTGTGTAAATGTGTATGTTTATAAGCCTATTTGTGTACATGCAATCCTGCGCGTTTAAGTAATTACAGTTTCCTTCATAAGATGTGTGTCTTTTCCAGTATTTCTACACATTTCCTTTTATCGTGCAATTTCTATTTAAAATATGATTATTAAATGAGTGCATGACTATACTCAATGTAAGGATATTGAACAAACTGAAAAAAGCGTGGCAATGTTAACAATTGCAAATTACTTGTACATTTGATTTTGAATTCAGCTCGGTAAAATATAATTCTTACCTTTCCAAAGAGTTGTGCATAGATGAAGAACACAGGGCAATTCCAAATTGTCTGGAAAACTTGGCACCGCACAGATCAGAAACCCTCTATTTCTTCATCCTCGGGCAGTGTCTCCAGGGAATTGCAGGGATGCCTATTTACATCCTTGGTGTGATCTTCCTTTTTGACCACACTGCCACACACTTAGCTGGTATCTATTTAGGTAAGTGTGGATTTCTCTAATATGTGTGAACCATTTTGACTCTTCATTTGGTTTCTGTATGTTTTAACTGACACCAAAGCACTGTTGCTACTGTGATGACATTGTAATAACTACTGAAGACTTGTTGGCTTAACGTCATAATCACATTGATCTACCTAATTCTGAAATTTGTAACATTGAACAAATAATCTAATGTCACTGGATATATTTAGAGGAGTAGAACATAAATGTGAATGAATCTCTTTCCCTGCGAGAGAGAGTTAGAAAGGGAAAGAAAAAAATGGCTGAATGCAGTGTCATCTCTTTACATACATGTTAAACTAAGTCGTACATTCAGCAAACATTGGATATCCCAAAATAATCTATCCTCTTTTACTGTAATAAAGTCTGGTCCTGGTAGACACAGTGAAGATGTACTTTCACAGAGATATCTAAAAATCATTTCCAAAAATCTAAAATTATTTTTGCACTTACTTTGAAGGCATATAAAGAGTAAATATTATGGAGTATTCCTGTCACCTCCAGCTCCAGGGGGACTGAGGCCTGAAAATTATGAGTTCAAAGCTTATCTAGACTGTATAGCAAGTTCCAGGCCAGTCACATTTGTATAACAAGACTATGTTATACTAACAACAGTAGCAGCAAGAAACAAGCAATAACTTGCACTGAAAAAATAGAATTTACACAAAGGCTAAGAAAATCTCTCCAGTAGGCTATAACAAAGGATATACCTATTTATATACACCTTTGCAAGAAATTCTTGTACCTTATTAGCATTGGTTAAGACTGAAAATACCCATTTTAGTTCTGATAAGCAAAAGTTAAGATATATCAGTACAATATATAGAGAGGCTTACTATATTACCACCTCCTGCTACCCTGGAATCTTAGGTGAATATTGCAAAGGTAATTAGGAAAATGCATTATCTTACTTTAGTGACATATTAAGGGAAATATACTTTATTACATTCATATCAAATATAAATATTTATATAAATAAGATACAGTTAAGTTCATAATTAAATTATTGAGTATCTAATACTTGATTAGATAAGAAGTTGTGCCATCCAGTTGTACTTTCAGACTGTACTCTATATGACTCTGACATTGTCCTAGGAGTGTTAAACATTCACAATTAACCACTGAGTAAAGCAGATGACTGTTTTGATAAGAATAGGTGTCATGCAAGCAAAGTTAAGTTCCAAGAGTGCAAAGTGACTGTTACCAAATAAGCAGTGATTATGCCACAGGACTAGCATCTTCTTTAAGACTAGTATCAACTCTTACAAAAATTTCTAACCAGCTTCCTACCTTATTAATGTGGGATTTTTAGAATCAATTCCAGAAATTATTTACAATTTTCTCTCTCCGTCTTTCATCTCCCCCATCTTTTTCTTCCCCTCTTTTCCTCTTTCCCCTCTCTTAAGTAGGAGAGAATAGAATGAAAAACTTTCAGATACCACACATAGTTTAGGTTTTTTTTTTTGTCACCAAGTTAAGATGTGAAACTGTTTGGTGTTGTGTTCATTTTTAAGGTATTAGTGAAGCTGTACAAATCCTGGGATACGGTCTGGGTTTCATAGTGGGATCACCAAATATTAAACCTCCAAAGAATCAAGGTTTGAACAGACTGTAAGTCATACTATTTACTTTTCTATTTTGTGTATATCCAATAGAATACTTGGACAGATACCATGGCTCATAAATAATATATATTTATTTAGTAATATTGTTATAACAATGCATAAGTTGAGTGTGGTGTGTACATATATGTAAACATAAATACATTTATAGTGTGTATTTATATTTTTATTTTTTGAAATATAACTAAAACCATTATTTAAAAGATCAATAACTTTTTATTTTGTTCATAAAAGCATACAATATTCATTCGATATAGTACTGTAGTTATAATTATTTGCATGATTTATAGAAGTTTCCACCTTGCTTAGAGTTTTTAACATAATATTATAATGATATTCTTCCTCCATGTCATACTTCTCTCAGATCCTCTCTACCTCCCTAGTCACCTAATATTGTGATCCCCCCCTCTCTCTCTCCCTCTCTCTCTCTCGTGCATTCAACAAAACAAAAACAAAATATGAAAAAGAAACAACACCCACAAAAATGAAAATCAAAAAAGAAAACAAGCAAAACACCAGTAAGAAAAAAAAATAATAAAAAAACAAGATGAAAAAAATAGTTTGCGAAAGACCCATTGAGTTCATTGAGACCAGCTCTGGGATATTGCTGTTATACACAGTAACACTCTACTGTAGGAAACTTATTGTCCCTTCACAAATGGGCATCTATTGAAAATAGTTTCATGATTAGGATTTGGGATTCATATCTTTTTCCCCATCTCAGTGATTGGGACCCCATCTTGGACTAGTGCAGATCTTCTGTGTGTTACTACAGTCTCTGGAAGATGCTTACCCTGGAGTCATTTGTCACTTCTGGATTTTACAATCTTTTCACCTCCTCTTCCATCCAGAGCCCCAAGACTTAAGGGGGGGGGGGGGTTGATGAAGACATCCCACTTAGGACTGAGTAATCCAATGTGTCTCACCCCATATTATCCACTTGTGTCGTTTTGTTAATTACCTTCTACTGCAAAAAAAAAAAAAAAAAAACTTCTCTGATGTGGGTTGAACAAGGTACCGTTATACAGGTACACGAGAGTATTAGTCATTTTATTGCTGTAGTCCTTTAGCAAAATAATAGTATTAGGTTTCCCTCTAGGGTCATGACTTACCTTGTCTCAGGTTCTTAGCCACTTTAGCAGTATCAGATAGATACTTAATTCCAATCAAAAAGTTCTTGCCTACTCCCAGAACCTTTGTGACACTATTGTACTGATACCACTTGAAGGAAGGGCACTGTTGAATGTCACAAAATTTATAAGATTGGTGATATTGATGATTACATTTTTCCTTTGGTAATTTGCAGAGTGCTTTCCAGTACCATGAACACTAGTCAGTAGGGATAAAGTCTCTAATTAGGCACTAGTTCAAATTCTCTTTGTTTGATGATGTAAGTGTTGTATTAAACAATTGAGCTTGACTCACCAAATTGTGGAGATCAGCTGATAGCCTTGGTAACAGCTAGTGGTAGATAGGCCTTTGATAAATGAATCAGCAAGATTTACCTTATCCCTGGGACTTGACAGCATAAAATAGCTAGTTGGGGCATTGTCTCTTCCATTTTGTGATTCCAGTTGGATTCCCTTCATATATGTAGATATTTTAGGATTATTTCCATATGGGATTTCAAATAGCCTTTTGTGCTAGTCATTCCTTCCTAAAGTCCCTCCTTTATCCTTCTCTCTCATCCTCTTCCTTAATCAATTAATCTTAATTAACCCTCTTCCTTAACCGATGAATTTCTTTCTTATATCTCCAAAGAATTAAGTTGTATTTCTCCTTCCTTTGGATATCTTTTTCTTCCTCGTAGTCCCTTAGTAGGTACTCCTGGTGTTATTTATATTGTACACAGATATTAAAGGTTTGAGAGCTAACATCCACATATAAGAGAAAATATATAGTACTTGCCTTTTTGTGTCTGGGTTACCTGACTAAGGATGATTTTCTTCGGGTTCCACCCATCTACCTGCAAGATTGACAATTTCATTTTTAACAAATGAATAATATTCTATTTTTTTAAGTACCACATTTTTATTGTTTGTTCGTTAGTCGGTGGACATCTTGGCTATTTCCAGTTTCTGGCTACTATGAATATAGCAGCAATGAACATGGATGAGCAAGTGTCACCATAGAATTTTTGGGGTAGATACCCAAGAGTGGTGTAAATGAATTTTGAGGTAGATTGACTCCCAGATTCCTTAGGAAATCTTGACATTGATTTCCGTAATAGCTGTCACAATTAGAGATCATGATACCTTCAGCAATACTTTCATTATTTAGGATTGTTTTAGCACACGTGCACATGTGTGTGTATGTGTGTGTTTTCATAAGAAGTTGAAAGTTTTACTCAATTATTGTCACAAATTGTGTTGGAATTTTGATGCATCTTTTGTTGAATCTGCAGTTTGTTTTTGGTAGGATGACCATTTCCCTGTAATGACCCTTGTGATCCTTGAGCATGGGAGATCACACCTTCTGATCGTTTTTAGCATCTTGAAATTTTTAATTACACAACTTGTTCACTCACTTGGTTAGAATGATCTCAAGATATTTTTGAGACTGTTGTAAAAGATGTGGTTTCCATAATTATTCTCAGTCTTTTCTTTGCGCATAAGAAGAATACTGATTCTTGTTTGTCAAATGTTTTTATCTTGCTACTTTGCTAAAAGTGTTTGTTATCAGTAGAAGTTTCCTGTCAGAATCTTTATGGCATTTTATCCATAAAAACATTTAATCTGCTAATATGGATAGTTTGACTTCTTCCTTTCCTGTTGGTATTATCTTGAATGCATTTTGTGGTCTTAATACTTTAGCTAAGACTTACTGTTCTATACTGAGTAGGTATAAAGGGTTCTTTGTTTACATACCTAATTTTAGTGGCAATGCTTGAGTTTTTCTCCATTGAGGTTGATGTTGGCCGTAAGCTTGAAGTACATTGCTTTTGTTATGTTGAGGTGTGTTCCTCATATCCCTAATCTCTCTAGGAATTTTATCACAAAGTAAGGTTGCATTTTGTCAAAGGCAGCTTCTGTATCTAGTGAGAGAATGATGTGATTTTTGTCTTTCATCCTGTTTATGAAGTAGTCCATGTTTATTGGTTTATTGCCGTTGAAACCATACCTACATCTCTAGGATGAAGCCTACTTGATCATGGTGAATAATCTTTTCCCTGTGCTCTTGTATTTGGTTTACGAGAGTATTTTATTAAGAAATTTTACATATATGTAACCCTTGTTGTATTGAAAATCTACATTACATTAACAATAGAATCTTGGCAAATGTGAATCTAAGTGCTGTCCAGCTTTTAAATTGTAAACGTGATGACAAACACAGAGAAAACAAGCATCTTGGTCAGAATTTCTGAAAAGCTAACAAAAAAGGTAGTAATATTACTCCAGCAGAACACCCATAGCAGTCTTCCCTTCCCCTTTGCTCCCATCTCCTATGCATGCCACTGATCTTTGTCTTCTAACCTCCCAGGACCCACTCTTTGTTTTGTCCCAACCTCCACAGTAGTAGGCACCCCTGACAACACAAAGACCACTCTTCTCGGAAAAACAAGTAGGCTGAAGGTGGTCCCACTATCTAGTCCTGATCCTGAGGTGCCATCACCCCAATTTTTTCCCTAGCTCTGTACCTGGAAAACTGCTGAAGCCTCCTCTCTGACCCCATCTCCAGTGGATCACAATCACCAAGCTTTCTTCTCCTAACTCATCCCAGCATCTCAGAATCAAACATGAATGTGCATTCCTTAGGAATACACTAGCTGATCAAGACAGGAAATCAGTTAATACACTACCATCACACTCTTCAAAAATCCATAAAGGAAAGAGTAACTAAGAAACAAATACCAACCCTTTTATGATTTTTTTTAAAAATGCTGGGGAGATCCCTGCAGCTGGTGGCAGGAAATGCTGGCAGGTCCCTGGCACAGGCAGGCCCACAGACCAGCCAGTCCCAGGCAGAGACTCGCGGGCCCGGGGAGAGCCACCCAAGGGAGTCAGTGTGAGCAGGCAGTGAGCACACAGAGCAGTAGGGTGGGTTGCTCGCCATGTGGCGAGCAACTGAGCAGGTTCCCTGAGCATGGGTAGAGACACGTAACAGACACATCGTATGGATCAGAACTGGACATTTATTACTTAGAGAAGAGAGAGAGAGAGAGAGAGAGAGAGAGAGAGAGAGAGAGAGAGAGAGAGAGACAGAGACAGAGAGACAGAGAGACAGAGACAGAGAGAGACAGACAGAGAGAGACAGAGAGAGAGAGAGAGAGAGAGAGAGTAGGAAGAGAGGAGAAGAGAAAGGAGAGAGACAGAGAAAAGGGAAAGTGGGGAAAACACACATGCATGCCAGGAGGGGACAGAGAGAATCTAAGATGGCAATGAGAGGTTGGGGGGGGGGGATTGCCTAGAGTGGGCGTGGCTTGCCTCTTAAAGGGACCAGGGACCAAAACCATAACAAACCCAACAAAGAGAAATCCAGAAATTCGCACCTAGAATGGTAATTCTGACAAACTAAGGCACTAAGATGCCAGCATAAAAACACAATAAAAGTCAGGGCACTATGTCTCTACTGGAGTTCAGCTAGTCTCTAAATACTCCACCATGCTGAATCACAGGGATAAGACCTTAAAAGCAACTGTATGACCATGAGAGTCTTAAAAAGGAAATGAATAAATCTTTTAAAGAAATCTAGGAACACACACATACATTGGAGGAAATGAAGTTGGAGGAAGACATATTAAGATCAACTATTTGAATATGATTAAGGTGCTTCAAGAGGAAATGAATGAACACCTAAAAGAAATCCAAGAAAGCAGTGTAAAGAAATGAATAAAACTGTTCAGGTCCTCAAATTGGAAAAAAGAACCAATAAAGAAAACCCAAACTGAGATAGTTCTGGAAGTGAATATTTTAGGAATTAAAACAGGAACTACAAGAGGTAAGCATCACCAAAAGAATACAAGGCATGGAAGTGGGAATCTCAAGAATTGAAGGTATGGTAGAAGAAATGGATAAATCTGTCAAAGAAATGGTAAGTCCAAAAAACCTTCTAACACAAATCACCCAGGAAGTCTGACACACTATGAAGAGACCAAACAAGAATAGAATAATACAAGAATATTAGCTCAAAGGCCCAGAAGAAAATTTTCTAACCTAAAAAAAGAGATAAGGTGTCTATTAAGGTACAAGAAACATACAGAACAACAATTAGATTGGAACAGAAAAGAAAGTGTCCCATGATGCAATAATCAAAACACTCAACATACAGAACAAAAATGATTTTCAGACGACTGCTCCTTTCAGTTCTATTGCCTGCACACCAAGATACAGACAGCATCATATCTGCAAGCATAAGTGGTAATGCTCCCTATTGTATGAAGCTGTGAAGGTAATGCCTATATTGCCTTGGAGACCTCAAGATGCTAGAGGCCTGAGTACTGGGATATCTACTGAAGAAAGCTGCCAACAGATAGTGGTCCCAAGAAAATTTAGTATATTGCAGTTAACAGAGCTGGAAGGAGTTGGAGATCTGAAGAGTGTTTTTGGCATCAGACATGGAGATGCAGAGTTTGGAGTTTGCCCAGATGGTTTTCAGTCTTGCTTTGGTCCAGTATTTCCTCACTATGCTCCCTTCCCTACATTTTGGAATGATAATGTATAATCTGTGTCATTATGTCTTAGAAACATGTGATCTGTTTTTTTATTTTGATTCATAGGAGATTACAGTTAAGAGATTATATGAATCTCAGAAGAGACTTTGAACTTTAGAGTTTTAAATCAGTTTGATACTGTTATAGATTATGTGGACTTTTGAAGTTAGACTGAATGCATTTTTGTATTATTACATTATTATAAGCTTTTGGGGATCAGGAAGTGTAATGTGGTTTTTTGAAAGAAAATGGCCCCCTGAAAAGGGTGGCACTATTAGGATGTGTGAGCTCATTGAAGTAGGTGTGGCCTTGTTGGAGGAAGTGTGTCATTGTGGGAATGGGTTTTGATGTCTCTTTTGCTCAAGCATCACTCAGTGTAGCAGTCTACTTGATGTTGCCCACACAGCAACATGTAGCAGTTCCTTCTCCAGCATGATGTCTGCCTGCAACCTGCAATGCTTCCTGCTACTATGATAATGAACTAAGACTCTGAAAGTATAAGCTGTTTTCCTTTTTAAGAGTTGCTGTGGTCATTGTGTCTCTTCCCAGCAATAGAAACCCCAACTGAGACAGTCAATTTTCACACTATTAATTCTTCTAAAGCATGTACATGAATGTCAATCTAACTATTATTAGTTCCTTTTATTGTTTTCTCCAGTTCTTGATGGTTTTTACCTTCTAGAGCTGTGTGTACTTCACCATAGTTTCTTTTACCTTCATTAACTTTTCCCCTGGTGCTTTATGTTTTGGTGCAACTGTGAATATGCTTATTTTCCTGATTTTTCTCTGTATGCTTCTTTTTGGTTCTAGAAAAGTAGAGAGGAAGGTGTTGAATCCTTTGAAAATTAACTTATGGATGATTGTTAGCCACTGTGTGGGTATTCAATGCTTCCAACTTCTGTCTATGTCATCTTTGTAGTTCCTGGCTGAGATTTTCCATGGGTGTGAAACTGAAAAGATTAGTAATAGTGTATTCACTAATTTCTGTAGATCTTATCCCTAAATGTTTGAAAAAAAACATACAAACAAAAACCTTGAATAAACTTTGAAAATTATTCTAGGTGGTCTCAGTATTGATTAAAGATTAGGGATGTTGATACCCCATGCTTACTCTGTGAAAGAGAAATTTAGCAAATTCAAGCACAGGGTCTTTCATATTCTGTGTCTGCCTTGCTGGATGCTAAACTCTGAGATTAGCAAAAGATCACAGAAGTATCAAATACACTTAACACAGGGACCTGAAGGAAGGGGTTTCAGATGATCTGTGACTCTAAGGGTCAGGTGCCATGTACAAGAGAAGCTGCCCCAGAGGTCCAGGTGTAAGGTTTAAAGGGGCAGGATAAAGAAGAAGACTTGGTTTTCCAGGGGCACAGCTGTTAATGGAGATAATTTTGAATCTGTACAAACAGGAACTTCTGCCACCCGAGGAGTGTCACTGAAAAGGAAGGTGGAAATTTAGGCACTGAGAATATCCAAAAGCAAACCACACAACTAAACATTAGCCACTGTCACTTGCAAACAAAAGCCAAAAATTAATAGTGGGAAATTAGAAATGAATGCAAATTAACAGAAAGTTCTCTCTCTTACCACTAATTATGATTTGAATTTGAAATGTCCCTAATTTAAACTTTCCAATTTGTCTTTATTCAAGGATGAGTCTCGCGTCTCTATTGCAGCAGATCAATTGGTGGGCTGGTTTCATTAGTGCCACTCTGCTTGCGTGGGTCGCCTTTTTCCCATTACTATGTTTTCCATCGAATTTACCTGGTGAGTATAAAAACATAATTACTTTTTTAGAGTAATTCATGCCCTCAGCTCCCACTCTCAAAGCATAGATAAATTACATTTCCTTATAAATATGACTCTCCTGCAGGTATCACTCTGTGATAAATAGTATCATAGTGTTGTAGTTCTTGTTTTTTTTTTTACCCAATCAAGCAATATGGCATCCAAATATTGCATTCATACACTACAAATTCACTAGTGTATATTTGTGTCACTCCTTATTTCCTTTGAATAATTGTCTTTTTGTTTAAAGTGCATAACTGCCTTTTAAAAATGAACTACACCGACCAATTCTTTACCTAGTGTTTTAGTCAGGATTCTCTAAAGTAACAGAGTTTATAGAATGAATGTCTCTCTACATACAGAAAGGGGGTTTATTCGAATGACTTACAGTCTGTTGGCTAATTAACCCAACAAGGACTGTCTGTAAACAGAAGGTCCAAGAATCCTTTAGTTTTTCCACCCAGAAGGATGGGATGTCTTAGCAGGTCTTCACTATATATTCAAATCCTGAAGAGGTGCATTCGAATGCAGTGAAGAAATGGACTTCTTTATGATGGTAAGAATATGCAGGCAAAGAGCAGAAGTGACTTAAGGGAAGTCTGAGCTTTTAGTTAAAAAAAAATAGGAATGGAAATTACAATATTGCTAGACATTTGGGATGCAGCTGGAACAACTCTGAAAACGAAAGCTCATCACTCTCAGAACACATGTCCCAAACTCAGAGTCACTTCTTTAAAAGACGCAAATGACAATAAACATTTGAAAAATGTTCAACATCTTTTTCCATTGGGGAAATGCAAATTAAGCCTGCAATGAAATTCTGCCTTGACTGGGTTAGAATAACTGTCATCAGGAGAATAAAGGCTAGTGAGGATTGGGGGCAAGAAAAACCATTACTCCCCACTGGTGGGAATATGTAGTTGTACAGGTACTCTGAAGGTTCCTTGAAAGAAAAATAAATAACCTGAAATATGGGGCTGGTGAGATGTCTTTGCAGTTAGGAATGCATACCACTCTTGTAGAGGACCTGAATTTGGTCACAAATGTCTGTACCGTTGGGCTTTAAAAGCAATCGCTTTTGTGCATACACATACGTACACACAGACACAAGCCGACCCCACATACATCTACACATAACTAAAAATCTTTTTCAAAGATTTAAATAAATCTACCATATGACCTAGTCATACCACTCTTTGTTATGTTTACATGAAGGACTCAATCAAAGAAATAGCTCCGTATCTTTACTCATTGCCTCACTATTTTACAATAGCTAGAAAATCAAACCAATCTAGGTGTTCATAAACAGTATAATGGGCAAAAAAATAAATGTAGTACCTATACGTTGGGAGCACAAAGGTCCTTACATCCACAGATCTCCAGAGAATCAGTTAATTCATCTATAGGAAGCACCATTTCAACAGTTAAGAGAAATACATAGTGATGAACTGCAGAGTTGGGCAGTGCAGATGTGAGAAATTTTCATTATCAAATAATTATCTTTGCAAAGAACTACTGTAGATTAATTATACATTGGTTTTAATCTGTTTTAAAATAACACACTTGCCTTTCCATGACAAACTGGGATTATTATATGTCTTCTTACTTGCTTCAACATAAGATTGCTTCAATTGTGACCTATAGGTGCAAAGAAGATAAAACTTCGAAAAGAAAAAGAACCTTCCACTGTTGACAAGCACCTTAAATATAAGAAATTTGGACCTCGTTTGAAGGATTTGCTTCATGCTCTCCAGGTAAAGTAAAATACTTCTGTTAATAAGCCAGTTAAGTTGGCCTGTTTAATTAATTAATTATCGAGTTAAGAAAATGGCAAAGTGTTTAATAAATTTGTATGAAAGTTTTGGAGTCTCTTAATTAAATTGCTCATTTCCATTGTGATGGAAAGAAAGAACCATTTATTATTTAGCATTACTAGAAATCTGCCATTTGCCAGAGACTACTGGTGCCTAACTATGATTTTATTTTTCATTATTTTTTAAATATTTTTAAAATATTGTGTTTATATTTTCTGGAGAGGTAGATATGATATTTAACAAGATAACATAAATTTGAAGAAGTTGTGTCTATACATATTCCTTCCCAACACACAAAAATCATAATATTGAGTACAAAATCTTTTCTTTTTATTGATACCATAGTAGCAGATACCAGGGTGAAGAGAAAGCCCTTTCCAATAACCTAGTCCTACTTTGAATATTTATTCTTCTACTTAAAACTTACTTTGTGGCATATAAATTGCACGGTTGTAATTGTCACATATAGTTATTATTCATTTTTAGTGAATTTTTCACTCTGGATATAACCGCAAACGTCTTCAAAATGCCATCATCTAATTTTTCCTTTCTTACTTTACAGTTGTATCAGTATCTTCCCAATTTTCAGTTATTTTTTTTTCCTTTGGTGGATATATTATTTCCTTACTCATTTACCTACTCAAAACAACCTATTCCTTTTTTAAAATATTTATTTTGAAATTAAAATATAATAAGACTTCCTCTTTCTCCTTCCTTTCCTCCTTCCTTCCTTCCTTCCTTCCTTCCTTCCTTCCTTCTTCCATTCTCATGTACTCCCCTGTCCGTGCTCTCTCTTAACTATAAAGAAAGAACTACAGGCAATTAAGAAACATTGAGAGCAAGAGAAATAGCTTTCACCAGGGAAGAGACCCCAATTCCCTTGAAAGCATTTGTTAGCTGTTTGTGCTTCCTTTTCAAAGGATTCTCAGTACAGCTCCCTAGGCAGTTTGTTATTTGTATTGTTTGCTTTCTTTAGATTTAGTTTTTTTCTTTGTTTATTCTAGTCTTCTATTGCACACAGTAAGGAAAAGGCTTTTTTGTTTTCCCATTTAGCAGGCTACCTACTGATTCTCATACTGGTCTCCTTTGCAGAAAAGAACTCTTTTGACCTCATGAAATCCATTGTTTACATTATTTCCCCAGTCACTAAGATCATATTTAGAAATTCCTTTAATTAATTATCATTAGCTGTATTCCCAACTGTAGTAGGAGGAGCGGGCCACATCCCACAGCCCGGCTAGCTTAACCACCAAAACAACCAGATAGAAATAGTATTAATTAAATTACTGCCTGGCTTATTATTTCTAGCCTCTTATTGGCTAACTCTCACATCTTGATGAACCCATTTCTGTTAAATCTGTGACTGTCTTTTACCAGCAAGATTCTAACCTACGTCCATCTCAGGCCAGAGATTCATGGTGTCTACCTCACTTCCCTTCTTCCCAGCATTCTGTTCTGTCTTCCGCACCTACCTGAGTCCGCCCTATCAACTAGGCCAAGGCAGTTTCTTTAATAACTAATGAAACCAACACAAATACAAAAGAACCTCCTATACCACCCAACTTTATCCTTTGTTTCAGAGTTTAAAGTCTAATATTGGGTTCTCTTATCCACTTAGAACTAATTTTCTGTGCAGGGTGAGAGACAAGGATCAAGTCTGATTCTAGTCCTGATGTATGTCTAGTTTTGAAGCATTGTTTATCTGGAAGTGGCTTCTTTATCAAAACTCAGATGGCTATAGTTGCATGGAGTTATGTCTGGATCTTATAATTTATTTATTAAGTAGTCTATTTTTGTGTCAATACCATGTTCCTTTATTATTATGGTTCTGTAGTCTAACTTGAAATTATGGACTGTGATACCTCTACCAGTATTTTTATTGTCCATGCTAGTTTTGACTCTTCTTGGTCTAGTTTGTATTCACTTGAAATATAAGTATTTTAGTTTTAGTAAAGAAGTGAGTAATATTTTTTTTTATTTTTAGATTAGATTGACTTTGTAGAGGTAGATATGCATTGGTTAAATTTTTTCAAAGATAAGTGGATTGCTATGTAAGGTAAGATTCATTTTTACTTAGCTCTTATTCTCAAAGTTCTACTTGTTATTAAATCATGAATTCTTTGTAGTAATTCATTATATTTCAACAAGACTTTCACTTTATTATAAAGTTGCATTGTACTGTTCAGTCTACTCTCAAACATTTAAGACTTCTCCAGCCGTTGAAGTTCTGGAGTTTCTGGTAGGCAGAACCATACCTAGACTACTTAGTTCTATGTAAATACTGTGTGCACATATTTTAACAATATCAGGAGCTGAACTACAACACAACAGTGTTAAAGGTTAAGCTAAAACTGTTAACAATACTTTGGGAACTTTAAAAATGAGCATGTGAACATCCATATGTAGAAGAACCTGTCTCTTCAGCATATACTTTTTGATTCTTTATCAAAAGGCAGCAGACTATAGATGACTGATCATTTTGGATAAGCTTCATAGTTTTATCCTGGGCTCACTGGGCTCTGTGTCTTCCTTTCTGTCTTGTCATGCTGATTTGTCTACTGTGGCTCTGTAGAATGTGTTGATATCACGTATACTGACACCTCCAGCTTTGCTATGTTAGATTAATTCAACATACTGAGGCCTGTTTTTTCTACCTTATGAATTCCAACATTGTTTCAATAGTTCTGAAATAGCATCACTAGTGTTGTGGTTGAGGTTGCATGGAATATATAGCTCACTTTTCCATTTGCCAATTTTCTTTCTATTATGATCAAGTATGATCTTTTCATTTGTCATATCTACTTCAATTTCTTTCATCACTGATTTACAATTTCTATTATAGAAGGGCTTCATTTACAAGGTTCATTTCTGGGCACTTTTGACAGTTATTTTGATTGTGAATGCTTCCATTTCTATCTCAGAAAGCTTGACTTTATAGTTTGGTTTTGTTTTGCTGCAAATTCCTGTACCAAAGTATCAGTTTTAATATTGTTTTAGTATTGACTTCAGGTTTTTCTGTACATGAAAACATATACACTTTAAACAGATTTGATCCTGTGCTTTGCTACTTGCATACATTTTATCTAAATCTAAAATTGGATTGCAGACTAAAACATAATCACAAAATTATAAATAACTCAGAAACTCATTCAACAGCTATACATAAAAGTTTCATGAAGAAAATTGTACTTAACATATCTGTATTGATAAACACGTGAGTAAATTGACAGATGTGTAATGCTATATATAGCTATAAAGTAGCTATGGCCATGTAGGAAATAACTTAGTCAACTAATCTATAAATTCAATACAGTGATAATCATAGGGCATGAGTTTTTATTTTAAGTAATAACATTTTTTCTAAACTTTATATGTCAAAATATAGATACAAATATAGGTAAAACAAACAACATTGATCTAATAACAGTAAGACATGCTAAAAGACCAGAGTAGCAAGAACAGTATATCTATAGACTAGTATATCTCACAATTTCTTTTCTTTTCTTTTCTTTTCTTTTTTTGTGAAAAGAAAGAAAAGAAAAGAAATATGTATAGTACCTGAGGAAGGACACCTGAAGTCATTTGGACTCCACATGTATGGGCACACATTTGCATGTGAATCCGAACATGAATTAACATCTGCATACATGCAAATACACAAAACCTGTGTTTCTTCATATAATTTAGAGTTCACTCAGTGTGTGTGTGTGTGTGTGTGTGTGTGTGTGTGTGTGTGTGTGATACTGGGTAGTTGAAGATGGCATATGTATTTGATCCTGATGTGTCTGTCTAGAGAACTATATAGTTTTGCTTGGATAATTACTTGCATTTAGTTGAGACTATAGAGAACCAGTCCTGCAGATGAATGATGGAATCCATATGATGAGATGGAATCATTGTGGTATGATCTGTTCTGTTTCAGTGTCTGGTGAAGAGCCCTCTGCTTATGTGTCATGCAATGTGCAAAGCCACGGAGTCCCTGGCTTATATTGGAGCTGCAGAATTCTTGCCCAAATATTTAGAAAATCAGTTTTTGTTAACGCCCTCACTTGCCACTCTGCTCACAGGTAGATATATTTCTTCTTACTGAGAAGATTTCCAATTTTTCATGATGTGTAAATTTGTGTGTTGTACATACATAAGGAATGTGTCATGTAAGCAAAAGACAAGATGTGTAGTGTACTTGAATGTGATTTGCTAAAGAACATTCCAATGTTACCTCCATATTTTTAATACATAAAACTTCACTATTCTGTTTATATTGCTCACTATTTTCCTGCCTCCCATCTACATATCTGACGATGTCCTTTCCCCTCCCCTTTAGGAAACCAGTCTTCTCAAGTCACAGTGTATCTCCTTCCTCTCTGTGCTTCTATCCCTTTTTGCTTGTGTGTCTGTACTCAAAGTTTTTCTAAAAAAAATATTCATGTGATTCCCCACTAATTATTCTATTTCTTTCACCAGAAATTGTGTATTTCAGATTAACATTGATTTGAACTTAATGCATTGTAATTATTCTGTGGTACTCTTTTTTACTTCACTGCCAAACAATGCCACTCTTTATATACATGCAATTGTATATCCGTTATTACATTAAGAGATACAATATTAGATTTGTCTTAATTGGATCTCCGCATCTGCTTCCATTAGTTACTGGATCGAGGGTTTATGATGACAATTACGGTAGCCATCAATCTGATTATAGGGGAAGGCCAGTTCAGGCACCCTCTCCACTATTGCTAAGACTCTTACCTTGTGGATTCCTGGGAATTTCCCTAGCACCAGGTTTCTCCCTAACCCCATAATGAGTCCCTCTTTACTTTTATATGCTGGCCTTCATGATATGTTGATTTCTTCTGCTAGTGTGGCTTGTAATAATTGATTGATCTTGTAATGTTGAATTGTTCACAGAAGTACTCTATAATAAAACTCTATAACACAATATCATAAAGCTTCTTCGTTTCTGAATAGAGTTTAGAGACAGAGATTACCACCTAAGAAAAGAGTAGTGTTTCTGTAATCCTTGAAGGAGTGAAAAAACTCAGGCATCTCAAGCAGATGTGTAGGGAGCATAAATTGTGGCACACCAATGCAATGGTGACTCCTCCTGGATTGATGGCACTGGTAGAAATTGTAGACACACTGTTGATAGTAACTCTGCTATTGGAAAATGATTCTTGTCTTCTTTGCTGCATTCATTTTGCAGGGTCTATGGACTGACTGGAGGTGTGTTATAGTGAAGGTTAACAATTAGAGTCATAGCTTGTACTATGTAATACTCCATTGCCAGAGATACCTGTCCCATGCAGCCACATGCAGTCACCCTGCTGCAGCATTGACTGCTATAGAATATAGATGTAAATGTGGTCTCTCCTAACATTGTTTTCCTCTCTATTGCTACAATGTGGGTATTTGCCCTGGAACTAATGTCAGCCTTTCCTATCTGTCTGGATGAACAGGTGGGGTTGTATTCTTCCCCTATTTTGTTAAGTAGATATGCCCCATTAGAGTTCAAGCGAGACTGGCTTGTGACTTCAATAAAATTAATTCTTCAGAAAATATAGGTCAGGGGCATAGTGCCAGTCCATTGTACACTGGTTTATTGAATTGATCCTCAGTTCTTGTGAGATGGAGGAGAAAGGGAGAGGTACTTTTGAACACAATAAAACTATATTAGTAAAGAAGGAAATTGAAAGGCTGGAGCTGTCACTCAGTGGTGGAGCACTTGCCTAGGATACATGAAAACCACCAGCATTTAAAAAATTAAAAGGGAAGGAAGAATTAATTGAATCTTAAAAATACATATTAAAAGAAGGGAAGATGACAACATGAAAAAATTAAACAGAAGAGAGGCAAACTCAACTAAAATAAAGATAAAAGTAAGAAACATAACAAGAAATGAAATTGCAATGCTAAAATGAAAATAGATGGAGGAAAAAAAATGAAATCGTCTTCCTGGCTAAGATCCCTCTGGGTCTTCTCTAGTCAAAATTCTTTATGAATGGGGTGAGAATGGTAGGTTGTATTTTCAGATTGATCTAATTCTTCTCTGCTTCAACCAAAGTAGTGGGAACAGAAACACGCTGTGCTCAATATTTGCCAGTGAGGGCATTCTGACAGACCAGGAGTGTGTACTCTCTAGAGTCTTAAAGTGCAATGCTCTGAACATGTATATTAGTGGCAGGACAGTGACCCTGTCTTGCAACACCAATATAGGGGGACTTTAGACTGCTTTAGGTTTATATTCACTTAGAAAGCATTTTTTTCTGTACAATTGATATGTAGACAGTGTTGAGTCTACAAGAAGTTCTCTTCACTGAACACTGAATTTGTATAGACTATGGACAATGCTGAACCATTTGCTCTGAAGACTTAGTTTTTGGAACCTGGTGTACAAGAAGCATCCAAGACAGGGGGCATGCCTGGAATGCCTCTCACAGTGTGAGTGAGCATAAATTTGCCTGTATCTTGAATCAAAGAAATTCATCCAGGTATAACAGTCTCAACTTTGCCTGTGATGGTGGCTTAGCCAACTATGCATTGAGCTGTCCAGGAGTAGTCTGAGGTGTGGCACTGTCAGAACTTCCAGCCTGAAAGTGACTGGGTCCTGACACCAGAAGCTCTAGCACTAAGATTTCACTGAGCTTCTTGTTAATTTCTTTTGTGAAGCAAGCTTGTTTTCAGATGCCAGGCCAGGTATTGATTTAGGATACTTGTCTGCAAGATGCAACCTTCTGTGCCAGGTCATTGTCACTTGAATACCCAGGAGCAGAGAGTCCACTTCTGAATTAAATTTTGTACTCTAGGAGCCATGGTGTCTGATCACCTCGCTTTGCTATTCTCTCTAGTCTGTGTAATGTGCCAGGTTTCGTTTTCTGTCCACACAACTAACTGTGCTCATCCACTGTTCCTTCTATAACAAGTTCCAAGGCTGTTGTTTTGTTTCCATCCCATGGGAAAGAAAACTAGTGTGGCATGTCCTTATTTCACCTTATTTGGGATCTGAACTTGAATTTTATCAATTATGTATTTTTATTGTTCATTTTTATTGTTTGTTCTTCTTTTTCACCTGTCACCTTTATTTCTTCCCTCTTTGCTTTCACTTTTACCATCTTTATGGGCATTTCATTTGCATGTATTCAAATCATCACCAGATTTAATCTTGCATTTGTGTTGTTATTGGTATTTAGTTCTTTATCTATTATATCACATTATATACTCACAATTGTCTACATATTGAGCTGATTAAATTTTATTTATGAGTGTACTGCATTATACTGAGTGTTTTCTATTTTTCCTCTTCATTCTCTTTTCTTTGCTTTTTCAGCTCATAATCTTCCTGTTGTTTCCTCTTTCTAAATATTTATCTTAATTAGAAAGACCATAGCTTGTGGTTGGCGAGATGGCTCAAAGAATAAAAGGACTGGCTACTCTTCCAGAGGTCCTGAGTTCAATTCCCAGCAACCACATGGTGGCTCACAACCATCTGTAATGAGATCTGGTGCCCTCTTCTGGCCCACGTGGATACATGCAGGCAGGATATTGTACATATAATAAATAAATAAATAAATATTTTTTTAAAAAAAAAATAAGAAAAACCATAGCTTATACTGCTTGTACTGGGTATTCTGCAGTCTCACAGACATGTAAGACTGTTCACGTTGATCATCAATGAGAGATTTCAGTAAGTTGATTGGTCCAATTCTTGTACATTAGTTTGAGAAAACGTGTTATTTCAGTTAAACCTCTTGTAATAAGTCATATATTCAATCAGCTAAGTAACAGTATTTCTCAATAAGACAGCTCATAACTTCTATATGGTATGAACTAAGTTCATGGTTTACTTAGATATTAGATACCTGCTATTGGATACCTGTATTAGATACCCAGTGTATAAGAGCATCACCACCACTACCAGTATCCATTCACAGGATTGTAAATATTATAAAGTCCAGATTTTTTCAAACACTACATCTTCAAGTTTTACTTTTCTACTTTGAAAATCTGTATTTGAGTAGAGGGAATGACATCAATGTGCTACATTTGGTACTTTCAATGGGATATGTTTTAACAGTATTTTCTTTTCCCTTTCTTAGGAATTATTTTAATTCCAGGAGGTGCAATTGGCAGTCTTCTGGGAGGTTTAATTGTTTCGAAGTTGAGAATGTCTTGTAAAGGCCAAATGAAATTTGTAATGGTGACATCTATTATATCGCTTCTGCTTTTCATATTAATAATTTTTGTAGAATGTGATACAGTGCAATTTGCTGGAATCAGTGAAAATTATGAGGGGTAAATATGTTTGTATACTCAGTTTTCTAAATCATAACTGAAGGTATATTTTCCAGACTAATAATCCAGTAACTATATATATATATATATATATTTCTTAAAAATTTTAAACATGCAAATAATGTATAAAACATAATTTTACTTTTTATATTAATAGTTCATATTTCATAGAGATACACTTATTTAATTCATAAGTGATTTAAAATCAAGACTAGAACTTTCTGTTAGGGTATGTAGCAAGTATACCATAGTACTAGAATATGAATAATGTGATTTGCCCTGGATATTTTAAATTAAATATGAAAGAAATCAGCAGTCTTGGCATGGGTTAACATTAAGTATTGCATTTGTAAATGAAAAGCAAGGATAATTAAGTGAAGTGATAAGAGAGAACCATAGCTTACATCAAACCAACATCCAATACATGCTACTGTAGCTGTCCACAGAGTTAGAAAACATGACTTGAGCTTCACTTCTCTTACAAATGGATCCAAAGAACTTAGAATCAGGTCTTGAATTTGTAGACATAGCAAGAAAAGATATATCTGTAACTGACAATAAATGATAATATATAAAAACATAAAAATTAAAAGCCTTTTCTATGCAAAATCTTTTGTTAATCTGATGGAATCATTATACTACAGAATGGAGAAATATTTAAATAATGAAAAATTCAGAGTATCTGCAGCTGGAGAATTAATGACCTATCAACTGAAAAATCCCTAAGAACAAAAAATACTGAGACTTAACTGTTCCATTATTCTAGAAAGAAACAAATGGAAAAATATATCATTTTGAATAATTTGTTTGAGAATTAACAAATAAGAGGCCCAAATAAAATGTTCAGATATTTAAGTTGTACAAAAACATTTATGAGTAAAACAAGATGCTACTAATTTAAATTAATGCATAAACTAAGAATTGCATAAGTAATTTATTTAAATATTGAATGTTATAAACAGATAACTCCTCTACAAATTCATTTGAAAATTATTTAAAATTCATAGGAAATATTTTTAAAATACATTTTAGTTAAAACAGAATTATGTTATTCCCCCCAATAGAGAATTATACAAATCTTGAAGAGCCTATATACATAAGAAAAGCAAAAAACAAAATGTCATGAGTAGAGAATACACTCTCTAGGACATGTGCTTAGCTATGTTCATAGCAGCTTTGTTTGTCATAGCCACAAACCTGGAAACAACCTAACTGCCCCTTGACTGAAGAATGGATAAGGAAAATGTGGTACATTTGCATAATGGAGTACTACACAGCAGAAAAAAATAACGACATCTTGAAATTTGCAGGCAAATGGATGAATGTAGAAGCATCATATTGAGTGAGGTAACCGAGACCCAGAAAGACAAATATCATATGTATTCACTTCTAAGTGTTTTTTATACATAAAGCAATGAAAACCAGCCTTCCATTAATAATCCCAGAGAACAAAGACAACCCTAAGAGAGACATATATGGATCTAATCTACATGGGAAGTAGAAAAAGACAAGATCTCCTGAGTAAATTGGGAGCATGGGGAATATGGGAGAGGGTTGAATGGGAGGGACGAGGAAGAGAGAGGAGCAGAAAAAAAAAAGGTATAATATATGTAAAGTAGATATTTCAACCCTAAAGATAATGCATGTTTTAAAAATATATTCCTAGGAAATTTATTACCAAACTGGAAATAGAATTTAAGGCACCACTTCCAATTTGACCTATTTCTCCAGTATTTAATAAACCTACATATTTACTACAAGATTTATGGTAGTGCTAGGAAAGAATAGAAGTTATATTTTTGTCCTACAGTAAAATACAATTTACTACAGAAGATAACATGCTTTAAATATTATAATTATGTTTATTTTTGAGTGAGTGATATGTTATATATGTGAAAACATGATCAATTTATATAATTTGAAGCAAAAATTTATGAAAAATATTTTCTACTAGCTGAAAGAGCATCAGAAAAATGAAGGGAGGTAAGAGCTTTCTGTTCATAATATAAGAAACTGGACTAGTGGATTATGAGCATTAAGTATAGTCTCTTTTGTGAATACTTAAAATACTTATGTTTGTCATAAACACTGCTGTTGCTCAACCTTAATATCAATTTCATAGAATACATGTCAAAACAAGTTTTGCTGTCATCCATCATCAACATTTTTAGTATGTCAAGTCTGAGAATTTGTAATCTCACAGGCAAAGAGATGCTGCTCATCAAGGAAGACATATCTGTCCACTCACAACACATCTGCATGTTACCCAACTACATAAACTAAATGCCATTAACTTTCAAGGAATGATAGAATATAATGCCATAATTGTAACATTTTAAATGTCCTATGCTTCTAGAGCACAAATAACCCAGACAGAAAAACCAAAGAAATAAAAGGCTGTCTGCTTAAAGATGTTATTTTTCTGTTAAAACTGTCATAGATTGTCATGAATGCTTTGTGGATTATAGCGGTTAAAGTGCAATAATGCTTGAAGAATATAGTGATGGTATGTCTTGTTTCTGGTGACCTATCTGTCTTTGCCTTACCTGCTTAGGGGTTTCGGTGTATGGTTTACACCATGTGGAATCCTGTGTGAAGAGTCATAGGACTTGCCCTGTAGAAGTGTTTGGTGCAGGTGATAGAACCTGCAGCTTTCTTGGGATCATAAAATCTTCTAGTCACTGAAGTGGCTGCTTGCTTTAGAGTTGGAATTTCGTTTAGAAATGTAGGAAGAGAAGCTTCCAGCTTGTTTTGTGAACCTGCTTATAAAAGGGAGGTCAGCTACAACCCACAATTTGAGACTGAATCCAATGCCCCATTTTCAAAAGAACCAGGTAAAATTGGAAAAGGCTTCTATATTCTGTTGGATCTCAGGAGGATGAGTTTGATGTCCAGTAATAGGTGTTGACACCTTGGTGTTTTGAAGGTGGTGGTGGTGATTGAATTTTGGGTGGGGTGCGGCCTATGTGGGAACGGTATGGTGAAGTTGCCCTCAGGGCAGATTTCCCTTAGTGTTTGTAGTCCAGTGATGGGTGCCATGTGAGGTTCAATTAATGCCAGTCAAGTGAACTCTAAAAAGTTGTGGTCAAGATTGTATCCAACCATTAGAAAGCTTCTAGCCACATAACAAGGATGGTTGGGTATTTAAAGGACAATCCTAGGCCAGTCAATTCATCTTGCGGGTAAGGAAAGCAGTTGGCTATATGACTTCATTAGTCTTTCCTTAGGTAGTGGCCAGTGGTACTTGTCCCTGGTATATTTGTCAGAGGTTGACATTTCACAAAGGCCACACATACCACCATGTTTTGTTTTTGCCATGCCTTGTACTAGGTCCCAGGATGCATTTGAGTATGGAATGAATAGACAGTACAGCCCTTATCAGGGATCTGGGCTAGCGGGCTTAACAATCTAATTGAAGTTTTTCTTAAACTGTTTTTTTTTCTCTTCAGATTTCTAAAGGATTTTACTGATTTCCAAAAAATACTAGATAAAAATCTTGATCTAGAATTTTTTTCTATTCAGCAAAACAAATTGTATAGAGGTTGTTCAACTAAAGTAATAAATGTCTGTTAAACAAGTGAAAAAAAATCTTGAAATTTGCAGGCAAAGGGATAGATCTAGAAAACATTAAATTGAGCAAAGTAACCCAAATCCAGAAAGACAAATATCATATGTACTCACTCATAAGTGGCTTTTAGACATAAAGCAAAAAAAGAAAAACAACAACAACAACAAAAAAAAGCCAGCCTACAATTCACAATCCCAGAGAACCTAGACAACAAAGACAAACCTAAGAGAACATACATGGATCTAATATACATGGGAAGTAGAAAAAGACAAGATGTGAGCAAACTGGGAGTATGGGGGTCATGGAAGAGGGTAGACATAGAGGGGGGAGGAAGAAAGAGGAGTGGAGAAAAAAATATAGCTCAATAAAAACAAAATATTTTTTATTCATGTTTATGCATGCTTGTCTCTGTTTAACTCATGTGCCTTTGGGAGCCAGGTGAGCACATCAGATTTACCTGAGCTGGAATAATAGGCATTTGTGAAATACTGATGTAGGTCCTGGGAACTGAACCTGGGTTCTCTAGAAGGTAGAACAACAAGCCTTCTTAAGTTCCAAGTTATTTCTCCAGACCCCAAAAGATTGCCTTAACACAACATTATATCTTTGAAAATAAATAAATAATTGCCCATCCTTCAACTAAACTAGGAACACAGAAATTCAAATTAATTTTAGAGGTCAAAGAGCCGGTACAGCAGACACCATATGTCACAAAGGGCTAGGAGGAAAGGACTAAATGCAGTCATGTTAGGTCAATACTTGAAAACATCCTGTGAAAATTATGAGAAAAGCAATCTCGTTAGCTGTAGTTACAAAAAACAAATAAAATAAAATTCCCAAGAGTAAATTTAATCAAGGAAGTAAATTACTACAATAAAAATTGTGATTACATGGTAAGTTCCAGGTCTGCCTAAATTAATTTTTTTAAAAAAAGAAAATAAAAATAAAATTATAAAACACTGTTCAAAGTACATAAAATAGTGCCTCCCAGAGGCTGAGGTAGTTTTGGGAGTAAGAAGTGGATGGAGAAAGGATGGTAAATATGTTCAAGGAGGCATTTGTAAACGAGGAATGACTTCTAATGTATAGGACAAAAAGATAATGGTTAATAATTTCTTACATACCTTTTAAACAACTGGTAAAAAGAACTTTGAGTATTCCCAAATACAAAGAAATGATAAATGCTTAAAATGGTATATATGGCAATTATTTTATTTTCATTGTTGTATATTTATATCCATGAATGTATAAGATTATGTAAATTTTATTCAACCATGAATCATCAAGAAAATAGGTTTACAGAGAAAAAATAATTGATATATCATATTAAACAAGCTAAAAATGAAATGGAAAAACTCTTAAGGTAGCCAAAAAGTAATTACCTGATGAAATTCAGCATCTGTTATTTTTTTGAGGTGATAAAAATGTTCTACAGCCCATAAGAGGCTGAGTGGGGATTGCCATGAGTCAGCCTTGGCTATATAGTGAGTTTAGGTCAGTTTGGGCTGTAGAGGTAAAATCTGTCTCACAGAAGAAAAGAGAGAAGAAAGAAGGATGAAAGAAAGAGAAGAAGAAAGAAAAAGGAAGGAAGGAAGAAAGAAAGGAAGGAAGGAAGGAAAAAAAAGGAATGAGAACAAAATGGAAAGAAAATGAGGGAGAAAGGAAGATGAGAAAAGGCTCAAATAATTGACTACTAAGGTAACTTCACATACATAAATATACTAATAACAGGACTGTATATTTTAAATGAGTATATTAGATGTTAATCAATAAGGCTTTTATTTCAAGCACAGAATGTACAGTTTTAAGTAAAGGTTCTTAAAAGAAATTCACATTTGAAGATTAGTACTTCTCCACGGATTCTGAGTTACTACCGCTAACTCTCTAATTAAACTTTGTGATGTGTCATGAAGGCTCCACAGCTACCAGTTTAGAGTTCCTGAGTTCCCATCAGCTTGGTTGAGGAGTCTCTGGAAACTTCCCCTTTATGATCTTGACCTCCCTTGCTCATTTAATTCCTCTTTCCTCTTTGTCTGAAATCCCAGAACCTGAGGCTGGCCTGACTCTCTGCATCAGGGAGATAGTTGTGTAGCTTGCGCTCTCCGAGGGGCCCCTGGCAGTGGAACCAGGATCTATCCATGGTGCATGAGTTAGCTTTCTGGAGTCCGTTCCCTATGATGCGATGCCATTCTCAGCCTTGATGCAGGGAAGGGGCTTGGTCTTTCTTCATCTTAATGTGCCAGGCTTTGTTGACTCTACATGGACAGTCGTATCTTTCGGGAGGAGTGGATGGAGGGGTGGGCTGTTGTGGGGGGGAGGTGAGGAGGAGCAGAAGGAGGGGTGGGAGGGAGAACTGAGGTTGGAATGTAAAATGAATAAAAACAAAGTAAGAAAAAGAATTGTGCGATGTGAATGTTTTTAACCTGCCCCATTATTTACATGCTGATGGCTTGAACTTCTCTGTTATAATGTCAGTTGGACCTTTGGAGATATCCATCGGTTTAGTTGAGAACAGGAAGATGAAGTGCCCATGAAGCACATTCGTTTTCTCACAAGAACTGTCCAGTGCTCAATACTGCTTGCGAGGACATATTTAAAAAGTAGCACTCTGTGATATAGCAGGAGGGTTATCACTAAATATGGGATCTATATAAAGAGACTATAAATAGAAATTCATGTACATATAGATGGTTGATCTTTGGCAGGGTACAGATGTAGTAAAGTAGAAACTTTAGAGTTATTTGCAAAAATACTATTGACTAGCAGTTTGACAATAAAAAAACTACATACAGGTAGCTTTCTACAGATTGATCAGAGTATGCATATTCTTTCACAGACCATGCATATTCAGAGATAAATATTTAAACTGTGAAATCTTAAAAATTCTGTTGGGTTGGGACCATTAGATAAAAGCAAATTTGAATCGCTGCTTTGTATTATGCAGAGGAATTCAAAATGAACCATAAGTACAAATGTGAAATGCAATATTCTAAGACTTTAAGGAGAATCTTTTTGATCTTGAATTTGGCAAGAATTTCTTTTACATAACATAAAACTCATAATCTAGGAAGAAATTTGCCAAATGGATTTCATAAAAAATTAAATCTGCTTTTTAAAAAACTTTTTCTGCTTGTTGTGGTTGTTGGTTTATTGAGAAGCATTTCACTATGTATAACTGGCTGTTTTGAACTCACTATGTAGATTAAGCTGATCTCAAATTTACAGAGATCCACCTGCCTCTGCCTCCAAACTCCTGGAATTACAGGTGTGTACCATCATGCCATGCTTTCAAAGACATCAAAAACTAAACAACAAACTGAAGCACAATTAATAAAAACTCAGACAGAGAAATTGGACTTTAACCAGAAGATCCAAAAAGTAAAACAGCCAGCTACTGGCACTTAACCTTGATCTCAGTTTGAAAATAGTGATCCTACCTCCGGCAATCTTAGAATGAGACTGTGTCTGAGAGCTGTTTCCTACTCTTTTATAATCCTCTCTAGGGTTAGGATTAAAGGTATGCACCACTGGGATTAAAGGCATGCATGGCCCAGTTTCTATGGCAAACTAGTGTGGCTCCTGGGATTAAAGTTGCATGCCATAGCTACCTGATATGTAGGCTGATCTTCAGGCAAGCTTTATTTATTAAAATACTATTCAAATGCCACTACAACAAACAAACAAACAAACAAACAAAAAGCCACAAAATATAAAAACAAAAAGAAAATAATATATAGAAAGATTTGTTTCTGATCAAATAAAAATACTTTATGTTTTTATTACTAATAAGAAAATAAGAAAAATAGACAAATAGTTTGGAACCAACTTTCATCTAATAATATGAATATATGCATATTCAGATGGGAAATATGCAGTTAGAAATAAATTCACTATCATTAATCATTAGGAAATATGAATCAAAAAACACAATCTTAACCATTATTCCCCAATCATAATGGCTAGTCAATGAAATTATACTGTTACAGAGAAATGTGGAGAACAGCTGAAAATTCTGTATACTGCTTGCAGAAGCATGCCAATAAACCTCTTTGAAAACTGTTTCTTGAAAAGTTAGAAAAAATGTAGGGTGCTAGAGAAATGGATCAGTGTTTAAGAACACTTGCTCTCCCTCCAGAGGACCCAGGTTTGGATCCCATTATGCACACAGAAGCTCAGAACTGTCAGTAACTTCATTCCCAAGAGATTTAATGACTTTTTTTTTTTTTTTTTGCTTTCATGTTGGAAGACCTTGCTTGGGTGTGGTCTATCCTGACAAAGCTAGACGACATTAGAGACTCTTTCCCTTCCCAGCGAAACTTCCTGCTCTCTATCTGCCCTTATTTGGAGAATGTCTCTAGGCTCTGTGGACTGAATTTATCTGAAAGCTGTCTCTAAATAATACACCTGATTTATCGTTAGCTTGACCCTTGGCACAGCTTCCTTCTAGAAGCCTTCCCTGGTGCACAGGTGATAACTAAGATTTGTGTTCATGCCCAAGCTCCCTAGTCCTGTACTGCTGAACACATTCCTTGTATTCTGGAACAAAGTTGAGCTGATTCACCAAAGTCTATCTCCTGGAGTTCTGCTGTCTTTGTGGTACCCATAGCTGTCCCAACCCTGTACCTTGCTTCTGTTCCTGCCACCCTTGAGAACCAATGCAGCCAATGTTCCCAAGAAAGAAGTAGAGCCAGACTACACTAACTAATAAGGTGCAAATAAATACCTTCAAGCAAAATACCACATATGTAAAATCTAAAATAATTGCTATAAAAACTTAGATACTATTTAAATATTCTGCTTTTAATACTTATACAAGAGTCATGAAAACATAAGTCCATAGAAGAACAAATAAAGATTATTTGTGCAAAAGAAGCAAGGAAAATGTTTCTCGTGATTGCTTTTTATAAGATCTGAACAAATGGACAAGGAGATATTACTAATAAGTAGAGGAATTATTTATGAGTAGTGGAGATCTTTGAAGTATATGTATGGAAGAGGAGCAACCCATTGCAAGCAATGATTACTTTCTTTGTCAACATGACTGTGGTGATAATTTTGCTATAGCATAATAAAAATTCAAGTGGTATATTTTTAAGATTTAGCTACTTTTATTTGTGTGAATGAGTATTCACTTGCAGGTATGTATATGTAACACTTGCATGCCTGGTGCCTGCAGAGACCCTAAAAGGGCTTCAGATTCCCTGGAAGTGGAGTTATAGATGACTGTGAGCTTCAGTGTGGATGTTGGAAATGAAATATTGGTCCTCTGGAAGAGCAGGAAGCGCTCCTAAGAGCTAAGCCATCTCTCCAGGACAATCAAGGGGTACCCTCCTAAATGTGCATTTTATGTTTTTAAAACCTAGCAAATCTATGAAAAAGAAATTATTTCAATAAGGATGTTTGTGGATATGATTGAGATCTTAATGTCAGCGTTAATAATTTAAATGATGGCATTATAACTGCATTTCATCTCAACATTACAGGTCAGGTAAATTGGGAAACCTCACAGCTCCATGCAATAAGCACTGTGGTTGCACAAGCTCTAAATATGCTTCTGTGTGTGGAAGAGATGATGTTGAGTATTTCTCTCCCTGCTTTGCAGGCTGCATATCTTTGAAAGAATTAAACAATGAAAAGGTAACTTGTATTTATTATGCCTCTTCCTTTCTAGTAACATGCTCATTTTATAGTGATTTGGTATTACTTCCAGTTCTCTCACAAACTTTTAGCAACATGCAGATAAAACCTAATTTATGTTTTCCAACTCACTGGACTTTGAACACAATCTTTAACTCTCAATGTTTCACACCAAGCTTGCCCAGTGCTGTCCTGTGAGTCATATTTCCTTCAAATGTGCCTTCTGCTGATATTCAAAATGCCTGCCCTCTAGTTTCCTGCTGTTTCATTATTTGCACCACAGCAACTCAGATATAGGTAGGACTTATCTTTAAGTAGGGTGTCGAATCAAGGGCTCTACTGCTGAGCTACATCCCTAGTCACCAGTTCTTTGTGTCCCAAATCTTACCACATGTATAAGGCTTTCACAAAACATATCTTTCTAGAAAGCTGCGAGTAATAGATAACTCATATGAATGAGAGAATATGACATAACAACTGAATCTGCTTAAAAACGCTAGTTACACATGGCATGGTACTAGCAGGAAATTTCTTATTTTCTGGACTGCTACAACTACCCAGAATGCATTATTTTTTTCCTAGTCTATGTTCTGTTGTAGAGAGCAATTGATTAAGCTACCACTTGTCTAAGTTTGTGGGGTTCAAAAGCTGGAGACTTTTCTCTGTTCTACTCAGTCTCGAAATATGTAAATGAAGCAGTGATTGGGGGCAGTCTCTGATGTCAGTCTTTCACAGCTTTGGAGCTCCACAAATAGGCTATGGTACCTGGTCCCAAGAACCAAATGGACCCATGCATCTCTGTCTTTGCCACAGTGGGGCTACAAGCACACTACCAAGCTGGGATTTTTATGTGGGTGCTGGGGATCAAACCCAGATCCCCACTGTTAACACCTTACTCATAGGATTATCTTCCCAACCCCTGGATGAACATATAACAATAAAGTCACAAATTACATTTTTTTTTCAATTTCTACCTTTTAATTGGGACAAACTTACAGATCGATGTTCTAATTGTGTGTTTATTTTCCTCTACCTCCTGTTTCTTGTGAAGGAAGAGAGCAGTAAATCGACATACTGATTCATAAGCACATCAACATCTACGGTTATACTTATGATTTGGTAGCATAACAATATTAACAAGAATTAGTATAAAAATATTTGTGCTATTTATAATTATCATGCTTCTTAAATATTGCATGTTAAAGTAGTCTTTAAAATATGGGAGAAATTTAAATGTAGAAGAAAAGTATAATGAACTCCCCCATAGATTTTTTTCCATCTTCAAAAGCTGACTAAGTTACTGTAAGTCCTTGCTTTATACATGTACCCAGTTCTCCTCACTATGTTAAAATATGCATACGCAGTTGCAAATGTCCACCATGCCACCATACAGCAAACGTACATTTATTGAGAGTCTAAGTATAGTATCACTGTTGAACTACTTTCATTTGTGGGAAATCCTGCTTAGAAACATACTTCTAATGGAATTCTACATAGTTTTCCTGTGCTTCTATGAGACACAATTAATTCATAATTCCATCAGAATTTTGTCAAAACAAAGGAGATACTGTCACTTTTCTGAAACAAAAATAATGTGTCTTTTCTGTATAGTAATAATCTAGACAGTGGAGCTCGTTGAAAGTCATTTATGCTTCAAAAATACCTTTTTATAGATTTATATAATAAAACCCTTGGACTGCTCTCTGTGACCTTGGCCTTTCAGCTAGTTCTTCTTGTTAGCTGATGCAGCTGTAAGTACAGGAAAGCAAGGCTCAGGAGTTCTGTCCTCAGCTTCCTAGTTCAACGGAGCCTCATTCTCACTATCAGTGGGGAAGCTACTTCATCTCACCCAAAGCATTAAGGACTTCTTAGGTGCCAAAGGATGATCTTGAGCTTCTGTCAAAGTTCATACTCTGTTTCAAAACAGAAAAATTCTGTTAGATAGGGGACCACATGAGAGTTAACAAATGGACTTTTCATTTCTTTTACATTTCAATTTGTTACAAAATCCTACAAAAGAAACTGATATAGCGAGTCAAGTCATATAAACACAATGCAACCCCTAGAGGAGCCTAATAAAGGAGATACTGTGGAAGCAAGAAACTGTTCTCATGCATCAGAGCATTTAACGACTTGTGAAATGTATCAGATATTTTTAAACAAATCGTGATGTTCTTTTGGGTGGCCCAAAGACTAATAAATATTTTTTTATAAACAGAAAGGGGGTCTTTGGGTCTCCTTCAACAGAAATATATTTAAACTATTTGTCCTGAAGTTGTATAATTTTCAGCAAACATACATATTATTATTCATTTAATTTAGTATGGTGTGTGTGTGTGTGTGTGTGTGTGTGTGTGTGTGTGTAATCTAGAACCTCGTAGTGAATGTCTTCTTCTGTTGATCTTTGCTTTAACTTCTGAGAGAGGATCTCTCATTGGATCTAGAGTTGATCAGTTTGTTTAGGCTGGATGGCCAATAATCTCCAGGATCCACTCTTCTCCCCTTTCCAGTCCAGAACTAGGGTTACAGACTGACTTTTCTCATGGGTGTTGGGTATTCAAATTTGGTTCCTCTTGGTGCACAACAAACATTCTATTAAGTGAGACATCTCCTAATATTTGCTC
Organism: Microtus oregoni; assembly: GCF_018167655.1. Taxonomy (NCBI): domain Eukaryota; kingdom Metazoa; phylum Chordata; class Mammalia; order Rodentia; family Cricetidae; genus Microtus; species Microtus oregoni. The sequence goes on from NW_024543097.1 coordinate 19,381,041, forward strand.
ATATATTTTACTTTTTGTAGGCAATCCTTCACTTACTTTTGAATGATGTTTAAATTGAAAATACATTTTTTCATATAATATATTCTGAGTATAGTTTCTCCTCCTTCACTCCCTACTAGATCCTCCCCACTTTCATACCCACTTTCTCTCTATTGTTAGAAAACAAGCAGGCAGCTAATAAGAATAAGAATGAGAACAAATTAGGTCCAAACAAAGAGGAAAAAAGGTGGTATGGCTTTTGAGGTAATTTATCCCCACACATTTCTGACTTTTCTATTACATCATTTGATTTCCTTTTTCACCCGTTGCTCCCGCCTTGAAACTTTCTATTCTGTCGTCTAAAATCAGAAAGTGTTCTTCATCCAAACACTACTTCCTTTATTTCATCCTCTAACTAATGTCTACTTTACTCTAGAAAGTGCTTTGCTTTGGGTAGTTTGAGTCAGTAACTATTTCCCTTCCCAAAAGGTTCTCTCTAACAAGTAAACATCCTTTTTGTTTCTCTGATGATTTAGAGCATGCTCTGTCCTCTTTCCCCCAAGTACCTCTAGTCGATTTTTCTCAGCAGAATGTACTTCCTTTGCACCTCCTATTTCCTCCAGGTTCAGCCTTGAGACATTTACTGTCATTCTTTGCAGAGGACTTAGAGCTTGGGTCACTGACACACTCTCTAATATTCATGATAATTTTTAAATTACTAATGAGGATCTAATTTGATACTTCTATAATTCCTCCACTATTTCCTTCCCAATAATATTGTACATATATACAAAAACATAATATTTATCTGTATACTTCTGTGCTTCCATTGAACAAACCTTAGCTAATTTCTAGTCAGAGTGTATATTCAGTTCATGATTTCAGTATCAATTATCTTGTGCAAGAGCAAGGCCATTACTTTCAGTTCATTATAAAACACGGACCTCTCAAATTCTTCAATACTTTTAGAACCTAATATCCTGAAATTTCACCAATTGACTTCTAAATTTTGTTTTCAGTCTTATTATTAGTCCCTTTACTCACTCTGTGTTTTGTGGACATTTACTGTACTGCACCTTGGTCCTTCAGATCTCAGCACACTTATTCACTTGTACTCTGTCCCAGGAGCCCAACATAAGGGATCTTTCTCCTCTGGCATTTTAGTGGATAAAAATGTAAAGGAGTCCTTGAAGAACATTAGAAAGATAGAGAAAGAAAACCCAAATCAGTATGCTACTTTCTAGTTTTCCTCTGCTGCCCCTCTGGGCTGGAGATCTTCATTTCCCTAGTAAAACTTTCTCGTGTGACTTTCTTATTTTGGTTCCAATTAATTATACAGAGCTTCCAGAAAACTCTTTCCCATCTACTTATTACATAATGGCCTGTAGGATTACTTTCAGTATTTTCTCTCTTATCTCCCATTTCTTCAGCACTGCATTTTGTTGTACTGTATTTCATTAGCCTGTATGCTGTATGCCAACTTTTATCCTTGCCTTGGCCATTCAATAATCTCAGCAACCTGAGTGGCTTCTAAGAGTATAGATCAAAGTTCTTTAACCAAATTTTGCAATGGCCAATTTTTTTTTCAACTTACATTTCTCATCCTATCCTGGATTTTTGTTTTCTTACTCTTTTCCATTCTTCCTACCCTCGCCCTTGCTGCACTTGAAAGGGGTACATGGAATGGTTTGGAGAAGGTAACGGAAGGAGAAAATAGTATGATTATATTTTCATCTTAATAAATAAAAATTTATAAAACTAAAAGCAGTCTGAAAACTGGGTAGTTTCCTTTGGATATTGATTTAATTCCTCTTATTTTTATAATAATAAAGTTATTGTCTCCTGATTGTTTCTGAAAGACACTTTTTTATATTTAATATTCATAGACATACTACAATTGTTCTTGCATTAAAAAAGGATTGACAAATGCAGATTCTGATGGAGATCTTATTGATGCCATTCCTGGAAAATGTGATACCAAGTGTAACACATTACCTTTGTTTTTTGCTTTTTTCTTTTCTTCGATTGCTTTTTCTAGTTCGGCTAGTACACCAATAACCTTGATTATACTCCGGTAAGTATGTAATACTCATAATTATTATACATTTGGTACTAAAGAATTATACATTTAGAAATAGTTCATATTGCTACAGCAAAAGATTTTCTATGTTTTAAAGTAGTAAATAAAGAGGAAAAATATTTATGTTGTTAAATTTTGTGTATAATTTTTCCTTATACTTGTTTATTTGCCTAACTTATATAGATGTTTCATATAGGTTCACTTTAACTTAAGTTACATAATTTTGGAATTGCAAAGATTACTCTCTAATATTATTTAGAATTATGTAGAAACTGTATCTATGCACTAGTAACAAAATACAGTTAATACAAATCATAGATTACATTCACTTTTTATAACACAAAAGAAGAATCCATAAATCTGAATTTTTTTAATTGTTGCATAAATGTGGATATAAAATTGATTATTTAGAATGGGTATTTGGCCCTAGTTCTACACTTATCATTCATGTGTTCTTCTAGAATATGTAAAGTCCACCTAACATTCATTTTTATTATAGGAACAAAATAAAAGGACATTAAATTTATCTTTTCAAGTTAACAAGAATATTTGTGTCCTAAAAATCCTGTAAAAGATGACCAACAAAAGGGGAAAACAATAGCTCATTTCTGGCATCATCACAAATAGCTGTGGAGTAAAAGTAGAGACAGAAATATGTGGAATATAGTTTTTTTCTGATAGAAAAAAAAAGCAGGATGAAGAATAAGAAGGAACTAGAAGAAGAGAAAATAGGGGAGAGTATGATCAAAATATATGTATAATGAAATTCTCTAAAATGGATAATCATAATTGATGAGATATATGTTTTGTTTTTGTTTTATGTTGTAGTTTAAGTGTTTTTGGTGGATAGGGTCTTCCTGTATAACCCCAGTTTTTCTCAATGCTTTTCTTTGTCTCTGCCTTTCTGGTACTGGAATTTCAGTCAAAAATGGTCATCTTGATAGGGTAGTTTGAAGATAGAAAGAAAAACGGAGTTAAATGGGGGGAATAGAGGAAAAAGATAGTGATATTTAGAGATATGATAGCCCATATTAGGGAAATATTTAGCTTTGTTAAAAGGGTGAAAATTGTCACTTTGTTGGAATATGGAGAAATCTTGGAATATATTCAGACTTCTCCTTTGGGTCCACTAATGATAATTTTGTTAATGAAAATAAAATTCAAGGAAGAGTAAATATAAAAGAACCCATACTTGAGCTGGCAAAATGCCTCACTGAGAATAGACACTTTCTACCATGCCTGAAGACCTGAGTTCAATCCCTTGAACTCACATAAGGGTAGAAAGAAAAAACACATCTTGAAAGTTTTCCTCTGACATCTGTAGCACCCCTCCCTCTTATTAGAGAATATTTCCTGTTTACAGATCAGTAGAGTTGATATTAGGGACATGATCATCCTACCAAATACAATCTACAATCTCATACAATCTCCATCAATGTATTCTATTGTCATTCTTCGTAAGACGAGGGAAAATTCTAAAATTCACATGTAGATATGAAAGATTACAAATAGCCAAAATATTGATGAACACAAAAGCATATGCTGGAGCTATATACGCCTTTAAATTATGCAGCCAAGCCATAGTGACAAAAACACTGTGATATTAGCATAAAGGCCAATTGGTATAGTAACGTAAGAGAATACAGGACCCTTACAGGATTCTGAGGAAGCACAGTCAGGTTCTTGGGTGTCACCAGAGGTGCTTCTACCTGTTGAGTTCTCCCTCTAGCCTCTATGTCTAAATTAGCATGCAGTTAGGCTGGAAACTCAGCGAAATCACTAAGACTTCAACTTATTTTTTGTCTCACAAAGATGGTTTAAGTAAAGCATATGTAATATTTCTTACTAATTTTTCATGTCAGTATGTTTTGTTTCAGAGAAAAATTCTGTCATTCTACATATAAGAAAACTCCCATGCTAAATGATGCAGAACACTCTGTTGTAATTAAGCCTATTCCCAACAGTTCTACTTTGAATGAAAACCTTTGAACAAAAATTTTGCCCCTAAAATACAGCGGTTGTTTTTATCTCTAGTCAATCAACATTGTGGAAATGTATCTTATATTTATAGAATAATTGAATTGCTGGTGGGTAATTAGTAATCATTACTTTTTTATTAAAAGAATTTGATACAATGCATGCTTGACCAGGTCAATATGGGTAGAATTAAGGTGATTTTTTTGAAATGCCATGAAATTTGGTGCCATGTTTTTATAAATGAAACATTTTGGCTCAGTGATTAAGAGCACTGACTGCTCTTCCAGAGGTCCTGAGTTCAATTCCCAGCAACCACATGGTGGCTCACAGCCATCTACAGTGAGACCTGGCTCCCCCGTCTGGCTTGTGAGCACACATGGAAGGAATGCTGTACACATAATAAATAAATATTAAAAATAAATAAATAAATGAAACATTTTCTAAAGTGTTTAGTTTTAATACAAGGAAATAAATAACAAAGGAGCTTTACAAAGTACTGATATAAAACATAACTCTGCACTGCTTTTCTTCTTCAACAAATATTTGATTTAATCAGCAAGAAACACAGAGATCCTTCTGTCTAATTTTTCAATATTCTCATTCATAACTATAAATATATACAATGGATTTTAGTTGTTTCTGACACTTGTTTTCATCTTTTCTTCTTCTCAACAAACCCCTCATACCTTTAATGACTTCTCTCTGTGTGTGGCTTGCTAAATTAGAGTTTTTTGCATGAATGTAATTGAACTTCTCCTGCTTAAACTGATGCAAAGTAGGTTTTCATTTACTTTAAGGAGTGAAAATAATAAGGGTACAACATGAAAGAGGATAACTCAGAAATTAGGACTGTTAAAGGAAAGTGGAATAAAATGGCAACCAAATGTCAGTTGGCAAGGCATGGTATTCGCATCTTCACTCTAAGGGAGTGAGAGTGAAAAATATCTGTAAGGAAGACACCTTTCTGTAGCACTCAGTCACCCTGAGTAACAATGGGGAAGAATCCTGAAGAAAGGGACTGGACTTCAACTTTCTCCTTCATCCAAAGTACCATTTAGGTATAACCCAGTCAAAAGCCTGGAAGTTAAATGATGTTTACCAAAATAATTTTTGGAGTGTAAAATCCAAAATCTCCAGCAAACTAGAAAAATGTGAAGTGGACTTCACAAAGGTGTAATGGATTCTAAACAAAATTGGCCCTGCCAGCATGAGGAAAGATGAATTAAGAGGAAGAGAGTTAAGCCACGTCAAGAAGAGAAGGCTTAGGCAGATCTGATTCATGAAGTTCCTTCTCTTGGGAAGAATAATGAGCTTTGTAGACAGCGTGTTTAAATAATGGAGAAAGGGAAAAATTTATATTTTATCTATATGGAAAATTGAGCTTTTGTCAACTAGCTAAAGATTTGTATAATAAACTATGCAACATATATAATTATAATATTTTATAATGTAAAAATATATAATTTATAAATTCATGTTTATAATATATAGTCACAATATGACATAATATATAATATATATTTATATATAAAACATTAACCTAACACATAGGTAATATTGTTGTTTGCTTTCAGAACTTTACCTAACAATTTAAAGTCCCTGGGCATGGGTGTGACCTATACAGCTTTGAGATTATTAGGTATGTATTTTCAGATATGCCTAATGTATCAAATTGTTCATATTTATATATAAATTTGTTTATATGTATATTTAAAATTACAAATAAATAATAATGTAAAATAACACAAAACAAGTAAATAGGAGATTGCTTGGAAAAAGTTGGGAGCTGATTAAATTTAGAAAGAAAATGTGTGAAATAAAATCCATCCTGTTAAGTAAATATACATTACTTATGTTGTGTCAGGCTGGAGCCATGAATTTGAACCTGAAGTTTCTTTTATCATCTCACAAAAGTGACTTTGAGAGATTTTACAAAACCTTCACATACTCACAGTAATTTTCTACTTTCCGTAAGCTTGTGAAAACCCCAAATTAAATGTCTTCATCACCAATGATTCTCAATTTGATGCGTCTATGAATTTAATTTTTTTCTTTTTTATTGTTATTAAAAATTTCCACCTCCTCCCATTTCCCTCCCCCTACTGCCCTCCCCCTCCCCCTTCTTCTCCAGTCCAAAGAGCAGTCAGGGTTCCCTGCCCTGTGGGAAGTCCAAGGTCTTCCCTCCTCCATCCAGGTCTAGGAAGGTGAACATCCAAACTGGCTAGGCTCCCACAAAGCCAGAACATGCAGTAGAAACAAAACCCAGTGCCATTGTCCTTGGCTTCTCAGTGAACCCTCATTGTCCTCCATGTTCAGAGAATCCAGTTTGATCACATGCTCCATCAATCTCAGTTCAGCTGGCATTGGTGAGCTCCTATTAGATCAGCCCCACTGTCTCAGTGGGTGGGGGCACCCCTCACGGTCCTGACTTCCTTGTTCATGTCCTCCCTCCTTCTGCTTGGCTTTTGGACCTTGGGAGCTCAGTCCATTGCTCCAATGTGGGTCTCTGTCTCTATGTCCATCCATCGCCATATGAAGGTTCTATGGTGATATGCAAGATATTCATCAGCATGGCTATAGGACAGGGCCATTTCAGGCTCCCTTCCCTCAGCTGCCCAATGAACTAGCTGGGGACATCTCCTTGGACACCTGGGAACCCCTCTAGAGTCAAGTCTCTTGCCAATCGTAAAATGGATCCCTTAGTTAAGATATATACTTTCCTGCTCCCATATCCACCCTTCTTCCATCCCAACCCTCCCATTCTCCCAAGCTCTCCCCATCCTCCCCTTCTCACTTCTCTTTCCCATATCCCCTTACCCCCACCCCAACCCCCGCCCCCAAGTTCCCAATTTTTGCCTGGCAATCTTGTCTACTTTAAATATCCAGGAGGATAACTATATGTTTTTCTTTGGGTTCACTTTCTTATTTAGCTTCTCTATGATCACGAATTATAGGCTCAATGTCCTTTATTTATGGCTAGAAACCAAATATGAGTGAGTACATACCAAATTCATCTTTTTGGTTCTGGGTTACCTCACTCAGGATAGTGTTTTCTATTTCCATCCATTTGCATGCAAAATTCAAGATGTCATTGTTTTTTACTGCTGAGTAGTACTCTAATGCATATATATTCCACACTTTCTTTATCCATTCTTCCATTGAGGGGCATCTAGGTTGTTTCCAGGTTCTGGCTATTACAAATAATGCTGCTATGAACATAGTTGAACAAATGTTTTTGTAATATGATAGGGCATCTCTTGGGTATATTCCCAAGAGTGGTATTGCTGGATCCTGGTGTAGGTTGATCCCAAATTTCACCAATGATAGCCTTTGCTGGAGAGGATATCGAGTAAGGGGAACACTTATCCATTGCTGGTGGGAATGCAAACTTGTGCAACCACTTATGATTTAATTTCTATAAGAACAAATTGAATTTTCTAAGGCTTCCAATGTCATTCCAAATCCATGGTGACATTTTTTTTTAAACTGGCTTGATCTTTCAAGGACCTGTGAAGTATGAACAGCTATTATGAGTTCACGTATGCAGTAGCTATGTTATTCCCAGAGGAAAGTATTTTACAACTCTCTTCTCCATCTTCTGGTTCTTATATTCCTTCACCCCTTCTTCTATAATGTCCCCAGAGCCTCTGAAGAGAGGAGGGCCATAGAGACGTCACATCTGTGGCTAAACACTCATAGCCAAGTATTCTTAGCACTTTGAATAGTAACAAGTCTGCATTAATACCTGCTGCAATAGAAAGTGTAGACAAAAAATAAAAAACCCAGAGATTGATATTGGGGTTCAGTCTGAAAACCAGAAAAGCAAAGCAGTCAAGCAACTAGAGAAGTCTTACCTCTACCAAGGCGGGGCAGCCACGATATAAACAGACTAAGGCTCTTTCTCTTCCCATTTTATATTTCTTCTCATGCTGGTGATAAAGATGTGTGACTCCCTAAGACTGGGATTAAACATTTGAGCCTCTACCACCAGTGTAGCCCAAGGTGGCCTTGAACTCACAGAGATCATCTCACTCTGTCTCCCAAATCCTGGATTAAAGGTGTATGTCACCATTACCTGACCTTTAATGGCTTTAGCTTTACGTCTGGTCTTCAGACAAGATTTATTTATCAAAATACAAATAATATACCACTACATTTCTCCTTTGTGTCTCAAATAAAGAAGAAGTCTATAAATGATATAAGATAAACTGATGTGGGATGTCATTCTGTTTATATGTTGCTTTTATTGGTTGTTGAATAAAGCTTTTTTGACCAATGGCTAAGCAGAGTGAAGCTAGGCAGGATACAGAGAGAAAGTAAGCAGAGTCAGGGAGATGTTATGTAGCTGCTGAAGAAGACAGATGTCCGGAACCTTTCTGGTAAGCTTCAGCCTCATGACAATATACAGATTAGTAGACATGGGTTAATTTTAGATATAAGACTTAGCTAGGAATATGCCTAAGATAATGGCGAAGCAGTGATATAATTAATATTTCTGTGTGATTATTTGGGTCTGGGTGGCTGAGAACAAAAGAGAAGTCTCCATTTATTAAAAAAAACTATATACAGGAAGTATAATAGCTAAATACAATATACACAGGTAACAAATACATCAAGAATATCTAGTCAATTTGGATATGACAAACTCAGAGAAAATACTCCACATGTATCTCATCTTGGTGAATCCAAATTTTTGTACCTAATTTACTTTCTACAACAACTTGCATTATTATCCAAAACTATCTTTTGGTATCTCTCAACCTTATATACTTTTCAGTCCTTTAGTGAATTTCTTTTCTGGGTCTCATAAATGAGGGAGACTATAACTATAACTATCTTGTCTTCAACTACCTCAGAGACCCAAGAAGGAAATAATATTAACTGAGTAAGCAGGAAATGCAAGCAAGCGACTTCCACAAAGTGAGAGAAGTGACAGAAACAGCTGTCTGCCTGAATAGTTACCAAAGTTCCTCTGCAGTATTGAGGCATCTATCTTTGGCCTACAGGTCTAGCATGTCTGATAGACTTTTCTTTAAAGCAAAACATACTGAAGAGCTGTCTCTCCTTGTCTTGACAATGTTTGTCAATCACTTTTTGGTGTCTTATTTGTCCAATTAATACAGCATACTGTCAGCAGTCAAGGCAAGGGCATTTTCTTGCTCAACAACTTATTTTTTGCCACAGAGAAAGTAAACTCCACATGGAGTTTCTTTGATACCCATTATCACCTCTGAAGTAGATTGGTATTACCAGGAGCAGATATTCCTCACTGTCATAAAAAGGAACCTAGGTTATTCAATCATCTTAAATGTCATATTTGTTTGATCTCTGAAATGTTTGAAGATGACCTTCTATCTAAAATGTATCTTTTTTGACCTTGAAAACATACCGGTGTGGCTACAAGTTCAACTATACTAGGTAATTAACTATTAACCTGAATTTCCTTATTATCCTAAACGGTTGGTAATAATTTTTTAAGGAGTAGAAATTTTCATTACATTGTTAAATGAGTTACACAGGTAAAATACCATTAGCAGGAGTAGAAATGTATATACAGTTTGTTCTAAAAAATTAATCTCAACATACACAATTATATACAGTATAAAACTTCCAATCCAACATAGAACATTTAAAGCTAGTAGTTGCTTCTTAAAAGTATATTTAATAATCTTTTTATCTTATTGTATTTACATACTCCCTTTTTTATTTCAGAGAAGATTCAATAATCTACTTTTTTATCCTACCATACTCCCCTCTTTTTCTTTTCAAAGGAAGATCCTTGAATCTAATTTCCTTTGTTTAGCTTTGTTCCAGACCATTACCAATAATAACTTGCACCTAATCCCCTAAACAATGACTAATATCCATAATCCATTGAACAGCCAACAATGACCCACCCCACCTCTTGGGAATGTGGGCATCAGATTTCTAAATTTACTTTCTGCTGTCTGGGGTTGACAGTATCTTTAGGGGATCCTGAAAAGAAAAATTTGGGTTAATTTTCCAATCCTGGGAGAGGTAGCTGTATCATGTTTTGTCCAGTCCATAATGGGAAAGTGCAGGGCTTCTTGTTTCAATTCCTGACTAGAGTAGTCTGTTAGGTTGGATTACTTCAACTAGCCACCACAAAATAGTTCTGAGCAGTCCAAAACTAATCCTCAGATGATATTTTTCTATCTTAGTTGTATTAGCATAGTCCTGGAAGCATCATCATTGTAGCGTCCCATCCTTTGAAGTCTTTCTTTCTTTCTTTCTTTCTTTCTTTCTTTCTTTATTATTTCTTTCTCTTCCCCGCCACCGCCTCCCATTTCCCTCTCCCTCCTCCAGTCAAGTCCCCCTCCCTCATCAGCCCAAAGAGCAATCAGGGTTCTCTGCCCTGTGGGAAGTCCAAGGACCACCCACCTCCATCCAGGTCTAGTAAGGTGAGCATCCAAACTGCCTAGGCTCCCACAAAGTCAGTATGTGCAGTAGGATCAAAAACCCATTGCCATTGTTCTTGAGTTCTCAGTAGTCCTCATTGTCTGCTATGTTCAGCGAGTCCGGTTTTATTTCAGGCTTTTTCAGACCCAGGCCAGCAGGCCTTGGTGAGTTGCCAATAGAACATCCCCATTGTCTCAGTGTGTGGGTGCACCCCTCGCGGTCCTGAGTTCCTTGCTCATGCTAGATGCCCTTCAATGGAAGAATAGATGAAGAAAGTATGGAATATATACATATTAAAGTACTACTCAGCAGTAAAAAACAAGGACTTCTTAAATTTTGCATGCAAATGAATGGAAATAGAAAACACTATCCTGAGTGAGATAAGCCAGACCCAAAAAGAGGAACATGGGTTGTACTCACTCATATTTGGTTTCTAGACATAAACAAAGGACATTGAGCCTATAATAAGTGATCATAGAGAAGCTAAATAAGAAGGAGAACCCAAAGAAAAACATATAGGCATCCTCCTGAATATTAACCTTCATCAGGCGATGAAAGGAGACAGAGACCGAGACCCACATTGGAGCAGCAGACAGAAATCTCAAGGTCCAAATCAGGAGCAGAAGGAGAGAGAGCATGAGCAAGGAACTCAGGACCTTTGAAGTCTTATAGGCATGCTCGTGGTGCACTGCAGAAAACTGTTAAACACTCAAACTCAAACCCGAAATCATTTACAGAAAGCGAGATGAAATGTTTTTCCAGAATTAGCTAGTACTCTATATCACTGTTAATATCATGAAACAGAGTTTAAATATATATTTATATGTAATCTAATATATACACATATACTAATCTCATAAATCTTTTTATTATTATTTTTATTGCTTTATAAATAATACCATTCAAAATTTCCACCTCAACCCCTCCTCCCATTTCCCTCCTGCTCCCCCACTCACCCTTTCCCCTTCCCCTCCAGTCCTAAGAGAGCGCAGGGTACCCTGACCTGTGGGAAGTCCAAGCCCCCCGCCCCCCATCAAGGCCTAAGAAGGTGTACATCCAAACAGACTAGGATCCCAAAAAGCCACTATATACAGTAGAATCAAATCCCAGTGCCATTATCATTGGCTTCCCAGTCAGCCTCCATTGTCAGCCACATTCAGAGAGTCCAGTTTGATCACATGCTTGTTCAGTCCCAGTTCGGCTGGCCTTGGCGTGCTCCCATTAGATCAGTCACACTGTCTCAGTGGGTGAACCAACCCTTCATGGTCCTGACTTCCCAGCTCATCTTCTCCCTCCTTCTGCTCTTCAACTGGACCTTGGGAGCTCAGTCCAGTGCTCCAGTGTGGGTCTCTGTCTCTATCTCCATCCATCGCTGGACAACAGTTTTATGTTAATATTCAAGATATTCCTCAGTGTGGCTATGAGACAAGACCAGTTCAAGTACCCTCTCCCCTACTGCCCAAAGACCTAGCTGGTGACATTCCTGTGAACACCTGGGAACCCCTCTAGAGCCAAGTCTCTTGCCAACCCTAAAAATCTTATACCTTAAGAAAAGCTGTCAAAAGTTCAAAATAAAGCCAAAAGATTATGAGTTTAGTAACTATAAAATAGTTTTTTATATATTTGTTTTTTTAAAAGATTTATTTATTTATTATGTATACAACATTCCTTCTATGTATGCTCGCATGCTAGAAGAGGGCACCAGATATCATTACAGATGGTTGTGATCTACCATGTGGTTGCTGGGAATTGAACTCAGGACCTCTGGAAGAGCAGTCAGTGCTCTTAAACTCTGAGCCATCTCTCCAGCCCCTATATTTGTTTTTCTTATGTCCCATATAAGATGGCTCTTCTGACAAAGACAGAGATTTTGAATTTCACTTTAATAAGCCTGCTTGGGTTTAGAGAAGGGGAAAGCCACACTCCAACTCCAAAGCCAACTCTACTCATTAACTATACTAAGACTACAAAAAGACTACAATTGAGAGTTAAGTCTCAATTTTCCTTTTAAAATTAACTCAGAGACCTTTTCCACATAAGTTTTTAATTTTTTTACCTAGTTAATGTGGTAAAATGATCCATTCTAAGGTCATATCTTCCCTCTACATTAACATTACTGTAGGGGAATGTTTGGAGTATAATATGTCCAGAATGCAGTTAAGTTCAGATACATGTGATTCTGATTCTGTCTCCCAAATCCTGGCATTAAAGTGTGTGTCACTATTACCTGACCTCTACTGGCTTTAGCTTTGCCTTTGGTCTTCAGGCAAGATTTATTTATCAAAATACAAATAATATACCACTACAAGGAAGCTTCCCTGCTGCAAATAGAAAAACATCAAAAGTCTATAGAAATAAATGGTACTTAGAATGCAATTTTCCAATATGATCATTTAGAAACACATCAATATTTTCTTTTCTGGGTCATGTATAATTTCTATACATGCAGGGATCAGGATATTCATTATCAGGGTCAATGATACAGTTGATAAAAACATTCCAGTATTTTAAATAATATCTTTAGAGGATTGTGTGTGTGTGTGTGTGTATGTGCATGTGTGTGGTGTTTGTAAGAGAGAGCGTGTAGACATCATTCTAGTCCTGGTCAATAGTGTGTTTATAAACATTTATTTCATCATTGACTATTTTATAGGATCCATCCCTGGACCACTACTTTTTCAATTAACAGCAAGAAGTTCTTGTATTTACTGGGATGTTAGTAAATGTGGAAGTAAAGGTCGTTGTTGGATCTACAGTAAGACAAAAATGGCCTTCATATTGTTGGGACTATGTAAGTAATGTGAACTATACATATTTAAGTAAATAAAATTAATTGTAGTATTTGCAACTGCTTATAACAAGGAAATAGTTACCATGAGTAAACACTTTGATAATTTATAATTAAAGGCTTATACAATTGTGTAGGAAGTATTTTATAAACCAAAACTACAGAATTTATATGAATAATTGTTTTGCGAAGTGGGCTACAGTTCTGCATCATTCCTTAAAAATGAATGATAATTGGTATAATTTCAGTTTGTTAACTAATTTTTCCTGTGCACGTATATAGTAAAATTGGTTTCCCTCATGGATTTTTCAACTTTACAGTATTAAATATTAGATAAATCTGAATTGAAATATAGTTGTAAATAGCATCTTCAAAATATTGTTATCTCTCTGAAGAATAAATTTGATCATTTTACTGCTGTGGAACAGTCTTTGTACACTATGAATATGTGTTACATATTTACATGTTAGAGAGCTGACTGACCAATAGATGGACAGGTAGAAATTAGGTGGGACTTGCAGACAAAAAGAGAGTGTAAAGAAGAAGGAGGAAAGAGTCTCAGGAGTTGTAACGAAACATGGAAAGAAACAAGATAAACTTGCTCCATTGAAAAAAGTTGCTGCCACGTGGAACAGTATAAATAAAAAGAAATAGGTTAATTTAAAATGTAAGAGCTAGTTAGTAATAAGCCTGAGCTATTGGCAAGATGGCCGTAGGCTAGAATCCTTCCTGGTAAGCTACTGCCTCATGGTACTACACAGATTATTAGAAATGGGTTAGTTGGACGTGAGAGTTAGCCAAGAAGAGGCTAGATATAATGGGCCAGGCAGTGTTTAAAAGAATACAGTTTCTGTGTTATTATTTCGGGGCATAAGCTAGCCAGATAGCTGGGATCCAGGTAGCAGGAATGCAGCCCCGCAGCTCATTCAACATGTATGGTTATTTGAAAACTGGCTGGCACTTCCATTTCTCCTTTTTTGGTAATACTAGATAAATTATGTCATTTTTCTGTTACTGAAATTTTCACAAAATTACTCAATATCATTTTTCCAAAAATAAATTTCCACATGTCATTGCCTTGGGAAAAAAGTTGGGGTTTGTTAAATAAACACAAAGCAGAACTGATCAGGATGCAGGACAAAGATATGAGCTCTCAAACCTTCCTTGTCCCTAGTAATATGTTTTTCATTCAGACTACTCTGCCTCCACAAACCGTGCCAACAACCAAGAACTAAGTATTTATATCCCTGAGCCTATTGGCTCAAACTACCATATTCTACTCACTGACCCTCGTAAGCTAATGGTGGCATCATAATGCACAATGCATTTAGTCTCAGCATTGATTAAAGAGCCAAAGTCTCTGGAGATTCAAGAAAATCCCTTAACTGTAACCCCACATAAAGTCAAAAGGCCAATTACAGACATCCAATATTTAAAGGCACATTATACACGTTACCTTTCCAAACCAGGGGAATAGGGACCTACTGAAGATGCCCAATGTATGATCAAAACACAGGAGTAAAAGCATGTAACCTGGGTCAAGTGTCAGGGGATTTAAATGGCTACACCACTCCAGCTTTGCAATACACTTTCCTACTTCCAGTTTGTTGTTCTCTCTGGTAGATATTTCACTGTTTTGATATCTCCAAAATCTTGTTGCCTGCCCTGCTACCTCAGATTCACTTTCACAGCTTCATAGAATGGTCTCTCATAGCCTCTTGTCTTCTTAGACTCGTCCTGTTGAAGGGACTGCCCTGCCAAGTGTTGGCTGGCCTCAGCAGCACACTGAAACTTGGAAGGAGGAATTTACAACCTGGCCGCTCACTTTTACGTCTTTCACATTCCTATAATACCTTGTGAACAACAGTGTCAGATTTGGTTTCCAGTTTTCCAGGGACCATGACAGCCTGGAGTCACATCTGTAGTAACTTTTGTTAGCTTCCTCAGAACAGAAAACCCTCAGGCTCTCTTTTTATTATTATTATTATTATTGAAAAAAATTTTACAAATCAAAAGGTTACATGGGTGCCTTTAGGGTATCTTTTCCTTTATTCCAGTGCAGAGGTCTCTCCTTATTAATGCTAACCTCCTTAATAATTACAACTACCATTCCAGCCTCTATTAGAGACACTAAACTTACTAGGAGTCCTTTTCTCTCGAAACTGTACATTTTTATTTCTTCCATCTCACTTCTTTTTTGCTGAAGACCTATATAAGAGGAGACATAACACCAAGCCTCAGGTACAAAGATATGCTGTTTTGAAATATCCTCCACCAATGAAGCTAGTCTATATATTTTAATTTGGTTTCAGTCAAGTTCTTTTAACACAGGCAGAAGATAGACAAATGCTGTACCAAAACATCATAGGAATAACTGCTAGACCAGTTGTCTTTACTCCCCTCTGGATCTTCTTGAATTATGCCTCCATTTTCCAGATTTCCCTCAGCACTATTGTTCATCAGGATCCTATTTGAACAACTCATGAAGTTCTACTTACAGAATTCAATTACTTTTCTATTCCACAGTTCCAAAATTTTCTACATTTCTCCCAAAACCAACATAGTCAAGTTCTTCATAACAATAACCCTCCCACTGTTATCAAGTTCTTTATTTGTTGTTTTTCTGTTGCTGTAATAAGGTATAGTGACTAAAAGTAACTTATTACAGGGTTTATTTTGATGTATGCCTCCAGAGTGATGAGTCAGTCACAGTGGGAAGGCATGCCAGCAATGGCAGACATGACGGCAGCTGCAGGGAGCTAAGAGATCGCATCTTCAATGGTAAACATGAAACAGAGGAAATAAGGTAAATTAGGATAAGGCTATGAATTCCCAAAGCCTATTCCTAATAAAGAAGTTTTCCAGCAAAGCCACCTCCCCTGGCAGGGTCATCAACTGGGGATCAGTGTCCAGATACCTGAGACTATGGGAGAAATTCTTATTCAAGCCACTACAGTGAGTTACATTTAAAAGCAGGGGTTGGGAGAAAAAAAAAAAAGTAAAAGGCCATGGTAAGGTAGGGTGTGTTTGGCAAGAGTTAGAAGGGCGAGTGGGGGATGAATATATAAAATAGAATATGTGAAATTCTGAAGCAATTCCTTTTAATATTACATTTAAAGGAATCTTAATGGTTTTGTTAAAAACAAGCAAACATATGCCCTTAACATAGGGACAGTGTTACACTGGGAACATCTGTGACTGAACCCAGAGACTAAGTGACAAAATGGAAATCCGTCCTTTAATGAAGTTGAGGCAACAGCCAGAGTGGAGCGTGCAGCCTCAACTGTGGTTCAGGTGCCACAACAATTACATGGTCTGAAAATATTAAACAGACTTTACAGAAAAAGCATAATTCTTGAATCTTAAATTATAGGACGTTTTGAATAACATGAGACAATAAGCAATCCTCTTTGGTTCCTCCCAGAAGGCAAACCATTACTTCATCCAAGGACCTTATCTACCTGTTAGCCAGTCAGCAGTCATCTTGTCTGTAGTGTCAACTGCTGTGCTAGTACATGGCTTGTGTCCAGGTAGCCTTGATTTTGCATATTAACTGCCCCTGAAGTGAGAAAGAAGTGATGCTCAGGTATGGTGGAGAGGAATTCTTTTCAATGAAATGAGAATAAGCTTCAGAAAACTCATCAGAACAAGTTTCTAAGATCAACTCCAAGGTCTTCGCTACACACATGAAACTGCAAAAAGAAAAAGAAAAAAAGAAAGCCATGCTAATTTAGAACTTTTACCTAAGAGCTCAAGAATGATGAACAAGATAAATGATTAAGATCAGAAGAGTTTTTGTGGATAAAAGACATGCAAAATATGTTTTGATTTCATTGATAGCAGCATGTTGAACCAAAGTAATTCTGTCTGTGTGCTGTTTGGGTAAGTCTGTGCAGTTTGGCGCTACATACAGTTTCATGTACTCACTGGAGAACCTTGAAATATGTTACCACATTAGGAAGGTATGAAAGAATTACTGCAGAGACAAACAACAGGAGACAGTCAGGAAACCAGATAGGAACCAGAGATAAATTCAGAAGAAATGAAAAGAACAGGAACTACTTAGAAATTCAAAGCTAAAATAGGTAGCACCATCTAGTAAGTCTAGAAATGTACAGCAAATTGATGAATGGACAATGACAATTTGTCATTACGTACCAAAGATCCTACTCTACCCTGACAAAGAAGAAAAACTCGTCTCTTTGACAATATGCATAAATCAGATAGATATCATGTATACTATTTTTTGATTGCTATAAAAACAGGTGAGTCTTGGTATTTTATAATGAAAAGAATTTATTTAGTCCATGGATTGGGAGTTTCAAATTACAAATAGGACTGCAATTCTGTGTGGGGTTTTTGGCTGCATCAGATTATGCTACCTGACATAATGTCTGGAACTTGTGTGTTAAAGAGTTATCATATTAAGAGGCAGGAAGCAAAAAAAATACAGTGCTACCTTGGGAAGAAATCAATGTCAATTACTTGTAAAAATCTGTATCCTTAGTATTCTCTATGGGTCTCCCACTATACCCTACCTCTTATAAGACTCATCACCATGAGACTTAGTACTACAGGATCAAGCTTCGAATGCATGAGCACCCAATTTGCAGCAATCCATCTCTGCCCTCTGAGATCTGAGATGTCTTAACGTAAAATATAGTAATTTTATCCTCACAGTGCCAAGGCCTCTTCAACATCACTGCAAAGTTCAAAAATCTCAGGTTAGCTTGAGATTCATAGAAAGCACTTTCAGATATGAGCTGCTGATTAAACAAATTACATGCCTGCAAATTAGATGT
This sequence comes from Microtus oregoni, assembly GCF_018167655.1. Classification (NCBI taxonomy): domain Eukaryota; kingdom Metazoa; phylum Chordata; class Mammalia; order Rodentia; family Cricetidae; genus Microtus; species Microtus oregoni. The sequence goes on from NW_024543097.1 coordinate 19,399,087, forward strand.
GGCAAGACAGGACAAGCATCCTTAGTACGAAGGGAGATGTCAGGAGATAAAGAGGAAGATTGAAATCTGTCACAGTAGATATTGAATCTTAAAACTCCAAACCCAGTCTCCCAGGAACACAGTGCTGAAGGGTGTCCCCCCACACAACCTATGCCTGTGATTTTGAAGTCCCTGCCAGATCCACAGTCTCTCTTCCAGTCTGCCTCTGCTGTACTCTGTCTACTTTCTCTGATGCTGCTTACTATTGCTAGCTGCTCTTGCTGTCTATTGCCCACTTCCAAAGCTAAACTTGGCATTGCCCTTTTAGGCCTGTTCTGTGTGGGCTCCAATCTTGCAGCAAATTTTAGGCTGGTCTCCCTGGCTCTCTTTTCAAAAATTTATTGAAATTGTCAAGATACCAAAGCCATTTCTTTGCATTTTACTCCCCTGGACAACTAGGACAGCTTAGTAAGATCTGCTTCCAATTGTGAGCATTAGTAGTTAAGTCCGAGACATGACTACTTGGTGGTACTCACTTGGAAGCAAAGAGAGAAAGTTCCCCTAAGCAGCCAGTCCATTCAGAGTTATGAAACTTAGCCACTGAAGAATCCTCCCCTGGCAGGAGCAGACTTCTCTCCAAAGAGTTCTGAAATGTTCTGAAGCCTCTTTTTCATTGTTCCAATGCACAATGACCCACTCCTGTTTAGTCACACTAATCTCATTAGCAAATGCTCGCTGGACCCCACTTCTCTTTTCTTCTTCCAAACATTTGGTCTTGCTCTTTCCTGACCAAGCAATGAACTCATCAAGTCTTTGCATTCAGTTTCCTTTTGTTCAACTGTGATTCTGAATAAAAACAACCAGCACAGCTCTTAGCTTAATCTTACTGTTTTGTTGTTTCGGCTTCTGCCACTCAGCATTAAGCATGTGTCTTGGTATTTCTTTGCACTCCTTGTTCTACACGATCATTGCATTTCGGTCTCTGACTGCAACAGAATTCTCCAGTTACAGGTCCTTCTGGGATAAAAGTGTGGTTTTGCACCTCTTGATCTCATCTACTATGGAAATGTACTCAAAGTCGACTCCATACCACCGCCATGAAGTTCTCCTCTACCTTGGATGTTAATTTTTCTATTTCTTTAAAATAGAAAATTTCATTGCCTTGTCCGGATTTTTTTCCTATTGCTGAGTTTTCTGATCTCACTACACTGTTCTTGGAAGAACAACCAGATGCATTCTCATAATTTCTCATTCTTTTCTCAAGCTCTGTACTTCCAAAAGAACATTACAGTCATTCACTGCTTACAATTTTCACTGTAAAATTACAGCTTGACCATAGGTAGCTACATCTTTGAGGTAATATCTCCTAAGATTTGTGGAATATTTCATAAACGGAAAACTCTGATTCACGCGACACAACTGGTATTAGATAACTGGAATTGTCTTGCTACAACATTTTTACTCTAATAAACAGGGCTTTCTGTTTGTAGAGCTTAATTATTTTTATGTGATAGTTGTAATTTTCAGAAATTTAAAGCAAAACAAAAAACTATAAGAATGATTATATTTTCTATAAATTACTTTTTATTTGTGGAGAGTAATCAGTATTTTAAACACTATAGTTGATTAAAGCTTTAAGTATTTTCAGTTTCTGCTGACAGATAAATCTGAAAAATACAATGCATTTATGTGTTTTCAAATTAATACAGTTTATGAATTCATAAAACGCTGTTTTTGGAGGATATCTGATGAATATGAAACATTTTGTAAGCATTTCAAAATAGTTAACATAGCTTTATAATATTAATTTAATTTTATTTTATAATTGGGGAATTAATACTTTCAGAAATAAACTATATTTTTTCTTCAGGTAGATGGCATTCTTTCAATAACTTTTGTTAAAAAAAACAGTTACATTATAAGTATTAATTTTTTTAATTCAGGTAGTGTTTGCAAGTTGGCCACAACCTTCCTTGTTTTTTATGCACTTCAAAAATATGAGAGTCTGGTACACGACAGTTCTGAGAATCTGGCCCCTTCTGGAAAGAAAGCAAAAAAGAAAAAAAGAATAAAATAAAAAAGTTATTTCTAACTGATTTTTTCATTGGTAAGAATTTTATATTTTCTATTTGACAATATTATATTGGTAACTTTTAAAATAATAATAGTGATATACTTACTTACATTTAAAATTTCTTCATATGACTTCCACAGGTTTTATTATGATCATAAAAATAATTTGTTCTAAGATTGATGAAGATATTTTGAAACAAACAATACTTTTTTTGCTCATAAAAATTTCCCATTGATGGAATATGCATTTAATCCCAGTAGAGGGTGGGAGAGGCAGGCAAATCTCTGAGTTTGAGGCCAGCCATGTCTTCAGAGTGAGACCCAGGGCTGCACAGAGAAACCCTGTTTCCAAAAGCCAGAAAGAAAGAAAAACAAAAACAAACATAATGACTCAAATAAAGGTAGACACATACACACACACACAGACACACACACATAGAAAATCACATTGCATAATTTCAATTATATAAAAATATCTAAATATCTATAGCAGGGATACAAGAAGATAAAAAACTCATATGCACAAATAGATCAATAAATCTTTAAAAAATATTGTAGGTTTTCTTTTTTCTGCTTATTTAAAATGGATTCTTTTCTCATGCAATATATTCCAATTACTGTTTCCCCTACCACTACTCTTCCCAGTTTGTCCCCACCTCTCCTCCAGGCCAGTTGCATTCTTTTTCTGTCTGCCTTTAGAAATAACCAAACATGACAAAATAACATATAAGAAGATAAAACAAAATCCATCACATCAAGCTGGTTAAGGCAAACCAACAGAAGACAGAGACTCAGAGCAGGCACAAGAATCAGAGACCCATTCCTTCAAATACTCAGGAGTTTCTTGAAAACACTAAACTGAAAGCTATAATACAGAGCGGAGAACCTGATGCAGACCCGTGTAGGCCCATGTGCTTGGTGCTTCAGCCTCTGTGGGTTCATATTATTAGCCTTGCCCAGTTGATTCAGAGAGCCTTTTTCCCCTTGTGCCGTCCTTCCCCTCTGGGTCTTATATTCCTTCCTCCTTCTGCCAGGTTTCCTCGGCTCGAAGGAGAGGGATATGATGGAGACATCAAATTTAAAGCTGTATGTTCCTAGAACTTTTTCCTTCTGTATAATATCTGGCTGTGGGTGTGAGCATCTGTTTCTGTCTGCTGCAGGAGGAGCTTCTCTGATGATGACTGGATAAGGCTCTGATCTATGTATAGCAGAATATCGTTAGGAGTCATTTTACTGGTTTTTTGATTATTATTTTTAGATCAGTAGTTGATTTTAACCTAGGTCTCTGGCCTCTCTAGTGTCTGGTTCTTGGTCACTCAAGCAGTGTTGGGTATGAATTCTGTCTCATGGAGTGGGCTTTAAGTCAGATGACACATTGATCGACCATACTCCCACAAGGTCTGTGCCACCTAGCATATTTTGTGATTTGGTTGGTGTCTTCATTTCTCTTTTGGTTACTACAGAGTACCTTCTCACACCAAAGATACTACATTGAAGGAGTAAAGGCTCCATGTAGGCACCTGCTGGACTTCTCTATGTTCAGTGAGTGGTGTGGGTTTTGTCCTCATCAATGGGGCCCTACTGTCACTTTGCTAAGAGAGACCCATTGGCTTAGCAATGACTTAGCCTGGGTTGTTTGGGGATTTCCATTGGACCGCTTTGGTCAACAAGTCAATTGAATGCAGCAGTCCTGATATTGGAAGCCTTATGTGAGATAAGAGATGACCTTTTGTACACCGTCTCCCCCATTATTAAGGGACCTCATTTGGATCACCTTCATATCCATTATGGAGTTTTGATTATACTAGGTTTCAATAACGTCTCTCAAGTACCTATCAGTGCCAGCTGCCCCCCCACACACACACACTTTATCTTCTTTAATCCAATCTCTGCTCCCACTCCCTGTAGCACGATTAATAAAAACCCAGAGAGAGAGAAAGAGAGAGAGAAATTAAGATTCAACCTGAAGGTCAGAAAATCACTGGCTCTTAACTTTATCTCAGTCTGAAATAGTGATCCGGCTTCTAGGAATCTCAGAATGAGACTGTGTCTGAGACCTATCTCCTCCCATCTTATATTCCTCTCTAGTTCTGGGATTAAAGGTGCACACCACTACCACCTGGTTTATATGGCAAACTAGTGTGGCTATTGGTGGTCAGGGACCGGCTTCAACAAAAATATCTCTCGCACAGGGATTTAGAAATATAGTAAAGAATATGAAGACGCAAATGAAAATAATAAAATGAAGAAATAGATACCCTGACCCCAAAAGGTAAAATGGAATCCCAAACTGGAACTTAGTTGGATCCTAAGACTTTTGTTTGAGGCAGGAACAGATCTACTTCTCTATACTTGGAGAACAAGGTCTGGCGATTAGCCACACCTGTTGACAATAACCCCGAGAGAACAGAACTCTCCAAACGTCTAGGTGGGGCCTCTGTTTGGGGTAGAAGCACAATAACCTTGAAGGCATTAGGTGTAAATTCCAACTCTATGACCTTTGGTCAATGTGAAAATAGGCTCATAATTTCGGACTTCCACATACTGGGATTATAGGTGTCTGTCACCACTGCCTTGTCTGTAAGGCTGATCAGTGTGGCTGACTTCCTCTCTGAACTTCAGGCAAGTTTTATTTATTAATATGCAAATGAAACTCCCCACTTGATCTTCCTCTTCCTTTCCTTATCCACCACCTGGGGTTCAACCATAAAAACTGTTCCCTTTCTCCCTTCCAGGGGACTCAATGTGTTCAACTATTTCCCTTCCTCTATACAGAGCTTCTCTGGGTCTGTAAATTGTAGGTTGATTATCATTTATTTAATGGTTAATAACCATTCTTTACCCATTTTTTTGAAGACATCCAGGCTCTTTCTATTTCTAGCTATTATTACTAAAGCAGCAGTTAATGTGGTTGAGGAAATTTCCTCGTGGTAGGATGATGTGTCTTTTGGGCATATGCCCAGGAGTGGTATATCTTGATCTTGAAGTATATCTTGATTCTTATCTTTCTGAGTAACCACCATACAGATTCCCAGGTTAGGCTCCCACCAGCAATGGAGGAGTGTTCCCCTTATTCCACATCCGCAAGAGCATGTGTTGCCACTTGTGTTATTGACCTTAGCTGTTCTAGTCTAAGATGAAATCTCAGAGTCATTTTGATTTGCATTTCCCTGATGGCTAAGCATGTTGAACATTTTTTTTAAAGTGTTTCTCAAACATCTGAATTTTATGAACAGTGCCAGAGCATGTAAATCAATTGCCTAGTTTCTTCCTTTATTCTTCAATTTATAATTAATCATAGTTACTTGTTGGGAAGAAAAATTTGCACTTAAATATAGAAGTGTATCGGTTTAATGTCTGGAATTCTTCTAAAGTTAAAATGTGATTCTAAAGAGATTTCAATTTTTCATATGTTATTGTGCATTATTTAACTAATGAGATTTTAATTTTTTATATGTTATTATAAATTATTTAGTTATAGTTTCCAGATACTAGATAAAAAAAAATGATTTTTCAGCTGGGCAGTGGTGGTGCACGTCTTTAAGCCCAACACTTGGGAGGCAGAGATAGGTAGATCTCTGTGAATTCAAAGTCAGCCTGGTCTACAAGAGATAGTTCCAGGACAGGCTTCAAAGCTACAGAGAAACCATGTCTTGAAAAATCAAAAAAAAAAAAAAAAAAAAAAAGACTTTTCATAGCAAGAACGCAGAAGCCAGTTTTCTCTGCTGTTTTGTGGGGAGAAATTGTAACCTTCATGTAGACAGAGGCTGCTCATTCATTTTCTTGCCTCCCAAACCCAAAATTATTACATAGAAACTTTATTAATTAAAAGTCTGCTTGGTCTATTAGCTTATGCATATTTCTAGCTAGCTCTTATATCTTAAAGTAACCCATCTCTATTAATCTGTGAATTATCATAAGGTTGTGGACTACCAGCAAGGTTCTAAAAATCTTCAGCAACCATCTGTCTACTTCATTGGCTATACAGTGTCTTTCTTACTCTGTCTACTCTATCCATATATCAGATTCTCACCTGGCTATATTGTGCCCTGCTATAGGACAAATCAGTTTTTTTTATTAACCAATAGTAATAAAGCATATTCACAACATACAGAATGGAATTCCACATCACCTCCCCTTTTCTGTCTAAACACAAAGGAAGATTTTAACTTTACCAATGTAAAGTATTTACCCCTATATAACCTTCATGTGACCTTCATGAAAGAATGTAGCCATCCATGGCCACAACAGGCAGAGGAGAGTGTGAAGCAAGAAATAATTACTGCACTCACGCTTCTTGAACTGAACTTGCAGGATGAAAATCTATTAGCTAGTTTTATGTGAAAATTGACTGATTCTTTTTGGTTTAAACCTGCAGGGCTGGAGAACTTGTGAGGATCCGAGTTCTAAGGACAGCAGTCTATCCTTTGAGGAATTCTTAAGATTTGAGGCCAGGCTATAATTCAGAAGAGAAAATATAGCAGAAAACATCAGTATGGATTTTTATTTTCATAATAAAAGAATACTCTTATAAAATGTTTCTGATCATGTTTTATGGATTATGAATTTTTTCTTAGTTTTATTATGTGGACAACATGTGTTTCTGCCATAGTTCATGCATGGGTAGTTGTAGTCAGAGGCTGCTTGGTTGTTCCCAGCTGAAATAACCAGTCAGAAAACGTTATTATTTGCAATATTGTTTGGTCAATAGTTTAAGCATATTTCTGGCTTACTCTTATAACTTCTATTAGTCTGTATATTACATGGATGTATCTTACGAGGTAAAGTTCTGTCCAGCATCTATCTCTGGCGGGGCTACATCTTGCCCTAGCACATCTTGCAGACAGGATATCATTGTAAATCTAAAGGTTTGGGGCTGGGTTATTGTTGACCTTTCTCCTTTGGTAGCCTACAGAGTACTTTTCTATACGAAAGACTGTAGCACAAAGGTGTGAAAAGCTGTATTTGTATAAATGTACTCAGCCATTAAAAAATGTATTCACTTTATATATATACCATATTTTCTTTACACATTCTTCTATTTGAGGACATATAGGTTATTTCTAATTTCTGGCTATTATGAACAATGTACATGGATGAGCAAGTGTAGGGGTCCTATGCTCCCGCATAAACTACTTTTCCCTTTCTGGATGGGCATGGAGGCATGGATATAATTGAGAAACAGTTTACACAGAAATATTAGAAGGGAGTCTCAGGCTATATTCAAATCCTAAAATCATCCCCCGATTTATTACCCAAACACCTTTTATACCCCAAGGTAAATTAAGGTGAAAGTTTATTAACATTCTGTTTCTGGGGATAGCAGGACTACAGTCATGTCTGTTGCTCAGTCACTGGCTTGGAATTCACACCTCTTCTCAGGTAATCTACATAATCAAAAAAAGAAAAGGAGCAACATATTCTGAGCTTTTGTTAGGGTAGCAACAGCCTGTCAGGCAGGGTACATGACTTCTCTGGATACCAACTATGGCCCGAAAACTTGGCTGTCACACCATGTAGAAATATGGGCCTACAAGCAAGTGTCTCTGCTAGGATGAAGTGTTTTTTAAGTATATGGCCAAGAGTGGTATAGTTGAATTATGAGATAGATCAATTCTCATCTTCTTAAGGAACTGCCACACTAATTTCCATAGTGGTTATATATAGTAGGAGGCTACTTATTTGTTTCTGGCTGCTCAGCACAAAAATAACCATATAGAAACTGTATTAATTAAATCACTGTTTTGCCTATTAGCTCTAGCTTCTTATTGGCTAGCTCTAACACCTTAATTTAATCCATGTCTATTAATCTGTGTATCACCACAAGGCTGTGGCTTACTGGCAAGATTCCATCAGGCATCTGTCTCTGGTGGGGCTACATGGATTCTCCTTGACTCCACCTTCTTTTTTTCAGCGCTTAGTTCAGCCTTCCCCACCTAGCTCTATTTTGCCCTAATTATAGATAGTCATAGTTAACTTTCTCTTACAGTTTAACCAAGCCATTTTTAATACAAAACTTAGACTTTTTTGGATAAAATGCTTAATAAAACATTTAGCATCTGTTCCTTGGGGGGGGGGGGGGAGAATGTTTGGTACAGCGGAGAGTTAAGCTTCAGCCAGGGTAAAAAATAAAATTTAATAATAATAATAATAATAATAATTTGCCATCAAGGTGGGGATGGTGACAAACACTTTGACTTCCAGCACTGGATGGCAGAGAGAGGCAAGCAGTCTCAGTGAGTTCAAAACCAGTCTGGTCTACAGAGTAAGGTCCACAACAGTCAGGGCTACACAGAAAAACCCTGTCTTAAAAAAAAAATCCATCATATTGTTTCTGATTGTTACGCCTCATCTAATGTTCTAAGTTGATGATGTATAGATGGTATTTGTGTATTTTTATTCTCAAATTTAAGTTTAATATTGCTGCAAAAGTTGGTTGATTGCATGTAGTAAATGTGTCCCCTTAGCATTTCTTTTGTGAAATAAAATTTACTTAAGGTGAAAACAAATATTGTTTCTACTGGCTGTAATTCTAATTTTATGCTTGATATCTGTTCCTAGTGCATATAGTTTTGTATTGGGTTTAAAACTCTCTTACTTAAACAAAAGGGGGAGGTTATGGGGAACCTCTGTTAGCCAATAATCTTTAAGAGGTTGGACCAGGTTAAAACATGAACTTTTCCCGGGGCTTGCACGAGATGATTCTTGTACTACACAGTATCCTGGCCAGTGGGACACAAATGGAGGGTCCCTGATAAACCTGGAGGAGAAAGAGGAATGGAGGGTACAAGAGACATGAGAAATGACAGCACCACAGGCTTTCTGATCAAACTGTCAATTTTATTTTTTCTCATGAGATGTTGTATAGCAAACAGGCAGGGAGTAGTATAGGGTGTCAGAAAAGTCGAGTCTGCTGGAATTCAGGTCTGGAAGGTCTCTAGCTGAGAGAAAGAGATATTAACTAACAAAGGAGGTGCTAATTGCTTCTAAAGCCTGGAGCCTTGTTGTCTCATTAGGAGATAAGATACCAGATTAATTTCCTAGGCCTGGAACTTGTCTTGCAGAGGTGATAGAGGTCAATATTTTACTTAACTTGTAACTTAAGATGGCTGTAAACAAAGTAAGATCTCAAAATACAGATCTTTGCCTCTGACAACACAGCTGAGGTTGGACTTAACATTCCTATTCCGTGAGTTTTCCCCTTATAATGAAGAAAATATATTTAAAATATTTTGGAGTTAGCCTGGGATTTTTTTTTACCTGTATCCTCTCCCATAAACATTCTGCTAAAGGAATCTAGCCATAAAATGACTTCTAACAATATTCTTCTATATGCATAGATAAGTGCCTTCATCCACCATCATCAGAGAACCTTTCTTCTGCAGTAGAAGGGAACACATATTTTTAAAAGAAACATTTGAGAAATAAAATGCATTCAAAGAAAAGTGCAAAAAACAAAGGGGGGTACAACTGTATGATTCCTGCTAAAGATGTTGCTTCATCTCCTTCAGCCAAAGAAATTGAAATTTCTAGAAACTTTCCTCATGTTACCTCATTTATTATGCCCAAAGAATGGCTCTTATTCTTAAAATGCAGGGGTTCCCCCAGCCCGGCGGGCTCATGGAGCAGCAGCAGCAGAGTTCCCATCAGTTGGAAGCCATGCGGCAGAATTCCCAACTTGCTACGGTTGTGAGCAGACCCAAGGACACAGAAAGTAGCCATAAAACATTTATTGAAGGAGAAAAGGAGAGAGGGAGAGAGGGAGAGAGGGAGAGGGGGAGAGGGAGAGAGAGAGGGAGAGAGAGAGAGACAGGCATGCTCAAGCCAAGGGGACAGAAAAGGAAGGGGCGAGGTGGCAGCCAGAGGGTCAGAGGTAATGGGAGTAGGCGTGGCTTGTCCCTTAAAGCAACAGGAAAGCACAACAATGGCTACTGTTTGAATTTCTAACTCTTTTTTTTATATTTTGAAAGTTCCTATTTTTGATCCATTGCAGATTCTTTTTAATTGTTTTTATTAAACTATATACATTTTCCTGCTCCCTTCCTTTCTTCCCTTCTCCCCTTCCACCTTCCCCCTTGCCCCCATACTCCCAATTTACTAAGGAGTTCTGGTCTTTTTCTCCTTCCTGTAGATCCATGTATGGCACTTTTAGGATCCTCTTTGTTGTCTAGCTTCTCTGGGGTTGTGGACTGTAGCCTGGATTTTCTTTGCTTTATGTCTAAAATCCACTTGTGAGTGAGTACATATTATATTTGTCTTTTGGGGTCTGGGTTACCTCAGGGTGTTGTTTTCTAGTACTATCCATTTGACTTCAAATTTCAAGATGTCATTATTTTTCTTTATGCTTTTTGCATATATATTATGATTTCCAGGTTTTCGTTTTAAGGAGATCTTCTTTTCCATGTTTTATGATTTTATTCCATATCAAAGAGAAAGAAAATTTGGGAAGATGGTTCAATCGGTAAAGAGCTTGCTTCTCAAGTGTAGGGACTTGAATTTGATGCCAGAATCAATATAAAATATAGCACAGGGGAAGATGTATTTATATGAAAATTTAGTGTTTGCCTTTCTTTCTCAGTAGGTAACCTCAATTTTTTATGTATTTTTCTCTTATATAATACATCCAAATCACAGTCTCCCCTCCCTCCATTCCTTCTAGTCCCCCCACACACCTTCCCTCTAGCCCAGATGCACACCTCCTTTATTTCTCTGAAGACAAGAACAGGTTTCCCAGTGATATCAACTGAACAAAGCATAACAAGATGCAATAAGTGTAGGTATAACCCTCCTATCAATACTAGATGGGGTCGCTGGTAGGAAAAGAAAGATTTCCAAGAGCAGGCAAAACAGTCAGAGACACCTCTCTCCCCCTGTTAGGAGTCCCACAAAAACCACAATCTAAACAACTACAGCACATATAGAGAGAACCTAGCGCAGACCCATGCAGGCTCACTGATTGCTATTTCAATGTGCCAGCTCCTGTTTGTGAGCTCTGCGTAGTTGATTCTGTGGACCATGTTCTCCTGGTATCTTGGAGTTTCACTGGCTCCTAGAATCTTTCCTCCTCATCTTTTGCAAATATCGCTGACCCCTGCCTAATGTTTAGGTATGGGTCCTTGTATCTGCTCCCACCAGCTGTCAGGTGAAACCTCTCTAATGATGATAGCAGAATATCCTTAGGAATCATTTCATTGACATTTTTGTATACATGTGTCAGTTGTCTTTGATTTTATCCCAGGTTTTTGAGCCATCCAGCTTTTGATCCTTAGCCATCTAGATGGTGTTGGGCATGATCTTCTTTTTGTAGCTTGGTTACCTATGTGAGTGTGATTTTAAAAAGTAAATGTTAATAACAGGAGATGATAGCCTCTTCTGTAACAGTGGGTAGAAATACTAGGGACTTATTACATGTGGACTATGGAAAGAAAGAGAGAAAGTACTCAAAACAAACCCATAAGGAAATATTTAGAGTAAAAAGAAGAATGGCTTTTTAAGGCAGCTTCTAGCAAATAATGATTTTTTTTAAATTTTGTATAAAAAGAACAACATTGCTAGAATTAGAAAAATTAATAAATAATAAAACAAACCATATAGTGGATAATCTTAAAGGTGTTGTGATGCTCCTTGGTGCTTTGCAGTGAATACAGTAAGTAGCCTATGTAATATGTGAACCTGCCTGTAATACAGTAACTCACCATTCAAGGCTTCGGGATTCCAAAAGGTCAGAAGACAGAACCAAGATTCCTTCACCTCCATGTGGGAAAGCCACATCAGAATGGCAATTACAACAGAAGTCTTCTCAGCAAATTTTAAAACTTAAGTATTATCAAAGGAAGTTGACACAAAAGCTTTTCTTCCTCACCCTCCCACCCTTATTAAAATAAAAAAGGCGTGACTTTGCAAGCAGTCGATATTAATTCAGGTTGTATTTGGAATAATGACATTTACATAAAACAGAAGTTTAGCATAGTACACAAAAGTCTTTAAGGTGTAAAGATAATATACAAATAGATTTTTTTCTTTCCTTATTATTTTGTATTGCTTTGTTTGACACAGAGAGTGCTTAGCCTGGAACTTGTAGTATTGACCAGGCTAGACTTGAACTCAAAGAGATCTGGCTTCCTCTACCTATGGAGTGCTGGGATTAAAAAGCATGTGCCAATTACATATTCTTTTTCCTTCAATAAAAAAAAAGATGCAAGACTTGGTTACAAAATTTTTCTTTTTTCCTCCACCGCCTCTATGGGAGGCAGTGGAGAAGAAGAGGCAGAAATTTTTAATAAATAAAAAAATAAAAAATAAAAAAAATTCTTTTTAAAGGTGTTACTTTGTTTTATCACCTTGATACTAAATAAAGTCCTCTGGGAAAGGGAACATCAATTAAGAAATGTCTTCCATCATATTAGGCCCATGAGCACATCTGTGGGTAATTTTCTTGATTAATGATTGATGTAGGAGAACCCATACCACACTGCACCGTGCCAACCCTCAGCAAGTGGATCTGATAAAACTATGAAAAGCAAGCGAGTAAACAGCATTCCTCTGTGGTTTTCCCTTCAGGTCTTGTCTTCAGATTCCTGTCCTGAGCTCCTACCCTGACTTTTCTAGATGGTCGATTCTAATTAGTAAGCAGAAATAAATCCTTTCCTCCTGCATTTGGTCATAGTATTTATCACGGAAAACGAAAGGCAAACTAAGACCCTTAACTTTTGAAGATGTTCTTCAGGAAGGGGTAAATCATTCTGGAAAGCCAAAAGGGAAGACAAGAAATAATTGACACCAGTGGAAAACGTGGTTCACTGTGAGAAACTTGGCCAATTAAAGAGCAGCTTTAGTACTAATAGTAACAATAATGGTGGATGAAAGCAATGGTACTCAGCATTTTATATCACACAAAATGATACTCTGTGTTTTACATAATATTTCTAAATTAACTTTTTATATTTTTGACAATTTTACTATTATCGCTCTCAACTACTTTATTCTCTTCCCCACAATTAATTTATACCCTACTTTCACTTTTTTAATGTAAGCACTGGATTGGCTGGATGGCCACAGCCTTATGACGAGCATGATTGGAAAATTGCTAAGAAAGATATCTGGGGAAGAATTACATAAATAGACCTTTCTAAATGTTTAACAGATAGTTGTTCCATGTGAACGTTCATCAAGATGTGACTTAAGCAGAATAGGAGCTCAATAATCAATTAGATTGAGTAACCCACTCTGTAGACAGTCATTTTTGTCTAGTCATGTGTAGTGATATTTTGTTTATGTTTTAATAAATAAAGCTTGCTTGAAGATCACAGTGCTAGTCACCAGTTAGCCATAGAGGCCAGGCAGTGGTGGCAGACACCTTTAATCCCAGCACTTGGCAGACAGATGCAGACAGATCTCTGTGAGTTCAAGTCACCCTGGAATTCTCAAGATCCAGTCTAAATGAGAAACAGAGCCAGGTGGTGGTGGCTCACACCTTTAATCCCAGTACTTGAGAGTCACAGGCCTTTAATCTCAGCACTGGAGAGGTAGAAACCAGAAGGGATTTTGCTTCATGGGGAGAGGAATATAAGGTGGGAGGAGACAGGAGCTTAAGGCATTCAGTCTGTGGATTCGTTGAGACAGGATCTTGTCCCCTTTGGTCTGAGGATTCAGTAGATGTAAAAGGTCTCTCTAATGGCTGGCTCCTTTACTTCTCTGAACTTTCAGCATTAATCCGATATCTGAATCCAAGGTTTTATTATTAAGACCAAATAGAATTCACAGTACTTTCCTGTCATTATCCAATGGGTCCATGAACAAAGTGGCCATGTTCACAGTATAGTAGTTATGTATGTGATTCAAAGCAATGGACTTCCACTCATCAAGGCTGGCCCAAATACAACTGCTGCTCAATGCCAGATATGCCAACAGGAAAGATCAAACCTGAACTCCCTCTATGGCACCGTTCCCCAGGGTGACCAACCAGTGACCTGGTGGCAAGTTGATTATATTAGACTATTCATTCAAGGAGAGGATAACACTTTGCTTATACTAGAGTACATACTTATTTGGGTTATAGATTTGCCTTTCCAGCACATAATGCTTTTACCAAAACTAATATCTGTGGTCTTCCAGAATGCCTTATCCATCATGGTGGTATTCCACAAAGTACTGTTTCTTACCAAGCAACTTACTTCACAGATGGAAAAGTGTGATGATGGGCCCATGATCATGGAATCCCTGATTCTTACCATGTTTCCCACCATCCTGTAGCAGCTGACTTATAGAATAATTGAACAATAGAATGACCCTTTGAAGAAAGCAATTACAGCCCCAACTAAGTGACAGCATCCTGGAGGGCTGGAGAGGAGTGCTCCAGAAGGTAGCATAGGCTTTGAATCAGAGTCAAACATATGATAACAGTTAGTCCCATATTTGGGATACATGGATTCAGGAATCAAGAGGTGGAAAAGTGAAATTTTCTATTCACTATCACCTATAATAATCCACCAGGAACATTTTTTGATTCCTATTCCAATGATTTTAGGTTATGCTGGCCTGAAAGTTTGGTTCCAGAGAGGACAGTGTTTCTGACAGGAGACACAACAAAAATTACATTGACCTATGTACTAGTTAGGGTTACTATTGCTGTGATGAAATACCATAGCTAAAACATCTTGATGAGGAAAGAGCTAATTGGTCTTCCAAATGATTGTTTGTCATCAAAGGAAGTCAGGATAGGAAGTCACACAGCAGGATCCTGGAGGCAGTATTTGATGTAGCGACAGTGGATAGATTTTAACTTGATCCCTCTGGCTTGCTTAGCCTACTTTCTTTTAGAACCCAGGACCACAACATAGTGATGACAAAACCCAGAATAGGCTGGGCCTTCCCCAATAAATCACTAATTAAGAAAATCCCCTACAGACTTGCCTAGGTTCCCTCCTCTATGATGACTAAAGTTTGTGTAAGAATATGAAATGATGTCCACTTAATTAAAAGTAGTGAAGTCACACAAGTTAAGCAATACTGTTAAGATTCAATTAGACTTGTATTTTAGTTAGGGTCCCTATTTCTGTAATAAAACACCATGCTCAAAAGCAAGTTGGGGAGGAAAGGATTTTCTTTTTTCTTATTCTTCTGCATCATTGAAGGAAGTCAGGACAGAAACTGAGTAGGCATGAATCTGGTATCAGGAGTTGATGCAGAGGCCATGGAAGGGAGATGCTTACCAGTTCATTCTTTGTGGCTTGCTCAGATTTCTTTCCTATAGAAAAGAGGTTCCCAATCTGTAGGTCACAAAGGGATAAAATGACCGCTTAGACTATCAGAAAACACAGATGTTTACATTATGAAAACATAATGTAACAGTAACTTTGTTATATAGCAGTAGCAAAATTATAGTTATGAGGTAGCAAAGAAAATAATTTTATGGTTTGTTTTACCACATCATGAAGAACTGTATTAAGGATGGCAACATTAGGAAGGTTGAGAACCACTACTCTAAAGCCTAAGAACAACAGCCCAAATCTGGCACCATCAACAATCACTAATTAAGTCCTCAATCACTAATTAAGAAAAGCTTCAACAGGTTTGCCTACAGCCACATCCTATGGAGGTATTTGTAAAGCTGAGGTTACCTCTTCTTAGAAAAATATAACTCGTGTCAAGCTGACATAAAAATCAGCTGGAAATCAGACCTTTGTCTGTTGCGGGGTTGGTGAAGATCTTCTCCCAGTCAGTAGGTTGCCTTTTTATCTTATTGACTGTGTCCTTTGCTTTACAGAAGCTTCTCAGTCTCAGGAGGTCCCATTTATTCAAAGTTGCCCTTAATGTCTGTGCTGCTAGGGTTATACGTAGGAATTGATCTCCTGTGTCCATATGTTGTAGAGTACATTCTACTTTCTCTTCTATCAGGTTCAGTGTGTTCAGATTGATATTGAGGTCTTTGATCCATTTGGACTTGAGTTTTGTGCATGGTGATAGATATGGATCTATTTTCATTCTACAGGTTGACATCCAGTTATGCCAGCACCATTTGTTGAAGATGCTTTCTTTCTTCCATTGTATACTTTTAGCTCCTTTATCGAAAATCAGGTGTTCATAGGATTGTGGGTTAATATCCGGGTCTTCTATTCGATTCCATTGGTCGACTTCTCTGTTTTTATGCCAATACCAAGCTGTTTTCAATACTGTAGCTCTGTAATAGAGTTTGAAGTCAGGGATGGTAATGCCTCCAGAAGTTCCTTTATTGTATAAGATTGTTTTGGCTATCCTGGGTTTTTTGTTTTTCCATATAAAGTTGATTATTGTCCTCTCAAGATCTGTGAAAAATTTTGATGTAATTTTAATGGGGATTGCATTGAATCTATAAATTGCCTTTGGTAGAATTGCGATTTTTACTATGTTGATCCTCCCAATCCAAGAGCAAGGGAGATCCTTCCATTTTCTGGTATCCTCTTCAATTTCTTTCTTCAAAGACTTAAAGTTTTGTCAAATAGATCTTTCACTTCCTTGGTTAGAGTTACCCCAAGATATTTTATGCTATTTGTGGCTATCGTGAAAGGTGATGCTTCTCTGATTTCCCTCTCTGCTTCCTTATCCTTTGTATAAAGGAGGGCAACTGATTTTTTGGAGTTGATCTTGTATCCTGCCATGTTACCACAGGTGTTTATCGCTGAAGGAGTTCTTTGGTAGAGTTTTTGTGGTCGCTTATGTATACTATCATATCATCTGCAAATAATGAAAGCTTAACTTCTTCCTTTCCAATACAAATCCCCTTGATCCCCTTATGTTGTCTTATTGCTATTGCTAGAACTTCAAGCACTATATTGAAGAGGTATGGCGAGAGTGGACAGCCTTGTCGTGTTCCTGATTTTAGTGGGATGGCTTTGAGTTTTTCTCCATTTAATTTGAAGTTAGCTGTCGGCTTGCTGTAAATAGCTTTTATTATATTAAGGTGTGACCCTTGTATCCCTAATCTCTCCAAGACCTTTATCATAAAGGGATGTTGAATTTTGTCAAATGCTTTTTAAGCATCTAATGAAATGATCGTTTGTTTTTTTTTCTTTCAGTTTATTTATATGATGGATTACATTGATAGATTTTCATATGTTGAACCAGCCCTGCATCTCTGGGATGAAGCCTACTTGATCATAATGGATAATTTTTCTAATGTGTTCTTGAATTCGGTTTGCCAGTATTTTATTGAGAATTTTTGCGTCGATGTTCATGAGTGAGATTGGCCTGTAATTCCCTTTCTTGGTTGAGTCTTTGTGTGGTTTTGGTATCAGGGTAACTGTAGCTTCATAAAAGGAATTTGGCAATGACTCTTCTGTTTCTATATTGTGTTTGTGCTATGGAACATTTATTTAATGATGCAAAGATGTCCTTCATTCTTTTATGTTGCATTTGTTTAACTGTGTGAAGTTGTGTTACTTTGCCTATCTAAAACATCTGATTAGTCTTATAAAGACCAATGAAGTCAATAGCTAAACAGGAGAGAGAAATAGGTGGGGCTGGTGGGCAGAGCATAAATAGGAGAAGAAAAGGAAGAGGAGAAGTTAGAAAAAGAGAAGAGAAACCACCAAGGGTCAGCAGCCCAGCCATACAGCAAGCTATGAAGTAAGAAGTAAATAAAGGTATGGAGAAAAGAGAAAACCAAAAGCCCAGAGGCGAAGAGTAGTTGGGATAATTTAAGTAAATAAAGCCTAGCTAGAAACAAACCAAGCTAAGGCTTGGTAAGTAAGAATAAAATGCTCTATATTTATTTGGGAGCTGGGTGACTGGCCACCAAAAAGAAAACAGTAAATAAATAAATAAATAAATAAATAAATACATTAAGATATGATCAAGAGTATTTATATGGATGAAATTTTACACGTAAACATTTTTAAAGGGAGTCTGGTTAGAATGCACAGTAGGTTATAACTGCCTGGCTGTTTTCTACATTATAAATTTTCTGAGGAAGTCATGTGTTCTTTATCACTTTTTTACTACTGTTTTTGATGCAATGCTCAAACGAATGAATGAGTGTCCTAAATGCCACTGAAACCAAATATTTTGCTTTATATTGAGTCTCAGATGTTATCTTGTTGGAAATTTGAGCAGGACATTCTGTTTCAGAAGACTCTCAATGAGGATATTTCTTGGACAAGTTTTCACTATGAAGCTCTTGTTAGCTCTAAATTGGCAAAGCTATTGCCTCAGCTTCCTGAGTGATAGGATTGATTACAACTGTGAACCAACAAGCCAGGCAATGATTCAGGTCACAACAGATTATGTTTGAAAACACTTCCCAACTTGTCTATTATCCGGTCACTGGAATGTATTCTGTTGTAAAGAATTCTGCAATGTTTGCCCAACTCTAGGGTACAGAGCATCTCCTTAAAGGCTAGGTTTAATTCCTAACTGCTAGTATCTCTGGATGCCACCTTATGTAGAAGCCTATGTAGAGACAGAGATTGGAGTGTTGTTTCAAACCAAGCAATAAACACCTAGATCTACCAACAACTACCAGAAGCCAGGGCGAGGAAAGGAAAGATTTTCTCTGGAAGACATCAGTAGAATCATGTCAATACCTCACATTTTACCTCCAGCCACCAAAAACGAGAAAGAGAGAGAGAGAGAGAGAGAGAGAGAGAGAGAGAGAGAGAGAAAGTTTATATTAGTTGATGGTATTTTCTTCCTGGAACTCAAGGACACAAAAACACAGTGTGTGCGTGATTTGTTTATTTAGGCTGATTTAAAGAACTTTATGGAATTTACACTTAAAATAGACTTCCATTCTTTAAAGCTTTTTAATTTTACTTGTACAGGAATGTGTGTTCTTATACAACACTGCCCTAACCTTAGTTTTAAATTTTAGAACAAGAGTTCACTTGTTCCATGTGTTTGGTTTTTATTCTCAATTCTCCGTATTTTTTAAACTGTTTTTCCTCATTTCAATGTTGTTGTTGTTTAATGAAGAAGAAAGATTCTAAATGACATTAATCTGATTAACTATGAAGAACACTAGGAAGCAATACCTGCGGAGGTATTAGGAAAGGATTGGCACCAGTCCAGGACTTCATATGAGAAGTTTCACAGGGCAGAATCTCCTCGATAAGCACTTCAGAAGGCTCACAGGAAGTCTGGATGCTATAAAGTTCCCGTTTGAAACTTGCTCCGATGCTTTCAAATGTAGCTCTACATGAGCATTTGTTTTTAAATACAAAAGACCAGCTCTTATAGTGTTTGATGAGCATAGAGTTCATAAAGAGGAAATTAACTGCATATAGAACATTTTAATAAACCCCAAAGTTGATAAAAATTCCATCATTTTTCTAGTCATTAACATGTACAGTAATTAAAATTAGGTTTTAATATTTTATACCTAGCATATTTTTGACTAAATTTATGGAAAATTGTTTTTCAACAATATTTATAAGTAGAAACTTTATGCCATGAACTGAAAAATGGTATTAGTATTTAATCAGTCATTAAATATAAACTAAGGAACTTGGGGAAGTATACATTTGACATGAGACATAGAATCTGTCATTAACTTACTATCAAACATTACGAGTTATTTTCCTTTTCAAATGTAATAGAGTAACTATTTGGAGAAAAATTACTCAAAGTACTTATTTGCCACACCAACTCCAGTGTCGTCTGTGTGACATGACATATGTCATTATGCCGGACGGGAGCTATGTGTCCCATAGGACTAGGCTTCCTGGAGGTCAATGGCAGACAGCCTGGTATTAGCCAGCGCTGAGGCATAGACGGGTTTCTCGAGTAGCTGGCTATGCGGGATATGAGCTTTGCACAATCTCTTTTATAATAATGATATTCTATATATACAGACAAGGATCATTCTCTTCAGGAACAGCTCTGGGATAAGGAAGCACAATATGGGAATGTATGATGGAGGAAGGTCATTGGCTAATAAAGGAACTGCCTTGGCCCATTTTATTGGTTAGAGGATAGGTGGGAGGAGTAAACAGAACAGAACGCTGGGAGGAAGAGGAAGTGATCTCAGTCTCGACAGCTCTCCTCTCGGGAGCAGATGCCTGAGAGAGACGCCATGCCCCGCTCCTAGGATGAAGCTCCGACCCAGGATGGACATAGGCTATAATCTTCCCGGTAAGCGCCCCTTGGGGTGCTACACACAGATGATTAGAAATGGGCTAAATTAATATGTGAGAATTAGCCTAGAAGAGAATGGGCCAAGCAGTGATTAAAAGGATGCAGTGTCTGTGTAATTATTTCGGGGCATAAGCTAGCCGAGCAGGCAGCTGGGGTGTTGGGGACGCAGCCCCGCCGCCCTTATTACTACAAATGTATAAGACTACAGTAGAACCTTTGTCATACACAGGGTGTATGATGAGCAAGGGAATAGATGGGTTAATGTTCATGGACAAAGACTGTTATTTTCTACTTTAAACTTTATGGATAGGCTTGCTAGACCCCAACCCCCATGATGTCTGCTGCATAAGAAGGTACTAAAAAGTATAGTTCAACAGGTGCAGAGAACTGATTAGGTATATTTGGTCACTAGATGAAATAAAGGGTTAGGAAGAGGAAGGCCCATGATAGTGATAATGAGACAGAAACTTTCTATTCATAAGATGAAACCACTTGTCTGAGGTTTACAGTCCCAAGGACAAGATTTCCTCTTCTAAGGATGCTTTATGTCTAACACCTGTTCCTGATAATGTACTTTTTTAAAATATTGCTGATGTGACTAAAAGAAACTTTCATACTGTGCCAACTGATGACACATGACCTTCTAATTTGTTCTTTGTTTGATTACTATATAATGAAAACATGAATTTAGTAAAATCGCAGCAGATTCCAATCACTCTCGTGTGTTGTGTCTGTCTGTCATTCGCCGAACTTGTGCCTTCCTGTTACCAAGACCCTGTTTCTCCCACGGTCTGAATGGCTCACCTGAGCTGGTCTGTGGCACTTATTGCTGTACTACTATTTTAATTGTTCCTTGTCTAAATAAGCCAAGATTTATTGAGGAAAAGAAAGTTTGTTTCCTTTAGCTCAGAGATGAAGGAGATAAAATAATCCAAAAGGCAAATTCCGTGTGCTACAGCAGGAGATTTTCAGCCCCTTCCTCCTGTATATTGTCCCTCATATAACATGAAATTTCATTTATTGAGAGATGGTGGGGATGGCAAAAAGGGAAAGGGGTGGGCTATACCTTACACTTGTGCAGGTGAGATTGCTGGCCATTAGCCATCAGGAAAGAGGACAGTTTGGAATGTTCTACCCATCACTAAGGCCTTGTTCTTTGCTTGTAGGCTTGCATCTACATTGTATTTCCTAGGCCCAGATATAGATTGGCTTGTTGAACATGGTTCCTTTTTGACTATTGTTATTTTTAATTCACTTACATTACTCTGAGCATAAAAAGAAAACCACTCCAAATAAAACTAAGGTTATAAAGTATAAGCATGTTATAGATTTATAACTAAGGTTATAAATTGTAAGTATGCATGAAGAAGTTTATAAAATTTATATAAAATGTTTCATTCTTTGAAGAAATGCATAATGTTTTCGCATTGTAATGAAAATACATTTTGGGCACATCAAATGGTCATTATAGCTTATAATATATATACTAGCAGACTGTGATTACACTTTCTTATATGATCAAGTTTTCAATGCCCTCTTCAAATGCTAACACTGTGTACTAATTGATTATAATTTTTCCAATCTCACTAACAAGGCCATTTAAAAGCTTTCTTTACCTCTCTTCATTTTGATAGATTTTTTTTTTTTTGCTGACAGAGGTAGTATTTATTAAAGGAAATATCATGTCGTTATACTGGGATATATATGATGTATTATCATGCTACAGATAACTTTGATAATTCCACTGCTACAACTGAAAATCCTACATGGATTCCTACTTATGAAAAGCAATACTTTTCTCACCACTTTGTAAATATATTGCCTCACATACCTAAAACGTTTATGTTTAGCTAACAAGAAACTGACACTGAGGCAGCGACTGTGGGAAGAGTTTCTCTAAAATCCATGTCAGTGAGTAAACAGGGAGACATGGTTCTGGAATATTAATTTATATGTATTAATTTTCCCTCAGAAACAATTTTTACCTAGTAATTAGATGCGATTTGAATTCTCTTAGATTACACCTAAAGATGTTAGTGGTTGGTTTGAAGAACACTAGGACAGAGAATATTATAATAAAAAGATGTTAATTTTGATTTTCTGGTTCATATAAAATAACATTTACAAAAAGAGGAATATGAACCTTCATCTGGTGATGGAAGGAGATAGAGACAGAGATCCACATTGGAGCACTGGACTGAGATCCCTAGGCCCAGATGAAGAGCAGAAGGAGGGAGAACATGATGAGCAAGTAAGTCAGAATCACGAGGGGGCTGATCTAATGGGAGCTCACCAAGGCCATCTGGACTGGGACTGATGGAGCATGTGATCAAACCGGACTCTCTGAATGTGGCTGACAAGGAGAGCGGACTGAGAAGTCAATGATAATGACACTGGACTTTGATTCTACTGCATGTACTGGCTTTGTGGGAGCCTAGTCTGTTTGGATTCTCACCTTCCTAGACCTGGATGGAGGGGAAGGCCTTGGACTTCCCACAGGGCAGGGAACACTGACTGCTCTTAGGACTGGAGAGCTAGGGGGAAGGGGAGTAGGAAAAGTGGGAGGGAAATGGAAGGATGGGAGGAGATGGAAATTTTTAATAAATAAATAATAAAAACATTACATTTACATCAGAATGTAGCCTGTGAAGTCTGAAATAACACTATGCTGTCAAATGTCTACTCTCCTAGATGAGACTCAGCGTTAATTTGTCAGTTTGAAATGGACAGGTTTCCTAATACTCAGATTTTCCATTGCTTAATAACTCTTGATGTCAGACATAATTTTTCATCCATTCAGATTAATGGACACTTCCCATGAGTCACAAACACAACTCCCCCCTGTCCCCTTGTTTGTGTTCTTGGTATCATAACTCAAAGTATGTTAGGCATAGTTTTTATAAAGTTCATAAAAGATACCTGTTGTGCCTTGGGGTATATAATTTGGAACCATTGTTTTAATGATAACAACATGTTCTGTCCATTCACAGGAGTGATATTTAAATTTTTATGCACTCATATACCAAACTGATTACTTACAAATCCATACACAAATTGGGTATCTTTAAAATACTTTCTTACTAAGTTGAGAAAGATTTCCATAGATAAGAAGAAAGTATTTGGGGCCAGTGAGATGGCTCAGTGAGTAAGAGCATTTTCCACCAAGCCTGATAAGCTGACTTTGGTCCTCAAAACCTACATGGTAGAAGATGATAACAAACTCCAACCAGTGATTCTCTATGTCTTCATGAATTCCATGACAAGCACACATCCACACACTTACATGCTTACACATTAAAAAATAAGTGTAAAAACAACTCTTTAAAAAGAAAAATAAAATACTGCTTGATATATTACACTTTAAAATATAAGTGTATTTTTGTTTCTTGGTTTAGAATAGAATAATAATAATAGAATAATATATAATAATTATATATATAAATATATATAATATATAATAATAATAGAATAATAATAAAAATAGAATAGAATAATAGAATTTTTTCATTTAGGATTATCTTGTCTGCTGAAATATTTCAATGCATAGAAATAAGGTAAGTTCTCAAGTATATTTGGGTTTCTATTGAAACCAGATAGACTAGATGAACAGCATGAAATAGATTAAGTAAATTTCTCATAAAATTAGAGATTTAGACATCTCATGACATTGCCATCTCTGGTTCTGAAGAACCAGAAAGCCTAGATCTCAATAATATAGCAAAAATAAAATAAAATAAATAAAAAAGTAACACAGTATCTGAAAAGCAAATTAGATAGTATGAATTCCACTTAGTACAACATGAAGATATTGCCAGGAGAGTAAAACTTTAGATCATTGGCAATGCTCACTTCTGCTATTGACAATAATAACACTAAGATACCTCAGTGATATATTAAAAAGCAGAACATAAAAAGATTGTAGGCAAATGATAATAAGGAGATATTTATAAAACTGAAAAATAGAATATGATTTCATTTGAATTTGAAAAGAACAAAAGAAATCTTAATAATTTTAGCCATTTGAGTATTGATTTCAGTATAGGAAAAACAGAGCTTGCTCATCCCTTATTATGCTTTCATTTACTAACCCAGATGTTTGTGAGTGATTAATAGGCTTGTCTTTTTAGGTACGGCACTGTTCTAGGTGTTGGGGAAACATTAATAATGAAAATAGACAAACATCCTAGCTTCCAAGTAGTTTATATATGTTCACTTTGTCTTTTGCTTATTTATAATTCTGTCATTCATAACACACGTCTACAGGCATGTAAATGCTAGCATGCCAAATAATTATTGGCACTTTGAAGTAAAACAATAGAAAGTGATACCGAAATCAGTGCTATTGCAGGAGCTAGAAGGGTCTCGGCTCCTAAGGAAGTGTAGTGCAGTGTTTAGGAAGTGTAAGCCCCCAATGTCAGGAGAGCCCGGAGGAACAGCATGACCCCTGAGCATCAGCAGTCCAGCTTCTCTAACCTTTGAACTCAGCCGTGTGATGAGAGAACCAAAGAGATGGTGAGAAACGAAATCCCTTAAGCACGGTAAGTGCTTTCCAGGGTTTTGGTCTTTCACCCTAATAAAATTCAAAAACTGAAAGTTCATGATTACACTTGTGTCTATGGTTTTTTTTTTTTTTTCCTGCTGTGATTTGATTGTTTTGATTTCGAGACAGGGGCTCCCTGTGTAACCTTGACTTGCACAGAGCTTGTTCTGTAAGCCTGACTGGCCTCAAGGTCATGCAGATCTGCCTACCTCTACCTTTCAAGTGCTCAGATTAAACATCTAAACCGTGATGCTGAGTGAATTTTATTTTTCAGTTTTTACAATTGAGCAGTTCATTAATCTTGAGATTGGGCCTAATTATGGAATTTAGGCTGGCTGGTAATTAACTAAATAACCAATGCGGGCCTGCAGTTCATTATACAATTTTACAATCCGGGTTGGTTTCAAAATCACTGGGCCAAGTGCCAAGGAAAAGTGATAATGGAGTGCACAACCTGGACTGAGACTGTGTTCACACCCCCTCCATGGCTCAAGGCACAGCATGGGGGAGGAGGGGGGGGTGAGGAGATGTGCTGCAGAGCTGCACGAGCCAACTCACTGCAGCCATGCTCAATTATACCAGACTTGCATGAAATTGGGTCTATTAGCGTTCAATCATTCACATAGGAAGGGCCCCTGAGGCCCGAGCCTTCCCACAGGGTTATTGGCAATTAATGCTGTTGGGGGGGGGGAGGAGTGGCACTTTCTGCAGTGGCATAGCCACTCTTAATTTGCCCCCACTTAAGTAACTTGCCACCCAAGCTCAAGCAAGTTATTCTAATTAAACTCAGTGGGCCACACACAAAAAGACATGAAAGTTAAGACTCTCTTGTTTTCCCCCTCATATTGAGGAGAAAGGCTGGAATGAGAAAGCAAATAGGAGGTGATGTCGAGGCCTCAATGAGTTTGTAGGCTCCGGCGTAGGGATGTGTGGATTAGAAATGTTAGGAATAATAGGTAGAGATACAAAAGAAATACAGAGACATAGGATAGTACCAGAAAAGCAACTCAGCGAATCCTGAACACTGAATCTGCCCATATTTTCCATATGCTTCTATACCCCATTCTCAGGGGTCCAGGAGAAGGCAAAAGACTGCTTTAACATGACACAAAGGATATCCAGAACAATTACTTGCTTCCATACCTGAGACATCAAGCCACTATTTCCTGATTTAAGCATCCTTACGTTTTGGAAAGGATATGCAGCAAATACTCCTTAGACCAAGTATCCTGTAGGCAGCCACTCCCTGGGTCAAAACTCCTCTTTTAAAACAAAGGAACAGAAATAGGCTTAAGTTCTCTGACTTTTGGTCAAGTTGGGGCAGATTCACCTTTATGGAGCATTTTAATGTCCAAAATCCCAAGTACCCACACCCTACATCAGGATATCCTGTTTGTAGCCACAGCTGTTGCCAACAACATTGAAAGAGTAAAAATAAGCTGAAACTCTCTGACCGTGAGGAAAGGTGGAACAGGACTTAACACCTGTGGGCCCCCACAAGGTGAGAATAGCTAAATTTAATTAAATAAATGCGCGAAACTTTCAAATAACTAAAACATGCAAGGAAGTCATGATCGTCCTGCCCCAGCCTATTCAGTCCTGGTGTGTGCAACCATTGCTGCTCAGATTCGTCTTTTAGCTCCTTCACTGTGACAGAACAAAATAAAGTAAGGATGCTGAGTTCAACATCAGATCTTAGAAATCAGGCTGTACCAGAAAAGATGAATCCGAAGGGTAGCAGCAGAGTGAAAACACTGGTCAGATGCTGAGCTAATTGACTCTGGTAGCAGAGATGACAAGATTAAGGATGGGCAAAATGAACTGACAGAAATAAACAATATAAAAAAGCCTAGAATTTTAGCCTTGAGCCAGGTGTGGTGGTACATACCTGTCTTTAGTCACAGCACTTGGAGTCTGAGGCATGCACATCTCTGAGTTCAAGCCCACAGTTACAGGGCTAGTCCTACAAAGCTAGTTCCAGGACAGCCAGGGCTACACAGACACACCTCGTCTTGAAACACACACACACACACACACACACACACACACACACACACACACCTATAAATAAATAAATAATAAAAAATGAATCTTAGCCTTGGAAACTGAATAATAGAGATGTATCTGGGATGAATAGAGTGCTGAGAAAAATCAAAAATTTTGCTGTGCTGGGTGGGGCTTTGCCACACGTCTGTAATCCCCACTTGAAGATGGGGCAAGGAGAACCTAGACTATTGCTACAAGTTCAAAGCTAGCCTGCTTTATATAGTAAGTACCAGAATACAGCTTGGTCTGCAAAGTGGGACTGCCACCCCAAAAAAGTGTAATTTACGTTAGGTTTATCTTTGAAAAATTTGCTAGACATCAAAGGAACTTTTGTAAATAGTCAATGGTTACATGAGTCTTTTTTTTTTTTTTTTTTTTTTTTTTTTTTAGGTCAGGGAAGTCTTCCAAGAGAGTCATGAGTTTCTAAATAATAACAAAGCCACAAAACTAAACATGAGAGCAATGAGTGGGGACAGAGGAAAGGGGGGAATTTTGAAGACTAGATGTTAGGATATTGAGACGTTCAGAAGTATAGAAAATACAAAGAAACCAGAAGAGAAGACAGTTTGGAAAAGTTGTTCATGCATGTGAGTTTCCTCATTGCACATGTGAACCAGGCTAGAGTGCCTGGCTGACTCCACTGCTCACCTGACTATAGCTCAGAGTGGTGCCCATGTTGCTACAATGCTTGTCACAACTAGAAATGCACATGGTGCCAACAGGGGATCAATGTATGTGACTAGATCTAGGACACACCCTGCTTCCCCTGTAAATAAATCCTAAGTAAGCTTGCCATGCTCCAGTCCAGGATGTGTGTTGTCTATGCTTAGACACCTGTGCTCTGCACTGGTGTGTTCCCAGGTGGCACATGGCCCAATCAGAGAGTACACAGTGTAACAGAGACTAATATGGAGCAAACAATAAGGTTGAAATTATACTCTAGAGGGATTTTACAATGGTGGGGAGAAAAGGGATTAATCAACAATTACATAATTACCAAGCAACCAGATATCTGATTCATCGTCTCAATGAACGAGTTCCTGAAGGGAATGAGTCTATTTCTGAGGTGAGGTGTTAAGAGAAATCAACTAGTCAAAAGCACATCCTCCAAGGAGTCAACATTGTGACGCATCAACAATTGGCCTTCAGGGCTCAGATACTGTGGTGGCACTCAGATTGACACCCAAGTTTTTCTTCCACGTCAGGAGACCATGAAATGCTTTCATGATTTTAATTTAAGTGTCCTTGATTTCATTAGACAATTCGTTACAATGAACTTTCATTTTTCATCTGACTTTATATTTTTTAGTCATACACTAGTTTTAGAAGTTTGTGTTTATTATTAAAAATTGATGTTTAATTCATATGTATTATATATAATTGTGTCATCTGTAAATAGGCAATGGTGGGTTTTATGTATTTTAGCTTAATGCTTTAAAATAATTTTAATTTTTTAATTAGCATTGGCTTGAACTTCTACAATGTTAGAAAATAGTTGTGAGAAAACATATTTGCTCTATTCTGCTCTATTCTCAGTTTAAGGAACTCTTATTGCTATACAACAGGTACAAAGTAGACGTTTTAAGATGCCATTTTTCTAACTAATATAGAGAAGGATATAATCATGTTCATGGATTAAATAACTCACAGTAGGTTGCATGCTATTTCAAAGTTTTCAAATTAATCTGGAAACTCATCTATGGACCATTTTTTTTTAACGCTCACTACTAACAAGAAACACAGATAATTTGGCCAAGATTATGCTCCTAGAAATATGGTAAGTAACGTTATTCCAGAAACCGGACACTAAACCTTTTAAGTCTATGATAATGACTATAGAACTGCAGAAGACAAGCTTTCTAGAAGAGGCAGAGAAGGATAGAGCACTGGGATGGGTTTGGCCAGGTGTAAAGCAAGCAATGGGAACATCACGGTATGTTCTTTATCTGCTCTTGGAAGGGTGGTATTCTCCAGAATAAAAGATGCTTAGTTTTCACAAGTACAGAGTATATGGAGAGCTACTGTGTTTAGAGTATAGAATTCTTTGGCTCTGAGTTCATTGGCAGAAAACGTCAGGGAAAGGACTTCCCAAGGTCCTTCTAATTGCACAGCCCTCCTTCAGAAGATATTTGCGATCCTCATGTGTGGCTTCTGAAAAAACACTAAAAATGAAATGGGATCAGTTGATAAATGCAAGAGCAGTACACAGGTGTCAGATGATGCTGGAACTCTGGAAAGTTTTAGTTTAGTATTTAATATCTCCATTCTGATGTTTAGTATATTACCTTAAGTGCCTTCCTACATCAATATCTGTTTTACAGAAACCTGTCAGAAGATGGCTCTGAAACAAGGATGACATCCAGCTCTAGAAGACTTCTTTTCTAGAAATAGTGGAAAAATATAAGCTATATATGTTGAGATTGACTATCAGGTTGTTTGGGAAGTTTTCATATATGTGCATCTACTCAAACCTGGCTTGAGAAACAAGAAAGAAACTACCAGGAAGCAACATAATCAAGAGATCTCCTGTTCCTCCCTCATTAGGAGAGGTCTGAAGGGGCACCATTATTTTCCCTAAGCTTTCAGAAACCTGATAATTAGAAAGCCACCTGTGGATAGAAATCATTTCCTCCATCAGACTATAACACCAGAAATTTATAATCCATCCTTATTTTAAAATCTGAATTTTTATTGCAGGTTTGTGTGTACATGCCTTTAATTCCAACATTTAGGAAACTGAGACAAGCAGATCTCTGTGAGCTTGAAGCCAGTCTCTTCTACATATTGAGTTTCAGGCTAGCCTCTCCTCCATAATAAACTTCTCCACTACAGCTCCAGGACCCTGTCTCAAAAAAGAAAAGTCAACAAGACAAGAAAAGTACAAACAAACAAACCAAAACGAGAACTTTAAAGTTTGACACCATTGTTACAAGTGAGCCACTCTTTCTCAGTAACTTACAATTTTATATTTCCTAGTCTAAATGCTTCCTTCTCTCCTTTCTTTTGTAAAACAAAAAATTAATGTAGTGTTAGCCGCTATACACTCAGACTATCCAGGGAGTCATGACAACCTTTAAGTGTAGTATAGGAACCCAGTCATTGCCATCCTTCTGTTTTTTTGACATGGGGATTTGGGGGGTACATTCTGACTTAGTACTGCTGTCAGAATGTATTATTACATGTATATTAGTTACCTTTGTGTTGCTGTGGTAAATATGACAAAGAGCAACTTCGCAAAGACTTAATTTGGCTTCAAGTTCCAGGGACCTAGAGTCCATAAGGGTGAGAACAATTGTGTGTTATGCTAGCAGGAGCTAAAAGCTGACGGATCACATTTCCTCAATACACAGGAAGCAGAGAGATAAAGGAAAATAGAGTAAAGCTATAAATACTTAAAGTGACATACTTTCTTCAGCAAGTCCTCACCTTCTAGAGGTTCTATAACTTCTGCAGTAATACCATCGACTGAGGGAAAATGTCTAAAATACATGGCCCTATGTGTCACATTTCTCATTCAAAACCCTACATTGTGGATCATCTCTTCTGTGGTTGTTCATTGCTGCAGCTCAACAACACTCTTCTTCCCCTTCCTCATCTCTTCTTGGACCATAGATGAGCTATTGAGGTGCCCTCTATACTATTGCATTAGAAATCTATAGAGCTGTTTTGTACCTTTTATACTGTTGGATACCTCATAACTCAAACTTTTCAGAAGGGTACTGAGTGAATTTAGTGTTACCAGAAAATTAATCTTAAAATAGAGTCATTGCAGTCTACTTGATGGTATTTTGTAGTACAAAAATCTCAATATGATTATTGAAAATCACTTGATTATAGTCTGAAGACTACAAATCACTTGACCAAATAAATATGATTAGAAGGAATAAGGTATACAATCCTCCACTGAGTTTTTTAATCCCTAAAGATAGTCATAAATTCAATCATAGATGTATTATTACTCTTCATAAGCAATATTTATTTGACACAGGTTACAATAACAAACTCTGTCATAGTTTGCTTTTAAAATGTATTCTCAAGATGGGCTTTTGGATATATGACTACAGTACTTCTCCCCTCCTTGCTCCAGATCCTCTAGTTTGACTCTTTGCTGGGAAATTCTTCTTTAGCTATCTTTTGAGCATTTTTTTTCTCTGCAGTTTGCAGTAAGGTTTATAGTAAGCTTGTTTGTTTCCCGGCTGCCCAGACTCCTGAAATAATCACACAGAAATGATATTATTTAAATCACTACTTGGCCCATTAGCTCTAGCTTCTTATTTGCTAACTCTTACATCTTAATTTAATCAATTTCCATTAATCTATGCATCACCACGTAATCGTGGCCTTCCAGCAAAGTTTCAACATGTCTGTCTGTCTCCAGCAGAGGTTCCATGACTTCTCTCTGACTCTGCCTCCTTTCTCCCAGCATTCAGTTTAGTTTTCCCCACTTACCTAAGTTCTGCCCTATCAACAGGCCAAGGCAGTTTCTTTATTCACCAATGGTATTCACAGTATACAAAGGAGAATCCCACATCAGTTGTTAGTTCTGAAATGATCTCCTTGAGAAATTAATGCATCTATGCTACAGTGTTGTTTTCATACTTAATAAGCATTGGGATCATATACATGTATCAATCCTTTATCTTTAAATTGTAATGCTTACTTGTTAATCATTATTTGTGTATATGCTTTATAAATGTGTATGAATGTGGGGGGATGGGTTGGAGAAGCTGTCTGTGTGTGCAGGTACACAGGACAGATATTAATGTCAAGTGTCTTCTATTGCTTTCCACATTATTTTTTGGATCCCACTGACGTGTCAACACAAAATAGACAGCAAGTTTTGGAGCTCCTCATGTCTCAGTCCCTCCATCTTCCTACCCACTGCTAGTGTTGACTTTGTAGGGGTGTGTAGTTGTGTCTGGCTTCTTACATGGCAACTGAGAACCCTTACTCAGGTTCTCATGCCTGTTCGGTACAGTTTATACACTGACCCATCTCTCTACCCCTAGATCTGCTATTTACTTAGTGTTATTTACTTAATTTGATAGGACTGAAGAGATGGCTCAGAAGTTAATGGCTCAGAGTTCAATTCCAGCAAATACATGGTGGCTTACTACCATCTCTAATGAGATCTGGTGCCCTCTTCTGGCCTGCAAAAATGCATGCAGGCAGAACACTGTATGCATAATAAACAAATAAACCTTACCAAGAAAAGTTGGGGTGGGATGGCTCACATCCTTAATTCTAGCACTTGAGAGATAGAGGCAGGTGGGTCTCAGTGAGTTTGAGGCCAGACTGGTCTACAGAGCAAGTTCCAAGATAGCCAGGACTGTTATACAAAGAAACCCTGTGCTGAAAAAAAAAATGGATTTGATACAGTCAGGCATAAAGTATTTCAGAAAACTTACTTAAAATCAAGATGAAGGATTATTTGTTTGTCTTAAGGAAAATTTTAAAGTAAATTGATTTCAAATCCACACAGAAAACAGTAGCAACAGACCCACCACTGTCTTCTCCTGCCCGTGAAAACTTGACTCCCACCTGGTCTTGATGTTCTGGAAGGGTGTGAAATCTCAGTGAAACATCCTTTCTTGAGAAAATGTTCCAGGAGTGGGGGAAGCTGTAGGTTTTAAAGTCTGTTCCTTCTTGTTTGTTCTGCCTCCTAACTGTGGGTACAATGTGACCAGCTCCAGCCACTGGGCCACAGCACTCCCCTAGCTTATATTAACCACATCATGTGAACTACAAGTCCAAAGAAACTTTCCTTCCTCAAGTTGCTTCTTGTTAGATATTTGGTAACATCAATGTGATAAATAGGAAATATCTCAGTCAAATGTTGGTGAGATGAATGTTAGTTCCTTTCTCTTTTTTCCCCCAATTCTTCTAATTGTCATGCTGCGAGAAGTAGTAATTTTTCAACATTATTCTGAAGCACACAAGTTTTCTTACAATTTGTTGTTCCTCCTTGCGGGAATTTATCTGTAAATCTTAAAATAATATCTTCTGTTGGGTTTTCGTTTATTAATACTAAACTAATTTATTTCTGATGGTTCCTTTAAAATGATACTATAAAAATAAGCTCATCTCAAAGACCTAACTAGATTGATGACAACAGTATTTTTCAAACTTCAATACTAAGAGTTTTCATGCATTGTGATGAGTCATTTATTGATGTAAAAATAATAGCAACTACCAATAAAACATTCAGAAGTTTATACTTATATAAAAATTAGCATTGTAAGGCTGGAGAGACGGCTCAGTGGTTAAGAGCATTACCTGCTCTTCCAAAAATCCCGAGTTCAATTCCCAGCAACTACATGGTGGCTCACAACCATCTGTAATGAGGTCTGGTGCCCTCTTCTGGCCTGCAGGCATACATGTAAACAGAATATTGTATACATAATAAATATTTTAAAAAATTAGCATTCTATCCTATAAGCATGATATTTATCAAGTAAAATCAATTAAAAGTAAGAATCAGAAAATGGAAATTTATAAGTATAAAATATTAGATTATTGTATAATCTATGTTATCAATGTCCAAATGAATGCATCATTTTATGTTTTATTTGAATTATTTTCGATTTCTTTCCCAAAATACTTTATGATAACTTATGACATACAAATACATTTCCTCATAATGTATATAAATTGAAGAGTATATTGATATAAAAATACTCCAAGGATAATAAGTAGTAATATTAAATCACAAGTTTTAGTAATTATGGGAATAAATTTAGTAGTACGATATGCATAAATATCAAAACTGTGAGATTTATGAAATGGGTAACTGAGATATAACATTAAAAGCATTCACAATGGCTATTTATAATGAGGAACTGACCAAAGGCACATAAACTGAATACATGAAAGAAAATCTGAATCATTACAAGGATGGTGGAAATAATGGGAATCTTTCCAAGGCTTGATCCTAAGCTGCCTCCCAGATACTGTGCAGCACTCTGGCTAGGCAGACTGAGAATACCATGAAAGCTATTGTCTCTTCTTCAGTAAGGGTAAATGCTATGCTCAGAGGCACTGCCCATAGCAGTGGTGAGCATCATAGCCAAACAAACAATAATTTGGAATAATGGTTAGTGTGTTATGATTAATAAAATCTGAGAGACAGATATTGAGGTTCAACCTGAAGGTCATAAAATCAAAGCAGCCAGTCACTGACTTTTACTTCTCCCTCAATCTGAAGTGGCAATTCTGCCTCCAGGAATCTCAGAATGAGACTCTGTTTGAGAGCTGTCTCCTCCCATTTTATATTCCTTTCTAGGGCTGGGATTAAAGGTATCTCCTGGTTTCTATGACAAACTAATGTGGCTACTGTGATTAATGATGTGTTTCACCACTGCCTTACAGACGTAAGACTGACCAGTGGGGCTGTTTTACTCTCTGATCCTCAGTCAATATTAATTTATTAAAATACAAATGAAATATCACTGCTGGTTGGGACAGCAACAAATTGTGTATACTCCAGAAAATGAAGAGAGAAATCTAGAAAAATCTTGAAGGCTGGACTGTTCATCTAAGGCTTTCCCTGAGGCCTCTGATATATGGAGAAGGAATATAGCTCATTCTCAAAACTAGGAATCTGCTTGGCAGAACTATCAATAGCCTGGGACCAGAGACTTGGGAGCTTTTCCCTGAGGACCTGATGCGTAAGAAAAGAACATAGCTACTTCTCTGAAACCAGGAACATGCTTGGTATAAAATATAACTTGTGCAAGACCTCCTGGTCTCAAACTTCTTTATCCTCTATCTTCCCTCCCCTTTATCTTCTGATTTCTTTGTCTTCTTTGAGACCCTGCCACTGAAGAACAACCTTGCTGGTCCAGGCTAAAAAAAGAAAGAAGAAAGTCCCTCTAGAAAGAGAGGAAGGAAGGAAGGAAGGAAGGAAGGAAGGAAGGAAGATGTAGCCCAAGAAATAAATGAAAATCAAAATAACTGCTAAGGAGATGGAAATGGGAACTACCTGGAAGGTTGTACTAACGCAAGGGGCTCATTAGTGTTCCAGTAAGCAACTATTCTAGTCTTTTTTTTATTTTATTTAAATTTATTTATTTATTTATTAAGGATTTCTGCCTCGTCCCCGCAACCGCTTCCCATTTCCCTCCCCCTCCCCCGATCAAGTCCCCCTCCCTCATCTGCTCGAAGAGCAATCAGGGTTCCCTGACCTGTGGGAAGCCCAAGGACTGCCCACCTCTATCCAGGTCTCCTAAGGTGAGCATCCAAACTGCCTAGGCTCCCACAAAGCCAGTACGTGCAGTAGGATCAAAAACCCACTGCAATTGTTCTTGAATTCTCAGTATTCCTCATTGTCCGCTATGTTCAGCTATAAGGCCTCATGAATACAAAAAATGCACTACAGCATAGACAGAAAATTTCTGAACTTGAAACATACTCTTAAGTCATGCACAGATTTGTCCATGAACTGCTTCTTCTGAGAACAGTACCTTCAAAGACCTACTTATTTCAATATGAACCTGCTCTTTAAAGATTCCATGTCACTTCCCTACCCAACACAGTGAGAACAGTAGCTCTCAACACAATATTCCCTTGGTAGAAGAATGCAAACTAAATCCAAATCATAGCAGAAATGTGATTAATACAGAAGCAGTCCCTAGAAAAATTATGAGGAACTTTTGATATGTTATTTAGCCAATAAAAATATAAAATTAATCATAAATATGGGACTGAAGCATGGCAAAATAAGAGAAATCAGCTAACATTGAAGGGCAGAAATTATATAAATAAAACCAAGTGAGTTTCTTAAGTTACAAAGCAGTATAACTGGCTGGGATAATTAACTTGAAGGTTGAACAGTACATGTATTTGGGCTAACAGAAGAATATACCAAAGACAATGAGAGATGTTAACATATTATTAAATCTGAAGTGAAACAAATAGAGACCAAGAGAAGCTCTAAGTGAAGACAGGAGGGAGGGTCAGCAGTTCCAGACCATCCCTACCACATGGTGAGTTTCTTATTCTCTCTCTCCCTTTTACTCTCTCTGCGTTGTTCTTGTTTTGTTACAGGTTCTGATTAATGAAGAGATATATCATCTTTCGGATTTACTTTCCTTGCTCCCGCAGCTGTAATAGATCTGGTGGCACAATTGCAGGATGAGAGCCCTTCTGCTAACCCAGGCTTCTGAATGACCGTGCAACATAGTAAACATTCTTTGTGCTGCCAAAGGATATGTAGCACAGCTGAAATGTTTTTCTAAATTATATTAGCATGTCAGAGTTTAGAAAGAGAAATTTATTGCTGTGTGGCATCTAAAGATGCCAAAACCTAGCTTGGCATAGATATTTATTGCAAGTCCAAAGTTCCAGTAACCTCGTTACAAGCCTTCCTGGTTGATGTTCTCCTTCGAACACATATGGAATACAGATTCACAACTCTAACTGGGGTTTCCTAATTGACACATAAAGTGAAACTGTATTTTCATTTAGGACTCACGTTTTTCACCAGACCAGCCATTTTTAATCATCACTAGATTAATAATGCAAATACACCAATAAAAAGACTGGGTTATTTTTAACCAAGAGATAACCTCACTTCTTCCCGGAAGTCCCAGGGTAGCAAACACTCCAATCCTTGGCAGTTGGCCACTCATCTCAAAGAGTTTTGATATTCTCATCAGCTTAAACAAATACTTCTTTGACATTCTGTATTTACCTGCCAAAGAACATACAGTTGTGATTTTATCAGGGTCTAGATGTTCTAAGAGGTAAATTGTTGCTCTTTGACCAGTGAATTCTTTTTCTAGTTTTCATTTATCATTAATGTGTAGGGTCTGAGGAGGCATATGTTAAGTCAGAGGATAACTTTGAGGAGTGGGTTCTCCTTTTTTTATCTTTGTGTAGGTTCCAGAGATTGACGTCATGTGGTCAGACTTGTCCAACAATGACTTCCTGTTAAGATATCCTGCTGGCCCCTAGCCACGGAACTGTATTACTATCATGTGGCTTGTTATATAAATGAACCAAAGATGATCCCACCCCAAGTTAGTTTTTGCCCTCTTCTATATTTTCTTTCCCTCTGTTTCTCCATCTTTCCTTTCTTTGGTCATTTGTTTTGTTTTCCTGAGACAGGGTGTCATATAGCCCTAGCTGTCCTTATCATACAACAACGGTTCTCAAACTTTCACAGGAGTCACACATCAGATATTTACATTGTAATCATAACAATAGCAAGATTACAGTTATGAAGTAATAACAAAAATAATTTTATGGTTGGAGGATCACCACAACATGAGGAACTGTATTAAAGGGTTGCATTAAGAAAGTTGAGAATCTCTCCAGTAGGGAATCACCATGCCAGGTTTCATGTGGTATTAGGCACCAGATCTCTTTGGCAAATTAGACAAGCAATCTTTACCATTTTGTCAGTATCCCGAGCCTCAAGACATTTCTCTCCAAGAGTTTGGAACTTGTGAGCTCAGGAGCCTACTGGTATTGGTATAAAAGGTTATGTACTCAGTTGTTTGCAACATTGCTTCAATAAGCATAATTTTGGCCATTTACAGTCTCTGTAATTTGCCTACCAGGGAAAACCATATCCAGTAGATGCTAGTCATAGATGAAGTGAATGCTACAGTGATAAGGACACCCAAACTGCTGCTACCTTTGTAGCTATCTCATTTAGACTTCTGGTTGTGCTTCTGAGGGACATCAAATCATATGTAACATCCTTCTGTCACCCTTTCCACTGTGTATGTGGTGCCTTCCTCTTTTCTTGGGTGATGCCTTTCTGCCCTACCCATCGCATTAAGATGTAGAACTTGACAATGCCATGTATTAAAGATTTCTATTACAACAAACTTGTTAAGATGTTGTCCAAACAAAACCTGCTCTGTATCTTTTTCATGGATCATAACTGAAGTCTTTCAAACTTACTACAGACTTTTCTATGTCACTAGTTTAGCTTAATATCCATTCATAAAAGTACCCCATGTAAAAAACATTCTAGTTAAATGAAATGACTTCATTACCCATCGCTACTCAAGTAAAAAGTATTCCCCTCAACAGCATCATTTTAGGAGCTGGAGAGATGACTTGGTATTAAGAGAGTTTGTTGTTCTTGCAGAGGAGCAGAGATCAGTTCGCAGCACCCACACTGATCAACTTACAGCCACCTGGGACTACAGCTTCAGAAGCTGATCCAATCTACTCTTCTGGTCTTTGCAGGCACCCCAATGCATGTGAACTTATGATTATGCAGATATACCCCCCAAAATAAAACAAATTAAAATGTATTTATTTTTATTGGGTTAGACTTAAAAATTATGTTTTCCTTGTCAGTTAGTTTCAATGTTTTATAAAACATTGTATTGGCTTAAACAGTTCCATTAGCAGACATAAAATGCCCACTGAGAACACACTATCATGGAATGACCAATGACCAAGACTTTGCCTCTACCACCAGGATTTAAATTTCAGCTTTTTCATTTAATCATATAACATTGGGCATTTTTTTTAACATGTTAAAGTAATTTTTCTTGTTTTCTTTTCTTTATTTATTTAGATAACTCTTGTTTTCTTTTAAAGCAGAAAGAATTGTGTACAACACTGTAGAATTACTTTGAAGGCTTTGGAATCATTAGGGGAAGGAGAAGACTGTATAGAGGAAGATGGCCAAAAGGCTGATCTTCAGAGGTCATGTCCAACCTGGTTCCAAACTGTGTATTCTGTATCCAGATCAGTGTCACAGCAGTAAATGCACCTTCTGACACTGAAAAACTGCTCTGTCCTGTCTTTCTAGCTCTCATGGGCTAAAATCCTGGGGCAAAGTAAATCTTAACTCCTTCAAGCTATTTCTGTCACTTACACCCTTTAAAATATCAAAATGAAACTGTCACAACATAGATGTATTTAATAATTCCGTAAGATGTGTTAGACTATGTAGGTAGGACCAGAATCCCATGTACCTCACACTGAACCCTTCTCAGTGTATCAGACCATCAGTATCAGATCATCAGAGAAACGTAGATGATTTCTACTGTTTCTCCACTACTGTGATTATTTTTATTTTGTAGTGAATACATGTTTTGCCAGTAAATAGTATGCAAGTGTGTAACACACTTTTCCTCATTAACACTTACCCATTAACTTCAGTACCTTAATTATTTCTGTCTTATTGACTGTCATTTAACCATAAGACCTTTGCCTATCCTTTCTTCTATTGTTTGCTTAGGTGTGTATAAATTAAGAGGTCTTGTTTCATTAAATAAATTATAAGTCATAATGTTTATATTGTTGCTTAAACCTTTTTGTGCTTTAAAAGAATAATTTTGGAGCAGCAAGATGGCTTAGTGGGTAAATGTGCCTGCCAAACAACCCCTTTGATTTCAGTTCAATATTGTCATTTATGGTGGAAGGCGAAAGTTGACTCCTCAATAGTATCCTTGATTTTATATGCGCACTGTGGCATATTGCACACACACACACACACACACACACACACATGAACACATATATACATGCACATACATACACATTCTAAATACAATACAATAATTTTTTTAAAGAGCAATGTTTGATTTCTGTGCCAAAAATTAAATTATAGATATTTAATGGAAGCATAAAACATCGTAGACAGCTGTGTTAGTCATTTGTCTGCCACTAAGACAGAATAATAGAGATAATTAGTTTACTGTAAGAAATATTTGTTTCTTAGTTTCAGAGATATAGGTCTAGGTCTGTGGTTGGATGGTCTCATTGCTTTTGATCTTGTGCTGAGACAGGGGCACACTCCTCCCATTTTCCCACATCCAATCTCCCCTTTTGGTCAAACCCACTCCTCCTCAATTTCCATTCAGAAAAGATCAGGCCTCCCAGGAATATCCACCAAACACACATAACAAGATAGAATAAGACCAGGCACAGCCCATCATATGAAGGCTGGGAGAGGTAACTCTGTAGGAGGAAATGGAGAGGACAACATCGTTAACACCTATACCTTTGTCAAACTTCTTATTCCTAAGCTGTACCAGAAATTATTATAGTCATTGAGAAAGACATTTGTGACTTTTTGTTCTGCCCTGGAAAAAGAACAAAATAGATGGATGTTGGATATGTTTTGGAACCAGAATAAAACACACTTATTGATGAATTAATATGTGTGTTAGTTTGCCGAAAGAGGAAAGAACATGGGTGTGATGAGGCCGAATATGTATGTCGAATATGCTCTAACAATGACTTCCCTCACTAGAGAGGTTGTCAAGTCCCAAACTCTCATTGTGCGGCAGGCAGAGAGCCAGGAAAACTGCAGTTCCCTTTAACTCCGAAGGCAATCTCCATTAGAATCTTCTAGCTCAGAGGAGGTCGTGTTTTACTTTCGTTCAAGCCTCCTACAGACTGATTAATGGGCACCTATATTGGAAAGAACAATGTGCTTCACTCAGTCCACTGATTTAAATGTGAACACTTTGCAGAAACCCAGACACAGCAGAATCTCACTCAAAGAGAGCTATCCCTACAGTGCAGTCAAATTGACTCACGAAATCAACTATGACCTGTGAGCGAGAAGAGATGGTGAGACTGCTTACCAAGATGAGTGCCACTCAAGAGGCAGAAGCTCTTTTCCTTTGAACAGTTAATGAGAAAAGATATCATTTGAGAAAAAAATAAAACCCTAGCGAATCCTAAAAATACCTTGAGGGAGAGGGACTTGACCGGGGGAGGGGGAGGGAAATGGGAGGCGGTGGCGGGGAAGAGGCAGAAATACTTAATAAATAAATAAATTAAAAAAAATACCTTCTTGGTTCTTTAGACATTTGTTTACACGACCAACTAACATGCCTGCTGATCAAGGTGCAGCTTCTTCTTCAGCACCATGTCTGACTGCATGCCCCTGTGTCCCACCATGATGATAATGGACTAAAGCTCTGAAATTGTAAGGCACCCAATTAAATGTTTTCCTTGATAAGAGTTGTCGTGGTCATAGTGTTTCTTCACAGCAATAGAAATCCTAAGTAAGACAACTTGCTTCAGCTATTATTACCTTTTATTTCTGTTTCTGTAACTAAACTTATTGAAATCCCGTAAGAGGACCTACTATTGCTTTCCCAGATCCAGTGTTTATCTTTTTTAAGTTATTATTTAAAGCCAGAAATAAAATTTCTTATCTGTATAAAAGCTTTCAATTTGCTTAGTTTACAAACATTTTCAAGATTGAGCATCTCTGACTCTTTTGAGTTTTCTTCATTCCATTTCTATTTAAATATTATTCCACCAGAAGGCTGTCTTTTATCATCCCCAACTCAAACAACTATCAGGCTTATTTAGTTTGATCATCTGTCAAATTATCTCCTATACATATAATCTACATATATATAATCTTCAATTACTTTTGTTAACTGAAATTCTAACTCTTGAAGTTCAATGACTTATCCATTTTCTGTTGTATAAGCCATTAGTAAAAATCTTCTTTTAGAAGATGCTTAATCTGTATTTTGTGAATGTTTGAATAACAATAACCTGGATCTGTCTGACATTCTGTTAAGTCAATTAATGAATTAAATGATTTAACTGTAGCATCATAGTTTAATGGCATATATGACATAGCTGTTATTGGTTTTATTGTACAAAAGAGAAATTCAAAGAAATAGAATTTAGCGTGGCCAAGATGACAAAATGTGGTGAGCAAATAATCTTAGCTGTGGTATCCATTACTTTAAAACTTTTGAAGTGCATGATAATTATGCTTGTCTGTTCAGTAGCTTCATTCAGAGTTGGAAAAAAGTAAGGATAAATTTGATCTTACACAGAACGTTTATTTTTTGTTTGTTTTTATGTCTATTTTTTTTCTGAAAGAGTGCAATTATACAGGAATGAATACTGTGTTTCTTCTTTTAGCTATCAGGCTATTGAAACAATGATCCCAGAGTAAGTGAACTTTCCATGTCAATCTCATGCTAGAAAACAGAAAAGTATTATCAGCCAGAAGAGTCAGAGCCTAGGGGAGGAGATTGTGAACCACCATTACTACCTGTCTTTCCAGATCCTGGAGCTTCTGGATCCCAGACCATGTTGTTGGGTGGAACCACACCTTGGCCAAGATTATCTAATTATGCCCCATACTTAAACATAAACTGCCTGTCAGTCCTCTGAAGATGAACCTGAGGATTCACTGGACACCTTGTTGGCTGAGCTTGTATTTATGTTTTATGTTTATGAAAATATATATTTGAGACTCATTACATGTTTAAGAGGATAAAGTAATAGAAAAACGTAAGTTTTATATTGTTCAATATTTTCTCTTCAAAAGTATCAAAAAGGATATTCTGATCTTATTTTTATGGACTAAAAAATATGTTTCTAAATCTACTGTGAAAGGAACAAGAACTGTAACAAAGAAGTGTTCAGTTGGAACCTCCAGCTCACCACTAAATGATCAGGAAAACCCCATTCTTGTCCCTCTCGCCAAACCCCACCCACTCAGAGAATCTCAGAAGAAAGAAAAGACACCAGAAAGTCCAGTTCTGCATTCTTGGCCACTACTGCAGCTTCCTCCCCTGAAGCTGCCAACTGCCTAAATCCTCTTCTAAAGTCTCAGTTTTTGACTAAACTTGGGTAAAAACCCAGTTTGTGGCAGACCTGTCATCACTCCTCATCTACAACCTATAAAGTCAACCTGCTTTTGTTTGTGGGCTCAACTTCTCTAGCCTCCATCTCTGAGACTACAGAACCTACCCGAAAGTTGCTTTGTTCAAATAAACCTGTTATACTTTTTCAACTGGGCTGGATCCAGCTTACTGTAATGGCAGAGAAACCTATCATGGGGGTGGGACATAAAACCTATTACTAGGTATATTTCTCTTTCAATATCCAGACAATAAATTTCAAAACATTGGGATGTTATTGAAATTTTCCTTCACATTGAGTCCACATCATCCACTACAAGACTCATAGAAGATTGAATCTCAGTGCGCTCTTTCTCACTTGCATCTTTCTGTTCAAAGCAGAAAGTCCTGGTCACGTTCTGTCTATTCCTGTGAAATCTTAGTTCCTGGAGACAAAGGCCAACCTCCTTCATTTCTGTTGTCGTTCTCATTTCTGTTATGTTGTCTTAGAAAAGACCAACAGAGACTGTGTGTGTATATTACAGAAAACTTTTGAACCATAAATCACTTAACTCTTATCACCAAACTGTCTGTGTTTGGATTGGTACTCTGAAAAACAAGTTCTCTAATCTCTATCTTTCCACAAGATAATTTTGTTAACATTTGTACTTTATAATTCTCTGATACTTTTCTCCCATCCTTCCAATGATGCATCCCATTCTCTTTCTCCTTTATGATTAAATCTATTTCCACAATATAAGCAGGCAACATTTTAAACCTCTTGTTAAAGTGTGTGGTATCTCCATTTTATCTATAATCTTTATCCATTTATTTCATTTATCTATCCATTCATCCATGTATCTGTC
Organism: Microtus oregoni; assembly: GCF_018167655.1. Classification (NCBI taxonomy): domain Eukaryota; kingdom Metazoa; phylum Chordata; class Mammalia; order Rodentia; family Cricetidae; genus Microtus; species Microtus oregoni. Next base: position 19,442,277 of record NW_024543097.1, read on the forward strand.
TATCCACACATTCATCTATCTATCTATCTATCTATCTATCTATCTACCTATCTTCATAATTATAATCTATCATCTATGTATGTATTTATGCAAGCATGCATGAATGTATATATCATCTATTTATCCTTCCATCTATCTATCTATCTATCTATCTATCTATCTATCTTCTATCTATCTATCTATCTATCATCTGTTTGTCTCTCTATACATTTTTCTATATTTCTATACATTATAGTTTTAGTATATATTTTTATTTAAATTTCTATATTTTTAAAACTATTAAATATATTTCTATATATCAAACACAAATAGTCTATGTTTTAGATAAGTTGCACATAGTCAAAGATATAGACCTATATCTACCTACCTACATGCCATCACTTGTCTATTATCTATCTTATCTCTGTATCTTCTCTCTCTCTTTGTGTGTTTATTTGTCTCAGTCCCTCAAACACTAAGCAAACTCCAAATTTCTTTTTTCTTAAACTGTTAGTCACAGAACCATTGCCTCTCCAAACTCAGTCTTTGACTATGTGCAACTTATCTAAAGCATAGACTATTTGTGTTTGATATATAGAAATAGATTTAATAGTTTTAAAAATATAGAAATTTAAATAAAAATATATACTAAAAATATGATGTACAGAAATATAGAAAAATGAACATTGAGGATTCTACAGTGAATAAACGATTTATTTTAAAAACAAAAAAAAATCTACTCTGATGACTTAATGGTACCATGTAATGTTGCCATTATATTTCTTTTAGAATAAAATGTATTGGTTTGTTAAGCCAGATTCATGTAATGATTTGTAGCCTTTTTTTTTTTTTTTGGTTTAGTTTAGTTACATTGTCACTCTCTCTTTAGTCAATAGAGTCATTTTTAATATTTTCAATTGTTCTAAATGGTAGAGAGTAGAGATGAACCTTTGTTTAACCCTGGTCAGAAGCCCATGACTGGGAGTTCATAGACCCCTGGGATAGAGACTGATATTGTAAAAGTCTGTTGCACTGCTAAACAGACCTGCTGCCAAATGACCTCTTAAATAATTATGTTCATATTCACAGATCTCGTATGTTCTCAACCTTGGTCAGAACTTCCATAGTGGGGAGCAGTCAATGGAGAGATATGTACCTGGTCAAAGTACTAAGAACAAGACACTAAATGTTTAACCTTCTATGGGACAACAACGTTAACTACTCCATGCAACCCTGCATTATGGATCAAGAAATATCACAGACCAAAAGGTAAAAAGAATGAAGAGGAGAGTTGTGAAATGCTCTTTGGGCAGGATATGCTTAGCACCCTCATGAACTAACACAAGCTGGCCTACAAGAGCCCCACAAAATCAAAGCAGCCAAGATCCCTGTGTAATTTCTGAGTAGCAATTGGCCATTGGTGACTGCTGGGAGTGAGAGTTTATTCTTTTTTGAGGTTGTGGTCACAGGTAGTTGTCCCATGATGGGTAGCATAACAGACTTAGTGAGTAGAAGAAAAGCTAAAAGACAGACTTGGGACAGGGATAGTATTGGAGGGTGCATGTCAAGTTAGAGGGGGAAGATGGAATAGATATAATCATATGATGTGGGAAGCCCTTCTGTATATGTGTTGCCTTTATTGGTTAATGAATAAAGAAGCCGTTTTGGTCAGTGGCATAGCAGAATAGAGCTAGGCAGGGAAAACTAAGCTGAATGCTGAGAGAAAGAAGGCAGAATCAGTGAGACACCATATAGCTGTCCTGGAAACAGACATGCCAGAACCTTGCCGGTAAGCCAAAGCCATGTGGTAATACACAAATTAATAGAAATGGGTTAAATACATATATAAGAATTAACCAATAAGAAGCTAGAGCTAATTGGCCAAGCAGTGATTTAATTAATACAGTTTCTGTGTGGTTATTTTGGGGCTGAGCATCTGGGAACAAACAAACGGCCTCCCCCAACAAATTGGTCTGCCAACATGGTGGACTATATGCATGTAAAAATCTGAGAAAGCTTAAAAAGTAATTCTAGACACAAAAGAACAAAGTTAAACATGGATTTGTTAGCCACAATTTTTTTCTAGATGGGCTCGTGGCATGCAGGAGCACTGAGGCTGCTTTAAGAGAGGTAAAATAAAAACTGTGAGGCTTTTTTATAAAACAGCGGCTTCCTGGTTCACCAGCACAAACATCTCTGACTCTTTTGGGAGGTCTGGCTACATATCATTAAAAATGGGTTTGTGAGCAGAGGGCTACAACTTGCTTAATGTAACATACATAGACCCGCTGTGTGCCTTAAAATGGGGTTGTGAGCATGGCTCACACTAAACAGACCTCTGTTCCACCACGTTGGACTGGGCAGAGCCAAAAGGCAAAGCAGCCTTAGTAGTAGCCAAGCCAGTTAACATTTTAAGAAATAGTCCTGGTCAAATAAAAAAATTACAGATGCACAACAAAGACAAATTCAGATGGAAAAGACCTCTAAATAGGTTGCAGTGTGTGTTTTTTTTTAAGTACATAGACTTGGAAGAGAGAAAAAAATGCAAAGAGATAGCAAATGGAATATAAAAGAGTACAGACAGTCATAGATTAAAGGAGTAAAGATAATAAAATAAATATTAAACTTGTAGAAAAAGTAATAGAGTAAGAAAAATAAGCCATGTAAAGATGGATTATACACAGAGAGTCTGGATTATGCATATTATTGTATTTTCTTTAAATTATTTGTCTGTGAAGGAGCTAAGCACAGAGAGAAATTTCATTGCATGGTCTGATAAGCTAAACCAATCTATATATTTTAAAGGTATCTTGAATTTAAAATTTGGGTCTAATGACTTGTTCCTTTGGAAAAGAGGTTCTTCTTTTGTTTCCACAGAAGATGAAAACCTGTGGATTAATTCCAGATTAATGAGGTTTGATGGACCAACACCCCCTGAAATATAACTTAATAGGTGTTGCTTTTATTGGTTAATTAATAAGATGTTTTGGCCAGTGGCATAGCAGAATAGAGCTAGGAAGGAAAAACTAAGTTTAATGCTGGGAGAAAGAAGGCAGAATCAGTGAGATACCATGTAGCCACCACCAGGAACAGACATGCCAGAACCTTGCTGGTAAGCCAAAGATTAATAGAAATGGGTTAAATTAGAATGTAAGTATTAGCCAATAAGAAGCTAAAGCTAATGGGCCAAGCAGTGATTTAATGAATACAGTTTCTCTGTAGTTATTTCGGGGCTGAGCAACCAGGAACAAACAAGCGACCTCCCACAATAATCATATTCCATTCTGATGTATATAAAAATTTCAAAACTAAAGAAAACATTTTAATCATTTATTTCGGAGATTATAATATAATTGCATCATTTTCCCTTTCCCTTTCATCCCTCTAAACTTTCTAATGTGACCTGACCCTTTTTTCTGTCCTTCAAATTCATGACCTCTTTTCTTCACTTGTTTACATACACATACACACACTCACACACATATCAACAAGAAAACATTTTAAAAATTAAGTTTTATTTCTTCTTAATATAAATATATCTCTGTCCAATTATGGTCTTAAATCTACAAAACCAGCCCTGAATCTAAGGCTCAGAGAACATTATAGGAAAGGAGTTGGACAGGTTGTAAGAATCACAGGATAAGGGAGTTTTCAGTGAAACTGTGATGGGGAAGCCTTGTTAATCTTTAAGAAGTGGGACCAAGTTAGGGTGTGTCTCTCTGGGACCCGGAGAAAAATGGGTGCACAGCCCCAGTACTATTTCTCTCTCTCTCTCTCTCTCTCTCTCTCTCTCTCTCTCTCTCTCTCTCTTCTCCCTCTCCCTCTCTCTGTGGTTTCCTTACTACACAGCTGAGCTTGAACTTTTCATTCCAGTTTCATGAGTTTTCCCCTTATAATAAATAGAAATATAATTGTTAAAAAGCAGGGAAAATAATAGTGGGTAATAGAGTGAATACTTGTGAGCTATTATTTATGGATAATTTACATTGGTATAGTTTTTGTATATTGATACAGGTTAAAATTATATTTGTTATTTCTGTTTACAATATTTGTACACCTATGCAAAGATATTCTGTCAGATTGTATACATGTACGCATGTTTCTACCTCTGTTTAAGACATCTTGTATATTGATACAACTTTTAGGATATATTTTTGTATTCGATATATTATTCTTACCTCTGATCAAGATACTTATGCATTGTTTACATTTTGAAGTTATTGTCCTCATTTGCAGTATAAAGGTGTAAGTCACAAAACAATCCCATACCAGTATGGAATTATGATTAATAAAAGGGTTATTTATTTAAAGGGAAAACTTACATATCACTGTCCTAGACAACAGTCCTCTTTGCAATCAGGAAAGGAATCTAGTAGCTGGAAGCAAAGCCCGAAGCAAGAGAGAGAGAGAGAGATTGTGCATGGGTATAACTGCTTTTTAAAGCAAAACCAGCAATACATTTTGTTTACAGATTATTTAATATTCTGACATAAAGTCTTAGTCTTTAAGTTATACAGTTATTAAATATTATAGGTAAATTGTTGTTTATTTTTGTTATACATATAGTCATATTAATTAGGTTCTTTAGATACAAAGAGATTGTATTTTGCCTAGATAGGCAATCTTTAACCACTTCAAGTGTCTGTAGAACATGACATTTAAATAATTTAGGGTTCTGTTGACGTGAGACATGATTGCTCTTGACAGCACCAATCTATTCCCTAGAGAATGTTGAGCACTGAAGACACTTCACTCGGAGTTTGTTTTCTTCTTGGCACAATTGGTCTTTGGGCAAGGAACTGCCCATGCCTCAACCACCAACAAAGTACATAGTATCTGGATTGGATAAGCCGGGCTCAAGGAAAAGGACTGCCAAACCTTGCCAAGATGGGGTAAGACGGTTCTGAAAAAGTTCCTGCCTTTAAAAATTGTCTGTCGGTTACACTAGGCCTTAGCCAAAGTTGTTTGCATCAAGGTTGCAAATGAGACTTTGGGTGATTGCTCAGGTAGCTAATTATTTTTGTCATTACTGCTCACATTGGACACTGCTTGATTGCACATCCTGCCTACTCAGGTAATATTATCTCCCTTCTCAGGGCTTCGATGGGGTTAAAGATTAGATAGTCATAGTTACCTTCCTCTTATGATTTAGCCAATCTTATTTCCAATGCAAGACTTAGACTCTTTGGAATAGAATGTTTATTAAAACATTTGTCATGTGTTCCTTGCTTAATATAGTTTATGTTGCTTGTAATTTTATACCTGATATTTGTTCCTACTGTATATAGGTTGGTATTGGGTTTGGATCGCTCTTGTTTACAAAAAAGGGGGAGATGATGGTGAAGCCTTGTTAACCAATTATCTTTCAGAGGTGAGACCAAGGTAGGGAGTGGTTTTCTGGGAACCAGAAAAAAAAAAAAGGCACATGGCCCTGGCGCTCTCTCTCTCTCTGTGGTTCTCTCACTGCACAGCTGAGCTTGGACTTCTCGTTCTGGTTTCATGAGTTTTTCCCTTCTAATAAATAAAAATATAATTGTTTATCTTTTAGCTAGCCTGGTTATTTCCTGAATTGAATTAGCTTCTACAAAACTGTGTCTGCTAGTAATGTCACAAGCTAGGCCTATAATTAAAGTCTTGCTAAAAAAATACTGTCTAAACACGAGCTGAACCAGGACAACAATAGACATGCCAAAGTGAATGGGGAACACCCACAAGGTCTCAACTCTACACAAAGAACTATAGGCAACTAAGGAATGCTGAGAGCTGAGAAATAATCTAACACAGAGAAGAAAACACCAGATGTTTAGCCCTGAAAACAAGAAAACATTTTAAAAATTCTAATTGTAATTCTTTTTAATATAAACATATCTCTGTACAATTACAGTATTAAAATAATGTAGATAAGCACAAATCTTTTTTTTCCAATTCTTTGTTTACAGTTATACATTGTATGGGAAATTTAAATGGAAGAGATAAATGAAGGATACTGTGAGCACTTACATTGTTTCTTTAGTTTTATTTAGTTAGTGTAAGATTCCATGGGACTGGAAGAGTAACACAGGACTCCTTAACTGTTGCGGGAGGTCCTCCCACTCCTCCAGCCTATCACCGCTGAGGTACCAGCCCACTGGGGTGTGGTTTCTCTCCCTTTAAAAAAGCGGCCACTTCCCTCTTCTCTCTCTCTTCACTTCCTGCTCCGCCTGCGACTAGACTCCTTTCCTGGTTGCGAAGAGGGCTGTTGCCTGGGACAGTGATCTGTAAGTTTTTTCCCCTTTAAATAAATACCACCCTAATAATCATAACCCCGAATTGGTGTGGCATTGTTTGTGACTTACGCCTTCACTTAACCCCAGAAATTCTGAAGGCCAAGGCAGAATGATCCCAAATTCAAAGTTGACCTGGAAAATGTGGAGAGATGGTGTATGATATAAAAATTTTAAGATGCTAGACTAGAATTAACAAAGTCTTGAGTTGAGTTCTTGATGTTAGACACATAGACATGGGGACACACACAGAGGATTCTACAGTAAGACCACTTGCTGCTCTTGCAGAGAACCTGGGTTTGGTTCTCAGTATCCACATATTAGCTCATAACTGTCCTAAGCTGCAGTTCCAGTAACTCTCACACCATCTGTGGGGTATTAGGAGTACATGTAGTACACATACATACATACATACATACATACATACAGGCAAAACACTCATACATTGCCTTCGTCACTGTTCTTTTGCTATGAGGACATGCCATGATCAAGAAAACTTATAAAAGAAAGCATTTTTATCTCTGTAGCTCCATTTCAGTCTCCTTCCTTCTACCATTGCCACACAAGAATATAATGTAACAGGAAGATGATGTTGGTAATACTTTTAGAAACATCAATGTGTATTCAAGATGAAGAAACAATGCTCTTGCTAATCTTTGAACAAACATCCACTGCTAGCACTGTGAGAATAGAGATCCCTTAGTTTAACTCTAAATGTGCACTACTGCTCTGATTGGAGTAGGATACTTTTGAATTTGTTCATTGGAATTTACAACCTAGTCATTGCTGTAGGCAACCAAATCTCATCAAATCCAACTTTTCTGGGTAGGTAAATTACTTCCCATTCCATAGAAAATATGTATGATCTCTACGTATACTGATATCTGTTAAGTCTGGAGTGTGGCCCCAGCCCATGGCATTCATCACAGCCCCCCTGGCCTGGGAGTTGCATTAGTCTGGACTCCATATCCCAGCATGCCAGGAGGGTCAGGACCACTTCCACATGGTATTTAAGTGGGCTTCCAGAGGAGAAACACGAGGTTCCGGGTTTGCATGTGCTCCCCACTTTCATGTCCCGCAGCCATGTGCTTGGCCACCTGAGAGCATAATACGATGGGCATTTTAATTTGGTGATCTGACCTAATTGGATTTCTTTGCACCGGCAAAGCCGCCCCTCTTAGGATTTTTCCTAATATAATCCACTTTAAATCAAATTCATTTGGGCTTGGGGGAAGGGGTGTTACATAGCATCCAGATTCCCCCAGAATCTGAGCATTCCCAGCTTCTTAATTTTCTAACCCTCATATCAGAGAAGCACAAGGATTTTGCTTGTTTTTGAGACCTACTCTTTCTACGCAGAAGTTCTAGCAGTCCCAGAACTGACGATGTAGACCGTGCCGCCCTTGAACTCACAAGACACCTGCCTGTCTTTGTATCCCAAGTCCTAGGATTAAGGCTGTGTGCCAACACACTGGGCTAGGTGTTAGTTTTGATCTTTGAGAATGTCTGTGTAATAATCCACCTGTCACAAGTAGGTTGAGGTAACGAAAAGACAAATAGTGTAAAGTTCAAAGTAGGAGAACTGAGTTCAGGTTCCCTGCAAGTATTAGGCCTGTTGCCTTGGGAGGGCTTTTGACTCTCCTTGGGGCACAGATTCTTCAATGCATGACACACAACAGTAATTACACTCATTAAAAGACCAATAACAGGGAACACAGAAGTACTTATCTGCCTCTTTTTTGAATGTTCAAAGCAATAGATCTAGCTTACATCTCAATCCCTCAGCCCACTAAGTACAGCACGTCCAATCAAAACTAAGATTTCACAAGAGGGCATTTATTTTAGTAATATGTAGGGCTCTGTGTATATGTTAGTAGGGATTGCTTCCTACTGGAATGTGAATCTCACAATGTTTGGGGTGTTTGCCAGTTTGTCTTGGAGGGTGTACCCCCACAGATTACAACAGTCTTTAGCACACGGGAAATACTTTCTGACAATCGATGGAATAACAAATGCATAGATTGGAACTCTTATCAATCATGCAACAGCATTAATATCTTCCAATGCTTACTTTTGTTACACATATAAAAACTATTTGCATGATGATAATTTTCCATTTATTTTAGGCGTGCAATACGCTGCCCAGAAAACGCCGTGTATGAATTTTTAGAGTTTTATTATTCCTTCACTTTGTAGAAGCTAAAACCAAACCGATGGCCCTGACTTTGCGAATGTTGGTGGGAACAGGGAAGGATTTGTTTCTAGGAAGGCTGGTAGATAAAGGCTCCATTACAGGGTTCACGGAATGTAAAGTATTATACCTGAGGGCGATCTGAATCTTGGAGCACAGGATTCTTGCTTCAGTAAGCAGCCAAGGAGAAAGCAGTGGCAAGTTTCCTGAAAGATCTCCTGACGCAACTGTGTTTGCAGCTTTCATGCACACACCCAGGGGGAACGCTGGCCCACAGGCTCCCACAGTCTCTATTTGTTACCAGTCCCTGGGCTCGGGGGAAAAAGAGCCTGCACCGAGATCCGCTGTAGTGCCACCCTCGCATCTACGATACTGCCGCCCTCTCCCTTCACCTGGCAGAAGCCCAGTCGCACGCCCACGCAGACCATTAAGGTTGCCGCTGGCGGCGACAGGTGTGGAGGAGAGCGCGCCGGCACCTTGAGGTGCGGAGGACCCAGAGCTCCAGGAGCGGACGTCCTGGTAGCTGCGGTGGCCGGTGGCCACGCAGTGCCAGAGAGGGAGGGCCCTGGAGGCGGAGACTGGTCCGGCCCTAGGGCGCTGTCACCTGCCCAGAGGCGGAGCCAGGAAAGAAACCAGCCTTTTGCTGGATCTCAGACACTGAAGTCCACAGAACCCTTCTTGACCATGCAGGTCGCCAAAGGAATCGAGAACCCGGCTTTCGTCCCTTCCAGCCCGGACGTCCCACGCCGTGCGTCTGCTTCGCCCTCCCAGGTGGAGGTCTCTGCTGTGACCTCCAGGAACCAGAATGGGGATTCTCGACCTCGGGAATTTGAGGAGCACCAGAAGCCATCTGAGCCATCTCTGCCTTCTACAACTCCTCCAGCTTCTGATTAGCCGCCGGGGTCACAGCTCTGCGAGCTAGAGGAGGGACCTTGCGGGTGGAGGGACTTCCACCCCGGGTGTCTCCAGCTCTGTAACACGCCCCAAGGCTTTCTGCTTCACTACTGCCTCTTGGCCCTCACGCAAGGTAAAATCCAGCGCCAGCTTCTGTGGGCTTTGACTGAACTGGTGATTGGGTGGAGACGGGCTGGAGGAGAGGCAGGTGCAGGAGAACCCCCACAGCCTGACCCGGTAGTTTAGGCGGCGCTAAGTAAGCCCCAACCCCCATACATTGGGCTTGGATTTTGAAGAAGCTCTTGCCTGCGACTGTCCACCACCGTCAGCGGTCCTCTTGTAGCTTCCTCCTTAGATAGCATCATTGAAAATCTTGCTTGTACATTTTTGCTATTTTGTGTTATGCCTCAGTTTAGCACAGTGGATTGCTCTAGGGAAGATTATGAGAACCGTTGGGAAAACGATAAGTCTGGTCTGCATTTTAAAACTACACTGACGTAGAAAATCATGGATTTGCCCATTTGTGTGCTAACAGCGGAAGGATTAAAAGCTTTGCAAATAAATAGGCGTGAACTGATTTTTCCAAAAGGAGAAGCAGCGCAGGCAGAAGTACTTAATTTATCTAGCATAGATTAAATGTAGATATTACTTTCTGCGTATTTGAGAACGTTGGGTACAAGTGCAACCCAGTGAGTAAATGAGATAAAGCTTCCAGCCCTGAAGGGTAAACCTTTATTAGCTCTTGGGTCACAAGAGTTATCCAGTGTCTGTTTGTTCTAGGATCTCTTTTCAGTTCTCTTGGGACTAACAGATTAAGCCTAGATTTATCCCCTCAGGAGATTGCAGTCTAAACGGTGTTTCGCCGAGTGAGAGTCGTGGCTGGTGGGGAAAGCTGGGCTTTTTGGAAAGAAAGGAAGCAGGAAGATAGGAGTGGAAAAGAAGTTGGTTTGCTTCCGAGGAAGGGATAGGATAAATGGGAAGTTATTCTAAGAGGCAAACCAAGGAGGGATGGGCAGAAGGCGGGGCAGTTTGAAGAATAGGCTTAAATTGAATTTAGTATGTAGACTTTTGGTGTTATTTGAGCCATAATCCCAAACTATTTTGTAATAGTCAAGGAGAGGCTGAAAGGAATGCTACCCAAGCGATAGTGAAGGGTGACTGGAAATTGTTCTTTGATAAATTAATAAAAATTAAATTGGTGTCTCTATCTTCTGTTCTTTGTTTCTCTCTAAAGGAACTGGGTGCCTCTTTCTTTGCACCCTCTGGGTGCTAAGTAAATATTTGTTGATTAGATTTCAGCTCCTTTCCTGAAGATGGGTCCTGTAGTCCTTGTCCTTTCCACCTTTCTCGTCCTTCCAGTTTTCTTTCCAGTTATGTCTTGGTTGTAGTTATCTGAAGCTGGTGATCATGGAGCATCAGAGTAGAATGATAAAGTAAAATATATCCTGTGTTTCACCTTAAGTTTTACTCTGCAATGTCTAGGTTAATCTAAGACACTGTGTATTCAACACAAATTATTGTTTGAAGTTATTATCCAATAGATTTGGTACTCTCGGGGAAAACAAGTATCTGATTTAGTGTAAAGCATCATTTACTCTGGTTTAAGAAAAATAGTCTGAGAAGAAAATAACCCAGTTTATTAATTTGTGCTAAAGTTTAGGTTTCAAAGGTTTCAAGTGTATTGCTGTGCTTCTCACTACCCTTGGGGAGCCCATATCCCATTACGTATTAATAGACATTTGATTAGGCAGGAAAATAATTTGAGGAACGAGTTGAACAGACATTTCTCAAAGGCAATGGGTATCTCTGTCAGCATTTAGCCTCCCAGGGAGCCTCCTCTCCTGCCTGACACACTACAAAGGCGAGACATAGTCTGCATTCTTTCCTGATTAAAACTGATTCAGAGGCAGTGCTCTGGGAATGTGTGAATCAGAGAGGTGGAGATTCCTAGAGTTAAATGTTATCTTCTAGATTGTGAAAAACGAAGCTTTACTGTAAAAGCAATGATTTCTAGTGATTCATTTTATTTTGTTTTCTCAAGGCAGGGTTTCTCTGCTTAGCCCTAGCTGGCCAGGAACTCTCTTTGTAGATCAGGTTTTTCTGGAACTCGGAAACCCTCCTGCCTCTGCTACCTGAGTGCCCGGATGAAAGGTGCGCACCATCACACCTAGCACAACTAATTTTTTCGTCAGTGTTGTAGGTATATTGGAATATTGATGTTTGGATGGGAAAATTTTCATGTTATCAGGTAACTGCTTCCTTATAAAAGTCATCTTTTTGTTGCTTTATGCATGTTGTTTTACAATTTCCATATTACTAATTAGTTCACAGTCTTAAAAGGAAGCAAAAGACACAAACAAACAAATACAATTTTGGAACATTGAAAGCTGTTATACCAATTTTGTTAAAATACGTTTTTGGGTGCAGTCTTTATAAAACAACAAGGCAGACTGTGGTTATTAATGACATGTTTTTTATTCAACATAATTAATAATAAAAATAATTCCTAGTAGTTGATTATCACATTTCTGTTCCTGTGAATTTAACTTATAATAGGACATCTAAAAATCTGTCAACATTGGACACAACCTTCTTTACCTCCCAGTCTTTTATCATCCTTATTACTCTTATTACAGGCAGGTGAACACTATGTCATCTTTTCTTCTGTATTTTACTTTGAATATGATTTAGAATATCCGGGTGGGGGTGATGCTTACTTTTGTTTACTTTTAATGCTGAACATTTTCATTTAAACATCTGAAATGGATTTGTACACACTTATAATCCCAGCCCTTGAGCAGCAAGGCTGATTCTACTTTAGCCAAGGAACTTTGAAGTGCCGTATCTCAAAGTGGGTAGCGAAGGCTTTATTTAATGTTTGTGAAAGTGGTAGGAAAAAAAAAATAGACTTGAGAGCTCAGCTTCCTCTTCTTGAAACCAGCTCAGGGTGAGCTGTAGTTTCAGAGCAATGTCTGAGACTAAGGAGGTAATTGAACCTTGCAGTCCTGTCCGTCCTCTTTGGCCACTTGTACGGGCTGCCCTCTTTCCAGAGAGTTTTGTGGGGTGTACTGAACTTAAGAACTCTTTGGCAAACTGGTTTTATGGGACTTTACCGGTTGAACTTCTATTTGTCAGTTAAAGAAAAGTGAATTCAGACAAATTATGATAATTTGACATGCAGCAAGCATCGCTTTCATAGAACACCTGAAAACTTAAAGTTTTTTGTTGTTGTTTTTGTTTTTCAAGACAGGGTTTCTCTGTGGCTTTGGAGCCTGTCCTGGAACTAGCTCTTGTAGACCAGGCTGGCCTTGATCTCACAGAGATCCGCCTGTCTCTGCCTCTAAGTACTGGGATTAAAGGCGTGGGGCACCACCACACCTGGCTAAAAAACTTAAGTTTTATAATATGAAAAATGAGATAATTTTGGAGGTAACATATTTGGACTGCCTGACTTTGAGACTTGAAAGACTTTTTTTTTTCCAATTGGCTCATTTCAAAATCGCAAAAGAACAATGGAATTAAGCCTAGTACTTTCCGTTGCTGATTGTACATTTGTTGACTGAAGCTAAAACAAAACATTTGTTCCTTTTCAGGTATTGTAGTAAATGGCCTGGTAAACATTAGCATCTCCACCATTGAGAAGCGCTACGAAATGAAGAGCTCACTGACTGGCTTGATATCATCCAGCTATGATATCGCCTTTTGCGTATTGTCTTTATTTGTATCGTTCTTTGGGGAGAGAGGACACAAACCTCGCTGGCTCGCGTTTGCCTCCTTTATGATAGGATTGGGAGCACTGGTATTTTCCCTGCCACATTTTTTCAGTGGAAAATATGAATTGGGATCCTTTTTTGAAGGTAAGTCTCCGTTGTGCTTTTGTTCGCATGGATCCCCACAGTTACATGGAAACAGGTTCATTGACTTGTGTACAGGTCTAAAGTCTCCTCCGCGGCTCTGGGTGAATTGCACAGCACAGGAGAGTGCAGAGGTAGACTCTGTTAGTTGTCACTTCCTTGGCTCTCCAGGCTTGTGAGTCTCTGAGTCTCACTCCCCACATCGTGCACAGTCCCATGCCAGTAGAAACAAACTCTTGCAGGTGTTGAGCTCCCAGGATTCTGAAACTTGCAGATTTTCGTTCCTGCCTTTGTGACTTGTGGGGATGGCAGCTCTGTGTGCTGGATGCGCACAATCCTGGTTTAAGAGAGGACAGGTGAATCAGCCCAGCAGGACATTTTCTAGGAACTGAAGCCTAGGTTTTCCTCTGGCTCTAGTTTGATTATACAGCTACGGAATGACCTGAGTAAACAAATCCATTATTCAAAGGCTTGGAAGGAAATTTATGTAACCCCCTTTTTCCCCCAATCATTTTCAATGGTAAAACAATTACGCTAGAGCCAGAGGAATGTGCTTGAGAGTTATGGATGTTCACCTTTACAGTTTTACATTTTTTTTCTGGGACTGACAATAACAAATACTGAGAAATTGTTAGGGATTAGGTAAGTGTGAAAAAGGACTGGAGAAAGAAAAAGAAATTGAGATGTTGCACTATAGGCATTCCTTTTTTGTTTTAAAGTTTAAAAAGCTATTTGTTTTTATTTTATGTGCATTGGTGTTTTGCCTGCCTGTGTGTCTGTTGGATCTCCCTGGAATTAGAGTTATAAATAGTTGTGAGCTGCCATGTTGGTGCTGAGAATTGAATTTGGGTCCTTAGGAAGAATAGTCATTGCTTTTAACCACTGAGCCATCTCTCTAGCCCCTAGATTTTCTATTTTAAAGATAAGATTTTAGTATTTTTGTGTTAAAATTAAAGTAATATTAAAGCAGGCTGGAAAGGTGCCTCAGTGTTTAAGAACATTTACTTCTCTTGCAGAGGACCTGGGTTTGGTTCCTAGCATCCCCATAGAACCTGATAACCATCTGTAACACCAATTTTAGTAGATTTATTGACCACTTCTAGTCTCATATATTTATTTTTATTATATATCAGGATTATTTATATATTTAATAAATACGATGATATATAATAATAAACAAGCATCTTTAAAAATATTGAGATGTTACTATTTCCCAAGACTGATTTCCCAATTGCAAGATAAGAAGGATAAGATGGCATTCTCAATAAAAAGCTTTGTATCATGCACTTGGTTTTAGGAGCACAATTGTTATAAAAGAATACTTCATTTAGACATAAAAATGAGAAATGCAAGCCTCTGGATGAAGGTGCTTAATAGATGAAAAATTTAAAATAAACACGATAGGAGAAGATACTGTCAATGTGGGTTCTTACTGTGGATTCCAGTCTATTATCAGACATTGGGCAAGATTGCAAAAGGCCGACTGCATAATTTCACTGGGGGCAGTTTTAGAAACAAGGCACACATTGCAGCATAGGTTGTACTGTTACACCTTGAAATCTAAACAGCAGAGAACATTCAAGCTAATGTGCCTCAGAAGAACACAGACTCCTGATTCTGTTTTAGAATAAATATATTTGTGTTTGCAGTGTTTGGACCTTTACTGCTGCAGTTAACCAACTGCATTTCTTGTTTGTTTTTTTAGGGGGGGGGGCGGGGGGGGAGGTTAGGGTTAGGTTTTACATATATATATATATATATATATATATATGTACGTACATAGGTGTATATAAATCTTTATAATAGAATTACAGCATTTCTCCCTTCCTTTCTTCCATCTAAAACCTCCCATATACCCTTCTGACTCTCTTCTAAATTCAAAGTCTCTGTTTCATTAATTGTTACATACATGCATGTATATGAATACACACACACACACACATTCCTAATGAAACTGTCTCAGTCTCTATAATGTTACTTCTTTTTTTATATTTATTTATTTACTTATTATGTATACAATATTCTGTTTGTGTGTATGCCTGCAGGCCAGAAGAGGGTACCAGACCTCATTACAGATGGTTGTGAGCCACCATGTGGTTGCTGGGAATTGAACCCAGGACCTTTGGAAGAACAGGCAATGCTCTTAACCACTGAGCCAACTCTCCAGCCCCTATAATGTTACTTCTTGAATAACCAATTGGTATGCTATTCCCTGGAGAAGACTATTCGCCTGTTCTGAACTTTCCTCAGTTTCCTTTAGTTCTTTCTGTAAAAATTTTCGTGTTCCTATTTATTTGTTGGTTATTTTTTTTTTGTTGTTGTTGTTTTGAGATAGGGTTTCTCTGTGTATCCATGGATGTTCTAGAACTTGCTCTGTAGATCAGGTGGCTTCAAGCTTAGAGATTCACCTGACTCTGCTTCCCGAGGGGCTACCATGCCCAGCTAACTTTCTTGTTCTTAAAGGAACTTTGTTGACAAGCCTCTGATGTTATAAAGTAAACATAAGGACATCTTGTACAAAACCATGACCTCTGTCTCAGTGACCTTCACAGTGTATCTCCTGGGGTGCACTGGAGTACAGCCAATCTGAAGTCTTGATATCTCAAAGGGGAGCGTGTACAAATAAAGGTGTTTGTGAGTCTGGAAAGAATTGGCTAAGGGCTGAAGCTGAGATGATTACCGAAGCAAGAGCAGAAACTGTTAGTAATTATTGTGTATTACGTAAACTTCTTATTACACTTGTGGATATTTTTCAGTATGTCAGTAGATCAGACTTAGTAGACCACTGAAAGGGAAAAATTTAACTTGCTTTTGTGTTACTATGCCATGTCAGTAATAATGTAAACTATTGTTTACATGAAGTACACATAGTACTAGAATAACACAGTGAAGAAGTTGGGACTGGTGACACATGTCTCTAATTCCAGGACTTGGAAAAACAGTAGCAAAACATTTTGTTTCATTTGTTATTTGGGAAAGGATGCATAATTAGCAAGTGAGCAAGACAGCTGAAGGTTTAAAGTTTCTTAAGTGGGCTATAGTAACGAGAGCTGGATAATGAAGGAACTATCTTAGAGATGATTTTCAGGCTAGAGAAAAAACTTGAGCTTTTCAGAAATGGCCAATTGTGGCCAACATAGTCACCACAAGTGCAAAATGTGCAGAGAGGTGAACAGGCAGAGTGGAGGAGGCCAGCCAGGATTACCCCTTTATATTTGGCTTGATCCCCTGGGACTGTGTCCTAGTATGTGTAGAACTAGTTAGAACAGAGTTGGGAGTAGAAATCAAGAACTTTTAACTACAGGATGAAATGCTTTTTATATCCCATGTTCAGTAAATGTACTTAAACATACTTAAAAATGCACGAGCCATTTTTAATGTGCAAGAAAGGCTTCTTTACTCTAATTTTTGGTAGTGCCACTTTGACTTTTGGGGAAGGTTGTGTTCGTTATTCTTCATACTATCAATATATATATATATAAACATGTTTATGTGGCACTTAGCTACTGTTTTGGATTTTGTCCACAGTACAGGCTGCAGAGAAAAAGACTTTAGCTTAACCAAAAATACAAGAGTGAAATTGCATTACATGTCTGAAAGAAGCCATGTGCTTGAACACAGAATGAATGCTGAACTTATTCTGTTATTGTCTAGAATTTTACTGCCAATGATGCAATCACTTCATATTACTTCATTGTGATTTCATGAATGGTTAAAAACAAAAAAACCTACTAAAACTAATCCTGCCCTAATCATCTGCTTGTTTTTCAAAGATTTTTGTTTATTTTTTTTTAACATTCGATATTGAATGATGTAAATATTCTTTTCTTGAATTTAGCAAGTCCTTCCTTCAAGGCAGAGTATTATGCAGCTCAGACTGGCCTTGGACTGTGTATAGCTAAGGATGACCTTGAAATTCCCTTGCTCTCACTTGAAGCCCGGGCTTATAGGCATGTGCTACCACTTGGTGCTCTGGTGTGGAGAACAAGGGCCTCTTGTATGATCAACTAGCATTCTACCAACTGAGCTGTGTCTCCTCCAACCCCTCTTCTTTAATTCAAGGAGCCAAGCATCCTTGAATTTTTGAAAAAAAAAATGAGAGAAAGCACAACCTCTTTGTTCAAATAAGTTAATTCACTTTCACAGATGTGGAAACCTGGAAAAAAATAATCTGAATTGTTTGTCTAACTCATAGAAATAGAGAATAAGAAAGCTGGAGTTTGAAGTGGCAAAAGGAAAGCAAATATGTTGAAAGTTAGAAGCCTGAAGACAGTGTGTTCCTAAGTGATGGAAGACCTTAGGCGGGACTTGGCACAACACTGCGGGAACTGCTTTTCTAGCTCTCTAGCACCCCGAGTTCAGTTCCCAGATGAGCATAAACTGGGCATGGTGCCACACTTCTATAATATGAGCTCTGGGAGGCAGAGGCCAGAGGATCTGGTTCATCTACAGGCCTCACAGCAATTCAGAGAGCAACCTCTAATATATGAGACCCTGCGTCTTGACAAACGTAAATACTAAAAACCCTTAATGTAGTTGGATGGGGGTGGCACGAGCCTTAACAAGCAAATAACAAGCAAAAATTCCCAAATACAGCAGTAAAAGCTTAATAAAGAATAACAAGAAGAGCGCGAGACCTCATTTTAGTCACCGAAATCACCCCTGCCCTGCCGTTTCATCTGAAATGAACATTGAGGAAACAGTTGGGGTTCTGTGAACTTTGGAGGAGTTAATCCCTCTTAGGAGATTAAAGTAACGTAATATAGGAGGTGAGCAGATGAAAACAAAATATGAAATATGAGTAGCACGTAAAATTTCTACAGGTGTGAGAGCAACACAAAAGGAGTGTGAGAGTCAGCCGAGGTAGAAAAGGGGGGATCAGGACCAGCATGGCTTCCTATTGTTTTATTTGAAAACAAAGTCGATTCAGAAGAAAGATAATTTTTCCCACCTGGAGATTTTATAGGGACAGAAAGGTTGGAGGTGATTAACTTTGAATGGAGATGATAGAATATATTGCGGGAGAGCTTGGACTGTTGTTATTGGATACAGAAAATGAGAGAGAGCTTTTAAGAGTAAGAGAAAGGAATGTTTCTAGGGAGGTTAAGTTTTGAATTATTGACCTGAAAATGGAAAAGTGTCATAAAAGATTCCCAAATAACTAATATATGACACTGCTTCTTTGCACTTCTGGTTTCGGCATTCACACTTTATGTTGGATTTTGCGACAAGATCATGCCCTAGCTGACTTTAAACTCAGCTGAAGATGACCTTGAGTCTCGTCTTTCCACCTTTCTAATTACAGGTGTGGACCACCATGTACAGCCAGCCTCTCGTTTTTGTTGTAGCCCTTACTGTCCTAGAACTGTTTTGTAGAATAGGCTGGCCCGAGACTCAAAGAAGTCCACATCTACCTCTGCCTCGAGGGCTGGGATTAAAGATGTGCACAACCTGGCTTGAACTTTTGTTCAGTTTTATTTTGTTTTGTTTGTTTTGAGACAGGGTTTCTCTGTGTAACCCTGGCTGTCCTGGAACTTATTCATCCTGTATGCCAGACTTGCCTCAAACTGACAGAGAACCTGCCTTCCTCTGCCTCCCAGATGCTGGGATTAAAGGTTTGCACCACCAAGGCTGAGCCATGCCCTGGCTTTTTGATGCATCGTAGGTAAACTGTCGTCTTTGCTAATGAGTAAGAAAATCATTTAAAGTGTACACAATTTACCACATAACATTTCTGGTCTACTCAAGTCATCTCTATTCCTTTGGGATGAGAATTATTTTAGCGTTTCTGAGGAAAGTAGCTTCTGCATCTATTCAAAAGACTCTGGGAAGTCATCTTTAAATGAAATAATGATAAGTAATTATTAAAGACAATAAAGCTCTTTATCAATCATCATTCCTATTTCTACTTTCTGTCTGCTTACTCCCAAAGAAGGTAACCTTTTATGAGAAATAAATCTCATTTGCAGAGCATAGGTTTCTAAGTGTTTAGAATCTATAGGTTAGAGATGATTGGTTGCTCTGAGCAGCTCACTTGAAACAATTGCTCCAAAAAAATTGTGTATAACGAGAATTAATTTCTAGTTTCTATCTTCCCTTTGTTTTATACTTTGGCAAAGTTTTCTTGCTTGCTCACTTAAAATTTGGAATATTCTGTTCATGGATATTAAAGAAGATGTGTCAAAGAACTCTGAGATATTTTAACTGTCAATTCTTTATAAGTGCTATGATTTTGTTTGGTCATGAGGATTCTTTCTTTGATGATACTTTTTAAAATGGGACTCACTCTTGGGATTTTTATATTTCAAATGTACTTTCCAGCAACAAATGAGAGGCACAGGGGTGAGACTGTATCACAATATAATGAAACAAATGCTTGCAGGTTAAATGTAATACACAGAGTAAAAGGTGATAACTAATTTTCAGGGCTAGTAAATGTTTCAGATGAAATTAACACTTGGGGTATCTAGTAATAATTACTCTGGGTGATTGTTTTTGTTTAATGCTTCCTTTATTATTGCCTGGTCATTATCTAGCATAGAAGGACATGTGTTCTTACAAGTATCTATAGGAAGCATCTATTCACTGTGTATTTGATACCTCAGTGGTCATTTGTTCTGCAAATGTTCTATATCACATGCTCTTGATGGCATAAATATACATTTAGATCTATGACAGAAGAGAAGATAGAAAGAAGGAAAAGCAACAAAAAAGGGGGCAATCATGAAAATGGTGTCACTTGATCAATAAGTTGAAACTGATGTTTGGAGTCTCATCATACTTGCCAAAACTTGTTTCTCTGTCTCTGTCTCTGCCCCCCCCCTCCCTTTTCCGTTCCCTCTCTCTGTCTTTCTTTCTGTGTGTATTGAATTAAAATTTTCTTTAGCCATTTAAGCAAAGCTTCTTGTCCATAAGTGACTTTATTAGTAGTGTTTTAGATCTGAAACTTTATAGTTTCAGGAAAAGGGAAACTAAAAAGAGAAGCAAATTCAGAATACTATGAAAATAATTTGAAACTATTCTTGTCTTTTGTCAAAAATACTTAATAGAATACTGACTTCACTGAAGTGGGTGGCAATGTGGGATTATTTTTAACGTGATGTCAGATGTAATCTTCAAGTGAGGAGCAGTATAGTTGTGTGGAGTGCTTGAGAAGTAGAGATTAAGTAATGGGTCTTTTTTTGTAGCTTCCTCAGAAAGATTAGTAAAAATGCGGTTTGTGGCAAGATTAAAAAAAAATGAGGAAATTCTATTTTCATACTCTTGTTCCTTAAAAGTGTACAGATTAGTCAATATCCGCCTTAATGTGCTCTTTTGTTTTATTTTTAATACTATTACCCATTAGATGAAACTGCATGGATCAGGGTCAAGCAGAAGTTCTGTTTGTGCACTGTGTGACAGTTATGTGACCCCACTCTGATTCCTTCAGCTAGAAGTTTTGGTGATAATAAACTCAAAGCTGAGACTGAGCTTGATGGGAGGTTCAGTGTTCCTTAAACAGGAGCCAAGAATTTTTTGAATTTGAGGCATAATGATTAAAGTAGCTCTCCGGTTTAAGTTTGTTACTGGCAATGGTAGCTATGATACAATATAAGTAAAAACTTTTCCACAGGTTGTATCTGCATTTCATAGAAGCAACTGGGTCTTGATGCCTTGCCAAAATGTGGCCAAACATTTTGAAACTACCACATTAGCAAATATTAGATCGGTCTCCAAGGTTTCATGTTAAAACATAAGAGAAGAATTACCAAGTGTAGCTCAGATAGTTGAAAGCACCCTTAACATAAGCCAATTTGGCACTTTTAGGAGACAATCTTCATTCTCTGATTTCATACACAGTAATGGGATTTTCTAAAACTTTCAGAAAAAAGATAAACTAAGAAAAATAGAATAAAAAGGAAGCATATCTTAAGATAGCGTTACTTAGTTACCCACTATTAATTTATCATTGTATGTTCTTTTAAAATGTACATGTATTGGAAAATAACCACAGGAGAGTGTAGAGTCCTCACTGCTACCCTGGCACTCACACACACTCTTCACTAACACTGATCCATCATTATACCCCATTCATATGCATATCTACACATTAGTACTTAAAATCCAGTTTAATAAAAGAAGTGGCTAAACCTATGACTATAAACATGTTTTGCTTTTATTATATGTTGGGTATCTTTGCTGTTAATAGAGGTGGTCCTATAGACCATTTAGTTTTTATATTACTAATATTATAGGTAATTTATTTAATCAACCCTCCTTTATTATGGTTTTACTACATTTTATGGTTCTAGTTTAAAAAGGTTCTAGTTAATGTTTGTTTATGGCTGAATAAAACTCTACAATGGGCTGATGAGATGGATCAGCAGGTGCTTGACCCCAAGTATGATGCTCCTGTGCTCCACCCCTAAAACCCACATGGTCAATAGAAAGAATTGACTCCACAAGCTGTTCTTTGATTTCTCCTCATACACCATGGTCTGCCTGTATCCCCCACGTATGTGCAAATGCAAATAAGTGTAACAAAAATTAAGATATACATCTCCACTGTGCTTATATACCACGTTTTCTTTACCTGTTCGTCTGTTGACAAACACATGGGCTGATTCTATAACTTGGTTCTTAAAAGCAATACTGCACTATCCATGGATGGACACATATCACTGTGCTCTGTTGTTCCAGAATACTTGCAGCATGTGTCCAGGAGTGGCATAGCTGGGTTATACTGCAGGACTACTTTTAGTTTTGTGAGGAGATACACACTGACTTTAGTACTGCATTCCTCTTAGCAGTATATAAGAGTTCCCCTTCTCCTCACCATTACCAACATTTGTTATTTCTCATCTTGATAGGATTAGACTTTGTGTTCAGGGAAAGATGGATTCTCAATGTGGCTTTAGTTTGCATTTCTTTGGTGAATAGGGTTGTTGAAAGGTTTTAAAGTGGGCTCTTATCGTGGGAACAATGGCTGTTGCATTTATTGGGTTGTTTGGAGTTTTGAATTTATTTTTTGAGTACATTATATAGTCTACAAGGCCATCATATGCCAGAAATGAAGATGACAAGCATTTTCTCCCATTCTGCAGACTCTTTTCTGACTTTGTTAATCATGTCTTCTGCTGTGCATAAGGTTTTAAATTTCCTGCATTCCCATGTGTGACTTCTTAGAGTTTTCTTCAGAGAGCCCATGTCTATACCTACCTTAAAGTGTTTCCCTTGATAATTTCTAAGTTTTCTTTTATCCATTTTGAAAACATCACTTGTGCATGCTAAGAGATAAGGGTCTAGTTTCATTTCATTGCACATAGTTACCCAATTTTCCCAGCACATTTTGTTGAAAAGTACTGTCCATTGTATGGTTTTGGCAGTATTTGGTTAAAAACCAGATGATTGTGGCTGTATATGAATTTGTTTCTGGGTCCTTTGTTCCATTCATATGTCCATTTTTGTGCCAGTTTACTATTGTTTTCATTTTCATGATTCTGTCTCATAACTTGAAATCAATAATTCTGATACCTCTGATTTTGTTATTTTGCTCAGTTTAACTTTGACTGTCCAGAGCCTTTTGTGTTTCCATATGAAATTTTGAATAGAAACATACATATTTTCTAACAAAAATAACCGTAAAGTCCTATATATAAAAATTCATACAAACGTAAAATATTTGAGATTAATAGCTAGCTGCTCTTTAGTTTAAAACAGATCCAATAATCTATCCCTTTTACCATATTATTTCTATATCCCCTTTCATTTTCAGAAAGAGCTCTTTGAAACTAATCTCCCTTGCTTAGTTTTTTTTTTTTTGATCATGACCAGTAACAATTTGCAAGTAACCCCTCCTAAATGATAACAAATATCCACTGAACAACCAGAAACTCACCCCACCTATTGGTAATGTGGATGTCATGTTGCTTAGACTGCTTTCTCTTGTCTGGGGGTGATTATGTGTTTAGGAGACTCTGAGAAAATTGAGATAATGATCCAATGCTGGGAGAGATAGCTGTAACCTTTTGTTGTCAAGTCTCTGTGTAGTAGGAAAGTACAGGACTTATCTGAAGTCCTAGTGAGAGTAGTCTGTGAGCTTGGACCATCTCAACTAGCAGCTTAGAAGTTGTTCTGGATGCAGAATTTTGAGGAAGCTGCATCAGAGGCATTCTGAGAGGCTGGGTCAGCTGGGATATTTGTCTTCATTGGTGTCTGGTCCTTTTGTTCTCAAAACACACTAACTTTTAAAGGATATATATATATATATATATATATATATATATATATATGCATTAATATGTATGGAATGTGTGGTCTGTACAAGTCAGCAAAAGATTATTTTCTGTTTTCTGTTTGAGCAGGTAAAAAGCATCTGTCAACTTTGTAAGTGCATTTGGGCTGTATAACCCAACTTCTTTCTGTGCCATATGAAAGAATGGCATGTAATAATAAGTCATGAGGATTCTGTCGCCAATAAGATTTATCATGTCTCATTCAGTCTCAGAGCTGTTCTCATGCAGAGGGATCTGCATATACGTCACTTGTCCTGTAGTCTTTCCTGACTTCTTCCATGTCTGTAGCCATGATCCTCAGGAGGTCTCCCTTGGTCAAATTTGATTTCTAGTAACTCTGAAGGTATCCATAGCTTTTTGTTTCCTGTGGAAACAAAGGCATAACCAAGGCACACATTTCCCAATTTCTATTCTGATGTCAAGACATCTCTAAAGTATAAAGTATATAGGGTGGTTTTATTCAGCAATTCCTTGTATAATCCAGTTTCTCTCAGCAGATGCTATTTGTTCATCAACATCCAAAAAAATTCAAAGTCAACAAAAGCACCATACAAGATCCAGATGTCTTGTGTGTTTCCCAATTTTATGTGGCCAATAATTTTTTTCTATTCATTTACTCTATCTTTAAAGGCTTATTATTTTAAACTATTTTCTCTATTATTGTCAATATCCATTTTTTAGTGCGTCTGTTTAAAGATTTTCTCAGTCTGGACAATTTATTGTGTACCTACAGCCTTCTAAGACCATGTGAATCAAGCCTTAAATTCATCATGGAGCTCTGTTCATGGCTTTGACTGGCTCAAGTCCACAGGCAGCGCCCAGGAGTCATGTCTCATATACCACAGCCTGACTGAAAGACAGGGACTAGGAAGCAGCATCTGGCTCCATGTTTGTGTGTTTGAGGCTTCTTAAAAATTTTCTTAGGTCCTATGTGGAAATATGTGCCCCCCCATATTAGATGCTATATATAATGAGTCTTTCTCTGTCTCACTACCCAGCTCCCAAATAATTACATGGAGACCTCTTATTAATTATGGAAGCTTGACCTTAGCTTTGGCTTATGTCAAATATATCTTATAACTTAAATTAACCCATTTACATTCTGCCACATGGCATTACCTCTCTTCCATCTTGTAGCTCCTGTTTCCTCGCCATGTCTCTCACTGGTAATCCTGCCTTTCTTCTTCTCAGCATTCTCTCTCTGCCCTGAAGTCCCACCTATACTTACTGCCTAGGTATTGGCCATTCGGTTCTTTATTAAACCAATCACAGCAATATATCTTCACAGTGTACAACTATCCCACAACAATTATTATTTTGTTTTTTTGAGACAGGGTTTCTCTGTGTAGCTTTGGCTGTCATAATTGCTTTGATTATATGCAATGGCTTTTATTATATTTGAGGGGAAATAGGGGAAAGAAGTTATGAACTATCTTCACAGGAAAAATTCTCTATTCCTGTCTTATCATTGTATCCCTGGTATTTTGCAGCATGTTGGTAAAATGTAACTCTTTGAATGTATTTATGGTGTTACTGAATGGCAGACCTGTAACTTACACTCTGGATAGCCTGGCTTTTATATTAGAAACAACGCCAAGATAGCTATGGTTTCTCCAATCAGGCCTATTTCAAATTTCCTCTGGGTGTTTCTCATTAGTGAGCAGCAGTTAAAGTCTATCCATTTTATCTGAAGGTTGAGGTTGGTGAGAAACTTTATTCATATTCTACAAATTGTAGAGAAAAGGAATGACCAGTCAGTCTTGGCTTTCAATCCAGTTTTCCTGACAGGATTTAGCTCACCTCCACATTTTACTATGTAAAGCAACCAACATGCTAAATGCTATCTATGCTAGTCCTAATGTCAACAGGGAAATGAAATTTAGTTATTTTTTCCTAGGGAAATAGCAAATAATTTTTGAATAATAAACCATAGAACCAACCACATAATGAAATATTAAGTTTGAGTAATGTGATACTGTAGATCATTTTTCAAAATAAACACACAACAAGATTGGACTTGCACTGGTAAATGCTGAGGTTGATTTTTAGTCCACAGAGATTTATCTTACTCCTGACTATTGTATTTGTTTTAATCTTTCTATAATAAAGAACAAAACATAGTTATTCTCATAATAGATGCACTGCAGAAGAGGACAAAGACACAGTGCTTGATTAACCATGTTGTAGTGTAAGAGTTCAGGAAATGCTTTCTATAACTTCACAGTAGTAAACATTTTCCGCCTTAGGTCTATTCAGTCTGTTACATTTGATTAACACTGTTGTCTCAAGAAAGTGAACTTAGCAACGCGTTTAAAAAGCGGGCCATTGTGTTTCAATCAACTCCTACTTATAAAAGCAGTCCAGGGGTTGGAATAGGGTTATAATTTGCATTCTCTGGCCTCTGTGACTGCTGATATTTGGACTTTGGCAGTACTAAATTCCTTCTGGAGAAAAGCTCTGTAGTGTTCCATCTGCTAAAGGCTAACCTGACATTTGCTAGAAGGTGAGTTCCCTAGCCCCAAGAACAGACTGGTTTTGTTTACTGTTGTATTTGCCATGAATTGAAATAGTTTATAATTTCATTTTTATCTCTCTGATCACATTCTGTCATTTTTACTTTTTTGCATTCCTATCAATTTTTAAAACGTCATACTATTTAGTTCATAAAAATTTATGAATTATTATGTTTTAGGTTTGTATCATTTCCATTATTTCGGTAGTAGTTTTTCAGCATTTCAGGAGTCATAATGGCTTATCTTTCTCGGGGTTTAAAGTATATATGGTTTAATAAGTGTTTAATAAATAGAATGAACACAGAAGGCCCAGCTATAAAGTCTTATTGAAAAATGTATTCTTAGAGTAAACCTTGATTTTTTTTCAAAAATAAATTCACGAAAGATTTACTGAGTGCTCATTGTGCTAAATGCTCTTTGTCATCTCTTTGTCTGATCTTAGATGTAAAATAATGTCACCCTTCAGAAGCAAAGTTCCCAAAACGGTGCAAAATGTGGAGCAAATATCTAAGTAGAAAAGTTGTAACACTCATGAAGAAAACAAAAACAAATATGAGTATTTTACATAATGGAGATTTTTAACTTTTATAACATTGGGAGTCTAAGCTGGTTCATGGGCCCAGAGTCCTTATCTATGGGGAAGGCAGATCTTTTGGAAGGATAAGGCTTGTAAGATGTATGTAGTCTCCTAAATCTGTCCTAGAAAGTTCTGAAACCTTTTCTTTCTGAAGCTGCTAAGAAGGAAAAGAAGCATTCAGACTTTGTACATCCAGACTATATTTATATCCTCTGGGGAATAAATACCTCAGCCACACCATCAAAGATCTGAAAGATTCAGGAATGATCCCTTCAACACTATCTCTCTTTGCCACATATTTGTCTGGTGCAAACTCAGGACGAAGTGCTGGAGAATAACTGTCAATCACTGCAAACCTAGGGAGGCGGTGGTACTTGTTGCAGCTCCAGCTCCAGATTTGGTGTTTTTTTCCTGAAACTTTTTTCTGCCTTCGTAGACATCTGGTACAGTTAGTGATACTGCATGCTTTGTTTTATTTATTTATTTTGTAATTTTGCTATTTGCAAAACCAGGGTGGTTTGCTTTTCTGTGGAGCAACAGTTATACAGTCATCACCCCCCCCACACACATTTTTTTAAAAAAATCTATTTTTATTCTTTTTATTTTTTTATTATATATTATTTATTTATTTTGAGTGTAGGGCATTGCAAGCATGTGGAAGACAGAGAACAGATTGCTGGAGTCCATTCTCCCCTACCACATGGATTCTTGGGACTATACTCAGGTCGTCAGGCACAAGTCTACAAACATCATCTTATTTCAGTATAGTTTAAATCCTCCCAAATGTTGCTGCAACATTCTGCTATAGACATTTACCCAGGTATGCAGACATTTTTTTATTATAGCTACTAGAGGGTAAGATGCTTCTGTTGCCTCTAAAGTAGGATCAGAGACGTTCTCAACATCATGCAATGTGTAGGAGATCCCTCAACAGGTAATGATTATTTGTCCTCTAATAACAATAGTTCCAAGGATTTGATCATTTCAATAGCCCATAAAATGCCTTGCTGGCCTTCAGTATTGATGGCATTAAGCTAATTGGATTTGATATACTGAAAACAACTAGTAACTTACATGGATGCCAGAAGAAGTCATTTAAGGTCTATTACAGCAGTTATATTTCAAGAACTTGGCATCTGGACCCTGTCACTGTATCTGTTATTTATTTGCATTACACACTACGTTAGAAGCACACTATTTTAAGTATTGCTTGGAGTCTGAAAAGATCCTCAGAATCTTTAAGCATCGATTAGACTTTGAATGTGGCTACCAGGCTTTGGTGGGAGGGGAACTACCTCCAAGTTCTGTACAAGAAAATGGCTGTGCTTGTTGTAGCAGACAGAGGTGGACGTAGGCAGCTCCTGGCATGTTTTCCTGGGTAACAAGTGAAAGTTTTGTTTGTCTTAGTAAAATACCAACCTTTTGTTTCTTTTTGCACTGGGCTGTCCCTTGGGGTCTTGTTATTAAAACTGAAAGAATGCATGTGTACTGGTCACTTAAATAATTTGGGTTGGAAATTCAAGGCATTACTACCAGAGACTCTTTCAAAATAAAATAACATTTTTTTTCAATGCTGAAAATTGTACCAAGGGCCTTGAGGGTGCTTAGCAACCATTCCACTATACAAGTCCCAGTTCTGATGATAACTTTTGGATAATAACATCCCTTGGACTAGCCACTGAAGAAAATTGACTAGGAAAGAATAATCAATGGATCTGGACAGTTGGCTCAGGAAGTAAGAACAGTTCCCACACAAGCATAAGGGCCCAAGTTAAAATCCAATCACTTTTATAAAAAGCTAGATGTGGGGCCAGGTGGTGGTGGCTCACGCCTTTAATCCCAGCACTCGGGAGGCAGAGGCAAGCGGATCTCTGTGAGTTCAAGGCCAGCATGGTCTACAAGAGCTAGTTTCAGGACAGGCTCCAAAGCTACAGAGAAACCCTGTCTTGAAAAAAAACAAACAAACAACAACAAACCAAACAAAACAAGCTAGATGTGGTCATCCATTTACCTTTAACCTTAATGCTATGGGAGTCAGAGGCAGAAAAATTTCGAGAGTTTCAGGTTCAATGGGAGTTTCTGTTTCAGGAGAATAAGTTGGAGAAAGGTGGGGCCGGTCACCTGATTTCCTCTTCTGGACTTTATATGCATCTCCACTGTCCATGCTTTCCAAATATGTATACACTACACACACACACACACACACACACACACACACGTTCACATGTATGGTAATATTAAAAAGAGAAACATCCTTGAGTCATGAATTTAATGGGTTTACATCAAGACACGCAGAAAATAATTTAAAGCATTAGATAATTCTGCATATATATATATATATATATATATATATATATATATATATATATATCGGTTTTTTGAGACAGGGTTTCTCTGTGTTACTTTGAAGCCTGTTCTGGAACTAGCTCTTAAAGATCAGGTTGGCCTGGAACTCACTACGATCTGCCTGCCTCCTCTGCCTCCTGAGTACTGGCATTAAAGGCGTGTTCCACCACTGCCCGGCCTGCATTATAATCTTATGCCAAGAATTAAATGCATCTATAGACACATTTGAAACACAATTGAAATAATTAAATTATCTTGGACTATTTACTTACAAGGTCATATATAGAAAACTAGCATTTTCTATAGCATGTTCAATGAGATGTTGATTGAGTATTAGTGGAGACAAAAAATAATAATTAGAATACATGAAGATAATATAGCATGAAACTTTACCAGATTACTTTCTTAACTCACTGGTTACAATCTAAGAATGGAGGCACAAGATACCCAACAACATTTATCCACTGTTGTCTTCTGCAACAGTGAGTTCTTTTCTGGAAAATCGCTAGAGTCCAAGCATCTGCACATTGAAGTTAATCAGTGCTGTAGTTTAGGGATACATCTATCCTAAAAACCTACTTTAAAAAGACCTGAAATCTGTATACTTAAATTTCTATTTGCTAATTTGAGTATCATTTTCTTATTATATCTTTAGGTGTTTTGTCTTATTGCGTCAGGCCACCATCTACTTCGGTCACACCTGCTTCCTGTCTTTTTTTTTTTTTTTGCCTGTTTTATGATCTACTGCCATGTGTTTCTCATTGCAGCCACATGTCCTTTCTTGTTTGCCATGCTGGCCTTCGTGGACACTCTCCATTGTGTCTCTGTTTCTACGGGTTTTAATTTTCCCTGCTCTAGTCCTGGCAGCACAAGTAGCTCCTCTTTCACCTTTTTCCCGATGCTGCCTTGTTTCTGCTTTGCTGTTCTTTGCATTCAGTATTAGCTCTAATTGTTTCATTTCATGATGAAATACATTCACATTTTTTACCTGCTCCATGAATTGTGATGAAGAGCCCAGTGTTATTCTTAATGAAATTGTTCTTTGGAATTATTTTTTTTAAAAAAAAATTAATATTCTTCTGTAGGCACAGTGGCATCTCTTTTTGAAATTCCCTTCATGGACCAGGTTCCAGTCAAGTTCTTTGAGGAAATGCTGGCCATGCGGTGCAGGCAAAGGATCTCAGATTTTAGTTCCTACAAAGGCAGACTGTTGAGGCATCTGTGGGATTCTTTGTATAACCTCTTCCTACTCCGTCTTCCATATTTTAGAAGTGATGCATTATAGGAATGTTCTGTGGGCACCCTGCACCTCTTTTGTGACAGGCAGAGCCTGTCCACTTGCATGTGGGAGGGTGACTCCTCAGCTTCAGGAAGAGGCATTGTTCCTGCACCATTTCTAGGAGTTCCTTCACCACCCGCTCTTAGTGAGAAGGGCATCTGTCTCGAGCCAGGTGCTTAGAGGGAATCACACACCGAAAATCAGAGATTGTTTTTGTTTATCCTATTTTCTAATAAGTGTTTGAAATACAGGTAACAGGGTAAGACGTAGGGATAGCCCAACCCGCTTAGGGGGTGTGTTCGCCTCGGGCTAATATTTACATATAAATCTGGCAAGCATGAGCCCGCTGCCCCTTCTGTTTTCCTGTTCTCCATGGGAACCTGTGGTTCTGTAAGTCTATTTCCCCATTAAAGCTGTATATTTATTACAATCTGTCTGCATTCATTTACACCAATACAGTAAGCGCAGAGGGATTACAAGAGAGGCATGTAGGAATGACCTATGCTCCCCAGGCCAGAATATCCTACTTGGGGATGGTTAGATGTAAACAAATACAATAGTGTTTTTCCTTCCTTAGAGCTCTGGTTAGGAGGTGGAAAGCTGAGGCAGGAGGAAAACGCATTCACACGCACACACACACACACACACACACACACACACACACACACAGAGAGAGAGAGAGAGAGAGAGAGAGAGAGAGAGAGAGAGAGAGAGAGAGAGGAGAGAGAGAGACTAATGAGAAGTTCAAACCAGCAAACAAACAAAATCAATGAATGAGAAGTGAGGCTGCTTTGGTGTAAAGTTAGTTACCTTGATATACCTGCTGTATTAATTAAAGAGTCTAATTTCTTTGGACAACAATCCTCCTGTCCTCTTCCATCATTTCTAGAGTTTTCTACCCCAGATCCTCATAGGAAACTAGGACCCTAGTTCATGCTCAGTGACCATCCTTTACATGCCTGCCTGTAGGCTGAGCTTAGGGGAAAGCAGTGCCTAGCATCCAGGTTGTTTGAACAAATGCCTGGAATCCTGGACCTAAGCAGGGATAGGAGGATAGGGAATTTAGAGTTACTCACAGTAGGGGTTGGCCTGAGAACGTGTGTGTGTGTGTGTGTGTGTGTGTGTGTGTGTGTGTGTCCTCATTTGTCTTTATGCTGAGGACTTTGACAGTATTAATAGATGGATCTGGACTCTGGTTGGTCTATTACAGAAAAGACTCATCTTTATTTTACCACAGCTTGTTTTTTTCTGAATTCATAAATGATATAGAGGCTCCCTCTTGTGGTTATTGTTAAATTGCATGTTGTTTTCTGTTTTAAATGATGCACAGTAACGGAATGTAGTCAAACTACATGTGTTCAGTATATAATAACAATACTCACCATCACCTTTTAAAGTATCTATCATTTATCTTTGCCTTGTTTGGGGACCATGGGTTCCATTCCTTAGTCTTGTTGATTAAAAAACAAACAAAAAAAATTTGAAAATGGACTCAAGGGCCACTTATGAGAACATGAGAGATGGGCAACCTGGGAGGCAAGCTGCCAGGAGGAAGGAGACAGAAAAGGCAAAGACCAAACCTTGGCACTGGTAGAGACCAGGAAAGCAGGAAGGTTCAGCTATGGAGATTTGAGCAGCTGCGTGGTAGGGTGGTCTTCAGGGAAAGCGAGAACTTGCAGATGCCAAGTCTAGTAGGCTTTGGGTTTTGGCCAGTATCTGAAGGATGGAATGTCAAACATTATGCTTCCTTCAAGGAAACTCAGAAAGAAGTTTTCAGGCTTAGCAGTGGTATCTCTAAGTGACTGCACAGACCGAAGGCTTTGAAATCATTATATACAGCTCTTATTAAGGGATGGTTGCTCCTCTCATCTTCTTATGAGTGATTCACAAGGATCACTTTTCCCCAAAGATGTTCTGGACAGGTGATGTGTAGGCTTGTATGGATTAACCCTTATAAGAGGGGATGACAATATGGTAATATTTGAATCAGCTTGGAATGTCATGTCTCCAACCAGTCAGAGATACATCTTAGGTCTCTCTCCTCCTCTCCATCTTCCTCTCCTTCTCTAACTCCATCTCCCTTTCTCTCTCTCTCAACCAAAAATAAAATCATGTAACAGAATAGATTAAAGATAATTGAAGGAAAATAAAACTATATGCTGAGTGTGGTGCACACTTTTAATCCCAGAGCTCACTAGGTAGAGACAGGCCAATCCCTAAATTCAGGCTAGCCTGGTCGGCAGATGGAGTTCCAGGTCAGCCAGGATTATACAGAGAAACCCTGTCACAAAACAGAGAAGAAAGTAAGCACAAACAAAATAAAGCTGTATAAAAATAACCATGGGTTGCAGAAGAAAATGGCTTTCCGTTTATGAGCTTCAATTATTTCCCCCCATTTATATGGTGTATTAAATCTTCTTTTTTTTCCAGACAAGGCTCATTCCATTTTAAAATATTAAAATACGTTTATACCTGGATACCATTAAAAGAAAAAAATGTGTGAATCACATCATCTTTCATTGATTCAATTTTGTTATTTCCTTACTTTATCCATGTTATTGGGAAACACAACTACTCATCTTTAGCAGTTTCTGCATAAGTAACATGTTATACATGTTCACTTGTAAACCCATTAGCTTTTTACAAGGGTCTTTCATGGTGGAAAGTCCTGCATTCAGTTCCCTTGCTCTATGCTCTTGAAATTATAAGCCTCTCTTCATTTAGTTTGGAATGTGTATCTCTTTTCTTATTCTAACTGATTATACATTTACTTGATTGCTTTTGTATGGCTTTTCTATCTGTAACTTGCTGTCTCACCTTTTCTCTTTTGAGAATTTTAAAAACACTTTAGTTATTTTCTGTCAATGATTGTTTTGCCTGCCTGTATGTCTGTGCACCAGACGTATGTCTGGTGCCTGTGGAGGTTAAAAGAAGGTTAAAAGGAGCTGTGAGCTATCACGTGGCTGCGGCAAGTTGGACCAGGGTCCTCTGCATGAGTAGCAAGTGCTGGTTTACTACCAAACCAATCCTGTATCCCTCACCAAAGTCTTAGGGTTTTAAGTTTGTCGTATTTATGCACACGTGTCAAGAGTATTTTTTTCTCTTGGTAAGTCCTCCCGTCTTTATTCCCCTTTACCTGTTCTATTTCTAGTAGCTTGTTCTTTTATTTCTACTTTGTGCTTTCTCTCCCGTTTCCATGGGCTCATTAGCGTATACCCTGAGCACTTGACTGAAGAGGTAACTGCAGTTTTTACTTTTATTGTTTGACCCCTTATCTTCATTGAGATACTTAAATTGGTTACCAGCAAACTTCTTAGATTCAAATCTTAAGTAGTATTTCTTTATAGTCTACATTTTGGCATGAGAGCAACTCCTATATGTTTTCAAGTATATATACTTTTTGTTGGTTTGTTTTTGTATATACCTTTATCTGTTTTAAATGCAATGAAAATGAAGAAATATCTTAGGTAAATGTAAGTTGATAATTTAAGTTGTTGGCTAAACTTCAAATTTACAACTCTTCCCCTCCACTAAAGATACTTGTTTAACAACAAGGAATGGTACGAGGTGTGCATCATCAGACTCTTTGCTTTCTAATTACTTGTATGTCTTCATCCTGGGACAACTATTGCTGGGGACTGGAGGAACTCCGCTCTACACCCTGGGAACAGCCTTTATTGATGACTCTGTGCCCACACACAAATCTTCTCTCTATATAGGTGAGTGAGCTCTTATTATCGTTTTGATTAATTGTTCGTTCACTATGTAGGGAGTGTTGGAAGAGTGTTTGCTTAGTACGAATTCTATCCCTATCTCTAAGGGAGAAACAACAGACAAACAAATCCAATTTCATTGTAATGCCATGGGCACTTCAAATAGGTAAATGCGATCATACTTCGTACTTCGTCTAATTGTTTACTGTCCTAACAAGTCGGTTACTAGGATGCACAATGGTTCTATTGTCATCTATCCAGACCATGTTGACACTATGAATATAGGTGAAAGCAGGTCAACAGCTTCTGTCTTGATTGTGTAAACTCCAGGGAATTTTACTCAGAGGAGAGAGAGGGAGAGAGAGAGAGAGAGAGAGAGAGAGAGAGGAAAATTAGCAACAAATAAAAAAGTTTAGAAGGTGTCAATACAGTACATTTCATTTTGTAAATGCTTTGTTATAAATGACAACAATATGAATATCTAGTAGCCAGAAGTAAGCTGTTTATCTCTACTGATTTAAAAAGTGATAGATCTCACTACGAATCGTGACTAATGATGAATGGCTTGCTTTTGCTTTTAAGAAATAGACCTATCGCCAGAACTTTAATCCTAGAACTCGGGAGGCAGAGGCAGGTGGATTTCTGTGATTTTGAGGCCAGCCTGTTCCACTGAGTGATTTCCAGGACAGCCAAGGGTTACACAGGGAAACCTTTTCTCAAAAAACAAACCAAAAAAAAAAAAAATAAACAAACAAATGAGGCATAGGCTTATGGACATATCTAGGTGTTAAACTCTGCTACACAGTAAACAAAGAAAGCTTTCCAAGCTGGTGTAGAGTGTGGGGACTTCTTACTTCACCTTGTTTCCTTCAACAGAATTGTAAACAATAATTATAGCTAAAAGGAAAACAGTCTATGCACAATCTCCACAACACAGATTTATAATTACTGGGTGGAACTCCTATTATTATAATCAAGTGATTTTTATAGTGAGTCAATATTTTTAAATTCCTTGACATAACTGCTATCTAAATGATACCTTTCACCTGCTATTTTTTTAGATCTCTGTAATTTTGATGTAGGTCGAATCATTAGGAATTTTCCTTAGTAACATATTTTTCTTCACTGTTGTTAGAATGTTGAGCAAAGCTGTTTATATGATCATTCCTAATGCCTTTAATCTTTTCCTAGGAATCGGATACTCTATGTCAATCCTAGGCCCTGCCATTGGCTATGTGTTGGGTGGACAGCTGTTGACATTGTATATTGATGTTTCCCTGGTACAAAGGCAAGGCAATATCTGTTTTTCTTTGAATTTTTCTTTCCGAATGTCATGAAGGAATTCAGGACAGTGTACACTCTTTTTATATGACACTGTGTCTGCACTGCTTTTTACATCTCTTAGCCTAATAATGCATTTATTCATAAATAAAGATGTCTAATAGGATCACTGGAGATTTTTAAAAATATATTTTATAGACCCTTTGGGTCAAGAATAATAATTCAGTTAAAATTAGTTTTTCCTTCACGAGAACATTAAATGCTCTTAACCATGAAGTCATCTCTTTAGGCGCCATGTTTGCCATCTTTATGCTTCTTTCCCTACCATTGTTTTTAAACCTCATTTATACCTGTATATATCTTATTCACTATCTAACTCATTGTGCTGACTTCAAGACAGCTTTAAAAACTGTAAAAGCCTACCCTTTGCACCTGAATTATTAGACATCTGATTGTTATGACCAAATACTAATTATGACTGAATGAATTTTGACTTTTTCTGTCCTTACAGTTCTGATGTCACTGAGGATGATCCCCGGTGGTTGGGTGCCTGGTGGATTGGGTTTCTTTTAGCATGGCTCTTTGCTTGGTCTTTGATAATTCCCTTCTCCTGTTTCCCAAAGTATTTGCCAGGTAAATCCATCTCATTTTTATAAAGAAAGCTTTATTGTAATTTTAGGTTAGTTGTTTTCAAGATGATTAATAAGAATTATAGAATCACCTTGCTTACTTTTAGACCTTCATGGTCTGCCAATACATACTTTTGAAATATAACTTCTTAGAAAATATTCACAGAGACAGTAATATTTATGGATTATTTTATTACGATTTACGTTTAGTGAGTACTAAGAACTTTTCACTAAACTTTTCCTTGTATTTTATCTTAACTCTTGTCTATGTACATGCAAGATACAATTGTCAATTAGTATCTCATGTTCAGTTAGTCATTGGTGTCAAGGATCAATCTGTGTTAAATCATTCAAGCTAATTATTGATAGTTGTACAAGTCCTTATATTTTCACTTGTCCTCAAACTCAGTCTGTCACGTATTAATTTATAAACCATATTTCAATACTAGATAGTCATTGAAAAACAACTTAGTAGAAATGAATGTCCCTTCTTTTATGGCTTCTTGCTTCTGAAGCATGTTTCTCAAACTTGAAGACATTTGTTTTTACTGTCATTTGCAACAAAGCTTTTGGAGGTGCGTAGATGTGTGTGGAGGAGTGTGGTGGTGTGTGGACGTGTGTGGGCGTGTGTGGGCATGTGTGGGCATGTGTGGAGGTGTGTGAAGGTGTGTGAAGATGTATAGACATGTGTGGAGGTATGTGAAGGTGAGGGGAAGTGTGTGGAGGTGCAGGGAAGTGTGTGGAGGTGTATGGAGGTATGTGGAGATATCTGGAGTTGTGTGGAGGTGAATTGAAGTGGCTAGAGGTGTGTGGAGGAGTGGGAAAGTGTGTGGAGGTGGAGAAGTGTGTGTGGAGGTGTGGAAGTGTGGGGGGTTGGGTGATGGGTGAAGGTGAGTGTGGGGTGGTGAGTGGATGAGGGTGAGTATCGGGGGAGGTGTGTGGAGAGGGCTAAAATAAAACTCAATACCCTGGAAGCAGGTGAATGCATTGGTATCTTTACCACCCTGGGCCATTCCATTCTAATGCCACATGATGCTTTCTCAGCATTTTCACAGAACTATGGTTTAAACAAAGATTCACAATAAATGACAGCAAATATTACTTCACCCCCTAGCATGTGCCTATCTCTTTCTTTAGTGAACAAAGGAAAACAGCCACACATGTATTCTAATCTATAAAGACTGCCTACAACAACAATTCAAATGAACAAGGACTGTTAGCAGACTCAAATGAGGAATAATATATATTGGGAGCAAAACCCTGTCATTAAATTGAAATTCATTGACTAAACATTAATATTTACACTGATTGGAACTCCATTTCTCAGTTGGTATGCTTGGTTTTGTAAGTTTTAAACAAGGTCTCACATTCCAGCCCAGGCTGACAGTGTGACCACAGACTTTGGTCAGTTCTTTTGGCATAACCTCCTGAGTGCTGAGAAAACAGACCTGAGCCAACACACCTGGCTGACCTCCATGAGTGGTAATGAATATTGGCCTTTAGCACAGCCCAGTGACGGACATAGAGATTTAAACAACTTTAGTAACAGAAGAAAACTGACCTCTAGTGGAATCTACGTACTCAACAGAGTGCATACCAACTAAAGAGCAAGTAAATTTAAACATGATTAGTGAAACGGTAAACAGCAAAACAAGCTTGTTTGCTCCCTCTCCCATCCAGGAACAGCGAAAATTCAAGCTGGCAAAACTTCCCAGACTCATCAGAATAGTTGTACTTCCTTCCAACATGCAGATGAAAATTTTGGAAA
This sequence comes from Microtus oregoni, assembly GCF_018167655.1. Classification (NCBI taxonomy): domain Eukaryota; kingdom Metazoa; phylum Chordata; class Mammalia; order Rodentia; family Cricetidae; genus Microtus; species Microtus oregoni. The sequence continues at coordinate 19,479,838 of NW_024543097.1, forward strand.
AAGTATTAAAGATTTTCCAATGGCTATTAAGGTAAAAGAGAAGTCCCCCCCACACACACTCTCTCATTTGTGTGTGAGGAGTGTATATACTCCTCTCTCTCTCTCTCTCTCTCTCTCTCTCTCTCTCTCTCTCTCTCTCATTTGGGTGTGGGTGTGGGTGTATATGTGTGTGAATTTCCCCCACAGGCTCATAGTAACACAGTGCTTACTATGTATGTATCCATCTTACATACATGTATAAGTAAACACGCATGCGCCCTCACAGCATTTTACAATTATTTTCCTAACAATTACTCTGGAAGCTTTTATCCATAACATTTCAGACTGAGTTTTCTTGCCCTTTGAGCTCCAGAATAGAAAAACTGAAAGAGCATGATTTACTTCCTTGGCAATATTTTCAGTGCTTCCTCATTATATGTAACCTGCCATTCCATACCATTTCCCTTATGGCATGCAATAATCAATTGTCACTGACCTCATCTGCTTTTAAGTCTTCTTCCTTTTGGATCATGCCTCCTCATTCTCAATTGTCTCTGTTGTTATTTCTTCCTTCCTACTGAAAGTTGAGAAGTCCTCTGTTAGAACTCCTCCCCTGCAGAGCTCTGTGAATGTTTTCACCTATTCTGACCAGGTGGCTGTGCTCACCACTACACTGCCAATGTTCTTGTCTGTCCTTCATATTTCGAAATTTGGTGTGTTAGGTTTATGAACTAATATTATGAGAGAACTGGCAGTATAACTACCTGTGTAGTTACTTAACTCTATACCTATCAAAGGTTCTTAAGTTACTCAGTGCTATAATTATGAAATAGTATTCATCCATGCTCAGTTTCAAGTTTCCCATTTATTGGATTCAGGAATTTAAATCTATTTTAAGTCACCTAACAGAGGTAAATTTACAGTATAGATATTTACTCTAATCCTAGAAAGGGGAACCTTCCCAAATGGGCTTTTGCCTCATCTGTTGGCCTCTTGAGAGCAATAAGAGCATAATGACCCAAGTAGTGAATCATCTGTCAATTCCTTAGGTGTCCCACATACAAAATTCCTCACCTGTGCATGCGTGTGTGTGTGTCTATCAATTAGTTGAAACTATATTTGCCTGCAAGAAGGAACCCTGAGTTAAAGTGTTTGCATTTTATTATGTGTCTGTGTAAGCATCACACTTTGCTCTGTAACCAGTTATTCATTTGAACTATATTTTTCCTTAGAATTTGATGAGGAATACTGTCTTTATATGTTTAGTTCTATCAACCACTTCTGAAGCATTAGTTACTACGGGATTTGCCACCTTTTTGCCTAAATTTATAGAACATCAATTTGGAATGACATCCAGCTTTGCAGCTACGCTTGGAGGTAAAAGCCTTTCTCTGTTATCACCTGGTATGCTGATTCTACTTAAGTGCGGTGTTTTTCTTGGGAGAGTAGATCATTGTGGATTAGTGCACACCTTGAAGTTTTGGGTAGAAGTTTCTGATCCTCTGTGATCAGTGTTCTGTGTCAACTTATGACAGAAAAAATTGGGTTAAGAAGAATATATTAATTCTGTTAATACCTAATTTTGTTAACTTTCCACTCCCCGTATCTATGACATTTTTTTTTGTGCATGTGTGTGTGTGTGTGTGTGTGTGTGTTTTATATGTCAGGTAAATGCTTTGGTTTGTGGAGGCCATGGTGGTGCTGGTTTTGATATTTTCCCATTGTCAGTATGAGTAACAGAGCATAATTGTCTGTTTTTCATTATCTTACTTCTCATTAGGGGCTGTTTTAATCCCTGGAGCTGCTCTTGGTCAAATCTTAGGTGGTGTTCTTGTTTCAAAATTCAAAATGAAGTGTAAAAACACAATGAAGTTTGCATTCTTTACATCTGGAGTAGCACTTATGCTGAGTTTTGTATTTATTTATGCAAAATGTGAAAATGAGCCATTTGCTGGTGTTTCTGAATCATATAATGGGTAAATATATTTCAATGCTTTTTACATTCATGTCAGATATTATGTATGTACTTTCAAGTATTTCCTTTCTCAATACAGATGATTAGGAATTGCCCTTTGAAAAATGCAGAAACATTTTGTCTATTTGTTTCAGTGTAAAATTTTTGTGGAATTTGGTTTTGTTTTAATTTGAATATTTTGTGCCTTCTTGAAAGCTCTAGGTATTAGTTAAATTAGCAGTTTAAAGGCAAGGTGTTTGGCTCAGGGATTCAAAGAGAAAAAAAGTACGGAGTTTGTCTTGTATGGATTTATATATGATAGTGAAGAAGCACCCACAATACCCAGTCCTCTCCGTTCTGCCCTTTGATCTCTTCTTCTATCATGAGAGGCCAAGCAGATCCTGCTTCCTTTTGCTTGACCTCCTAACCTTTAGCTCTCTTTTTTTTCATGCAAACCTAAAGTCTTTGTAAGTTGTTCTCTTTGCATTTTGTTATAGCTACAAAAAGCAGACTAAGGCAACATCCTAGAGAGAATTTAACAACCTAATTCCATATTAACTTAAACGTTTTATAATAAAAGCTATTTTGTTTTTTGACACAAAGTATCCCTGACTGTCCTGGAACTTACTCTGTAGACCTAGTTTTGGCTTTAAACTCAGAGATCCACTTGCCTTTGCCTCCTAGTGCTGGACTTAAAGCCATGTGCTCCACTCCTAAGCAGAAGTTATTCTGTATGATAGAATCCTCTTATTTGGTTTGAAATATACTAAAAAAAATACTAAAATAAAACTAAACCTGCAAAATACTTTCTGTTCTATTTACACTGAAGTTCATGTTCATTTTAGAGAAATAAATGGCTTCTTGTTCTGTCCTGAAGGCAGGTTTCTCCCCCTAGCAAGTTTCCTTGGCCAGGTTTGTTTTGCTATGGATTGCTGAGCCACCAGAAGTAGATCAGGCAAGGCAGGTGAGAGGGTATAGCAGTGTGCCTGGGACCCTCATTGTGATGTTTTGATTATTTCATTGCATGTGTTCTTGGCTATTGAGAGAGGTCACTCCAGGTATGGGATTTCATGATTTTGTGCAATACTGCATTTATATGACATTAAGTTCATTTAGAAATGTTTGCCAATAACAATAGTCTTGATTTGTAGTTATATTCACATGTCTGTCATTCCTTCAAGTTAATAGGATGCCGAGTGTTCTCCACAAATGTTTGGTTAAGCTCCATTACATTTGGTCAACACCTCTTCACATTTCCTCTTACAGATATAGTAAATTCTTCCTCTCAAACAGAGATTGAAAAACAAAATGCTGAATGAACAACGGGGTGGGTGACTGGAGCTCCAGAAAGTTCTGTAGCATTCACAGAAAGAGGTCTTTTCAATTTTATTTGAGCATACTTAGCAAATCCTCATGACCTAAAGGAAAACGGAGTTTGAAGGTTTTACGGAGCTGAAGAGAAGGCAAGGGAGAAAGGATGCTGTGCTGAGTGAGGGTTTAGATGTTATTGAAAGTAAAGGCTACTTCCAGCCACCAGTTTGAGTGCAGTTCAGGTTACATGTCTGGAAATAACAACAACAACAACAACAAAATGGAAATGTTGAAAATACACTTCACAAGCCAGGTGTGGTGGCGCACGCCTTAATCCCAGCACTTGGGAGGCAGAGGCAGGTGGATCTCTGAATCTGAAACCAGCCTGATCTACATAGCAATTCCCAGGGCAGTCAGGACTACTGAAAGAGTCCCTGTCTTTGGTGGGGGGGTAATTAAAGAAAGAAGAAAGTAAATATATTTCAAAGCTAGTATTTACTGGTTTTCTACTAGTTTTTTTTCCCTTTTCATCCCTTGTCATAATTTTCATAAAATACAGAGAAATTGAAGCTTGATGATAAAAGATATATATTTCTTTCATGATTTCTATTGGGCTTTGCATGAGGACATCTTGCACTCTCTGTATTTTCAGTGTGTGTTTATAAATAAAATGACGCATATTGGAAATTCTGAATTGGAACTATTGTGAAGCTTTATATTACTAACCTAAGTGCCAAGGGCTGTTTTTGTCTAGTCTCCTTTCTGTTGTCCATGCTAAGTTTTCACTAGGTAGAGACTATCACCCTTTTGTAACAAAACTGACTGAGTTTGACAAAGAAACTTGTGGCAGCATTTTGTAGGGCATAGCTACAAAGAAGGTACTTTAGTCAGAAGGAAAGAGTGCCTTCATATTTACTAATCCATTTGTATGCAGAGAACCACTTGTTCCCTCCTTGTATGTGGGTTCCAGACTCTGAGCTCAGGTCATCAGACTTGGTGACATGTGTCCCCACCATCTCAGCCATCTTTCCAGCCCCTTACACTCTAACTTTTGCTTTCCATTTCCCAACAACTTGTTCTCTCCCTCCTACGTTGATCCTCCCCCCTCACAAACTTCTCTGCTTACTACTTACATAACAACATTTTCCAGTGTGATAAATTATTTTTAAAAACTTTGATGTTTCATTGGTTTATATATTTTGCTTCTAGTTGCTGGAATGAGCCTTTCTCATCTCTGGCTATGGTTCCCTCTTTCAGTTATGTTTCCACTACTCTGCCTAAGATAGGACATCTGAGATTCATTGTGTGAACCTGAAGTAAGCAGACCTCCCCAGAACTCCACCTAGCCCACTATAATTTATGAAGTTTTCAGAGTGAACTATAGAATAGAGTGTGTGTCACAACGTCAAAAAGTAAGATCTATCTCCACTCTATGTGGTAGATATTATCACTGTCATGATTTCTGTTAAATACACATGCAAATGGGTATTACATTTTTTAACCTTGGTTCAATTATCTGCCAACTTGAGACTCATACACTTAATATTTATGTAAAGCCAGAGTGGTTATCTCTTCTTCGGAACTGGGAGTGCCTTTGAATTCCTTGAAATAGGGCTTCATCATATGCCAATCTCCAAATCTTGCTGATTATATGTTTAAAAGTTTTCTCCAATCTTTCTTAGAATCAAGTTGTGGTTTGGTTTCTTTTTTTTTTGGTAGAAAATTTTTTAATTAAAACAAGTTTACACATTTGACACTTATGTATGTTTTGACCAGTTGTTTCAGGTGTTGTAACTGGTCTTTTTCCCTCCAATTCCAATTCCAAATACTCTGTGCAACTTGAGAGGATAAATGCCTGCTGAGCAAGGCTGAGAACTGAGTGCATATACCCAGAACCGATATAATGCTGATGGGCGTGGTGGTTTACCTTTAACTCCATCACTCAAAAGACAGGGACTGTGGATCCCCAGAGAAAGCTGGCTAGCTAGACCAGCCTGTACCAGAGATCTGTGGGGTTCGTGAGAGATACCATCTCAACTAAGAAAGTGGTCGATGAGGCTATCCAATGTTAACCTCAGACACACACATATATGTTCACTTACACAGATGGAAACGTGTATACATACATCCATACATATAAAGAATGTATCAAAATATTTTTGGTGAACTTTTGGCAATATCACTGCTGAATATGGGCATATATACTTCTAATAATTAACATCCATTCATTTTTTAACAAGGCCCTTGAGGCAAACATTAATCTTGACCTTGACATCTCATAGGAACATAGTTCCTTCTCTGCTCCATTGAGCCTCTTCCAATTACCCACTGTGTGGCTAAATTTTGCTCATCTTTAAGACTCATATAGGAGGTAGTTTCTCAGGTCTCCTTTCTCAAAGCCATTTTTCACGATAGTTGTCCTGCCTTGGAGCTTCTAAAATGTGTCTGTACGTACCAGTAAACCACAGCCAGCGGATTAACATACAATTAGCTAATTACCTTTGTGCCTAGACTGAAATTTTTGAAGAATGATGCTAACTTATTCATCTTCATGCTCTCATTACTCAACACAAGTCCTACTTATCACCTGCTTCAGATACATTGTGGAATGAATGAATAGGTGAGACACTAGGGAAGCATCTTTGAACAGAGTAAATCTTTATATTGGGACTTCTGTGCCTGTGCCCCTGTTTATTGGGACTTTTGTGCCCCTGTGTATTGGGACTTGTGAGCCCCTATATATTGGGACTTCTGTGTCCCTGTATTTTGGGACTTCTGTGACTTCACACAGACCAGAAGAGAGGGTATAAATACAACCTCACAGAGACTGAAATCAGGAAATTTACTCATTGCAAAGACAGATTCTGTGGTGATATGAAAAAGTTAAACTACATGATTTTTTTGACTTTTTTGGTTTAGAAATGTTGCTCACATACTGGGGATGTTTGCAAATCATTTTTAATAATAAATAAATAATAATAAAAATAGCCGCTTTTTCATTGCCACTGATGGGTAGCAGTGGAGGATGGTTCCAGCCATCTCACAGATAATGCACAGAACTGTAACTGTTTGTCACCGGGAAACCTTGACATTTACTGAGACTTTCACTGTTTTATTATTCTCTCTCTCTCTCTCTCTCTCTCTCTCTCTCTCTCTCTCATGTGTGTGTGTGAGAGGGGGGGATAAGCCTTATTAATAACTCTTATTTGCTAGCTTTCCCCCTTAAGGTTTACCCTAATCAAAGAAGGTTTCCCAGAGCCTGACCTACTCAATCATTCAGACATGCATCTGAAGCAGGTGATAAGTAGGTCTTGTGTTGAGTCATGAGAGTGTGAAGCTGAGTAAGATAGCATCACTCCTCTAAGGTTTCAGTCTAGGCATAGAGGTAGGTTAATTGTATGCTAAGTCACATGGAGAAGCAGAAATTTTGTTTTATTACTTTGATATTCATGTGGAGAGTGACTGAAAGTCACTATGAAAAGATACAACTACTTCTGATACAACTACGTCCCTTAGGAATTACAACACAAAAAATTTACTTTCTCTGTCCTTTCTCATTTACAGAACAGGAGAACTGGGGAATTTGACTGCTCCTTGTAATGCCAATTGCAACTGTTTGCGGTCCTATTATTACCCTCTCTGTGGAAGTGACGGAATCCAGTATTTTTCTCCCTGCTTTGCGGGTTGTTTAAACTCAAATTCAAACAAGAAACCAAAGGTAGCCATGTTTTCTACTTTGCCTCAGTGAAGCACTATGCACTGTGTGTTGTGATTGCCATCTTGACCTTCTTAATGGGCTGTTCAATCTCTTCGGCTTGCTCTGCCTTCCCAGTTAAGCAACCCTGGCCTCTTCCTCTGAATAAGACTCCTTCCTTCATGTCTCATGCAATTATTGATGAACTCAACATGGCAATTATATTACCATTTTATATTGTTTATTTTCCTCAATTTTGAGATCCTTTAGCATGGTTACTAATCAGTAATATAATGAAACTCATTAATTATTTTTAAACTGCACATACCACCAATACATTGTAATCATCCAAATCATTTATTCACTAAATATAAATTTAATTTTATTTTTTTGTTATACACAGACATTATTTCTTCTTATATACTTGAATAATTTCAGATAATCCAAGCAGCTATCTTAGTAGGCAGGATGCTTGCCTTTTATGTTTAAGGCACTGGACTCCATCCCTGTGGTCTACACTGCTTGTATTGGCATCAATTTGCATATTCCCAGTACTCAATAGGCAGAGGCAGGGAGATCTCTGGGAGTCTGAAGCCACACTCATCCACATAGTAAGGCCCTGTCTAAAAAAGAAAAGAGGGGGGAAAAAGCAGTGCAAGAGGGCTTAAGATTTTATCCTGAAAATGGAGGCCACTCACATGAAGTTGGAAGGCAGCACTGCTTTAAGTTTCAAGCACGTTTATAAAATTTAGTATTTTGTCGATTATCAGGACTCAAAATCCCATAAGTGAGCTTGGCAGCCATGTAGAGCCAGAACTGCCTGCGAGGTGACTGAGTAACTAGTATTTTCCTGTAGTTAAAGAACGTGACTTGTTTGTACCTGGTGCCTAAGGTCATCAGAAAAGGGTGTTAAATGCCCTGGAACTGGAGTTACAGAATGTTCTGAGCCACTATGTAGGTATAGAAATTTAACTCAGCTCCTCTGCAAGAGCAGCAGGTACTTTTAACTTCAGCCCAAGACACACTTTTCTTTGAACTATTTCATACTGACAAGATTACACATGTATTAAAATAATAAACACATGAATTTTTTTCCAGCAATAATATTTTTTTCTGTCAAATGACCCAGATACAAGTCTGACTTTGGCTGAGAATTCTGTCACATCCTTTATTTAGTTATACAATCTGAGCAGGACAGAAAATCCTGTGGTCAGTTTCTCTTCTTAAGGTGTTCAGACAGGAGTCCCCAGCAGGTCTCAGGAAGTATAGGTGCTTGCTGTTAAGCAAGGAAAACTGAATTTGAACCCTAGAGCGCACACGGTGGAGTTACAGGCTCCCATCACTTGTTGCTTTACCTCCAGACGTGTTCTGTGACACACAATTACCTACCCACAATGAATAAATACATGTCATAGAAATTTTAAAGTGTTAAGACTGAATGAGCTTATTTTGTTTGTAGATCTTATTGATGCCTATGTAATACCACATATTGTAGGATCATCTGTATAATTAATCTTCCCAAATAGATGCCCTTAGTCCAGAATTGCTTGACCACAGAGAAAATAACTACTCTTTGGAACCATGAAAATAGCACTTTCTTTGGCTTCCCTATTTCACTATGATTTTGTTATTTTAAAATGTCTGAAAAGTTTACATTAAGGATAACATTGAGATATACAATGCCTTTAGGTCTTAGTACAGTTTCTAAATAATTTGTCTATTTTTTACAAATTTAATACATGATTTTTTATTCTTACCTTTTACAATGTCATGTCATTATAGACATACATCTATGCCTATATGTAAGTATATGAAAAACAACTAGTAAGTTATTTATATGTAAGGTCACTTTCACAGTAAAGATGTAGTAACCTCTATTATTTTGTTATCATGAGTGTTCTAGAAAACTTATAAACTTGTAGTGTATACGCGATAATTTTACTGTGGCCCTTATCAAAATTATAGTGCTTGTTCTTCCAAACTAGCGCACATAATGAGGCTGTTGGCATCGATTCCTCTGTGCCCCCTGTAATGGAAAAGAAGAGTTACTAGAGAGACATTGTCTGGGCAGTTATGTTCTACGAAAATAATATATGCAGAACATGAGAAAGAGTGTAACTGTTGTATTCTTGCCAAGTTGTTTTATGCCATGAGCCAATAATAGGCTAAAAGTTGGAGTAACAGCCACAAAGTTAAACACGGGGGATTGAATATCACACGTGTGGTTGGTTACTATTTGCTTAATTTCTTAGAGTTAATTGCTCTCAGCACCATTGACTGTCTATAGATTAGGAGAACGACAAAATGATGTAAATATATTTTCAAAATAAACAACTTTTAATCTTTTCATGTTTAAATTTCAGGTTTATTACAATTGTTCCTGTATTGAAAGGAAAATAGAAATCACACCAATTGCAGAAAGTCTTGATTCTGAAACTAAAGCTGGAAAATGTAGAACTCGGTGTGCAAACTTGCCGATATTTCTTGGCATTTTCTTCATTACAGTTATCTTTACTTTCATGGCAGGTACTCCGATAACTGTGTCTATATTGAGGTAAGTGTTGTCCTCTGAAACTTGCATATCCTACAGAAGCATGTTGTGGAATTCGATGTGAAGCTAGGCTTTGATTAATTCAAGCAATAACACCCTGATGCGTCCTGCCTTCGGAACACCATAGAAGCCCAAATGTCTGAGGTTTAAAGAAGCTAATGTGTGGAAGTGTCTCACTGTCACCGATGTGACAATCATTTAGCACTCTCTCTGCTGGTTCACACATGACCAGTGTGAGATGGAGATTAGCTCAGTTGTGTGCAAGTATTCTGGCATGATCACAGCGATCTCCATTCTAAAGTAAACAGTGGGTGCTGGCAAATCAACTCCCTCTCAACTGCTAAGAAGGTAACTGTCACCTGGGTATTTGTTGGTATTTTTAGTTTTTGTTTTTTTTTTCCCCCTTCTTTAAGGCTGTTAAGAGTCTCTACCTTCTAACAGCAGAATTTCTGCCTCTTGACTACAAACATCAGGTTTTCTCTTTCTTACCACTTTGATTCTTGGTATTAATCCACTATCATTCCTATTTTTTAATAAGTTGAAAGTATATGGATTCTAAATTATATTTAGTAGTTAACCTTGCCTGGGAATTTGAGGGATTCAGTAAAAAGAAAAATAATTTAAATTATACCAAACATGTCTTAGCTGCCTGCCTGTTCATGCATGTAGTTTTGTTTTATTTTATATTTTTAGACAGCAGTTCACTATGAGCCCAGGCTGGCCTCAATCCTGCACTGATTCTCCTGTCTTGGGCTCCTAAATGCTGGGGTACAGGCTTGTGTCACAGTGCCTGACTTATTTGCTTGTTTAGCAAGATGAGTCCTCTTTTTGCCTCTCACATGACTCCCTTGTGTGCTGATATCACACTTCATTGTCACTGAACAGTCATTTAAGAAATTACTAATATTGTTGAATTCAGAGCTTGTTTTGTCTTGCCTCACTTTATATACTTATCCTATATGTGTGATTTCAGTCTCAACTTTAGAAGATGTCAGAGTATTTGAAACTTAGTTAATAGTGATACTCAAAAATACTAACAATAATAATAACATTTTTAACCCAAGTGTAGTGGTCCCTGCCTGCAATCCCTGTCATGAAAAGTTTTTTTGGGGGGGGGACGAGGTTGGGGAGGTTGTACTGATGCTAGCTAGTTTGAGTTGCTTTACAGACTTGTTGAAATGTCTAGTCAATTAAAACTATATGTAGTACTATCAAATACATTGAAATACACATATGATATGAAATTATTACCTCATGTTATAACCATCATCTTACATAGTTACCATTTTTATGTATATGAACACGTGTGTAGAAAGTAATTTTTTTCATTCAAATACTGCCTGGCCCATTAGCTGTAGCCTCTTATTGGCTAACTCTTACATCTTGATTCAATAATCAATAACCATTTCTAATAATCTGCATGTCACCACAAGGTCGTGGCTTACCGGGAAAGATTCAGCATGTCTGACCCGGACGCTTCATGGTGGCTCCTTCTGTGTGACTCTCTTTCTTCCTCCCAGAATTCTACCCCCACCTACCTAAGTGCTACAATATCAAAAGGCCAAGGCAGTTTCTTTATTCAACCAATGAAAGCAACACATAGACAGAAGAACCTCCTACACCAAAGAATTCCAACATATAAGTCAATCGTATAGTCTACCTTCTACAATATATATGTATATATACACGTGTGTGTGTGTGTGTGTGTGTGTGTGAGAGAGAGAGAGAGAGAGAGAGAGAGAGAGAGAGAGAGAGAGAGAGAGATTCTAGCTAACAACCTACTCCTTGGACTTAATGTCAGGGGAGCTCTGGGAAGAGAAATAGGTCAGAAGGAGTTTTCTGCACTCTGTGTTTTCAGGGTCTAGACTGGTGTACTGTAAGAGGGATTTTGTGAGGCATTCTAGAAACTGAGATGACTTTTCCTCCTGTTTGTCCTGGGTGATTTATTGGAGGTTTTCATAGTTATCTGGCAGCCTTATGGAGACCCATCAGGAGGCAGATGTAAACTGATAGAATGTAAACTAGTTAGAATGCCCCTTGGGGTATTATAGTCTCATCAGGACTGCCTCCACCCTGGCTGGGTGTACTGTGCTAGTTTGGGGGATTTTGTCTGCATGTGCTCTAGCCTGCTCCCAAAATTGCATTTCTCAGGGTGTAGAAAATAATTAATATCTACTCTTACTAAACTTCAAAAATACAATAAAAATTTCAGGGGTTAATGCAGGGTCCAATATAACCCAGCCTGGTCTTGAACTTGCAATGTAGTTGAGCCTGTTCTGCCTTTACATACAATATAGTCACTGAACTATGCAATCTATCTCCAGAATTTATCCTGCAAAATCAACTCTTTGTAGCCTTTGATAGAGTTGAACTTTTTCCTTGACCATGGACTCTGGCAATCACCACTTTACTCTCTACTTCTTAAGAACATTTAAAAACTTTTATGTATTTGTATGCACGTATATTGTATAGATACGTCATGGCATTTGTGTGGCGGTGAGATGACAACTTCCAAGAGTCACTTTTCTCCTTCTATGGTGTGGTTCCTGCGGACTGGACCCAGGTCACCACTCTTGGCAGCAAGTACTTTTACCCCTCGAGCCATCTTACCAGCTTGCTCATGCTTCTAATGACCCTGATGCCTTCCACATGGGAAGCAGAGCATGCACTCATGCCTTCTGGTTCATCTTCATCTCAGTAGAGGGTACTCAATTTAAGTAATCCATGCTGTACAAATGGAAAGAGTTCCTTTTCCTTGCATGGTCTTAGTATTTCACATACCATATTTTCTTTGTCCATTCATTTGATGACTGAGTGTTTGATAGCTTAACTGTTGTAAGTCTGCGGTGAGTGCAGAAGAACAGCGACCTCCTCCACATTCTGCTGAGTCACTTATTGCTCATAGCTGTAACTTATTTGAGAAACTGTTGTTTTTCAGCACCAGCCCACTTCTCTTCTGGTAGTTTACACAGGCTTCCTCTTTCCATTTCCTCTAGATCATTTCTTGTGGCTTTATCATAACTGAGCAAGTAAGAGCAAGACAGTCTCTATTTGTGGTCTCACTGCACATTTGTTCAAGACCTCTGACTTTGAGCATTGTTTCCCACATCGTTCCCAGCCTTTGCTGTCTTACCCAAAGAAGTGCCTCGTCAGATTTTTTTTTACTAGTTTTGGAACTTTTTTCTTGTTATTGTTTTTGTTTAAGTTTATGATTTATTTTGTGTATAATGTGCTTCCCAGATGCCCCCTTTGCCGGTTCTTTCCTGTACTCTGTCACTTTACTTTGCTTCCTTTGCTGTGCAAATTCATCGTGAGGCACAGTCCTGTTTGCTCTGTTTGCTTTGGTTGCATTATGGTATGATAGCCAAAAGTGTCATTGCCCAAGTGAATATCGAGAACTTTCTATTTTTGCTTTTGGAAGGATAGGACTCAAGTTATATGTTAGTCCTTAGTCTATTTGAATTATTTTGTATACAGTTTGAGACAGGGTCAAATTTCATTGTTTTGCATATGAATATAGAATATACAATTCTCTGAACATCCCCAATATGTGTTCTTGGTGTCCTTGTCAAACATCAGTTGCATATACATATATGTATGTTCCATTTATCTCTGTGTACATTTTTATGACAGAACCAGACTTTTTATTATTATAGCTTTGTTATTGTAGTTTGAAATCTGGTAATATTATACCTCCAATTTCATTCTTATTGACCAAAATTGGTATAGCTATTCTGGGTCTTTTCCATATGAATCTTAGAATTGTATTTTTATTTTTTTGTGAACAATTTCATTAGCATTTTGATGGGGATTTTATTCTAATTGCCTTGGAGAGTATGGGCATGTAGACAACATTATTTTGATTTGTGAACATTAAGATGTCTCTTTTTTATGTGTGTCGTCTCCCAAGATCTCTTTACATTGTTTTGATGTCCAACACTTTTTCCTCATTTGTTTAATCTCAGATATTTAATTACTTTTGGATTCTGTTGCAAGTGGGAATTTTTTTCTTAGTTTCTTTTATGGATATTTCTTAGTGTGTTGAAATGCAACGGATTAGTACTGTTGATTTGATATCTTCAAGTTTATTGACTCCATTTATTCATGTGAATAGTTCATTTTGTGGACTCGATCTAAAAACAGAGGCAGTTTCTTCCTTTTCACTTTGTAGTTCTTTTCTTTGTTTTTGTTACCTACTTAATCTGGACAGAATTCGAATACTGTCAGAGTGGGCATCCTTTTGTACCCCTAATCTCAGAGCATTAACTATGTTTTCAGTGATTTTTTTATTTGTAATTTTTATTTTGCTGAATTACATCCCCTCATGCCTAATTTCTTTATAGGTTTTGTGAAAAATACTGTGGTTAAATGCTTATTTATTTATTTTTTATTTTCTAGACAGGGTTTCTTTGTGCAGCTCTGGCTGTCCTGGAACTCTCTCCGTACACCAGACTAGCCTTGAACTCAGAGATTTGCCTTCCTTTGCCTCCCAAGTGTGCACCATCACCTGGTTAATTGGATTTTTTTTTCCTTTAGCTTTGTTGAAACTCTGAGGCTAGTGACTTTTTGATGTTACTTGTAAAGTTTTACTGCTGATAATGTTTTTTCTTTTGTAACCTCAGAATAATTTCGTTTTGAGATTTTACAGATATTTTAATACGAACAACATCTACTCGAGTAGAAATGTTAAACCGATGTCCGCGTGAAAGTGTGACTATAATTAATAAATGCCCTGACTTTTTTCTCATTTTTTTGAACATGTTTGCAGGTGTGTCAATCACAGGCAGCGGTCTCTAGCACTGGGAGTACAGTTTCTGCTACTTCGGTTGTTAGGTATGTTATTTAAAAACCTTAGTATATGCTCTTTTGGTTCATTAGTGTTTGTGACCTATTCGGGTATGTTACACACCAAGTAAATGATGAAAGATAAGCAATGCATTGATGAAAGCCGTTTTCCAGCATGCATGGTGTCACACTGCTGACATGAAACAAGAAAACAGTGACTTTACAGCTCACCAGTTGGACTTGCTATCTGTTGTTTCCAATGCTACTGCAGACATAACCTCCAGAGAATATCCAATTCATTTGAAATATCAAGTATAGATCTCAGTGTATAATTTCTTTTCTTGCCACCTTTTATTTAATTTTGAGCATATTTAGTATGAATTATTATATCGATACTCCCAGGCTTCATTTGTTTGAATTTACTAATGTGGAATACATAAAAGTGGAGAGGATTACTTATGGTACCTTATTACTGTTTATAGATTTTGTATCAGAAAAATAAAAATAAAATATTTTTTCTAAGTGTTAGTCCAATGTAAGGATAAAATTGTCTTTAATATTTTTTAACATTATTTAGTGTATGTTTGAGCATGTGTTGGGGAGTGCACACTTGCCACATGTATAGGACAGAGGACAGCTTTCAGAATTTGGGTCTCTTTCTACAGTGTGGGTCTCAGAATCCAATTAAGATTGCCAGACCTGGAGGCAAGTGCCCTTACTCATTGAGCCTCTCACTGACCCTAGGGCTAATGTTTTCTATTAAAGTACCTTTATGAATTGGTTAGAAATACATAATTGCATATAATTATTTAAAATATTTTGACAAGTTTTATATCCCTTTGACTTATGAATGAATTGACTAATGTGCAGGTGGATAGAATAAAGTCTATTTGTATTATATAAATATATGTACAGCTATATACATTAAAACTTATAAACTAGAGTCTTCACTGATTTTCATTTTGCCATTAATTACTCTAGGCACAATACCTGGGCCAATTATATTTGGTGTCACAATAGACAGCACATGTGTTCTGTGGGATGTCAATGAATGTGGAATAAAAGGAGCTTGCTGGATTTATGATAACATCAGGATGGCACACATGCTGGTAGCCATAAGTAAGTTGACATCTTGGTAACTTTAAACCAGGCTAATGTGAATCAAGTTGTTAGTGATTTTTGATCTAGTTTTGGTGTGATGGTCAGGCCATTCTGTGGGACAATCCTGCAGTTCTGAAGCTGAAAGCAATTACCCAACATGTTATCAGTGCTTGTGAATGGCCCTTGAAATTTTTAGACTTCTTAAGTAGAAGAATAAAATTTTCTTTTTCTGTATATCATACATCATGTGTTTTTTAAAGAACAATTTCTCTTAAATGTTTGGAAAAGAATACACAAAAGATAAAAGAGTATTTGAAAAATCCCGAGGAATGATTTTTCTCCAAGTGTCTGGGCTCTGGAAACTATGTAAATAATACTCAAGAATAGAATAATTATTATTGTATATTTTATACATATTTATTTATTTTAATAAAATGATACTAAATTATTAGTATTATTAACTTGAGATAGGACTAGCTCTTCTTTAAGCTGCCTAGGAATTCTATGTGAAGTCCATGCCTGACTCAAATGTGAAGCTCTTGCTTCTGATGCCTGAGTGTTTTGATTACAGATAAAGTGGAAAGTTTTTATTTGTGAAGAATCACTCAGTCGAAATTATTTTTGTTCATCAGTAATGGTCCAAATGCATGACTGCCTGTTTATTTTGTATATAGGTGTTACTTGTAAAGTTATCACCATGTTCTTCAACGGGCTTGCGATTGTCCTCTATAAACCACCACCACCAGGCGCAGAGGTGTCTTTTCAAAGTCAGAATGTAATTGTGTCTACTATTTCGATAGAAGAGGATCTCAACAAAATTGAAAATGAAGGATGAAAAAGGAAAGGAGATCATTGCGGCAAAACTGGTTCTGTCAAGAAGACCACACTGTGCCAAAGCTCCATTGTCTAGTCTGAGTAGAACAAAGCTTAAAAACCCATGTTCCACAATTGAGGGTGTTTGTTGTCCATGTTCAGATTCTTATTTTCCTTATAATCCAAACAATCAAACAAGCAAAAAGTGCAGGCCTGCGCTTTTAAAGTTCACCAAAAGCCATAAACCACACAGATTCTTACTTGCTTCTATGCAATTTCTAGCTATGAAATCACCAAAAAGTCACAAGAATAATGGCCAACAAGTAATTAAAAGTTTACACTGAAAAAACACAGGTGCACAATCAAAATTTAAAACATGAGTTTCTGTTTGTTTTGCTTTTTGTAAGACCTCACTTATCCCCAGCTGCCCAGAAACTCAGGTGGCCAAGGATGACCTTTGTGCTCCATCCACCTGACACTACATCTCAAGTATTGGGGTCCCAAGTGTATATTACTACCTCTGGCTCACGCTGACATTTTAAAATATTCTTTCCATAACGACTTATATTTCATTTTTCATCGTCAATAGTTTAAATTTATTTGAGAAACTTACAACATAAAAGTTTAAGCTAATCAGATGTATGTGATGGTTTGGGGACTTGTTATTTAAAACTCATGAAATTCAAGTCAGGTTCCAATGTAATTCATTTTTATTTTTATATTACATCTCCTTTTCTGCCATTTATTTTCACAGTAAGTTACTGAACTGATAGACTATTGGATCGTGTTCTTTGTGTTCAGTACCCTTTAGCCTCAGAAATCGCAGCATTGACTACACATACTTTCAATTTAGAATAAGACTTCTAGGAAGTAGTTTGTTAGTATCACTTACTTTTAACACTAAAACATGTGGTTCTATGATAGTATTATTTAATTACATGTTTTCAGAGGAAAGAACCAGCCATAATGTGCCACCTCAACATGACAAACTGTCACCATGCACTATCGACAAACACGTATTCAATCCTTCAAATTTTATTTTCTAAACTAATTACTTAGCACATTACTTAGAGTAACCTAAGCAGAGTTTCATTTAACAGGCATCAGATATTGTTATTTAGTTAAGGTTTTAAATTCTATAATGCATTTACTGGAATCACAAGTATTTCATGCACCTGACATCAAAGAACTAAATCCCATCTGTGTGGGTTCCTGGTAAATTTACTTAAAATACTGAAGAAGTCAGTCAATTAGCATCAGCAAAAACTTACTATTGTGAATACTATTTCTAATTTAGAAAAGTATTGAAGGGCTAAGGATGTAGCTGAATGCATGGTCTAAATTTGAAACTTGGTGCTGAAAAGATCTACTCAAAACAAAGGGTGGGTGTATTTGAGTTGTTTTTGCAGATTAAAGCTTCTACTTATTAGGTTTGGTATCAGGTTTCATGTAACAGGTTCCCCATCAGGAAAACACAAGCCAGAAGAAAGAACCTGGAAGAAAGTTAGAGTCAAAAGCACTAGAATTCACAGAATTTGTGTTACTGTGTCTGGTGGTATTATGTAGGGTCAAGGACTTCAGAACCTATTAGCACTTCTAAGCTTAAATTCAAGAAGGAGGGATTAGCTGCGAGTTAGACATGCAAGCACCTTGAATATTAAATGAGGTGTAGTCTCAGGAAGCACAGGGCTAGACTTACTTAACTCAGGAACATTTACAAACCAAAAATCAAATGAAAAGATATAACCAAAACCCAGGTATTTGGGAAGCAGACAGTTCCATCACCTAAAGGGATAACACAAGAAAGACAGAGAAATAAATACACAGGATACCTCAGGTGAGAATATTCATTCCCATCTTCCAGGCACGTTTTAAAGACTGCTTCCATTGTGGTCAAGGGTAATAAATGTTAGAGTTTCTCAAGTGTGAAAACATGGAATTCAGTGGGAAACTATAACATAATGGCATTTGAGAAATTCAGCAATTTCTTGAGAACAAGCACGAAAACAGGCCATATAAACAGATGACTATATGGCCACTTAACTTAGGGAGAAAAAAGGAAAGAAATCCTAAACATAGAAACAGTCCATCAATCAGGTCAATAAACAGTAGGCATTTCTAATGATTAGTGTTCATTAAACTGACATTGTCTTCAGTATACTCAGTTTCAAAGTATTTCTTTTATATTTTTTTAACAAATTTTCAAATGAAAATGGCACAAGGGAACCAATAATTTTGGTACTTGAGTATGCATATTTAGAAAGGATACCTCCATTTGTGATAACACTACTGTAATCTTTATTGTTTCTACTCGTAAAGGCATGCAGATATATGTGTTGGCATGCCACTTTTAGAATACATTTCCAGAATATATATTTGCCACAGTTTATAGTTACAGAGAATAAGTTGCAGATGGGCCTGCTGTAAGTTTGTACATATTTGAATGTATCTTAAAATTTGTAATATTTTAATTTTTTTAAATGCATACAAATATAAAACTCATACACATGAGAAAATTGTATACATTTGGCTTTGCTATGTAAATTGAAAGAAGATGCACAGAAAATATAGACTTATTTTCTTTGTTGCAAATAATGCTGTAAATAATTATTACATATACCTTTTATTAAATTAGAATATTTGTATTACATCGTTTTGTGTTTGATTATGTTGGCTTTCTCATTCCTGTGATAAAAGGAATGCATTTAACTAAGGCAACTTGTGGGAGAAATGATGAACCTTTGCTTGCGGTGTGAGCTTACAGATGATAATTACAGAGAAGGCCCAGTAGCAGTGGCATGAAGCTGCTGGTCACATGACATGTCAGGAAGCAGAGAGAAGTGAATGCTTGTGCTCAGTACGCGTTCTTCTTTTTATTTAGTGTAATACCTCAGTTACTGAAATGGTAACACATGTATTTAAGGTAGAACACCCACCTCCATTAAACTAATCTGTATTTCCCCTCAGAGACATAACCAGGTATTTGTTCCCACGGTAATTCTATGTCCCATCAGCGTGACAATTAAGGATGAAAATATGCACAATATCTTCAAAGAAAACATATATTTGACTTAGAGTTTTAAAGATTTATCCCATAGTCATTTGGCTGCATTGTTGATGAGCTTATAATGAGTCAAAATATAATGATTGGGGGCCAAACTGCTTTCTTCATAATGACCAGAAAGCAGAAAAAGAGAGAGGAACAGGTGGTGTACCAGAATTCCCTTCAAGGACGTGTCCACAATGACTGACTTCCTTTAATTTTTAGCTTCAACCACATCCCAGTAATGGCCTCAGTTGAAAATCAAACCTTTGAGGAGACTCCAAATCTAAACTGTAACATTAGTCCTATAATCTTTGAAAAGATATGTGATGGGACGTGGATGGGTAGGTTAAGATAATTGCTGACAGCAATGACCGCTGCAGGGTTATCTGTCTCTTTGTTATTAAGAAATATCTCTTAGAAAGGTGCTTGAAGGTGGTAACAGCTGCCTTTTCTGCTACCAAACCTTCACCCACCTATTTTGGCAAACATTTTCAATCTTTGCCCACACTGAGAGTTTCTCCAATATTTATCTCACTTCTTTAAAATATATTAACAAGGATTTTAGACTATAAAAGAGCTACCATACTAACCTGTTTATAAAGTTACATAATTATTTTGTAAATATACATTGGGAAATGCTAATGTTTACACTGTTTCATTGATCTGGGCATTATCAGGTTGGTACCTGTGTTTTGTTCTGATTCTTTATGTCCATATCATTTGAGCATTTCCCGAGAGCTACAGAATGTTTCTGATTCCTTTTGTATTTTTCCTTTTGTAATGTTTCCTGCTTCCTATTTTTAAAGAATGGCATTTATGAACTAAGATTTTTATATCAACTCACACCCCATATCTCTGTCTACTGATGCATATGGGTGTATGTATGGATAGTTTCAATACCAGCATAGTGTCATAGAGTACACGGTGGTCTTCTTTTCTCTTATTCATACAGCTTTTCTCTACAAGAAACCTGTCTCTTATTATTCATATCACATTATTTTTTCTATATTTGATATTAGTTTTTCTTTTGCTTGCATAGCAGACTTAATGTCATGTCTCACTACAGGAGTAGCTACAGAATGAACTACAGGTGGCAATGACTGATTTC
Organism: Microtus oregoni; assembly: GCF_018167655.1. NCBI lineage: Eukaryota > Metazoa > Chordata > Mammalia > Rodentia > Cricetidae > Microtus > Microtus oregoni. The sequence goes on from NW_024543097.1 coordinate 19,500,180, forward strand.
TAAGAGGCAAAAGGCTGTGAAAGGGTCTTTACAGGCTACTGTTGAAAGTTAATATTCTTGTGTTTTAGAGAGTATCTGCATTTCTTGATCCATGCAACTCCCTCTTGTTCATATTCAAAAGCAACAACAGAATGATTGCTCTTAGTCCGGTCTCAACTTTCTGAGTGCTGAGATTACAGGTCTAGGCACCCATGCCAGTGCTTAAGTTTTGATTATCCCCTTGTAACAGTTCTGGAAGCAATGAAAATATTATAAAGAAACACCAAAGCTACTCTCCTTCATATTAGACAGATTAAACAATAGACTCCAAGAAATTGGTATTTTCTCAAGCATCTCCTGGGAAAGGGTAAATCTGTGGCCTCTGCGGCAGTTCTTCTTGAGGAATGGTTGAGATCCCAGACCTTCCTTACTGAAATTCTGGCAATGGTGACAGGCTCCTTATCACACCTTCATTCGTACTGCTCAGTTATTCGTAACTCTAAGTTCTCTATTTAAACAGGGAGTCACCTGGAGGTCATTGAACTACACAGAATAAATCTCCTTTTGCTACTTCCCACAGCTATTGCTTATTGAATTGACTTAATTGACAAAATTGTGGTTATGTCACAAAACTGGGCAAAACGATACAAGCAAATGTATCAGCACCCTGGAAAACAAAAAAAGCCATGTAATATGGTTAGAAGCATTCTCTCTCTCTTTCTCTCTCTCTCTCTCTCTCTCTCTCTCTCTCTCTCTCTCTCTCTCACACACACACACACACACACACACACACACACACAAGTTTGGATAGGAAAAACGTGAATTCTGTGTGTTTAAGGCTTTGTTTGCTGTTTTTCATTTACCATCACCGCTCTGTGAGAGTGGGAAGAGAGTGAGCAGCAGCAGTTTTCACGGGAAGGGATCTGACTTGATTTGGAGTAGATGAGTTACAGTTGTTGGGATTCTCAATGACCAATCTTCCAGCAAGTCTGAAGTTGCAATGCTGGTAGAAACATAATACCAACAGCCAAGCCAAAAAAAAAAAAAAAACAAAATACAGGGAAATCTGAACTCCATCAGGGGAAAAAAATCAATTCAAGTTCCTCTACAATATATTTATGTTAACAAAATATCTACATCGACAAAAACTTCAGAGAATCATTACCCACTTGCACTCAGGAAAGGAATCAATAGAAACTGTTGTAGAGGAGCCTTAGTATTCAACATAGCTCACATAAATGTGCTCCAGTAACCGAAAAATACCACTTTTAAGAATTAGATAAAGGTAATATTGTGAAATATTAGGTGTAAAATATCATATAAAATTTTCTAATGCGGAAATACCATTGAATTACAAAATTCTAAAATGAACAAAAGGAAATTTTGGTATTGAAAAATGTAGGGCGAGTGGGAAGGGAAGTTACAGAAACAAGCTCCTCCGTGACTCAAAAGCTACATTCTGGAAAAAGCTGTGGAGGGGATATACCTACTGTGAAGAACCAGGGCCTGCAGCCTGATTTTAAGTCGGCATTATAGAACAGAAAGAGGGAAGGGGACCTGATCTCCCCCATTTTGCTTCCTGGTTGGTTGTTGCTAGCAGTAGCTAAGGAAACTGAGTGGTAGATCAGAGAATATCAGGTGATCAACAAACACCACTCACTCATGGCCATGCAGCACAGGAAACTGGTAAGGTGGGGGAGAGCAAGAATCTAAACAACAGGGTATATTCTCGAACTGTGATTGTTTAATCAAAACGAACGGGCATTAAAAATGTCATGGTCACGGCTAATAGAAAACATCATAGTAGCTTAAGTGAGGCCCTCACTCAGGAGACTCAGCATCAGATTTAAAGCAGTAAATGTAAGTATTCTAAATGAAAACATCCTATCTGAAAATTACAAAGTAAAAAGCGTAATAAAATAAAAGCCTCAGGAAATGTGTAATACTTTCAAGTATACCCATATATAAGGCAATGGCTGTCCCCACAGGGGGCAGTGCAGCAAACCTGCTAAAGTAACATTGAGGGCACGGGTAGCTGACAGAGGACTTGCCTTGCATGGATGAGGGCCCGAGTTCAATTCCCAATACTACATAAACTGGGCATTGCGGTGCATACATAAAATTCCAGTGTTGTGGAGGAGGAACATCAGAGGAACTTTAAAGATATCCTCACAGTATTCTTGTTTTAGGCTAGCTTACAATAAATTAAACCATGGTTCAAATCACAACATAAGAAAAAAATTAAATTAAATTAAAAAATCAAATGACAACAATAACAAACCCAGAAAACTGGCTGAAAAACTTCCCTAATGTGTTGGCAAGTTTGGACCATACAAGCATGAAGACCATCAAAATCTGGATGAACAAAAAGAAATTCTTAACCAGAAACACTAAGGGTATTTTGAGTTATTGAAAGGCAGAGACAAAAATTTTAAATCAGTAAATGGAAATTCACTCAGCACACACAGACTGAAAGTAATACAACTAATAACTGAGTTCTTATAGTACCAAAATGGCTGAGGACAGAAGACAAGGAGGAAAAAAATTCACCAAGAGAAAGAAAAGCTCATGCAATCTATGTTCAGCAAGTATATGAACCAAATGTTTTAATGGGATATAGATGCATGCAAATAAAGAATAAGACTGAATGAAAAAGGAAAGAAAGACAGAAAGGAAATGGACACCATTTTAACTAATGCACACACACACACACACATCAAATACGAAGAGCTACAAAAAGTTACTCATGCATTTCACTGTTTGGCTTCCTTCCTTATTTTTCTGATAAATTACCTGACAAAACCAACTTAAGAAGAAGTGGTGGGAATAAGACAGAAGCAAGGTCAGACAGAAAAGAAAAAAAAATCCTCCTAGGCCTGGATTTTGCCTTTGGCCAGGAATGCCAGAAAGTTTCTGACCAGAGCAATAATTCATACACTGGTTTCTGTTGTGTCCTAGACCAAAAGCAGGCATGCCAGAAATGCTCTCCGAGAGTCTCCGGTGTGTACCAGTCTCAGTTGTAGCCACTGGTACAGAAAGAGTCACGAAGAATCACTGACGCTTAGTTGGTGGGCCAACCGGACCCACGAGTTCATTCTGTTCCCAAGCCTAGTCTCTTTCATAGATACTAATAAGAGCCCCACACTAGCGGCTTGTTGGTACCCAGCCCTGACAACTGCTCCTGCTGTACAAACACTCATTTGTCTTTATCTCAGTGTTCCGCCTATGAACCCATAATGAATGTCTTTCTAAAAGCTCACCCTTCCCGTGGGCTGTGTAATTCATTCTTGGAACTCATGAGACAAGAACTCAGCTGCACAGGGAAAGTTTTGTGTGACCATACATTCCTGGCATCCTGACTTCCTGAATTAAGTCCCTCTGATGTAAGAAAGCCTCTGTTGCACTTAAGGACCTATCTCTACCTCTGAATTAGAAAGGTTTTTTTTTGTTTGTTTGTTTGTTTGTTTGCTTGCTTTGTTTGTTGGAGGAAACGTCATTATTGCTATCTGAATCATGATGTGTTTGGTCACTTTGCCAGCCAAGAAGTAGAGGGTGAATGCTGGTACAGAGTTCACTTTCTTCTTTTCTATTCAGCCTGGGTCCAATGAAGAGGCATGCTGTTTTCCACATTTAGGGTGGCTCTTCAGTAAAACCTCTCAGTGAACAATCATTTTGGTTGAACGATTTAATCAAAGGTGTGTCTCCTGGTGACATCTAGTCACTAGTTCAGTCGACAATGTAAATTTGCCACCATTCTAAGAAGAATGTAAGACTCTATTGTCTCTATTTATTTTTACATGTATAAATGATAATTTTCCATACACAAAACAAAGAAGTTGGACCAATATCTCCTATCACATAAATTGTATTTTATGTACATTGTAGGTCAAAACAAAAATGTTTTGAAAGCATTTAGAGGGAAATAAAAGAGTAAATCTTCATAATTTGGGATTAGACAATTTTTTTTTATTAAGAAAAGAAGAAAAAAAAACATTAACAAAAAACAAGTTTCCACCTCCTCCCAGCCTCCCATTTCCCTCCCCCTCCTCCCACCCTTCTCCCCATCCCCCCACTCCTCTCCCCGTCCCCCCACTCCTCTCCCCCTCCCTCTCCAGTCTGAAGAGCAGTCAGTGTTCCCTGCCCTGTGGAAAGTCCAAAGTCCTCCCCCCTCCGTCCATATATAGGAAGGTGAACATCCAAACTGGCTAGGCTCCCACAAAGCCAACACATTACGTAGGATCAAAACCCCGTGCCATTGTCCTTGGCGTCTCATCAGCCCTCATTGTTCGCCATGTTCAGAGAGTCCGGTTTTATCCCATGCTTTTTCGGTCACAGTCCAGCTGGCCTTGGTGAGCTCCCAGTAGATCAGCTCCACTGTCTCAGTGGGTGGGTGCACGCCTCGTGGTCCCGACTTCTTTGCTCATGTTCTCCCTCCTTCTGCTCCTCATTGGGACCTTGGGAGTTCAGTCCAGTGCTCAGGTGTGGGACTCTGTCTCTATCTCTATCCATCACCAGATGAAGGTTCTATGATGATATGCAAGATATTCGTCAGTATTGCTCTAGGATAGGGTCATTTCAGGTTCCCAATCCTCAGCTGCCCAAGGATAGACAATTTTTTAAACATAACACCAACAGCCTACTGACTGAGAATATACATGTTTATGTGCATATACATGTGTGTACATACATATGTACATACTTTGTATATATTTAGGTCACTTTAACATTGTAAAGATTATAATCTAGGAAATGAAGAAACCTAAATACATTAAGAGCTCTTAGCATTCAGAAGTGAAAAGACAAACATACAAAGGAAAAAGTGAGCAAGGGTTACAACTAGCCCTTTCCCCAGAGAAGATATGTGACACCAGCCATGATTGTGCACAACCATTCCACATCATGATGCTTAAGAGGTGGAGGCAGGAGGACCAGAAGTCCAAGGTTATTCTTGGTTCCACAACAAGTTTTAGGCTACGAGGACCTCGTCTCCAAACAAATGAAAAACAAAAGACAAGAAACCAAAAAAAAAAAGAAAGAAAGAAAGGAAGGAGGGAAGGAAGAAAGAAAGAAAGAAGATATTCTGTTCAGTGAATGAGACAAGATTAAGATTAACGTAGGAAGGAGGTTTTTCTTCTGAAGCCAGAGTTCCTCTATAGAAATGGGCAATGCTGTATTACAGTGTGTCCAGTCCACAGTCCTTAATCTCTGAGCAATTCGCACTAGTTATGAATATGGGTGAATACAAAATCTTATTTTTGTTAAATTCCTTTGATTGCATGTCTGTGCCCACAGAGACCAGAAGTTGGGATCATGAGTCATCTTTATTTATCAGTAACTAAACTGATTTCTTATTTCTAGCTTTTAAAGTTGAGAGACCAAAAACACCATTTGGAAAGCAAAATAGAAGAAATACCGAGGCAATTTCTGAGGTTTGTGGCTTTAGTGGGGTTTAATGTGGTTTTTAATGGGGTTTCAAAAAACTAGGCTATCTGTGGTGGTGAGATGAGTGAGAAGGGAGGAGGACTGTCACGAAGCTGGAAAATAAATGGAGTAAAATGGATCATTGCTAAATATCTCCCAATTCTTTTTTAGGAGTCACACAGTCACTAGAAGATGCCTCTTGGTAAAGTACTTTTACTTTCTGCATTTAAAAAGCCACTTCTTTTTAAATACAGTTATGACACTACAGGCTGTCTCATAGAAAGCCATGGGAATGGTGGAGCTGAGTATATGGAATCGCATGTTGATGGTAATGTGAGAAATTCTAAAGTGGCAATGGGGGAGGTTTGGCAGGAGCACGCTGTGGATGCTAAAGACTCTGGCCATCCCACAGTGCTTTGCAGCTCTGTGTCTGCACCGCTCATAGGATGCAGAACAAATGACTCTTCTGACTGTTGGCATGGGAAGTTCTCTGGCTGTTCTCTTTGCTTCTAGTCAGGAGAACCCATGTCTGCATATACAAAGGGAAACTAAGCCACAGCATCAAATTGTCTGAATATTCTCCTCCTTCCCCTCTTTTCCTCCTCTCATATTTACCTGGATTTTGTCCTGATTATATTAATTCTTGGCTTTCCTCTTATATAAATATGTGATATGTTCATAAACACTCTGTCTTTTTTTTTTTTTTTTGGAAATGGGGGTTCAAGACAGGATTTTGCTATGCAGCCCTGACTGTTCTGGAACTTGTCTGTAGACCAGACTGGCCTCTAGTTCACAGAAGTCTGCCTACCTCTGCCTCCAGAGTGCTGCGGTTAGAGCTATGTGCCACTACTCTCTGGCAATTACTCTGTTTTTGATAAGTGACTTATGGATGTGAAAGTTATAAGCCTTTTGGATAACACTGTGTTGATGGAGTAAATTGTGTGTATTTAAAAGGAACTTAGCTCTATGGTGGCCACTTTCACAGCAAATTGTCATTGTGCTAAATTTTTGGCTCTCAGCTGATGCAATCCATCAACCAGATTCAAGGTAAGAGAATCCCGCCTTTTTTATTAACAGCGTTTCTATTATTTCCTGTATTTCTATTTTGCGTCAATTATTATTGATTTCTTATCTACCAAATACTAGAGAATATGATAGATGTATTACACAGTTGACAACACAGTAAAAGCCCAGGGAAATTATATTATCAGGGATCCAAAGCTGGAAGTTGAATCCAGGCCCCAGATCCAGGCTTTTTAACTAGTATACGATAACATGAACATTTTACAATAGTAAACCAAAACTAAAACTACTTTTAGCTATAGATGTTATTCACTGTCTCAGAATATTGTATTTTATTATGCAATATTGAGGCACTAATCATGAAAACTATGATAATTTCAAAGGCAGAAAAATGTTAGTCTTCAGTTTTCAAGATTGCAATTTTTGTTTTGGCCAGGAGGTGGCGGAATTGTTCTTATTACCGTGGTGGGAGGCACTTCGTTTTCTAAACCTGCTTCTGTCCTTTTTGCTTGACTCTTTGGGGAGAGGATCTTCCTGTGTAGCTCAGGGCTGACCTTGAACTCTTGATCCCCTTGTTTTATTTTTAGTGTTAAGGCTACAATACTGCACTATCAAATCTTGCCTCTGTTTTGGTTCATAATGGAACAGCTCTGTTTCTTCTTAAAAAAAATTTTTACTTCCATTTTTTTCGAAACCATTTTTGTCATTCTTTATTTAATTTTAGCAGAATTATTTTCTCCTTGCAAATAATTGGAATGATTGCCGGTTCAAAGAGGAGGCCTAAGAATATTAACTTAATTTTTTTTTTATTTTGTGGATCTAGGTTTTATGATTTTGACTTCTTTTTTATTTTGAAAATAGAATGCACATACATTTTATTTTACAGGTTTTATCTATAGAATACCCCAACAGCAGACGTTAGATAGTGTCCTATAATTTATTTTTAAATGACAAATTCAGTCCTCAAAAACATAAAAAGTCTGTAAAAATAGGTAAACAATTTTGACAGCTTACATGTATTTTTTTGTATATTAATATATAATATGTTTTCCTTTTCTTTCTGAGATAGGATCTTGCTCTGTAGGTCAGACTGCTTTCAACTTCATATCAATATTCCAGCTTTAAATTCTGAGAGCTGGAATTATAGGTATGATGTACACATCTGGCTAAAAATATTGATACTTTTCCTTGTTTTCTCCCTCCCCATATATATAAGCAGGCTTTATTTGCAATGGAGCAGGAATTTAATCAAAGGAGAGGAATCCTATGCCATTCTCTGACTCCCCAGTCTCCTTGGCTTCTCTGATGCAGTGAAGGCTGGCAGCTGAAGCAGTCCCAGCCCCCACTGTTGTGCTTGTCATCCCATTCTCCCTGATGACCTTGTTCAGTTGATTGTCCTCTGCCTGATGCCCACAGTGACTATCTGGGATCTTTAGGATGTCTTTGGCACTGGGAGATGAGTTGACCCCACCCCCCAAGGGCAGACAGCAAATAAGAGGCAATTTAGCTCACTTGGGTTGTGACAGACAGTCAGACAGGTGACGCTTGGGGCTTAGGGCAGAAAGAGGCTACCTTCCCTTCTTAACAAATAGGCCAGGGGATCAAATCCAGGACTTTATATACAGTTGTTACTATTAACGCTATTTTTTCCCCAATGGATAGCTTATAAACCTGCTTTCAAACAAAATTGGGGGAAAAAAAAATAACCTTGAATTTGAGAGCACAAGACTTTCAACTACTTATGTACTTTGATGTTAAAAGGTATCAATTGTGTTTATGATTCTTCTGTCCAGCTATAAAATATGTGATATAAAGTGGTTTAATTTAAAGTCACCTCTTCTAAAGGTTTCAAAAGTTCACTGTGTTTTTTATTACATTTGCAGTGTTTTGAAAACATTTTTTTTTCAAAAGTTTGAAATAAAATTGTAAAAGAAGGTTTTAGAGTTTGGAAGATAAAAATGTAAACCATTGAAAAGTTAATCACCTGGGCACATACTATAGTGGGAAAGGATTAGCAGAGCATGCTTGAGTTCCTGGTTGTAATACTTAGCAGTTCGAAAGCAAACATACAAAACCCAGAGTAAACAAAAATGCTAAAAGAGAATATGTTCACCTTCTAGATATATTTATTTACCTTTGTAACAGAAAGGTGTGAGGGAGAGATAGGGAGGGATAGGGGAGGGGAGGAAAGACAAAAAGGAGAAGCAGAAAGAAGAGAGAGGGGGTAGCTGCTATGCTCATATTCATTTTTCATAAGTTTAGGGAGTTTTGTTAGTAGTAATGCAGGTAATCAACAATATTAAATTACAGTTCAATTGAACTCCAGATCGTGTGTGATGGGGGAGTTTTGTAACTAAACCGAGCAACAGTGCTGGTCTGTTCACTAGAATTTATCACCTTAGTTTTTCTGTGTTCAAAAGAATTTAAGTAATAGAAATTGATTAAGAAAAATGAATTCAACCAAGAGTGTGTGTGATAACCAGCACTTGGGAGGCAGAGGTAGGCAGATCTTTGAGTCAGAGGCCAACCTGACCTCCAGGACAGTGGGCTTACTTAGAGAAAACCTGTCTGTAAAAACCAAACAAATAAACAAGGGAAAGAAAGAAAGAAAGAAAGAAAGAAAGAAAGAGAAGGAGGGAGGGCGGGAGGGAGGGAGAAAGAAAGGAAAGAAAAAAGAGGATGAAAGAAAGAAAGAAAGAAAGAAAAGATGTATTTGTAACTTCACTGAATTTTGCCAATAAATAATACGAGATGAAAAGAGGCATGGATTATGTGGGACTATCAACATAACTAACTGACTTGTCACCCTGGCAGTGGTGGCCTATGCCTTTAATCCCAGCACTTGGGAACAGAGACAGGCGATCTCTGTGAGTTCGAGGCCAGCCTGGTCTACAAGAGCTAGTTCTAGGACAGGCTCCAAAGCAACAGAGAAACTCTGTCTCAAAAAAACAAACAAACAAACAAAAAAACAAACAAAAACAAAAAATAACTGACTTGTCTTTTCCTAGAGTGGGGGCAGGGAAAGGAGGAGGACAAGACTGCATTTCAGGCTACCTTCATTTCTCTCTCTCTCTCTCTCTCTCTCTCTCTCTCTCTCATTAGTTACCATTCTTTTAGAATGTAGAATATTTCCTTTATCCTACCAGGCCTCAAGCCCTGCCTCTCTCATCATGGGATCATAGCTACAAGGGTCCTAGCAGAAACTAATAAAGTCTAAAAGAGATATTTATGGCTCTCTGTGGGACCAACAGAAGAGGGTCCACTCAACCTTGACTGAAGGTCAGAGAATTTAAGCCTATCTTGCTCTTTCAAGGTTATCAGCAAAAGGTCTGATGTAAGGTGTGGCTCCAAACAAGACATTTTGAACTAGAGTGTAGTAACTTGGTGATTTGGGTATTTAGATGGCTCACACAGGTAGATGGGTATCACTCTAACCTAAGGTCAGAGAATTCAATCCTATTCCGGCTCCTTCAAGGTTATGACCAGAGGTTTGACACTGGGGCTGCTGCCTACAGGATACTTAGTCTAAGGTATAATCGCTGCATGTCCTGCATAAACAACAGAATGCTTAATTCAGGATATAGTAGTTTGATATTTCAGGTATTAAAGCATGTAATTTTTCTGTTTGTTCTTTGTGTCATGTTAAAGCAGTCTTTTGCTTTTTTCCCCCTTTGTGGTTTGGGGTACATAAACATGGAAAATAAACGTGGGCATATTCAGTATTCACTGGATAGCCCTCCTGGTTCTATCCTATGTCTCTGTATTTCTTTCCTATCTTTTTTCCTCCTACCTATTTTTTTCTAATTCACTTGCTTCTACCCTGGAACATGTGAACCCTGACGAAGCTGGACCCTGACAGCCCTCCCTCCTGCTATCAGACTATTGAGACAATAAATGCCAAAGACTCAGAAATTACCCAGGAATCTCATGCTTGGGAGGAGAGAATGGCAGAATGAACCATGGTGTTAGCCAGAAGAGGATTTTGCCTATCAGAAAGAGACGGCATAAATTCTGACAACTGATTTGAAAACTTTGCAGGGCAGTTCAGTCGGAGATAATAATGGGTAAATAATTGATAGGACTACACTTTGACCAGATTTGTATAGTTTAACATCCCCCTTGTTTTCTGTTTAAATCAAACCCCATGTTAGTATCTAGAGGATAGACATAGGGGTCACTGCATTACTTTGTTTGTTTCTTTGTTTAGTGTGGTATCACTGAATAAATCTAACTTCTCTCCTCTTTACTGGTATTTGTTTAGCTTATTGTGCATGGGGAGTAGGGACTTCCTTCTTTGTGATGCCAGGACACAGGCTTGTATATGAGAGACCATACCATAGACATATTGAGATAAAAAGCACACATCCCCTCTCTTAACCAGTGCTCATGAAGACAGGCAGTTCAGAACACACATGGGGAAGACCGTCCTGATGACATACAAAATAATGGTTTAATATAATACTACAAAGCAATGCTTAATCACAAATGAACTGCACAGCCCTGTCTCCCAGCTGCCTCAGTTGGTGTTATGTTTACTTACAGAGAATGTTAATCTCTCTTCTTCTCCACCCCTCCCGTCTGAAGAATTCAAGGCTCTGACTTCAACAGAAAACTCTCTTGCTCTCATGCTTCCCGAATGACCACATGCAGACTCCTGTTTCTCTTTTGTAGACTCCAGCCAGTCGTTGTCTCCAGAGGATTAAATTTAGGCATTATTAACTCAGGTGGCCAGAGCAGAACTCATCATCAACCTCTGCGCCTGCCACAGCAATCTGAATTTCTTACTTACTCAGTTTAGATCAGTGGCAGGACCTAGCTGACCGGGGCTTCCTACCTTTGCATTTTAAGCTTATTAACAACCCACTATTATTTATTTGACATCGTAGGTATGTGTGTGTGTACAAAACATTTAGGAGTTGGCTCTTTCCTATAGTCAGTAACTGTTCTTCTGGTTTTTTTTTTTTTTTTTTTTGGCTGCCCAAACCCAAATAATCACACAGAAACTATATTAATTACAACACTGTTTGACCTATTAGCTTAGGCTTTTTATTAACAGACTCTTATATTTTAAATTAACCCATTTTTATTAATCTGTGAATTGCCACAAGGCTGTGGTTTACTGGAGGGGTTTTGGGTCTCTCTCCTTTGGTAGCTACATGGTTGGTGTCCCTCTGACTCTGCCTATTTTCTCAATATATGTATGTTCAAATATCCCACCTGGCTTTACTCTGCTAAGCTACTGGCTGAAACAGCTTTATTCATCAACCAATAAAGCAATACATACACAGAAGGACATCCCACGTCACTTTCCCTCCACCATATAATTTCTGGAGACCAAGCTCAGGTCATCAGGCTTGGTGTAAAGTGCCTTAACGTACTGGATCCATCTTTACAATCTATTCTGAATCCATCAACAGTCACTACATAAACAATGGACTTTATGAATCTCCATCAAATGTAACATCTAATGGCCATAATTTAAGGAAAATGATAATAGATGAACTAGGTTTTCAAGTTATTTTATTGAATATGCATTGGATTCTACTATGTCACAGTAGAACAAACGGAGTGACATATGTCTAGTTGTATATTAAATTTTCTCTGTCTTATCCCATGTATTTTTAAGTAACAATTTAAGAAAAAACAGTTAGGAATGGTAGGACATTCAATTTACTATCTTTTGCTAAAGCAGATACAGCACTTTCCAGTGGCTTAACAGTTTGATGAAGCTTTTATAGTTACAGAACTAAAGAAGGTCATAAATCAAGACATATTAAAATATATTTGTGGGGACATCCAGTAGGTGGATTACTGGAAAGTGGAACTTTGGCTGTAGATTGCAAGGGAACCTTGGCAACATTAGCGGTTGGGTTGGCGGGAACTAGTGGTCTGTTAGATCGGTGCATTCCAAAGAGACTTACCTGATAGTCCCAAGGATGTTAGGTCAGAACAGGCATGAGCAATGAAGGTTGGGAAGAAGGTGCTAAAAGCAGCATAAGATAAATTGGCTCTGGATGGGTACATTCTAACTTCTTGAATATATGATAATTTAATAAATATGAAAACTAAACACTTGGTGAGGGAAATTGGCAACAACAGTGTTTGTTTTCTTGAATTCTTATTTTCCAGCTGCACCATACCCTGCTGACACCCAGAGCCAGTCTTGAGAGAAGCTATGAATCAAAACTGATGTTTTTCAAAATGCTTTATAATTTTATCAGAGCAGAAACTAACAAGATGAAATGGAAAATGAGAACTGTTTGCAAAACCATTGCCATGGGGAAGGGAGACCTGAAGGGAACCTAAACTCAGGTATGATGAAACAAAAAGGTGTGACTGAATTCAGAAGATCGGTTTAGATCTTAGAACATTTGTGTTTGCATGAGTTTAATAAAATTAAGAGCAACTTCATATGGTGTCAGGACAGAAGATAACTTTCCATGTTGGAGTGATAGATACTAAAGATTTGCCTCTGATTTCTAGTGAGGACTACAGACAGGCATGAACATCCCATCCTTGTTTTGCAGTTAGATAGCACTGGGGGCTTTGAGAAGGGCACCCCTTTTCAATCTGCATTGGCTGTACAGTTCAAAAGAGCAGAGTCAATGTGTCAGGGCAAGCTTTCTAAGGTCACACGAGAGGGACAAATGACTAGGATCAGAAAGAAACCATTCTACCCTATATGGGAAATATCAAGGCTCTTATGTGTAGTAAATAGGGGCGGTGGGGCTGCGTCCCCAGCACCCCAGCCACCTGCTCTGCTAGCTTATGCCCGAAATAACAACACACAAACTGTATTCATTTAAACACTGCTTGTCCATTTCTATCTAGCCTCTTCTAGGCTAATTCTTACATATTAATTTAGCCCATTTCTAATCATCTATGTTGCGCCCCTAGTGCGCTTACCGGGAAGATTCTAGCCTATGTCCATCCTGGGTGGGAGCTTCATCACGTGCGTCTGCCTGGGAGCTGGGAGCATGGCGTCTCTCTGAGGTGTCTGATCCCGAGAGGAGAGCTGTCAAGTCTGGGCTCACTTCCTCTTCCTCCCAGCGTTTTGTTCTGTTTACTCCTCCCACCTATCTTCTAACCAATGAGGGCCAAGCAGTTTCTTTTTATTTAACCAGTGACCTTCTTCCATCACTTATGGTTCAGAGGCCCCCAAATTCTGGGACTTAATTGAATCGGTCTGGAAATTTTTCTGAGCATGTTTTATTCAGTATAGCGTGTGATCACTTGGCATTTGAGTCTCCATTCAGGGATTTGGTGATACAAGAACCCTTCTTAATTTTTAGTCTGACTTATTGTATTATATTTTTAATTAAATAGCCCATCTGTCAATGGAATTGTGGCTTTAATCAGGCAAACAAAGCAGAGCAATTAGTTACCAGTGGCTGAAAAATAAGCCACAGTGTTCTCAACAGACATTGATCCCGTTTTCACGCTTTTAAATTCTGATACACGCAGAATAGTCGCCATCAAAGACCTGCTGTGAACGGAGAAGACTGCGATAACAAGGCACAGGCACACTAAAGCTAATTACCTGCTGTAAATGGCTTGAATGTGAGCCAATAAGAAATGGGGGGGGGGAAGCATTTAAATCCACTATAATAGAAGACATGAAATGAGACAAAAGAAATGAGGGATGGAAATGTAATGCGTAGAAGAAAATCATCTGGGAGATTAAAAAAATTACATTGCTATTGTGTTTTATTCCAGTGCTATGAATGACCTTCACTGACAATAGTTTATGAATTAAGTCAGGCTGGCACACAGATTTGCTCTTTTTTGTTTCTCTGGTTTCGTACCTTATCTTTCTCCTTTTATGACTTGGATAATTAGCTGCATTGCAGATACACAATCCATATACATGAAACCTCAAATAATGGTGATGGAATAGGCTGTGATTATCTAGCAGAAGATGGGACTTTTCCAGTGATATATTCTCATTGTCAGCCACGTCACAGCTAGATTTATGTATTAATAACTACTTGGTTGATGAATGTATGTGCTGTTTGATTGTTCTTTGCTGGGTGGATGTATCTATGTTGGTAGGTCTTTTTTTTTCTAATTAATCCATCCCCATGTATGTATAACTATGAATTATACATTTCTTTGTTTTTTTGATAATCCATCACTGGACACAGGAGTTCATATGGGGAAATGAAAAGTAAATTGGCATTGCTTTAAATCTGTGTTCTGTTTTTCCTAGGAAAAAGTGATTCTCTTAGACTCATTCACATTTTAATGAATAGTCAGTTAACTCTGGGGAGCAAAGAGGTAGAAAATGTCTTTTGATTCATGAAGTAATAAAGAAAATATGCACAAATTAGATGACCTAGCTGCAATCCTGAACAGCAAAACATCTATGTAGAGGTTAGGTTCTGGCCAGGGAGCTGTCAATGCTATTGCTCAGTTCACCTAGAAACACAGAAAAGGTTGATACTTCTGTTTATTAGCTAAATTTGTCAAATTAAGTATTTCTTCCCTCGAGTTTAATAGTTATTTTAAAAGGCAGTATGCAAAGATTCCATTGATGTTAGATGCTTCCATATAGTTTTATCTGTCTTAAAGTTTATTGATGAGCCATTTGTACTTATACTTAGTTACCTATAGTTCGTTTATAGCTGGAAAAAGGCAGTATACATGAATTCAAAACAAAATAATTTTTTATTATTAAATGACCACAGCTAATATTATTGGTTCATGGTGGATCCTCTGTGGCTTTCCAAGCATTAGAATCATACTTGATGAGCCCATTCTTTCCTCCTTTCCCAAGATGATTTTCAGAGCTAATTGCTATTATTTATTATTTCAATTTATTTATGAGACAGGGTTGCCAGAGTTTTAACAGTGCTATCTAGTCAAGTTCAGCCTTGACTAGGTCAGTTATTGAAAGGCCAATTCAACAAATAATAATAGTGAAAACAAGAACAAAGAGATTATTTAATGTGGCCATGTTGGAAAGAGGAACAAAGATGTCCAATGAGCTTTCTCCCATCATCAAGTCTATATGTCCTGTCCTGACATGCAGTTTAGATTTAAGTATTGGACCAGAGCTATCTATATCCCTTTCTCACTTTTTCTTAATAACTCCATGTTTGCTCTGCTCACTTTTCATCCACATTTCCTCATTCTTGGCGTTAGACAAATAATTAGGAAGCCATCCGCTTGAGATGTCTTGGTGCCGGTTGATTTTCTTGCGCCATAATTCCATGTGTTAAGCTCATCAAGAGCCAAGAAAGGTTCCATTGATCTCGAATATCAATGTCAATAGAATGAGATTCATGGGGGTGGTATGGAGGTGGAGTTTCCTTGTTCCAACTTTCTGTTCTTAAATAACTGGCAGCTGATTCCCAAATAATTGATTAGGAGACTTAATACAAATTATAAATGCTCATCTAATAGCTCAGGTTTGTTACTAACTAGCTCTTACAACTTAACCCATTTCTACTATTCTATGTGCTGCCTCAAGGATCATGGCTTTTTATCTCTATCCCATTTTGTGTATCCGATATTTAAATATTTAATATTTTCTTTCTCTTCTCCCTATCTAGAGTGATTTTCATGGTTGAAAGGAGACTCTGGTTCTCTGGTTTTAAGATCATTTTCCCAAACAGGTGCTTTTATGTTTACATTGAGGAAAAACAGTTCAAGGTTAAAACAATCAAAGAGAAAACATGTAAATAAAAGCAGATCATAAAAGAAAAATTACTGCAAAGGTTGATCTATAAAGAAACATAAATATATGTTTTTCTTGGCTTTATAACACTTGAAAATGTAAATTATAAGAGAATGGAGCTTGAGAAAAATGTATATATGTGGATAAGTACAGGGTAAATATTATAAGACAATTTCATTCACTCAAATAGGGATAAATTGATTAGATAATAGCTAGAACTCATAAAAAAGATGTGATAAAGATTCATTAATTAGTGTTAGAAAATCAATTAGGAAACAGACAGTGGGCATGAATGTGTGATTTCTGTAGGACAAATGGTTGCTGAGTATTAATGCAAGAAGAAGACATATTGGTGGATTCTCTTGTCTTTCTTTCTACATATGGATATTTGTTTTAATGTCCTTAGATATATTATTTACATAAATGAACATTTATAAATCTCTTGATTCATAGAGGAAAACTGTTTATTTTATGATAAAAGCCTTGACTCACATTTTTTTCTAGTAGAATATGTCAAATGTTCTTTCAGATTTTATGAACTTGATGTTTCCTACTTTGCGTTTCTTTCATTTCACTTCTCCCAGGAACTCATGAAAAATATGCCCAGAAATTTATGGATCACAAATTGAAACACATAGTTTAAATGCTTAGGCCAAAGTGTCAATTTGTGGGATTTATGACTTTCTGAATTTGAAAAAGATACTAACACCGGGTCTGTGCTCTGCATGGTGCTAAAATAATCAGCTCGGAAGGGATAGATTCAGTCAGGCAGATTCTGGAGTTATTGCCAAGCTCCCCTTTTCTTCTTTCTGTCTTGTATATTCAGATTCAGTGCCTTCTAGCACTAATGCAAAAAGTTTGAAATTAAATTGACCATGAATCAGTTGCGTGTCACAGTTCAACTTCGGCACACTCACATGCACCCCACTCCCATATCCATTTAGTTTCTCACAGACTTCTGAGATTGAAAACTTTTATTAAACACAGTGATAGAAGTGGGTAGGATTTCTATAGTTCAACTTTTATTCTCAGAAGCGCAAACCTAAGTTTCAGTGAAATGTCATAGAAAGGTTCAGAAGTTATCATCAGCAACAACAGCAAAAAGACAAGCTCCTTTGCTTGGTAGTGTGAGCTAGATTTTGGCTCAGTGAATGACATAAGGGTTATTTGCTTTACTTGACTATGCTAATCGAAAACCAGTAGATAAGTTTCAGTAAAGCACTCTGAAGAAAATAATATAATCATTCTTTCTTCATTGCTACACAACCTTAAGCTAAAAAGTTTAAGAGTAAAATAAAACCAATCTGTTCAAATCATCAGTTGATTTGTCATCTGGATATTAGAAGCTTTGACATTAATAAGAGGAAACAAGCAGAGATGATAAACCCCAAGAAACTTCTCTTCATCTCTCTGGTCACAGAGCTGCTGAGTGCAGCACTGAGTAGGGGGTACACATTCAATTCCAGCAGAGGTTCCTGCTGGTTTCTGCTATAATCACAGTTTTTCTATGAATCAGGAATATGTGTGTGTATGTATGTGCCCAAAAGTAGTATATATAGAGAAATAAATTTGTGTGTGTGTGTGTGTGATGTGTGTGTGTGTGTGTGTGTGTATGTATGTATGTATATACATGCCCAAAAGTCATTTGGATGCAAGGACTAGATGATTGTGGGGTTATATATTAATGTGTATAATAACAAAGACAACCATCAAAAGAATACCTTGCTTTTTAGCATTTTAAGTTTTAATACACACTTATTCTTTTTACATGTGTTTAGTAACAACATAAAAGTTATTGTCTCTGAAAATTCTACACACAAAGTATTTTCAGCTATTATTCCATTGCCATAGATGATGTTGTTCTTAATTCTGCGGGTTAGACGGTAAAGACATTACGCGAGGAAGAAGACACAGATACACGGAGGTCCCATGTGGGTGTACTTTAATGGGGGAGGGGTAACAGGCAGGCAAGGGGCGTGCGGACATGGTAGGAAAGGCGGGGGAAGAGAAAGAAAAGGGAGGAAGTCGTGGCGGCCTTTGCTTTTAACGGGGAATGCAAAGGCTTCTGGGAAATGCATTCTGCGCTTGCATGTGCTGGAGTCCAGCGGAATGCTGGGAGATGTAGTCTTGCAAGGGAACAACAGATGAAGTCTACAGAATTCATTCTCCTCTCAGAAATGACGCTTTTGATTCTGTCAGCATTTTCCCACTTCTCCCTTTCATCAGCACCTTGCAAACACCGTTGCTCTTTTTGTTTCTGAGATTGTTTAAAATTTCATACATCACAGAGGTCATGCGTTTGCCTTTCTCTGTTCAGCCTGTTGTTCAGTACAGTGTCCTATAGAATATTACGCATTGTCACAAATGTCAGAATTTCCTTCCTTTTTAAAAACAAACAAGATACTAGAATGTGCATGTGTGCATGCATCTATTTATATCATAATTGCTATATTCACTCATGTGTTTATGGATATTAAGTTAATGCCATATCTTGGTGATCATAATTGGTATTAGTAGGGATGAGGATGGAGTCATTGCTCTGTGTTTTCATCTGTAGAAGCCAGAGGAGTTCTTCATTAGAAACCTTCATGCATGCAAACCTAGTGTCGTGGCCCGTGAGGGTCCAACATAAATTCCCTAATTCCTTAAACCGGCTGGAATGGAGTCGCGAGGAAAAGAACTGACACAGCTTACACTGTCATCATGGAAAAGGCCAGATCGCCGTTTATTGTCCAAACATTTTATATACCCACACCTAATTGAACGGGGAGGGGGGAAAACACATTACGCCATCACCTAGGCAACCAGGTGCCTGGGCTCAAGTCAAGTCCGCATCCAGCAGTCAGGTAGGCCCTGAATTAGCATCTCTATAAGACACCTTCCAAATTACAAAAGGAAGGAAGCACCAAACATCTGAACTCTTAAGTCATCAGTTTCAGTCAAACATCTCTTCTCAGGTAATCCACATTTTAACAAAAGAAGCTAGGAGCAGGCATCCTGGCTTTTGTTAAGGGCAGAGACAGCTTGTCTGCAGAGCTAAGTGATCAGCTCGGACCGGGCTAAAGGCTTTTGTGCCATATCGAAATATGGGCCCACAGCCTAGATTTTTGGTTTTGCTAGAGAAATAATTTCAGAATGAGCTAAGGTAAGCAGAGTTTAGGTTTGTGTCTTAAAATTTGTGTGTGTGTGTGTGTGTGTGTGTGTGTGTGTGTGTGTGTGTGTGTAAATAGACCCATAAGGATGTCAGAAGATTACTTGCAACAGTCCTTTTTTCCCATTCCACTATATTAATCTTGGGCATCAAAATCAAGTCACGAATTTGCAGGGCAAATGCATTTAACCGCTGAGCAATTTGGCTAGCCTGGTGACGCCTATAAAAGGATCGCCTTTTATACAGATTTAAGTACAGGGGGTAATACAAGGAAGTCTTTAAGGAAAGAATAAGATATACAATGTGTGGGTATTCACTCCTTAAGGGACAATTGTGTGTATTGATTTTGCGACTGTTATATGTAAGATACTTGGATTTTTAAGTTGCATTGTTTGAAGAATATAATTTGTGATGTTTTAAAGATTAACCCTGCAGAGATGATTTAAAAGCTGAACTCTTTTTTATGGTATAGTAGAAAAAAAAAGAGAAATTCTGAATAAGAAATAAAGGAATAAAAAGAAAAAAATAAAAGATTAAGCAAAGCTTAGAATTAAGTAAATTTAAGAATCAAGTGAAATATATAGGCTGGTGCACTCATTATCTTATATATGTTCCCTTTTAAAATTAAATAATGAGGTGGTATTTATAAGGAATGTTGTTGAGATTTAGAGATGAGATGGATAGTTAATATGGTAAAAAAATGCTTTTGTTATTGGTTTTTTGGGTTTTGTTTTCTCTGTGGAGCCTTGGTTATCCTGAAATTTGCTCTGTAGACCAGGCTGGCCTTGTGCTCAGAGATTCACCTGCCTCTGCCTCCTGCATGCTGTCATTAAAGGCATACACCACCACTGCCCAACTAATGCTGAGGCTTTTAAGTTCCCTTTGCAGAAGAAAAAACTGGATTCTAAAGTGATGTATTTCTTTCCCACCTTCTAGTTCCTTAATCCTCTTTCAATTCTGCCTCAAATATCATCACTAGAGCCGAAGGATACAGATCTATCTCTCTGGCAGATATCGGATCATATAGTGACTGGTGTTTTATTTTAAAATAATTTCCACACAATTTTCTACCACACTTGTAAGAAGTCACATTTCTACTGGGTTTGTGCATTGATGTGATCGAAAAGTTTTCTTTCTTTGGTATCATTGTCAACATTTGGTATCATCTTTCTTTCTGGTAGTGACCTTGTTAAAAGATGTGAAATGATATCCCATTGTGGCTTTTATGGACATTCCCAGATGACCAGTAACTCTGATCACCTTTTCATAAACATCCTGGTCACTTATTTATACTCTTTAGGAAAGTATGCATTTTCATAAACTTCTCAACAAATTTTAAATCAGGTTGTTGGTTCTTCTGTTACATAAAACATGGGATCAATTATTAAAATGCGCTTATTAATTTGTTTTAAATATTTGACTCTGCTGTTACACGGAACCATGGATCTATTTCTCTATTTTCCACAATACTTTACTTCCAAAGATAGAGTCAGAATCTCTGTCTTTAGAATGAGGCTTTTCTTAACATAGCAACATTATGAGCTATCTCAGGGACTTTGCCAAATCTTTGCTGTGGTCATAGAATAATGAGGCTTCTGAAAAATTTAATGATATCATTGATCAAGATCTTCAGGACTGAGAATCAAAGAAAACATTTCTGGCTCAAAAGTCCTGCTGTATTTCCGAATTTTTTGATGTTTCACCATCCACGAGTCAGCTGGGAAAATGGAGTGTCATTGCTCTTCTTTAGCGGCATTTTAGAAGCTGACGCAGGACTTCTAGAGAAGTCTGTCTTTATAATTACACAGATTGGCTTTCTGGGTTCTTTCATACACTTCTGTGATCCAAAGACAGCACGAGGTATCATCAGGAGTTCTTAATTTAAATTCAGCACAAGACTACATATTGCAGAACTTTTATTGCTGTGATAAAACACCAGAGCTGAAAAAACTTAGAGAGACTGGCATCACTGTCAGTCACTGAGAGAAGTCAGAGCAGGAACCTGGAGGCAGGAACTGAAGCAGAATCCATGTAGGAAATTGTCTTACTGACTCTCTCCCCCATGGCTTACTTAGTAAGCTTTGCAATACATCTCAGGACCACCTGCATGGGGATGGAAGAAGCCAAGGTGGCCTGGGTTCTCCCACTTCTATTTTTAATAAATAAGATGACCCATAAGTTTTTCTACAGTCCAAACTCATATGGGGGCATCTTTTCAATCCACCTTTTCCATTTTTCCTCTGACCCTAGGTTTTGTCAAGTTGGAACAAATCTAACCAAAACACTACCCACTTCCATGATGGGAAAGCTTCTTCACACAAATCATGTTTTTTTTTTTTTTTTTTAACTAGGTCTTTCTAGTAGTCCCAAGCTTTCATTTTATCACTTAAAATTTACAAGTGGAAAAACTTGCATTAAAAGAAAGGAAGCAGGTTTCTATATTTATAAGTAGAAACCTATTATTTAATAGGTTTTCCTTTTTGAGTATGATCACATTATGTGTTTAGTTTTCTCATTTATTTTGAGAAAGATGTAAGACTTACCAAACTTAACCTCTGAATTAATCTTTGGTCTAAAGTTAAGAAACTGTCTTGGGAAGGATTTTATATTAGCTCTAGGGAGGATCCAGAACAGCGAGGCTAGGCATTGGTCTTACACCTTTTCTTCATGGTGTACATTTTTCTTGGACTGAAAAGAGCCTTATGCAATATCACACAGATTTATTTTTAGTGTGTATCTGAGAAAGCCAAGTTTTCCTATCTTCCTATAATTTATTTCATCTTTCTTTTAATATTCATTTGAATATGTGGGATAAAACAGAGTTCCCATTCTCGCATATCTTCTTTAGTACGTTAATTAACAATTCAGTGATCTCATTCCAATCCAAAAGTTTAAGATATTTGGATGGGGACTCGGTAACTATTCTCTTAGCAAGAGTCAGTGATTGAGGAGTGCTTTTCTTTATCATCAGCTCTTTGGCAAGATTTGGCTGCCAGAGATGTGAAGTGAGGCTTGTGTGACCTCAAGGTGCTATCAGGACAAAGCTGGAGGAATCAATGGTTGTGCTGTGGAATGACTAATTCACCTACTACTGATTTCTATGGAGGAGCAGCAGATGTTTAGAGACTATGCCGACATTGACTATTCTGTACCTGGCTTCAGTTGCTTGTCACCTACTGTCCAGTTCCTACACATAGCCTCTTTACAGTATAAAGTTTACACCCAAGTCACTTTGACTTCTTATATTCCACAGTATTGTTCTTCCAGGCATGTGAGAATGCTGTTGACTCCCTTTCAATTGGGGAAGAGGAAAAATAGGTCACCAGGAAGACAAAACAGGGAAGGATTTCCAGAGTAGGCTCAAAAGAGAAGATAATGGAAGACAGAAGGTAGTTTGCAAAATAATAGAATTTTTTGAGAATTTAAACTAATTTTTAGGAAGGAGTACATATGAAATTGAACAAAAGTAGTGTAAAATATTGGAGGATACAATACCATTTATTACATTTCTTAACTTCTCTTGTTATACCATGACAAAGATGGGAACTGTTTGTATGGTTTGAACAGCATGAGATTTCAATCTTTATATTATAGTGGAGTAGAATATCAAAGAACGGCTAGGATTTAAGATGAAAACCTCCACTCACTGAGGATTTCAGAGTAGAATTTACAACATAGGGTTGAGGGCAAGACAGAATACAACATTTTATATAACATTTAGGAAGGCAGGCTCCTGGGCTTACTCATACCAAGGAAGACGTGATAGTGGAATAAGACCGTAGAATTCATGTAATTTACACACAATCCATGTGTTCAATAAATACCTTTTATTAGAGTTGTATTTTTATTCTATACATTGAAATAGTTAGTGAATGAACAATGACTTTAATTTATTAGCTTAATAAAATTAATATGTTTATATCTTTTCAGGATGCACTTCGGGATAAGCACTGTGTACTACCTAACACCATGGAAAATTCTGATATACCTTGTCCCTTCCCATTGACAACAGTAGTTCAAATCCCTTCTCTTCACATGCTCACACCTTCGGCCATTCTAGTGTATTCCTGCCCTCTCTCCTCAGATGCAACTCCAGGTGGGTAAGAAGCACAGCCCTCCATCTCTCACCTGGATGAGATTTACTATTCCTGAGGTGAATCATTCTCAAGCCGAGCCTCCAGCCGTGGTGGAGAAATCAATGCAGGAGAGATTTTGAAATGCAAGGTCTGCTGCCTGCTCCTCCCAAGCAAACGCCTGGCAGAAGAATGCACTACTAGAAGTCTGACTCTCCCTCCAAACTTTATTACTTCCTATAACCTTCAACAACATGTCTTCGCTTAAACTGCTTTGCTTCTTATCTGCTTGCCCATGGCCCCCTAACACTAGAGCAGAAGGTATGAGCAGCTGTGAAAGAAGCAAAATGGAAATAAAATGGAGCAAAATGTGAGACAAATGATGTTTCAGAGGGCCAGGGAAATGACTATTTTGGTAGAGAGTTTGCCACAGAAGGGTGAGGACTAGACTTCAGGTCCCCCACACTCATATAAAAAGCTGGTGACTTGTATGCCATCTCAGAGCATAGGAGAAGACAGGGAGTACAAGGATCAAAGTGACTTGTAAGAGTTGCCCAAAGCATGAGCCCCTGGCTGAAAGACAACTTTATTAGTAAACAAGGGTTAGGGAGACCAGAGAAGACATTGATGTCTTTTTGGTCCTCCACATGTGAACACTTCTGCACACACATGCCCCTCACAAACACCTGCTTATATCCACACACATATCTAGCAAGCCAACAAGCAAAAATCCCTACATTTCATGTAACATTTTTTATTTTATCTCTAACATTGTGCAAAGCAATAACATTGTTTACCTTAAAAGCCATTTAATCTTATGTCACATTACAAAATTGTGTATATCCATCCTGTGTACAATGAAATGGTATACACAGTTTCCAGTAAATACTTCAAGTTACTTTGTTTTATACAATTCAGCACACAAAAAAAAATCTTTAAAAAACAGATAATTCTTCTTTCAATATGAAGATGCCTTTAAAATATAGCAAGCTGGTTGGTAAATCCTGATTTTATTATGTAGAGTTTAGTAGAACGTAAAGTCGTGAAGGGGCATCAGTCTTTATAACATGCAGATAATGAATGAGCAGAGTGATGTTGTCCTGTGGGAACTTTTTTCTTTGTTTATGTATCTAGTTATCTGCACAGTCTTTGGGAGAGTTAACATTATGTGCCAAAGCTTAATGCATACATAGTTCAGTGGTCAAACAGGATGCTACCCATCACTTCAAAGGTATTTTTCAGTTATGATTTCAGTAATCCCTCAAGTAGAGTGTGAATGAACCAAGCATCTCTGTCATTTGATTAAGTCAATCTTCCCAAGGGTTTGAGAACAATGGCTGAAGGATCTTAAAGAAGCAGAAATTTTGTCCTCAAGACTGTGCCTAGAAGCTACAAGATTCTTTACCTGCTGTTCTTATAGAATTATGACTCCAAGCTCATCACAGCCCAAGTGTCCAACCCTCTTCTGTGAATCTTTTTCTGCTTTTGTCCTACTGATCTATTTCCCTGAAGGGCCCGGAAAATAACGAGGTCTTTTCTCCTCCTCCCGACACATAAAAAATCCCTTAAGACTAGTGAATAAATTTGTAAAGGTAGTTTTTAAATTGGCATTTTAAAATGACATTTGAAAAGGCAATATTTGCTCACACTGGAAGGATTTAACAAGAGTGGGAGACAGGCTGGTCACATTGCGCCACAGTTAGGAAGCACGAGTATGAACAGGGAGTGGTGCTGGGCTGTAAACCCCAAGCCCCACGCCACTGACACTCCACAATAGGCTCCTATGCCAAAGGTTCCACAACTTTCTGAAAACAGCAAACAGCTTCACCAGTCAGGACCTAGTGTTCACAGACATGAGCCACAAAACAGCCTCCCCAAAGAGCTAACTCCTATAACTCCTTCCTGGAACTGCAACCACCTGATATGCTATGCCTGATGCCTATTCCTAGAAGAAGGGTTGGGATCATATCTCTCTCTCTCTCTCTCTCTCTCTCTCTCTCTCTCTCTCTGTCTCTCTCTCTCTCTCTGTCTCTCTCTCTCTTCCCCCCTCTCTCTCTTTCATCCCCTCTCCCTCCCTGCTGGGAGCTGTGGGAGCTGTTTCTTTTTCAAAAGTACCCTTCCCTCTCCTATTCTCAAAGTGACAAGACATTCAAACTAGAATTTCTAATGATCACTTCTAGTCCTGTAACTCATCTAGACATATGATGAACTCTGCCATTTATCTTATGTCTTATGAACCTCTATTTTTTTTCAATTTAATTTGTGCCCCTCTATGAAACACTTATACTAAGCTGTCAGAGAAATAATTTCTCCCTCATGAGAGTGGTGCCATTTACTTCCTCTGTGCATATTTTGAGCAAAAATAGGAACCTGTGAAGTATTCCCAAAGGCTGTATGGTACTAACCCCAACATATTTTCTATGACTTTTTGAAAATTAAAGATTTATTGCATTAAAAAACTAATGATGCACGAGGTATATAGCACTCCTCCCCTCAAAAAACATATACCACCAAATAGCTCTCATTCATGCTCTGTCTCTAAAATATTTAGTTTCTTCCTTAGAGAAACAACCACTATTCCCTGAACCATCTGAAACATTTTGCATATATAAAATCAAATGTGAATATTCCTAATTATTTATATATACATTTAATCTTCATGACGCTTTATAGCTCTAAAATTAAGGCTTCAGTGGTAGTAGTGATTGTTGTTCTTGCAGCTTTTTTTCTATTTATTTGTTAAGATTTTAAAGTTGTATTTATTTATTGTATGTATGTGTTTCTGTGTGTGTGTCTTTGTTTAAGTGTTTAAGAGAGAGGGAGGAGAGAGCATGCAGAGGACAACTCATGCAATTTTGTTCTCTCCTCCCACCATGTTGGTCCAAGGAATTGGTCTCAGGTGGTCAAGTCATGGGAGTAATTGCCTTTTACTTGAGGAACTTCCTCTCTGGTAGTTTTGTTTTATTTTTGGTAATATGATTAGATTATTTAACTGAAAAGTAGTATTGTAGACTTATTAGTTAAGAATCATATTTTAAAGACAGTACTACTACTTGGAAAACATTTTATTAAAGCATTTTGGAATATAGGGAAGGTGGTATCAACATTTGTAGAATATTTTGTAGGAACAACCCAGACACAAACATACAGGAGCGCTGGGGAGGTTGCTCAGCCTTGTGAAGATCTGATGACCAGTGTTTGATTCTTAAATGATACAAGGTGGTAGGAGGGAACCAATCGAAGATTCACCTTCTGACCTCTGTATATTGAATGTGGCATGCGCATCCGAGAGTACATACAATGAACACACACACACACACACACACACACACACACCAAAAAATTCCTACACCCCTATTTCATGTTCTACAAAAGAGGCCTTTATGTGAAGAAAATTTAACATTAAGGCATTTTACTGTCTACATATGGTTAGAAAAATTACATGAATAAAAATACAGGTAGAAGGACGAGGGAGATGGATGAGTGGATAAAGTGTTTACAGTACAAATGTAAGAACTAGAGCTCAAATCCTCACAACTCAGGTAAAATAAATAAGACCCTCAGGTGGGCCTGGTAGCCAGCATAAAATTCCAACTTTAGAGGCTGGAACAGGCAATCCTCCAGGCATGCTGGCTAGCCAGACTAACTGAAACAGCAAACCCTGGGTTCAAAAAGAGATTCTGACTCCCAACTCAATAAGGGATAGATGGAAACACTAAATATTAACTTTGGGGCTGCATGCTATGTACACACTGGCCCTCTTCCACATGTGAACATGCAACCATGTATGTGCCCGCAACAAACACATTTATGTTTGCAAATTATATAAATATATTTCAAAAAATATAAAATAGAAAATTTAAATTATAAAGGCATTTTGCCATTGACCAGAGTTAATTCTCAGTCACAAATGATGCTTTCATGAGTGCTTTAGCTATAGTGTCTGTGTGACTGTGGATTTGGGATTGCATATATTTTTTTTCTTTTAGTGACTTTATAAACATTATTAAATAACTTTCTCCTTGTAAAATCTAGTTATGTTTATCATCGTTTTGGTTTTCCCAGGCAGGGTTTCTCTGTGTAACTTTGAAGCCTGCCCTAGAACTCTCTCTGTAGACCAGGCTGACCTCAAACTCACAGAGATCGGCCGGTTTCTGCCTCCCAAATGCTGGGATTAAAGGCATGTGCCTCCACTGCTGCCCCGCAATGTTTTTTTTTTTTTTATTTTTAAACAAAATGATATCTACATTCAGTGATATACTTTTACATCTTTTTCCCTAAGTTATTATTTTAATGTTAGAAACAGAGAATCCAGCTTTCTTAGGTGGGGAATGGAAGGTCTCTGCAAAGAAGGGCAGCTATGAGATTCGTGCCTCTAGTTTTCCTACTGCGGCATCTCCTAGTAAAAGCGCTGACTTTACGTCTTCAATTCATCAAAACTCGTTATACAAACGATGAATCCAAGCTCCACAGTACTGTCGCAGCTGCTTCAGGTGCAGCTGTAATCACTTTTTCTGCACCATGCTCACCTGACGTCGGGCCTCCTAGCCTGGTGTGCTGAGCTGTACTACCAAGGCCCGTGCCCCCGCCAGTTGTTGCCTCTTTCAACAGAGCTGAGCAACAGAGAAATTCAGTCTGTTCTTATACATCTTTACCATAAATTATCGGAGTAAGATTCCCAACTGACCAAATAGGTATATTTTACATTCTGATAGCTATTAGTAAATCATTTTTCATAACTGAGTTGATCCATGACACGCTTAAAAGAAATGTTTGTGTGTCAATACTTCCTCATAACCCAGCAATTTCAAAAAGAATTTGGAATATTAGAACACTTTGCCAAGAAATGAAACTGGCAAAAATATTAATTAGCACTTAATCATAAGTAATTGGAAAACTGATTGAACTTTAATAAGTACATCAAAATATTGAAAAACAATAAAACAAAAATATTTATTTGAAAAATGTGGAGCAGACTAGAAAAAAAAGATGAGAATATAGGGGATGCTCTGTTGTCTTCACAGACCCCATTCAGAATTTACATGGCAAGGGTCCTCTCTAGCACCTCACACTTTTCTTTGGCATTCCTCTCATTTCTTCAGACTTCTTCCTAAGTAAAACACATTGCTTTGCCTTTTCCAGATGTCTTCTTTTTTTACAATGTACCCTGAAACATGCTGTTTTCCATCAACTCTAATAGGAAAGCCAATGGGAATGAACCTTGCCCTGGCCGGCCCACTTTCTCTTAAACATGGCAAATGAATATGGATTGAAATGTAAAGCATTATTATTGGCTCATCTTTTGTCATCTGTCCACAATTCCTGGATAACAGGATTTGCTGTCACTGATTGGGGTTATTGCCTGTTGTCAGTATTTCCCACTTCACTTGGCAAAGTCTACTAGACGGGGAATAGAAAAAGCACCTAAACTCTGTATGTATGCAGAAAAAGAGGAAAGATGATTGTGTGGGAAGAAGAACAAGAAGAAGAGAGAACAGAAATATGGGATAGGAAAAAACAGTAAATTGGTAGTAATAACAGGATGCCATTGTATTGTTTTTAACAAAATCTCAATTGCTCAATTTAAGCAATAAAGACTCAAGGGGTGGAGGGGATGGGACAGATGCTGGGTGAAACCCTGCTTGCTTAGAGAGGCAGACGAAGCACCCAGCTGACACATCTCCTCAGTCAAGTTCTCACAAGCCTCCTTTTGCTATGCCATCTCAAGCAAAACTCCTCTAACTTCCTGTATGCCTCTCCATCCATCTTTCTAACTCCTTCTTATTATCTCTTGTTTTTTCTTGTTCACTTGCTGTCAGCTGGTTGTGTGCTCAGCCCTTTGACCTATGGTTGACTTTATTTAATCCTGTTTACAACATTCAAGTAGAAAGCACTTAAATTTTAAAGGTGTGTGCTAGGGATGAGCCACACCACAACTAGAAACAGGCTTTTCCAGAAAATAGTACAATCTCAGGTTCACAGTGTGATCAAATACCCTGCAGCATTTCCCCCGTTTCGTCTAAATAAAAAGGAAAAGTGTTAGAGAGTCAAATGTAATTCAAAGGGTTATGAGATTCACAGCAGTAGAGTAATCCCTTAATGTTTATTTTCATCTGTCCCATACCAGGCGACTCTTCTGATATAATACAGAGATTTTGAGTTTTCCTTTAACAAGCATGCATGGATTTAAAGAAGGAGAGAGTCACACTCCAACCAACCCCAAAGGCAACTTTCATGTTTAATTGAATTGGGGCCACATATAGACTATTTGCCAGTTATGTGTTTAGAGGGCAGTAAAAACAAGCATTTGGGAATCAAGATGGGTGAGTTAGCCACACAGTGGGAAGAAAAATGTGAACTCCTGGTGGGCTGTTCTGCTCCAGGTGCATATGGGGTGGTTGTTAGAAGCAATTGCTTAGGCAAGTTGGTGGCATGGGATTTCAGGCTGGCCTGCTGGAGGTGGGCAAAACCACCTGGCCAAGTTACTCTTTTTCTTGGGGTATTTTCTCTTGATGATCTGTCCTTTTTCTTCAGATGTTTCACTTATCCAGTGGTCTCCAGATTCCTTAGTTGGATGCCTTTTTTATTTTGGAAAGATAAAAGCAAATCCTGTCCCAACTCTAATTGTAGGGGGTTCATTTTTGGCAGGCTATATATTTCCTTGGGCAAAATGTTTTTAGGCAACAGAAAAGAATTACCTTTCAATTTAAAAAATTCTTTTGAAATTTTGAAACTAAATATAACTTAGTATGTGTGGATGAATATACCTACAAATTCAAGGTTTAGTTGTATTTAAGTTTAGAACATGAAAGACATTCACTTTGAATTTTAGACTGCCTTTTGCAAGAGTTTTTTAAAGTTAAATAATTCTTGTTAATTTATTATGAATTTGTTCCCTGGCAAATTTTAATATTCTAACCTTAATTAAACATGCTGCCTCTTTGTCTGCAATTTCATTGTTTCCAGACATTTTGTCTGTCTTGCTTGTATGAGCTACACAAAATTTAATGACTTTGTAAAGTTTTGCTAGGTATTGTCATATTCATTCACATCTACCATCGCTGGTTATCTCTGCCATTTACCTACCAGATAGTGGTTTTCCATTTTGATGACCATATAGATAGATGTACCATGGCACACACCATGAATCGAAAGAAACAGAGATTTTTCTTTTGCTCTCCTACTTGTTTGTCTTATGGTCAATAGTGTTGTGCTGGTTTTGTGGTTCTGTCTTCAGTATTGGCCATTGTATCCTTCGGTCTATAGGCTGCTGCTTTCCATAAGTTTTGGTTTTATTGGTGGATGATGAACTATCAGTATACCTTGTGTTAGCCAAATGTTGTGACCATTCTGCTGGTCTCCACAGAACAATTGGTAACTCTTTTGGGGAATGGGTGAGCAGTTTAGGGATGGAGATTATAGGCAACTGAGCTATTTTCTCAGGGTAGAAAGGCACAGACACCTTTGCTACCACATCCTGGTTATGGAAGAATTCAGATAGTGACTGGTTCCATGGTAATATTTTTCCTTCCATAGCTAAGCCTGTGAAGGACTTTGTCTTTGTACATGTTCAATTCATCATTGTAATGGGTGCCCTTACAGTTGCCAATGACTTAGTATAAGGTTCTCCATGACTCATAAAATGTCTCAAAAGAGAGAATATTTATTCTTCATATATGGAAAGCTTTTGTAATAGAAACTAACAGACAAATGTTAGCAGAATCCTTTTACTTTATGAAGAGTCCCTAGTTACCAATTCACCAATAAATGTGACATCCACAATAAGGGTATCATTTGGTTCATTATTAGTCACAGTTACATATATGGAGAAGATGTTGCCAGCAGTTACAAAAGCTGCTCTTTGTTCCTGTCTGTGGCGGACTTCTCGACCGGCGAGGAAGAATGACCACCACATCAGGATTCTACTCAGAACACGCTTTTACTGGAGTGCCCTTGATTGATGGGGAGCAGGGAATGAGGGGGGCAGGAGAACAAGGGGCAAGAAGGGAAAGGCAGGGAGAGCATGAAGCGAAGGGGAGAGGCAGCAGGAAGCGAAGGGGCCAAGGGCTCTTAGGCAGCTGCTTAAATAGGGAAATGGCACACGGGTCGCCCTGTGATGGCTGCCACCAACAGCTGACACCAGACCACATTGGGATAGGCTCAAGGATCCTCATCCACCGCGCATGAGGGAAGCCAGGACGTGCAACTCTCAAAGCCATAGCCAAATATGGAGTTGTTTATAACCAACAAGACAGGATGTTGGCGCCATCTTGTAATGGCGATCCTGTCCGGCTCACTACACCTGTCCCCAGTGGAAATTATCTGTCTTTTTAGTAACCCTGAAAAGACTTTTAAAAATAATAATCAGTTAATGTGGTATGTGATTTCTCTAGTATTCAAACATGCCAATTAAAACCTGTTTCTGAGTTTTGTTCCTGGGTAGTGGGATTATAGAACTTCATCATCACTGCCTTGTTCACTCTAAAATTGAGAAAATAACTTAGAGAGGAGTACCTATCTGTGTTGGGATTAAAGACCTGGGATACTACCACTCTGCTCAAATATTTTATCTTAGCACCAAATATCTTCAACTCTTAGAAATTTAGAAAGCAAGTTTGAACTGTTATAACCCTTTAAATTTACTTAAAGCATTTTAAATAATGTAACCATGATGTGGGAAGTCCTTCTGTCTATGTGTTGCTGTTATTGGTTAATGAATAAATCTGTTTTGGCCAGTGGCTTAGCAGAAATAGAACTAGGCAGGAAAACTAAACTGAATGCTGGGAGAAAGAAGACAGAGTCAAGAGAAACCATGTAGCCCCACCAGCAAAACAAGTGTGCCTTTGGGAAATTATCACTTAAAAATATTTTTTATTTTTATTTTTTTAAAATTTGTTTAAATGCTTGAACAAATAAAAATAATTTATTAGCCTTTTAAAGTTAGCTTTGACTAAATGACCAAGTTTTCTGATGAACTGTTGCCTCTCCTTATTCAGGAGGTCTCTCCTGTTTGAATCTAACCTTTATCAATCTTGATGTCATCCAAGCTTTTCTTTTCTATTGGAAACAAAGGCAAACTTCTTCTCCAATGTAGCACATTTTCTGGTTTCTATTCTGAAGTCAACATATCTTTAAAATATACAGGTTGATTTAATTCAGCACTTTTTTCTACTATCCAATGTCTTATCAAAGCTATTGTTAGTTCCTCATTTGCATTAAAAATTAGTTAATAAAGCACTGTGTAAGCTATCTCTGTTAATCTTTATTACCTATTTCTGTTTATTAAGCATATCTTTTAAAATATGATTAGTCTTTCCAAAACTGCTTGTCCTGTAAGATTGTATAGTATATGTGCAATGTGTTTTATGTTATGCAAAAAAGTTTCATTTTATTAAAGACATATGTTGAAGTATTAGTTTGATTTGTACAGGCATCCTCTTAATAGCCATAGCTTCTAGTAATTATATTACAGAATCAGCCTTTTCAAAACTTAAAGCAGTTTCCCACTGAAATCCTGAATATATATGGTTTGGTACACATATTTTAATTTCCCAAACTCTGCAAAATAAAACATATCCATTTGCTAAATTTCATTTCTTATATTTTTCTTGGTTTTTTGAGATAGGGTTTCTCTGTGTAACAGCCCTAGCTGTCCTGGAACTAGCTCTTGTAGATCCAGCTAGCCTTGAACTCACAAAGATCTGCCTGCCTCTGCCTCCTGAGTGCTTGGGTTAAAGGTGTGTGCCACTCCTGCCTGGCTCCAAATTTTATTTCCTTGGGTACCATTTGGGTTAGTTACTTCCTATAGGTATTGGAGTTTGATTATACAAAGAGCAAGGGTCATTTTCAACATAAGTAAAAGGTACTACATTTTCCATTGGGCCTATTCTGCTAAGTGATGAAGTTTCATTGTTCTTTTCAGAATCAATTTGGAAACTTTTTCTACATAGGTGTTTAATTTTTTTTTGCTCTGTGTGTAAAAATATTCATTCTAAGATATTATCCTCTCTCTTCATTACAATTCCTGTGGGAGAATGAAAAAAAGGCAAAATAACTAAAATACAATCAAGAATTGGAATCAATCAATCCACACGTGCAGCCTGAAACTTCTTTTTAGGTGAATTGTTTCTCAGCCTCCGTTGATAATTTTTTTTTTTTTTTGGACTTTTAAGTCCTTATCACCTAGCTTGTGAGTTGTTAATCCAATTGTGAACTGTAATTGATTTCTCTCTTCTGTTTGGTACTTTCTGTGGTTGTATTTTCTTTCAAGAGCAATTTATAATTCCCAGCAAGGCAAAATTCTCTTTACTTCATCAAACACTTTTCTCTAAGGTATCTATGTTTGAATCAGTCAGTAAGATATCATCCATATAATGATACATTTCAGATTGAGGAAACTGCTTATAAATTATATCTAATGGCTGCTGTACAAAATAATGACATATGATGTCAATTTGCCCACTATTTCATAATTTTCAGTTTTGTTGGTCTTGCCTGTGTTAGCTACATAAAATTTGACATCTCTGTTTAGTTTTGCTAGGTTTTGCCATTTCCATTAATGCCTCCCATGACGAGATGTCTATGCTACTTTTCTGCTAGTTAGTGGTTTTATATTTTGATGATGATATATATATATGTATGTATATATATACCTATATATATAGGTATACACACACACACACACACACACACATATATATATATATATATATATACCTATACACACACACACACACACACACACACACACACCTGGGCAGAAGGACCCTCAGTGAAAGAATTGTCTCTATCAGATTGGCCTATGAGCATATCTATAGGGCACTTTCTAATTGGTGTGTCAGGGTCTAGCCCATTGTGGCTAGTGCCATCCCTGGGCAGGTGGGCCTGTGCTGTATAAGAAAGTATTAGGCAAGGGAGAGCAAGCCACATTGCCTGTTTGCTGGTTTGTGTGGAAGGGCTCATCCCTCCCTGGGACATTGTTAACTCTAGGCAGGTTTTCTTGAGTTATATATAAGAAATATGACTGTGTAGGTTTAGGGGAACAAGTTAGTAAGCAGTATTCCTCTGTTGCTAGAGTTGTTGACTGTAGGTTTTCTGCTTTGGTTTCCCTCAGTGACAGACTGAACTTGTAAGCCAAATAAACCCTTTCCTTGCAAGTTGTTTTTGTTCAGTGTTTTATTACAGCAATAGAAAAGCAAAATAACAGTGTCAAAATATTTGCTGTTTTTAGTATATATGTGGTATATATGGGTAGTGTGTGTGTTATAGTATATATATGTCTAGTGATGCATGTATGATGTGGTGTGTTTGTGTGTCTGCTGGTGTCTTTGTGTTGTGATGTAGTATATGTGTTTATATTTGGTGTGTGTGGTATATTGTGCATGTGTGTGATATTTGGATGTGGTGGTGATGGTGGTGGTGGTGGTGGTGGTGGTGGTGGTGGTGGTGGTGTGTGTGTGTGCTCATATACTGGTGTGTGGTTGCATGTTTGTTTGTGTGTGTTTGGAGGCTAAGTCTGATGACATCATGTATTTCCCTTTAATTTTGCCTTTCTTAGTTTGGAGGCAGAGTCTAACTAGAACTGAAGCTTGCTATTTTCTCTGGGCTGGTTCTAGGGTCTACCTGTCTCTACCCCAAGCCCTGGAGTTACAAACATGTGCTGCTCTGCTCTGCTTCTGTTGAATGGAAATTCCAATTGTTTTGATTTAAATTTGATTTTTAAAATTAATTTTACATTAGGATACTGTTCTAGTACTATATTGACCTTCCTCTCCAATTTCTTTCATGCTTTTCCCCAGATCACCTCTCAAATTATGTCTTCTTTATATACATATATAATATTCATACATATATAATATATAAATATTATATGCAATAACTTCTGCTCTTTTTACATTGGGACCATAGATATAAACTCAGATCCGCATGCTTACATAGCAAGAACTTTACCCACTGATCTAGCTCCCAACCTATATTACATATTTTTAATTTTGTTTGTTATATTATTCTTTAGTTATCAGACATTTTACCCTGGCATATATTAATTCTGTAAGTAGTTATTATAGAAAGGAAAGTATATAATCATAATTTATTAAAATCTGCTCAAATCAGCATGCTTTGTGATATATTTAATATTGTATGGGTTTAAAAGATAAAATGCTTTCTAATGATATTTAATATTTATGCTAACGGCAGAAAAGTAAATTCATATTGTACTCTCTTCCATAGTTATCTTCTTCATTTGTGTGTAGTAAATGTACTCAAAATCTACTCTGAGTATATATCAATTAAAAGTATTTTTTACTCTCTGCATTCTGCTGTGCTTTACAGTTCTCGATTTATTCTTTCTTCATAACTGCAACTTTCTATTCTTCAGCCCATGTCTCACTTTCCCTCTTCTCTTAATTTCTTTATAGTATTTGTATGTGCAAACTTTCTGTATGGGTTGATCTAATTACTATAATATACACATTGTACATAATACAAATAACCTATTAGCCTATGGTTACCAATGTTTTGACATGAAGTGAAGTACAACAGAATATGTACCCCTTGGGACCTTACTCTCTGTATTGTGAAATATATTATCCCACATATAGGGTGCTGTTAAAGATCCTAAGGCATCACTTATGGCTTAGAAAATTCACGAATAGAATTGTTTATTATGCAAATTACATTTATGCTCTTTCTATTGGTATTTGTTTGTTTCAGTGTTAAACATCTATTTTATGTTTGTAACTTCTCTTAGCCTTTATTTAAGGGGATATCCGGTGACCAATTCTCTTTAATTTTTCTTTGCTTGTGAATACCATTGCTTCTCATTTATTCAACCCCACTGTGAGTGTGTGTGTGTGTGTGTGTGTGTGTGTGTGTTGAACCCAGGGTGTTGTTCATGCTTAACCAGCAATTAGCATTGTGCTGCAACCAACATTGAACACTCCCCTTTACTCTTGAAGGATAGTTTCATGACAACTCAATTTTTACTCTTTTTCTTCTTCCATGTTTGTACAAATTAGCATGTTATATGTAGCACGTTATCCCTGAATAGTAAAGTCAAAGCAGCAAACTCTTACCTATAATTCTGCTGGTTTTCTGTTTAGGTTGAACATTGGTGAGAGGCTGTGTCAGCTAGGAATTTTCAGTCATCTCCAATTAGTTATGAATTAACCAGGCAGTCTGTTCCTGAAACTATCTAGCTATAAACCTGTAGACTTTAACTATTAATATTCTGTCTTATTAGACACATCCACCATGTTTACATGGTAGTGACAGGGATCCACTGTCATGAGAAGGCTGAAAGTTTCAAAATTACCTGAGTAATAATCTCGCCTATCACTAAGAATCACTAAGTTTAGATCAGAAGACTAACGAAGTTGCTCTCATTACACAGGCAGTGGACACACGCTAGGCAATCACGATACATAGCACAACACTATCTGGAACAAAAAAAAAGTATTTTCAGAAGGGAGGCCTGGGAAACTCGTGACAGTTATACCATGGTCTTTCATTTTAGGCTTCTCCTTTATATTTGTTCTGATGCTCTCAAGAGCTTTTAAAGACTTCACATTTTAAAGCTTTTCTCACTATTGAGTTTTCTGATACTGACAAATTCTCTAAGCTGAAGGTGGAAGTTTTATGATGATGTTTTTCAAACATAAATTGTAGGGGAGTGGAAAGATTTGCATCCTGTGGAAGGTAGGCATTTGAACTGCACGACTAAATATTCATAAGCTCCTTGCAAAAGGTTCAGAGCACTCTTAATTTCCTTTGTGTATGATGAATATAAAAATTAAGATAATTTAGCAACAGCTGCCTAATCGAGATAAAGGAAGAGCAGTAAAAGGAACATGACACTCATTGTTATGAATGAGAAATAGAATATAAATGGGGATCAAGATGAAGCAACAGATCCATATCCAGACTAAAGAGCTGAACTTGCAGGTTAGAGCAACAGCAAGCATAAGGGAGGGCAGGAGAGAGCATTCACAGTGTAGTGTTCTTGCTTGCTGCTATGAAAATGCAGTTATATTCTAAGGGTAAAGTCAGAAATGAGGTACACTTCACATGTGTTATATTAACAGTTCTTCAGGGTGGGCCCTATTCCCACACTAGATGGCCAACACAATACAAAACAAACTTAGTTGTAATTTTTAGACTTTTTGTCTAATATCACTTTGGGTATTTTTTTTTCCATCTTTATGTGACTTTCTTTTTTTTTATTGAGAAAAGGAGAAAAAAAACAAGTTTCCACCTCCTCCCAGCCTCCCATTTCCCTCCCCCTCCTCCCCCCCTACGCCCCCTACCCCCACCCTTCTCCCCCTCCCCCCACTCCTTTCCCCCTCCGTCTCCAGTCCAAAGAGCAGTCAGGGTTTTCTGCCCTGTGGTAAGACCTAGGACCTCCCACCTCCGTCCATATCTAGGAAGGTGAACATCCAAACTGGCTGGGCTCCCACAAAGCCATCACATTACGTAGGATCAAACCCCCGTGCCATTGTCCTTTGCGTCTCATCAGCCCTCATTGCTCGCCATGTTCAGAGAGTCCAGTTTTATCCCATGCTTTTTCAGTCACAGTCCAGCCGGTCTTGGTGAGCTCTCAATGGATCAGCTCCACTGTCTCAGTGGGTGGGTGCATCCCTCGTGGTCCCGACTTCTTTGCTCATGTTCTCCCTCCTTCTGCTCCTCATTGGGACTTTGGGATCTCAGTCCAGTGCTCCAGTGTGGGTCTCTGTCTGTATCTCCATCCATCACCAGATGAAGGTTCTACGATGATATGCAAGATATTCGTCAGTATTGCTCAAGGATAGGGTCATTTCAGGTTCCCTATTCTCAACTGCCCAAGGAACTAACTGGGGACCTCAGCTTGGGCACCTGGGAGCCCCTCTAGGGTCAGGTCTCTTGCCAACCCTGAAGTGGTTCCCTTAACTAAGAATTGTGGTTCCGTGCTCCCCTGTCCAACCTTACTTTATCCCAATCCTCCTGCTTTCCCAAGGCCCGACCTCCTTCCCTTCTAACTTTTCTCTCCCCATCTCCCCTTACCCCCAACCCACCCCACCCCAAGATCCCAATTTTCTCCCCGGCAATTTTGTCTACTTCCCTTAGCCAAGAGGATAACTATATGTTTTTCCTTGGGTTCCCCTTCTTACTTAGCTTCTTTAGATTCACCTATTGTAGACTCCGTGACCCTTGTTTATGGCTAGAAACCAATTATGAGTGAGTACATCCCATATTCATCTTTTTGGGTCTGGGTTACCTCACTCAGGATAGTGTTTTCTATTTCCATCCATTTGCATGCAAAATTCGAGAAGTCATTGTTTTTACCGCAGCGTAGTACTCCAGCGTGTATATATTCCATACTTTCTTCATCCATTCTTCCATTGAAGGGCATCTAGGTTGTTTCCAGGTTCTGGCTATTACAAATAATACTGCTATGAACATAGTTGAACAAATGCTTTTGTCATATGATAGGGCATCTCTTGGGTATATTCCCAAGAGTGGTATTGCTGTGTCCAGGGGTAGGTTGATCCCGAATTTCCTAAGAAACCGAAACACTGACTTCCATAGTGGTTGCACAAGATTGCATTCCCACCAGCAATGGATGAGGGTACCCCTTCCTCCACAACCTCTCCAGCAAAGGTTATCGTTGGTGTTTTTGACTTTAGCCATTCTGACAGGTGTAAGATGATATCTCAAAGTTGTTTTGATTTGCATTTCCCTGATTGCTAAGGAAGTTGAGCATGACCTTAAGTGTCTTTTGGCCATTTGAACTTCTTCTGTTGAGAATTCTCTGTTCAGATCAGTGCCCCATTTTTTAATTGGGTTAATTAGCATTTTAAAGTCTAGTTTCTTGAGTTCTCTATATATTTTGGAGATCAGACCTTTGTCTGTTGCGGGGTTGGTGAAGATCTTCTCCCAGTCAGTAGGTTGCCTTTGTGTCTTAGTGACAGTGTCCTTTGCTTTGCAGAAGCTTCTCAGTTTTAGGAGGTCCCATTTATTCAATGCTGCTCTTAATGTCTGTGCTTCTGGGGTTATACATAGGAAGCGATCTCCTGTGCCCATCTGTTGTAGGGTATTTCTCACTTTCTCTTCTATCAGGTTCAGTGTGTTCGGGCTGATATTGAGGTCTTTAATCCATTTGGACTTGAGTTTTGTGCACGGTGAAAGATGTGGGTCTATTTTCATTCTTCTACCGGTTGACATCCAGTTGTGCCAGCACCATTTGCTGAAGATGCTTTCTTTCTTCCATTGTATACTTTTAGCTCCTTTATCAAAAATGAGGTGTTCATAGGTTTGTGGGTTAAAATCCGGGTCTTCTATACAATTCCATTGGTCGACTTCTCTGTTTTTATGCCAGTACCACACTGTTTTCATTACTGTAGCTTTGTAATAGAGTTTGAAGTCAGGGATGGTAATGCCTCCAGAAGATCCTTTATTGTATAGGATTGTTTTGGCTATCCTGGGTTTTTTGTTTTTCCATATAAAGTTGATTATTGTCCTCTCCAGATCTGCGAAGAATTTTGACGGGATCTTGATGGGGATTGCATTGAATCTATAAATTGCCTTAGGTAGAATTTCCATTTTTACTATGTTGATCCTCCCAATCCAAGAGCAAGGTAGATCCATCCATTTTTTGGTATCCTCTTCAATTTCTTTCTTCAATGCCTTAAAGTTCTTGTCAAATAGATCTTTCACTTCCTTGGTTAGATTTACCCCAAGATATTTAATGCTGTTTGTGGCTATCGTGAATGGTGAAGCTTCTCTGATTTCCCTCTCTGCTTCCCTATCCTTTGTGTATAAGAGGGCGACTGATTTTTTGGAGTTGATCTTGTATCCTGCCACATTACTAAAGCTGTTTATCAGCTGTAAAAGTTCTTTGGTGGAGTTTTGGGGGTCGCTTATGTACACTATCATATCATCTGCGAATAACGAAAGTTTAACTTCTTCCTTTCCAATTCGGATCCCCTTGATTCCATTATGTTGTCTTATTGCTATTGCTAGAACTTCAAGCACTATATTGAAGAGGTATGGAGAGAGTGGACCTCCTTGTCGTGTTCCTGAGTTAAGCGGGATGGCTTTGAGTTTCTCTCCATTTAATTTGATGTTAGCTGTCGGCTTGCTGTATATAACTTTTATTATATTTAGGTATGACCCTTGTATCCCTAATCTCTCCAAGACTTTTAATATAAATGGATGTTGAATTTTGTCGAATGCTTTTTCAGCATCTAATGAGATGATCATATGGTTATTTTCTTTCAGTTTATTTATATGCTGGATTACATTGATAGATTTTCGTATGTTGAACCAGCCCTGCATCTCAGGAATGAAGCCTACTTGATCATAATGGATAATTTTTCGGATGTGTTCTTGGATACGGTTTGCCCGTATTTTGTTGAGGATTTTTGCGTCGATGTTCATGAGTGAGATTGGCCTGTAATTCTCTTTCCTGGTTGAATCTTTGTGTGGTTTTGGTATCAGAGTAACTGTAGCTTCATAAAAGGAATTAGGTAATGACCCTTCTGTTTCTATATTGTGGAATACATTAAGGAGTATGGGTATTAGCTCTTCTTGGAAGTTCTGGTAGAATTCTGCATCGAAACCATCTGGTCCTGGGCTTTTTTTGGTAGGGAGGTTTTTGATAACAGCTTCTAATTCTTCGCGACCAATAGGTCTGTTTAGATTGTTCACCTGGTCCTGGTGTAACTTTGGTATATGGTATTTATCTAAAAAATTGTCCAATTTTTTTACATTTTCCAGTTTTGTGTTATACAGGCTTTTGTAATATGATGTGATGATTCTCTGAATTTCCTCTGTGTCTGTGGTTATGTCCCCCTTTTCATTTCTGATCTTATTAATTTGCGTATTCTCTCTCTGCCGTTTGATTAGTTTGGATAGGGGTTTATCAATCTTGTTGATTTT
Organism: Microtus oregoni; assembly: GCF_018167655.1. Lineage (NCBI taxonomy): Eukaryota > Metazoa > Chordata > Mammalia > Rodentia > Cricetidae > Microtus > Microtus oregoni. Next base: position 19,541,419 of record NW_024543097.1, read on the forward strand.
CTCCAGGAACCAGCCTTTTGTTTCATTGATTCTTTGGATTGTTTTCTGTGTTTCTATTTTGTTGATTTCAGCCCTCAGTTTGATTATTTCCAATCTTCTACTCCTCCTAGGTGAGTCTGCTTCTTTTTTTTCTAGAGCTTTCAGGTGGGCTGTTAAGTCTTCAATATGTGCTTTCTCTGTTTTCTTTAAGTGGGCACTTAGTGCGATGAACTTTCCTCTTAGCACTGCTTTCATATTGTCCCATAAGTTTGAGTATGTTGTTTCTTTATTTTCATTGAATTCAAGGAAGACTTTAATTTCTTTCTTTATTTCTTCCTTAATCCAGGTATGGTTTAGAAGTTGACTGTTCAGTTTCCATGAGTTTGTCGGCTTTCTGGGGGTAGCATTGTTGTTGAATTCTAACTTTAATCCATGGTGATCTGATAAGACACAGGTGGTTACTAATATTTTTTTGTAACTGTGTAAGTTAGCTTTGTTACCGAGTATGTGGTCAATTTTCGAGAAGGTTCCATGAGCTGCAGAGAAGAAGGTATATTCTTTCCTCTTTGGGTGGAATAATCTATAGATGTCTGTTAAGTCCATTTGCTTCATTACCTCCATTAATTCTCTAATTTCTCTGTTAGGTTTCTGTTTGATTGACCTGTCCATTGGTGAGAGAGGAGTGTTGAAGTCTCCTACTATTAGTGTGTGTGGTTTGATGGCTGCCTTGAGTTTTAGTAGTGTTTCTTTTACATACGTGGGCGCTTTTATATTCGGGGCATAGATATTCAGGATTGAGACTGCATCCTGATGAATTGTTCCTGTTATGAGTATAAAATGTCCCTCTCCATCTCTTCTGATTGATTTAAGTTTGAAGTCAACTTTGTTAGAAATTAGTATGGCCACACCTGCTTGTTTCTTAGGTCCATTTGCTTGATAAGCCTTTTCCCAGCCCTTTACTCTGAGTAGGTGCCTGTCTTTGTGGTTGAGGTGTGTTTCTTGTAGACAGCAGAACGTTGGATCCTGTTTTCGTATCCAATCCCTTAGCCTGTGCCTTTTTATAGGTGAGTTGAGCCCATTGACATTAAGTGATATTAATGACCAGTGGTTGTTAACTCCGGTCACTTTTTTAGTAGTAGGGTTTGTGTGTTTCCCTTCTTTGAGTTGCGCTGGTGAAAGGTCTCTAGATGACTGAGTTATTGTGGGCATTGTTGGACTCCTTGGTAAGTGATTTTCCTTCTATAATTTTCTGTAAGGCTGGATTTGTGGCTCCGTATTGTTTGAATTTGTTTTTATCCTGGAAAATTTTGTTTTCTCCATTTATAGTGAACGAAAGCTTGGCTGGATATAGTAGTCTGGGCTTGCATCCATGATCTCTTAGTTTTTGTAGTACATCTATCCAGGACCTTCTGGCTTTCATGGCTTCCATAGAGAAGTCAGGTGTAAGTCTGATAGGTTTACCTTTATAAGTAACTTGGCCTTTTTCCTTTGCGGCTCTTAATATTCTTTCTTTATTCTGTATATTTTGTGTTTAGATTATTATATGGCGAGGGGATGTTTTTTTTTTGATCCAGTCTATTTGGTGTTCTGTATGCTTCTTGAACCTTCATAGTTACCTCTTTCTTCAGGTTGGGAAAGTTTTCTTCTATAATTTTATTAAGTATATTTTCTGTACCGTTGAGCTGCACTTCTTCTCCTTCTTCTACTCCAATTATTCTTAGGTTTGGTCTTTTTATTGTGTCCCAAATTTCCTGAATGTTTTGTGATGAGAATTTGTTGGTTTTGCTGTTTTCTTTGATCAGTGTGTTTATTTTCTCTATGGTATCTTCAGTGTCTGATAGTCTCTCTTTTATCTCTTGTAATCTGTTGTTAGTACTTGTTTCTGTCATTCCTGTTCGTTTACCCAGATTTTCCATCTCCATTCTTCCCTCGGTTTGTGCTTTCTTCATTGCTTCCATTTCATTCTTCATGTCTTGAACCGCTTCCATAACCTGTTTGATTGCTTTTTCTTGTTTCTCTTGGTTTTCTTGCGTGTCTTTGAGCAATTTATTCATTTCCTCTACCTTTTTGTTTGTAATCTCTAATTGTTTATGGCAGTTTTTCACCTCCTGTTTAAGGTCCTCTATTATTTTCATATAGTTCACTTTTGAGTCGATTTCTTCTATTTCTTCAGGAGTAGGGTGTACAATTCTTCTTATTTCGGGATCCCTGGTTTCTGGTGGTGTCATGTTGCCTTTCAGGTTGTTAGAGGAATTCTTGTATTGGCGCCTTCCCATCTCTTCCTTCAAATGGAGCCAGGAGAGGCCTGGTCTCTTGGTCCAGTCTTTGCTGTGATTGACTCTCAGGGTATATCTCTTCAGTGTAGAAGCAGGAACCGTTCCTGTCCAGATGGGATTCCTCAGCAACCGTCCTGATGGGATTCCTCAGCAACCGTCCTGATGGGATTCCTCAGCAACTAGACAGGGCCACTGGTAGCCCAATGATCCAGGGCCAACAGGATGAATGGAGCAAGTGGGTGGGTGGGGGGGGTGGTATCCAGGAGCGCGCAGGAAGCCTGATGCCAGAGCTGAAGGTGCCCGGCTCCCTTACAGGGGACCCTGAGGCCTGCCCGGTAGGCAGGCACTCACCGCTCTGGGTGGGTTGCCTTAGTTTAGGAGCTTAAAACTAAAGTTGAGCACTGGTCCTAGCATACAGCAGGGCAGGGTTGGGGAGGGGTGCTGGGGGTGCTGGGTCGTGCGAAAGAAAGACAGCCCTGCAGAAGGAGCTGGGGGAGGGGGTTTGTGCTCTCTTCCGGGACAGCCGCCCCTGGATAGCACACACTCACCCGTCTTGATGGGATTCCTCAGCAACTAGACAGGGCCACTGGTAGCCCAATGATCCAGGGCCAACAGGATGAATGGAGCAAGTGGGTGGGTGGGGGGGGTGGTATCCAAGAGCGCGCAGGAAGCCTGGCGCCAGAGCTGAAGGTGCCCGGCTCCCTTACAGGGGACCCTGAGGCCTGCCCGGCAGGCAGGCACTCACTGCTCTGGGTGGGTTGCCTTAGTTTAGGAGCTTGAAACTAAAGTTGAGCACTGGTCCTAGCATACAGCAGGGCAGGGTTGGGGAGGGGTGCTCCACTTTGGGTATTTTTAAAACCTTATTGTATGTCTTTTGCTTGTGTATTATGGTTTCCAATTTTGGGTTTTTGGGGTTTGGGGTGTGTGTCTGTGTGTGTTTCATGAATGCAAAACAATCTGGCTGGTTTTTTTTTATTGTTTGACTGTTGTATTATATAGAGAGAAAGAAAGCTAGCAAGGGTGTGGAGTTGGGTAGGTGGATAAATTCTGGGAGGAGTTGGGGGAACAGAAACCCTGATCAGAATATATCGTATGAGAAACTTTGCTTGTAATAAAAAATGTAAAATAAAAAGATATAGTGCACAGCCTCCAACTTAGCTATCTTGAATTCAGCATGCTATGTCTTAGGGCATCCTGTGGGAACACCTGAGAAGTCATTCCTTTTTTTTTTTTTTTTTTTTTTGGCGGGTAACTTTAATAGTGACAATTTTTTTCTTACTAGATATTCACAAATAACTTAGTAAGGATATCAATAAATTATAATACAATGTAATTGTCACATGCAAACTGGAGTTCCCTGGCTTCAAAAGTGTTGAGTGTAAGTAAGATACCTCAAAAGGAGGAAGGATACCAACTGAACTCAGCGTGGCATGAATTTTCCTTCTGCCGATTATTGTCTAGGTAGCTGTAGATGTATATGCTCCCATTATTTTATGGTTTATCTATGTGTATCTTTTTATTTTGATAAATGATAGTTAAAAATAAAGCAAAAATGAGGTTTTACTGGAATTAATTGAAGAAAGCCCATGAAAACAATCAGAAAAAAATGAATGCTATTCCAGTGTTCTGTATTCATTAGCCAATTATGATTTTTTTGTATCAATTGCAGTGTCAGATTAAATGAATATTTTTTCGGTGTCTGCACTTTGAGTTCAACTGATTATCACAAAATTAAGCTACATGCTTTCAAATGAATACACATCACCAACAATGAAACTCTTGAAGTCTGAATGAACTTTGCTATTAGGCTGATGCATGAGGAAGATTGGAATACAAAAGCCTAGCTCTGTTCTGCCTTCTGACTCTTAAAAAGCAGGTAATTGACACAAATCTATGTTGTTCTCCATATTCATGAAGCAATGCAACTTTTTAATTAAAAAAATTAGTTTTCATTTTACATATCATCCCCAGTTCTCCCTCCCTCCCCTTCTTCTGCCCTCCCACCACCTCTCCCCTTCCGAACCTCCATCCACCACTCAGAATGGGTAAAGTCTTCCTTGGGGAGCCAACAAGGTCTGACATACCAACTTGAAGCAGTACCAAGCGTGTCCCTCCACAAACCAAGGCTGATCAAGGTACCCCACCATAGGGAATGGGCTCCAGAAAGCCAGTTCATGCACCTGGAGCCACTTCCATTCCCTCCCCCGACAGATAAAGCCATATAACTTTTATTAACATTCAGGTAGTCTAGTTAGGTCCCATGCAGGCTCCCCAGCACCCCAGCAGCCAGTCAATAGTTTGTGAGCTCCACTAGCTTGTGTCAGCTCTCTCTGTGGTTTTCCCCATCATGCTTTTGGCCCCTTTGTTCATATGATCCCTCTATCACTATCTTCAGTTTAACTTCAGGAGCTCAGCTTTTACATAGGGAGAATTTTAAGCCAGAGAAATGACCTTATTAGCTTTGAGATTAGCTCATGGATGCTTCTGTAATATAGAAACCTTGATTCGATTTTAGGAGTGAACCAGGGCCTTCTGCACACCAAAGGGCCACAGCATTCATGAGTTCACAGCAACGGGGCTTGTCTGCTTAGACCCAAACAATACCAAACCAGTCAGTATTCTAGTGTGGAGTGGGATCATGAGGCCATCAGAAGCATTACCCCTAACTGAAGAGTGATGGACAATTGCTTCTGGGAAAAGAGTCAGTTTGCTTAAAGTGTGTGGCCCTGGGAGTTTTATTATGGTCCAGAAAACTCTACAACCATGAATACATGTTAAGTACAAATTGAACTCGACAGATTTTTTTTTCCTTTTATGAAAACAGGACGTAGAACTTGGGGTTGGCAGAGAGATGGGGTGAATTTGAGAGGACTTGGGGGAAGGATGCAGGTGAATATATTCAAACGGTAGTGTGTGAAATTCTCAAAGAATTAATAAGCATATTTTGTTTAAGATAGAAACCTTGGTCTTCTTCATATAGTCATATCATTCCATAAGAAGAGAGGGATGAGAAGCTAGGAGATAAAATGTACTGGCCAATATGCAATTATCCTTTAAACATCTGCCACATCTCTCATATTCTTCCTTCTGCACCAGGAGCCCTTTCCAGGATGGTTCTTGGTTCTTAAAGCCATGGATATGTGTCTGTTCCTTGCTACCATTATATGGCACATACCTGGGAGTCTAAGATTCACATATTTGTACTTCAGAACTCCAAGTACTGGCAGAACTGGAAAGAAATGTTGATTTCTGACACAAGCTTATATTTTCTTATGCAAAAGCTAAAGCAAAATCTGCCATGTTATAAATAACATTCAAGTGCAAGGCCTGGTGTTCTCACCTTCCAGAACTTTTTCCCTGACAAACTGTATTACCCAGTGAAGATGCCAATTAGAAAGGAAGCTAGTATCTCACCCTTTTATAATGTTGTCTGTTTAGAGATGAATTTCCTATACCTAAAATTCTTGTAATGATACTTGGTTTTCTAAGAACCACCTAAAATCAAACTCTTTGGAAGGTTCATATTAGAGATAAGTGAAATTCTCACTTACGGTAAATTTATTTCTTTTAATCATTAATTCTTTTCTAGAGCAGGTCAGTTTAATAAATGTTTCTAATGATCTGTTGATCAGCAATAAGCACATGCTCTAACCATTAAACTGTAGGCCATTTTCTGGAGTGAGTGAAGGAAGATGAATGACATAAATGGGTTTCCACATGCAGAAGCCCAATGCATATTTCTAGCTATTTCTCTCTTAACAGGAAGTACTAAATACAAAAAGTATAGATGATTGCCTCTAACAAAGATATAGATATATTTTCTGTTGTTTATAAAAACCCATATTGTTATATAAGGCTGCTTATTTTTTTCCGAGTGTTCAGTCCCTAATTAACCACACAGAAACTGTATTAATTAAATCATTGATTGGCCTATTAGCTGTAGCTTCTTATAAGCTAGCTCTGACATCTTAATTTAACCAATTCCTATTAATCTGTGTTTTGTCATGTGGTTATGGTTTACAGTCAAGGTTCCATCCAGCACCTGTCTCTGGTGGGGCTACATGGCTTCTCTTGACCCTGCCTTCTTTCTCCCAGCATTCAATATAGCTTTCCATGCCTAGTTCTACTCTACCTTATCAACAGGCCAAGGAAGTTTCTCTATTCATTAACCAATAAAAGCAACAAATATACTAAAGGACTTTCTGCATCACCATATATGTAGTATCAAGAGGAAATCATATCCAAGAAAACATCATTTTAAGGTTTAATGGAAAGTCAGAGATGTAAAAGGAACAGAAGTGGTACTTTAGTACTAGCACACAATTTAAAGTTTTCCTGAAGCCTGATGGATAGCCAGGGCAAGTTTAAGCCTAGCAAGAGTCTTTCTTACTGGAAGTTATTAGTCAGTAGAACTCTCCCATGATGAATATGGTTTTGGAAAGAAAGACAGTGTGTCTTGGAGAACTCATATGCAACGGTGAGCAATCGCATAAACTGTAAAACCTTGAGCCGCTTCACCTTCATGGTAGTTCTGCTCCTCAGGAACTGCCTCTTGCTCTGTTGCTTTCTTCTCTCAGTATCACAGATACTGACAAAGCAGAGACTTCAAACAATCTCCAGCTAAGGCAGGAGATCCAGTCTTTCTGACTCTGTAACCTTGACTTAATGGCCTTTTGTTCCCTACTGGTTCCTTCCAGACTTCTTGCATCTTTGTCTGCCTTCCTCTCCCTTAAGCAAATCATCACTTGATGACATCATCTTTCACTTGAAAATTATCCTGCTCTGGAATATACTTTAAAAACTAACTTACTTTCACTTTTAAAAAGGCATTCTTTTCTTATTAGATCTCAACTCCATTGCTGATGAATTACCATGAATAAATGATTTTATAGGTGGATATGATTGCAAGGTTATTATGTCTAGGTATTCTGGAACATGTGATTATGTTTCTAATAAATATTTCTTTTAAAAATAAAATAAATTGGGACTGTGAAATTTAAGGCAACAAAATGGTTTGAGAAATTGTGTTTGTCTCTGGGAAGGTCTCTGTAGAGCCCTTAAATCAGCCAAGCAGGAAGAGAACGCTTCTTTAGAACGGCCTCTGCATTTAACCCTGATCTGCAGCTGACTAGGTTGCATAGCTGCAAAGCCATTATGCCATTAGGAGCACGTGCTCTGTGAATGCTAAAGTTAAGAAAATAGTAAAAGTGCCAAGGCAGATTTTGACATCATGGTCCTTTTGTGGAGCATAGGCAGTGCTGGGTAGGAAGGCAATTCCAACTTTCAGTGTAGCTTCTTCTTACTCTCTGCTTAAATTAGAATGTGGCATTTTCTACCAAGCAACCATAAACCCACGTTATATGGAAGGTTACTTCCTGCATCATAGCTCACAGCTTCTTAGAGCAACAGAGCCAGTATGGTCTCAGCTAGGCAGTCTGGATAATGTCATGCAGGGGCAGAGAAGCTTCAGGGCATCTCAGACCCTACTAGATTCCTGTTCTATCCACTGCCACCACAAGATGTCAGTGTGACATTATGAATGAAACCAGATATTAGAACACTTCATTTTGCTAACATTTTAAATAAGTGGAAAACACATTAAGCAAATACTTTACCAGAACTGGGAACTGCATCCCACAATGTATTAATGTTTGTGTTGTGGTTGAGACGGGTGACCTCTAGTTAGAGCGATTCAGGCTGGATACTATGTAACCACATATCTAGTCTTCTCTCACCCTTTAAAGTTCTCCATCCAGAGTAAAGGTTATACACAGTAAGAGAAGCTTTCAGATAACATTGACTGTCATTGGAGCACACTTTGATTTTAATTTTCCTCCTGTGGGATGCAGAGAGCAAATCTTCACCAAGAAGTTTGGTATTATAGGGCAATAAATTCTATGCATGTGGAATACAGAAGAATTCATTATAAAGAAAGCTTTCACTTATTTGAAATATATGGGTATGTAATTGATTTTACTCAGTGTAGGGATGATTTCCTTCTTATGACCCAGAATTATGTGTGTTGGTGTGTGCAAACATACATGAACACACACATTCACATTAAACACATACAGACATTATTGAACGGAAGATTTACAATGATTACAGTAATCATTTTTTAAAAAAGAAAACGTTTAGGCCTTATGTTATGTTAGGCCTTCAAATTATGCACCACTATTATAGCATTGTTTTTATGCTACATTGGCACTTCTATTAAAAAATTATCTTGTCTCTGTCTCAGAGTCACATGTAATTGTTTTCTGCCCAATTTCCTGTTTTGGAAATGCAAAGATAAAACTGTTAAAAACTAGTTTACCGTGGTGGAAACTGAAAATTTTTTATTTCACAGGAATGAACATGTAGTTCGCACAATGATAGGTGATAGACAGATAGCATATACATATATATCCTGTGCATAAGATATGTGCTTACTTGAGTTATACAACTAGTATTTATATTGTATCTGAAGATTTATATTGAAGATAGTGAAGACATTTTGCTTCTTTTATTTTCCATCTTCCTAATTCTTTGATGAACATGTCAATCCTCTTTTACTTTCGTTAAATCAAACAATTTTTCCTTTAACACATTAATGTTGTTGCTATTATTATTTTCAGTGTTTGGGAAGGATTTTAATACTAAATTCACCCCATTTTTATTTCATAAAGCAAGTTTTTGTTAAGTTTTGAAAAGATTTCATTACGATTGCTCTACAATCATTAAGAATATGCCATATGTCATTTTCATGGCAGTTTCCCTGTCTGCTCTTTCCTGTGAATGGTCCATTCTCTTATATCTTAGTGTCTGGAACATTATGTTAGCAAACTGAAGCTGTTGAGTAACATATGATAGAAACACTCAACACCAACCCACTCATCCCCAGGCTTCTCCTTGTTACATTTGCTTGTTTGTTTAGTCTATGTCTCCCACACTCCTAATCCTCTGAGGTAACTAGATGGGCATCACCGGGCCCGGGCGAGTACTTAGTGACCTGGTAACGGTCACAGTTTTAGCCAAGTCTGATGTGATATTCTCTTTATGAAGTTAACTGTTTTGTTGGTATCTCATCCTGCTGATAGTCATCAGTAAAGAGTAGCTTGTTCTGTTTTTGACAGTGGCTTGGACATAAACTGCTCCATCTTTGTTTGGGATCCTTTACTTTTTATGAATTTTTGAGCTTGTCATCCCTAGGCATCAATTGTCTAGGAAAGCTGTTTGCTGGTTTCTTGTGTTCTCACCGGGATATTAGGCATCCTTCTCCAATTACTAGCTTTCCAAGCAAGTCTTCAGTGTGTCCTATCATGTGCACTCCTCATATTCCTCTTCAAATTATTTCCTTTGGGAAATGCTGTGTGTTCTCCCTACCTCTTAGCAAAACATGGATTCATGTCTCCAAAGTTGGGTACAGAGGTGACCGTACATCTTTGTATGATCGCGCAGCACTGGGAGGATACAGTGACCTCTGATCCCTGCTTTCCTCCCTATACAGAATATATGCCCTATGGATGCACTGGAAGTAGGACTTCTTAGCTCTACTCTTTTTATACCACTATCTCGAATTGGAAGTCTGTGTTTTCTTTCCTGGTCCAGTTCATGTGCTGAGCTTTTCAGCTTAAACATTAGGAATTGGAAGCTGGAGCCTTTGGGAAGTGATTGGGTCGTGAGGGTAAAGCCTTAATAAAGGGAAATAAATATGCAGTCCGTGGGGCCCTCTCACTTCTTACTGCTTTGTAAAGACACAGAAGACAACCACTTATGAACCAAGAAACAGGGTCACAAAGCAGCAAATCTACTCTTCACCTCAATCTTGCTCTTCTAGCTTCCAGAACTGTGAAAAACAAATAGCAGTTTGAGAGGCTCCCTGCATGGGTGGAAGCTTTGTCACAGCAGCCCAAGCAGATTTAGAAATAGCATCTGCTCTTCCTGGGGTAGATTGGCTGCAGGAGGGGTTAGAGCTAGATGAAGAAAGGGAGTCTTTACCTCGTGGCTCTAATGACCTGTAATTTATCCGTTTTAGTTTGAAGCTAAGGCAACAAGAAATAATTTTCCTTGATACTATTCCTTAACTAGGAGCTGAGGGGAAGGAGAGCCTTGTCTTTTGGGTGATAGTCACCTTGCACAGAACTTTTAATGGACTGGATCGAGATATGGGGGAAGGGTGGAGTGGCTGGAACCTCAAGCAGCACTGATTCTCAGACTTTCCTCCAAGACTCAGTACATTTTCTATAAGAAATGTTTCTTCTTTTATAGTACTCCCATATTGAATTTGATTGACTTTTATTTTATTTATTCGATTTGTTTGTTTGTTTTCAAGACAAGAGCTCATGATGTAGCTCTAGTTATCCTGGAGCCCACTATTTAGACCAGCTGGTCTCGAACTCAGAGCTCCACCTTCCTCTGCCTCCTAAATGCTGGAATAAAAAGCATGCACCACTACACCCAGTTGAAACTGACAGATTTTTAAATAGCTGTTTGTAAAGAATTTTAATCCATTGCGAGTTTTGTTCTGGAGAGCATGTCCACAGAATCCCCCACCTTGTCATTCTGATAGACTAGCTCTTCCAACAGGCATTGATCAAAGTTTGTTTGAATGTTCTCCAGGAATAGTTATTTAGGACAGGTCTCATCCCATACTCATAAGCACACTCAGAGCAACACGTTGCTCCACTAGACCCATTGATGAAAGATATTACTGAGACTCCAGTCACCAAGGTTATGCGAAGTAACACAGTTGGTCCATCTTGATCCTTTGATTTCAACCAAGGATTCTCTGATGGTGATTGGGCTTTCTAGCCACTCAATGGGTTATCTCGTTTCTGATTTAGACAAGGTGCCTCCGGCAAATGGCTCAAATGTTTTTGCCTTCATTTACTCACAAAAATGATGCTGTCCTGTTCAGATTGTAATGGATTCTCAACCAGGAACAAGGCAGTGGGGTGGGAAAGAGATGAATGTATTCTGATAGTTCTTGAGCTAGTTGATGTCCTTATTAGTCATTAAAGCTTTGTTTGCTACTATAGTCATTTATATTCTTATTAGGATCTAATTCTTCCATCTGTAAAAGGAATTCTTTGACTAAAAGAAAAATATAGTGGGAACTATACACTGAAATACTATCCAAGTTGACTTCCTAGTATAGCTTTATTTCATATTTCAAGGGAATAAATGGGTGGTGGTGTACATTTTAAATCCAGAAGAAGCATTTGTTTTGGTGAACTTTGACACTTAGACTCAATAGCTTTTTTTCTTTTCTTTTTTCTTTATCTTTTTCTTCTTTTTTAATTTTTTTGTTTGATTTTTCAGAAAGGAATTTTCTATATAACATTCCTGGCTATTCTGGGACTGCCTTTTGGGTGCTGGACTCATTAACCTTTAAATAGAGCTGCAATTTTCATTTCATTTTTTGCAAATGTATTTTTAGGTCAAGAGATAAAGGTATATGTCCTGACAATGTATAATACATGTGAACTGGAAAATAGTCAAGCGCACATAGTTTACACTACCATGTAATATGGAGCTATTTTTTGTCAATAATATTTAAATTAATAATAGTAGCATATTTTTTTGTCAGCAGAGCAATGGTTACATCTTTCTTCCTCTTGATCACCAATAAGATGCTAATGAAGAGCCCTCAGTTCTGATTCCTTTTCATCAGTATGCAATCCGTCTGGGAAAAAATAAAAGAAGGCAAGGATTTTGTTTTCTAAGTTGAAAAAAATTACCATCAGATTGTCAGTTTAGATTTATTTGTGTTTTATTTATGTGTATGTGTCTATAACGGCCTATAGATATGCACACACAGGATAGGATATACATAGGACAGAAAAAGGTATTGGATTCCCTGGTGATGCAGTCGTGAGACACCCAGGGTGAGTGCTGGGAATTGAACTCGGGTTTTCTCCATACACAGTATGTCCTATTACATATTGAGTCATTTCTCCAGCTCCTCAACATGGCAGTATATACAGAAGATTTGCCTTTTTTTTCTTTCCTTAGATGTGGAGGATTGAAATCTAAAATCAGAATTACTGAAACAAATTCCAGTGCTTTGAACTCTCTGGGGCTGCCAAGGCAACCCGTTCTTCACTTCTGATTATTTCTGATGGCCATGGCATCCTCCTGTGGTTATATCACTCTGTCTCCAAGATCACACTGACTCTTTCTCTTTTATGTGCTTAGCTTCTTTTTCTCTGAGGACATGTGATTGCATTCAAGTCTGACCCATATAATTCAAGAAAAGTGGTCCAAATCAAGAATTTTAGCTAGACCATATTAAACACTGTTTTCTTACTATGATCATTTATAAACTCTAGGAATCAAGGACATTAAACCTAATAAGATTAATGTCTTAATAAAAATGTTTGACAGAGAGAAGCAGACTATCAGAAAGCCAGACAAAAGCCTCACTACAATCCAAACCTGTAAGAGCTTCACTGCAGCAAAATTAATTTCTGTCACTTTTGCAATCCGAGTCTGTGATACTTTAGTATGACAACATAAATAAAAGGATTTGGGTTGTTGTAGGTGGAATTTTCTGTTCTGCCAGCCAGGTTCCAAATAATGACACCGAGACTTATTATTAATTATAAATGTTTGATCAATAGCTGAAGCTTATTACTAAGTAGTTCTTGAAACTTAAATTAACTCCTATTTCTTATCTACCTTGTACCACATGGTTTGTTACTTTTCTTCAACATGGCATGTTCATATTGTTTTACCCCAAATCTCTGAGTGACTCTGCCCTTCTTCAGCCCAGTGCTCTCTCCCTGTCTGCAAGTCCCTTCTGGTCTCTTCCTGCCTAGCTATTTGCCATTTAACTATTTACTAAAACCAATGAGAGCAACGCATCTTTAAAGTGTATGAAAAGCTCCCAAGGTCCCAATGAGGAGCAGAAGGAGGGAGAACATGAGCAAAGAAGTCGGGACCACGAGGGGTGCACCCACCCACTGAGACAGTGGAGCTGATCTATTGGGAGCTCACCATGGCCAGCTGGACTGTGACTGAAAAAGCATGGGATAAAACTGGACTCTCTGAACATGGCGAACAATGAGGGCTGATGAGACGCCAAGGACAATGGCACGGGGTTTTGATCCTACGTAATGTGCTGGCTTTGTGGGAGCCTAGCCAGTTTGGATGTTCACCTTCCTAGATATGGACGGAGGGGGGAGGACTTAGGACTTACCACAGGGCAGGGAACCCTCACTGCTCTTTGGACTGGAGAGGGAGGGGGAGAGGAGTGGGGGGAGGGGGAAAAGGGTGGGAGGAGGGGGAGAAGGGTGGGAGGAAGGGGAGGGAAATGGGAGGCTGGGAGGAGGTGGAAACTTGTTTTTTTTTTCTCCTTTTCTCAATAAAAAAAAAGTTAAAAAAATAAAGTATATGAAAAAATATTTCACAACAGGTTGTCAATTTATTTTCTCCATAAATTAATAGTTACAATGATCCCAGCTAACAACAGAGATCTCACTTTGTGGACCAGATTCCAGTGGAATGAGAATTTGGATAATATTCCCAAATACATCACTGGATCCAACAGAGGTGGTGGTGGTGGTGGTGAGGATCCCAGTGTTGGTTGTGGAGTAAGGTGAAAGTAAATATCAGGTATGGCTCACAGAAGTAGCTTGCATCTCCTTCCTCTTGTAGGTTTCTCCACGTTAAGTGAAGCTCTTTGGATTCTGGAATATGTTGTTGACTTCACGTATATTTAGACATGTGCCTTCATGGTGCTAAGTGATCTGAATGAATACAGATACAAATCTTCAAAAAAGGGTGCATATGTGACCTCAAATCTCATCTGATCTGAAATCATCTGTACTTCATTGCCTATCTTAGTTGAAGGTATACCTTCAAAGCCCAGTTCACAGTTGGTGGACTGCTGAAAACAGTGATGTTAAGGCTCATGTGTTTGATCCAAATAAGGGCAACTCTGATAATTCTTTCCCCTTATAAACATCTTCCCCTCCCACTGTCTCTGATAATGCTTCCCTGAGAGATTGAATTGCATCATTCCCTAACGATTGCTTTGATCATACTCATATGGAGAGAACTTAAAACCACTGATTTGTATTTGAGGAGTAAAGCACCAATTTCACATCACAGTGCAAAATTACAACGAATATTTTGTTGTACTAAAACAACTACCTTTTGGTTTAAGTTTTTGAGTTTGTGTCTAATCACCATGTTCATGAAATGTCTAAAATAAATGGGAATTCTCACACAAAGATATGTCCTTGTGGGTACTGACAAGACCATGGATTTGTTACCTTCTTTTTTTTTTTTTTAGAAGGTTATAACTGGTGGAAGCAGATGGGAATAAACTGGAGTAATAGAGATGAGAAATATTGAGTTTTCCTTTCATGGTTGATATATAACCAAGTGTAATCATATAATCTTTGTATTAAAACTGTGCCAAGCCTGCAGTCACTGCAATTGATACTAAAATAGGCTGAAACAAATGGGACAAAGAACGTGTGATCTGTTTACTGAGGGATTAAACATCCATCCTGGGTGGACAGTTTATACATCTATAGCCATACTCTGAAAGCGATATGCAACAGTATCAGAAGTCAGCACACTCAGTTTAGAGAACATGTGGAGGATTTCACACATGCATGGAACTTCACTGATTAGCTGCTGAGTAGTTTCTATGATGTGATCCAAGAGGGGGAGGGATGAGAGAGAGAGAGAGAGAGAGAGAGAGAGAGAACTTTAAAGTGGTTGAATCAATGAAAAGTTCTTTAAAATGTTAACCTTTATGTTATGAGTAAATTATAGCAACAAGTTTAAATATTTAAGGATGCTTTGACTTTTAGTGTTACTACAGTAAATTCTATCTACATCAATTAAGTTTTGTAATTTGAAATATACTTTAAAATTATGCCCCTTGAGAATTTCTGGGTAGATTTTTAATGTTCTCACTTTTAAAAATAATCGGTATTTAATGAGATTGATTTAATAATTTTACAATTGTGCGTATATACATGCATATGTCCCACCATCATTTTGTAAACCCTAAATATAGGTAATTTGCATTTTTCAGATAAAAATGATATCCTTTTCCATTTTATGGACTTATTTTTTATTCTACATTTCAAAGTCTGAAAGACCATTTTTATCTCAGTTGTTGGCTAATGTGTGTGCTGTTCATTTTCTTGAGCTTTGAAATGATTAAATCCCCTATCCATGATTATTTGTGACTCTATGAAAGCTTTGTATCCTTATCTCGGCAATTAGTCTCCATTCGGCTGGCAGTGACATTTGATTTCCTTTTAAAGAATTATGACTCTCTTATTGTCAAACTTCTGGTGTCCTACATCTAGATGCCAAACATATGATTAATGGACGGAGGAAGAAATGTAATTGGAGACCCCACTTCCTAGTAGAGGCAGCCTAATGTTCAGCAGCAGTAGTAGCAGCAGCAATGGCGGCAGCAGTTCCTTTGATCTTCATAACAGCCCTGTTTCTGTCCTGACACTGAAGTGGGAGCCCTGTACTCCTTGCAACCTTTTCTGTTGTTTGTTTGTTTTATTGATATTGTTGAGCTATACATTTTTCTCTGTTTCCCTCGCTTTCTCTTCACTCCCCTTCAGCCCTCTCCCATGGTCCCCATGCTCCCAATATACTCAGGAGCTCTTACTTTTTTCTACTTCTCATGTAGATTAGATCCATCTATGTCTCTCTTAGGGTCCTCATTGTTGTCTAGGTTCTCTGGGACTGTGATTTGTAGGCTGGTTTTCTTTGTTTTATGTTTAAAAAACTCTTATGAGTGAATACATGTGATAATTGTCTTTCTTGGTCTGGGTTACCTCATTCAATATAATGTTTTCTAGTACCATTTGCCTGCAAATGTCAAGATGTCATTATTATTTTTTTGCTGCATAATACTTCATTGTGTAACTGATGACAACTTATGCTGGAGAGGTTGTGGAGTAAAAGAAACACTCCTGCATTGCTAATGGGGGGTGCAAGCTGGTATAACCTCTTTATATATCAGTATGGTGATTTCTCAGAAAATTAGGAAACAATCTTCCTCAAGACCCAGAAATACCACTTTTGAGTATATATCCAAAGGTTGCTCAATCACACCACAAGGACATGTGTTCAACTATGTTCATAGCAGCATTGTTTGCATAACCAGAACCACAAAACAACCTAAATTCACCTCTACCAAAGAATGGATAAGGAAAATGTGGTACATTTACACAATGGGGTACTACACAGCAATAATAATAATAATAATAATAATTAATAATAATAATAACTTTGCAAATTTTTTGAGAAGCCTTTTTTCTAAATGTTAGTGCATTATTTTATGTTGATAACAATAAAAACAAAACATCTAACTTAGTACTTTCAGAGAACATAAGATATTAAATGTTAAGATTTCCACAGAGACTATGAAAGAATATACTATAGATTTAAAGTGTTATAAAGACAAAGGAGATGGTGTGGTGGCTCATGTCTTCAGTTCTATCACTTGGGAGGTGGAAACAAAAAGAATGCTGAGATCATGGTCATCATAAACCTATCTAGAGGTACGTCTCTCAGGTGACCCTAAATTCAGTCAAGTTGTCAATGAAGATAGGGCATCATACTTGTCTCACATTGAGTCATTGATAAAGGAAATATCTGGGAAGTCAAAGCTATAAATATAAAGAGAAGAGTTAAGGGGATCAAGATAGTGACTCACCATATTGCAGGTGATAAATGAATCTTACAGGGATGTTGTACAAATCAGATGATATCGATCATTTTATTATACTGCTAATAAGTAAAACCATTTAAAAAGGATAAAATTGACCAATGCCACTTCTGCAATACTGAGAATATGTCCTGAGATATGAGAATATATATATACACCAGTCAACTAGACAAGCATCAAACACAAAGATCTTTGAATTCTTTGTTTCTATAATTATGTTATCCATTTTTTCCTGCTTGGTCATTTAATATACTTTTGGAAATAGTTTTCTCGAGTAGCTAGAGAATATACTAGGCTTAAAAACATCCTTTCAGGCTACAAAATGGTCTTTAGTTTTTAAAAATAGATAGTTGGTTGCACAAGTGAACTGTACTTAGGATATTCAAGTTATGATAACAGGACTCTTTAGTATAAGGTGTTGTAAAACAATAAGAACAGCAATAAGACATAGAATTCTCAGGTGAGAACTCATGGAAAGTGTACTGTCAAAAAAAATGAGAGGGAGCTAAACAAAAATGGAAGAGCATACGGACAAGATTCCAGGAAAAGAGGTGTCTACACACATGAGTACACAAAGGAACTCTGTGAAACAGCCTCAGGGTTTAATTGTAGGCATTTGCTAGAAGCTAAAGAGGATGGCAGAAAACAACCATGACAAGCTTCATGTGTTATAATTCAGAGTTGGGACTTAAATTATAAACCTAGGACCAGCTTGGGAGGAACTGTGTGTCTTTTGAGAAATTGCCCTGGTTGCCATTCAGGGAATGAATTGCAGGGATCTAAAACAAAAACAGAGGGAGTAAATCTTTGTCAGCAGTCCAGATGAACGAAGCGTTGTTCTGAAGAGGGAAAGGTCGGGCAGAAAGAATTGCCACAACAAAATGAAAAGTGCATATCAGTAATTATCAAAGGAGGAAACAAATGTAGATATGGCTTCTCAGCGTTGACATTAAACAAAGTTCCATTGAAAGATTTTATTCCTTCATTCCTTCATCCATCCATCCATACATACATACATCCACCCATAAATTCTTGATTATACAATGCCCCTATCAGACATTGTTCCAGCTACTTAGTATGTGGAAGAAGAAAGAAGAAGAGAGCCTCATGGAAAGGAGTCCACTGTGAGAGAAGTATTTTTCTTTTCAGTTAAAGAGAAAATGACTTCTAATATGTTGCTTATTATTTGTGATTTAAAATTTCTTTCTATCTTCCATTTCCTAACAAACTGTCCCATATACCCCTCAGTATTCTCCTTGAAATTTATAGCTTCTTTTTTCATTAATTGTTATTGCATGTATAAACATACACAATGCATATATATTCCTAAATGAAACATGCTAAGTTGTTAATTTCATGTGCTGTGACTTGTATGTTTTTAGGAATGACCATGTGGCATGGGACAGCCAATTGGTGTGCTCTTCCCTGAGGAAGATGCCCTCTCCTGCTCTCAGCTTTTTTTCAGTTGCCTGCAGTTCATTGTATAAGGTTGAGGCATTGTGAGTTTACCTAGTTTGGCATGTCTATTGGAGTCATCCTTGCTGAGATCTTATTTTGGAGACTTTGTAGGTATCGCTTCTGATGTTACTAGGAGAAATAATCTCTGATCCTCTGACTTTTTCAATCCTTCCTCCCCTTCTTCCACAACATTCCTTGAGTCTTAGGTGGAGTAGTATTTTATAGCTGTATCTACTGGGACTATGCTTCACCACACTGCATTTTGGTTGATCTGGTTTTCTGTGGTGGTCTCTGCAGGTTGTGAAGAGAAATTTCCTTGATGAAGTTTGTGGACGCTCATCATGCAAGACCTTGGAGGAGGACACAGAAAGTCTGTGTATCAATCACTGCTAATTAAATCTGATGTCTCATAAAGAGAGCTGAAGAATAAACAACATAATTATATACTTTTATCACTTTGCTCCATGCTTCCTTCCTGGAAGTTACTTCTACTGGACACTCAGTCAGCTTAAGGAAAAAAGAACAGGCAAGGAAGCTTTAAGATGTGTTCTATGTATCTTCACATCCCAGAGCAAACAGATACATAGTAGAAATTTGAAGAGTTGTTTAGAAGGTAAACACCCCAAATGACCTGCTTGCTGAAAAGCATAAAACTCACAGACATTTGGGGGGTTATATGTTTGCATATCTATTTGCTTTCAGAGATACAGGTAATACAGTTTGATGTCAGCTTAGCATAGTGTGGTTTCCTTAATTTTGCTGCATGTGGAAGTTGAACTGAACTTTATCCCTTCTTTAGGCCAATCTTGCTTGTAAATAGGCAGTCTTTAAAAAAATATTTAATTCATTCATTGAGAATTTAATGCAGCTTAAAATTTGTATTTCTGTCATACCTACCTTAATTATCCCCCCCTAACTACCCGCCAGGCCACTTTCTCCTAACCTCTCCCAACTTTCTGTCCTTTTAAAAAACACCCTATTGAGTCCAATTAGCTATGTCTTATATACATGTCTTTGCAGTCATCCACTGAGACTTGGACAACCTATCAAGGGTCATACTCCTGAAAATATTGTTTTCTCTTCCTCCAGTAGCCATCAACTGGTCAATAGCTCTTGAGCTACAGGTGGGGACTTTTGACACCTACCCCTCTCCCTGCTGGAGTATAGAATAAATGTTGACTGGCTTGCTTTTGTGTATGTTCTGAGTGCAGGTGACCACCACAGCTGTGAGCTCATTAGTAAGACAGTCCTGTGAGTCCTGAAAGTGCTCTTTCAAAGTAGTGTTCTCCAATCTCCTGTGCCTAAACTCTTTCTCTCCATCCACAATGACATTCTCTAGGCGTAGGGGGCAGAGGGTATATCATGAATGTATCATTTGGGTAAAGCCCTCCATTGCAACTTATTCTCTGCACTTTGACCAGTTATAACTATTTTAATTGCTGTCTACTGTACAGAAGATATTTCTCTGATAAACCTTATAGCTGAACTTGAACTTGTCTATCATCATAAAGATAAACCTTATAAAATTGTAAAGTCTGGTATATGTTTGTATTTGCATACGGCTTTATGTTTTTAAATATTATCCTTTTAACTTTTGAGATCATAATCACATCATTTCCCCCTTCTTTTTATTCCTTTCAAATGCATTGTTAAATATACATTTTGCATATCCCATGTGTTTATAGAAGAACCTGTCTATTGTACACAAATTGCACTGGTATTTGTGTACTTAACAATGCATTTAAAGGAATGTGTAAATGGAAATATGTTTACCTGCTTTCAAAAACTCTCCTACATAAGCTAAACTTGATCTTGTGAAACAACATGGCAATGAAAAGGAAGTGCATGCATCGATGTTGCTTCTTTTGTTGTGACGTGTATGCTTCTGTGAGAGTTATTTGGCATTTTTCTTTCTGCAGTGTTTTATTATTTGCAATAATAAAACTCTTCAATGTAAGGTCTGTAAAAATATACTGCCCTCTATTACTTTTTCCTATATGAATAGAAGGTGACAATAGTAGCTTTTCTTGGAGCAATTTCAAATCCATTATTCTGAATAGAACTGGCATTCAGACTCTTTGTTGGTAAGTGCCAAAGTAAGAGATGTAAAACTGACAGGCAGAGTAAATTTACCTTCGTCGAGGAAAGCATGATTGTGTATTTGAATCCAATATCGTCACAAACAAATCTTCACATTGTGGACTTCACAATCTTAGAACTCTGAAACGAGAGAGTTAGATTATGAAGGCTCTACCTGTACTTTCAAGTGTCTTGCAAGAGAACATCTTCAATGTCTTGATAAGAGAAAGGAGGCTTGGAGAGAAGGATTAGCTGTTAAAGGCCCACAACCACGAACACAAGAGAAAGGAGGTAGAGTCGGATGATGCAGATATTTATCTCAATGCTACTTATGAGAACATCACATTTTTATTTCTTTATAATACCATACTCATGTGGTAAAGAAGTATCACCCCTCCATCTTTCATACATTGTATTTACAAGGCAATGTCACAAACCTTCATAAACTAAGAATGACAATATTCCTTAATAGGAAGGTACCAGAACTAGATGATAAGATACACAAGAGCTGCTTATGTCCTCCAGTTTTCCACAGTGACAAGAGCAAACAGTTAAGAACCATACTGTGGCATGTTGGGTGTGCTTGCTAGTTTTATGTTAATTTGACACATGCTAGAATCATTTAGGATAAAGGAACTGAGAAAATGCCCCCACTAGATTGGCCTGTGGGGAAGTTTGTGGTATATTTTATTGATTGATGACTGATGTGAAAGGGTCTAGGTAGCTCATAGCGGGTGGTGCCTCCTCTGGTCTGATAGATGTAGATGCTATAGGAAAGCAAGTTGAGGTAGACAGTAAGCAGCATTCCTCCATTTTTCTCTGCATCTCTTCCTATTCCATATTTCTGCCTTGAGTTCCTGCCCTGACTTCCATTAGATGATGAACCTTTCTTTCATCAAGTTGCTTATGGTTACAGTCTTTTTCACAGCAGTAGAAACTCAGAAAATAAGACACTAAGGGCAAAAACATCTAGAATTTGATTGTAGTGTATGTGTTAGAGAGTATGAACCAAGCAAGAATGAATATAAAAAATCACAGTCCAACAGCTCCTAATGTGTATCTAGGGAATGCCAAAGGTTATCCCAAAAGTGCTCCCAAAGAATGACATTTATACCTAAGAGAAAGTCACATTTCTAGTCATACTATAGAGGGACCTTGGAGGCTACACAACATCGGGAAGACATACCATGAACAAGAATGTTCACACTGCTTCTACAGCTGCTAATGAGTCTAACAAAAAAGTAAATGAGAGAGGGAACAGGTTTTACTTGCTCCATTACAGATGGTGAAAAATGGACCAGACTATAGTGAAAGAGGAAGATTTGGGATTGAACGGACTGAAAGTAGATTAAAGTTTAATTTAGAACTGATGAAGGTTTTTTAATATTAAATGTCTATCTAATTTGTTGAACTTGGGTATTGATTGCTGAAGCTTTGACTAAATCTGCAGACAAGGCAGGCAATTGTTAATCTATGCAATTGGGCTTTAAAAAAACACAACAGAAATAAGTTTCATTTTTGATACATGAGCAGCTGAAGAAAAAGAGAGTATGTATATACACTCAGCGAGGGTGGTTATTCAATCTTCACTGAGAAACGTAAAGAGGATAACAGGGTCTGATAGATGTGACTTTTTGTCATAGTTGGGAGGGATGGGTGGGAATGAAAATGGACAGCAGGAACCAAGGAACAAAAGTGAAAAGCAGGAAAGGAGAACTGTGGATGTTGTATGTGTGACTTTATAGCAGTGGTTCTCAGCCTTGCTAATGATGTGACCCTTTAATAGAATTCTTCATGTTGTGATGACCCCCAACTATGGTTCTGCTTTCTCCTCCAGATTATTGGCTGCCTTGATTCACAAAGTTGAGGGAGCAAAAGCAGAGAGCAGGGTCCATACGGCTGTGAGTATGACAGAGACACCCCCCCCCCCCAAGAGACAAACTTTGGTGAATCAGCTCAACTTTTTTTAGAGTATAGGGAATATATAGGATTAGAAAGCCTGGAGACAAACCCCAATTTACATTAAGTGGCACAGTCCTATCATAAGTTTCCTAGTACAAGTCTTAGTTATCATGTGTGAAGCAAGGAAGGCATCAAGCAGGAATCTGTGCCAAGGGTCAAGGTAAAGATAAATCAGGCATCTGACTTAAAGACAACTTTCACGTGAAATCAGTCCTCTGGGTAGGGGATATTCTCCAGATAAGAACAGATAGAGCAGGGAGAGGAGTGGGGAGAGGGGGAGGGGAGGGGGAGGAGGGGGCAATGTGTGGGAAAAGGGGGAGGGACATGGGAAATGGGGAGAAGGCGGAAATTTTTTTCAACAACTAAAAAAAAATAAACAAAAAAGAAAAAGAAAACAAAAAAAATGCTTTTCAAAAAAAAAAAAAAGAACAGATAGAGCACAGGAAGTTTTTCTGGGGAGGGTGGGAGTCTCCACGTCAGCAAGCTTTTGAAAAAGGCTGCCAGCCCATGACAGACTGCAATCCAGCAAGGACTTCCAATACCTAATTACTTTATTTGTTGTTACTTCATACCTGTACTTTTGCTACTGTTATGAATCAATGTAAATATATGGCATTTCTGACATTCTTAGGTGAGCCCTATGAAAAGGTTGTTTTAGCTCTAAAGGATTCATGACCCATTGGTTGAGAACCATTGCTTTATAGGATTAATAACTGAAGTTCTAGATCCTGGTACCTAAGATACAGTTCAATGGTAAGGAAGATGAACAAGGCAAGACTCAGACATGATTTCAGGCATGAGTGAAAAACATTCGATTAGTTTGACTCCTGAAATCCCGTGTAAAGCATTGCATAATTCTAGACAGTAAGAATGTTTGCTATGCCTGGTGGTGGTGGTGGTGCACATCTTTAAGCTCAGCACTCAGGAGGCAGATGCAGGCAGATCTCTGTGAGTTCGAGGTCATCCTGGTCTACAAGAGCTTGTTCCAGGACAGGCTCCAGAAAACTACAGAGAAACCTGTCTCGAGCAAGAAAACAAAGAGAAAAAAAAATTGCTATGCATTTTCCGAGTTCTAGCACTATTTTAAGTTAAAGTACACATTTTCTCATATCTTGATGAGTGGCCAGGATATTCATTTTCTTTGATGATTCAAACTGACTGTTTCCTTCAAAATCTGATGGAATTAATAGTGAATACTTTGAGTTCCTAGAATAGATTCAATCAAATAAACTTCTACTCAATATATGGCCAAAATCCCATTTTCTGCTGTGATGAGTATTTTAAGAAGTACAGGCATGTCTCTCTGTGTTGTATTCACACACCCCACTCACATCACTCTTTACTCTTTTCCTTTCTGTCTTAGGAGATTTCAGTCTTTTCCTTTCACAGTAGGTTCTCCCATTGGAACCACAACAGTTTGGAATAATGTCATGGGTCTGTGACCCAGTGCGGTACTGATGATGCCAGTTACTTTGTGACCCAACGACAGTGACACCATTGAAATGCTGCTTGATTTTTATGGTCTGAGATGATTTTAAAAATCTTTTCATTTTTCTAGAGGGAAACATTATTTATTTTATCATTTGGTTTTGGAAGTCCGAAAGTGATATTCTACAAAGTAAAATGATAAAAGCTCTTAATTATTTCATGAGCAAATTACATAAGCTACTGAACGTTGTTCAGTAGTAAAAGAGGAAAACGACTTTAATAGAGTAGAGATGGAGTTTCCACCTTATGTTTTTCTGGTTTTATGCTTGAAAGCATTGATCTTTAATTACACACAATAGAGAGCAGGTGATCAGTAATTTCCTTGAAAAGCAATGCACAGTTGCTATATATATTCCTGTCATTTTTACAAGCTTCATGCAGTCTTAATTTTATATCTCATTATGCTCACTGGCACCCAAAGTAAAATGTTGGTGTATAAATCAATGGTGAAATTAGTTTAAATTGTGTAATAAATTATATCACTATTAAGTGTCTTGGAAATCATCATTAGCCATACTTTGCAACTTCACTTATTGAATAAAAGAGGAATTCATTTTTTACACTATTGTGTCTGGACAATGCTTTCTAAAAATATACACAGAACATGTGGCTAATCATCTGAGAAGTTTAAAATTTTTATTTTTTTTAGTAAACTCTTTCAGGTGCATGTCTGTTTACGATACAGAAACCTGGGAAAATTTTGTCACTCAGCCAAGAACAAGTACAACTTCAAAAATTAACATTTATGACTACTTGTGGATCATTGCAAAAATTTGAGGAAGACAAACAAGTTACCAGATATTATATTCATGTATATTCTTCCTAAATAAGACTCCCAAATAGTTTCAACTGTATATCACAATGGAGGGTAACATCTTAGACAACTACATGTTTGCAAATATTTAGGTACATTTATAACACATTTATAAAGGTTAAGTGTGGGTAATATTAAGAAGAAGATTACCCTAATCCATTGTGCACTCTCTCCTAGTTTTTTTTCTTCTGAAGATCCACGGTACACTGGAAATATATTAATGGTGGTGATGGCAGAGTAAGTAAAAATTTCTCTCCACTGTGTATTTAAGAATGAGTGGGCCACCCTGTCTCAAAACACACACACACACACACACACACACACACACACACACAAAAAAAAAACAAGAGGTTCACACATCACTGTCAAAATGGTTCTTTTAAGCCTCGCTATTTTTTTTATAAGAGATCCATGAAGAATCCACTTTAGAATAAAGATGTACATGCATTGAAAGTAAAAAGGTGGAGCAAATTCTGATAAAATGGGCAGTTCTTTATTAACACAAAACAACCCTTAATGGTATTATTGAACAAAAAAGCAAGAGGTTATGTGATTATTAAGTGGCAAATACACATAGAAGTGTAAGAAGAAATATTAAAATTTAATATTAAGCTTAATAATCCTGTCTATCATCTATCTATCTATCTATCTATCTATCTGTCTGTCTGTCTGTCTGTCTTCATCATCATCATCACCATCATCTTTCTGAGAGAGAGAGAGAGAGAGAGAGAGAGAGAGCTCAGAGAAGAGAGAGAGAAAAGAGAAAGAGAGAAGGGGGAGATCTGGCAAAGAGGTTAAACAAGTAAAGGTATTTGGTGCCAGACATGATGACCTGGATTAAATCTCCAGTATCTACATAGTGGAAGGGAAAAAACAATTCCTGAAGTTTGTTCTCCAATCTCTATATGTATCTCACATTTCATGGCAAGATTTTGTGGCCTGCAGCAAATGAATTAATATGGGAAAATAATTTAAGGAAGTGTTTTGTTATATTAATAGAAATATGTCAAAATGATATGTACCAATAAAATATATAAATACATCTATATATACATGATTAACCACATATACATACATACATACATATGTACATACACACATATAGATAGATGTGCATGCACACACACAGCATGCACCAACTTCCCTGAGAGTGAATGGGAGAAGATTCATACCACCAGCAACTAATAATGGGAGGCCATTAATTTCTCTGCATCATTACCACTAAAGGGAGCTAGGGTTCCATTAACAAATGCAAGATATGTTATTGAGAATATGCTAGTTGTGGTTATAATTCCTTCCAATACTACACACAAGTGCTCAAGAAAAATGAAGATAAAGTGTAAGTGCTTTAAAACAGTATTGATGAGGTTTGGAAGGTTCATAGCTGGGAAAGTTTCAGCCTTAAATTCAGTAACTAGAGCAATAAATATGATCCATGGAATAAAACAGGTATTTTTATGTTCAAGCAAAATGAATATTTGATTAGAAATGGCATTTTAAGCCAGTATATTTGTCTTCACCTTTCAGTTCATTGACTTCTTATGGCATCTTAATATACATACAGAGAAATAGCAGAGAATCCTGCAGGGCCTTCATCTGTAGCTGGCTGCTAATAAATGAAAGAATTATTTAAAAAATGGACTTTTAAGAGAGCTTCTTTCAAAGTTATTAATACACTCCTACTATACTTTTTGTCATCACACATATGCCCTCACATGTGCACACACACACAAATACACACACACTCACAAATATCCAAGAATTAAAACATAGTATTCAAAATAACTGAAAAAGAACACCAGAAAGTAGTAAAAGATTAGAAGTTCTGCAGCGTATAGACATTCAAGACAGCTTCATAGAGAACGGCAGAGATAACTTTTCTCCTCTACCCATTTGCTCCAGTTAGAATAACTCATAACCAAGACTTACCTCTGTGGGAGCATGATAAGAAACAGGACTTACGCAGCCCCTGTTGACAACACGTAAGCCTTTGGTATCTATGCTTTGCGACACCTGCTTTGAGGTGTCTCCTGCAGTCTTCACACTAAGCTACTCTCAGAGAAGTTATTGCTCTCGCAAATCTTGAAATGGAACCACACATAGAATGCATCCGTTCTTTTAAACACTCAATGGCCCAATCTGTGAGACTCAACTTCCATTGCATCTTTTGTACGTGGTACTGAGCCATCTTGGAAAAGTTGCTAGTCCCTATTCCACATGACCACGACCTATTTCCTTGCATTAATGTCAAGCTGAATAAAGGGTGGTCATGCTGCTTTAGCCCAGATCCTTAATATACAGATTCATTCATGCCCAGAGCACCACACCCAAGACAGCATGCAATGCCTTGGAGATCTATGGTTTCCTGGCCACCAGCGCCGTTATGCCTTCTGTGTTATGGGTTAAGCAGTATACACCAAGTGAGGTATCACTCTGCCCCAGGAGTTCCAAGGCTGAAATGTTCCTGCAGCTGCACTTTCTGGGCCTCAACAGACATAGTGCCTCACTCTTGAGGAATCAGAGCTTTGAGGCCATAGGCCAGAGAAACGTGCCTACCCGGCACTGAACCTGTTTCTCGCAATCTGAGCTGCTGGTTTTCCTACAACCCTATAGTGCAGAGTCAGAGATGTTACCAGAGATATTACCTCAGTTCTGCAGAGCCTCAGCCACCACAGCAGCATCCCGTTCCTATGTCCTTGCTGCCTTACAGACACCAGAAACTGACACATCCCAGTCCCTCCAGGTCCAGGGTCTTTGCATATGGTATTGTAAATCTAATGAATGAAATATCACTGGGTCCTGTACCATTTGACTGTCAAGTTTTCATTGTGTCTGGCTTCTTAGAGATTAATTCCTGAAAGGACTCTCTATTTTCTGGGGTAATGCTAGTGTCCTGTGCTTCTTTACCACACCCTCAGCTGTATCTTAGGCCCCCGATTCCAAGCAACAGAGTTATTCTTTCAGAAACAGACCTGGGTTAGTTGTGACTAACTAGTTGTGACTTGTCTCATTGACTTGAACTTCATGTATCAGTCCTACAGTAGTTTCTTGAGATCTTGAGCTTAGGAACTCAAATCTGTACCAACTCAATAAGACTCTGGATTCAAGTACTACTGTGTCTGCTAGTTGCTAGTGAGTCGTGACATACACGTTACCCCTCTTTGAGGAACATAAGAACTCTAAATTCCTCTTCTTAGCAGATTATTTAGCCACCTCCACAGCTAAAGACCCTGCAGCCAGAGCCAATGAGGAACCCTCAGTCATTGTTGCCATTGGTCACAACCGAGGAAACTGTGAAAGACTACCACTGTGTCTGCAGAAAGTCAGACCCAAATGACGTCTTGTCCAAACAATACCCTCAGTACCACCTCTAAGATAAACCTTCCCCCCATGGAGAATACTCATGGTGAGTGTATGTGAAAGGTACCTTTATACACTGTTCTTTGAAGTGTAGATTGGCACACACAGTGGATTTCAACAAAGTAAAATATGAGTTACTATGAATCCCATGTCCATTTACAATAGCAATTGTATAAAACTTGCTTGTTGATGGATGAATACACAAGTATGTCTACAAAAATGAATATAATGAAAAAGTAGATTTCTTAACTAAATATTAATTCTGCTAAAGGAATGTAGCAATAAAGTTACTCCTAATGACCTAATGCTGTACCCATAGACCACTCTCTTGCTCAGGCATCATCAGAGAATCTTTTTTCTGCAGTAGATAGTAACAGAGAGACTTGAAAGTGTTTAGTGTACACAATGTGAGACATCTTAAAATATTCAGTCCTAAATGGAATGTCTCCATTACACAAATCCCTCTCCTCAGGGCTAAAAGAACCCTTTAGAAGAGGAGGCAGAAAGATTGTAAGAACCAGTAGGGGATAGAAGACACCAAGAAAATAAGGCCTTTAAGTAGGACTGTGTACATATGAACTCACGGAGACTGTGGCAGGATGGACAGGGCTAGGGTAGTTCTAAACTAGACAGGGTTCTAGTGATGAGATAAGCAGACACAAGCCCCCAGTCCTAAGCCAGAAGCCATCTCTAATTCATAACTGCTCACAAAGGAAAATTTTGTTCTCTCCAGTGGAGTCTCATTGAATATACAAACCATTCTTAGGGGCAGGCCTCCTGCCTAGCAGTAAAGAGCCGAAATAAAAGGAACCCAAAGGGATTTCAGGAGGTTTATTTCTGTCTCATAATGCTGTCTGGGCTTGTTATTTCCTTACAGATCTCCGCCTTATATATTATGATCTCCTATTTTTCCTATGGGTTTTCTGTGTGTGTCAATGTGAGTCTAATAAAATCTGTATGAGTATCTTGCAAATTTATCTTTCACTATTTCTTTTTTTCCTGTACATGTGATTTGTCTTATTCTGGTTTGATAATTTTAATTTAATTTTATTATTACTATTTTTAGATGCCTATTTTGATTCTAATTGGAGAGAGAAAGAAAGAGTGAGGATTTGGGTGGGTGGGGAAATGGGAGAGGATCTGAGAGGAGTTGAGGAGGGCAACGTGTAATCAGAACATATTGCGTAAAAATATATTTTCAATGAAAAAAAGGGAAAGGATAGTTTTTATTTGCTGTTGCATAGATGAGACCGAAGAAATTGGTGGGTGATCCAAGCTAAACATAAGAACAAAAATAACACTGCTATGCAGAATCCAAAAAGAAACACAGAGATGGACAATGTAGCTGTGATTCCCTGGGGTAACTGGCCAGGAGAGGAGACAAATGTGTTGCATGAGCAACTGCAGAGAGAGCAGGTATGCATCGGGAAGCTGATAGAGAGTTCACTAGCAAGGAATGTAATTTTTTTCCTTTTCCTTTTCCTTTTCCTTTTCCTTTCCTTTCCTTTCCTTTCCTTTCCTTTCCTTTCCTTATTTATTTATTAATTTTAAACAAAGAAGAGGTTTTATTCAGATACCTGGCACCAGGTCTACACTCAACTCAGTATTCCCAAGGTGTAGTTCTGAATTACCATAGTCAGCAGGCAAAACTCACAAGGCCCTGTACTTCCTGAAAAGAGGAGATTTCAGCTGCTGTGTCTCCAACACTTTTTAAATGGATAACTTGTGAATTGACAGAAATATCAATTTGTTTAAGCAAAATAACTTATTAGCAGATGCCATGCATTCCACAGTATTATGCAATATAGCTCAAAAAGATATAATGAAACAAATTTTACAAAAGGAAATGGAATTCCAAGTAATTTCAAAGAAAATATTTATTTGTTATGGACGGGAAAAGATGCTGTCTTAGTGGGGAAACCTGTCAAACACTATCTTATTGAAGTGATCAGATTGAACATAATCAATAGGCAAGTTTAAATTCTGAGACTTCTAGTAGGCTGCACAGGGAATTGACTTTAAAAAAAAAAATACTAGTTTCGTTCTTCCAGTTTTCACATTTGATTACCTGTAAAGAACACTGACATTAGGAGAAAAGGGGCATTATATAAACAACTCACATTCAAAGAGCATCTCTCTCTCTCTCTCTCTCTCTCTCTCTCTCTCTCTCTTCCCCTCCCTCCAACCGCTCAGCTCCTTCTGCCTCATTCTATCTCAACCCGCTATGTGTATATTGGAGATTTCACTTAGGGCCTCATGCACACTTCACATGAAATACACCACGAAACCTATACTCTCAACTGCTATATGAATCTTAGATATTTTAAAAATGCATTTAGAAAATGGTTCGTTTCATAATAAGGAAAAGAGCAATGTTTTTGACACTCTTAATATCACATTGTTTTTTGTAATAAAGAGACCATTGCCATCTAGAAAGCCAACTGCATTGCAAATTTGTTTAAAGAATTTTCAGTGATGATTTGGGAACCTTCAGAATTTTATACACTGAATATAAAATTCCCCAAATCATTACAGTAACATATTCATAATATTCTGAAGTAATTAAAATATCATATGACAACAGTGAAACTATGAAAAATCATGAAAATATAACTGCACTTAACTCTTGTTATATGTTTATATAATGTAATTACAAATGATGAACCAAGTTTTAGGATAAGAAAAATCTTTATGTTTTCTAGAGTTCACTTAATAACATTTTGAATATTTGTGTCAATTTTTTTTTAAAACTGCAAGAGAGTAATATCATCTAACCCATTAAGATTTCAGCAGTTATACAATGAAGTTATTAAAATAAGGACACTTGGAGCTTAAAATTTTGTATTTTACACATTGCATTTATCTATGTCTGGTCATGTTTCTTACACAATCAGCTTAGCCTAGGGGATGTCATGTTAGTGTAGCTCAATCATGAGAGAAAGATTTAAGTCAGGTTTCACTGAGTGAACAGAGGAAATCACCTGAAGGAAAAAATCCCATTCCAAGCTTGGAGATAACAGCTTATCAACCATGTCAACTCTCTAGCATGTAGAAGATAGACTGCTTGAACCTTTGTCCCCAGAAATTAGCTTTCTTATGTCAATATTGGAAACCAACACTTCCACAAGTGTTTATGTGTGCATGTGTTTAGGAGAAAGAAGGAAGCAGGGGGAGAGAGACAGAAAGGGAGGATAAGCAGAATATTAGTACTTCTTTACATTTATCATATCCACCTGCAATTAAGAATTCTCCTTGTGGGGATGAATGGATTTGTATATATTTGTGTGTGCACATGTCTAAATGTGTGTGCACATGTGTGCATGCTTATAGATGCAAAAGCTTGGTGTTGAAATTCTTCCTCTATAGCTCTTATCTTTTGAGACAGGGTCTCTCATTTACTTGAAGTTCCTAGGTATGGTTATACTAGATGACCAACAAACCCTGAGGATTCTATATTTGCTCCCCAGTGCTGAGAATGCAGGTACATGCTGCTAAGTCTGGAATTTAACAGGGGTCCAGAGGATCTGAATAAGTCCACATACTTTCAAAGCAAGCAGTTTATTGAATGAGCTAATTCCCCAACTTCCACTAACCCTATTATTTCTCAACCTATACAAAGACAGATTGATAATCAAAATATAAGATCAAATTATAGACACCCCCAAAATATTTGTGACTAAGTGAAAATTTACATGATACTCAGGTACTAACATTTAAGAGACTAGGTACTAGCAAGATACCTACATCTGTGAGTTCAGTCAGTATGCTTGTCAGGGAAGACGCTGTACTAAGACTCTCAGTGAACTGGCAACTGATCTGAATGTGTTTGTTTTCCACAATGAACAAAGTAGAATCATTGAGTTCCTGAATTTTGTGAAAAAATTGACTAGAGATTGATTAGTATTAAGAATATTTGATAGTTTTATTTGGATTTATTTATTTAACTTCTTTAATTAGAAGATCATAATAAAATTATAAAATTTCTCCCTTCCCTTTCTTCCATCTTATATATCTCTTCCTGTTCTTCTTAAAATTCATGGGTTCTTTTTCATTAATGAATATTACATATATATATATATTATATATGTACATTCCTAAGTATAACCTGCTCTCTCTGTGTAAATTTATATATGTGCATGGTTTCAATGCTGACCGTTTGCCATAGGAAAACCAAATGTTGAGCTTTTCCCTGAGAAGGACCACTTCTCTTCTCTTTTGTATAAGGTTGAGGACTCTTGGTCCCTATCTGCTTTGGCATGCCCATTCATGTTGTTTTTCAGCTCACATTTGAGCAGTCATGTTGGTGAGACTTCATGGGTGTAGCTTCTGATATTTCCGGAAGATGCAATCTTCTTCCCTCTCTTCTGTAATGTTCTCTGAGTCTAGGTGTGGGAGTGTCTTTTAGATATAGCCATTGAAATTGGGTTCCATAAGTCTGCATTTTGACTGGTTGTGTAATTTTTTTTGTAGTGGTCTTCATCTGTGACTAAGAGAAGTTTCTTTGATGAGAGGCAAAGACTACTTATCTATGGGTGTATGGACAAGTGTTTAGTGATTGTTGGTAGGGATTATGCTGGTTTACTAAATTGGTGGATAAAGACTCTCCTCCAATAACCATGACATCACTAGAACCGAGTAATTAGCTAGGTTTCCAGAACCAGGCATGGTTTCCTTCTTGTTGAGTAGATCTTAACACAATTAGAGATGTTAGCTACCACTAAGGTATGCATGCCACTATTGTGCCCTTAGTTTTATTTTGCTGTGATGATCAAAGATGTGGTTTATAGACATCATAGCTCGGTAGAATTGTTGGCTGCCTCCCTCCTTTGGCAGTTTCTATGGGGCCTTCTAGTACCATGAAAGTACCTCATCCAGGATGAGGCATTCTGGTCAGTAAAACTAGGTCTGAAATCTAGGCATGGTGGCTCAAGCCTTTTTATCAGCAATTTCTAGGATTATATCACAAATCTTTTTCTTTATTTGTTATTACTATATATATATGTATATATATGCATCAATATGTAAATATAACCTGAAGAGTCAATTTTGTGCAGTTTATATGTATGTGATTTCAGTGTTGACTACTTGGCATTGGAGAGCCAATTAAGGGTTTTGTCTTTGGGAAAGAACATTTTTCATCACCCAGAAATACTTAATTGGCTATAGTTCCTTATTTTTTAGAGTGATATTTCTCTTTTACACATTAGTATATTTACTGGTGTTTCAAGTGTTCAGATTGTGTTTAGTTATCACTATTTTTAAAAATAGTTTTATTCAATTTTCTACTAATTTCTACCTGATGAAAGCTGTCCCTTCGATACAATACCTAAATACAAAAAAATGAAATTTTCATCCAAAATTTATCCTATTGTCCCTGAAGTGTAAGGGTTATTGATTTATACCTTTTGAAATAACCTAAAAGGACAATTAAAAATTTAAACTTCATGTTTTATTGTATGACATAAATCATAACTTGAAAAGACAATGTGGGCTGGGGGCGCTGGTGCTTGCCTTAAGCAGAATTGAGTGGATCTTTGTGATTTGAGATCAGCCTGGTCTACATAGTAAGTTTGGGGACAAACTATTTGATATTGTGAGTTCCAGAACAACCAGGGCTATATAGAATGACCAGAGGAGAGAGAAGGGACGGAGACAGAGATGAAAGACAGCAGAGAGGAGAAGGGAGCAAAGCTGTGAGCCAAAAGGCAGAAAAGAGAAAGAGCTGCTGCTACACAGAGGAAATGTGTAAAGTGCTTTATGGTGAGAGGTATGTAAATGAGTTGCATAGCTGTGGCTGTGTAGAGATTTGCAACTGTGTGGAGGTAAGGAAAATGAGGCTGTATAGAAAAGAGACATAGAGGAGAAATATATGTAAATGCAAGATGTGAAGTCATGTGAAAAGAGATGTTGTAACTGAATATTGAAATATGTAACTAAGAAGGAGGGAAACGTTTGTATTCAAAGAGAGTTTGTCAGAAAGAGACATTATTTAAAACAAAACAGAAAGTTACTGACGTACGATTAATAAAAATTCAGAGGCAGGTATTGGGTTCAACCTGAAGACCAGAAAAGTAAAACAGCCACTAGATCTTACCTCGTCTGAAACTGGTGATCCTGCCTCCAGGAAGCCTCAGAATGAGATTGTGTCTGAGAGCTGTCTCCTCCTGTCTTGTGTTCTTCTCTAGATATGGGATTAAAGGCATGCACCACTACTGCCCAGTTTCTATGGCAAACTAGTGTGGCTCCTGGGATTAAAGGTGTGTGTCATTGTCCCCTGTTATGGTAGGTAAGGCCAGTGTGACTCTTTTACTCTTCTGATCTTCAGGCACGCTCTATTTATTAAAATGCAAACAAAATGCCACTACAGGCTACCGTCAAGAAGGTGTGTGCTTGTTGATTCTTTCTTAGGTTAACAGCAGAAAGCCTGTGTTTTCTTATTTACCCCTCAGATAGAAAAATCTAGCCCCTGCCGCATTCATGTATTTTCTCCCGTAACTTGATGCAGACTACTGGGGACTGGGCCCCCAAATAGTCAGCAATCTCATATGTGTGTGTGTATCTATATGTATGTATGTATATTTGTATATAATGTGTTCTGCTCAAATCCAGTCATACCCATTCCACTTTGGATTTTTTTGTACATGTGTTTAGGTGTGTGTGTGTGTGTATAGTGTGTGCATCTGTGTGTATGTCGTGTGTGCATGTGTGTATAAACTTGTGGTGAACTCATGAACATGCATATAGAGGCTAGTGGTCAGTGTCAGCTGCTTTCCTCATCGGTTCCCACTTTGTATTTGGAGACCGTATCTGGCAATAAGATGAGATCTCTAATTCATCTAGGCTGGATGTCAGCTGAGATCCAGGGGTCTGGCTCCACGTCTCTGCTCCACCACAACCCAGAGCTTATGTGCTAATACATTTTTCTGAAGGCATGTTTTGATCCAAAGAGACTGACATTTTGCTAGGCTTCTCCTTGAAGTTAGTAAAATGCCTAGAGACCATTTCAGACTATGAATATAACCTGCTGTCCTATTGTGTATGTATGATTTTCATACTGTGTATTAGTTTTACCTGTCCTGAAGATAAAAAGTGTAACCAACTTGACCATACCTTGGATTACTCCTGCAATCAACTTTTACTACCTAAGCTAAATACATAGTTTTAATCTTAAATGATTTAAATGTACTTTTCTATTCTCCTGAATTCATGCGTGTATGTATGGGTTGTGTAACTATTTGCTGAAAATAGCCCGCATAATGGAAACTACCATAAACAAAGCAAGTACATGCCGTAAATCTTGAGGAAAACTTGTGGAAAGGATCGATAAAATCTATTCCCAATGGAGCTTATAATTCTGGATCAGTTGGGGTCACCGAAATAACTTCTTCCCTTACAAAACTGTTGAAAATATCTGTAAACAATCTCTGACTTTTGTTTTGTTTTGTTTTGATTTTTTGAGACAGGGTTTCTCCGTAGCTTTTGGTTCCTGTCCTGGAACTAGCTCTTGTAGACGAGACTGGCCTCAAACTCACAGAGATCTGCCTGCCTCTGCCTTCCAAGTGCTGGGATTAAAGGCGTGCACCACCACCACCCGGCAATCTCTGACTTCTTATGTATATGGTATTTTCACTGCTGTTTAATAAATATAAAGCCCTTTGTTAGGGACAAACACAACTCACAGAAATTAGGTAATGACACACACAACAGAGCGATTAAATTTTTGCCCGTAACCACATAATGCAGACACCTAGAAGAAGTTGAGAACTCAAATTTATGTTCGTTCTTGTTGAAACTAATCCAAGAGAAATTCCTCTGTTTTCACTCCTTAATGTGGCAGTTTCACACTCTCTGAGGTTATAATGCACCAATCAATACACAGTTATAAATGCATCATGTTTTTCTTAGTGTTTTAACTGCAAATGTATTTATTTGTATGTTTTAAAATTTTTATTTTTTTGCAGTCTCTAATGGTCATATTCATCCTCAACTTTTTCCCTCCAGCTCCCCAAGCCTGCGTCAAACATATCTCCCATGTCTTCCTCTCAGCATTAGGACTTTAAAATAAAGAGTATATAACTAAGATAACTTAGTGCTGCTCAAATATATGTGCTTGGGTATGAAACACTCCTCTAGACTTGAGCCACCTACCAACCACTGTTCCCAGCATGCAAAGCAAAGGGACTTTTCTCCCTCAGAAGCTATAAATTATCATTATTCTTCGTCTTGGAAAGCCCCTTTCTGTTATTTTTAAATCTCTTGAACATGTGGGAATCTTTTTGTGTGTCTGTGTGTGTAACCATAACCGTTGTGAGTTCATGCATATGGTAACTTGTCATGCCAGGAACTCAACCTTCAAAGTAGTCATCCCATTCTCTGACTATTTGAGTCCTCATGATGTTCCCTGAGCCTCAGGGAAGAGATGGTATATTTATTCTACTTAGCGAGCTTTCAGTTGCTTATTCTCAGCATGTTGAATAATTTTGAGTCTCCACATTAACCATTGCCCTCTGCAACAAGAAGCATCTCTGACCAAGGATGAGTATTCCAAGTCTAAGGATATAAGAATAAATATTTAGAAGGTAGTTTGACAATATAACTATTTAGAAACAGAACACGGCATCAACATCTCTTAGGGCATATGGCTTCCTTATCATAAATTTTTTGACTGTGTTTGTAGTACCAGGTATGTGTTTACTACCATAGACTAGGACTAAAATACAATCAGGAAAATATTTGTTACCTCTATAAATCATCTAGCCTCTATTATACAAGTGGTCATATCTTCCTTGGAAGGTGACAATAATGTTCAATATCCAGGACTGGGTAAGAACATTGAACTACCTTTCTCCTCCAGGACACTACATTGCACTTTCCAGCACTATGAAAGCTAGTCATCAGGAAATTGATATCTTTATATCCTGCAGCTAAAGGACGGTGTCTTCAGCAATAGGTCTTGTAATGTGGCTAGGTCAACAACTTAGGTCGACGGCAATAGTATGACTTGCTTTAGTGTCTCTGAGCCCTCCTGGACAAATAATTCACAGGAAAGTAATCTTTGCCTGGCACTGAGATTTTTTGTTTAATAACTCATCTTTTTTGGAAGCTTCATTGTTCACTAATGTGATGTACCTTTATTCTACTTATTTTAAAATTATGATCTAGTTAGTTTATGACTGAGGTTTCATCAAACATCATTTATCTTAGTTAAGCTATCCCTTACCCCTCCTTTTCTCCACCCCACAATCTTCATCACTATTTAAGCCTTTGACTCATATTAATAATTCTTTCCCCATTCTTTCACATCATATTTCTTCTACTATCTACTATCTTAATTGTATTTTCAAATGCATCAGAACACCACATGTTCCCATGCTGCTTATTCTTGGACCCTTCTTTTTGGCTAACCTTCTTCTGTTTCCTCATCCCCTTACTTCTTTCACTCCACTACTTTATCAAACATTATTGTTTCTTATAGTCTTCCTTCTCTATTGTCATCTCTCTTATCATCTACCATCTCCACTCAAATGAATTCTAAACCCACTGGACTGTTACTACTTTCATAATTTCTGCATGTGTTCTTAGATAAATATCATTGCAGAAGATTGGCAGCTAGCAATCATATATGAGAGATAGTGGGC
The DNA here is from genome assembly GCF_018167655.1 of Microtus oregoni. NCBI lineage: Eukaryota > Metazoa > Chordata > Mammalia > Rodentia > Cricetidae > Microtus > Microtus oregoni. The sequence continues at coordinate 19,579,171 of NW_024543097.1, forward strand.
AACATTTGGCAACTTGATTGACCTTATTATGTATACTTTCCCACTTCCATCCACTTGTGGCAAATTTCATGATCTCATTTTCTTTACATCTAAGTAATAGTTTAACCTGTATAAGAATGACATTTCCATTAACCACTCATCTGTTAATGGATGTCTGGGTTGATTCCATTTCCTAAGTGTTGTGGACAGAATGGCAATGAGCATACCTGTGGATCTCCATAGTAAGATTCGATTTCCTCTGGGCATAAACCCAGGAGTATAGATGAGTCACATGGTACACCTATTTATTAGTATTTTGAGAAACTTCTAGATTGATTTCTAAGTAGCTGCATCAGTTTAAACTTCTAACAACAGTAAATAGTACACAGGAGTTCTTCTTTCATCATATTCATGACAGAATTAGTTGCCATTTTTATTCCTGATGATAACCATTTTGATTGGGGTAAGATAGAACTTTAAAGTAGTTTAATCATATTCAGCCCATTCATATTCAGTCATAATCATATTCAGTCTGTATCAAGGAGGGCTACTGATTTTTTTGAGTTAATCTTATTTATTTAATCACCAATGATATTGGACACTTATAAAAATGTCTATTGGCCACCACTCACATTTCCATAGACTCTTGTTTTGTTTTATTTATTTATTTATTTATTTATTTATTTATTTATTTTTGAGACAGGGTTTCTCTATAGCATTAGAGTCTGTCCTGCAACTCACTCCGAAGCTCAGGCTGACCTTGAACTCACAGAGATCTGCCTGCCTTTTCCTCGCTAGTGCAGAGATGAAGACCTGCGACACTACTACCTAGCCTACAGACTATTTTTAATGGAGTTGTTTTTTTCTTGATGTTTTAGTTTTTAGTTCTTTGGGCATTCTAGACATTAATTCTCCATCTGGTATATAGTAGACCTAGATTTTCTCCCATTCTGTTGGTTACTTCCTTGTTTGCTTGACATTTTCCTTCACTGTAAGGAAGCTTTCTAATTTTGTGAGATCCCATTTCTCAATTGTTGGCATTCCTGTTCTGCTGGAGCCCAGTTGAAAATATCCTTACCTGTGACTGTTAGTGGAAGTATATTCCCACCTTTTGCTCCAGCACTTCTAGCACATTGTGCATTATGCTGAGGTCATTGATCCATTTGCAGTTGAGTTTTGTGTAGATGGAGATATAAGAGTTTAGATTCAGTTTTCTATAGGTTGAAATCCTTGTTTCCCATAATCATTTTTTTTATTTCTTTTTTTTTATTGAGAAAAGGAGAAAAAAAAAACAAGTTTCCACCTCCTCCCAGCCTCCCATTTCCCTCCCCCTCCTCCCCCCCCTACGCCCCCTCCTCCCACCCTTCTCCCCCTCCCCCCACTCCTTTCCCCCTCCCTCTCCAGACCAAAGAGCAGTCAGGGTTTTCTGCCCTGTGGTAAGACCTAGGACCTCCCACCTCCGTCCATATCTAGGAAGGTGAACATCCAAACTGGCTGGGCTCCCACAAAGCCATCACATTACGTAGGATCAAACCCCCGTGCCATTGTCCTTTGCGTCTCATCAGCCCTCATAGTTCGCCATGTTCAGAGAGTCCAGTTTTATCCCATGCTTTTTCAGTCACAGTCCAGCTGGTCTTGGTGAGCTCTCAATGGATCAGCTCCACTGTCTCAGTGGGTGGGTGCATCCTTCGTGGTCCCGACTTCTTTGCTCATGTTCTCCCTCCTTCTGCTCCTCATTGGGACTTTGGGAGCTCAGTCCAGTGCTCCAGTGTGGGTCTCTGTCTCTATCTCCATCCATCACCAGATGAAGGTTCTATGATGATATGCAAGATATTCGTCACCAACCCCGCAACAGACAAAGGTCTGATCTCCAAAATATATAGAGAACTCAAGAAACTAGACTTTAAAATGCTAATTAACCCAATTAAAAAATGGGGCACTGATCTGAACAGAGAATTCTCAACAGAAGAATTTCAAATGGCCAAAAGACACTTAAGGTCATGCTCAACTTCCTTAGCAATCAGGGAAATGCAAATCAAAACAACTTTGAGATATCATCTTACACGTGTGAGAATGGCTAAAGTCAAAAACACCAACGATAACCTTTGCTGGAGAGGTTGTGGAGGAAGGGGTACCCTCATCCATTGCTGGTGGGAATGCAATCTTGTGCAACCACTATGGAAGTCAGTGTTTCGGTTTCTTAGGAAATTCGGGATCAACCTACACCTGGACCCAGCAATACCACTCTTGGGAATATACCCAAGAAATGCCCTATCATATGACAAAAGCATTTGTTCACCTATGTTCATAGCAGTATTATTTGTAATAGCCAGAACCTGGAAACAACCTAGATGCCCTTCAATGGAAGAATGGATGAAGAAAGTATGGAATATCTACACATTAGAGTACTACTCAGCGGTAAAAAACAATGACTTCTCGAATTTTGCATGCAAATGGATGGAAATAGAAAACCCATAATCATTTATTGAAGATGCTATCTTTTTTTCCAATATATACTTTTGTCATGCTTTCACAGATTACATTGCTACACTTACTATATGGGAGATTCAAATATAGTGCCTCATGATTGTGAGATAGTCATACTATTCATTGAATGTCTTTCTAGTATCCGATTCTAGGCTAGAAATTCCACAGATGTTGACATTTTTGAAAGAAGATAACAACTGAGTATTTTCTAAGCAAATAGAACAGCAAATATATATTATGAAATTTGTTAATAAAAAAATTTAAGAACAAAGAGTTCACAAATAGGAATGGAGCTTCCTAAGTCTAAATCTTACTAGACCACACTGATCTTCTCTGATTTCTTTCTATGATACAGGTAAATTTAAAAATACAAGAATTTTTCTCCCTAAAACTATTGCAAGTAATATTTGAACTAAGAGTTATGTTTTCTTAACAATTCACACTCCTTGGGCTAGAGAGATAACTCATTGGTTAAGAATAATTGCTTTTCTACCAGATGACCAAAGTTTAGTCCCTAGCATGCATATTGGGTGGTTCACTACTGCCTGCAAAGTGGTGCCCTTTTATGGATTCACAGAACATTTCCATGCATTTTTGCTTAGATGTACAAACATATGATTAAATACAAATAACATAATAATTATTTTAAAAATGATATAATTTGTTTATTTTTGGGGATTGATATAATTACATTATTTCTCTTGTCCATTTCTTTTCCCAACCCCAAACCTATTATGCAATTGCCTTGCTGACCTTCAAATTCATGACCTTTTTTCTTTAATTGTCACTAAGTATATAAATATAGCCAGCTCAGTCCATATAATTTATATAATTTACATGTATGTTTCTAAAGATTACCAAATGGATAACCAACTGTGCTTTCCCTGGGGAAGACTATGCCTTCCACTTGCAGAATTCTTTAGGTACTATAGTTGTTTGCTGCACTGAAATTTCAAGCGCTTTCCCCCTTTCATTTTAACATATCTATTGGTGTTGTCCTTATTGAGATTATGTTTAGGGAGACATGTTGGTGAAATTTCCTGAGTGTAGCTTCCGAAATTCTTATGGGACACACAACAAATTTCCTGATCCTCTGGTTTTTACAATCTTTCAACCCCATCTTCCCCAATGATCTTTTGGCCTTGTGCACAAGAGTTGTATCCAGTAGGACTGGGCTCCAAAACTCTGCATTTAGATCAATTGTGGTTTTTTGTAATGATGTGTGTCACAAAGAGAAGTTTCCTTGATGAGTATAAAGACTACACTTACCTGTGGTTATAAGGACAAATATTTGGAGTGTAGTTAGAGATTATGCTGGTGGTTATTGTTTCATGATGTTACTAGCCATGGGTGTTTGGCTAGATTATCAATACCAGGAATAATTTCTTTCCTGTTGAGTGGTCTTGTGTTCAATTAGAGAGCTGTTGTTTGACACTAAGCTATGCATGCTGCTATTTCACCATTAGAGCTATTTTTGATATGTTTACTCTGTGGTTCATAGGTGTCATATATGAGTAAGACTGTTGGCTTGTACCCTTCTTTGGAAGCTTGAATGGTGCCTTCTTGTACCATGAAAGCTAGTGCTCACAGAGGCTTTCAATTCAGATTAAATTCATTGGCTTCTGCACCCTTTGTCAAAAGTGCATAGTGTATTCAACACTTGGGACTTGCCTTCTACCTCATGGTAGACAACCAAGTTCATGACTTTTGGGGAGTCTCTTGAACAACTCTGAACAACAACTCAAAAGAGGCATCTTATTCCTGATGTTGGGGTTTTGTTAGAGGATCTATGGGCTTTTGGTGGAACATTGAGAGTTCAAATGAGACTTAAACTATATATGCACAAATTTATACACAAATACATTATGTACATCATAAATATTTTAGGTAGATAATCAAATTTATGATTCTTTATGACTTTTTCTGACACCCTTACTGCTATTTTATTCTCTTCTCTACTTCTGTATTTGTGTCCCCCACCTCTGGCTATTGTCTCTTGGGGTATAACATGGAACCAACAAAGCCCTTCTGTTTTAATGCAGTGTGAAGTGACAAGGAGAAAACAGTTTTTGCTTTGAGGATGTTTGTTGCTCCTTGTTATCATAATATGAGAAAAGCCACAAAGAAACATTTTTCTTCATTGAAATCATTATTTTTGTGTAGAAAAAAGGTAAAGTTGTGGGTTTTGATAGCAGGTTTCCTGGGGTATATGTTCTCAACCATTAGTTTCCACTATTGCATTTTTCTTGCTTTCTTTTTTAAACAATGCATCATTCAAAAAAACTTATTAATTAATTTTGCATACTGACTACCGTTTGCCTTCCTTCTCCTTCCAATACTCCCCACATACACATATCCATATCCATGCCTTCTTCATTTCTCTTCATAAAAGGGCAGGCCTTCTGTGGCTATCAACAAAACATGATATATCATGTTGTAGTAAGACTAAGCACCTCACCTTGTTTTAAGACTGGGCAGGGAAAGTCAGTATGAGCAACAGGATCCCACATGTCAGCAAAAGGGTGAGAGACAGCCCTTGCTCTCATCGTTAAGAATCCCAGAAGAAGGTCATGCTACACAACTGTCACATATATGCAGAGGGCCCAGATCAGTCCCACGTAGGCTCCCTGGTTGTCAGTTCAATCCTCCCAGACAATACATATATATGCAGTATAAATAACAAAATATAGATAAAAGACATGAAACTTCAACCAAGCTCATCAGTTAAGACTATCAGTTTTTGTTTTTGCTCTTATGTATCTTCTTAATCTAATCTAAAATAAAATGAAAGACAAGGAAAGGTACAGAAACAAGGGATAGAAAACAGCAACATAATAAGAATTTCAATCAGGAGAGCTATTTTCTCCATTTGTCCAGAGATAGTATAGAGTAATGGTTAAATTAATTTGTGGTCACAAAAACTTTAGAGTTTATATAGAACCAGATCCTGGGCATCATATGCATTTACACAGCTTGAATTCTACACTCATCCATTCTCATAACAGTGAGATGTTTATCTTTCTTAAGTGCACACACTTCTGAACCATGGGACTCTTTAGAGGAAGACTGGAGAAGTATCATACTATATATTCAGCAAGACTGGCAGTTTTTTTTTTCCTGAGAAACTGAGTTTTTCTTTAGTTAGTGGATTATGTTTGAAAACTGACATTGGTATAGAAAGTGGTAAAAATACATTTTCGGGTCCAAATCGTGTATCATTCACTTCATTTAATGATGCAGGCTGACATGTAACCTTGTTGGATCTTTATTTATTGATTGATCTATCTGTTTATTTATTGTGGACATCAGGTTTTATTAAGCATCTCCAGGACATAACCTTCTCTTGCTTACCCACCCCTTCTGATCATGCTGTTCACATATAGAATTGAATCCATTTGATTTATAAGATTTAAGAGACACTATAAATTTGCTATTTCAATATTAAATAACTCCTATTTTCAGACTTCTGTCAATCATTCAAATTCTTGGTCTTAATCTCCAGAATAATATTGTGAGGCTGCCTGAGTGGCACCTCTTAATTCTATATTTTGATATTTTCTGAAAATCCGAAGTTATTCATACATAAGATGAAGTAATTAAAATGGAATGCTAATTACTATTATATGATTTTTATCATTATATTTACATTGATTAAGTGTTTTTACATATAAGAATTCTTTAACATGCCTAGCCTATAATTACCTTGCATATAATTAACCATAATTTATACTAGTCTCATCTCTGAAATTCATAAGAAAGTGATGCAGAAAACAAGTTACCATGCAAGTAACTCACCTAAGGAATAGACTTAACATAAACTAACTCTTCCATTTCTGCATAAGCTATAGGATACTTTTATACTCAGCAAAAAACAAAGATTGATAATAGTAAGGAAGGGATTGAAAGTGAACTCCAATTTGTTTGTAGAAGGAAAACAGGTTGGCACATTCATTCTTATAGGGAAACTAGAGCTGGCTCCCAAATGCACTTCCTATCAAGATGAAATATGAGCTATTTAAGCGAGAGTATGAGTTGTTCCGTGACTCTTAAGTCACTCAGTAGAATCAGACTGTGAGGAAGAGGGTTTTAAAAGAAGAAAATAGGAACTGACAGAAGGCAGTGTGTGTGTGTGTGTGTGTGTGTGTGTGTGTGGCCTCCAACACTGTAATTTTATTCTCCATCATGTGCTCTGATTATCACAGACTTCTCTTTATCACTCAGCTCTTACAACTGAACATAACAGTTTCTACTCGCTCAAATGAAGTTCTTATATGTCAGCGTGTGGTAAACCTTGTCAACCTTATTCTAGGACACTCTCCATGTAACATGAATAATCAGTCATATCCCTAAAAATCAGAAATGAAAGCTTATTTGGTAGAAATTGTTTACTTGGTAGAAGAGGTTGTTAGATCAATGCTCTCTCTCCCATATTTTTGAAAATATAGCATGATTATTACCACAGGTGATGTAACATTTGTAAATTGTCATGTGCCTGATTAAAAAAACAGCTAATATGTTTATCTGAGCTATATAATGTGCTTGAACAAATTCCTTTTTCTGTACTTTTCTCTTGATGGTCCAATGTCTTTTTTTTTCTTTTTTTTTTCTGTTTTTGATTTTGTTTCACTTTGTTTGTGAGACAGAATTTTTCAGTGTAACAGTCCTAGCTGTCCTGAAACTAACTCTTATAGAACAGACTGGCCTTGAACTCATAGAGATCAACCTGCCTCTGCCTCCTGAGTGTTGGGATTAAAGGCACCTGCCACCACCACCCAGTATTCATCATTTCTTTTTTTTTTTTTTTGTATTTTAAGTAAAAATTTTTTTTATTGCGAAAAGAAGAAAAAAAAACATAAACAAAAAACAAGTTTCCACCTCCACCCAGCCTCCCATTTCCCTTCCCCTCCTCCCACCCTTCTCCCCCTCCTCCCACCCTTCTCCCCCTACCCCCATTCCTCTCCCCCTCCCTCTCCAGTCCACAGAGCAGTCCGGGTTCCCTGCCCTGTGTTAAGTCCTAGGTCCTCCCCCCTCCGTCCATATCTAGGAAGGTGAACATCCAAACTGGCTAGGCTCCCACAAAGCCAGCACATTAAGTAGGATCAAAACCACCTGCCATTGTCCTTGGTGTCTCATCAGCCCTCATTGTTCGCCATGTTCAGAGAGTCCGGTTTTATCCCATGCTTTTTCGGTCACAGTCCAGCTGGCCTTGGTGAGCTCCCTGTAGATCAGCTCCACTGTCTCAGTGGGTGGATGCACGCCTCGTGGTCCCGAATTCTTTGCTCATGTTCTCCCTCCTTCTGCTCCTCCTTGGGACCTTGGGAGCTCAGTCCAGTGCTCCTGTGTGGGTCTCTGTCTCTATCTCTATCCATCACCAGATGAAGATTCTATGATGGTATGCAAGATATTCGTCAGTATTGCTATAGGATAGGGTCATTTCAGGTTCCCAATCCTCAGCTGCCCAAGGAACTAACTGGGAACCTCATCTTGGGCACTAGGGAGCCCCTCTAGGGTCAAGTCTCTTGCCCACCCTAAACTGGCTCCCTTAACTAAGAATTGTGGTTCCGTGCTCCCCTATCCACCTTTCCTTTATCCCAATTCTCCTGTTTCCCAGGTCCCCCGTCCTTCCTTTCTACCTTTTCCCTCCCCATCTCCCCTTACCCCCATCCCACCCCATCCCCAAGATCCCATTTTCTCCCCGGAAATTTGGTCTACTTCCCTTAGCCAAGAGGACAACTATATGTTTTTCCTTGGGTTCACCTTCTTACTTAGCTTCTTTAGGTTCACCTATTGTAGACTCCGTGGTCCTAATTTATGGCTATAAACCAATTATGAGTGAGTACATCCCATATTCATCTTTTTGGGTCTGGGACACCTCACTCAGGATAGTGTTTTCTATTTCCATCCATTTGCATGCAAAATTCGAGAAGTCATTGTTTCTTACCGCAGCGTAGTACTCTAGCGTGTATATATTCCATACTTTCTTCATCCATTCTTCCATTGAAGGGCATCTAGGTTGTTTCCAGGTTCTGGCTATTACAAATAATACTGCTATGAACATAGTTGAACAAATGCTTTTGTCATTTGATAGAGCATCTCTTGGGTATATTCCCAGGAGTGGTATTGCTGGGTCCAGGGGTAAGTTGATCCCGAATTTCCTGAGAAACCGAAACACTGACTTCCACAGTGGTTGCACAAGATTGCATTCCCACCAGCAATGGATGAGGGTACCCCTTCCTCCACAGCCTCTCCAGCAAAGGTTATCCTTGGTGTTTTTGACTTTAGCCATTCTGACAGGTGTAAGATGATATCTCAAAGTTGTTTTGATTTGCATTTCCCTGATTGCTAAGGAAGTTGAGCATGACCTTAAGTGTCTTTTGGCCATTTGAACTTCTTCTGTTGAGAATTCTCTGTTCAGATCAGTGCCCCATTTTTTAATTGGGTTAATTAGCATTTTAAAGTCTAGTTTCTTGAGTTCTCTATATATTTTGGAGATCAGACCTTTGTCTGTTGCGGGGTTGGTGAAGATCTTCTCCCAGTCAGTAGGTTGCCTTTGTGTCTTAGTGACCATGTCCTTTGCTTTACAGAAGCTTCTCAGTTTAAGTAGGTCCCATTTATTCAATGTTGCCCTTAATGTCTGTGCTTCTGGGGTTATACACAGGAAGCGATCTCCTGTGCCCATCTGTTGTAGGGTATTTCCCACTTTCTCTTCTATCAGGTTCAGTGTGTTCGGGCTGATATTGAGGTCTTTAATCCATTTGGACTTGAGTTTTGTGCACGGTGAGAGATATGGGTCTATTTTCATTCTTCTACAGGTTGACATCCAGTTGTGCCAGCACCATTTGTTGAAGATGCTTTCTTTCTTCCATTGTATACTTTTAGCTCCTTTATCGAAAATGAGGTGTTCATAGGTTTGTGGGATAAATCCGGGTCTTCTATACGATTCCATTGGTCGACTTCTCTGTTTTTATGCCAGTACCACACTGTTTTCATTACTGTAGCTCTGTAATAGAGTTTGAAGTCAGGGACGGTAATGCCTCCAGAAGATCCTTTATTGTATAGGATTGTTTTGGCTATCCTGGGTTTTTTGTTTTTCCATATAATGTTGATTATTGTCCTCTCAAGATCTGTGAAGAATTTTGATGGGACCCTGATGGGGATTGCATTGAATCAATAAATTGCCTTTGGTAGAATTGCCATTTTTACTATGTTGATCCTCCCAATCCAAGAGCAAGGGAGGTCCATCCATTTTTTGGTATCCTCTTCAATTTCTTTCTTCAATGCCTTAAAGTTCTTGTCAAATAGATCTTTCACTTCCTTGGTTAGATTTACCCCAAGATATTTTATGCTGTTTGTGGCTATCGTGAATTGTGAAGCTTCTCTGATTTCCCTCTCTGCTTCCATATCCATTGTGTATAAGAGGGCGACTGATTTTTTGGAGTTGATCTTGTATCCTGCCACATTACTAAAGCTGTTTATCAGCTGTATAAGTTCTTTGGTGGAGTTTTGGGGGTCGCTTATGTACACTATCATATCATCTGCAAATAACACAAGTTAAACTTCTTCCTTTCCAATTCGAATCCCCTTGATCCCATTATGTTGTCTTATTGCTATTGCTAGAACTTCAAGCACTATATTGAAGAGGTATGGCGAGAGTGGACAGCCTTGCCGTGTTCCTGAGTTAAGTGGGATGACTTTGACTTTCTCTCCGTTTAATTTGATGTTAGCTGTCGGCTTGCTGTATATAGCTTTTATTATATTTAGGTATGACCCTTGTATCCCTAATCTCTCCAAGACTTTTTACATAAATGGATGTTGAATTTTGTCAAATGCTTTTTCAGCATCTAATGAAATGATCATAGGTTTTTTTTTCTTTCAGTTTATTTACATGCTGGATTACATTGATAGATTTTTGTATGTTGAACCAGCCCTGCATCTGAGGAATGAAGCCTACTTGATCATAATGGATAATTTTTCGGATGTGTTCTTGGATTCGATTTGCCAGTATTTTGTTGAGGATTTTTGCGTCGATATTCATGAGTGAGATTGGCCTGTAGTTCTCTTTCCTGGTTGAGTCTTTGAGTGGTTTTGGTATCAGAGTAATTGTGGCTTCATAAAAGGAATTTCTTAATATAGATGAGAAGACTCATTTTTTTCATGAACCCTTTATCACGTACTTTTGGCTTCCTAGAACCTGTAGCCTTTTCAGTACTTTTGTGAGTGGTTGCCAACTAGGACTAGTACTTAAAGTTAAATATAAATAGTATAAAATAGTCATAAATTACATTGTAACAAGTGTAACTAATACTCAAAATCTGTCTTTGTTTTAGGTCACAAATTCAGTTCAATCTGTTGTGAGTTCATGGTTCTTCAGCCTTAGCTTCCCAAGTGCTGGGATTAAAAGAATGTGCTGATGCACAATTAATAAAAACTCAGAGAAAGAAATTGCGGTTTAACCTGAAGGTCAGTAAAGCAAAACAACTAACCACTGGCTCTTACCTCAACTTCAGTCTGAAATGGCGATCCTGTCTCCAAGAATCTCAGAATGAGACTGCATCTGAGAGATGTCTCATTCTCTTTTAAATCCGCTCTAGGGCTGAGATTAGAGGCATGCACCACTGGGATTAAAGGCATGCACTGCTCAGTTTTTTATAGCAATTAGTGTAGTGACTGGGATTAAAGGTGTGTATTTCCACTGCCTGGTCTGTAAGAATGACCAGTAGGGCTGTTAAACTCTCTGATCTTCAGATCAGTTATATTAAAATACAAATCAAATGCCACTACAATGTGCCACCACACTGAACTCAAATTTTATCATTTCATAATCATTTTATATTTCATTATTCCCTGTGCTTCTTAAGATATTCTTGATTCATAAATTTTCATGTTAGAAATGGATTGTAGTGGTGTAACACTTAGGTCTAATTTCTTGCTTGTGTAAGTCATAGTGGCTAGCTTAAAGTTCATGGTGTAAATATTCATCCCCTGGAAATTGGTCAATGCCATAATCAGGACCAAATCCTCAAACCTGAATACTTTGTTAGTCAATAATTCTAGCACACAACTACCGCTAATGTTTTAAAAAGTCAATGTCCTTTAAGAAGAAAACTGTTTCCTCTGTCAACATGGAAGTTAGGAACAGATTTTTTTTTTATTTTCTGACAATTTGGTTCCTTCAGATTTAGAAAAAACAATGAATAAAAATCATTATCAAGTTTTTCAAGCATTGTTAGACTTTTGAATGACCTACTCTACTAGATTAGGCTGATTTCTAGTAGATACAAGCTGGTACTGATCAGGAAGCCTTCTTCCTGATGGCTAGCTTTCATAGTATTGTAAGGTACTAATGTAGGCTGCTGAGACACAGATGTAATCAATGGTCTTACTCAGCCATGAACCCTGTGAAGTATGATAATGAGCAGCATAGCAAAAGAAGCCCATAGATATGATAGTGGTTTAAAGGTTTTTAGAGTAGCCAATTTGTTTCTGATTTGAGTGAATTTAAGGGCTGCTCCACAGAAGAAACTGCACACCTAGGACTATAAAGCTGACCCAGAACTCATGGCTTAGAGGCTCATAAGCCCCAGGCATGAACCTACTACTATGGTTTTCCTAAATGGATTTAGTATTGGACAGCCCTCTGAAGACCTATAGTACACCCACAAACTAGTGAAGCTACCTGTTCTCATCAGAGGAGCTTCTTGGTGCACTGGATGATGGGTAATACAGAAGGTACTTGCCTGTCTTAGTTCAGAGAGCAAGATTCCCTGGAGTGTTCAGTCCTATAAGGGACATCGGTATTGCTCAGCTTCCATCACCACTTAGTGAACAACAAAAACAGGACTGTTGCACTCATAAATTCATAGCAGTTGTGGTTGACTGCACCAAACCTTAACAAATCAAGTCAGTGGATATTTCAGCGTGGAGAGAGGAGGTACACAAACACCTACACAAACTTAAAGATCAGTGAGAGCTGATGATGCCTAGGTTAGGAAGCATAAATTTTCTTTCAGGATGTGATTCCTGGTAGATTAGCCTTGTTCCAGTCAGTGACTCCACACACAGGCATGTAGGTCAGCACAAATTTGACTCAGTAGGACATATGCACACACAAACACACATCATAAAACTGGGAGGCTAAATTAATATGGGATTGAGTGGATTTGGGAAGAGTTGGGGAAGAGTGAGGGTGAATGTGAGAAAAAGATTGTACACATGAATGAAATCCTCAAAGATTAATAAAAATGCTTTTAAAAAGAAAAAAAAAGTTCTCATAGACTAAGAAGAATTACTTTTTTCATTCTATAGTGAATCTAATGAGGTTTTCAAAACTGTAGCAAGATTTTAGGATTTACAATAAATTATTCTAGGCCACTGCATTTTAGATGAAGTTGGTCTTCTTTACAATATAATCTCCAGAGTATTTATTGTATGAGATTTTCCTAGAGACACAATTGTGTAACTACATTTGACTTATTAGTTGACTAAAGAAATCCCTTATAGTTTGAGTTAATTTTGTAAGAGTAATAGGCATCCTCTGTATAATAACCCATTAGTACTTTAGAAGTATTTGTGTTATTGGACTAATAGTTCTTCTTCATGCATATTTGTGTTGCATTTTTTCCAATGATCAAAGTTATGACCAGTACTTAGTTTTTACTTCAGAATGTTCTTCAGAGTAAAAACTTTAAATTTAGCCCACCTATAATTACAAAATACCCCCTTATATCTAGTAGTAAATCAAATTTAAAGTATGCATGTATATGCATATCTTATCCGATATGCAATTCTCCAAGTGTTCACTGGGATTGTCACCCTGGTATTTATCCTCAACTTTGGTATATGTAACAGATATGACACAAATTAACTAATTTAAATTGTGTGTTTCTTTTCCTACAATTAAGGGCTTATATTTGCTAGTACTCACAATAAGTGCCCAGTTTTGAAATGAGTTAATAAGATAATAGCTTATCAAGTATGTGCAAGTATGTCGAATTTACAGATAAGTGTACCTCTCATACATCATCATCATCAATGAGGCTTTTAATTATTTTGTAGCAGTATCAGACAGAGACTATTAGAATTCCCCAACTGGTCAAAATTCAGAGAACAACTGAGTTCTCTGACAAACACTTAGCCCCAACTGATACTTTTAAAATACAACTCCTATCTATTTCAGACTGAGGGAACGTTGTAGAAGAAAGGGCAAAAAGATTGCAAGGTCCAGGAGTCCAGGACACCTGCTGTAAGACAGTGTATCTATCTTGGGTCTATAACTGGTAATTGAACGTATGAAATCCTAACAACACAGTATACTAAACAAGACCTGTAGACACAATTGCTTGTAGCTTCATTTAGAATGGGATCTTGTGAAATTTCTCACATCCATATTGAATGACAGCACCCAATGTGGATGTGAAAAATCTACAAGACTCCACCCTACATAAAGAGTTATAGGCAATGAATAAAATGAATGATTGCTAAAAGGAGGACAACCAGTCTTCTCCAGAGTTGAGTAACATGATGAGTTATTTAGTCCCAAATGGTCATCAATAAACACATGTAACATATAAGTAACACTAAATTAATTTAGCTGGCTACACACACACACACATGCACACACACATGATCATATGCATATAAAGATAATGGCTAAAGAAGAAGGGGTCAGAAATTTGAGAGAGAGTAGATAGAAAGAGGTTTGGGCAGAAATAATATAAATATATTACTCATATATGAAATTCTGAAAAAAATAAGTATAAAAGAAAAGAAAATGGCTCATCAAGTAACCAAAAAACAAAAACTAAACAGAAAAGCAAAGATATGATACTTGTCTTGGGAACCAATATACAGAGGTATTCTTCAAACTGAAGAATTGGCACTGAATGTTGCATCATTAAATTGCTTTGCACAGGAATTATGTTGACACAATTTTAAAGCAATTTTCCATTAGGAAACCAATTTCCACTTAAGTGAGGAAATCAAGCCCTAGCTTGATTGTTCTAGTGAGAAGGATTAGCCTGTCAAATCAGATGGATCTGTTTGAATGTGTTATTTTTGTTTAGCCAAATACCAAAAAAAATATTTACGTGCAAAAGAACACCATAGTAATAAAATTGTGTTCTCAAATAAGCATCAAAGGAGACTTTGATCTCTTCTTCCTTTAAAACAAAGTTTACAGTGGTTTTCTTATTCTGTTTTTGAAAACCCTATCCAACAGCATTTAATTCACATTGTTGACTCAGAAATTACATTTTGATTATACTGAATTAGGAAAAACCATTTATTGTCTATGTTGGTTTATATAGAGTGTTTTTAATGCTGCTTCTCTATACCTTTCAGTATTATATGGGTTTATCCCCATAGCTTTAGTTTGAGCTGATAGTCTCACAGTGTAGGTAATTTTAGAAAATCTGTTGAGTTCAGGAAGTATATCTTCATTCTTGAATTGTTTCAAAAAACACAGTTCAATTCGCTAGTCTGTTACTTTCTATGTTAGTTTCCAGCTTTGTTTCAAACTAAAGATTCAAGAAATATTTGCAAATCAGGTAAACAGTTTTTGGTTCATGATGTTTAAAACTTTCCTGTCTGTGAACTTTGCAGATAGAATATAATAATTAAGTGTCTCAATATAGCACTTTATTAAAATTGAACTTTTCAATGGTTAAATAGATTATTTAAAGGTATTATAGTAGTATACCTGTTACCTGAATTCCTAATAAATGCAATTTTGTATTACCAGCATGGGATGTTTGTACATAGATGACAGAACACAGGATTTCTTAAAACATAAGAGATTTTAATTAAAGGTCAAGAGCTTGACAATCCATTGAGGAAAGTCACATATGAATATATATATATATATATATATATGTATGTATATGTGCCTTTGTGATGTCATAAGCATCAAATGGCATAAGACAAATCAATATGATATTAAATTTCTACTGTGATTGCTGTGGGCTAAATGCCTTTGCCCATTCTGCTCCATTTATATGTTGAAATTTAATCCCCAAAGTTATGGCATCAGGCAGTAGGGCCTTTTAGGGCTCTTATAAAATAAAGTAATGCACGAATAAAAAGATGTTGACACATGAGATCTGTTTGCCATCAGAGAGATAAAAAAGTGGAATTTTGCCTATCCAACCTTTGACATTTATTTCATATCTGCCACAAAGACACTGGAATGAGCTCTTTGCACATATTCTCCAGGTTCACTTGGAATCTGACAGGCCTGGAACACATACTTCAGTAACTCTGATTTTACTATTGAGTCAGCACCAACCGTATGCTCTTAACTTAAAAAGTGAAGTGGTCAAAAGAAAGAACTCCGATTCTGAAAGTTACAGCTAGCCTGCCATGCTTACAGAACTGTTGACATTCAATACATGACAGGGTCATAGAGTGTCCAGATGCTTCACTTTCACTGGTGACAGTTACCTCACCTCTGTCTGTCTCTGTGTCCCTTCACACCCCTACCCTGTGCATATTACCAAGAGGAGCAATGTCTCCCAACAAAAGGGACTGTATAGACTAGAGATGCCACATTTTATTCTTTTGAGGAGGAAATGCCATCTCTTTTTCCTTTGCTGGGAGTTCCAGTTGCATACCTTAGCACTTACAAAACCTAGTTAGTGGCAACTACAATTTTTAAAAGAAATAATAGTAAGTATCCCCAGTAGAAGAGCAGAAGGAAGGAAAAGATGTACAAGGAAGTCAGGACCACAAGGGGTTGGTCCACCCACGGATACAGTGCTCCTGTTCTAAATGGGAGCACACCAAATCCAGCTGGACTGGGACTGAACGAGCGTGTGATCAAACCAGACTCTCTGAATGTGGCTGACAATGGGGGTTGACTGAGAAGCCATTGATAAAGGCACTGGGACTTGTTTCAACTGCATGTACTGGCTTTTTGGGGACCCAGTCTATTTGGATGCACACCTTCCTAGGCCTGGATGGAGAGGGGAGGGCCTTCGACTTCCCACAGGGCAGGGTACCCTGCCCTCTCTTAAGGCTGGAGGGAGAGGGAGGAGGGGGAGTTGGGGGTGGGAGGGCGAGTGGGGGATGGGAGGGGAATGGGAAGAGGGGAGGAAGTGAAAATTTTTGAATGCAAAAATAAAAAGAATAAGTATCAAAATAATTTTTGTAGGGTTGAGTCGATGGATTTTCAAAGAAACATCTTATCAACACTGAAATGCAAGGGTTAGCAATCAGTAGACTTTAGCTGTAGCCCCAGAACCACTGATCGCTAGTATTGTGACTCTTTAGACTAAGTTTATTCATCATGACAATAAGACACTTTGAAAACTGAGAACTATTGCAGTTACACATTGTATAATTCTACCATGTCCTTCACCACTCTGGCTTTTAAAAGAAGGATCTAACCCTGGATTGAACTGTGCACTTTTAGTATTGTGCTTGCTTCAAGTATATTTTTTTAGTACTTTAAAAATGAATAATAGTCTATGCATACTTTAATACAGCCACTAGACTTTATATCAACTTATTTTTGATAGCTTTATACCCAAAGAACAACATATATCAAGGGTATGGACTGCTCTGTAACTCCTGACATATTTCACACTATCACACCAATGCGCTTTCAGTTACTTATGCCAATGCTAAAGTGTTAGTCAAGGTTTTTAAGTGTCCTTGGTTTGCTTAAGTGAAATGGAGTTTTCTGTGCTTTTTAAAATATGTATTAGAAAATATGATTCTTAGAGTAAGAATTTTGGGTAGGTGACCACAATATGTCATGAGAAATGCATCTTTCTGCAGGTCATGGAAATCAATAACTTAAGTGTGTCTCTTTTTCTTTTAATTTAATTTTTTTTTATTTTACAAAACAACCACAATTTCCCCTCCCTCCCCTCCTCATGCTCTCCCTCAACTATCCCCCCAACCCCCAGCACTCCTCAAAAAGGGTAAGATTTGTTGCATGGGGCGTCAAAAAGTCTGGCACAACAAGTTGAGGCAGGACCAAGGCCCTTCCTCCTGCATCAAGACTGAGCAAGGCATACACTATCATAAGGAATGGGCTCCAAAAATCTCATTGTGTCTCTTTAAGTACAATTACTTAAAAGCTTTTATGGTTCTGTTTCTCAGCAACAAAAGTAGACCAATCCTTGGCATTGTGTAGAAGCACAATTATAATACACAGCAGAACATTCGGGAGCTTTGCAGATGACTAATTAAGGGATTTACTGAAGTATGTTTGTGAACTGTAGTCTGAATTAAGCACTGCACCGGCAGTGCATCTGACAGGCATGGAACACATATTTCAGTAACTCTGATTTTACTATTGAAATAATTATGCTCTTCCTGTCATGACATCATTTCTCCTCCAGTAGTTAATGAGCTTTGCTAGGTCCTAGTTAGTCAATTCTAAATGTGTCTGGTTTATTCTGAAGAAATAACTTGTCATTTGGCAAAGAAGTATTTATTGTTCTTCAACTAACAGCCTCAAGTTTATGTTCTCTCCAACCAAGAAAAGAGTCAAGGACTTAAGTTTAGCTGCTGTGCAATGTATGCAACAATGTGGACAAATCCTGAAAGCGTTATGAGACCAAAGGAAACAAGTTCCACACTATCCTTTGTCAATGGATAAAACAAGGATCTTACTGTGAAAAGATGGAAACAGGGATTATAGATTCCCTCAAGGTAGGGCCAAGAAAAATTTCAAGTACAAGAGCAGTAATTTATATCTTCTTATGTATAAAAGATGCACAGATGGAATGTAAATGTCAAAATTCATTGTTTTATCAACTCTATTGCACAGAACATTTGAATCAAGTGAACTGAAGAGTATTCTAAATTTTATTCATGTTAAAAAATCATTAAATTTTGTTAAAATGATGGGATCTGCAGTGTTCAGGATGAGATTTTAAAAAAACTCTTTGGACTGTCTTCCAAATAATTTGATTAAAATTCATCTTACAGAGGTCAAAATGATTGCCATCTAAAATTCAAAACAAGGGACTAGAAAAATAACTCAGTGGTTAAGAGCACTGGCTGCTCATCCAGAGGACCAGGTTTCAACCATTACCAATACTTACAAAGTGGTTCACAGACATACAGACAAATAAAACATTTCACATAAAATATTTTTATAAAATAAGAAACTACAGAAACAGCAAATATTGATAAGTATGGAAACATTAAAGGAAACATTACTCATTGTGTCTAGAAATAAAAATTAGCATAGTTAATGTGGAAATAAATATAATAGCTTCTAAGAAAAGAAAAGGCAGAACTAATCTTTGGATATTTTCCTGATCTTAAGTATTACCTAATAATTGTAATTTATTATGATTCTAATGACCCAAGTTAAGGGATAAGAATTAAAGACAGAAGTAGATTGTGGGAAATTTAGAAACTCGTCATGAAACATTTCATTTAGCATATGTGCACAGAAACTTGCTCACTATTGAAAAATGTGTGTACATAACTGTTTACAGTACCTACTATATTATGCAAAAATTAATATTAATGTTCTTAGAACAGATTCCCTCTTATCAACTTCCCTTCCTTTCTTATCAACTTTGCCTTCCTAGAAACCCATTCATTTACCAACTGATTATAAAAGCAAATGCGAGATGTAAGAGCAAAATAGAAAAGTTTAAAAAGTAAGTCCTTGGGCCTGGTAGTGGTAGTGCACACCTTTAATCCCAGCACTTGGGAGGCAAAAGCAGGTGCATCACTGTGAGCTTGAGGCCAGCCTGGTCTGCAAGAGCTAGTTCCAGGATGGATTCCAACACTACAGAGAAACCCTGTCTTGAAAAACAAAAAACAAAACAAAAACAAAACAAAACAAAATAAAAACAAAAACAAAAAAAGGAAATCTTTGAAATCTAGTTGGGAATAGTGTTTTTTCTTACAACCAACATTTTATTTTAGTTGTTAAATTTGTTCCTTCACGTGTTGTGTTTGCATATTAAAACTTTATTTTCCTAATTTAAGGACTTTTATATGACTAGATCCATGGGTGAAAGGTGTGTATGGCATTTTAAGTCAAGGACTAGATGAAGATCCACATCAACAGTCAAGTTCAAGTCTACCCCAAATTGATGTTGTGATTACAATTTCTACTGCTGAAGGCATCCCGATTTTATTATTCTTATGGAGAAATAACTTACATGGAGGAACCTTGGAAAAATCAACAGAAGAAATATAGAGGGAGAAGGAAGGAGAGGGGGAGAAAGGGAGGAAGGGAGAGAATGAGAATGAATGTGTGCAGAAAGTTCATCTGGCAATAGAGAATGAAATCTAAAATCTATATGATCATAAAAATCATAAAGCATAACACATTAGTGTTTCAACCAAAAGTTTCACTTTCATTTACCATAGATTAGATATATTGTTATAACAGGCACAGTGTGGTTTGCTAAATGAAGAACACTTACTTCTTACCATATACAGTGCTGAACTATAGCTTTAATTCTGATTCTTTTGCACCAATACTTACTACATGTGACACTTACCTATAATGCATCTTTTCTTCCCTAGGTTTCATGGTTAGTGTCACTTGATCTTTGACTGGAGACCTTTGACTGAAGAGTCTCAAGCTCTAAGCTAACACCCCCAAGCCGTAGAGAAACGCATAGTGACTCTGGGATATTGTAAGTTCACTGTTAATGGGCTCTGTGTACTCGCCTGGGAAGTCTTCATTATTGCAACATTTATAACTTGTCTACTTTTGAATTTCTTTCTTTTGACCTGCTCACAGAACTCTGACCAGATATCAGAAGACTCCAATGTATGGAAGGGAAACCATGAGATTCTGAATCACAGTACTGGAGCAAATCACTTTTAGTGTTATGTTTGTTGTGTGCAAATATATGAAGACATATGTAAATAATCTCGAGAAAACCATTTAGTATGCTGGATAACATTACGAACCCAGTTTGTCCTTATTTATTTACTTCTAGAGTTTTGAGAAGAATTGTGCCATGATTTAGAGATTACTACTATCCAACCATGCTATATCAATCCATTTTAAATTTTCTTTGGAATGTTTTTACATACTGAGGTGCACACAAGTGATTTATACATCTATAAATGTAGGGAACATTTCCTCAAGGGAAATGTGATGCAAAAAATGTTTGAGGTAGCAAAACCTTCTGGTAGTATCACTGAAGCAAACCTTTTCCTCGTGGAATTTTGTTATATCTTTAACATGTTATACAGGTATTCTCAATATGCAGTGACAATTACCATTGGTACACACTGATTTTCAGTCCTCTCTGAGGTTTTATTTTTCTTTATTTTATTTTATTTTTCTTTATTTTAAAAATAGAATATTTCTCATATATAGAACAGCATGATTAAAGTTTCCCCTTCTTCTACTCCTCCCAGTTCCTCCTCAATTCCCCTTTCCTCCACTCCAGATCCACTCCCTTTCTGTCTCTCATTAGAAAAGAACAGGCTTCTAAGAAACAGCAATGAAACATGACAAATAAAATATTACATGATAAAAGAAAACCCATCACATCAATACTAGACAGGGCAAACCAACAGAAGAAAAAGAATCTAAGAGCAGACACAAGAATCAGAGACCTTTTTTACACACTGAGAAATTCCATTAAAATACTAAGATGAAAATTATAATATATATATATGCAGTGGACCTAGTGCAGAGCTGTGTCTGGCCTATGTTTGCTGCTTCAGTCTCTGAGAGCCCATATTAGACTTGTTTAATTGATTAAGAAGGCCTTGTTTAACATTTAAGGAGTGTTACATTTTTTTTTTCTCACAGTACTTTGTCTACCTGAACCCAACAATAAGATCAACTGCTATAGGAAACTAGAAGACAAAAAATAACATTTAAAATAATTGCATCGTAGTCTTACAAACTGTTTCAGTCGCATAATGATTACAAGTTATAGCTGGTTATGATGGCATCTACTTTTGATTCCCTCATAGAGAAGGTACGTAGCAGGACTGTAAACTTGAGACTAGTTTATGTTATATAAAAATTCTTTGTATCAAAAACAAAGACACAAAAATATAGCCAAACGAACAACCCATGAACAAAAAGATTGCATAAGTAAATTATGTGGAATAATGCTTTTGTAAAGATTTTTCACTCCTATTCATTTAATAATAGACTGATCAGCTAGTAGCCAGGTAGGAAGTATAGGCATGGCAACCAGCCTAAGAGAATCCTGGAAAAGGGAAATGCAGACAGTAAATCACCAGCAATATGCAGAAGAAGCAAGATGAGACTACCTTACTGAGAAAAGGTACCAAGTCACATAGTTAAACACGTATAAGATTTATAGGTTAATTTAAGTTGTAAGAGCTAGTTAATAATAAGCCTGAGCTAATAAACCAAACAGTTCATAATTAAAACAAGTCCCTGTGGAAAATTGCGCCCAGGATGTAGAACTGGCTGTTCCCAATGGCGCTCCTGACACTAAGTTGGGTGGGGTAGAGAGTAGGAGGCGATAGTCAGGGTTGGTGGGAGAAGGAGGAGGTGGCAAATCACTTATAAATGGCGCCCAAGCATAACCCGAAGCCCAAATTTCAGGAGGGCGAGCAAGTGCTTTGCTTTCATGGGTCCCTTCTCTATGAAGCAAAGTGTGTAAAAGCTGCCATAAAGGACAAACAAGTGAAATACTTTATCCATTACAGTGGATAGAACAAAAATTGGGATGAAAGGGTTCCAGAAAGCAGAGTACTCAAATATGTGGACACCAATTTGCAAAAACAGCGAGAGCTTCAAAAGGCCAATCAGGAACAATGTGCAGAGGGCAAGATGAGAGGGGCTGCTCCAGAAAAGAAGACATCCGGTCTGCAGCAAAAAAAAAAAAAACGTTGAAGTGAAAACAAAGAACAAGCAGAAAACACCTGGAAATGGAGATGGTGGCAGTACCAGTGTGACACCTCGGCCTCCTAGGAAGAAGAGAGACCGGGTAAATCCCACAGTTGAAAATGAAGAAACATTCTTGAACAGAGTGGAAGTTAAAGTAAAGATTCCGGAAGAGCTGAAACCATGACTTGCTGATGACTGGGACTTGATCACCAGACAACAGCAGCTTTTATAATCTTCCTGCTAAGAAGAATGTGGATTCCATTTTAGAGGATTATGCAAATTATAAGAAATCTCGAGGAAATACAGATAATAAGGAGTATGTCGTCAATGAGGTTGTAGAAGGAATAAAGGAGTACTTCAATGTAATGCTGGGTACTCAGCTGCTCTACAAATTTGAGAGATCACAGTATGCTGAGATTCTTGCAGATCATCTTGATGCACCCATGTCCCAGGTGTATGGAGCGCCACACTTACTGAGATTATTCGTGAGAATTGGAGCAATGTTGGCCTACACACCTCTAGAAGAGAAAAGCCTTGCTTTATTACTGAACTATCTACATGATTTCCTCAAGTACCTGGCGAAGAATTCTGCAACCTTGTTCAGTGCCAGTGATTATGAATTGGTTCCTCCTGAGTACCATCGGAAAGCTGTGTGAGGGGCGTGCCCTCTCCTGCCCGTGCTTGGATCTCTGTAAACAGTTTGGTTCTTAGTCCTTCTCTTGTACAAATGATGTACTTTGAAGACGCGTTAGTGTATAACAGAATTGGTGTTTGTTTTCTGTTTGATTTTAAACAGAGAAAATAAAAGGAGTCACTGCTCCTTTTTCCTTTCTTTTTTCATTTCAAAGTTTCTACCAGTGTATTCAGTGATGGACAGCAGAGGGGCAGGCTGTAACGTGTTTTGTTGCATAGTTGATAAAGCTGCTTTTGAATGCTGGTGGTTCTGTTCTTTTGACACAACGCACTTTTATATGTGTTAGTGCTCTGTGACAAAATGCTCTGATTCCTAGTGCCAAAGGTTCACTTCAGTGTATATAACTGAACCCTCATCCATCTGTGCTCCTTTTTTTTTAAATGGTGCTTAAGATCCCATCCTTTGCAAGTCATCCATGTTGTTCCTTAGGCATTTTATCTTTGCTTAATTGTTAAAGAATGGTGGCTTGTTTCATGGTTTCTGTATTTGTGTTTAATGCACGTTTTAACATGATAGACACAATGCATCGTGTAGCAACAGTTTTATGGAAAAGTCAATCTTGTAGGAGTTCTTTTTCAGATCTTCAATAAATTTTTTCTTTAAATTTCAAAAACAAAAAAACAAAAAACAAAACAAAAACAAAAAAAACAAGCCCCTGTGTGTTTCTTTGGGACCGAATGGCTACTGGACCAGGCAGTATAGAAGCTTCTATCCACAAGTAAATACGAAAGTCATAATCAGAAAATTTCAAATTTGATTAAAATCTATATTGAAAAACACATTATACTAATTAGGTGAAGGATTGAATGAATGTGGGATAGAAATATATATTTATTTTCAGAAAAAAATGTATTAAACCCTTGTTCTGATATAAATGCTGCATTTATATTGAAATTAGACTTACACAGAAACATGAAGATTTATATACACTATATTTATTAGGAAATTCATAATCACTTGCAAGAGTTTTTTTTTTTTTTACAAAGTTACATAGATGCTGGAGAAGGAGAATAATTTTCGAAGAGGAAACTGAAGTTGAAAAATATTTTTGTCTTAGTTCTAGGTTTATCTATGTGAGTCAATGATAATTTTGTAAATGTAGCATATAGAAATAAATTTGGTTTCATATTTTTGAATTAAATGAAGATTTCGGTACATATTACGCTGGATTCTTTTCCAAACATAGTGAAACTGTGAGAACTGCCACCCAATGAGCTTTTGGTTCCAGCCCTGGTCTAGAAGAGCTAGTTCCAGGACAGGAACCAAAAGCTACAGAGAAACCCTGTCTCGAAAATCAGAAAAAAAAAAGATAAATGAAAGAAAGAAAGAGAAGAGAAGAAGAGAGTGTATTTTGTGGTTTGAATGTGAAATGTTCCCTATAGCTCACAGGTTTGAATCCTTGGTGGTGCTGTTTTGAAGGCTGGGGGCCTTTTTCAGGGTGAAGCCTTTCTGGAAGAAGTATCAGCTAGTATCAGATCTTGAGCTTTCATAGCCCTGCCTCATTTTCTGTTCACTCTGCTTATTGAATCTGTGCCAACATACTCCTGCTCCTACCACCCTACGTTCCCCGGCACAATTGATTATATTCCCATGAACCCTAAGTCAAAACAAACCTACAAGCCACTCCTCCCCTAACTGACTTCTTGTCAGGTTTCTTATAATAGTAATGATGAAAGAAACTAATTTCACATTGTGGAATGTTAAAGGTGATTCTTCAAGTCAAAAGGGATTGACATTGTATAGTAACCTGGATTCACGCAGCTCATTAAAACAAAATGTTGCATATGAAAATAGAATGTTTTTCACAATTTGTCTAAAAGTCAAATAACAAACTGATGTTTATAACACTATATGTAGGAACAAAATCAATGACTCAGATTTTAACAAGCAAGTACCTGAATTATTCACCTTTAAGGTTATTTTAACATGAAAGGTATATAATGAAGACAAGAAAGAGCACATGGAAATTAATGAAATGAAGATGTTACATAAATCATGCTAAGAAAATCCATGCCATAGTGAACAACATTCTGTTCCTCCAGTGCGAAATGAAAGAAGATGCACAGAGAAGAAACAATTGAGGGATGTATAACACAACTGTAGACCCAAACTCTCATCACATGAATTTACTCACCGATACCCAGAAAAGATGCAATTGGAGGACGTATAACAGAACTGTACACCAAAACTCTCATCATATGAATTTACTCACTGATACAGAGGTTGCCAGGGTAGATATAAAGCAAAACACAAATATTTTTTTCAAGAAAAAATGTTCCTTCACATAAAAAGACACAGTAGTTTGAAATTGAGAGACGAGAGTATGTTGTTCGAGGCACACATCTGAGTAAGCCAGAATGACAGCGTTAACTTTAGGACAAACGGACAACAAGCAATTGCCCATCACACATCACAGTGATAGAAAACCACAATTTTTAAAAGAAGATACATGTGAATTAACTGATGTTATCTTCAGAGACTATAAATTTAAAAATCATAACAATAACAGGGAAACTGAAAGAAAAGTAATATCTCAAAGTTTATCTTGACAAGAACCACAGTGGAACCACAATTGAAAACATTGCAGTGTGTTTCTACATCAGAAATTTATGTATGTATATGCATATGTATATGTGTATATATGATGTATCTCTCCATATAAATAAGATATATATATATATATAGTAGATACACATTATAGTAATTATATGTATATACACATACATACACATCCAAACACACACATGGATATATTTAAGACCTTCTAAAAATTTTGTGAAAATTTGTGAGTCAGACTCACAATATACATATACTATTTTTTTTTTAATTTTAGATTTCCTTGTTCTGGTGGTTTGAAGGTTAACTTCTGATGTTTTGTCTCTTGAGTAGTTCACAAGGAGATAATGAGTCCAATGCAATGAAGATTTTCCTTATTGTTCCTCAGGCATTCTGTCTCATTTGGAAGATTTACTTATTTGTTTTTATCACTAAATCCTATTTAGTTCTAACAAAAGTACTTCTAAATGTGTTTGCTCGGGTACACCCATTTTTCTTTTAAGATCGTAAGGCCATAAACATGCTGACAGGGATTTTTAGGCTTGTTGCTAAGAGCTTTGATTCAGGGAAACAATCAGCATTTAATTTTAGAAGAAGTGGGAAAATAAAACAGCTTATCGCATTTAAAATATCTTAGGATGTCTTACTGTAGCCATGCTATGCATGGGCATGTCCCCACTGGAAGGTGAGTTCTCAGAGGTAGTGCATTGAGAAATATGCACAGGCAAATAGATAGAATCCTTATTTTTTAATAAAAATTTCTAAGTGCTTATTGCATATGCCTAAAGCATTTTCTATAGAGTTTTTAGCAACCAAACACTGATTTATAGGTTAGAAAGAGTGGCTATCACTATGCGGTTGCGGAGCTTCCTTTAAACTACAGCTAAGGACACCCAATTTGTTGGCTTAATTCATGAACAATGATGAGTGACCCCGCTCTTCAGCATCCTTGATTGGAAGCAGGTACACAACACTGACCCATGCCTGATGCCACCAGTGAGAAACAATGTCATGGCTCATATTCTGTCAAAATTACATTCAAGCTGCCAATTGTTTTCCTTTTCATAAGATTCTCTGACTGATTTTATGGGTAACAATTTGGGAGAATATTTAGGAAGCAATAAATTAAATTGTTATTCATTGGCAATATTATTTTCCCTACATGCATAATGACTATACTCAAATCATGTTGCTAAACTTGATTCTTTCTTTGTAAGATTTTTTTTATTGAAAAAAAAAATTTCCGCCTCCTCCCAGCCTCCCATTTCCCTCCCCCTCCTCCCACTCCTCTCCCCCTCCCCCCACTCCTCTCCCCTTCCCTCTCCAGTCTGAAGAGCAGTCAGGGTTCCCTGCCCAGTGGAAAGTCCAAAGTCCTCCTCCCTCCATCCTGGTCTAGGAAGGTGAACATCCAAACTGGCTAGGCTCCCATAAAGCCAGAACATGAAGTAGGATCAAAACCCAGTGCCATTGTCCTTGGCTTCTCAGCAGCCCTCATTGTCCGCCATATTCAGAGAGTCCGGTTTTATCCCATGCTTTTTCAGTCACAGTCCAGCTGGCCTTGGTGAGCTCCCAATAGATCAACCCCACTGTCTCCGTGGGTGGGTGCACCCCTTGTGACCCTGACTTCTTTGCTCATGTTCTCCCTCCTTCTGCTCCTCATTGGGACATTGGGAGCTCAGTCCGGTGCTCAAGTGTGGGTCTCTGTCTCTATCTCCATCCATCGCCAGATGAAGGTTCTATGGCGATATGCAAGATATTCATCAGTGTGGTTATAGGATAGGGTCATTTCAGGTTCCCTATCCTCAGCTGCCCCAGGAACTAACTGGGGACATCGCCCTGGGCACCTGGGAGCCCCTCTCGCTCTTGGTTTCTAGTCATAAATAAAGGTCATTGAGTCTGTAATTTGATATCCTAAAGAAGCTAAATAAGAAGGTGAACCCAAAGAAAAACATATAGCTATCCTCTTGGTTATGGGAAGTAGACAAGATTGCAGGGAAAAATATGGGATCTTGGGGGTGTGATGGGAGGGGGTAAAGGGAGATGGGGAGAGAAAAATGAGAAGGGGAGGACTGGGGGAACTTGGGGAAACGGGATGATTGGGATAAAGGAAGGTTGGATAGGGGAGCAGGGAAGCACATATCTTAATTAAGGGAGCCATCTTAGGGTTGGCTAAATTTGATTCTTAATATTAAAAGGGAGACTTAAAAAGCTACAGAACTCTTAAATATTGTATAAAAGCAGCTGTTTTGCCCAAAGAACAAGTGCATATAGTGTACACTGTGTTGCTCAAATTAACATTTAATTAATTGTCCAACACCACTCCTCTGGCTGAGTATCACATAACAATATAATTTGAAGTTTTTAGATTGGGGATCACAGTTGACACAATTGACATGTCCGGTGAAAGCAGTAACTCTGTGTGGTGGTTTGAATTAAAAAACAAAAACAAAACATCATTTTCTTGTTTTGAATGTTGGATAAAACTATTGGGATCACTAGGGTTTGTTCTTTGAAGGCTATATCTGTCCTTGGGGCAAACCTGCTCTCTCTGCTGACTATACACATATACACTCCTACTATCTTAAAAGTAGCCTGGCACCCCGGCCTCTCAGATGTGATGGAATTCAGCCAGCTCTTTCAATCCATGAGACAAAAACAAATATTTCCTTCCATCAGTCGTTTCCACCATGTAGTTTATGATATCAATATAAAAATAAATTAGGGCTGAAGAGATGGCTCACTGGTTAAGAACAGTGGCTGCTCTATCAGAGGACCTAGGTGTGATTCCTAGAACCAACATTCTGTCTCATAACATCTGTAACTTCAGTTCAAAGGCATCTAATGTCCTCTTCTGGTCTTGAGAGATACCAGGTGCAGAGACTTACATATGGGCAAAACACACATATACACAAAACACAACATTATTTTTTTTATTTGCTTGTTTCCCTTTGTGTTGGAGACGAGGTTTCTCTAAGTATCCCTAGCATTTCTAGAACTCACCTTGCAGACTAGCTTGCCTCAAATGCTCAGAAATACAACTGTGTCTGCCTCCTAAGTGCTAGGATTAAAAGTGTATACCACGACTGCCTGGAAATAATACAAAAAAAAAATTTAAAGTAACTAATGCATAAGAAATTCTAAGTTATCTTTCATGCTCTATTATTTCCTTTATTTTGCCTCAGTTGCAAAATAACCCAAAACAACTCTTTCTTATTATAAAGCTTTATATATCCCTCTATATTGTACTTGTACCTATGCGAGTGTATGTACATAACAGGCAGACAGGAGCATGCTCAGGCCATCGAGGTTACCAGATCCTCTAGAACTACAGTTACAAATGGTTGTGCCCTGTTTTAGTAGTGTTGGAACTGACCCTAGGTTCTTTTCAAGAACAGTGAGTACTCTTAACTTATTTATTTATTATTTATTTTTTTATTAAAGATTTCTGTCTCTTCCCCAACACTGCCTCCCATTTCCTTTCCCCTCCCCCAATCAAGTCCCCCTCCCTCTTCAACCCAAATAGCAATCAGGTTCCCTGCCCTGTGGGAAGTCCAAGGACCACCCACCTCTATCCAGGTCTAGTAAGGTGAGCATCCAAACTGCCTAGGCTCCCACAAAGCCAGTACGTGCAGTAGGATCAAAAACCCATTGCCATTGTTCTTGAGTTCTCAGTAGTCTTCATTGAATGGCTAAAATAAAAAACACCATTGATAGCCTTTGCTGGAGAGGTTGTGGAGAAAGGGGTACACTCATCCATTGCTGGTGGGAATGCAAACTTGTGCAACCACTTTGGAAAACAGTGTGGCGGTTTCTCAGGAAATTCAGGATCAACCTACCCCTGTACCCAGCAATACCACTCTTGGGAATATACACAAGAGATGCCCTATCATACAACAAAAGTATATGCTCAACTATGTTCGTAGCAGCATTGATTGTAATAACCAGAACCTGGAGTACTCTTAACTTAATGAGCTGTCTCTCCAGGCCCATTCTTTCTTTGATTTTCATCCAAGACATACACAGACTTGAAGTGAGGCTGTTTGCTTTTATCAGCCATACAGTCATTAAGTAACTTGACATGCTTTCCCTTCCTTTTAGGAAAATGGGCACACCTTTGGCTCTTTTCTCTACATCTAAGCAGACTGATTGGCAATAGAATTATACACAGAATGTATATGCATATACCAGAACACTGAAGTTCTTCCTTTCTTCATGTTTGCCTAACTATTGGACTCATCCACTGATCCTGGAGAAAAGCCCAGGGAAAGATATTAGCAAGTGTTGCAGGAGGGCCACTTCTTCATCCAAGCTGCCCCAAACAGAAATAAACAAACAAAACTATATTATTTAAATCACTGCGTGGCCCATTAGCACTAGGTTCTTATTGGCTAACTCTTACATTTTAATTTAACCCATTTCCATTAATCTGTGCATCACCACGAGGTCGTGGCTTACCAGCAAAGTTTCGCATGTCTGTTCTGCTATGGGTCCATGGCTTCTCTATGACTCCTTCTTTCTCTTAGCATTCAGCTTAGTTTTCTCTGCCTACCTTTATTCACTGTGCAGGTCCAAGATAGTTTTTTTTTTTATTAAGCAATGGTATTCACATCATACAGAGGGGAATGCCACATCAAGCAAGTGAGGTGATAACAGTTTCGGTGGAAAGGTCACACAGACAATTTGTACAGTTCTTGGCCCTCAGGACCATGAAAAACAAATTTTGTAGTTTTGTACCACAGAATTCAAATGAGACAGCAGCAGTGGGACTTCTATGGCTAATACAGCAGCGGAACAGGAAGACACATAGCGAATATACTCTGTTCTCTTGCTGCTCACCTCTGCATTGTGGGGGCAAGGGAAAGTGGTTTTAAGACCGGGAAATATCTACTGAGTTATTATATAAATGTTTTATGTTCTGCCTTAATTGTAGTGAAAGTACAAGTAGCTAGTTATTCATGCTCTATAGTAGGTTATATTATTTTGATCAGCTATCCACCCACTCTTTCCCATTTATTTTTTACTCTTGCCATACCTGTTTGCAGGTAAGGCAGTGTATAGTTCATACACCTATTATCAGGTGTGTTTAATTTTTTTATATAGTAAGAGCAGATTTAAGGAGAGACATTGCACATAATTTTGCCATTGCTTTATTGTCTCTTTCTTGCCCCTGTGAATGATTGATCAGTATGGACAAGATAGGAAATATATATTTTTTTTACCTAAATCACACAGCTTGATGGTAAAACAGTGCATTTATTTTTTTCTGTCTACCTTAGAGTTACATCTAATTTGCAGTTCTGTGAGAAAAAAAAATTATTGTCATAAGCCACAAGGACTGTAAGCTTTGTGACTGAAGTCATGTCTGGCAAAGACAGAAAACTGGACAATAATTGAATTAACTCTAGAAAATTAGTAAATGTGCTTATCAGGAATCAGATTACAGGGAGAAGCTATAAACCATTTTAAGAATAAAAAAAAGCATAGGGATTCTGTTCTTATGGAAAATAAAAGAATAGCAGAATTTGCAGGGCTTGATGAAGCAACCATTAATAAATCAAACACTGTCTCCTCCATTGAAAAAGTAAATAAAAGTTGAAGTATCCTTTGTGTGGGTGAATGTGCATGCACCCACTCACCCCCTCCCACACAGACACACCCATAGGGAGGCCAAAGGAAGATATCCCATGGCTTTCTCAATTACCCTTCATTTAATATTTTGAGACAGAGTTTCTTCCTGAATCTGAAACAGTAAAATTGTTCAGATTGGCAGGCCATAAAGTCCCAGTGAATTTCCTGTCACATTGTCCTTAACATCATTTTTGTAGGCGTGCCCAGATTCATCTGGTTTTCTCTCATATGCGCTAGAAACTGAAGTTAGATCAGCACACTTGTGCAGCAAGCACTTTTCTGACTGATCCGACTTTCCTGTCCTTTACAGTGACTACTTTCACTAAATTCACAGCCTAAAGAAATGAAGTGCAGTGCTAAAACTGGAAGTTCTGTTGTAAGTGTGCAGAAATAAAACAGAAATAAAGATGAGGAAAAAAATCCACTTTGGTTGAGGACTTTCAGAAGACTTCATTGAGAAGGTAATACCGGGACTAGGTTTTCAAAGATATGTAACCGTTTGGCAGCAGAGAGAATGGTGGGAATGTATTCCAGATACAAGTAAGAATATGTATTATTTAGAACAAACTGTAAACCCTAGTTTAGCTGGAGTATTAAGCATTAGATAGGAGTGGTTGGACAGATTAGATGAAAATGAACTGCTAAAGGTGAAATCAAGGAGAGCTTTTTATGCCAAACTAAATAACTTGGCATTTACCCTGGGTAATAAAATTTCACTGGGAAGGATTTTAATCAGGGCAGACAGATGATCCGATTTTCACTTTAGAAATATCACTTTGTTAGTGCTTAAAGGGTCAGTGGTAAAGGACCAAGGTTAGAATGAGGGGAGATGAGTTAGAAAGTTGTTCATGCAGTTTTCAGAATTATTTAGTATGAAGGGAGTGGGATCACATTTTAGATGCAGTTTAAATTCTAAAAGGAGGACGGTGTAATTCAAATATGACAAAGTTGCTATAGAAAATTGTTTTGATCTGTTGCATTTGCAAAACATCGTCTAACAGAAACATTTCGTTTGACCCTAGCTTTGGAGAGATCACATTGTCCCTCCTCTGAACATCAGACAAAAATATGCCTTAAGCATCTTAAACACTTTGAATATTGCTCCGGGTGAGATTCTTACACGGGAAAAACTCCCTTGAATTTAGAACAACCGAGAGAACCATGGTTATATTTCTCTTGTGCTTCCGATGGCTATTATGTTCACTGAAAGAATCAGGGTTTATTTCCTTTCCCAACTTTTAAATTTTATTAAATTCTCGTTTTTTTTCCCTCAAAAGTTCAGTAAGGTCAAGTAAATATCCAAGAAGACTCTGCAGCTTGTAATACATCCTGAGACATTCTAGCATTAAACAATCACCTTAGACACTCATGCAACAAGAACATAAGTAACAAGATTAGATTCCATCAAATGGCATTGTTGCTGATCAGAATAGGAAACAGTTAATAGAGTGAAGAGACAGACTACATCATGAAAGTGTTTGTAAATTATGTTTCTTACAGTATTAGTATTTTGAATGTATGCAAGATTCAAACACCTCTGTAGTTTTTAAAAAGCTCATTAAACTGGGCTAAATATCACAATGGAAATTCCTCAAAAATGATACATTATTAAACAACAGTAAGACAAAAAAATGTACAATATTGGGAAAATCAAGGATATCAAATTCAAAACTGAAATGTTATATAGTCTTATGCCAGAAAGAAGGCATATTACCAAAAATAGAATCAATGCTGAAAGCTGTGGAGAAAGACAACTTCCTATACATTGTTGACGAGAATAAAGATTAGTATATCCATAATCTGACATAATATAGAGAGTTCTCAGGAAACCATAAATAGAACCACCTTGTAAACTGTCAATCCTGGTACTGGGTATGTATCCAAAGGAAAAGAAATAAGCAAAGTTTTGAGATATCTTCATGCATATGTTTGTTGTATACTAATAATAGGTAACATTTGGAATATCTGTCTCCAATAAATGATGAATAAAGAAAATGTGATGCCTATGATATATATGTGTTATGTAAGAGGTGTTGCTTATCAAAGAATGATAAAATCTTGCCTTTTGCAAGACTGTTAATAGATTCTGAGGATGTTATATTAAGTGAATGAAGCAAAACACTGAAAGACTTTAAGGAGGAAAGTATCATAAGAAGAGTTAAATTGGTGTCGGGGAGCGGAAGACAGGGAAGAAGAATAGAAGAATGAATTTAGGGAAGGATAAATCACACTAAATACCCTTTAAAAGGTCATAGGAAAACTTATTACTGTATAATCCCCCCCACACACAGTAAGGGGGTATTTAAATGGGAGTGACACTGTACTGGGACAACAATAATTGGCTATTGTTGATACCATAAGCTAAGAAATAAAAATCCCAGAAATGGGTTACTTATTTTGGAGTTGTTTACTCTGAGGTTTCGTAGATCCCCAAACATTTCAGGCTATCAGCAATGCTACTTATTACCCTCCAGAAATTGATGGTAATACCCTGTTGCTGAATGTGCTATGGTTTTGAGTCACAGAACATATAACCATCAAGCCATCCTGTTTGCTAGTTTTCATGGTGTTGGAACAGGCAATGCGTGACATCATAGGAAAAGAATAGTCACCGATATTATTCATTTGTGAATGTTGCAAGCTCCAATAACAGCTGGTCTGAAAAGACATACCCACCAGTAGAATTATGACATGGGGGCTGTGGGAGCAGCCAAATACTCTCTAGCTGGATTTAATTCCCACTTCACAATGAGAAGCACATTATAACAATCCAAGCATGGATAGGTTTGTTATTGGTCCTTGAGGATAATCTATTAATATTCTTCTGTTAAATGGATACAATATGAAACTGAATCCTAATAACTTATTATACCTATAGATTAAGTCATCTCTCAACTCCCATCAAGGAAGGTTATATTTGGAGTAGACTATGGTTAACATGGAGCTAAAACTGGCCATGGAGTAGAGAATAAGAAACTGAATAATACCCAGCCCTAAATGGAACATATATACCAGATGCCCTCTGCACAAGGCTCAGAAATCATGGTGGAAGAAGGTGAGAGTGTAAAAATCAGTCAGTGGATGACTCCAAGGATGGAGTGTCTTCTGGATACAGCAGAGCAGTGGGTATATGAATGCACAGTACTCGTGATAGCATGTCCAAAAGCATTACAAGTCAAAGATTGACTAAATCCCAGCAAGGAGATGGAAGGCAGACGTCCAGCCTACCTCTAGTCAGAGAGATACTGGGAATTGATAGTGACTAGGAGACATAGAGGCATTTTCTCTAAGAGTGTAGCCTCCAGTAAGTTACCATGTTCTAGTAGAAGATCAAATATCCAAGAATGCATGAGCAGTAAAAATGGGACTTGACGTGTTCTTGAAAAAGAGGAATACACAAATTTGGACAGGGAGGGCAGGGGAAGTAGATCTGAGGGTAGCTGGCGGTGAACATGGTCAAACATGTTCTCCAAAATTCTCAAAGAACACATACAAACATGCAAATGCGTGTATGCACACAACCATGAAAATGCCTCAATATCCAAATGTCTGAATCTGAAAGAGAAAAACAGCTGTTTAACATATTTTGTAGTTCAGTTGTTGAACTGTTCTTCTGTAAATTATCCCTCTTCATTTTATACCAACACTTTCTATGTGCCTCTGTTTTCACGGAAGAGATTTCTGCTCCTTCCAAACAGGTACTGGAATTTAGTGGATTTAGAAACAATCTACTAAAAGGCCATCCACAGTAAAGCACAGTTATAAATATGTCAAAAATATATTTGTTCCTTAAAT
The DNA here is from genome assembly GCF_018167655.1 of Microtus oregoni. Classification (NCBI taxonomy): domain Eukaryota; kingdom Metazoa; phylum Chordata; class Mammalia; order Rodentia; family Cricetidae; genus Microtus; species Microtus oregoni. The sequence continues at coordinate 19,614,120 of NW_024543097.1, forward strand.
TTGCCTCTAAGAAGCAAGTTATTATGTTCTTTCTTAAGAATCATAGGACTGCTGAAGTAAAAATTAGGAGTGAACAGATGTAGGTAGGGTAAGTAATCTCATATACTCTAACTGAAAATTATTCAGTATTGTTTTTAAAGATTTATTTATTTATTATGTATACAGTATTCTCAGTACTCTGCCTGCAGCCAGAAGAGGGCACAGATCTCATTACAGATGGTTGTGAGCCACCATGTGGTTGCTGGGAATTGAACTCAGGACCTTTGGAAGAGCAGGCGATGCTCTTAACCACTGAGCCATCTCTCCAGCCCCCTATTCAGTATTTTTAAAATCAATAGTAATTTGGAATAATGATTTCTCAGCTTTGCTACAACTAATGCTAAAACATGGATACTACAAAATTAACATGATTGTGAAGTTTCCTGGCACTTACATTTTACCTTAGGGTTTTAAACCAAATCACCATTGCTTTATTTTAAAATACCAATATGAAACAAAAGACATATACTAAAAGAGAATGTAAAATATGCAAAAGTATTATATGGCAAACAACTCAACAATCTAGAACTGCAATAAAAGTTTATGTAATTTCAGGAACCACTTTTAGTTTTGAATATTCTTTTAGAAGTCATTTTGAAACTATGTTATTAATTCATTTACATATGGAAGTCATATAGTAATATTTATTAAAAATAATTAAAATTGTATATCTAATTTTGTTTATTACTTTTTAGTAGTTTCTACACAAAACAAGAGGCCCATGTCCTTATTGTTGCTCTCCAGTGATTTCTAATGTCTAAAATTAGTGACCTATGGGAAATAAACTATAGTAAGACTGCTCATTTGTATTCTAAAAACATATCAGAATTAGACAAGAAAAGAATGGATATGATTAGCTGCAGGAAATAGTAAGGAGTATGGCTTTAAACATTCATTTTTTATTAAAATATCATAAATGAGTGTGTTTAAAAAAACATACTAATGGAAAATAGGTACACAAACAGTAATCAACTTTATGATCATCAGGAAAACACAATTGTAGATCACCAAAAATACCATTCCTTAATCAGTAAAGAATGCCTATTATCAAACAGATGAAAGTTAAGTAGTTATGCCAAAGATATGGAGAAAATAATCTGTTATAAAACTTGGGTGAGGGTGAAAATTAGTATAATTATGACAGAAATAGTACATAGTTCCCTCAAAAAAATGCTATATATTCCTCTAACCTCTGGGCATATGTTAAGAGGAAATAAAATTAATATGTTGAAGAGACATCTTTATTATTATGTTTATTGCAGCATTATTCATAAAAATGAAGGTACAGAATCAAAGGAACCAGAAGTCATCTGGTTAATTAGAAATGATGTATTTCCCAGGGAAATAGTGTTGTGAGGTTATCCAAAGAGGCACAGTTCTGCAGACCTCTGGGAGAGGGTTGATCTCTCAAGCTTCAGCCCAGTCATGTTCATGGCATGATTGCCATAGTTGGTGCCCACTGCACCTCATGGCAGTCAAGCTCAGGAGCAAACTGTGCTCCATTGGGAATTGTTGTCAGAACCTGGTTCTCTTGCAGAATCTCGTTTTCATGACAGTTAAGTCCATATCTGCTGCTTTCTTGTCTATTTTAGCAGTCTCTCATATGGTCTTTATCATACTCAGAGATATAACTTTATATTTATTTATTTTATAATCATATATATATATATACAGTTCTCAATGTAATGTACTAGTTATTGGAAGCAGCTAAATTAAGCGTTTTTTTTAAACATGTTTAAGAAGAAAACAAGCCATCGTTATTATGCTAGAAATTACAATCATATTTTGGAAAAGCTATTTTTAGAATTATATCATAACATTTTCTATGTTAATGAAAGTAAATGAAATCATTCCATATTTTTAGAGATCGATTTATATGCCAGTTTATTTTGTCAAATTATTAGTATGAATTTATAAAGATTGTACTCAGAAAGGAAATCAGGTGCTATCCCTTCAATTCTCTTGTCTTATTTAAAATCAGAAAAAAAATAAAATAAAAAAATATTTTAACAATTTAAAAGTCAGGTGGTGGTATACGTGTTTAATTCCAGCACTTGGAAGACAGAGGCAGGATCTCTGTGAGTTCAAGTTCAGCCTGGGCTACAGAGAGAGTACAAAGACAGGCTCTAAAGCTAAAAACCCAAAAAACAAACAAACAACAGCAACAACAACAAAAGTTTTAAACTTAGAAACCTGTTTCTGAATGTAAAACAATGATACATTTTCAGAGAAAGTAGTGCTGGATTACAAGACTCTTGTAGAAAAATCTTTTGCACATGAAACTCTTTTTACTATAAAGGGGCAATGACCTATTTGGATATGAAATCTTGAAAGGCCAAATCTTTGAACAATTATCAAGAACTTGACACTCAAAAATACAGTAAATAGTGAGGAGCATGCATATTTCCATTCTGTGTGCACAGTTTCCTTTCAGTATCTGGATGATTGGTATCTGCCTTGTGGGAATTCATGCTGTGTCAGGACATTGGTGCAAATAGGCTTTCGCCCTCAGGAATGCAGATATATAACAATGTTTAACTCAGATTGTTAGATATTCCCTTTTCATTCTTCAATAGATAACATTGACATTTTCTCAATTATAGCACAAGACAGCTTGAATTTGTTTAAACTATATATTTAGCTGCAGTTGCTAGATTTAAAATTTTTGTAATTTGATGGCTAAATTACTTTAACCCTGATTGACAGTTTCCATTACAGATGTGGATTATTTAAATGACTTCCACTTGATGGAAGAAAATATAGGAACATATAAAGTGGCCTCTACATTCATCTCCCCTTCATTTCTAAAATGTAATTTTCCTCATTAACAAATGAATAGAAATGATGGGTGGAAAATGCTATAACCTTATCACTGAAGGGGAATATTTTAATGATCCTGACATTAATATATAGACAGTCTAACTAGAATATGTGGAAAAGTTTAGAACATATTTTACATTGGGAATTTTTGAATAAACTAATTATGACTTTAAAACTTGGAAAATAATGATGTATTTTTTTCTTATTCTTTGTCTTATTGATTTAATAGGAATTGAATTTAGTTGTGGAACAAATTACTGCCACTTAGGAGTGGTCAATCAGTTCCTCTAACTGATATTCTTAAAGAAAACGCTTGTGTTTCTCTCCCCATCTCCCCTTACCCCCACCCCACCCCACCCACAAGTCCCCAATTTTTGCCTGGCAATCTTGTCTAATTCCAATATCCAGGAGGATAACTAAATGTTTTTCTTCGGGTTCACCTTCTTATTTAGCTTCTCCAGGATCATGAATTATAGGCTCAATGTCCTTTATTTATGGCTAGAATCCACTTTTGAGTGAGTACATACCATATTAATTTTTTTGGGTCTGGGTTACCTCACTCGGGATAGTGTTTTCTATTTCCATCCATTTGCATGCAAAATTCAAGAAGTCATTGTTTTTTACCGCTGAGTAGTACTCTAATGACTGCTCTTTGGACTGGAGAAGGAGGAGGAGGGGGAATGGGGGAGGGGGAGGGAAATGGGAGGAGGGGAGGAGGTGGAAATTTTTAAAAATAATGGTAATAATAAAGAATAAATAAATAAATAAAGAGAACGCTTGTTAATTTACTTATTTATTTAGTGTCTACTTCTTCTTTGTGAGATGTGAATAAATATGTTGTACATTTGTGTGTGCATGTGTGCATATGTGTACATAATTATTGAGATCAGATGATGATGGCATGTGCCTCTTCCATCAAGTCTCACTGAACCTTTGGTTCATGGACTGGCTAGACTGGCTAGCCAGTAAGCTCCAGGAATCCCCTTGCCTCTGGTCCATACCTGGTGCTAAGACTATAGTTCACAAACCAACAATCTAAGTTTTATTTCATGGGTGCTAGGCTTCTGAGCTCAGATTCTCATGACTGGAGCAAGCTCTTTACCGACCGAGCCATCTGCACAGTACCACTTTATCCCTTTTAGTTGACAGTATGTATGCTAACTAACCCATGAGACAGGGAAGAACTGTAAAAATTTATAATGCTTTAGTCATATTCTTCCTCAACTCTTAGTTATTTTGTTTGTTGTTTTCCCCACCTTATTCACACCACGTTGATAGGTAAGAAATTTTGTTGTAGAAGGTGCGGGTGGCATCCTGCCCCCTGGCTAGTTTAACCCCCTAAATAATCACACAGAAATTGTATTAATTAAATTATTACCTGGCCCATTATTTCTAGCCTCTTATTGGCTAACTCTCACATCTTGATCTAACCCATTTCTATTAATGTGTATCACCACTTGGCTGTGACTTACCAGCATGAGTCTAACCAGCATCCATCTGGGGCAGGAGAACCATGGCATCTGCCATACTGCCCTTCTTCCCGGCATACAGTTCTATCTACTCTGCCTATCTAAGTTTTGCCCTCTCAAAAGGCCAAGGCAGTTTCTTTATTCAATCGATGAAATCAACACATAGACAGTAGAACCTCCTACACCATAATTTGGGGAAAACATGATATATATTGAGTTCGTATTTTCTTTCCATGTTGTCTGCTTCTTCATATGTCCTTAGCCTTTTAGACACCAATGCCTGGCTTTAGGCTTACAAGAGGAGCTTCTCAAGTGCTCTCTTTGATGATCCTTATTCTGTTTATTACTTTGAAGTGTGAACAAGCAACAGTGTCTCTGCCCCCACTGATATCTTAAATGACCTAGGTGGCCTCTATAGATAAGGGTAGGCACCCTTTTGAGACTTCTTTTTTATGTGGTTTTTACCTCTTATTCTCCCACTTGATTTCCTGAATCTCCTTCTATGTATCTATAAACTCCTATCATGTCTATCTAACTTGTAACAAACCCTTGAATTCTTAAAGATTTCTAAGGGCTTTTTATACTTAACTAATTTATGATGAGAGCTCTTGATTTGTCCAATAAAAAACCTATATGTACACAAAAGCCTAATTATACATTTTCTATGTATGTGTACAATACCCGTCAACCATGTCTCCTCTAGAGCAAGTTACTCTCATAATGTGATCACTGTTATATACTCACATGTCAGTCAAAGCTTCTAGTATGTTCACTTACTTGATAATATGGAAAATTGTATTCATTTTTGTATCATATGTACATATATTATAACTCAATACATGTGTTCTAAGAGCTTATAAAACTTTGAAAATAATCTATCATTTCAGATGTTGAGATATATATGTGTGTGTGTATCATATGTATTTTTCACACATACATATTATATGCATAGTAATATGGCATTAGTATCCTCATTAGGTAAAGGGATCCTAACATATATTTAATAAATCCATTCAAATCAGTAGCATATGCCATCCCTGGGTGTTGCTTACAGAGCTGAAAGAATTCATTGTTCTCTCAGATTAGGCTAAGATCCTATGTCCAGGAATACGCTTTTCTGCTTTGTTAATGTAATTTATTCTTCTTGATCAGCCGTTTTAAATAAAAGGTTGAGTGTGAAATTAACATTGCTTTTATAACATTTCTAATGTTTGTGATTTAACTTATGTTTTCGGTATTTCTATCAGAATCGTTAGTGCCCATTGTGCTAGAGAGTAAGTTAACAATCAGATTTTTTTTGCTAGAGGCTTTCATTCTAAGAAATAACCTTCCCCCAGATAATAGGAAATACATCTGTATTATTCTTCTGTCAAATACCTTTTCAGTATTAGAAAGTGTTCATGTCAGAATAAAATGAGATAAAAGATTTTTCAAATATTTTTTTCTTTTCCATTGTAATACCTATAATTTACTCCCTGTCTTGTATGAAAAGGTCATTAAATGCTACATCTTTTAAAAATAATGCTACATATCCAGATTACTAAAGAGTTTTGAGGGTATAAATAAAAGTTATCTTTGAAATGTATCATTATCCTATTGATACTGATTGGTGAATGTACCTTCTTTCTTATAATAACCAAGATCACCTGTATGAGAGCAGGATTGCCCGTTGGATTTAAAAAGCATTCCATAATGAATATTCAGAACAATACGAAATCAAAAAATACACTAAATTGATGAACTGTGTCAACATTGAACCCTGCTGGGCTTGTAGGCAAGGTTTTTCTTATTATGTATTTATAGTAAGCTTACTTCCAAGAAAATAAAATACATTTTCTCCAAGAGAGCTTTTCCCGCACTTTGCACCGAAGCCCTATTTTCTAACCTTGGGAGCAGCTGCTCTTAACAACAGATAATTGGCAGTTTTCCAGGATGCAGAAGGTCATTCCATTAAGAAGAAAGATGGCTGCAGTGCATGAAAGCCAGGGAGCTCTTCTCTCATCCTGGACACCAAAATATAGGCATCCAGGAGAGAGCATATGTAGCAAGTGATGGATGCAGGCGGAAAACCATCAGCATGCAGCTTTCAGCCTCTGTTTTCCCACAACAACACTGAAGAAAACAGATGAGTACAAATGTTTTATTTATTTATTTTTTTTACTAAAGGATTTTAGCATAAGTTTCAGAAAAAAAGTTACATACTTTGAGTCTTGATGGGATGAGGAACACTATTAAAAAGAACTGTATATAAATTAAAAAATGAGAAAGCAAAACACAAAGAACAAGGCCAAAGAGATGCTCTGATCTGGCGTCCCAGTACACATAGATCTCCGCCTCAGCCAAGCCCGATCCCGCAGGATTGACTGGAACCTGACTCAAATTCCCAGCGTGAGCTCACGACTTCAGTGGGAATCCGAAAACGACAAAAATAAGTACGAATGGGTCCTCCCCAAACCCTATGGCATAGACAAGAAAAGGGACTCACCAAAATGCAGCCGCTAAGCCCAGAAAGGTGGTTTTAAGCATGGCATAGAGAGCTCGAATTGTAGACTAGGGGCCTTTCAACACATGGCCTGCCATGTGGACAGGATCTGCCCTAGCTCGGTGGAACCCTCCAAATGATAGGAATATTTCTTTATATAAGCTCCTCGCTGACACAAAAACTCCCAATCAAGCCAAATGAAAACCAGCCAAATTAAAAAATTTCCAGGTTTAATGGGAGATTTGACCCAGGGAGGGGTCAGGATCTGGCCTGTTGGGATTTGGAGTCCAGACCAGGCCTGGGAGCTGGGATAGATGCAAAGGACTGGGGCCTATGCTCCCAACTTGACAGTGAGCTCACAAGTATTATACAATAAATTTACAGCCAACAGATCTATTGGACTATCCACAAAAAATGTATATGTATACTTCACCTGGACATCCTGTTTGTGCAGAGATGTGGAAACATCTGTCCATTGGGCAAATCACTGTCAGTTCTGTAAAAATCTAGTGAAATCATGGCATTTCTCCCTTCTATAGTATCCCATCAGGGTATAAACCTGACTTTTCCTCTAGGGCATCCAGATACCTCCCTCACACCATGAAGTTATGGTGTGAAAAGGATTCAGTCAAGTCTTTGTTTTCATATTTCCCCACAAACTTTCTTTATTGACAGTAGTCACTGATAAGAAAGGAGTTTCATACAGGAGGTAACATGTTTGCTCTAATAGCAGACTCAGAAAGGTGCGATCTACTGGTCTTCTGCTCTGTTCTGACTTAACAGGCTACTGATATTCTGTATTTACCCTTTTCCTTGGTTTCAACTAACATAAGATCACAGCCCAGGAAATTAACTGTTTGTGCAGTAAAAATGCCTGAGTAGCTAAAACTCGCTTCAGAGAAAAAAATTCTCACCTGGGCACCCTGCTGGAGTCAAAAGTGGGACTCCCCAGAATCCTTTTAACTCAACCAGCTAGATGCTAATGCAAATCAAGCCTACAGGTTAGCATATCTACTAATACTGTATTCCCAGCCACAGGGAAACTTCACAGCCACACACACCCTGAGACATAAAGTGCCACCTTGCCAGATCCACGGGGTTTCTTGTGACTCTGTGAAGAAAATGCATGCTTGATACCACTGTTACCACCTATGATATTGCTAACTTGTCTGTATGCCTTTATAAACTAAAAGCTTTGTGAAGATCACCCACCTTTTTTTTACCTTTACCTTTATGCTTTATGTCTTATGTCTAATGCCTTGCCCTTATGTCCTTATTTTCATCTTCCCCTAAAGAACAAAGAAACATGCAGTAATATAAGTCCTAAGTCAGTCAGTTTGTTCTACCCCTCAGGTCCAGTTACGAAGCTAGTCTTTGCTTGTCATAGAAGTCCTATTCTGAACCCTGAGAAAGTGCTGAGGCTGGTACTCAACAGCTCATGATAGAAACCCATACCTGGAGCCATTATCAGACATAGAACCTGATTCGGGTTATAGGTTATAGGCCCTAGGGTGGAATCTACTACTATTATTCTGCTAAATAGACATAGTATTAAATGGACTTCTAATGACTTGTCATTCTACTCTTAAATTTTAGAGACTGTTTTTAGATTTGAAAATTTTATATGTATGACTGTTTTGCCTGCATTCCAATATATGTACCACTTATGTTGCTGGTGGTAACAGAGATCAGAAGAAGGCATTATGTGCCATGGAAATGGAGTTATGGATGGTTCTGAAGCGTGTGTGAAGGGTGGAGGTGTATGGGTACTAAGAATTGAAACTTGGTCCTCTGTAAGAGTAACAAATGATCTTATCTGTAAAGCCATCCCTCCAGATCCTGTTATAGCCATCGACTAATGCATCATTCAACCAGTATGAATGAAGGTCAAAGCTTCTATTTGTGATTGAGACACAGACCCACAATTGACTGAAGTCTCAAGAAAAACACATTCTGAATAGCTGAGCAATAAATGGCACATTTGTATCACCTCTATATGCCCAAGGCTCAGGGGTCACTGTATATAAGAGAGAACAGAAAGACAAGTCAAATTATAGCATGGAGAGATCAGGTACACATTCCAGCTCATACCTACCCAAGGAGCTAGTGTCAAATGTTAGCTGTTGGCAGAGAGAAAATTGGTTTTCTTTAATAATGTTATTCCTGCTAATTGTACTGCACTCCAGGGCAAGGTCACACATTCTAGAATATATGGGGGGGGGGGCAGCACAAATTAGAATTGATGAATGGGGAAAAAAGACACACATTTGGGAGGATAAGGAGTCATGGCTCAGTGTGAGAGAAGCTGGAAGAGAGAAAGTGAGTATAATGAAAACATAATGTACACAATTCTTAAAGAACTAGTAAAAATAAGTACATTCAATTAGGTATCTGCTATGGTAATTATCCATCCTGAGTTTTGGACCATTCACTGACTTCAGAATTATGCTAACTGAAAATAAAATAAAATTTGTTGTTGTTTCCATAGTGGGTCTGTGCCAGGTGAGTGCAGTTCTCATGTCCAAATTATACGAGATTCTAGGCAGAATGTAGATTCTGTTTCCACATCAATAAAAGCCTCGACAGATGACGGCTCCGGGTGCCTGGTCATTTGTACTCTTCTGCCTCTGTGTCTTACAGCAAGACAGTCATTTTCCACTAAAATCTTTCTCCTCCTCCTCCTCCTCCTCCTCCTCCTCCTCCTCCTCCTCCTCTTTCTCCTCCCCCCTCCTCCTCCTCCCCCTCCTCCTCCCCCTCCTCCCCCTCCTCCTCCTCCTCCTCCTTCTCTTTCATCTCCTTATTCTTTTTAAAAGTTTTCTTAAACTGCCTCCTAGTCTCTCTTTGGTTCTTTGTCTTGAAGAGTGCTCTTGTGGGGCTACCTCACCCCAAAACAAAGACAACTTTTCTGCTATGATATATATCATTTTAAATTACAACTAGTTATGGTGTTGAGAAATGAATGTTTCTTGGTTGTTATTTTTCTTCTGATACAGGATATAGATGGCTATATGGAAAGACAAAATATATCAGAATTGTTGAGCTGCAGGCAATTTAAAAGACACCGGTATACAAAAGTTCTCTGCCTCTCTTCCTTCTGTCTATAAGCAAAACATAGATTTGCAAATACCAGGGGGGATCTTGATCCCATTTTGCATTGCAGAAAACAAATTTTAAGTAGCAAGGACTGTCTGTCTACTGTTACTGGCCTGCAGGTAGAACCAGAGAAATTTACTCAAGCGGTTTTCCTGACTTCTGTTTGACTTGCCTCAAGTTGTAACCCCTAAGAACTCAAGGTCTTTGTCTTTGCCTTGCGAATTCTCTAAGAAATTACAGTTCTGTTAAGATGCTGTGTCAGTTAGAATACAAAGTCAATTTTTCGAACTATCCTTTTCCAAATGACTGCTATATTGAAATGCAATTTACACATTCATAAATTTGCCAGAGTTTTATTCCTTAATCTGTCTTTTGTTCCAGACATCATTCCATAAGAACCTATGAAAGTTAAGACAATTGTCTTTTCCTCTAACTGTGTATTTTGGAATCTAAGTGTTTTCTGTTCAGCCCTCTTTTGCGGACAATGTCAATCTTTCTTAATTTGACATTTTGAATTTAATGGACTATGTATTAAGTCTTTCTAATGTCTTATACTTCTCCACAGGTTTTGTGTGATCAAAAAAATGACAAATATCTGGATTATATATATATACCTGTTGGTGGGCTGTGCATTTTCCTGGCTCCTATAAGAGAGAGAAACTGCATAGAAGTTTGAAGAAGAAATGTTTACTGTAAGTATATGAATGTAAATATATAACTTTACTAATTGACTGAGCTAATGAATAATAGTAAGAATTAAATAAATTAAATGAAAGAGGACTGTATGCAATCAACAAATTTGGAGCTCAGCTGGAGTAGCCAAGACAGAGCACCCACAAGCCACAGGAGGAGATCCAGACCTGGTTGCAGAGAACATTTTCTTACCTGCCAGATAACAGAGGTCAGAGAGGTTCCACACCAGCAAAACTTGAGAGACAGCCGCCCTGACAGGGCTTGGAGATGCTACAAAAAGGTGTGACCCAGATTTACAGTAAGCATTCTGACCTCAAATTACCTGCATTTAAGTTGTGGTTTTCTGTTTCCCCTTCCCAGGAGAAAGCTCACTGAGTCTGGACTGATGAGGGGTGAGGATACAGCTGCATGGGACCAGGTTAGGCCTACTAAATGTAAGGGATAGTTGTGAGGCTTGGGCAGTCTGTGAGGTCACTGGAGGCGGGACTGGAATTTGTCCCTGGTGCTTGAACTGGCCTCTGGGGACATATTCTTTTGGAGAGGGTTGCCTTGCTTAGCCTGGATGTAGGGGGTAAGGCATTGGTCTTGCCTCCGAGTGAGGTGTGGACTTTGTTGACTCCCCATGGAAAGTCTTGCCCTTTCTGAAGAGTGGATGGGGGTGGTATGGAGAGAGGGAGTAAAGCTGGAGGAGGGGAAAGAATGGGAGGGATCAGGATAGCTAAGTAAAATGAGAAGATTGTATTTAAAATATTCTTAGTGAAACAGAGGAAAAAATTGGAATAATCTCCTGTAGCTTACCAGATTACCATGGTTTAAAGTTAGAAATCCACAACACCACTAATATATGACTTTTAGTCTTAAGTAGAATTCATTAAATGAGTAAAATGATATACAGATATAAGGTTGAAAACTTTTAATTTTTCTAAGAATTAGTCTTTAATAAGAACAATTTTTTTCTACTGTATTTTCAATGATCTAAACTAATTAGGTTAAAATGTTATGTTGTGGTGATTTAAGTTCAATAATTTTCAAGTAATAAATTTGTAAGACATTATTTTTCCATTTTTTTTTAGATGAAAACTATGTAGGGAATGCTGCTTGTCAGAGAATACATGCTGAAGATGAGTAACACCCACAGGCCTTTCAGAATATGACTCTGGGGAAGTTGAGCAGCTTGTGATCGGAGATCTGTTATGAGAAAGGAAAAGATGAGTAAGAACATTGAAGTGTGTGGGCCATTTCATTTTCTCTCTTCTGTCCTTATCTTAGAACGTGGGATGTTCCACCCAGCTATTTTCCCCAGAGTTGGGGAGCTCTTCCAGGCTCTGACTCTTTGTCCTTCAGAATCCCAGAGAGACAGATATTTTAAGTTCTTTCTTACTGTGATTAACTCTGCTGTTCTCAAAGAACCAAGGCACCAATTTCAGTGGTCAACAAATGCTGCAAAAAAAATTCCCTCATTTTTAAGAAAGTCACTCTGCAAAATTACATTAAGGGGTTCTCTCCATGGCTTTTTAGTGACAGTGCTGTCCATGGCTACAAAGCCTTTCAGAAAATAGCCTGCTACCTTTTAGTTAGTGTGAATATACTGGAACTAAGTGGACTATTTTAGATGCCATTTACTAAAGCATTTAGTATTGTGTCTAATCCTTCTGCTGAGAGGTTAAAATTTGGAATGAAAATTTTCTACATAGATTGTTGACATCTTTTTAAACCAAATTTTATTCATTTATAATGTCATAATTTTAAGAGAGAAACTGTAGGACGGATGCAAATATCTTCTAAGTGAGTCTAAGAAATTATTGAAAAGCTGTTAATTATCAAACTTATGTAACAGAGAAATAACCCAGTTGAAGATTTACAAACAGTCAAATATAACAGCATAGTGTCTTTTATCAACTGTTCTGGAACTTTAACCTCCAAAGCTTTGGGACTTTGGTTGTGTGTAGTATCCTAAGTGAGAATACGCTATGTGATTTTTTTTTTTGGCACTTATTAAAGATATGGGGCTTCTGACAAAATCCAGTGATATACTGATGATGCCTTTGTGTGAGTTCCTATCAACACATGTCATGTTAGTTGAGATGCTTATTTATATATCTATGTATAGAATTTAAATTAGCATTCTTGAAAACATGTCTATCTCTGTGCCTCCCCTGCTTCCCTCTCTCTCTGTTTCTCTGTGCATGCATGAGTGTGTTTTCTAGTTTTGGGAATACACTAATCTACTTTTATTGCCATAGAATAATGATCTCTGGAATAAAATTCAATATAAACACAACTGTAATGAAAAATAGAAGACTGTAAAGCAAAATTAATGACTAGAAGCTTCACCTCAGATTTTGCTTTGCAGATTCACCTGGTTCATCATCCTCACCTAAGACACGTTGTTGGCCATGGCAGTTATTATGATATATTGGTGTCTGCTCACTGGCTATTATCCAGAGCACAAAAGACTAATGCCACCTGGCTTTATATGTTTCTGTCTTAAGCTGATATTTGCAAGGGCCTTTCAGATAAGGAGACATAAAAGAAAATGTTGAGATTCAATTTTATGGTGTAATCCATGAGAATGTTCAAATGAAAAACAACTCACCAAGGAAGACCACACCATTTTTCTGCATCAATAAAAAGTTCTTATGCCTTCAATATAAGAGTTTATATGGAACCGGGTGGGTGGGAGTTCCTTTGTCTCAATAGCCTGCATGCAGCAAGCAAGGTAGGCGCTTTGTTTACAAGCTACCCAACCAGCACAGAGATCTGATCTTGGCACCAGGAGAGCCATCACTGGGGAGTGCCATCACTGGGAAGGTACATCAGTGGGCAAGGAGACCTGATCCTGTAAAAGAAGATCCATAGGGGAGCATTTGTAGGAAGAGATGGGCAGGCGCCAATGCAAGAATTCACCCAACAATCTGAAAAACAACATGAATCCACCAGAAGCCAGTGACCTCACAACAGGAGGACATGAACACCTTAATCAAGAAGAAGTAGAAAAAACTGACTTCATGAAAGTAATTGATAACCTTAAACAGCATGTAAAAAATGCTCTTGTAGAAATGGATGAGAAGTAAAACAGAAAGTTTTAAGGATTGAATAAATCAGTGAATGATACCCTAGGAAACCATGGAAAAACAATCAAACAGATAATGGAAACAGTTCAAGACTTAAATACTGAAATGGAGGCAAGGAAGAAAACACAAACAGAAGGCTGGCTGGACATGGAAAATCTAGGTAAACGAATAGAGACTACAGAAACAAGCATAACCAACCAAATGCAAGAGGTAGAAGAAAGAGTCTCAGATTCTGAAGAAACACACTGATCAAAGAAAACAGCAAATCCAACAAACTCTCATCACAAAACATTCAGGAAATCTGGGACACAATAAAAAGACCAAACCTAAGAATAACAGGAGTAGAAGGAGAAGAAGTGCAGCTCAATGGTCCAGAAAATATATTTAATAAATATAGAAGAAAACTTTCCCAACCTAAAGAAAGATATACCTATGAAGGTTCAAGAAGCATACAGAACACCAAATAGGCTGGATCAAAAAAAAAAAAACATCCCCTCGCCGTATAATAATCAAAACACAAAGCATACAGAATAAAGAAAGAATATTAAAAGCTGCAAAGGAAAAAGGCCAAGTTACTTATAAAGGTAAACCTATCAGACTTACACCTGACTTCTCTATGGAAACCATGAAAGCCAGAAGGTCCTGGATAGATGTACTTCAGAAACTAAGAGACCATGGATGCAAGCCAATACTACTATACCCAGCCAAGCTTTTGTTCACTATAAATGGAGAAAACAAATTTTCCAGGATAAAAACAAATTTAAAAAAATACGTAGCCACAAATCCAGCCTTAGAGAAAGTAATAGAAGGAAAATTACTAACCAAGGAGACCAACAATGACCACAATAACTCAGACATCTAGAGACCCTTCACCAGCACAACTCAAATAAGGGAAACACACAAACCCTACTACCAAAAAAGTGACCGGAGTTAACAACCACTGGTCATTAATATCACTTAATGTCAATGAACTCAACTCACCTATAAAAAGGCACAGGCTAAGAGATTGGATACGAAAACAGGATCCAACATTCTGCTGTTTACAAGAAACACACCTCAACCACAAAGACAGGCACCTACTCAGAGTAAAGGGCAGGGAAAATGCTTATCAGGCAAATGGACCTATGAAATAAGCAGGAGTGGCCATATTAATTTCTAACAAAGTTAACTTCAAACTAAAATCAATCAGAAGAGATGGAGAGGGACATTTTATATTCATAACAGGAACACTTCATCAGGATGAAGTCTCAATCCTGAATATCTATGCCCCTAATATAAAAGCACCCACTTACGTAAAAGAAACATTACTAAAACTCAAGGCAGCCATCAAACCACACACACTAATAGTAGGAGACTTCAACACTCCTCTCTCACCAATGGACAGGTCAATCAGACAGAAACCTAACAGAGAAATAAGAGAATTAATGGAGGTTATGAATCAAATGAACTTAACAGACATCTATAGAACATTCCACCCAAATAGGAAAGAATATACCTTCTTCTCTGCAGCTCATGGAACCTTCTCGAAAATTGACCACATACTCGGTAACAAACCAAACTTCCACAGTTACAAAAAAATATTAGTAACCACCTGTGTGTTATCAGATCACCATGGATTAAAGTTAGAATTCAACAACAATGCTACCCCCAGAAAGCCTACAAAATCATGGAAACTGAACAGTCAACTACTGAACCGTACCTGGATTAAGGAAGAAATAAAGAAAGAAATTAAAGTCTTCCTTGAATTCAATGAAAATAAAGAAACAACATACTCAAACTTATGGGACACTATGAAAGCAGTGCTAAGAGGAAAGTTCATAACACTAAGTGTCCACTTAAAGAAAACAGAAAAAGCACACATTGGAGACTTAACAGCCCACCTGAAAGCTCTAGAAAAAAAAAGAACCAGACTCACTTAGGAGGAGTAGAAGACTGGAAATAATCAAACTGAGGATGGAAATCAACAAAATAGAATCACAGAAAACAATCCAAAGAATCAATGAAACAAAAAGCTGGTTCCTGGAGAATATCAACAAGATTGATAAACCCCTATCCAAACTAATCAAACGGCAGAGAGAGAATATGCAAATTAATAAGATCAGAAATGAAAAGGGGGACATAACCACAAACACAGAGGAAATTAAGAGAAGCATTAGATCTTACTAAAAAAGCCTGTATGCCACAAAACTGGAAAATGTAAAAGAAATGGACACTTTTTTAGATAAATACCATATACCAAAGTTAAACCAGGACCAGGTGAACAATCTAAATAGACCTGTTTGTCGCAAAGAATTAGAAACTGTTATCAAAAACCTCCCTACCAAAAAAAGCCCAGGACCAGATGGTTTCAATGCGGAATTCTACCAGAACTTCCAAGAAGAGCTAATACGTAAACTCCTTAATCTATTTCACAATATAGAAACAGAAGAGTCATTGCCAAATTCATTTTATGAAGCTACAGTGACTCTGACACCAAAACCACACAAAGACTCAACCAAGAAAGAGAATTACAGGCCAGTCTCACTCATGAACATCGACACAAAAATCCTCAACAAAATACTGGCAAACTGAATCCAAGAACACATTAGAAAAATTATGCATTATGATCAAGTAGGCTTCATCCCAGAGATGCAGGGCTGGTTCAACATACGAAAATCTATCAATGTAATCCATCATATAAATAAACTGAAAGAAAAAACAATATGCTCATTTCTTTAGATGCTGAAAAAGCATTTGACAAAATTCAACACCCCTTTATGATAAAGGTCTTAGAGAGATGAGGGATACAAGGGTCATACCTAACTATAATAAAAGATATTTACAGTAAGCCGACAGCTAACATCAAATTAAATAGAGAGAAACTCAAAGCCATCCCACTAAAATCAGAAACACGACAAGGCTGTCCACTCTCTCCATACCTCTTCAATATAGTGCTTGAAGTTTTAGCAATAGCAATAAGACAATATAAGGAGATCAAGGGGATTCGAATTGTAAAGGAAGAAGTTAAACTTTCGTTATTTGCAGATGATATGATAGTTTACATAAGCGACCCCCAAAACTCCACCAAAGAACTCCTACAGCTGATAAACACCTTTAGTAATGTGGCAGGATACAAGATCAACTCCAAAAAAATCAGTTGCCCTCCTATACACAAAGGATAAGGAAGCAGAGAGGGAAATCAGAGAAGCATCCCTTTCACGATAGCATAAACAACATAAAATATCTTGGGGTAACTCTAACCAAGGAAGTGAAAGATCTATTTGACAAGAACTTTAAGGAATTGAAGAAAGAAATTGAAGGGGATAGCAGAAAATGGATGGATCTCTCTTGCTCTTGGATTGGGAGGATCATCATAGTAAAAATGGCAATTCTACCAAAGGCAATTTATAGATTCAATGCTATTCCCATCAAGGTCCCATCAAAATTCTTCACAGATCTTGAGAGGACAATAGTCAACTTTATATGGAAAAACAAAAAAGCCAGGATAGCCAAAACAATCTTATACAATAAAGGAACTTCTGGAGGCATCACCATCCCTGACTTCAAACTCTATTACAGAGCTACAGTAATGAAAACAGTGTGGTATTGGCATTAAAACAGAGAAGTCGACCAATGTAATCATATATAAGACCCGGATTTTAACCCACAAACCTATGAACACCTGATTTTCGATAAAGGAGCTAAAAGTATACAATTGAAGAAAGAAAGCATCTTCAACAAATGGTGCTGGCACAACTGGATGTCAATCTGTAGAAAAATGGAAATAGACCCATATCTATCACCAAGCACAAAACTCAAGTCCAAATGGATCAAAGACCTCAATATCAATCTGAACACACTGAACCTGATAGAAAATAAATTAGGAAGTATCCTACAACATATGGACACAGAAGATAGCTTCCTCTGTATAACCCCAGCAGCACAGACATTAAGGTTAACATTGAACAAATGGGACCTACTAAAACTGAGAAGCTTCTGTAAAGCAAAGGACACTGTCATTAAGACAAAAAGGCAACCTACTGACCGAGAGAAGATCTTCACCAACCCTGCAACAGACAAAGGTCTGATCTCCAAAATATATAGAGAACTCAAAAAACTAGACTTTAAAATGCTAATTAACCCAATTAAAAAATGGGGCACTGAACTGAACAGAGAATTCTAAACAGAAGAAGTTCAAATGGCCAAAAGACACTTAAGGTCATGCTCAACCTCCTTAGCAATCAGGGAAATGCAAATCAAAACAACTTTGAGATATCATTTTACACCTGTCAGAATGGCTAATATCAAAAACACCAAGGATAGCCTTTGCTGGAGAGGCTGTGGAGGAAGGGGTACCTTCATCCATTGCTGGTGGGAATGCAATCTTGTGCAACCACTTTGGAAAGCAGTGTTTTGGTTTCTTAGGAAATTCGGGATCAACCTACCTCTGGACCCAACAATTCCACTCTTGGGAATATACCCAAGAGATGCCCTATCATATGACAGAAGCATTTGTTCAACTATGTTCATAGCAGCATTATTTGTAATAGCCAGAACCTGGAAACAACCTAGATGTCCTTCAATGGAAGAATGGATGAAGAAAATGTGGACTATATACACATTAGAGTACTACGCTGCAGTACCAAACAATGACTTCTTGAATTTTGCATGCAAATGGATGAAAATAGAAAACACTATCCTGAGTGAGGTAACCCAGACCCAAAAAGGTGAACATGGGATATACTCACTCATAATTAGTTTCTAGCCAAAAGTAAAGGTCACTGAGTCTATAATTTGTGATCCTAAAGAAGCTAAATAAGAAGGTGAACCCAAAGAAAAGCGTATAGTTATCCTCCTAGATATGGCAAGTAGACAAGATTGCTGAGTAAAAATTTGGATCTTGGGGGTGGGGTGCGATGGGGTTAAGGGGAGATGGGGAGAGAAATGTGAGAAGGGGAGGAGGGGGGAACTTGGGGAAATGGGATGATTGGGATAAAGGAAGGTTGGATAAAGAGCGGGGAAGCACATGTCTTAATTAAGGGAGCCATTTTAGGGTTGGCAAGAGACTTGAACCTAGAGTGGCTCCCTGGAGCCCAAGGCAATGTCCCCAGCTAGTACCTTGGTCAACTGAGGAGAGGGAGCCTGAAATGGTCCTACCCTATAGTCATACTGATGAATATCTTGCATATCACCTTAGAACCTTCATCTGGCAATGGATGGAGATAGAGACAGACCCACACTGGAGCACCTGACTGAGCTCCCAAGGACCCAATGAGGAGCAGAAGGAAGGAGAACATGAGCAAGGAAGTCAGGACCACGAGGGGTGCATCCACCCCGTGAGAGTGTGGGGCTGATCTATTGGGAGGCCAACTGGACTGTGACTGAAAAAGCATGGGATAAACCAGACTCTCTGAACATGGTGGACAATGAGGGCTGATGAGAAGCCAAGGACAATGGCACTGGGTTTTGATCCTACTTCATGTTCTGGCTTTGTGGGAGCCTAGCCAGTTTGGATGTTCAACTTCCTAGACCTTGATGGAGGGGGGAGGACCTTGGTTTTTCCACAGGGCAGGGAACCCTGACTGCTCTTCAGACTGGAGAGGGAGGGGGAGATAAGTTGGGGGAGGGGAAGAGGAGTGGGAGGAGGGGGAGGGTAATGGGAGGCTGAAAGGAGGTGGAAATTTTTTTTCAATAAAATATAAAAGAAATAAAAAAAGAGTTTATATGACTGTAGATAATATAGTCATTGGAAATAAGTAGCTTTTAAATTAGAGATATAATATACTATTAGTTTAAATATTATTAAAAAATTATCTTTACCTTTACCATGTACAATTTTTTATAAAAAGCAATATTTGTAGTTGTCATATTTAATAAAGACCTACATTTGTAGCTATGCTTTGACATTATGTAAGTTAAAAATAAAACATCAAATTAATCAAACTGCTCACATTTTAACATTTCTCCTTTTCCTGTGGCTTGTAACTAAGGATATGCTATGGAGATATAAAATATTCAAAGTTCAAAAGAATTATGTCCCCTGTAATTGGAATTTGACCTGGTAAGTAGTTCAAAAAGGATCTGGAGGGTATTTCAGATTACTTCTAAAATTTTTCTTAATTTTTAAATAGAAAACCTCATATGAAAAATCCTTTAATAAAAAATTGGGCTTAAGTACGTTTTATAGGAGCTGTAAAGTATATCATCCGTGATTATTTTTCTAATACTAATGAATGCTCACAGCATAATGTTCAAACTCAAGTTAGATGTCTCTAGAGTTGTCTTTTGTCTTTTGCTTCTTGAGCGGTTGATTATTTCCAATAAACGTCACTTGATAAAGAAATTCGATATTATCGGCAAAGCCTGGATGATACAGAGAGCCCCATACAGCTCTGTCAGCACACTTACACAGCTCCCATCCCTATACACAGCTTGCACCAGAGTGGTCCATCCACTATACCTTATAAAAAAAGACTTATCACAATCACTGAAAGTCCCTAATTTACATATACTTCATTTTTGCTGGTGTACTGTCTACAGAATATGTTACAATACTTATTAAGCATTATAATAAGGGAATAATTTTATCCCACTATAAAAATTTTGTGATCTGGCATTCTTTCCTCTCTCCCATCCACTCCTAATACTAATCGCTACAGTTTTGTTATTTCTTGGTTGTCTCCATACGTTTTGGAGTCTTTATTTCAGAATGCATTCTTTAACATGGTATTATGCATTATTTTGTTTGTCAATATATTTGAATGATTTAATATTGTAGTGCTTTTATGCACCAAAAGATTTATGCTATCTGAATCCATGGAGAGCATTAACCAAATATAACAACTGAAGGATGTCTTTGTTGATTCCAAATTTTAGTACATATGAGCAGAGCTAGTATGGACATTTATATGAAGGCTTCTGTATTGACGGAAGTTGTTAATCAAGATGTCACATATCTCAGAGTTATTTTGATTTGCACTTCTCTGATGGCTAAGGATGTTGTACATTTCCTTAAGTACCTTTCAGTCACTTCAGATTCTTCTATTAAGAGTTCTCTGTTTAGTTATGTAGTCCATTTTTTATTGGATTATTTGTTCTTTTGATGATCAATTTCTTGAGTTCTTTGTATATTTTGAAGATAAGTCCTCTGTCTGATGTGGGTTGGTGAAGATCTTTTCCCATTCTGTAGGCCGCTATTTTGTCTTGTTGACTATGCCCTTTGCTTTACAGAAGCTTCTCTGTTTCAGGAAATCCCATTTATTAACTGTTTCTCTCAGTGTCTGTGCTACTGAGGTTATATTTAGGAAGTTGTCTCCTGTGTCAATGCGTTCAAATGTACTTCTTACTTTCTCTTCTATGAGGTTCAGTGTCGTTGGCTTTATGTGGAGGTCTTTGATCCATTTGGACTTGAGTTTTGTACATTGTGCTAGATATTGACCTCTTTTCATTCTTCTACATGTTGATATCCAGTTCTGTCAGCACCATTTGTTAAATACGCTTTCTTTTTCCCATATATTTTGAGATTCCATCTTCTGACACTACTAAAGCTGGTCCTCAGGGAGGGAGCATTAAGATCAGCTCCACCCTGGGGTTTCTAGGCCCTGTCTTTTTTTTTTTTTTTAGTATTAGTGATTTAGCTTCCATTTCTGGAGGGGAAAAAAGAGCAATAGCAATAGTCTGAAAGTTTTGGGAGTTAGACAGACCGATAAATCCAAAGAGGGTTTCTTATGTTTCGTAATGGGTTTTTGTTTGGTGGAATTTGGTTCTTGGAAGGAACAACATTAACCCAGATAAAAGCAATTAATTAAAACTGTATGTATATATTTATACACCAATTGTAATTTTACCCATTTCTCTCTTTATCCCATATTTACCTTCCTCCCCCTTTCCTAATATGCTCTCCTTTCAAATTTCCCTAGTTGGATCACTTGTGTCCTTGTATTCCCCTTTGCCATCTTCTCACCATGTTTTAAAAAAACTGAGAAATTTGCATATTCATGTTAAAGAGACCTACGTTCTGTTTTTATTTTAAAAGTATGCTACTTTATAACCAAAGCATCAAGACGATGGGTATTAAATTTAAACACTACATAATTGCATACAATGTGTCAAATGCTTTATAATAAGACACCAGTCATCTTCTAAGGTATAATTTCCAGGCCATGTTAAATGACAGTTCTAGGAAGCAATGTTGTATGCATTGTGCCAGATGAGATTACCATAAACCAGTCACCTCGTTGAAGTCAAAAGCAACTACAGAGGTCTTCCAAAGCATGTCAAGACAAGTTGCAAATATATAGTGCCATCTGATATTTGAATTGAAAATGAAGGTTTTTCCATGGTGAGAAGAGATTTGAACAACTGCATCAGTTAGATACAATTTTAAAAAATTACTTTCTCTAGAATTGTAAATGAATATGTCTCTCAATATGTGTTTGATATCCCCCACCAATAAAACCAAGTTATTGCACCTATACTGAAAATCATAACAACACTTTAAAAGAAAAGAATACCACTTTTCTCTAACTTATAATAGAGTAAGAAGTCTTTCCTAAGGGCCAGTGAAATAAAGAGAATACATGAACAAGAAAGAGATAATTTGAAACATTATTTAGCCCTCCTTTAGAATAGCCTTGAGACAACTTTGTAACATAATGTAAGAAAATGATCAGACTTTGAAATATTACATATATATTAAATGAAACATAAATGATAACTAATTTGTACAAAATATCAAATAATGCTTTTCTTCTATCAGAATATAAACTAAAACTTTTAGTAATAAACATAAGGTTAAGTAGGATGTTTGCCATATCTCCTTTCTGAGAGAGAAGCACAAATATTAAAAACAAAATTTTGGGAGTCGGAGGTAGGCAGATCTCAGTGAGTCCAAGGTCAGCCTGGTCTCCAAATTGAGTTCAAGGACAGCCAAGATGCTTGCAAAGAGAAATCCTATCTTGAAAAACAAAAGAAAACAAAACAAAATAAAACAAGCAGAATAACATAGCTGATTAATCTTTACAGTTATATTAACTGAAATGTTTGTGAAATTTGTTATTTTTCAAAGAATCATTATCAAGGTGTATGTGAGCAGTGTGTGGATTGAAGAAATGCAAGATTAGGGTAAGGCTGGCTTCCATTTCACTGGGGTCTTCAGTGTATTTATTAACATCAAATATTGTTGTTTGACTTTCTTTTGGGACCAACCAGTTCACAAGTAATGACATAGAGATTTTTTTATTAACTATGAAAGCTGAGCCTTTAACATAGGCTTGTCCCCAACTAGCAGGGCGGGGGGGTTGTTTGTTTGTTTGTTTTGTTTTGTTTTTTTCATTTTTTGGATTTTCAAGGCAAGGTTTCTCCATGTAATTTTGGAGCCTGTCCTGGAACTCATTCTGTAGACTAGGCTGGTCTTGAACTCAAAGAGATCCAGCTGCCTCTGCCTCCTCAGTGTTAGGATTAAAGGGGTGTATCACCATTGCCTTACCCAACTAATTGTTATAACTTAAATTTACCTGCTTTTATTAATCTATATTTTGCCATGTGACTTCTTCTTTTAACCTCTCCTCCATTCTGTATGCCCAGTTTGGTCTGGTTCTCGCTGGCATCTCCTAATATCTGGATCTATCTCCTCTTCCTCTGCCCCCCCCCCCGCTGGAAATCCTGCCTGTCCTCTCCTGCCTAGCTATTAACCATTCAAGTCTTTATTTTTTTTATTTATTTTTCCATTCAAAAATTTCCACTTCTTCCCCTCTTCCCATTCCCCTCCTGCTCCCCCACTCACCCTTCTTCCTCCCCCTACAGTCTTAAGAGAGGGCAGGGTACCCTGCCCTGTGGGGAGTTCAAGTATATATTAAATCAATTAAAAGGCACCTTAGCAAAGAAACATCTTCACAGTGTACAAAAAGATTATCCCATAACAAAATACTATCAGTATCTTGAATCAAAGTTGAATTTGATTTTTAAAATTCTATAGCTAGTAAAAGTAGACATTAAAATCTGAAAGAGTCTCTTAAAAGCTGCTTAGTTAGTGAAATGAGATGGGTCATTGCATGTTTGCTTTATTAAGCATGTACCTTTTGACTTCTTTTGGTTATTGTTATTCTGAATTTTATGATCTAAATTAAAAAGTTGTCCTTTAAACAATTACATAAACATAAAATTGTTGAAATAAAAATAGATTTTGTTTTGGCAAACGAGGACAAAGATAGTTTTAATGCTAATAAATGACCCATGGAATTATATAATTATCATATATGTTGTCAAAGCTAAAGGCGCTAAAATATCAACTTAAAATAATGTTTGTCTTCTGACAAAATTGCTTTACAGAAAATTAAGCCTAAGCATTAAGTAAAATTCATAGGGAAATGTATGTGTATATTTTGAGCTGTTTGAATCAGTTGCATTATGCAAACCATATTCTCTATTATTTAAAAAAATAGAGTTTAACTTCAGATGACTGTTTTACTAGATGACATAAAAAGATGATTTTAAATCAACCTTCCAGTCACCCATATGATGCAAAGTAATTTATTTTTAAACAGGAAACACAAGCCAAATTCCAATGTCAGAACTGTACTAACATTTCTTTCACTTCCTGGTGTTTGTAGACTTTGTGTATGTGTCTACCCAGAAATAACTCCCATGTATGATAAGTATGAATTAATTCATGTGCACAGATACATTTAATCTTTGTAAGCATGTTATTATGTGAGGATGCTTGTAAAAACACATGTAACAAAAAAAATAAAGAGGTCCTGACCTAACCTGATGTGACTATGGGTCTCCAACTAAATACAGGTTTAAAACATGAGGAGTTAAAACTATTATCAAGGGTAATTATGATAAGTATTTTAAAACCACAAATAAGGATATATTTTGGAATAGTTTTCATAATTCCCCAGGAATTGTAAAGGAGACATCAGAATCTCAAAGCGCATTGAGCTATGGAAAAATCCTTGGGGTAGTGTGGTTAGATTCTCATTTACTTGCTATGTCTCTTTTACTGCAAAGTACCCTGAAATAGGAAAGACTTTTGGATTCTTCCTAAACAATCTCTAGTAGCTTTTTCCTTAAAGTTATTTTGCTTAATTGTGATATGAATGACAATTTTTATATTTAAAACATAAGGCCATGGTTTGATATATGTATCTTATGAAGTAATTACTGTATTAGAGTTACTTAACATATTCATCATCTCACATTTATTATTATTTATTATTATTATTATTATTGTTGTTGTTGTTGTTATTATCTCTCCCTGTGTGTGTGTGTGTGTGTGTTTGTTTTGTGTGGTAAGAACTGTTAATATTACTGTGTCCCCAAATTTGAGGAACACAAATAAGTAGTGGTGGTCATGGAGTCTCTTTACAAAAATGAAGCAGGAGCTAAGGCAGAAATTTTCAGCAGGGACTGTGCAGTAGTGGTGTCACAGCTGTCTGAAGGCGTAAGTCACAAACAATGCCACACCAATTCGGGGTTATGATTATTAGGGTGGTATTTATTTAAAGGGGAAAAAACTTACAGATCACTGTCCCAGGCAACAGCCCTCTTCACAACCAGGAAAGGAGTCTAGTCGCAGGCGGAGCAGGAAGTGAAGAGAGCGAGGAGAGGGAAGTGGCCGCTTTTTTAAAGGGAGAGAAACCACGCCCCAGTGGGCTGGTACCTCAGCGGTGATAGGCTGGAGGAGTGGGAGGACCTCCCGCAACACCTCCCCCTTTTGTTTAAATAAGAGAGTTCTAAACCTACTATGAAATTATATACAATAAGTACAAATATCCTATTCTAACTAGCTTAGGTCTTGTATAATAAATAACTTGGCCAAGTCATGAAAGAAAGTAACTACATTTATATAGTCTTCAACCCCATCGAAGATCTGAGAAGGGAAATAATGTTACCTGGGTATTTAGGAAGTTCAGTAAAACAACTTCCAAAACATGCAACAAATTACAGAGACAACTAGCTACCTGGGCAATCACCCAAAGTCACATTAGCAGCGTTGAAGCAACCAACTTTGGCTAAGGCCTAACATAACTGACATACCATTTTCTAAGGCAAGCAACTTTTCAAAACTATCTTACCCTGTCTTGGCAGGATATGACAGTCCTGTTTTATCCATTGATGCATGCTCTGTATCTTTGTCAGTTGTTGAGGTATGGGCATTTCTTTGCCCAAACGCCAGTTCTGCCAAAAAGAAAGGTTCCAGGTGGAGTGTCTTTGGTGCTCAACATTCTCTCGGGAATAGAGTGGTGTTGCCAGGAGCAATTGTGTCTCACTACCACAAAACTCTGAGTTAGATTAAAGGCCATTTTCTACAGCTCTTTGAAGAAGTTGAAGATTATCTATCTATACTGAGTATAATCTCTATATATCTAAAGAACCTGATTAGTCTATTATAAATGACAAACTTAGATGACTATTAGTCTATATAATTCTCAATATCTATCTAACTTAAAGACTAAGACAATAAACGACTGTGAAACAAATGAGGACAATGACCTCCAAATATAAACAATGTACAAATAAACATTGCAGTAGGTAAATATATATCAATACACAATCATTATATAAGTATCTTAATCAGAGGTTACATTGCAATATGTACACTGCAATATGGTAAATATATACAATATATATATATCAATACAATATATGTCAATACATAAAAAAATGTTTTAAACAGAGGTAGAAACATGCATGCGTACAATAGTCAATATAATTTAACTTTGTATCAATATACAAGAATCTATAGCAATGTATTTGTCTAAAAACAGTAACTCACAATTACAAATCTATTATCCCATCATCCATCTTTTTTTTTCTTTCTTTTTTTTTCCAAAATGATCCCTGAGCGTATAAAATTCCTCCCCCAACCCTCAATCATATACTAATTATAATCAACCCCTAAATGATGTCCCTAAACCCAAGGGCAAACTTTATTGGGAGAGGGGACGTCGTTCTCTAGAATTACTTCCAGCTGTCATAGGGGCGACGTTCTTTCTGGGGGATCCTGTGAAAGTGAAATGATGGTTAAATTTCAAGATCAATGTCTTTTAAAATTGCCAATAGTCTCTGAGTATTTTGTGCAGGTTTGGCCAAAATGTTGTATAAGATGTGCACCATTTCAGCTAACCAAGTTGGAACTGTCTTGTGCAGCTGGTACCCAAAGCAGGTCTTGTAGTAGCGCTATCAGTATCATGACGTCATATCAACCAGGTGGAGTTGTTGTTATGGGGCCCCATCTTCTTCCTGGAAACTTCAAATGTCACTTCAGGAAAAACTCATTGTTCATTATGAAAAACTTAAACATTAATCATATAGACATATATAGACATATATATATATATATATTCAATGAAAGACATGATAGATATATTCAATGAAAAGTATGATAGATATGAAGAAAAGCAAAGATGTTTTCTAAACTCATATTTCTTTCTGTCCCATATCATGGCTCTTGACATGAGACAGAAACTCCAGAAACTCTGGGTTTTTCTCTTACTAACAGGCTTGGAATTGGAGAGGGACTGAGCCAGAGTCCAACTTCAAAACCAGCTTTATAAATTTAGAAATATGGTTTAATATTACTTACACAACCCATTCAGTTGTCTTGATATTTCCTATTGGGCAGGTATTTTTCCATCTGTCAGTATCCAAACATCCAGGGTCCCTTGAATTTCTCAAAGATGAGTGTTTTCCTGTGGAGATAAGAACAGAACCCTGCCCCCATTCTATGTTTTTCTTACCACCTGTATGAATATCATCATTGTGGATGAGTTGTCATTTCTCCTTTCCAAGAGGTTTCTCCTCTTCAAATCGAAACTTTATTAATTTTGATGGTATCCACAATTTTTCTTCTCCTGTGGAAACAAGAGCAAAACCCCTTCCCCAACGTAGCACATCTCCTGGCTTCCATTGAGAGGTCAGCACATCTTTGAAATAAATCGGTTGATTTAGTTCAGCAGACTTTTCCATTATCCAATGTCTTTCTGCTGCTGTCGTTCCTTTCTCATTAGCGTTAAGAAAATTCAAGGTTAATAAAGCATTATGTAATCTATTTCTGGGGGTATTTTCAGTCCCTTTCTGTTTGTTCAGCATATCCTTTATAGTACGATTTGATCTTTCTATAACTGCCTGACCTGTAGGATTATTTGGTATACCTGTAATGTGTTTTATATTATAATAATCAAAAAAGCGTTTCATTTTCTTAGATACATATGCTGGACCATTATCTGTCTTTATTTGCGCAGGTATACCCATGATGGCCATAACTTCCAATAAATGTGTGATTACTGAATCAGCCTTTTCTGAGCTCAGGGCAGTAGCCCATTGAAAACCTGAATACGTGTCTATGGTGTGGTGTACATATTTTAATTTACCAAATTCCATAAAGTGGAACACATCCATCTGCCAGATTTCATTTCTCTTAGTACCCTTTGGGTTACTCCCTGCAGGCAACGGTGTTTGATTATAGAAAGAACAAGTAGGACATCTCTTTATAATGTCCTTAGCTTGTTGCCAAGTAATGGAAAATTCTTTCTTTAGGCCTTTACTATTGACATGATGCTTCTTATGAAATTCCGAGGCCTGCAACACACTTCCAATCAATAATTGATCAATCTCAGCATTGCCTTGGGCTAGAGGACCAGGCAGACCTGTATGGGACCGGATGTGTGTTATGTACATCGGACAAAGCCTGTTCCTGATTATGTCTTGTACCTGGATAAACAATGAAGTCAACTCTGTGTCATCTGGTATAAATTCAGCGGTTTCAATATGCAAGATAACTCTTTCTGCATATTGTGAATCTGTAACTATATTAAGAGGTTCTTTAAAATCCCTTAGCACCATAAGAATGGCATATAATTCTGCCTTCTGGACAGAATTATAAGGGCTTTGTTCCACCTTACTCAATTCATCTGACTTGTAACCTGCTTTCCCTGATTTATTTGCATCAGTATAGAACGTACGGGCTCCAGTTATTGGAGCATCACGTACAATTCTAGGAAGAATCCAAGAAGTTCTTTTTATGAGATTAAGTCTATCAGTTTTGGGATAGTTGCTATTAATTTCTCCCAAAAAGTTAGCACAAGCTCTTTGCCACGGTTCATTGTCTTCCCATAACTTTTTTATTTCTTCAGTAGTAAAAGGCACTATAATTTCTGCTGGGTTTATACCTGCTAGTTGACGAAGTCTCAGCTTACCTTTTATAATTAATTCAGAGACCTTTTCCACATAAGTTTTTAATTTTTTACTTGGTTTATTAGGTATAAATATCCACTCTAAAATAATATCTTCCCTCTGCATTAGAATCCCTGTAGGAGAAATTCTGGAAGGCAATATGACTAGGATGCAGCTAAGATTTGGGTTCACCCTATCCACATGTGCCTCCTGTAATTTTTCCTCAATCATTGTCAGTTCCTTTTCTGCTTCAGCTGTCAGTTCTCTTGGACTATTCAAATCTTTATCACCATCTAAGGTTTTGTTTAAATGAACTATTAGATCAGGTGTTATCCCAACAGCTGGTCGTAGACTGGAAATGTCTCCTAACAATCTTTGGAAGTCATTAAGAGTCTTTAACCGGTCTCTCCTAATTTGTGCCTTTTGCGTTTTAATTTTCTCTAACCCTATTCTGTAACCTAGGTAATTAATAGAATTTCCTCTTTGAATCTTTTCAGGGGCAATTTGTAATCCCCACCTAGGCAAGACTTTCTTTACTTCTTCAAACATCCTTTCTAAAGTATCTTTATTTGAATCAGATAATAAGATATGATGGAGGAAGGTCATTGGCTAATAAAGGCACTGCCCTGGCCCATTTTATTGGTTAGAGGATAGGTGGGAGGAGAAAACAGGACAGAACGCTGGGAGGAAGAGGAAGTGAGGTCAGAGACTACACAGCTCTCCTCTCGGGAGCAGATGCCTCAGCAGAGACGCCATGCCCCGCTCCCGGGCAGACACACGCCATGAAGCTCCAACCCAGGATGGACTAGGCTAGAATCTCCCCGGTAAGCGCACCTTGGGGTGCTACACACAGATGATTAGAAATGGGCTGAATTAATATGTGAGAATTAGCCTAGAAGAGAATGGCCAAGCAGTGATTAAATGAATGCAGTTTCCGTGTAATTATTTCAGGCATAAGCTAGCCGAGCAGGCGGCTGGGATGCTGGGAATGCAGCCCAGCCGCTCCTATTACTTCAGCTGTCCATCCTATCATTTGAAAAAATATGGAAGACTTTTGATCTTTGGACTAGAACATCATTTGAATGCTGTGAGTATGCCTTAACAGATTATCCTAGTAGGAATGTGAAAACCATTGCTTTTAAACACTGAAAAAGAATCTGGATGATTTTTGCCCTTGTCCAAAGAAGTCATTCTGATTCTATATTTAAGCTTTTTGGACTAAAGTTGGCAATGGAGAATTCAAGAAACCCTGATATTGACTGTGTCATGTGTTATTAGTGATCACCCCTTATGCAGATTTAAAACAAAAGGAAGAGCTGGGTAAAAAGGAAATTCAAGACATATAATTTGAAGAGAAAAAGAGCCCCCAGAAGTTTAATATTGGACTCAAGTCTTACGTTCAAAGAGATGAGAAGCTTAAAGGGCTAAGGCACCAGAACTTTGCTGCTCAATGGAATGCAGGGAGTGGTACCCTCAGGGTAAGTCCCCACACAGTTGAGTTTACAACTTGTGAAAAGCAAAGCTTAGTGAATAAAGGCAACAACAACCAACAAATCAAATCTTATGTGTGCAATTCTAGGAGGGGGCAGATCTCACCTCTACTAGGCAGCAGGGCGTGACAGCGATGACTAGTAGTCTCTGGATTTCAGGATGCCAGAGGCATAGACTACCTGTCCAGAAGAGATGCAGACAAGATATGGAACAAATCTAAAAAAAGATCTCTATTCCCTCCTGTGATTGGAGTCTGTTCATTAGTTTCCTGCTGCCCAGACCTGAAAAATCTCACAGAAACTATATTAATTACAACACTGCTTGGTCAATAGCTGAGGCGTATTCCTAGCTAGCCCTTGCATCTTAACCCATTTCTATTAATCTGTGTATTGCCACAAGGCTGTGGCTTACTGGTAAGGTTCCAACATTACCTTCTTCTTTGGCAGACATAGGCATCTTCCTGACCCTGCATACTCTCTCTGTATATCTCTTCCAGTCTGTCTATATTCTGCCATAGGCCATAGCAACTTTATTCACTAACCAAGAAGAGCAACACATATACTTAAGGACAACCTGCATAACCCTTCCTTTTAATTGATGGTTGTATGTTGGCAGTGAGTAATTTTTTTTTTCTTTCATAGAAGGTTACAGTGATTGCCTTATGTCTCCTAAAAGACTTTGGATTTAAAAACTATGCTGAGAATGGTAAAGACTATAGGAACTTTTGAAATTGGAATGAAGGCATGCTGGCATTATAATATGGTTGCAAGCCTGTGGAGGCCAGGGAGTTGTATATATATATACATTATATATATATAATGGCTTGAAGAAAAATGGCTTCTATAGGCTCATGTCCTCCAATGTTCAATTCACAGTCAGTGGGGTGCTTAGGAAGGATTGGTTATCATGGCCTTTTTGGAGGAACGTGTCACTCTGGGTGGGCTTTGAGTTTTCATAAACCCTTGCCAGCTTCACTCTTACCTTCTCTGCTACTTGCTGCTCTCAGATCAGATGTAAGCTCGTAGATACAACTCCAATGATATGTCCATCTGTGGTCATGCTGTCTAACAATGATTATCATGGAATAACCCTGTGAAGCTATAGGAAAGTCCCAAATAAAATGTTTTCATTTATAAGTTGCTGTGGTAATGGTATCTTTTCACAGCAATAGAACAGTAGCTAAGATAATTCATAACTTCCCCAGTCATCACCATTGAGATCAAGTCTTCAAATACATGTGCCCATGGGCAGTAACTTTCATTCACACCACCATGCCCAGTGCTGGATATCAAGAGTTTTAACATTCCTTCTATGTCCTATGTGGCCACACTTGTAATAACTTGGTAAGAATTTCTGTGAGGACCTGACTTTTCAGACTCCGTTTTTAGAAAAATGGGCTTCATCTTAAGCCATATAGTGACCAGATGCCAACCTCAGTTCCAGAAATGTTCTGTGATAGCAGAACTAAATGGATACCTCAGAAATAGCCAATTAAGGAGCTAAGGAGTAAGACCATAAAAATTTAAAGACGTACAGATATCCCTGAAGACATCTTTCTCTCGCAGATACCTTAACAGTAATTTATGATCCTTTGTTAACAGTACATACCCAGAAACTAATTGTTTCAGAAATCTTCTTACTCTGTACCCCCTTCATTTTATCCCAAGACTCTAAAACTTGTATCCATCCTACTGGCAGTGTTTCCCATTTAAAAACTCTCCTCTTCCCAGGCTCAGGGCCTCACTCCCTCCTCACCCACTGCTTTGGTGTGTTGGAAGAGTATGATCAAGACTTGAATTTGTTAAACAAAGACCCTCTTGCATTTTACATTAGAAACCTGCTCCATAAATTCATTTGGGGTTAAGGGACATTGACATAACATTTCTGTGGGGCAGAAAAGGGAGATTATCTATCTTTAGCTTCTCCATAAACAATGGAAGGATCATATACATGGAACATTAGTCTGCATGAAGGTGGTCCCTTGAAGTCACGGAAGAAGGTCTTGTAGCAGTCTGATAGTGGGCCTGCCACTTCCAAAGTTTCCTTCCTGTATTAATTACTTCTCTATTGCTATTATACAGATCATTTGGACTCAATAATTTTAATTAAAGTGCATTACGATGAATTATATTTGCAGCAGATTTTATCTGTTGCCTCTTTCTAAGAGTAGAAACATTTTTAGACTTTTTCTTTTCATAAGTTAGAAGTTTAGGTGATATGATTTTATATGAAAGGGACCTTGGCTGCCAGTGGGTACAAAACACTGTGGATGGGAGTCCATAGCGAGTGAGAGACAGATACAGTCACCCCATGCAGACAGAGCTTAGATGGGGAGTTTTATTGTGATAAAGGGAATGGGGGAGGCGAAGGGAGAAATAAAGAAAGAGAGAGGCAGAGACAGAGTGCGGGGGGGGGGGGGGGGGGGCAAAGACCTGTTTGCCTCTTCAGAAGAACTACAGGAAAGAGAAAGCATGAATGGGTGGAGGGTGGAGCTTGTCTCTTAAAGGGACTGTTTGCACCTGTATAGAGACTACTTATTGAAATGGCAGCCACAGGACCCAGGGCTGTCTAGCGTACTGCCCGAGTGGATCCTTCCAGGTGTTTGGCCAGTATAATGCCTGAATCCTAACATTTGGTCATTGGACCTTTCCATGATGGTATTCCTTCCTTTGTGCCATTGCAGATCAAGCCTTCCCTTAAGTTCCTTATCTCTTTAAGCAAAAGCCTTGGTACCAACATTACATTTTCTGTGGTCCTTTTCATATCAAATTGTATATTTTGCATTTCTTTTGGCCCTATTTGCTCATTTTTCATTGAAGACCATAAGAATAATTACTAATAACTGCACGAAAGAGTCAATAATTGGCTATCTTGAAATCTCTACTAAAAACAATATCCAGTTCATTACATAGTAATTTAGCCTCAAACAAGTTCTTACAACAAAGGCAAGTAAACAGACACATTCTTTACCAAATATCGTAGGAATGACATCTAGGCCAGTTGCTATTATTGGGTGATATTATAATTACAGAAAATGTCTTAGAAAAACCTCAATTGAGTCTCATATGTAGTCTCAGCCATCAGATTGGCAACAATAAAAAATCCTCCTGGGTTTCTAGTCTCATTTCCATGTCAAATTAGAGAAAACATATTTTAATTTTTCAGATAAGATACTTAAAAGGTCTGCAGCAACAAACATACAGGCATTTGGGTGCATTATGTTCACTCTCCGAGGTATGACAAGCTCTTTAGCTCTATCTCACCAGTAGCAGAGTGGCAGGACCACTGCATCTTCTTACATTGGTAGGTTGCGCTTACAGTTTTAGGTGAAATATAGAACTAGTGATATCAGCACATTGTTCCAATTTCACACCTCAGAAGGCCTACTATGCAGGCAGTGCCTACAAACTACGTGCTTCAGTCATTAAAATTCTAGCTGAGCCTGGATCTCAAATTTCTAACTCAGATAACAATGTGGCTGATTGATACCTGCATGACAAAAATATATTGGTTCATTTCTATAGGAAAAAACTAAATAACTTACAAAAAATTCTTCATTATGTCTAATGGTCAGATTAACACATAACACAGATTGACCAGATATATGCCAGCTTCTACTGGAGAAAGAAAATCTACATAATATATCATGCAGTGACTATCACAGAAGATAGAGTAGTAAAGTCAAATATAAAGACATGCGTTTCTCAAAAAATATAAAATGGAAAAAAAAGCATAATCAACAAATGATCCTGGCATAACTGGATATCAAAATGTAGATGAATGAAAATAGATCCATATCTATCACCATGCACAACTCTAGTACAAATGGATCAAAGACCTCAACATAAAGCCTGCTACACTGGACTTTACAGAAGAGAAAGTGGAAAGTACACTTCAATGCATTGGCATAAGAGACCACTTCTTCTTCTTCTTTTTTTTTTTTTTGTGGTTTTTCGAGACAGGGTTTCTCTGTGGTTTTGGAGCCTGTCCTGGCACTAGCTCTTGTAGACCAGGCTGGTCTCGAACTCACTGAGATCCGCCTGCCTCTGCCTCCCGAGTGCTGGGATTAAAGGCGTGCGCCACCACCGACCACTTCTTAAATATAACCCCAGTAGCAAGACAATGAAAGAAACAATAATGTGGGAATTGCTAAGATGAAAACACTGATGACAGCTTATGCTGGAGAGGTTGTGGGGTAAAGGGAACACTCCTGCATTGCTGATAGGAGTACAAACTGGTACAGCCATTTTGAAAATCAGTATGATGATTTCCCAGAAAATAAGGAAACAACTCAACCTCAAGACCCAGCAATACCACTTTTGGGTATATATCCAAAGGATGTTCAAACATACCACAAGAACATGTGTTCAATTATGTTCATAGCAGCATTGTTTGTCATAGCCAGAACCTAGAAACAACCTAAATTCCCCTCAACCAAAGATACACAGAAAAAAAAAATAATGATAGTGTGAAATTTGCAGGGAAGTGAATGGAACTAGAAAGCATCATATTGAGGAGGTAACCCTGACTCAGAAAAACAAATATAACATGTACTCATTCATAAGTGACTTTTAGGCATAAAGCAAAGAAAAAAACTGCAAGTCACAATCCCAGAGAATTTAGACAACAAAGAGGACCCTAAAAGACATACATGGATCTAATCTACATGGGAAGTAGAAAAAGACAAGTTATGCTGAAATTTTATACGATCCAAGAAATGTATTTTCATAGGGTAAGTTTATCATAATTGATTAGTACATAAAATTACTATGCTGTTTATTTTATGTAATATGAATAAATATTCAGTAGTTTCCCTAAAATGTATGTGTAATGGTTTTGATAGACAGAAATATTCTGCCTCACATAGAGAAAGGGACTTTATGGAACAGGTAAATGGGAATGCCCTTGAGATGCAGAGTTTTCTGGATTGTTCTGTGTACTACGAATATTCACACAAGTCCTCAAAGTGAAGAACCAGCCTTGATCCAGAAATGGGATTGAAGAAGGAAGAGGTGAAATTCAATCCATTACAGTCTCTATTCCTCCTCATGGCTTTAAAAAGATGATAGAGAACCATGTTCCAAGGAATGTAACCTGGTTTAGAGGACAAGAAAACCTTCAGCTAGAAACCAGTTGGGAGGAAAGCAGGGATCTCAGTCCTACCACCAAGAAGTCAGACCGTGTTAGCCCAAGGAAGCAAGGAGGGAACCAACCATGCTCAGTATCTGCAGAAAGAATATGACATTGCCAACAGCCTTAACTTCACTGCAGGGGATCCACGCCAGAATTGACCTGCAGAACTCTGCAAGTTAAGTCTGCCTTTTTATACAACTAAGCTTATTGCATTAAGAAAAACAGCAATAGAGAATGAATACCTTTTTCTCTCCAGCCAACTGAGGGGCAGAAATTACTGCATCAATCTTTTCCTACTGAAATCTTGTATTTATTTGGGGACATTGAAAATTTAAACTTTCCAGAGGAGCAGCCAGTATTCACACTGTGGTCATTGCATTTGATATACCTGCTAATAACAGAAAATAGATGTTCTGAAGATTTGGTATTTGCATTTGCTCTCAAAGGATTTCATATAAGTGTGCTGAACTTTACATTCAAAGGTTTGCTCATTTTGTGACGAGGAAATGTCCTTATTGCAATGAACACAATGGAACCATGAACAGAACTTTCTTTTGCCTTTATGGAAAATGTGATTTCACTTTTCATACACATCAAAATTCCAGTCACAGCACTTCACGGGAAACTGTGAAGAGAAATCTTTAAAAGACTCTCTTAAACCATAATTTTGAACAGTCTAGTAATCTGAGCTATTGTAAAAAATAATTCATTGTTACTGCCACAAATAAGGAAAATGAAGAAAGCTGTTTTTTTTCAATTCATCTAATATTATTGTAATATATTCATTATTATAATAAGTGGAAATAAAGATTTTTAATCTTTAGTAAACCTAGTTTTTAAAAGTATATAACTATATATTTCACATTTAGTAATAAAATTAATTTTAAATTTTAATTATATATACTTATTAGTGTATACTGAGTGTGAGTGTGTGTGTGTGTATGTGTGTGTGTGTGTGTGTGTGTGTGTGCATGCCATTGCATACATATGAATGTCAGAGAACACATTGTGGGGTTCAGTTTTCTCCTTGTACCCTCTAATCCCAGGGTTCAAACCCAGGTCATCAGGGTTATTTAGAGTTCTTTCTCTTTGCCACCTTCTAGCTCTATTTTTAGCTGTTTTAAAGATAGGGCTTTACTGACTAAAACTTGGTGTGCATCCAAGGGTGACCTCAACTTCTGAGTTTTCCTCCCTCAGCCTCTAAGTACTAGGATTGCAGGTACACTGCAGGTACTGTTTTTAAAACTAAATATGTGATCTGTACAAATGAAGTCTCTTTAATTAATTAAGAATATGATTACGATCTATCTTTGATATAAGACAATGCGTTGTTGACGATAATAATATAATATATTAAGCTAGCATTTGTTGCAAGAAGAATTCATATATACGGGTGTTTTCAATGGCCAAATGTTAATTTTGGTTATATTGTGTTGAAATACGGAGCGGCGGGCTGTGTCCCGCCACCCGGCTAGCTTTACCCGAAATAATTACACGGAAACTGTATTCTTTTAAACACTGCCTGACCCATTAGTTTCAGTTTCTTATTGGCTAGCTTTTACATATTGATCTAACCCATTTCTATTAATCTGTGTAGCCCAAGAGCTGGCTTACCAGGAATGATCTTAACCTGCGTCTGTCTGGAGTGGGAGAATCATGGCGACTCCCTGACTCAGCTTCTTTCTCCCAGCATTCCGTTCTGTTTACTCCGCCTACCTAAGGGTTGGCCTATCAAATGGGTCTAGGCAGTTTCTTTATTAATAAGAAATCACTCCCACATCATTTCCCCTTTTTCTGTTTAAACAAAAAAGAAAGGCTTTAACTTTAACATAGTAAAATTACATATAGCAAAACAGTTATCAAGCAAGAATTACAGTTACAATATTTATATCTATTTTATCTTTTATTATAACTAAGGAAAACTATAACTATCTATTCATTCTTCAACTCCATCAAAGACTCCAGAAGGATATAATACTACCTAAGTAAACAAGAAATAAGAAAACTCTAGAAATGACAGAGACATCTTGCTGCCTGGACAGTCACCCCAAGTTCTTTTGTATGATTGGGGCATCCATCTTCAGCCTTCAGGCCCAT
Organism: Microtus oregoni; assembly: GCF_018167655.1. Taxonomy (NCBI): domain Eukaryota; kingdom Metazoa; phylum Chordata; class Mammalia; order Rodentia; family Cricetidae; genus Microtus; species Microtus oregoni. Next base: position 19,651,670 of record NW_024543097.1, read on the forward strand.
AGTATCCAGCAGACATTTCCATCAAACAGGAAATTCCAAAGACAGTTCAGTCACTATCTGCTGTGTCCTGCAGAATGTCTCGCAGACTTTTTCATGAGTCATGAACCCCAAAAGACCGTCTCACCTTTAGGCAAGTTCAGCAGTCCTCTCTCTGCGGGTTCTCTGTGTCCATTTTATGCAACAGTCCAGGCAAGAGCAGTTTCTTGTCCAAATGGCTATCCAACTCCATAAGGATCCTCTTCGATGCCCATCTTCCCTCGAAGTAGATTGGTGCCACCAGGAGCAGATATGTCTCATTGTCATGAAAAGTCCTAAGTTATTAAAATATTTTAAATGCCATATTCTGTAGCCTTTGAGAGATATGAAGAATGCCTATCTGAAATATATCTCTATATATCTAGAAAATCTAAGTAACATGACTACAAACTTGACTATCATCGATGATTATCCATTAGCAACCTATATTTCCTATTATACATTACATTTTAAAAATGAACTACACAATCACATCTTATTCAAGATCAAAAATACATATACATATAACAAAATTGACCTTAAAATCCATACCAATGCAAATTATTCATACCTATATCATATCCCCCTTTAAATGTAAAAGAACATTTATAAACAATATTTTGGGAACATGGGCGCCGTTTTTTCTCTCCAAACTGCTTCCTGCTGAATGGGGGCGTCGTTAATTAGGTCTTTCATGGTATAACCTGTGTGCTAGTTTCATCTCAGTTGGCAGTTGAGCGAAGCAATTTTCTGAAGATGTTCACAACAACCTTTCAGGAGGGCGTGGTCTATCATACCAAATTGTAATAGAAGAAATCCACAGGGTTTGGTCCTCTGTGAAAACAAAAGAAGACCCTCTCCAAAGCATCATATTCTTAAACCCAAATTTTGAAATCGTAATACCCTTATATCCATTCTGGTTTAGCTTAGCAGCCCATGTAATGAAATGTCTCTCTGTACTTAGCTCCTTTACAGTCAAAAATTTTAAAGAAAGCACAATGTACATAATCCAGACTCTCTGTGAATTTTCCATTTTTACGTGGCTTATTTTTCTTTATTTCTTTTAATCTCTTAACTATCTGTACTCTGTCTCTTTAAAGACTTTACCTTTTTTTTTTAAACCATTAACTTTATTCTCTATATTCTTTTTCTTCTCTCTCTCAAGCCTACGTACATTTATCCAACAGTGTGGTATTTTATGTCTGAATCTGTTTTATTGTGAATCTATAACATTTTTTTACTATCCAGGAACATTTCTTAAAATGTTAAGCAGTTCTTAAAAACTTAAGTTGTGCCATGTACAGGTAATACGGTACCGCCTGTGTCCTGCCCAGTTGAAACCTTAAATGCGCTGTTTTTATGGTAATTACGGTAGTTTCTGCCTGAGACCAGCACAGTTCAGCATGGCAGAGCTGAGCCAAGCCGCTCCTGCCTCAGAGCCATTTGGTGCCCCTGAGCCACACACAGTTCCAGGCACACAGCAGTCCACATTGCCATCAAGCAAGCCGTAGAGCTTTACTCCAAATGTTCCATTTAAAAGCTCTGTCTCCCACAGGAGCCAGACAGAGATCGTAATGGCGGCACAGCCCAGAAAGCCGGCATTTTAAAACAGCCAGTTTTTTCCGGCTGCTGAGTCAGGACAATTTCTTTGCGGCACGCAACCCACAAACAGCAAAAAGCTGTCTTAAATTCTCTCTCCTTTTTAAGCCCTCTCAGGTTTTATGTGGAGTTCATTAGCATGTTGGGCGCCACTCTGTTGTGTTACAGAGCGGCGGGCTGTGTCCCGCCACCCGGCTAGCTTTACCCGAAATAATTACACGGAAACTGTATTCTTTTAAACACTGCCTGACCCATTAGTTTCAGTTTCTTATTGGCTAGCTTTTACATATTGATCTAACCCATTTCTATTAATCTGTGTAGCCCAAGAGCTGGCTTACCAGGAATGATCTTAACCTGCGTCTGTCTGGAGTGGGAGAATCATGGCGACTCCCTGACTCAGCTTCTTTCTCCCAGCATTCCGTTCTGTTTACTCCACCTACCTAAGGGTTGGCCTATCAAATGGGTCTAGGCAGTTTCTTTATTAATAAGAAATCACTCCCACATCAATATTGTGATCCTACATCATGGGAAAAAATGTAATTCCTTGAAAATTCTGATAAAAATACCCAACAAATATATATGTTATAAATTGTTTTTCATTCTGTATAATATTGGTATCAAGAACTTGTGCACAGTAACATATTAAATATTATTTGTATTTCTGTTTGCTATAAAATTTTGTCAAATCCTCCTGACCCTTGTACTATGATTACATCAGAGTACATAGTGATTAATTGAAATTAAATAAATTAATATTTACTGGTGTTATACAAGGAATATATTAATATGAAATTAGGGCTCTGGAAGTTGAGTTTTGAGGGTCAGTAACACCCATATATTGGGAACTCAAATGACTTCAGGAAGTACCCAGTAAAGCTCATAAAGTAATTGCTGGAGATGTCTAATAATTTTTATAGATTATTGTTATATTTGAGGGAAAGTTATTGCAAAATTAGTTGCATTTGATACTCACATTTTTCTTTGGCACTAATAAATTTATAGTGACCCAAATCAGTTTCATGACAGCTGTGACCTATAGTTTTACATTATATTTTCAATCTATTTTTAAGAGATGCTCTGCTTTTATTGGTCAAAAAATATTATAACCTTTGCAAAATCCAAGACCCTTAACCAATTGTATCTGTAGAATGCATCTTGTTTGTTAGTGAATATTTCTAATGATATTCTCTAGTGATATTTCACAAGGCAAGTTTTGCATCAGGACCTCCAACTACCAACTGTTCACTTCTAAATATATATTCACTATGCTTTTATTTTCTCTGTGCAAAACATATTTCTTATACCTTTTGCATTCCTTAGCATATATGTAATAGTCTTACAAAATGAAGAAAGGCTAATTCCATACTTAAGATTTTTCACTCAATTATAATACCAGAAAAACACAGGTCAATTAGTCACACTTAAATTTCATTTAAAGTAATTATAAGTTTAGTATATTCTCTGAAAAACTGGAGGAATGGATATATTAAAATTTTCTTACAAACCATCTGTAGTTAAAAACTAAATGGGCTAAATTTTATAATAACTGATTACATATTATAAAATATATTATTAAAAATAAACTTTACATAGAAGTAGTCTACCTCTTCCTTCAATATCAGGTCCTCATTTTACCAGAATTAATTATTAAAATTTCAAATGAGGCATTAAAAGATGAAATAAATAATTTTAAACAATTTGACTAAATCAACAAGACACACAGAAAGCTTACTGTGCCCAGAAGGGAGATTCTAAAACTATAGTAAAAACTGGCAAATCTTATGTAAATATAGTCAATGAAAATGACAGAGTGGAAATGGCCCATGAATTTGTAGATCAACCATTACTAGAGCCTCTATTCTGCATGAGAATAGATCTTCTATTCTACAGAATTAGGGAATAGACACAACTACTTCCACTGCTTGAACCTTAGCCAGTTTTTAAAACTTTGCATTTATATTGTGTTAAGATAGTAATGTGTATGTGTGTGAGAGAATGAGTGTGTGTGTGTGTGTGAGTGTCTGTGTGTGTGTGTGTATGTGTATGAGAGAGAGAGAGATAGAGAGATAGATAGAGAGAGAGAGAGAGAGAGACAGAGAGAGAGAAACAGAGAAAGAGAAAGAGAAAGAGAAAGAGAAAGAGAGAGGAGAATTTACTTATTAAATCTCAATTGTAAACAAGCAGAAGGAAGTCTGGAGTATAGAGTAGACATGGAACCATTTAATCTTCTATTTTCTCATGTTATTCTTGAGCTATAATTTTCCATTTTAAAGATAATCAGAGCCCAGCTATTTAGTAAAGCCAGATAAGAATGCTCTATTTCCTATTAGTCATGAAAGTACTGCACTTTCTTAAATCACTTTTGTCTTCAATCCTTCTGTATCTCATTGCACATTTTCTTTTATTTTCATGGCATACTTTGATGTTTGTTTGTAATACACAAAGAGCAAGACATGCTTTAAATAAGCTCTCATTTCTTTAAATATAGACATGGTTTCTCTGCAAAAAATAGCAGTGTTATATATTAACACCAGTGTTACAGCATATGAAAAAAATAACTTATACATAGTTATGTATATTCATATCATTCAAAAAATTTAAAATTGATAAAGTTGTGTCTGTGATGGCCAAGTCAAAAAATAAGAGTAATATAATTTCACACAAAGTCAACCAAATTTCTATTTTAAGTCAGTTGCTAATGTCACAAAATGAAATAATTTTGTAGACTGAGTTAAAACATTTTATGTAAGAAGTAGAGTAATTGTACAGAAAAAGAAGGAACAATGACAAATCAGAATGCTATTTCAGCCAACTTACAATTTTTAATCAGAATAATCTTAACATATTTAAATGTATAGCATATGACCCTATATATCAAGTCATTTAGTGCTACAAGAAATAGAGACATCTTTGAGCTTCCAATGTTCAGTATTGAAGAAAAGTGAATGCTAAGGTTCTGCCTTTGATGCTTCTGTACAGTTTTAAAAAGTAAAATTTTCCTTTAACTCCTATGTTCATGAAAAAGAAATACTTTGTAGCTAATCATGTCTACCTTACTCTTTTTTAGAAAGTTTATTGGTTTCAGTGATTATTTATCAGCAAAAAATAAATATAGGCACTATTAATAAAAATTTCACATGTAGTTAATGCAGAACACATAAGCAGCAACATGCTGAGAATACATGATGGCAGAGTGCTTGTTCCCAGGTGAGCTAACCATAACACTCCTTCCAAGTTTTGCAGAAAAGAGTATGTAAATTATTTCACAGAAGAATGCTAGAGCTGAAAAGGGAGATGTGTAAAATAAAAATATTTTTTAAATGTCATATAGCTATTGCACATTGGAACTTACAGCAGGCAAAGTTATCTACACAACAGTGGTACAGTATTGAGTGGATCAGCATTTTATCATAAATGACAGAGCAGCATGTAAGACCTTTCTCCTCTCAGGTAGCCAGAAATAAAACATGTTGGGAAAATAATGTCACTATCACAGTGTACCTACACTGTGGTGGAGCTATAGACAAATTGCTTTTGTTCATAGAATAACTTTCTAGATGAAACTAACCAATGACTACAAACTCAGTGAGCCATAGACAAACAGAAGACATAAAAGCAAAATGGGTAGTTGCTGAACAGAAGGGAGCTAGGGGGAGAAGGGTGCCAATGAGGGAAACCAATGGGGGAGGAAAAGAAAAAAAATTAACTTAATATATAAAACTGCCGGACAATAAAAATAGAAAAAATGTTGCTGCTAGGTAGTAATTATAAAAATATTCAAGCATTTAATAGCTATGTTTTTTACTTGAAAATATCTGGAAATGGGCTTTGTGTCTTGCCAAGAATAAAATCTGTGAAGCTAAACAAAATGAAGTAGCTTACAAATCTAGTTCTCCCTAAACAAAGAATATTGATCAAAGATTTGGAGATGTAAAATCTTGTATTTTCCCTTTGACTGAGATTGGATGAATGAGACACACAATGCTCTATGATTTTACTGTAAAAGTCAATATAAACTTTTTAAAATAAATTATTAGAAACACTAACAGATGGGTTTTGTGCAGAAATCTCATCTGGGAAGAAGGCCAGGCCCTGCACTGTGTGGGTTTGAAATGGTTTTAAGGTCCTTCATGAGACATTCTTGAATCACATTTTTTTGTCTCACTTGAAATTTCAAATCCTTTCCCATTTGTATATTAAATTTAAATACACCATAGAAATCAACTATACCTTCGGTTTATATTGTATTTTTGATAAAACATCTGCATAGTCAATAAAAGAATATAATTAGATTTAATGTACTAATTTTTGATTTGATTAATAGTAATGATATGGTAACTGTAAATTCAGTGCACAAGTTTTTCTGGAGAGGTGCTAGGTACAATTTATATGAAACTTCATCTGCATGGAATCCAGTGTTGAAGATGCTGGTACCAAGAACTGCTCATGTAAGTAGTGGGGTGTCATTTTCTTTTCTCAATCTTAATGAGAAGGAAAGATTCCAAGATATATCTATGAAAATGACAGTGTGCCTAAAACAAATGGAAAGGAATGGCATGGAGACAGAACAGATGCAGATCAAATTAATAAGTAGATAGCTAGTGACTCAAGGATTTAGTGATCACTCGAAAATGCCACGACAATAATTTGCTGTTAGAGAACCAAAGAGAAATTCGTGTTGGCTTACTGAGAAGCAGCTGTTGAACTTTGGTACACAGGGAAGGAGGAAGAGAAGGGAGTGGGAAGGGAGGAAATGTAGGAAGAAAAGAAGGAAGAGAGGTAAAACAAAGGAAAGGAGAGAGAGGGAGAAAGGAAGGAGGAAGTGAATAAGAGGCTCTTTCAGTGAAACCACTGAAATTATTTCAACTGAATGCTATTGAATTTTACTTGCAGTGGCAGCTGAAAGTCATGGATAATTACTTCTGCATACAACAGACCCAATTGCAATTAAGTTATGTTCAGTGTTCTTTTACTTCTGGTAAAAGGAATGGCAGTGAGTATCACCAAAGTTTTAAGGGAACAATTTTTTCAGAAACCTATGACTAAGTTAAAACAAAGAATTCTATGAGAGGAGTAAAAAGTAACAGAAACAACCAAGTATAAAGAAAACCTACAGAGCAGGAGATTATCTTTGCCAGCTACACATCTGATACAAAATTATCTAAAACATACAAAGAACACCGAAAAGGAAAAACAAACAAACAAAAAAGAAACAAGTGACTCAATTATAAATGGGGTATGAATGTAAACAAAAATTTCTTAAAAGATGAAATACAAAGTATCCAAGGAATATTTTAGAAACTGTTCAACATCTTTAGCAGTTAGAGTAAAAATGAAAATTCCTCTGAGGTTTCATCTTAGTTGGACAGAATGGGTAAGAAAATATCTGATAAAATTGGCAAGGATATGGAAAAGGGATAGGTCATATTTCATTGGCACTGCAAACCGGTACAGTCACTATGAAACTCATTCTGAAGAATTTTCAAAATTTAAACAAAGATATATCTACCATATGACCCTGCCATCGCACTTTTTTCCATATGCCCAAGGAACTCAGTATCCTTCTTCAGAGATAATTTCTCAACCATATTCATTGGCACTCTATTCACAATAGCTGGGAAATGGAAACAACCTAAAGGTCCTTCAAGTGATGAATGGATGATTAATATGGGTAAGTACACACAATGGAATTTAGCTCTGAAAATAAAAATAAAGTCATGAAGTTTTCAGGTAATGAATAGAATGGACAAATGTTATACTGAGTGGAGGTAACCAGACCCAGAACTGCTGGGTCTGGTACTCTATAAAGATTCGTCACTTGTGTTGATTTAATAAAATGCTGACTGGCCAGTAGCCAGTTAAGAAGTAGTGGGGCAACCAGTCTAGGAGAATTCTGGGAAGAGAATTCTCTGTAGTCGTCACCCAGACACAGAGGATGCAAGATGAGAACGCCTCACTGATATAAGGTGCCAAGCCATGTGGCTAACACAGACAAGTATTATGGATTAATGTGAGATATAAGAGAATAAGAAGCCTGAGATAACAGGCCAATTATAATTATAATTAGTTTATAATTAATGTAAACCTATGCTTTTTTCTTTGGGACTGAACGACTGAGGGATTGGGCAGGACAGAAATCTCTGTCAACACAGAACAAAACATGCTCCACATCCTCTCTCATTTCTGAATCTTACCTTGCTCTGCATCTTTAGATGTGGGTATGATACCTGAAGTAAACTAAACTAACATAATTCCCATCTGTCCTCTAAATACTTATCCTCATACCTACAGATAAGAGTAGTTCTTACCCTTCATCAAGGAAGCTTCTCTTTGAAACAGATATTCCAGAGAAACACAATGAGCAGAAATAATGGAATAAGATGAGATAGAATACACAGTCACACTAATATATCTCCAGGCAGTCCCTATACCTAAAGCTCAGGGAACATGATAAAAGAGGGTCAGGAAGGTTCTAAGAGCCAGAGGATCAGGATGACATCTCTGAGATACTATCTTCTAGACATGAAAGAGAAAATCTACCCATGAACTATCAATGACATGCTTACGTTAACAGTATAAGTATAATGAAAATAGCAGCTGGCATGCCAACATAGATGGGAGAAATTCTACAAGGTTCTACTCACAGATGAAGAACTATGGTTGGTCAATGGCTACTAAGACAGGGAAAATGAGTTTTCTACAGGCATAAACTTGCATATATATTGTCTAATCCCAAGTCAGCTTGATAATGTTAATTAAAATTATACTCAAAAATTGTTATTAGTGGTGATATGTGTGTGTATGTGTGTGTATGAGTTATGTGTGTGTGTGTGTGTGTGTGTGTGTGAGAGAGAGAGAGAGAGAGAGAGAGAATACCAATAAAAAAGAAAAGATCATAATTTGGAAGAGAGTGCGAGGGATAGAAGGAAGAAAGGTGGGAATGGTGTAGTTTCAGGCCCATTATCTTAACACCGGAAGGCGGCTATGTTTCTAGCATGAGGCACTGGTTTTCCTTCTGTCAAGATGGTCCTAATTCCAGTTAGACAGCCATAGTTACCATCAACATGTGAGTACCGATCTTTGTACATTTGCAGATATCTTATCATGTTGGGCATTACTGAGATTCATAGGATTCTGGTGCCATGATAGCAAGATCACAGGAACGAGGCTTTCAGATGAGATCTAACCCAAATAAACCTAATTATATTTCCTAAGTGTGTAGTGTCTTCAGCACCACGAGTGTGATGACCATTCTTGGTTGACTATATCTGGAAAAAGAGCTGAAATCCAGAAATAGAGAGCACACTTATGATCCCAATCTTGAGGCTGGATAACACTTACCTTTAATCTAAACCTTGAGACTGGAAGGCACACCGTTAACTTGTTGGAATAGAAATAAGGGAAGAAGTACTGTGGTGTGCTTCTTCTTCACCTGGTTGCCTTCTCCTTGTCAGCACACCCATTCCTTCACCTGCATTGGGGTCTGCTTCATCAGGATGCCAGCATATACAGAAGACCAGCCTTGACATCATGGGACTGAGCAGCTACTAGAGTATTATTGGACTTTCCATTTAAAGGTTGCCATTTTTGGACTGCAGCCTATAAGTCAGCTCAATAAATTACACACACACACACACACACACACACACACATACACATATAAAATTTTCAACACTAATACAAATCTCATCTTAAATTACTTGGCCAACTTACATTTTTGAAATTACTTTTCATGGTGACAGTTTCGTGTTAAGATATTGCTATGTGATTTTCTTAGTTGGATTTAGTCTTTCCTCCAGGAAATACTTTGAAATATTTCCATCAATTTTAGGCTTCATTTTGCTTCACCAACTCTCAGTTCCATGTCAGCAATCACCTTGCCTCTATGGTAATGAAGCAGTTATTAAAAATTTGTTTATGCCTCAAAATTCCTGTGATGTGAAAGTATAGGTTTTTGGACATTAATAGCAGCTTTTGTATCAATGAAAAGGTTACCATTTGGGAACTTAGCATCGTTATTGATAAGAATGTATATTTTTAGTTAATTTGAAATAAAGAGAGTGATTTTAAATGCATAATATATATGAATAGCTTTATATGTGAACATATAATATATATGAATAGCTTTTATTGTTTAAGAAGAACACTATCTACAAAAATGAGATTGCATCTCTATGACTCACAAATGTCATGATCAAAAACATGCTAACATTATTTTTTCTCTTATGCTTTTATCTATGAGAGTACATTTATTTTCATGCAAAACCACAGAGAAACCCTGTCTCGAAAAACCAAAAAAAAAAAAAAAAAGTAACAACCTCAAGGTGTCTGAAACCCACAGTTAAGAATGAAGTGTGAGTATTTTAGGGAAAAGCAGATTTTTTAATGTCAAAAATCTGATCTTTCCACTTAAGAGGAAAATAAGTATTTTGTGTGAATTATTTCCAAAGTACAGCAAATTAGACAAATATAATATATTGTCAATATATAATAATATATTGCATCAGCCTTTACAATGTGCTAGTTTGCTGGCCAACAAAACTTTTTTCTATTTCACTGTCCTGAAAGTTCATTGATTGAAAAACTATCCTTTAAGATCTGTTTAATTTCCCCATAACTATAGTTTCATCACTGTTTGGAAATATTCCCAAGGTGTTCATGAGAAATTGTAAAAGATTCCACCTTTCAAGGGAAAATCTAGATGTGTAATTCTCTAATTGCAAGCACACTGGGTGGATTTACAGAGAACTTGTCTTGGAGATTGTCTTTTAATTTGGTGTTCCTATCTTTTATCAGCTGCCCAATAGCTCATGTGTCATTACTGTCTTAGCCAGCAGACCTCCTTTGCTTGCTGTAGAGCTGATGCAAAAAGAAGGGGAGAGTCTATAGTTTCCTGAGGTGGAAATATAATAACATTATCTATTTTTAAACAATAGATTCTAGAAGATAGAATTTGAAGAGTCACACAATAGCAATCCTAGCATAAATCTGTCTAGAGACATTTGTGTTCGTTATGACTGGTGGTGTCTGTCAGTTTGTATTAGCCTTGCGGTGGTAAAGCCTTGTCTCCTATGTAATATCATTTAATGGCAAGCTGCATTTAAAACAAAAAAATTGAATTTTACACTGTACTTCAGATTTTCTATTCTTCCCTTGGACATTTACAGATGTATTATTTACAGCATAATTTTATTCATTAGTTATTTATGTGACTCTTCATATTTCCATTAGACTCAAATGATACCATGAGACTATCTAGATTATATCATGCCATCTAATATTTGATATGTTAGTGTTCATCTTTTTTTTTGCTTATTGACAAGACACAAATTTTTATCTGAAATTCCTTTTCATAGTGAAAGGCTTACAAAATATAAGATTTTTCATAATATTAAATTGAACTTCAGAAATTTCTTTCTGTATATGTAGTTAAAATGAAAGATATGTGACACTCCTTCCGAGACTATGAATAATTCTTAATAAAACCAAAATTTTAAATGTGGCATGTTTTTATGGCACCTTTTCTAAGATGTTTACCTGTAAAGATTGAAGTTTTTGACTGTGTTTCTTATAGCAGTTATCAAAGTAAAGACAATGGAACTATCATTATTGCTTAGGGAGTTGAGACACACTAACTCTATAAAATGATCATAAAATAAAAGTAGAGAAATCACTGGGTTTATTCACAGAGAATTAGATATAAAGTGGAAAGTAACTCTGACTGCTAAGGCTCATCATGCATTACCAAGTATCTTCCTGGGACTAGTTGTCTATCTAGAAGCTAACTCTTGAAAATGACAGTGTCTATGTTTATTAGTGCTGGTTTCTTGTGAGCATTTAAGTTCTTACACTTATATTACCGAGACAGCGTATTTTCTTTTTTACTCTGATAATTTTTTATTACTTTATAAATAATAGGAAAAAGCATGGGTTAAAACTGGACTCTCTGAACATGGCGAACAATGAGGGCTGATGAGAAGCCAAGGACAATGGCACGGGGTTTTGATCCTACGCAATGTGCTGGCTTTGTGGGAGCCTAGCCAGTTTGGATGTTCACCTTCCTAGATATGGACAGAGGGGGGAGGACCTAGGACTTACCACAGGGCAGGAAACCCTGACTGCTCTTTGGACTGGAGAGAGAGGGGGAGAGGAGTGGGAGGAGGGGGAGAAGGAAGGGAGGAGGGGGAGAAGGGTGGGAGGAGGGGGAGGGAAATGGGAGGCTGGGAGGAGGTAGAAACTTGTTTTGTTTTCCTTCCTTTTCTCAATAAAAAAAAATTATATATAAATAAATAAATAAATAATAGGTATCAAAATTTCCACTTCCTCCCCTCCTTCCACTTCCCTCCCACTCCCCCACTTACCCTCCCCCTCTCACCCTCCAGTCCTAAGATAGGGCAGGGTAGCCTGCCCTGTGGGAAGTCCAAGGCCCTCCCCACTCCATCCAGGCTTAGGAAGGTATGCATCCAAATAGAATAAGATCCCCAAAAGCCAGTACATGCAGTAGAGACAAATCCCAGTGCCATTACCATTGGCTTCTCAGTCTGCCTCAATTGTGAGTTTGATCCCATGCTGTTTCAGTCCCAGTCCAGCTGGATTTGGTGAGCTCCCATTAGAACAGGCACATTGTCTCAGTGGTGGACCAACCCCTTGTGGTACTGACTTCCTTGCTCATATTCTCCCTCCTTCTGCTTTTCAACTGGACCTTGGGAGTTCAGTCCAGTGCTCTGATGTGGGTCTCTGTCTCTATCTCCATCCACACGCCGGACGAATATGGTGATATTCAAGATAGTCATCAGTCTGACTATGGAACAAGGCCAGTTCAGGCACCCTCTCCTCCACTGCCCAGGGTCCTAGCTGGGGACATCCCTGTAGACATCTGGGACCCCCTCTAGAGTCAAGCAAGCCTCATGCCAACTCCACAATGCCTCCCTTAATTAAGATATCTTCTTCCCTGCTCCCATATCAGTCCTTCCTTCTCAACTATCCCACTCACCCAAGCTCTCCCCAATCCTCCCTCTCTCCCTTCTCTCTCCCCCATCCCCTTCTCCCCATCCCACTCCTACCCCCAACTTTTGCCTGGCAATCTTGTCTGCTTCCAATTTCCAGGAGAATCTATACAGGTTTTTCTTTGGGTTTACCTTATTACTTAGCTTCTCTAGGATTGCGAACTATGGGCCCAATGTCATTTGTTCATGGCTAGAATCCACTAATGAGTGAGTACATACCATATTGATCATTTTGGGTCTGGATTATCTCACTCAGGATAGTGTTTTCTATTTCCATCCATTTGAATGCAAAATTCAAGATGTCATTGTGTTTTTTTACGGCTGAGTAGAACTCTAATGTGTTGATGTGCCACACTTTCTTCATCCATTCTTCCATTGAGAGACATCTAGGTTGTTTCCAGGTTCTGGCTATAACAAATAATGCTGCTATGAAGACAGTGTATGTTTTTACCCTCAAAGGTTAAACATGTGATTTTTATCTTTCAGAAATTAAGACAAAATTAAATTTTGTCTATGACTTATTATTTTCATCAAATTGGGATGATTTCTATCATGCACTGATATTTATGATTTCTCAATATTTACTTTTGACTAGAATATTTGCTTTCTTAGTAATTAATGCACTATTTATGGGGCATGCCAAAACAACAGTTTTGTTTAAATTATTTAAATATTTATATCAAGGTAAAACTTATATAGGATATATTCAATTATTTTGGGTAGACAATTAAATGAGTTTAGGAAATTTTTATAGCTTGTGCCATAAAGTCCAGCTACAGAATATTTCAAAATACAAGTTCATTGGGTCTGAGACTTCCTGAGAATAACACTGAAAGAAAGTCACATAGCCTAAGAGGCACTTTAGTTTGAAGCAAACCCAAATAATACTTTCTCAATAAGTATTTAAAAAAGTTACTACAAATAGTCTCATGTCTGTAAACTCAGCCATTGAAACCACTCATCTACCACCTCCACAAATCTGCTCTTGCCAAATATTTTACATAGAAATAATTATATAACACATTTTATTGTATTTTATGTATATCAGGTGCCTGTATTATTTATTTACTGTTATAGCTGTGGTCTCAAGTAGCTGAGACTGGTCATTATCTCCTTATATAAGTAAAGATGGACTTGAACTTCTAATCCTTCTGCATATACTTCTTGAGTACTTGGATGAAGAGTGTGCTATAGCAGAACAACTTTACATTGCACTGGGTATCAAACCCAGAGACTCATGTAAGCAAGGAAAGAAACTGACTACATTACCAATCTCTGTTTTGGACAAGACATGGCCTCACCATGTAGCCCAGGTGGCTCTGGAACTTTGTTCTTATTGTCTCAGACACCAGAGTGACAATATCTGAAGTCTGGCCCACCACCTGGCTCTTCTGTATTTCTTTTAATTGCTGAATAGGACTCTATTTTGTTCCACATTACTCTTCCAATCATACATTGTAGATCTTTAGATTGTCCATAATTTGACTTCTTATACAAAAATCTATGAGATGTACATTCATTTATTTATTTAGACATTTGAATTTTTTCCTGGGTGTACTCTAAACAGTGAATTGCTGATCTGTGGTCATCTTTGAATCATTTTGTCTATGGCATAAGGACATTCTTTTCAGTCTTTACTGTCCCTCCTTATCTCCCTCCCTTCCCTATCTCCTGCCTTTTGTCTATGGGAATAGGTGATAACCAGAAAAAGTTTATAAATGAATTTTCTTTTCTTACCATGTCAAATTCATAAGAAAACATTATGACTGAAACAATTTATAAATAAAAATGTTCAATTAGGAGCTCATTGTTTCAGTTGATTAGAATCCATGACCATCATGGCAGGGATCACAGCAGCAAGCAAGGAAATATGGAGTTGGTCCAGTAACTGAGAGCTTACATCTGCAAGTAGAAGGCAGAGAGAGTTAATGGGATTAGCCTGGTCTTTTGAAAGCTCAAAACCCACCAGCAATGACTCCTTCCTCTAACAAGACCACACCTCCTAATCTTTACAAAATAGTTTCATTAATTGTGGACACAGTATTCAAATATATGAACCTATAGGGACCATTGTCATTCAAACTGCCACACTCATTAAGTACTTTTGGTATCCTTCTTATAAATAATCATAAAGTATGGCTTCATTTCTAAACTCTAAAGTCTGACAGATAATTTAATATTTTGTTTGCTAAGTCAGTAGGTTTTAGAGTGGTGGTTATGAGCATTGTGACAATATCAAAGTTTTCAGTAATCAGTATAAAATACTCTTTCTGGTTTAGAATTTAATATTCTCCACATCTTATAATCTTTAGTAGAAATCTTTGATTTTTTTTTTACTAAACTTCTTTTTTTGCTGTTTTGTTTAGATTGTTTATTTGATGTCATCATGACTCAAGTAGTTTTATATTTTTATATCATATAGTTTCCTTCCAGTATATCAAAATAAATTGTTTGTGATTTCATTTTTATTCTATGAGTTAGGTAAGCTCTTTATTTATTTTCTTATTATATGTGCGCCGGTGTTTTGCCTGTATGAGGGTGGCGGATCCCTATGAATTGGAATTACAAGCTAAGGACATAAGTCATTGCTAAAGAAGGAATAAAATAATGGTAAATTTAGTTGATTTTAAGTGCAGTGTAATTATTAGCAGGTTTTTATATATTCCAATGAAAAGTATAAGCAAAGAAAGACGAAATATTTTAGGAGTGAAATGAATATGGTTGTACCTCTTTCAAAAGCAAACAATTAACCAGACTTGAAGCCTTGGTACTTAGATTTCTTTAACAACTAATAGAAAGACCTTAAGGAAAGCAGCATGCATGAGAAAAGTGTGCTACCTATCATCTTCACCATGTAAGAGGGAATGGCATATAAGTAAGGCAAAAACCTCACCAGTATGCAGTCTCTCTCCGTTCCCCTGGTCATCCTTGCTGTTGTTTCAGAGCAAATGTGAGAAGGTTAAGGAGTGAGAACTAGACATTAACAGGACATTCAACTTAGTAAAACAAAGGATGGATTTTGACTTCAAATCTTAATGATTTGAATAGGCTTTGAATAGCCTTTTATAGGCTATTTAATAATACTGTTCAGATAGAGTAGTAGTATGGACTCAGTTTACCAAGTACATCTAGTAAACCCAAAGAAAAAGAGTACATGGAGATTTTGTAGGAAAAGAGGAACTTATTTCAAAAGATACTTTCACTAAAATATTGATTTATTCTCAGGCAAGGCTTGACTGCTGACTTCTCCCTACCAACCTGACATAAATGCTTCTTATGGAAATGTTGAAGATTAATTTTCTAACATGTTTTTTTTTCTAAACATTTATCTAAAACTTAAAAAATACAGGAAATTTATGGTTTGATTATTATTTAATTCTTTTATTTTTTACTGTTTGTTAGATGAGTGCTAACATGAATCAAAACAATTATAGGTATACAGACTCGTTTTAACTATATTTATTGGAAGAATAATAATTTGCTTAGAATCTATAGATAAATCCATTATTCACCAATATTTGTAGCTTAAGACTATTTAAAGGAAAGGATTTGTGTTTATGAAATCTGTTATGACTCTAGCAATATATATGAATGTAGGAAGTAATATGAATTTACTTTACTTATTATTTCTTGGGTTTTATTATTGGGGGAATTTTGACACAGAGTTAAACTGCATAGTTAGGGTTGCCTTCATACTCTCTGCTCCTATATCAGCATGCCCATTTCTGGTATTAAAATCATTCACTGTTCAATGTGGGTTTTAGTTTATGCTTTTTTCAGCTTTACTTGGTAATAGGAAGTAAACTAAAGAGATTATCTAGCTTCAGTGATAAAAGAATTGGGTACCGTCCATAATGAACTAGAGTTAGAGCAAAAATTCAAGGTGGGAACTGAAGTAGAGGCCACAGAGGAATGCTATTTGCTTCTGCTCCAACTTCATGTTCAGCCTCGAAATTGCTGGTTTATCAAGAAAAATTTTAAATAGCTCTGCTTTCAAAGTTTCATACAACATGAGAAAAAGTCAACATGGTAAGTCAGGTTTGAAATAAACATCCTGATGGAATATCTTAAAAACATAGAAAAACAAGCAAGTCTCCAACCTGAAGTTATTGAATAGGAAGTCAAGGAAATAAAAAAAAAATCCTCATCTATCATCCCAGGAGACTAAGGAACAAGTTCACAGGCGGCTCCGGGACATGGAAATCCACACAAAAACCTAAGTTACATAATGAGAACCAGTCTTAGAAAA
Organism: Microtus oregoni; assembly: GCF_018167655.1. Taxonomy (NCBI): domain Eukaryota; kingdom Metazoa; phylum Chordata; class Mammalia; order Rodentia; family Cricetidae; genus Microtus; species Microtus oregoni. The sequence goes on from NW_024543097.1 coordinate 19,668,539, forward strand.
AGAGAGCTCACAAGAAACATAAAAGCATGTTCACATTATAAAATCCATTTGTCAAACCTAATTGAATGAAACGAGTAGAGTATTTTAGTTTCCATTATTATCGCATTTTAAAATTCTTCTCCTAAGGCTTTAAGATTTCTAAGTAAAGCTGAAGTTTTAACTAGGCTTATGTAGTATTCTGCAAATAGATATTGAGGAATCATCAGGCAGGTTCTAAAAGCTCCGCAAGGCTTACTAATTAAATTAGGAAAGATATAATCTCCGTTTCCTAGCTAACAGAAATCTAGTGATTAAGAAGTTAACATAGTTCTAAAAGGTATAATGTCAATAAGGTGGTTTTACTTAAACTTTTCATTGCTGTGTGAACCTTCAATTTTTTTAAAATATATTTCTTAGTTTTATCACAGCGTGCTGATAAGGTACATCTGCCTGCTTTCGTGGGCACCCCAAGGCCTAGCTCCATTCTCACAGCTCAAGAACCAGCTTAGACTGATACAAGGAGCTCTCAGCCCTTATAGCATAGAAGCTTCTTTTTTAGAACATGATGATTCCAAAGATCCACAGCTGAACAAAATGCAAATAAAGGGTTGTGGTATGCCAACTCCCAATTGCTACATTTACAATACAACCCCTACAGATAGGGCTCAGAGAAAATCACAGAAGAGGAAACAGGAAGATGCCTGCTCAGAAATAGCATTTCCTAGACATGAAGGAGAAGCTGCAGGTACACATGAAATCTCAATATTGCAGTTACCCAAACAAGACCTAAATAATGACAACCCAGTTGGTTCTCCAATGTTGAAATAAGAGTGGCAGGGCTGCATCCCCAGCACCCTGGCCGCCTCATTAGCTTATGCTCCGAAATAATTACATGGAAACTGTATTCTTTTAAACACTGCTTGGCCCATTTCTATCTAGCCTCTTCTAGGCTAACTCTTGCACCTGGACTAGCCCATTTCTATTAATTTGCTGTAGCCCACGAGCTGGCTTACCAGGAATGATCTTAACCTGCGTCTGCCTGAAGTGGGAGAATCATGGCGACTCCTTGACTCAGCTTCTTTCTCCCAGAATTCTGTTCTGTTACTTCGCCTACCTATGTTTTAACCTATGAGGGCCAGCCAAGCAGTTTCTTTATTGCTTAACCAATGAAATCAACAGATTGATATATGGTACTCCCACATCACTCCAACATGCCCCACCCCTTGATGAAGAGCCACTGAAAGGGTGGGAATCAGTTTTCCCCAGAGATGAGTCTCCTGATAGCTTATGCAGTCCCAAGTGTTTCACATACATATGAGCAATATTAAATGGAATTGATGGGAAACACATACATACATAAATACACAGTGTTTGCATGCAACAACAGTAGTTAAAGAAGAGGGAGAGGAAGTGGTGGAAATGATATAAATACAGTAATCATGTATTAAATTATCAACAAGTACAAATTTAAATAAAAGAAGTGAAAATAAAAAGAAGCTTAAATTATGCCTAACACTAAATTTACAATTTTAAGTTCAAATATAATTAAGTAATTTTCTTTACAAACAGTCCAGAAACCCAATTAAACTTCAGGAAGGATTTTTTTTTTCATTCCAAATTCAAAACTCCAAAACATGATTAGTGCAGATGAGTAAGGTTTCAGTATTTCCCTTTCCATATAAAACTCTTAAAGTGTTTCCTTGGAGACCTGAATGAACTTGGGGGAGAGGAAGAATATGATCAAAATAAATTTAAAATTCAAATTGCAAAAATTATTTCTCAGATGGTATTAATGGTCAGTGTCTCCTAAGCACAAATATCCATTCAAGTTTAAAAATATTCCACCACATCATTGAACTACACAAAACAATGGCCATCTTATTCATTCTCACAAATCTCAGTCTCATTGAAAGTGTTGTGTCTAAATTGTATCATGAGTTTGTTATCCTAGGAACTGCTATGTTACATTACAGGGTTCAACACTGAACATAAAATTTAAAATATTTTAGCAACACTCAATGGAAGAGATAAGGAAGAAGTGTATTGTTTAAGAAGTTTGCATTATGTATAAGCACATTGAAACCCTGATTATATTTTTTGATGTGGCAGTCTTCTGTTCTTTGTTGATTTTATTGGTTAAATAAAAAAACTGTCTTAGCCCTTTAATAGGACAGAAAATTAGGTAGGCGGAGTAGACAGAACAGAATGCTGGGAGAAAGAAGCCGAATCAAGGAGTAGCCACGATTCTCCCACTCCAGACAGAAACAGGTTAAGATCTTCCCTGGTAAGCCACCTCATGGGCTACACAGATTATTAGAAATGGGTTAGATCAATATGTAAGAGCTAGCCAATAAGAGGCTGGAACTAATGGGCCAGGCAATATTTAAAAAAAAGCCTTCCTTTTTTTTTTTTTTTTTGTTTAAACAGAAAAAGGGGAAATGATGGAGGAAGGTCATTGGTTAATTAATAAGGAAACTGCTTGGCCTCATAGGTTAAAATATAGGTGGGTGAAGTAAACAGAACATAATGCTGGGAGGAAGAGGAAGTGAGCTCAGACTCGATAGCTCTCCTCTCGGGGGCAGACGTGATGAAGCTCTGACCCAGGCTGGATGTAGGCTAAAATCTTCCTGGTAAGCGCACCTTGGGGTGCTACACACATTATTAAAAATGGGCTAGTCCAGGTGCGAGAGTTAGCCGAGAAGAGGCTAGATATAATGGGCCAAGCAGTGTTTAAAAGAATACAGTTTTCGTGTAATTATTTCCGGGCATAAGCTAGCTGCCGCCCAGGAGCCGGGCTGTGGGAAGAGGCTCGCAGCTCCTACTACAATTTTTATATTTGTGTTTCATACATCATAGGCTTATCATAGTATCTCATCATAGTAACTTAGTCTTTAATCACAGACTTTTAAACCATTTTCCAAGGTCAATCTGTAGATTGAATTTCCACAGCACAATTTTAGTTACCTGGTGCACAATGTATATTTCTATGAATTTGGTAAGCACATGATCATATTACATGTAACTGTAGAAAACAATAGATAAAAATTGTTAAAAAGACAGTTATGCTAAAACATATAATTAATATTGCTTTTCATTTGTATAAAACTGAAAATATGTTAGGATGGAATAATTGACATTCATATATGCATTATCTGAGGAAATTACCACAAGTTATATAATATGTGACATTTTAAGTTATATAATTTTACTCTGATGTGAAAGTATTTCTACTACTATAATAAGTTACCTTTTACTGTTAAAAAAGGATGGATGTGAGAAAACTGATCAGGTTTCCCTGTTAGACTCTCATATTTTCTCGAGCCCATTAAAGATCCTTGGGCTTACTATCATCCTGAATAGACTACTTCTCTTCCTTTCTAATAGAACACGGAGATGAGAAATAGTCTTTAATAAGCGGAAGGCTCATTAACAAAAGATTTCTTGGGTAGAGCCTGCAGTTGGGAAGCTCTGTTTCCCCGACTCAGCTGTATGTCCTCACACTCAGCATGCAGTCGCCATGAGGAAGGAGAATTACACTCATCAGATTTCATTTTTGTCTCATTCATTTTAGGAAATGTATTGAGGTGTTAAAAATTCCACAGTATCCCAAGAACAGTAGCTTTAAACTACTGTTTAAATAATAAGTTCAGATAATAAAGTTTATCTTTGTATAAAACTTATTGGTGTTTATGAAATGTGTCTCTATCATGAAAACATAAAAAAAACTGCTCCAAAAGTTTTTACTAAATGTCCCCATGTGTAATTTTTATTAATATTTCAAATACCATTTGGAATTACTATAAGGTTAAAATAATAACAATCTTTGAAAACAGGCAGAATCATTGTAGTAATATCACCAATAATTTAAAGATTTTTACTTCATATTTTATGGAAAAATTTGAAAGATCAACTGAAACACAGAAACTTCTAGACAGTTATTTGGAAAACATGTTAATTTTTCATCACAAAGCAGATAACTACTCCCATTGTCTTTTAAACTGGCGTTACCAATGATTTACTGGGTAAGTAGAACTTTTTCATAAATCTAGCAAAACTAGACTCATGAAATGTGTTTACTTGTTGTTGAACATAGAAACCTCTGAACAACTGTTTCTGGATAAGTTATGTAGAAAAACTTTATGTTTTCTTTCTGCATCCCTTTGTACCTTCCATGTCCCACACCCCACCTTATTGGGTTTGTTGATGGAGGGGCTGACAGATGAAGAATGAAACAGTGTCCCTAATCAAAAACTTGGCCACAGGTAAGCCATCCTAAACCATCCATCATGGGAGAAAACTCGGCAAAGAGATGATCTACAAGACAAACTCTCCAACAAAACCCAGTATTGGCACATAATTTGTGATATAATATAAATTTCTTTTATTCTAAAACACAGCTTTGGGATAATATGTAATAAGTAAATCATCCATGTTTTCTTAGAAAACATTGTTTTTATACTATCATAGTCTGCTTGTTATAACAATAAACAAAATATTATCTTATATGGTAACAAGTTCTTCCTTGTGAAAGTCTGATGTAATTGATAAACTAGGTAAAAATCTATTTTGTTCACTTGGAGCTGGAAGCAAAGATGGGAAAGATTCCAGGTTTAAAGGATAAGGATACAATGATGAAAGCTTCCCACCTGATGATTTTGCTCAATTGGTAAAGGCATTTAGCAAATAAGCCCAGTAACTTTGAGTTCAATCCTTTGAATCCATGTAAAGGTGGATGGAATAACCAACTGCACAACGTTGTCATCTGACCTCCATATGCTTGTCATTGTTACACAGGGGCTACAGGTTGTTTAGGTGTCTGTCCATCTCTTCCACAGGACGCACAAAGAATTAAACACTTGAAAGAGACCTAAGGCAGAGAGGCAGAAAAAGTGATAGGGATTCTTTCACCCAAGCAAGAAAGTAACCCCTTTCTGGGTAGCAGGCCAAGGATGGGAGTCTGTTAAAAGCAAAGTGGGCTTGGTAATAAGGTATCTGGTCTGGCTACATTCTGCTATTAGTCCTGTTTAAATACTCACCTCTGTTTCCTTCTTTGATCTCTGTCACAATGTATTCTTGGAGCAATAACCCAAAATCTTAGCCTACTGTTGTTTTTCTGTGTACCTATATTTCTCTAATTCTATATCCCTGTGTTTTGCATACACACACACCATAATATTGCATACACAGAATAATGATAAAATATTTAAAATTTGCAGCCATATTGTCATTTAAAAAAAACATAAATCTAATATTTTTATGTAGAAAGTGACCCATTCGGAATTGTCTTTATGGAAGAGGTAATTGGGGCTACTTTGTGTCACCCTCCTTTCTCTGTGGCCTGTCATATATCCTCACCAGCCCTTTTTACACTTCTTGGTTGTACTGTGGGCTTCTATGTTATGATGGCTGAGTGAACAAGGCTATGCAGAACAAACAGTGCATGGTAGTGTGAATGCAAAATAAGTGCTAGTTCAACAATGACTGAACTTTAACGACAAAATTTTAGTTTGAGTAATAATTTACAAGTTGAAATAATTCACTAAAGAACACAGTGCATACTATTTCATTTACTTGTCCACTTAGTTAAATCATTCTCCTCAAATACTGCCTGCCATATTTTAAGGATATGCATTACTTTGCTTCTTTGTGATTTCATAACAGACATTAATATTTTACTTTCTCTTCACTTTATTTTTAAATAATCCTTTGTGTTCTAGTTTCATAACATTGTCATGATTGAAATGTCAAGCATAAAAATACAGATATGTGAAAATTCATACAGATGTGTCAATCATAGTGTGACTTTTCAGTGTGTATATCAGGTTGACCAATTTTAGATCCTTCTACTAGTTCATACTAGTTCAAACACTTCAATAATATTTACTGTTTGCAATAAAAGAGATTGCTGCCCTCTAAAATAAAATGTGATGAAATATTTTATTAGTTTATCTATAAAGTGATTCCAATTTCATTACAAAACATTTTCCTTGCAGCTAAACACCAAATTAAAATTGTAACCTATTCTGAAGTTTATGAAAAAAAGTTACTAAAATTTGGCTTATGAAGATTTCAGCGAAAAAGCATATCCTAATAACTTTATGAAAGTTGCAATCTAATTACCTGCAAGACTAGAAACAATTATGTTTGATAATTTTAGAATATAAATTTTAAGATTTCAATGGAAGAGCATACCCTAATAACTTTATGAAAGTTGTAAGCCAATTACCTGCAAGACTAAAACAATTATGTTTGATAACTTAGGAATATAAATTAAAAGAAATATGCAATTGTTTTCAAGTTCATCTCATAACCATACAGGGTCTATTATACTGCTTTCCATTACAGAGTGCTAATTAGCTTCACAAAACCCATCATGTTTGCAGTGCAAGGTGTCATCACTGGGATTTCAAGTTTCAATTTCTTTGTGTCTATACTTTGATTTACTGCTTTATGCTAAATTGTTTCATGTATTACTCTTGAAAATTTTTTCCTTGAAATTATTTCAATAATTACTTTAAACTTCTGTTCAGTTAAAGGGAAGACAATGTTTGTAAACCACGAAAAAATCAAATGGAATATACGTAACTTCTCTTGTCTTTAATTTTAACATCTTTCTGCCCTAATGGTTTCAATCAATTCTGTCATTTTTAATCTCACAAGAGCTTCTTTGTGTGTGTTAAGATGGCTCTGTGGGTAAAGGGATCAAGTCTAAGCATCAGAGTTCAAGCCCTGGAATCAACACGGTGAAAGAAGATAACCTATGAACAGGTATAGTAGGCCTTAAAATGTGCTTAAGTGCTAAGAAACAAAAGAAAATGGGTATAGACAGTCATAACCAAGTAAATAATATAAGCCAGGCGGTGGTGGCGCACGCCTTTAATGCCAGCACTCGGGAGGCAGAGGCAGGCGGATCTCTGTGAGTTCAAGGCCAGACTGGTCTACAAGAGCTAGTTGCAGGACAGGCTCCAAAGCTACAGAGAAGCTATCTCTGTAGCTGTCTCAAATAACCAAAAAAAAATACATATTATAAAAATAATAAAAAGAAGTCTTTAAAGAGAGAGTAAAGTAATATAAAAAGTCACTTCAAAATGTGAAATACCATAACACGACATCTGGATCCTATATAGTATTTTATTAACTTCATTTTTTTTAATGATAAAGAACAAAAGATGACAGCTGTTGAGAAACATTGGATGTGGGAAAAAAGTCTGCTGAATTATACTAGCTTTTATATTTCAAGAATGTCTTAACTTTAGAATGAAATCAGGAAATGTATTATGTTGGGGGAGAGTTTATATGTCAGAGGTCATGGAAATATATAGCATTTTATAATTTAGATTTCAGTCCACCAGAGGAGTGATTCTCTGATGGTGGTCACTCTTGTTCAGGCAAGGCCTGCAGGGCCATTCACTCTGGAAATGGTTGGTCACAATAGTTAAGGCAACTTATTTTATCCCCAATATCTGCATTGTAGTGTGTAATCTTATGTGTTGTGTATATGTAATTTCATGATTACATCACAATCTTATGGGCACACATATCTGTGGGTGGTCAAGAATATAAATTTTCTTTTGGTGCATAATTTCGATGTATAGAACATATACCAGGATGTGCTTCATAACTAGATATATTTGTCCCAAAAGGACTATAAAAACTTAAAAGTCTGCTTTGTTCCTTTCACTCAGACTAACTGCACACAATTAGCTCACATATACCTAAGATCAAGTTCAAACAAGACTAAAGGATTTTGTACTTAGATTATAACTTTAAAACTTTACAGCTACATCTTTTTGGGTCTGGGTTACCTCACTCAGGATAGTGTTTTCTATTTCCATCCATTTGCATGCAAAATTCGAGAAGTCATTGTTTATTACCGCAGCGTAGTACTCTAATGTGTATATATTCTACACTTTCTTCATCCATTCTTCCATTGAAGGACATCTAGGTTGTTTCCAGGTTCTGGCTATTACAAATAATACTGCTATGAACATAGTTGAAGAAATGCTTTTGTCATATGATAGGGCATCTCTTGGGTATATTCCCAAAAGTGGTATTGCTGGGTCCAGGGGTAGGTTGATCCCGAATTTCCTGAGAAACCGAAACACTGCTTTCCAAAGTGGTTGCACAAGATTGCATTCCCACCAGCAATGGATGAGGGTACCCCTTCCTCCACAGCCTCTCCAGCAAAGGCTATCATTGGAGTTTTTGATTTTAGCCATTCTGACAGGTGTAAGATGATATCTCAAAGTTGTTTTGATTTGCATTTCCCTGATTGCTAAGGAGATTGAGCATGACCTTAAGTGTCTTTTGGCCATTTGAACTTCTTCTGTTTAGAATTCTCTGTTCAGTTCAGTGCCCCATTTTTTAATTGGGTTAATTAGCATTTTAAAGTCTAGTTTCTTGAGTTCTTTATATATTTTGGAGATCAGACCTTTGTCTGTTGCGGGGTTGGTGAAGATCTCATAGTCAGTAGGTTTTCTAGCTATAAATAAGGGTCACGGAGTCTACAAATGGTGAACCTAAAGAAGCTAAATCAGAAGGTGAATCCAAGGAAAAACATATAGTTATCCTCTTGGCTATGGGAAGTAGACAAAATTGCCGGGGAGAAAATTGGGAACTTTTAAGGGGAGATGGGGAGAGAAAAGTGAGAAGGGGGGGATGGGGGGATCTTGGGGAAACAGGATGATTGGGATAAAGGAAGGTTGGATAGGGGACCAAGGAAGCACAATTCTTAATTAAGGGAGCCACCTTAGGGTTGGCAAGGGACTTGATCCTAGAGTGGCTCCCAGGAGCCCAAGGTGATGTCCCCAGTTAGTTCCTTGGGCAGCTGAGGATAGGGAACCTGAAATGACCCTATCCTATAGCAATACTGATGAATATCTTGCATATCACCATAGAACCTTCATCTGGTGATGGATGGAGATAGAGACAGAGACCCACACTGGAGCACTGGACTGAGCTCCCAAGTTCCCAATGAGGAGCAGAAGGAGGGAGAACATGAGCAAGGAAGTCAGGACCACGAGGGGTGCACCCACCCACTGAGACGGTGGAGCTGATCTATTGGGAGCTCACCAAGGCCAGCTGGACTGTGACTAAAAAAGCATGGGATAAAACGAGACTCTCTGAACATGGCGAACAATGAGGGCTGATGAGAAACCAAGGACAATGGCATGGGATTTTTATCCTACTTCATGTTCTGGCTTTGTGAGAGTCTAGCCAGTTTGGATGTTCACCTTCCTAGATATGGACGGAGGGGGGAGGACCTTGGACTTTCCACAGGGCAGGGAACCCTGACTGCTCTCTGGACTGGAGAGGGAGGTGGAGAGGAGTGGGGGGAGGGGGAAAAGGGTGGGATGAGGGGAGGGAAATGGGAGGCTGGGAGGAGGCGGAAACTTTTTTTTTTCCTTTTCTCAATAAAAAAAAAAAATCACAGCTACAGAAAAGTTCAGAGTCGCAGATGTCCAACCAAGGTTGCTACACAATGCAGACTAAGAAAAGCATGCCAATTCTTTGCTTGACAAGTCTGCTAACAATAGACCTATGCCTCAAAGTCTGTTCCTGAGCATTGTGCCCCCCCCATCTGATCATAGTCTTACTCCTCAAACCTTGAAGCCTTTGTGTTGCCATGGAAACTTATCACTTACCCTAGGAATGTTTTTTTGACCAATAAGAGGTAACTTTTGTAATTTTTTTATTACTTCAAGGCTTCTGCAAGAAAAAGTTTTTTTAGGAGATAGAGGAAATGTTAGCAGGAGATAGAATTAGAACAGGATTATTATAATAAAGACAGAAGAATAGAGAGATTTGTATGGAATAGCATTCCTATGACAGAATTTACTTACCTTTAGATGCACTTAGAAAATATTTCTTTCTCTTTCTGTAACGTCCTATCTGAAGAGTACCTTGGGGCAGGACCCAAAGGCTCTTGTTAGTTATACTTTTGATTTCAAAGGAAAATAAAAAGCTATGAATTCCTTCAAAACTAAAAAAAGACCAGATTTGATTGTGAGAGACCCCCTAAAATTCTTGGTTGCAGACATAAAGGAAGAAACCAATACAAAATACAAAATGAGTGATGAATATGCTGATCCCTCTACATGGGAAAAATTCAGAGAATATGTAAGAAAGTTACAGCATCATCAAGACTTATTATTACATGCCATCCTTTCATATGACATGGATCGGGATTTATATTGCATTTTTCTATGCCATAAAAATGAACCTAGAAAGTTTTCAGATGCCTTTTACCTGCTCAACATAGAATAGAAAATCATCTTTAGGTGACTTGTGTATACTGCAATTCCATACTTGTGTTAATGTAGATATGAATATTATCATTAAAAGTTTCTATGTTTTCAGTAAAGAAAGGGCTAGACATCGATGAAGAGAAGACAAGTAGCCCAGGTGATCAAACCTCTCATAATGGGTCTGACGCAATTTCCTCAGAAATGTCTATCCAGAACTACTTCAAAGTGGCTAGCTAAGATGGTTCAGTATCAAATATTACTCCAACCAGGACGCCTATTAAACTATCCACTTTCCCATCAAACAGAGACTGCACAAGACTGCACAATAAATGGTTATAGTTGCTTCTCCCAGTATGTGACCATATCCCAATATGCCATTCCTCTCAGATAGCAAGAAGTAAGTTTAAGCTCATGATTCCCACATTCCAAAGGGATAGGGTGAGTAGATTTTTCTTTGGTGACTTAAGGATGTTTGTCACTGGTTAGGAGGAATATTTGCAAGTTGGTATTGGTTGTGGTCAGGGAGGATGTTCTGGAATAATCCTTGACATTGTATGAAGATGCGTCGCTTGATTGGTTTAATAAAGAACTGAATGGGCACTAACTAGATAGGAAGAGGTTAGACAGGAAACAGAGATGACTTAGAGAGGAAGAAAGGCAGAGTCACCAGCCAGTTTCAGAGGAACCAGGATGGGGAGTACAGAGTAACTAAGTGATGTAAAAGAATACAGAATAAAAATATGGGTTAATTGAAGAAAGTAGCCCAAGTGATCTAATCCACTCCAGTCTGGGTGCTTGTAAGCCTGTTTGAGGTTAGGAGGAAAGCAGGTGAGAGTACTTGGACTCCTCCAGCACTTCTTGAGTCTGGGCAACCTGCTGGATCAGGTGTACTAGGCATACGCAGGTAGAATAGCATGGCAGATTTCTGCTGTTATACACAAAGACATTTCCAGGCCATGCAGTGTGCTGCATGGCAGACTTAGCTTTTATGCAGACAAAAAGGGTTTATGTGCAGCACAGTGCATCCCAGAGTTGAGGTGGTGAGTCTGTCTCCCATCTTCTGGTCCCAAAGCTGGAGATAATTGTACCTTTACCATGGTAAAAGGCTGAGAGAGGCAAAGCCAGCTTCAAGGGCCTCTGTAATTACACTGCTTACCAGAATTTTAGATACGCAATAGGACAGATTCAGATATAAAAGACCTCTAAATGAGACACAGCGTGTTTAAAAAAAATCCGTAGGCTTGGAAGAGAGAAAGGAAAGGGTATAGACAGAAATAAACAGTTTTAAAAAATAAAACAAAGTCTTCAAAAAGACAGAAAAAGTAATATAAGAAAGCCATAAAAATATGGAAAATGCACAAAGAGTCTGTATTATGCATATTATTGTGTTTTCTTTGATTTTTTGACTGCAGAGAGATACTTGATTCTGAGGGCTGCTAATCTAAACCAACGTATATATTTTAAAGGTATCTTGACTTCAAACTTTAAGTCTAAGGATATGTTTCTTTGTAAAAGAGGCTCTGCTTTTATTTCCACAGAAGATGAGAACCTGTGAATTCTTTCCAGCTTAATGTGGTTTGATGGAAAAAGATCCCCCAAAAGGTCTCCATGAACTCTAAAAATACTTTATCCAACAAACAACTAGAAGCAATTTGTAGAAAACTATGCCAAAATTCCCAAAATGATTGTTTATAAATGTTTATTTTCATTTAAAGGGGGTTGATTATAAATAGTTATGATCACAGTCAAGGCTTTCTATAGAAAAAAAGGTGTGATATAGAAATGAATACTTTACATTGGTATAAACTTTTGGCTTATTGATTTAAGGTCAATTTTGTTATGTGTATTTTTATACTCTTGTTTCAGGAATTATGTTTATACAGCCCATTTAAATATGTAGTTAATAATTAAAATTATGTATTACTAGAGAGTCATCTGTAATACTCAAACTATAATCTTGTTATTTAGGCTTTCTAGATATGCAGGGATATTTCAGATGGACAGGGATTCTGCAAACTTTTTGAAGGCCTATAGAATATGGCATTTTAAATGTTTTCAGAATTTAGACTTTTGTCAACAGTGAGGCAAGTCTGCTTCTGGTGGCATCAATTATGTCAGGGAGGTGGATAGGCACTGAAGAAACTCATTATGGAATTTGCCTTCACTGTGACAAGGCTAGCCATTTAGGCAAGAAACTTCTCTTTCCTGGACTGCTTGATGGCATGCTGTATGAACTGGACATGCAGGATGCACAGAAAGGTGACTGTTGAAGTTTCCAAAAGACAGGATGTTCCTTCCTTCAGGGTTCCTGCTTCACTGAAAAGTCTGCCAAATACTATAAGCCTATAGTTTGAAGATGGACACTGTAACATTACAGAAGAACTTTGAGTGACTGTCCAGGCAAATGTCTTTGTCATTTCTAGAACTTACAATGCACTTCCTGTTTATGTTTACTTAAGTAATATTAAACCCTTCTGGGGGCTTTGATGGGGTTGAAGACTAGATAGTTACAATTATAGTTTTCCTTAGTTATGATAAAAGATAAAATTAGATATAAAACTTTAGACTCACAAAGATAGAAATGATAGAATATTTTTTAATTTGCCAAATGTAAATGAACTAAATATTATATTTTTTGCTTAATAACTGTTTTGTATGTGTAATTTTAGTATGTTGAAGCTAAAATCTTCCTTTTTATTTAGACAGAAAAGGGTAGATGATGTGGGATTCCCTCTGTGTAATGTGAATATGTTTCATTATCATTGGTTAATTAAGAAGCAACTTTGGCTTATTGCAAGGCAGAATATAGATAGGTGGGAAAACTAAACTGAATGCAGGGAGAAAGAAAGTGAAGTTAGGCAGACTCCATGTAGCTGCCAAAAGAGAAAGATGCCAGAACCTTCCCTGTAAGCCACAGCCTAGTGGCAATAGACAGATTAATCGAAATGAATTAATTTAAGATGTTATAGTTAACTAGGAAATTCCTAATCCAGTAGCCAAACAGTAATGTAATTAATAAAGTTTTGTGTAATTATTCAGGTCTGTGTAGCTGGGTAACAAAAGCACTGTCTCGGTATAAAATTGGAACTCTTGAAAGTATATGAGAGGCAGCGATGTCACCAGTAAGATGTGGAAAAGTAGGGTCTATAGAACTGAGGAGAAATAGCAAATCTCTAGGGAGAACATAAATTAATGCAAATTGGTTAATTTATATAATTTAAGAGCTAGCTGAGAAAAAGCCTAAAGTATGATTAAACTTTTATAGTTAATAAAATGTCTCCATGTCATTATTCAGGAATTGACAATCCAAAGGAAAAAAAAAATCATCTATAGGAAACAATGATTAGTTTCATTTTATTTTGAATTAAAATCTAAAAATCTGTGACCTCTGACACTAACATAGTATTTTGTTAACTATACAACATATTTTGAAATCATGAAATGTAATATCTATTCTGTTCTCACTCGGGATTAATTTGGAGCTTTATGGGTTTTTTTTTTGTTATTCCATATGAATTGCAACTGTTCTTATAAATTCCAGTAAAGTTCCCATTGTAATTTTGATAAGGATTGCATTGACTATGTAGATTTCTTTACAACTACTATAAAATCACAGAGGCTAAAAGCCTCAAAACATTGTTCTTGGCAGTGTTCATAGATATGATGCTGAAAATACAGGCAATCAAAAAAACAAGGCCCCTAAATTAACATGGACAAAGTTCATATGAACTCAAAGGGACTGAAACACTTCCATAGGGCCTGCACCAGTCTCTACCACATCTTTTGCTTTTTTATTATGGCTTTCAATTTTTAAGGGATTTCTGAGTATGTGAACTAGGTGGGTTTCTGACTCTTGTGTGCTCTCTTGTGTTTTTTTTTTTCCTGATTTCCTTCTATTGGTCTTTCTTGTCTGACTTTGATATGATAGTTTTTGTTTTATTTTTTATATTAAAAATGTACTAATGAATAAAAAGCTAGCCACTAGGAGCAAGCTAAACAATGTAAGTGTAATCTATACCCCCGAGACACGGAAAATCAGTTTAATTGAATGACACTGGGTATATCAACAACTCCAAGGCAGAACTCATTCTCAGGAACAGCTAATCAACAAATAATGGACTCCACATTTTTTTCATACTTTTTTTTTCTGGTGATAATGTATCTTGTTTTCTAGGTTTTGAGTATTTTTTGTTATATTAGGTTTATGATTTGCCTTTTGAGAAAGTACTTAAAGTAGGGTAGATATGGAGGAAAGGGGAATCTCTAAAAATGTGGGGGAATGGAAGAATATTTTTTAAAAAATTTAAACTCATTGATGGGATTAGAAGATTAGAAACTTGTTGGGTAAGCAGTTAGCGAGCATTCAAGAAAAATTCGTTTTAATTCCTAGTACTCCTCCAATAAAAAATGAGTAGAGAATAAAAACAGAAGAAAGAAATTAATGAAGTTTTGGCAAACTGAAAAATGACACAGAATAAAAAAAAATAGGCAAGTGAGTAGAGAATATGTCATGAAAGTTCTCCATGGAAATGAATAGAAGCAAATAATGCATAATAAAATTGAACTAAAATTTCCAAACCTGCAGTATTTCCCAACACTTTCTGTACAAGAAAGCATAACTCAATTTGATGTACCCAGGTTGACTAAACATGACAGACAGTGTCCATGTGCTTTAAATTTCTCCAGTAAACCACACTTCCTGATGTACAAGAATTGAAAAGGAAAGATACATTTTTCAGTACATTTCGAAGAATAGGAATAAAGAATGTCTCTTTAAAGCATGGATCTGAAAATGGGCTAATTCTAAAATCTGTAGTAACCTTGTGACACTGGAGAAGAAACCAAAGACTAAGTTCAAGCAGAGATTCAAAACTTGGAACATACTTTTGTCCAGAGAGGAACTAATGACCAACAAATACATGAATAATGTCACCAATCATCAGGGAAATTAAAACTAAAGTAAATCACCTCATGTATATGACTGCCTGTCTTGAAAAATCAAAAAAAAAAAAATTACAACAAAAAGGCAAGTCATGGCAAGGAGATGGAGAGAAGTTAAACCTACATTTCGCTAGTGAATATGAAAAGGTAGGACTTCTCAAAACCTAAAAATAGAATTGCCATGTGACCTAGGAAACTTACTTTTGAGTACTACCCTAGAAATAGAGGTTAGGATCTCAAAAAGATTTCCTACTTCTCATGTTTTCTTGAAGTGTTATGCACTGTGAGTAACACAAATGATCTTTTCTCATTGATAGGTAAATAATATAGAAAATGTTGAAAACATTCCCAAATGACTACAATTTAAACTCAAAACGTAGGGCATAGTTTAGTATGTGGTTACATGGTTGGACCTTTAAGATAGCATGAGGAGCCAGTCAGAAAACACACAGTGCATGATCCTCTGAAGTAGTTTAAATAGTTAAACTGAAAAGTCAAAATAAAAGGGTGGATAGAGAGTGAAGTGTTGACTAATCAATGGGCTTAAAATTATAATTAGGCAAGCTTAATAAGTTCTAGTGATTTCCTCACTGCAATTAAAAGAGATCCCTGAATACTTTCCTAAACTTACACACACACACACACACACACACACACACACACACACACACACACACAGCTTTGTTTTGTGAGTTCACTAAATATTTTAAAGGCGAATTCTTAGTTGTATACAACTGGCTATACAGTATAATATTCATCTTTAAAAAGTAAAAGATTTACATATTTTGTATGGTTTGAAGAAATGTATAAATGTAATATATTGATGTCTTCTACATGCCAGTTTTATAAGAAAAATAAATATACTTCAAGTCATGATCAGGAGATTCCAATTACCAAAACTGTGTATATTTTCTTCAATTTTTAATTCAGTTTCTAGCCAATCCATAGGAATATTTAAAATCATATTTTATTTGACTGACTTGACTATTTGAATCTTTGGAAGTGTTTAATATAGAACTATCACAACTAAGGAAATGAAACCAAATACATGTCCATAAACATTTTTCTAAATCATATCTCTGAATCAATTTAAATAATTTTAGAAATGAGAATACATATTTCAGTTTCTGGTGTTTGGCATCACACATCTTTAATTGTTCATATTCACTGGGTAGATAATGATCCTGCTGTTTGCTCATCAAAAGATGGAAAATAATGTACTTCTAAACATACATAAGTCTGTTTATGTCTTGACCTTGGAAATGTGTTTTTCAGACATGGTTTCTATTTGGTCCAAACAGCATTCTTTCTTTTTGGGTAGTCACAGAATTACAGGGTTGAACTGAATTTTTTATTCTTTACTTGAAATGATCCAGAAAAATTAGACTTTTCTTGTCTTACTCAGTGGACTTTGACTTTGAAAATATTTTTATATTTCCTATTCTTTGAAATGTACTGAAAAATGTATCTTTCGTTTTCAATTCTTGTACATCAGGAAGTGTGGCTTACTGGAGAAATTTAAAGCACACGGACACTGTCTGTCATGTTTAGTCAACCTGGGTACATCAAATTGGGTTATGCTTTCTTGTACAGAAAGTGTGGGGAAATACTGCAGGTTTGGAAATTTTAGTGCAATGCATTTTATTAAGCATTATTTGCTTCTATTCATTTCCATGGAGAACTATTTCTGCCAAATTATGTAACATTGCTGGTAGAATGCTTACATCCATAGAGTAAGAGGACTACAAGGCACTGCTTATCTACTGAAATCTGTAATCATCGCATTGTAGCATATTAAGTGCTCACTACCTTTTCCAGTTTCCTGCTCTTCCCTTGCTGAGTGTCCTCTATCAGGCTGACATACTTTGGAGTTTCTCCAGTACCTATCAATTCTGTGCTAAAATTAAGCACATTCATTTTTACAGAGAATCCTTTTTACAACACAACATATGTGGAGTAATTAATAGTGATGGTGGTGGGATAGCTATGAAGGAAAAAGAGAGGAGTTTCGAGGGAAGAAACAGCAAAGAGAATGGAATAGAGGCAAATTTAACAAATAAGCTTTTCTGACTGTATACAGGCAGGATAAGGATCATCAGATAAATTTATTTGAGTTCTGGACTACTACCATATACATCCAGGTGGTCTCCACAATGATGGTGTTATTAAGATAGATGGCAGACCATTAAAGAAGAACAAAGGGACAGATTTCATGTTTCCTCACTTCCCATGTTCACAGTTCCGCATGAACCAGGCATGCTTTGCTGCAGCATGCTTACATGAAGAGCCAACCAAAAATTGAAACTGACTACTAACTCATCTTTCCAGCCACTACCCAAGACTTTAGAGGGACTATATATATAAACACAACCATGCTCCTAACTCTGTTCCTATTCTCTTCTTCCTCTTTCTTTTCTGTCTTTGTAGATTATAACTAATAACACCTACAAGTAACACTTATGCCATATACCGCCTTCTAATGGCTTTCCCCTTCAATAAACACCATTTTATTTTTATTTATTTTATTTGTTATTTTTATTTAATTCTTATTTTATTAAGTCTGGTTTGGTTTATTTATTTATTTGAGGACAGGTGAGGTCTCCTTTACCCTTCCTTTAACTACGGGAGTGTCTCCATCTGTTGACTTCAGGAAAACCTAGAAAAAATTTATATTTTCCCCTTACACTCAACCATCTTTTCCAGCCTTCAATTATTTTTGGCATGAAAACATTAATTGAGCACTCATATAATCTGTTGGGATTAGAACACAGTAGCAAGAATGGGGGCAGATGTTTTCATTACAACCTCTACAAAGCATGAAAGATTACAGGAAAACACAGAAAACAGAAGCCAGTAGCTTAGAACAACTCAATTAGTGAGGCCAGAAAAAAAACAAAAATCCAACAAATTTCATCAGATTTTTTTTCCAGAAAGAATATATATTAGCTTCATTTTCCATGAATCAAATAATTATAGTGCCCACTTGCCTATGATAGTCATTTTCCATCTTTATTGCTGTAAAGAGACACGGAGACCAAGGCAATTGATGAAAGAACACATTTAGTTGATTGTGATTTTGCTCATAGTTTCAAAAGGTTAGTCTATGATCACCATGGTGAGGAACATAGCAGCAAGCATTCTTGGTAGCAGCAGCTGAGAATTTACATCTGATTCATGATTGATATGTTGCATGGGGAGAGAAAGAGGAGAGGAAGAAGAGAGGAGAGAAAGGAGAGAGAGAGAGAGTGAGAGAGAGAGAGAGAGAGAGAGAGAGAGAGAAATGAGAAAAAGGTCTGGCATAGACTTGTGAAACCACAAAACCCACCCACAATGACACATCTTCCCCAACAATGCTATACCTTTCAACTATTGCTCTCCCCAAACCCTGCCTCATCTCAAAAAGCCCACCAAATGCCAAACAGGGTTTCTCCCCAGAGAAGCTCAAGACCACTCCCACAAGGTATTTAAACTGCCCCCCAGAAAACAGACATGTAGTTTTTGGGTCTCGCTTTCCTGTCTCCTATCTGTGGTGGGTCAGGAAGAGATCATCTGGGAGCATTTTACCCAATAAACCTGAGCTTTTTCTAACTTAGTTTGATTTGATCTGATTTAGATTGCTGCATTGGTGGAGAGGTTTATCAGGGTGCAGAAACTTCTCATCTATAAGTATACACCAGAACAATCATTGATTTGATTATTTCTAATCAGTCAGCAATTTACCTACCACTACCATTGCATCATTCATAAAAATATCACCATGGAAGAAAAAAAAACATATTTTTATGTTAATGGAAAAATCAATTTGATCTACATATTACTTAGAGACATGTCAGAGACCATTCTGCATCAACCACTGATTTACACTATAAAACAAGAAAAGAATTTGCATCGGTAAAACCATGAGATTTTTCACATTGTCTATACTTTCAACACACTTATACTCCCATATTGACAATGCAGTTCATCTCTTTATCCAGCACATCTGTATGTTTTTGTCAAGTGGCTTCTCTATCTTTTGATATCTACCTGATCTATTTGTTCAAGCTCTTGAGTAACAGTCATTTTCTATCACCACTGTGTTTCTCCAGAAATGTTCACCATGAAATAGCTAAACACAAAATACAATTGATTAATTTATTTCTCGTAGAAGTGCCTGAAGGTCTTGGTTTGTATACTCATACAGTTTAATTTTCTTTTATTAAGAACAAGTTAAGCTATTTTAAATTGCTTTGAAACTGATAGGCATTTTTTATCTTCAAATCCAAGGTGGTAGCTTGTACCATATTAATTCCTCTTCTCTTTAATTATATCAAAATGTCACAGAATAAAGAGCAGGGCTTAGCAAACAAAATTACAAAGGATACTGTTTTCTGATTACATGTCACTTTAAATGTCTATTTTTATGTTTTTAAAGCTAATTAAGCTTATAATGTTTGCACATTATTTATTTTGATTCAGATATGAATTAGAAAAAAGAAGAAGACATAAGTATTATGCAAATCATTCTATCCTAAATTACTGAACAGAATAATTTATTTTTGTTTAAGGTAGATGTTTGATGTAATTCACTTTAAGCAATAGCTGTGTGAGCACAGATGTACCAATGAGTTGCTATATTTAAATGATTATATGTAAAACAAGGACACTAGATAGTTTTGGTTTCTTTCTGTTTTCCAACAACCTATTATATTGACCATAATAATTATTGAATAACAGTCCATGGTCTATTTAAGGAGAGGAATGAATCATTGTAGTTGACAATGTATTGTTTGATACTTTAATTATATTCCTAACAGATGTTCATGTATAACTTATAATTTTATATGCAATCACTAGATGTTAGACTATCGTTTCAACATATACCAGGATTCATATTAAATTTCTTTTTAATATGTGTGAAAGAATGGTGGCTTCATTTGGATGGTTTTTTCTTTCAATATTGGTTAAGCTCTCCACTTCTTTTATTAACAATCTAAATAAAGACACTAAACTTTTTGATTCTGTATGTGTTGGAAGTAAACAAACAAACAAACAAACAAAAATTTGCTCTCAAATTTAATTCTTTGATTTCTAAATATCTAATATAAAAATTTAGATTTGGAATTTAACAAGAAAACAATAACAGGTAATAGTGATACATAATAGTATACATTTCTATATAAATGATGATTAATTTGCCTTTGGATGACAGAAAATAAATTAAGCCAAACTCTCCTTCAAGAGTGGGTACAGTTAAATAGACACAAGTTTTAGATGTTTTGAGAACAATTTATGACAGGAAGAAGGAGCTTGGGTTTGTTATTTGGTTTTAGTCTGCATGATAATTCTGAGCTAAGCAAATAGGATGGGTGCCCAGGAAAACATGGTAACAGGGGGGCTGTGTTTTGTTTCTCATCTGTATCCTTTTCTTTCTTCTTTTCCATGGTTTCTCAATTGTTTCATGTTTGCGATAGTTAGAATATCTTGAAGAATGTTGAAAAGTCAAGACTTGCATTTCTATATCGAACCAAAATGTAAAAGTGAGTCTTCTACTCCTAATCTTAGAATAGCAATAAAGCTAAACCTATGTTTGCTCTTATAGCTAACTTGTCAAACCACTGTGTCTCTGATAGAGATAAATAAACAAAATATGATAAAGTCACAGTTTCCATGACTTTAGCATAGGTTGTTTCTGTCTGCCTTGTTACTATTAATTCTTCTTTCACATATGCAAAGACATCCTGGCTTTATTTGGAAGGAAGAATGTGCAGTGGTCTGAATGAGCACAGGCTACATAGGTTTTGAATACTTGCCCTTCTCCCCATTGTTAGAACAATTCAGAAATAATTGGGTGTGACATTTTTGTAGCCACTGTGTCACTGGAGGTGGGCTTGGAGGTTTCAGAAGACTCATACCATCCCCTGTGTCTCCCTTGGCCTCTTGATTGTGAACCAATGTGTGAGCTCTCATCTCCTCCTTTGCTTGGCCACCATGGACTCTAAACCTCCGAAACTGTTAATCCTGAAATCTGTGAGTAGAAAGACCAAGTCCGTGATTGTCCAATTCAAGCAAGATGTATTTTGGGGGTACACTTTGGACTAGTCAGCCAGCTGCCTTGCTTCCATGTTTACAGGGGCAAGGGTGTTACACATTGTTAGAAGGATACAATGAAAATAGAACGAACAAAGGCAATGATATACATCAAGCGAATAAAGTTACAAGCAGGTTACTTCAGAGATAAGAAACAGGAACTTATTCTTAATTACGCATAGAAACCTTATTTAGCAAGGTTTACAAGGTTGACACAGAGGACAAGCAGGGGCTCATCCCTTAACTAGGACTTAACACAGAGCAAATAGGAACTTCTTAATTACAAATCTTGTTTTGCAAGGGCTTAACACTAGGCAAACAAGACTTATTCTTTACGTAGGATTTAGCACAGGACAAACAAGGACTTCTTAATTACAATTAGAAACCTTACCTTGGAACACAAGACAAACAGGGACTTGCTTCAATACTTTGAGACATCAAGTCATTATTTCTTCAGGAAAGTAGTTGATGTTTGGGGCAGTGAAAATACCCTAGACCAAATATCTGGCAGGCAGCCATTTCCTAAGTCAAACCTCCTATTTCAAAAGAAGGAGCAAAAGTATGCTTGAATTCTGACCTTTGATCAGAGTGGAACATATCTACTTCTATGGGCCATCCCAATGTCTAAAATACCAAGCAACCACACACTAGGTCGGGGGGTGTGGCCACACTTGTTAAAAACTTTGAATAAGCTCAAACCTTCTGACCATCAGACAAAGTAGAATGGGCTCACATTTTTTATCTCTATGGTGATCGAAGAAACAACAGCATAAAATAATACTGAAAACTAGACTTTGACCTGTTTTAGCAGGAATCTTATTACACACCTTAAAATTCCACTACAACATTTTAATAGATATAACTCCTGCTATCTCTATCTGTATACTTTAGCTGTGCATTATTTTAATAAAATTGTTTGATTTTGACTGTTGTTGAAATCAAATCTAATGCTGTGTTTGTAGCAAGTAAAGGCATTAAATACTTATAGACATGCAATAGGTCACAAGTTCTGACAGTTTCTTATATGCTTCATGCAGTTAAGAATTCAATTATGAAATGAAGTACAATTTATTTAGTCCAATTAAATGTATATTCCTTAAAAGATTTTAATTTTGTATTATCCAATTTACAACATTTCAAGCAACATTAAACTGTTCAAGTAGTATTCAATTATTTCTGAACTTCAGTGTGTGAATTGTACACTAAATGAAATAATACCTTAGAAAATCATAGATATAAAAATCAATGGGAAGTTATTAGTGGCATGCAAAAGTGTCAGTGGGAATTTAATTTTGTCTATCTTCTTTAACACACCCAAACATATTGTTAACAGAAATTACGGTCTATATATTATAGCTAATTATGTCAAAATTTCCAGCTATATAGAACCTTTATTTAACATTGCATTTTAAATAGGTCCTACCTTTTCCACAAGAAGATTTATCTACAGTTTGAATGCTGCTGTCTTCTCAAGTTCAAAGAATGTATCCTCTGAACTCTTCCTAATGGTATTTTTCTTGGGAGTGAGCAATATTTTCTCACAGAGTAATTGAAGTACTAGATACATGTTGATACTGGATAGCCTGCAGCTTAAAAGACATTTAGACAAATCCTTATTATCAACTTTTGCCAGAAAAGGATGCAGTGACAAAAAGTTAATCATGTATTATTAATCCCAAAGTTGCAAGAAGAAAGATCACTGACCGAAATCATCATGATGAAATTAATTAAAGCAATCTGTTTAGTAGTGTGCATTGACTGCCTCCCCCTAAGCCAGGGTTTAAGAGGTCAGTATTGGATATGAGGAAATAAGGGCCTTAATAGCTTAGGGGTAGGAAATTTCCAAATGAGTTTTGGTTTGTAAAAAGGCAGAATGGTGGAAGCAGAACATAGCAAGTTGGTTATAGCAAGGTAGTCAAAACAAGGTAGGCATAAAAAATAACCTTTTGAAACAATGGTAGGGTTGCTAGATAGTCATAATAACTTTTTTGAAACAAAAGTGTGGCTGTTGTTTTCTGAAACAGGTAGTGAGAAATATTTGTAGTAAGGTTACAGGTGGGGCATAGCCCAGTCCTTGAGAAACAGATTTAATCATAACCAAGAATGAGCCTAGTTTGTCTTTACTATAGAATGGCTTTTAGGGTTAAAAGGAGGCAGGCTGGGTCATCAACATCTCATTTCAGGATGAGAGAAACAAAGATGTCAAGGGTCTGCTCTTTCAGTGCACTTCCTGCTCAATTATGAAGCACAATTGAATGACATCAGCACATCCATGTGCTTGAAACCTGAAAGGTGACAAAACAATTCATTAACAAACTACAGCATGGTAAAAACAAAGAAGTAGAGGCCATAAAATGGAAAGAAAGCAAGAAGGGGCACATGGAAGAATTAGAGCGAGAACAGGGAAGGGGAAATGATATAATTTTAATTTAATTTCCAAAAATAAACACATACACGCATACATACAATACAATACAATACATACAGTGTTAACATAGTGGTATATGCCTTTAAATTCAGCACATAGGAGGCAAAGGTAGACAAATCTCTGTGAATTCAAGGCCAGCCTGGTTTATACAATGTTGAACGACCTTTTCCATTTTTACTCAGATAGTCTGGGTTTAGGCAGAGGGCTATGAATTACCATTCTTATTTTATTTACGTGCATAAGTGTTGGCATGTGTGTATGAATCCCCCTCATGTGGTCAGAAGAGGGTATCAGCTCCCTTGGAACTGAAGAGGCAGAATGTTGGGGCAAGTGGTGTGTCCTCTGCTAGGAGCAGCAATTGCTCTGAACAATAGAGCCTTTTTCCAGCCTGGGGGAGCTTGATTTTTTTTTTTTTTATTGAGAAAAGGGAAAAAACAAGAAAACAAAAAAACAAGTTTCCACCTCCTCCCAGCCTCCCATTTCCCTCCCCCTCCTCCCACTCTTCTTCCCCTCCTCCCACCCTTCTCCCCCTCCCCCCACTCCTTTCCCCCTCCCTCTCCAGTCCAAAGAGCAGTCAGGGTTCCCTGCCCTGTGGTAAGTCCTAGGTCCTCCCCTCTCTGTCCATATCTAGGAAGGTGAACAACCAAACTGGCTAGGCTCCCACAAAGCCAGCACATTAAGTAGGATCAAAACCCCGTGCCATTGTCCTTGGCTTCTCATCAGCCCTCATTGTTTGCCATGTTCAGAGAGTCCAGTTTTATCCCATGCTTTTTCAGTCACAGTCCAGCTTGCCTTGGTGAGCTCCCAGTAGATCAGCCCCATTGTCTCAGTGGGTGGGTGCACCCCTCAATATCAGCCTGAACACACTGAACATGATAGAAGAGAAAGTGGGAAATACCGTACAACAGATGGGCACAGGAGATCGCTTCCTATGTGTAACCCCAGAAGCACAGACATTAAGGGCAACATTGAATAAATGGGACCTACTTAAACTGAGAAGCTTCTGTAAAGCAAAGGACACTGTCACTAAGACACAAAGGCAACCTACTGACTGGGAGAAGATCTTCACCAACCCCGCAACAGACAAAGGTCTGATCTCCAAAATATATAGAGAACTCAAGAAACTAGACTTTAAAATGCTAATTAACCCAATTAAAAAAAAAAAGGGAGCTTGAATTTTTAACGCAAAAGGCCTAAGGGAGTTCAGGATTGTTGAAGTGTGAGGACTGCTGATTTAATGCCTGAGGAAGTCTGGCCCACAAATATTTTTCTGTATGACATGAGCTAAATGTTGGCTAATTTTCACTACCTTTATTTTTATCCAGTTCTTACTTCTTTCTCCCGAATCTACAAAACTTTATTTATAATTAAAAAAAATTGGGGCTTTCATAAATAGAATATATGCAAAATTTTCTGGTTTGATTACATTTAAGCCAACAATTTTGACTCAGTAGCGTCAATCTCTTCATTTCACTCTGTCACTGGTGTATTACTAAGTATTGTTTCCTGTGTGATAAAGATAAAATTTTATCACAGGTCACTGGGTCATCCAATCTGTGGGTCCTGGTACTTTAGGCCGTGTCAGAGGTGGGTTTACTCTCTTGGCATGGTTTTAGGTGAGATCAACCATTGATTTATCATTCCCTCAATCTCTAGGCAACCATTTTCTTAGCACATCCCATTGGGAGGATAGACTATAGATCTCTCATGTTCCCATCCCAAACCACTGTCCGTCCACTCACAAAATCTTTTCGATTTCCCCTGCCCAGGAAGATTTGGGTATCACCCCTTGAACCCTCCATGTTACCTAGTCTCTCTGGGTCTTTGGATTGTAGCATAGTTATCCTTTATGTTACAACTAATATCGACTTATCAGTGTATATGTACCATGTTTGTCTTTCCTAGTCTGGGTTACCTCACTCAGGATGACTTTTTCTAGTTACATCCACTTGCCTTCAAATATCCTGATGTCACTATTTTTAACAGCCAAGTGATATACCATTGTGCAAATATACCACGTATCTTTATCTATTCATCAGTTAAGGGACATCTAGGTTGTTTCCAGGTTCTAACTATTACAAATAAAGTTGCTATAGACATAACGGAGCATCTTTGTGGTATGCTTGACCATCCTTTGGATAAAAACAGCCTAATATAGACTCTGTGTGGTTACTAGTTTGAAATATTATAAATGAACATTATAAATGAAGATTTATAATGTAAAAGAGCAAGATGAGCATTTTAAAAAATTGAGCTAAAAAAAAACATCAGGAAGTAGAATGAAGATAAGTCCTGTGTTTAAGGAGATAAACAGATTAAGAAATGGGAGAAAGTTAGTAGTGTTTCTATATATTTTCTGAGTTCTATTTTCATGTCCTGAATTGTCTTCCTTATTTCATTTAGTTATTTTTATTTTTTTGGACTTCACCTGAGAGTTTATTTCTGCCTTCTTTAAATTCATTCCAGAATTGATTGCTGTCTTCTTCAAATTCCGTGAACATATTTATAATTGCTCATTTGAATTCATTGTCTCGAGTTTCATCTAAGTTTCTCACATTTGGGGCCATTACTATGAGACTGATAATTCTCAGAGGAACTGTATTGGTTTCTACATATTTGTGATTTATATGGCACTTAAGTACCTGATATTAGTTGTTGGTTGTGTCTTTTGGTATGACTTTTTACACTTGTCCAAAAGTTTACCTGAGGCTAAAGTAAAGGGTTTTGGATTAATTCCAATGGCAAAGGAAATTTCAAAACAGCCTCGTATAGACTCTGCTATATGGTTAGTGTTAATTTTAATGAAGATTTATAATGAAAAAAAAAGCAAGGTGAGAAAGAGGCAGATGCTGGTAGGTCTTTTAGTTTGAGGCCAGCCTAGTCTACAAAGCAAGTTCAAGGACAGCCAAATTTAGGCAGTGAAAGAAAATATGGAAAACAGAAAGCCAGTGAAGATGTAATTGAACAAGGGGTCATGTTCTAGTTCTAGCAAGCAGCAGAACTTCTCAGTTCTGATGACATGATTCTGGCTTTAGAATCAAGGAGCAACAAAGAAAAGTTTCTGAGTCATGTGTCAATATGGTCCTTGAATGTTGGCCTAAATAGGCCAATTGCAGGAAGCAATGAAGTTGAAACCAAGATTACCTTGGAGACCCCAAGATATTGGAGATGCCAGACCCATAGAATACTTGCTGAAAAATTCTTCTAACAAGAGTGGAACTAGGCCAAGAGAAAGAAATTTGTTGTGGTCAACAAATATGAAAGAAATTGGAGACCCAAAGACTACTTTGTCATCTAGTATAGAAATGCAGAGTTTGGAGTTTGTTCACATATTTGCCTTTCTTTCATATACTCAAATATTTATTGTTCTGCTCATCTGATGACTAAAGCTGAGTTTTAATTCTAAACTCACAAATTACATAGACATACTACAAATTGTAGATTTCAGCAAATAACCATAATTGTTGAATGAAAAATGTAACTTTCCCTCTATGACTTAAAATATATATGAAAAGAAGCAGGCAGCAAATCTGGACTAGGAAATATTCCTTTAAAAGCACAGTCATCTTTTCCCAGAGTAAATCAGTAGGTAAAGCACTATGTTGTTCAGGAAAAAAAAAAACAAACAAACAAAAAAAAAACTTCCCCACATTTTAAAGGTACTTTTGTATCCAGTCACTCTTTTTTTTCTGTTTTCTACATTCCCGATGATCATTGGTCCAAAACCTAACTGTAGCCCCTATCTGCTTGTCTCCTTTACTAACACTGTTGTCCAAGATGTTCACATTTCCCTTCACTATTGAGACAGCCATCAAATGGCTGTTTCTAGCATTTGCTCCTGCACAACCCGTTTACCATAATGTAGAGTCAGTTAAGAAAGCCGTCCTTATACCTCTTCTCTAATGCCTCTTTCAAGCCCCACAATTAAAAAAAGCTCAGCCTTCAGTTTGAGTAAATTGTGAATGTCTATCCCTATCTACTTCTCCATCATCCTTGGTCTTCACATCTCTCCCTTGCTAATCTTTCTCCTTTTAGTCTTTTCTCAATGCCTTTTAACCTTCTTTTCTGTATATGGAAAATTCTTATTCCCTATATATTCTTAATTAGCTTTACAAAGACATAATTTGTATTTAACATTTTTTTATCAGTACTATGATTTTAAATTTTTATATACTAGTACACCCACCACTACAATCAATTTTAGAGCAAGTGACCTAAAGAAAATGGCCTAATTTCTAAACATGGTTGGTCACTTACTATTTCTTTCCTTCGCTATCTTGTTTTGCCAACACACTATTAATCTATTATTGGTTCTTATAGACTTTTTTGTTCTGGGCATTTTACAACTGTGATTCTTCTTTGAATGACTCATTCTGTTTTACCAATCAGAATTTGTTCGTTTGTATTTTTGTGTTTTTACTGCCTTCATCCCCCTATGAACTAGGCTCTGTGGAAGATATGCATCTTAAATTGCTGCACTGTTTCTAGCTGGTGAGGAAGTACTAAAGTGTGATAATGTCCAAATAGTGATTTACCATGGCAGGAAAGAAATTCTTCCTACACCGAAAGCCAATGTAATGAACTTTCACTACCCAGGATTTTGCTATTATATGATAAACACATCTAATTTATCACAACCCAACATATATTAAGAGCTCAGATAATATCATACATGAAATATTAAATTAAAAATTATTAAGACTTCTCTGACTGATTGGTCTTGATAGAGTTATTTTCTGAAAATTAGTTCTTTAAATAAAACCAAAGAGCTAAGATTTATCATTCTAATATCTTCAAGTCCAGGATCAATAAATCAATGAAACCCATGAGCAATGTGTTCATTTTAAGCAATATAGCCAACTTCATCACATATCATAAGCTTTTGAAGAGATTCTACTTCTTTTACTTCTTTTTTTGGCAAAAGCAAAACAACAACAAGGAAAAGCTATGAAAACAACTTAAGCAAGCATGGAAGGGCTTGTTTGGGCTCACATTGTCCCTCCTGGCTTGGAAGCCAGGAGGTGGGAACAAGAAGCAGCTGGTCACATTGCATCCACCATCAGCACTGATGCCTTCTTCTGTTTTTCTTTTTTATTTAGTCTGGGACCTCTGTGGATAAAATGGTCCAATTCACATGGGGGCAGATCTTCTCACTTCAGTTAAACTTTTCTATCAGAACCCAAAAATAAAACCAAGAGGTTATCTCCTATGTGAGTCCCAGCGGCAGTAAAGATTAATGATCATACAGACCATCTAGTTCTTATAGACAAATACTCACACAATCCCTTTTAGAGGGTCCCAGTTGACCTTGGCCTTGAGGAAAGAAAGAGCTATATGATGCCCCAGGCTACTCATAGTGAAGGAGACAAAAGTTCTTCCTTAGTCCTGAGGTGCTGCTTCCAGACAGGTCCCAAGGTCAGCTTCACAGACCCAACCAGAAGGGCTGGATATAAAGATGTGGCCTAAGTCCTCGAAAGCATTCAAATAGGTCAAGTTCTCCTCAGTTAAAAAAAAAAAAAATGGAAATAGCTTAGACATGGGTGGTTGGTACTGCTTCAGTGGTCCTTCCTCAGTGTGAAGTGACAGGCTTTGTTGACTCTTTATTGGATGCCTCACTGCTATTCTCTGGCCTCACCTTCTCTGAGGAGTGGGAAGAAGGAAACTGAAATTGGTATGTAAAATAAGAATTTTTTTTTTAAGTTGGAAACAAAGCCAAATTCAAAAGTTTAGAATTCAACGTAAAGCTGGAGTATAATAGAAAGCCATGATGTGGTTCAGGATCACTCAGAATTAGGAGTACAGTGACTTTCAGAGAGACTGAGGAAGTGGGAAAAGCCCCTCAACTGAATCAGAGGCAGCCAGTCATGATGTAGGAGCCTTGAACTCAGCGTAAACTAAAACATGGACCTGACGCCCTCCATATTAGTCAGAATGATGCCTAGCGTTGCTGAAAGCTTACTATGTGCAGAGAGCTCCATTAATTCTCCGAATGACTTCTCAGTATATAACTTTCATGGTTTTTCTCAAAGGAACAGATTATATTACAGGTGAATCATTGAGGAGCTTACTGACTTCTTCAGAGTACAGGCTCCTAAGCCAAAATAGTGATGTAGGGTGGTGGTGGTGCATGCCTTTAATTCCAGAACACCCAGGTTTATGAGGACTGACTCTCGGGGAGACATGCTTGAACAGTAAGCACTTTGCAGATGGAGGCACTCTCTAGCTCCTACACATGTCAAAGTCATCAAATTTTCTTTGTCGCTGTACCAAGTCCTTTTATCTCTGCTTCTCCAGATAATACTGTACCATTTGTGTTAGCTTAATTAAATTTTGTGTTTAACCAATGACTAAAAATACAAAAGTATTCATGTTAATGGAGGAACATACAGACTTTGCAATGTTTATGCTACATTAAGTATTTATTATATCTTTATTGCTTCGCTAGGGTGAAAACTTTTGAAATTATTTCTTCTGGGTTTTTCAAGTGTCCTGCACACTCCTTCTGTCTCTACTCACTGTGCTAAATTGACTCCCTAGAGCTTCTTACTCCCAGAATTCACTTTCTATTGAGTAATATTTCCTCATTCTTCTCCCATGTCCTGTGATACCTATGTTGGTTCTCTCAAGTTCTGCAGCATCTCGTTTATTTTTTTAATTTCATGTTTGAAAATTCAGTGTCTCCTAAATATACATAAGGTTCTGCCAATGCTATATGGTGAACTACTATTTATACTTACTGGATATATAATAGATACAAAACATTTTTGAAAACTATTAATTTAAAGAAAGTAAAATGGCAATTCTTTCCTAAATATTTATATTTAAATGGAGATTTACATACACATAAACATATCATTTCAGCATGCTTTGGAGGGAATGATACAGAGAACATATTACTCTGCTTTGTATACACTTCAGAATTCCTAAGGAAACGTTTAAAATTTTGTGATCCAAGCTTAAAAATCATCTCTTATATTCCAATACTTTCTAGAAGATGCCAGTACGAGCAAAACCTTTAGTTCACTGAGAAACGCAAGCTTCTTAGCTGCCAATGAAATGGTAGGGAACATATGGAAGGCTGGAGGCTTTCCATCCACCTTGCAGAATCAGCGACAGTGAACAGTTATTCTGGATCTGCAAGTCAAGATGGTCTTATGATAACACGGAGAGGGAAAGTCTGGAAAACTGTCCCAATCTACTTCCCCACTGATGTGAAATGACATTGTTTATGGAAACATGCTTTGCAAAGCTCTTCAGTTCTTTAGTCTGTGTTACATGCATGGCATATGATGCAGTTTTCAGTAGATATTTCTAGACATAGAAGAATCCAAAAGATAAAACCTGAGTATCTTTAGTCCATTGCCTTAAGGGAAATCTATTCTATTGGAGTTTACATAATTTATGTGAATGTTAAATTTCCGGAAATATTATATTTAATTTCTGAAGAAGAAATGAATAATCTTGTCCATCTTTTTACATATCACGAATATATATACAATATACTAATTTTTCTTACTTTAACTATACATTTTCATTTCTATATATAGCTTGGCAGTTGACATCAAAGTATGCTGAGCATTGTTAAAATGGAAAATAAATTTATAGATTTGAGGTGTCACTTTCTTGAAGGCACTCGTGTACTAGTGAATAAAGATCTTTTCCAATGACATGTTTTCTCTAAACTCCACCATCCTTCCCTTTCTCCCTCCCTCCCTTCTTCCCTCTTTCCTCACTTCCTCCTTCCTTCCCTCTTTCTTGTTCTTCTGTCTTTCCCTCTCCTTTATGTGTAAAACACATTAACTAATTGAATACAATTGGACTGGCTACTTTTTCTGAGTACTGCTCTGTGACATTCTTATAATTTTACATCAGTTTGGTAATATGATACCTATATTCTTCAAACATTAAAACAATTCTCTTATGCCCTTTGTGGCATGTTTTTTAAACATAGAAAAGGAAATTATAAGAAAAAAAGTGAAAACTTTATTTTTATCTTTTTAATCTTTGTGAAAATATACTTTTCTTTTAATATATTCTGATTATGCTTGCCCCTCTCCCTACTCCTCCCACTTCCTCCCCACATCTGCTACCATCCAGATCAACTCCCTTTCTGTCTCTCTTTAGAGAACAGACATCCAAGGAATATTAATAAAATGCAATATAGTACATTAAGGAAAAAGAAAACCAAGGAAACAGAGGATAAAAGAGTCAAAGAAAAAGGACAAGAACCATATATAGACATAGAGACACACACCATTCGCACAGATAGAAAATCTTATAAAAAAAAAAACAAAACAAATGCCATAATGTTTACACAAAGGAACTTTAAGGTGAAAAAAAATTCTGATACAACATGCTCAAACAAAACATTATGACACAAAGGACCACCAGTGATGACATTGAGTTCCACTTGTGCTTGCTGTCTACTTTTGGGCATGGGGCCTACACTTAATATTTCTTTCCACTGAGACTCCCTTGGAGAATACTAATGTTCTTGTTTGCAAGTGGTTATCGATTGGAGACAGTTTCTGAATTAAAGATGGGGGCAGTGCGTGTTACTACTTCTCCTCTCAGTTTTGGGACTCTGATGTTGTACAGACCCATGCAAGCCCTCTGTATGCTGCCAAAGTCTCTGTTAGTTCCTATGCGTACCAGCCCTGTTGTGTCTGGAAGTCCTTGTTTCCTTGGTGTTCTCTGTCCTCTTTGACTCTTAACAACCTTTCCACCTCCTCTTTCGCTGAATTTCCTGAGCCCTTACTAGAAAGATTTGATAGAAACATTTCTCTTAGAGGTAGGTGAGTGTTCCAAAGTTTCTCACTCACTGCGTATTGGTGTTGGGTTTTAATACGATAGCTCCATAGTACAATTTGAGATCACACACACACACACACACACACACACACACACACACACAGAGAGAGAGAGAGAGAGAGAGAGAGAGAGAGAGAGAGAGAAGAAAAACACATCTAGAATTTCTTTTATTATTCAGAAATGATTTAGCTGTCCTTTGTTTTCTGTATTTTCAAATGAAGCTGAGAAATGTCCTTTCAAGTTCTGTTGAGAATTGTGTTGGAATTTTGTTGGTGTTTGTGTTGAATCTCTCTATTGTTTTTAGTAGGATGAACACTTTTACTATATGAATCCTACCAATCCATGAGAATGGGAGAGTGTTCCATTATCTCATATCTTCTTCAATGTCACAAGATTTTTATCTTACAGAGCTTTCACTTGCTAGGTTAGAATTGCCCCCCAAGATAGTTTATGTTATTTGACCCTATTGTGACAGATGTTGCTTCCACAATTTTTTCTCTGTCCATTTGTCATTTTTATATAGGAGTGCTACCGATTTTTGTGAGTTAATATTATATCCAGGTACTTTGTTTAAAGTATTTATCTGTAGTAGAAGCAGAATTTTTAGTGTCACTGAAGTGTGTTGCACTATCATCTGCAAATAAAGATACTGTGCCTTCTTCCTTTTGAATTTGTATCCCCTTGATCTCTTTCTGCTCTCTAATTGCTCTAGATAAGACATCAAGCCAGGCTGGGCGGTGGTGGCACATGCCTTTAATCCCAGCACTTGGGAGGCAGAAGCAGGCGGATCTCTGTGAGTTCGAGACCAGCCTGGTCTACAAGAGCTAGTTCCAGGACAGGCTCCAAAACCACAGAGAAACCCTGTCTCGAAAATAAAATAAAAAAAAAAAAAGACTTCAAGTAATATACTGAATAGACATAAAAAGAGGGCACAGCCTTGTCTTGTTCCTGCTTTTGAGTTTCTCTCCATTTAAATTGGTGTTGGCTATGGCCTTGCTGTAATTGCCTTTATTCTGTTGAGGTATGTCCCTTATTTCACTAATCTCTTTAGAACTTTTATTATGAGGGGGTGTTAGATTTAGTCAAAGTCCTTTTCAGGTCCTAATGAGATGATCATGTGTTTTTGTCACCTAAGCCTGTTTATGTGGTAGATAACTTTTATTAATTTATGTGTCTTGAACCATCCATCCCCGTGTCTCTATGATGAAGTCTACTTGATTATGGTGGATGATATTTTTAGTGTGTTCTTAAAAACAGGTTAAAAGTATTTTACTGAAAAAATTTGTACATATTTTCATAAGGGCAATTGGTCTGTAATTATCTTTCTTTGTTGAGTCTTTATGTGGTTTAAGTATAAGGGTATATTGTGGTCTTGTATAAGAATTGGGTGGTGTTTCTTCTGTTTCTGTTTTGTGGTATAATTTGAATAATATTGATGTTAACTCTTAATTGAAAACCTGGTAAAATCCTATAGTAAAGCCATCAAGCCCTGGGCTGTTTTGGTTGGGAGACTTTTAATTACTGCTTTAATTTCACTAGAAGTTGCAGGTCTGTCTAAATTGTTTGATCTTTATACAACTTTAGGAGGTAGTATATATCTAAAAAAATAATCCATTTTTTAAGATTTTCCAATTCGGTGGAGTGAAGTTTTGTTAAAGTATGTGCTTACAATTCTCTCATTTTTCTCAGCATCTGTTGTTATGCTCTTTCTTTTATCTTTAATATTGTTAATTTGGATATACTTTTTACACCTTTACTTAATTTGGATAAGGATATAATATAAAGTAATATAATATATATATGTGTGTGTATGGATATACATTCATACATACATACATATTATATACATTATACATATAAGTCCTTTTCCTTTTAATTTATTTCAGCCCTGAGTTTATTTCTTGCTATCTATTCCTTTGGGGTTTGATTTCCTCTTTCTGCTATAGAGCTTTTAGGAATGTTGTTAAGTTGCTAGTATAAGATGTTTCTATTTTTTTTTTTAAATGTAAGCAGTCAGTGCTAAGACTTTGCCTCTTATAACAGCCTTCATTGTGTCCCATAAAAGTTTGGATATGTTTTGTTTTAATTTTCTTTCAGTTCTAAAACACTTTTAATTTTGTTCTTAATTTCTGTCTTGATCTGTTTTTCATTCAGCAATAAATTTTGCAATTTTAATGACTTCATAAGCTTTCTGTTGTTTCTATTGTTGATATCCAGCTTAAATCCAGGGTGGCCTGATAGGATGCAGATTTTTTTTTTTTCCCGATTTTCTTGTATCTGCTGAGACTTGCTTTGTGTCCAAGTATGTGGTCAATTTCAGAAGTTCCATGTGGTGCTTAGGAAAAGGTATATTATTTTGTGTTTGGGTGAAACATTCTGTAAATATCTGTTATGCCAATTGGTTTATAAAGTCAGTTAGTTCCAGCAGTCTTCTGTTTAGTTTTATCTGGATGGCCTGCCTGTTGGCAAGAGTAGAGTATTGAATCAGTGTGTGAATGTCAATATGTGATCTAAGCAGTAGTAGTGTTTCCTTTATGAACTTGGGGGGGAGGGTCTTTGTGTGTGGTGCATAGATGTTAAGAACTGCAGTGTTCTCTTGGTGGATCTTCTTTCTTTGATGAGTATATAGTTTTCTTTCGCTGTGGAGTTTGTGGCTCCTATAAAAAGACCATAGACTCAAACCAATTAAAATTAAAAGATTTATTGATTAGCTGCTAGCAGAATGAACAGTTTCTGAGCCCAATTTGAGATTGCTATGAGAGGGGATATGGGAGTGGTTGAGGGGAAGATTTTTAAAGAGAAAAACCACAAGAAAACAACTTTCAATATCTCTTCAAACAAGAAGAAAAGTGGGTCTGTTCTGCCAAGTAGAGTTGTTAAGGCAACTCAAAACAATATTGTGTATAAGTATAAGCAAGTTTAGAAGGAAAAATGTAGTTAGCCATATTATAACAAGTAGGTAGTGATTACCTACTTGATGTATGTTGTTGGGGTTGGGATCATCAAGTCAAAGGAACTGGAAACTTATCTTCAAGGGATTGAAGTCCGACAAAATATCTAGATAGATGCCTAGAATAAAATTTATTTTTTGCTAACATATTTTCTCTTCTGATTAGTTTGGTTTGAAATATATTTTGTCAGGTATTAAAATAGCTATACCAGCTTGCTTCCTGGGTTCATTTTCTTGTGTTACCCTTTCCAACCCTTTTCCTTGAGAAAATGCCTATCTTTATGCTAAATTTTGTTTCTTGGATGCAGCAGAAAGATGCATAATGTTTTCAAATCTATTCTGGTAGTCTTTGTCTTTTTGTTGGGGATTTAAGACTTTTGATGTTGAGAGATATCAATGAGCAGTGTTTGTTGATGTGGTTACTTTGTTGCTGATTTAAGAACTTACTTTTATGCGTCTTTAGCTGGTGTGGCTACTAAGACAAATCTACATTTTTTGCTCATGAATAAATCAACTTCTCTTTCTGTTACTATGCATCTAACAACATATTTCAAAATTGTAGTATTGCAATCTACCAATAAAAGGTTACTCATTTATTTTGTAATTGCGAATTAAGTTTGTTTACTTGATTTTAGGATAAATCCACTAGATGGTGCTACGGATCTTGAATTTCAAAGATTTGTCAGACTTTTGAAATGAATAAAAATCTTAAACCTGGTTAGGTATGGTGGTGTGCACATTTAATCTCAGCATTAGAGGTAGAGGCAAGCAGATCTCTTGAGTTGAAGGCAAGCCTGGACTCCATAGTGAATTCCAGATCAACCACTATAGAATGGGGGTGGGGGGAGGAAAAAAGAGAACAGTACTACCAAGGAAACTTATAAATCTATCTAGCTTGGTCTGACTTCTGCCTGCTTATTTTTTATGTCCACCCAACTTCTCTTTCCCCCTTTTTTCTCCTCTTCGTTTCTCCTCTCTCCTTCTCTCCTTTTTCACCCACCTTCCTAGTTATTATTTTTATTGTTTTGTACATGTATATGGTGTCCATGAATAGAAAAATAGTAAAAGAAAAATAATATATTCCATAATTTTTTGAGTAAATACCAGATACGGAGAAATAACATTCTTACAGTGTGTGAGACAAAGAATGGGGCTTGCTCATCGCAAAATGTCACAGCAAAATTCTGAAAACGTTTTACAGCTAGAGCATAATGTTTCTTTTCTCTCCATTGTCCTTCTGTCTTTTTCTTTAATCAGTCTCAAGGCAGTAAAAAAGGACTAGCGACATGGGTTGTAAAGGCTTTAGTTAAATAGATTTGGAGCAATACAGTAGGAAACCACAATCTGAGAAAAAGACAGAAATGTGTGTAGATCATACAACCACGAGGTATAGGCCCACTGAATTTAACATCACAACATGTTTAACCTGCTTCCATTCTTCCCCCAAGCAAGCTCCCAGGATGATGGTAGAACAGAATAATATAATTTCTCGGCATGCAGAACACAACCAAGTCACAGAGATAAAAGCAACACACATTCAAAAAAGCAATGGGGGGTGAATGCCAAGCTTCTCACTATCAGGCAGGTAAAAGAGAAGCAAATGTACAGGTGAGTATTAAATTTAATTACTAGGTTAAAGTCAGCAATGAAGAAATAGCCATCAGTCCACAATAATACATAAATAAGTCAGAGAAATAGATATGTACCCTTTAAGTGCAAATGAGTTTTGTAGATTATCTTATAAGAGTGAACGAATATCCTGTCTTCCTACCAAGGACTACGTAATACAGGATGTGCACATAAGTTTATTTTGATGAAAGTTGACACATTATCTCAGCTAGGTGATTGAATCTACTCTCTACCATGGTAAGTGATGCTGGCAACGCATGACTTGTTAGATGTGGTGAGGATGGTATGACTTTTATAAAAATACAGTCTATTCATAGAAGGCTACTTATGTATTTATCCCCAATACACTCTAAAATACCAAGTCAGCTTTCCTAAAAAACTCAACATTAACAAGGGATTTCTGATAACTAAATAATTTAGAAAAGAAGTAGTAGCTAATACTTCTGAAGGTAAGATGGCATTCTGGATGAAACTCAAATGAAAAAAAAAATAAAATTAGGTGAGAATTAATGATTCTAACTAAATAAAGTATTGATTTTTATTACAATAATAATAAATAGGTGATATAGGTCAGACATACCAACCAAATAAAAGCAGAATATCTGTATGTTGGACATGAGAACAGTCTGTATCATCTTCCAAGTTTTATGTGTTTCTATAGCAACTTAAAAGTAGAAATTTATTGAACAAATGAAGTTGACCTTTTATAACAAATCTATAGAAAAAAGAAAGCAAGCACAGTAATCTAATTGTTGCTTAAACATTAGAAGCCACAGGAACAAATACTGATTGTATTTACTCTCACACAGTTTCCGTACTGAGTCTCCAATGGATGTTCACTTTCCAGAAATTATACCTGTCTTCTCTTTTCAGTGACTATAAAGCTTAATCTGTCCAGTCTTAGCTTAGCATAGTTGCTGAGTGAATGACTAAAGCTAGTCATTCAATGAAATGCGAAATAGGCAGGGCTAGTGTGAATGTAATTTTCCTGAGTGTCACACTTTTAGGAAGGCAGCTCTGGGAATTACAGTTTTTCACCTTGCGTGGTTTCTTATTGTATAGGTACGAGGACTGTGGAAAAATGGATTTTGACTATTTCATTTAAATGTCTAACATGTTAAGTACATTTTAGCTTCTTAAGAACTATCAAAGTGTTTTCCAATATGACTTGCAATGCTTTCTAATCAGCATCGCTTGAGAGCATCAGTTTTTCCATATTTCCTCATTGTTGTAAGGCCAATATGTTTAGTTGGAAATACTTGAGTAGGTGTGATTCCTACTAATTTAAGCACTAAGTAGTAACACTAAGCAAAGACACATATAGAAAGCCAAAACAAATATGAACTGTAGACCTTGGGGATCTTAATATGAAATAGTTACTCAATAATTATATGTACATTTAACTAATTTTTGTATATAGAACAATAAATATAAGAAACAATAAATTTGGGAGACCAAACACAGTTGAGAGGTTAAATTTTATAACAGCAACCATTAGGACCCAAGTTTGTATCCCAGGAACCCATGTAAATGCCACATATGTGTGGAGTCTGTTGGTGATTTGTAGAGGCCCAAAAATGTGAGACTATTTCCACACTGACCATAGTTCAAGCCGGGCGGTGGTGGCACACGCCTTTAATCCCAGCACTCGGGAGGCAGAGGCAGGCGGATCTCTGTGAGTTCGAGACCAGCCTGGTCTACAAGAGCTAGTTCCAGGACAGGCTCCAAACCCTGTCTCGAAAAAAAAAAAAAAAAAAAAACATAGTTCAGAGAGCTGGAACTTACCCCTATTCCTTCAAGGTTATTGTGCTTCTACCTCAAAAAATGGTCCCACCTAGATTTTGATCAGAGAGTTATGCTCTCTCAAGGTTACTGTCAACAGGTGTGGCTAATAGCTAGACCTTGTATTTCAAGAATAGAGAAGTGCATATGTTTCAACCTCAAAGAAAAGTCTAAGGATCCAACTCAGTTCCAATTCCCTTAAAGAGATAACATTAGATTCCATCCAGGGAGTGGTTTGCCAATAAAATGTTTTTGTCTAGGGTGTGAGCATGACTTGTTTTGTCCCAGCAACAGAATGTTTAGCCATGGATGGAGTCTGTGAACTTCAACTGGCTTGTTCATTTCCTTCTATCATGTTAATGTAATTTTTTGTCTTACTCCTACCTTTTAGGGTGAGGGGTATTTTAAGCAATTGGAAATTAAATGTGGGCAAATTTCTGTACTTACTGACACTATTCTATGTTTCTTCATTTTATTATTTTTATTTGCACCTTCATATTCTTTACAATATTTCTAAATCTGCACACCTCTACCCTGGCAAGAGGTATTTTTGTCTGAGGATGGTCCCTGGCAGTGATTCAGGAACTGAAAGGCAAAACAAGAGATTCTATAGCAAAATTGCTAAATAAACTAGAAATATTGATCCCCTCTGAGTTTAATTGACAGGGCACAACTCAGTAAATAAGGTGGGAGAGCCACTGAGGATGATTTTCATCATCAGTCTTAAGCCTCAACACATATGAATATATACATGCATTAACATGCAGGATCATTGTGCACATACATGAAAATGAAAACAGATAAAAAGAAAATACAAATTCAATACAAAATGAGAATTGCCATACAAATTTATATTAGAGAGCAAAAAGGCCATAAGCTATGTTGTCAAAATTGCCAATAGCTCAGTTAAGTGCATTCATGTATTTAGAGACTTTTTTCTTGGTGGCAGCAATCACCTGGGTGAAAATAAAACAAGTTCTCTCCATTTGTTGAAGAAACTTTTTTTTTCTGTTTAATCTTTGGAATATTAAATGCTGTTGTATGGGAAGAATATCAAAATTTGGTGCTGGGAGTCTTGTGCTGCATTATGGACTATGATACCAGTTCAATTATTTCTAAGGATTAGAAAATATTTAGGTTAAGAGTTGCTAATGGAGGCAAAGTAGGTTATATTTTTGCTTCGTTGAACATCAGCATTCCTTATTAACAAAGCAGTATTACATTACCATTTATTTGGCACTCTCTTTTTTATAAAGTCTGCTATGCAGCAGAAAGGGGAACCACATTATTAGAAATGGTTTCCATTTCCCAGAACAACTAATCACAAAGGAATTTATTCATAACTTCACTTATAGTTGTCTATAAAAATAGATTTTTCAATACAGGGCAGATTTTTGTTGCTGTTGTTTTGAGATATCTTTCTTATGTAATCCAGTGTGTCCTTGAACATTGTACCTTATTATCTCCGTCAACTACATTTTCAAATTATTATTTGTACCACCAAATATGAATTCTATACCAGGTGCTTGAGTAGGGGTTCTATGTAGTGATTCAATAAGATTTTAAAGTAATGTTTAAAATTTTTATTGTTAATATAATTTTGATGGGCTAATAATTATATAAAGTTAGGGATTGATATGTGATGTTTTGATCAGATACATATGAAATTTATAATGTGACCTGAATAGCATTTTTATGCTCTTATTATTTTTATGGTGAGAATTGTAAGCTTCTAGCAGCATTTGATGAAAATATGGGCAGAAAAGGAAACCCTTGAGTATGTTGCTTCTGTTGGAAGTTAATATATGGACTGTGCAGAGACAGGGGAACACAGTTTATCTTGGATCATCAAACAAAGTGGATTCTTTTTCAGAGAGAGTATTGATTCATGTGAATTCTGCAATAAAATAAACTGTGTCCCATTATATTTAGGTAATGATATGGTTTGAGAGAATGTTTTTGTCATGGTCCAGGGATTTGTATTAAATTTAATTTCATTTTTTGGATGAAAACTTCTCAAAGGAGATGTGTTAACAGGTATAGGTTTGTGAATCACTTTAGACATATAGTAGATTAGTCTAATAAATACATTGCCAAAAGCAAGGACTTTGTGTTTATGTGGTGTGATGAGTCCTTTTCTGCTCTGTCAGCCAGCTTCCAAATAATGAAATGGAGACTTCTTATTAATTATAAAATTTCAGGATATACCTTAGGCTTGTTTCTAACTACCTTTTATAATTTAAATTAACTCACTTATATTAATCTATGTTTTACCATGTGGCATTACCTCTCTTCCATCTTGTCCTTCCTGTTTCCTCTCTGTGTTTCCTCCTCCTTTTCCTTTCTCTTTCTGGATATTCTGATTATACCTCCTGCCCAACTACAAGCTGTTCAGTTTTTATTACACCAATCACAGCAAATACATCTTCACATAGAACAAAAATATTCTACAACATTTTCTCCTTTTGTCTAAATAAAAATTAAAAATTTTTGTCTAAAAATTTTCTCTAATATAATGAAACTATACAGAGTAAGAAAATATATCAGGTAAGAATTACATTCACAATGTTCAGCCAATTTGTATTTGGCAAATTCAGAGAAAGTACTGCATTATTTCTTTTCTGAATATGGCAACAAGGAAAACTGTAACTATAACTATCTAGTGCTTAACACCATCATAGATTCAAGAAGGATATATTACCTGAATACAATGGTACAGAGGAAGTATAGCACAAGCAACTTCCAAAATTATAGAAATGGCAGAAACAGCTGGCTGCCTGGACCATCACCCTCTGCAAAGTTGAGGCAGTCATCTTTAGCATACCGGCCAAGAATCTGGCGGATTTTTTTATAAAGCAGAAATTTTGAATAACATTCTTACCTTGTCTTGGCAAAGTTTAGCAGTCACTTTCTTTTATGGTTTGCTTGTCCAATTTGAAAAGCATGTTAGCAGTTGATGCAAGGGCAGTTTCTTGCCTGGTAGCTAACTTTGCCACAAATGAAAACAAACTCTGCATGGAAGTTTTTCAATGCCCAGTATTTTTTTTGGAAGTAATTTGGTGTTGACAGGAGTAGAAGTGTCTCACTATTATGAAAGGCCATGTTATTAAAACATTTTAAATCCCATATTCAGAGGTTTCTGAAGGTTTTGAAGACCAGATTATCTATCTATTTAAAATATATCTGATGTTAAAAACCTTCCTAACATGACTGTAATTTTGATTGTTATAGATGACTAACTGCTAACCTGTCTTTATTATCATAATAACTATTAAGGACTAAAACTTTATATTAAAATTTTAAACTAGTTTCACAAATACAATAACTTAAATAAAAGTAGAAACATATATAGAGTATAAAAATAATCGTAAATATGTAACAATATACAAAAATCTATACCAATGTAAAATAGCTGATACTAGTAGTCATTTTTAGTTCAAAAGTAGACTCATCATTTCTTCATTTTATCTCATAATTTCTCTACTATTTTGCCTCCTTTTTCCTTCAAAAAGAGATATCTGAATCCAATCTTTGTTTTGCATTTTCCCTGACCATGACCAAGAACAGCTTGGAATCAATTCCACTAAATTATGTTAAATATCTGAAATCCATTAAATGACAAAAAAAATACCCACCCTCAACTTCTGGAAATGTCAGCATTGTGTAGAGAATGTAGTATTCTCTAGACAGCTTCCTGTTGTCTTGGGGCAGCAGCATCTTTAGTGTTTCCTTAAAAAAAATTGGAAATGATCAAGACCTGGGAGAGCTAACTGTATTATTATTATTATTATTATTATTATTATTATTATTATTTCTCTGTATATTGGAAAGTGTAGAGCTAATCTAAAATCTTGACTGGCTAATATATGAGGCTATACCTTCTCAGCTAGCAGTTTTGGAGTTATTCTGTATGTAGAATTTTGAGGAAACTACAATAGAGGCATTCTGAGAGACTGGATCACCTAGGCTACTTGTTTTCATTGATTTTTTTTTCTTTCTGAAAACACACAAATTTGCAAAGGTAACACATTGCCTTAGTAGAGGTATGGGATGTTCAGTGTACATAGTCAGTTATAGATAATTTTTTTAATTTTATGTTTGAGCAGGTAAAAGGCACATTTCAACTATATAAGTCCATTTGGACTGTAAAACTGACTTATAACATAAATCTCTTTCCATGCCACATGAAAAGAGAGCATGTAATAATAATGAGGGCACTGTAGACAACAAGATTTATCAAGTCTCATCCAGTCTTAGAGCTATTCCCATAGTTGAGGGATCAGAACATATGTCATCTGTCCTATAGTCTTTCTTGGTTTCTCTCTTCATATCTGTAGGAAAAAATTTCAGGAGGTCTCTCCCAAACAAATCTGATCTTCATTAATTTTGAAGAGAACCATAACTTTTTGTTTCCTTTGGAAACAAAAGCAAATCTCTTCCCCAACACAATGTATTTTTTGTTTTCCATTTTGAAGTTAAAACATTCTTAAAATACATAGGTTGGTTTAATTTAGCAGTTTTCACAATCCAATATCCTCAGCAGCTATTGTTTTTTGTACATTAGCATTGAAAAATTTAAAGCCAACACAACACCATACGGGATCTAGAAGCCCTATGTGTTTCCATCTTTATGTGGCTTAATTTTTTATTACTTTATTCTTTAAGGATTATAGTTTATTATTTTTAAACTATTTTATCTATGACTATTTTATCTATCCATTTTTTATTATATCTGTTTAAATGTTTTCTGAGTCTGGACTGCTTTATTGCACACCTGTAGACTTGTCTTATAGTGAGACACAAGCTTTAAACCCACCTTAAGGCCCTACACATGGTGCTGGGTGGTTCAAGCACACAGGTAATAGCTAGAAGCTGTGTCCTTGTGTGCTGCTACATATCTGAGATACTGAGAGACTAGGAACCAATGTATGCCTCCATGTTTGTATTTTTGGAACTTTTTCTCTAAAGCTTTCTAAAGGTACTATGTAGAAATACATGTCTCCACTTGAATACCATATGTAAAAACTCTCTTTTTCTCCTGCCAATGAGCTCCCAAATAATGACACAAAGACTTATTATTAATTATGAAAGCTTACCCTTTAGCTAGTATGGTTTCTTACTAGCTCCTAAAATTTAAATTAACCCATTTATATCAATCTACATTTTATCATGTGGTAATACTTGTTTTCCATCTTGTACCTTCTGTTTCCTCTTCGTGTCTCCTGGCTTCTCCAGTGCCTAGATTCTTCCTCTTCCTTTATCTCCCCAGAAATCCCACCTACACCTCCTGTCTAGCTGTTAGTTGTTTAGCTTTTTATTATACCAATCACAACAAATACATATTAACATAGTGTACAAATATGCCACAACAACATGGGAGTTCTATAACTGCACACATTCAAATGAATTATGACATTTCAACAAACAAAATTTTGTGATCTTAAGAACATAAAACATTAATCATTTTTAACACAGTCTTACTTTTTTTTCCGGTGGCCCTTTAAAAGCAAGGTAGCATGCATTTGACTACAATAATACTTATTAGTACATGATTAAAAAGGGTACAATGTTCATAAAGCCTATCAGTAAACCATTGGAAATGATAGATACAAAATTTAGCATATCTCTCTTGAAGAAACTGTTATGTTAATATGTTTGTAAGGACAATCTGTTTTATTCCCTGCAGAATGTAGCAGACATTTAACTGTAGGTGTATGTGAGCACAATATGAACTAATTATATGTAACAAATACAACTACAGAAACACATTCTAGGTTTGGGAGAAAGAATTCAGACTGTTAAATTGATTTCCTTTCTT
Organism: Microtus oregoni; assembly: GCF_018167655.1. Lineage (NCBI taxonomy): Eukaryota > Metazoa > Chordata > Mammalia > Rodentia > Cricetidae > Microtus > Microtus oregoni. Next base: position 19,713,193 of record NW_024543097.1, read on the forward strand.
TGCTTTTTGATCCTGAACCTATGAGGAGAGAATAAAGCAAAAAGTCATGCAGAGAGAGGAAAGAGATCAATTTGCCAATAGAAACGTATGCTTGGGTGCTTTGTAGGAGAGGGAGAATCAAAATTCCTGCTATCTCATGAGTGACGGGAGAGTGAAAGCTGCTTCCTCACCCACTGCTCTGTGCTGCATGGAGAGTGATAACAAGGTAGGATGAAGCCAATCTGGAATCTCTGGTCTGCACAGCTCTCAGATCCAGGCTTGACTGAATAGCACAGTGAGCTGGCAGAGATGCTACAGCACTTGACGGTTATTTCCTTTTGTTGGTTTTCTGTAAATTCAAGTTGTCAGCTAAGTAAATCTTTGTGCAAAGCAACACAATGATAAACAGGAATCAGTATGGAAGAATGAGCTTCTCTCAGCCATCATTTGCATACCTCCACCAGAAGAGACATACAAATAACCTACAAATATTTCTAGAAGCCATATATTAATTAAAAGAATAAATGCAAGACATTAGTAATACTTTCTAGTAGTATCACTTGATTCTCTGAAAAATTAAGTGTGGACTCATTTTATATTTGCTATAGTTCTCATGTAAAATCTATATAATAGATATAACATTTTGTATATATTCAGGTGAAATACTTCTCTTTATGTGGACAGATAATTTTTGGTAGTACATCCAGTAATAAAAATTATGAAATAGAGTTAATGGGTATGAATATCTGTATTGGAAAGAGATATATATGTGTGTATTTTATGTATCCAGTGGATGTTATAAAAAATTTATCCTTCCATTTGCTACTACACAAGGATAGCTAAGTAATATTGAGGTTTTTAGCTGAAAGTACTGTGTTAACTTATATTTGGAATAGTGTCTGTTACATTCTTCACACAAACAAACACACACACACACATCTTGAACGTCAAAATGTATACTTAAAATGTTATTAAACATCAAAAAGAAGAACTAATGTGATTATTAATACTATTCATTGCTAAATCTAACACTGAAAATTTATAGGTTGATCTCTTTTTATTTATGTTTAAAATGCTGCTGTAGTCTATCCTGTCCTCTATGTGGGTCATAAACTTCATGGTCAATATGGGTCAAACAATTTGTTGTCAAATTACATACATGTAGGAAGAACTGTTTTGTGTATGAATTGGTATAATGATTCTTCTGGGCTTTTGCTTCATATAAGAGTCTGTGAGACATTCTGCAGGATACAGAAAAAAGGATTGAAATGTCTTTGAATTTTCCTGCTTCATGGAAATGTCTGCTGGATACTATGGGCCTGTAGGCTGAATATGGATGCCCCAATGGTAGAGAAGAACTTTGGGTAACCTGTCCAGGCAGTGAGTTGTCTCTGTCATTTCTAGAGTTTTGGAAGTTGCTTACAATGTACCTCCTGTTTACTTAGGTAATATTATATCCTTCTGGGGTTTTTGATGGAGTTGAAGAATGGATAGATATAGTTTTCCTTTGTTATGATACAAGATAAATAGATATAAATATTGTAACTGTAATTCTTGCTTGATAACTGTTTTGCTATATGTAATTTTACTATGTTAAAGTGAAAGACTTTCTTTTTTGTTTAAACAGAAAAGGGGAAATGGTGTAGGAGGTCCTTTTGTATTTGTGTTGCTTTCATTGGTTAATAAAAAAACTGCTTTGGGCTTGGTGATAGGGCAGAACTTAAGTAGGCAGGGAGACAGAACTGAATGCTGGGAAGAAGGGCAGAGTGGCAGTGCCCAAGAATCTCCTGCCTGAGATGGACTTAGGTTAGAATCTTGCTGGTAAGTCACAGTCACATGGTGATACACGAATTTAAGAAAAATGGGTTAATCAAGATGTGAGAGTTATCCAATAAGAGGCTAGAGCTAATGGGCCAGGCAGTGATTTACTTAACACAATTTCTGTGTGATTATTTTGGGGGTTAAGCTAGCTGGGTGGCCAGGATGAAAAGCAGGCCTGCCTGCACTCTTATAACAATGAATATTTAACTGATTCATATATTTGCAAGATATAAAACTATTTAAAATACCAATGTACAATTTGATACAATTATCAATAGCTGTAATTTTTGGTTTCTTTGAAGTGCTGAAGATAAAACCAAGTGCCTGTTAGAAAAATCACTCTACCAACTAAGCTTTATCCTCAGTCTTACTGGGTTTTGCTTTAATGCTCTTAATGCCCCCTTCTACTCTACACCAAATATGTACTCTCCCAATAAGTGAACAAAGATGAACAAAATAATATTGAAGGACATATATATCATTTTAAATTCTGATTATGCTCTATATGAAAGATACATTTAACAACTAAGTATAGTGCAAACATCAACTGCTGGTTTGGTACCAGGAGATATCTTCCCCTTCAGATCTTTAAATAAATTTGCCTTACAGAGAATGCTCTCTGAATATTGTGTCTGAGTCATAACCATTTTCATGACATATAACCACCACACATACATTTCATTTGCACCCATTCCTTGGTATGAGATTTTAAAGTATCAGGTAAGCTTAACATCCATACACTATAACCCACGCTCAGACCTTGAAAACTTTTAAAGCATAAAATTAGTTAAATGATACATTCTTTTTTTCATACTAATTCTCTTTAAGTTACTGTAAAGCAATACACCAAGCTACATGTAGTTTATAAACAATGAATGCTTATTTTGAATCATGGAGGAGGCTATGAATTTCATGATTGCAGAGTATCAGTTACTATTTAGGACATCCATCCTACTGTTTTCTTAGGTAGGATAAATCAAGAAGTATAGGTTCTGGGTCTCTTTTAGAAAGAGTAGCAATGCTACAGGCTCAACACTCATGGTCTAGGGAATACCCAAAGACTTTAAAGCTAAGATTTTGATTTGTAACTCAAAGGTCACAAACATTCAGTCTGTAGAATTTTTCTTTGTTTCTAAAACACTTTTGTAGCATGAATAATAAAATACCAGAGACAGATATTGAGATTAAAGCTGAAGATCAGAAAACAAAGCAACTAACCACTAGAGAGAACTTTTTACCTATATCAAATCTTCAGACTTAAAAAGCAAGATCCTATCTCCATGAATTCTCAGAGTCCACACTCCAGTAATTTTCTGTCTGTTTCTCTTTATATTCCTCTCTCTGTCCAGCCATATCATTCCTGTCTCCACCTCCCTAGTACTAAGATTAAAGGTGTGTGACTCCCAAATATTGGTATTAAATGTGTGAGCCACCACCACCTGGATTATTTTCTGGATCAATCTTGTGAAGCCCAGAGTAGCCTTAAACAGATCCATCGGCCTCTGACACCTAAGTACTGGAAATAAAAATATCTGCCACTAGTCCCTGGCCTAATGTCTTAGCTGTGCATTTTGATCTTTGGGCAAGCTTTATTTCTTAACATACTAAGAAAATATTAGTACATTTACTCTCTTTGTCTAAAATAAAATCTATAACTAATACAAGAAAAGCTGTTATAAGTACAATAACTATATACACTATATACAGTCAATAAGTACATCAACAATGTCTAGTCCATTTGAATTTGACAAATTCAGAGAAAATATTCCATTATCTATCATATCTTGGTGATTCCAAAGTCTTTTACATAATTCACTTTTTATCACAACTTCCTTTCTATATCTGGAAAGCAAGGAAAACTATAACTATCTAGTCATCAACTCCCTCAGAGACCCAAGAAGGAAATATTATTAACTGGGTAAGCAGGGAGTACAAGCAAGCAACTTCCAAAAAATGTGAGAAATGACAGAAGCAGCTAGCTGCCTAAATAGTCATCCAAGGTTACTCTGCAACATTGGGGTATCCATCTTTGGCAGACAGGCCTAGAATATCTACCAGACTTTCCTGTGAAGCAAAATATTCTGAAGGGCTGACCTCCTTTGTCTTGACAATGTTTGGCAGACATTTTTGGCTTATGCTTGTCTGATTAGGACAGCATACTGTCAACAGTCGAGACAAGGGAACTATTTGCCCAGTGGCTTAATTTAGCTTCAAAGAAAATAAACTCCATGTAGAGTTTTTTTGCTGCCCATTATCTTTTCTGAAGTAGACAGGAACTCCCAGGAACAGAACTGTCTCATTGTAATAAAAAGCCTATGTTATTAAAACATCTTAAATGCCATAATCTGTAGATCTCTAAAGTATTTGAAGTTGACCTATCTTCTAAAATGTATCTTTCATTGATCTTGAAAATATACCTAATGTGACTACATGTTCAATTATACTAGGTGATTAACTACTAACCTGCATTTCCCTATTATCCTAAACAGCCTGTAATAAAAATTTTCAAGTATAAGAAATTTGCCTTGCATTGTTAAGTGATTCATATAGGTACAATATGTTGAACATGAGTAGACATATATGTGCAGTATATGCATTCTAACCAAATCAATCACAAATATGTATCAATATTCAAAATTTGTATGCAATATGCAAAAGTCAAATCCATCATAAAATAATTAAAACTAGTAGCTGCTTTTTAAAAATAATAAATAAATAATAAAATCTTTAAAAAAGATTCAGTGATCAACCCTTTTAGCTTATCATGTATATGATTCAATATATCCTAGTAGATTCAGTTATCTACCCTTTTATCCTATTATCATATCTATATCTTCCTTTTTTCTTTTTAAAACAAGAACTCTGAATCCAACCACCTTTGTTCAACCTTACTCCTTACTGCAACTAATATCAACTTGTAACCAAACCCCCTAAAAAATGAGAAATGTTAGTAACCTATTGAATGACAAAAAACCACCCACCCCACCTCTTGGGAATATAGGCATCACATTCTTAAACTTACTTCCTGCTGTCATGGGGGTGGTGGTGGTGGTGACAGTATCTTTAGGAGATTCTGAAAAGAAAAAGTTTGGTTAATTTTCAAGTTTGGGAGTAGTCTATATTCAGGGTTCTATTAAAAAGTAATAAAGAAAAAATAAGTAATATAAAGATGGAATGTATACAAAGAGTCTGGGATATATATATTATTGTGTTTCTTTGGATTTTTTGACCATTAATGAGTAAATTGCAGAAAAACGTTTGATCCTTGGGGCTGTCAATCTAAGCCAACATATATATTTTATTATACACACATACACACAAAGTTATTTAGACTTCAAAATTTGAGTCTAGGGATATGGTACCTTCTAAAATAGGTTCTGCATATGTTTCCACAGAAGATGAGAACCTTTGAATTCCTTTTTGACTAATGTAGTTTGATGGAACAAGACTCCCTAAAATGTCCTCAGGATTCCTAAAAAGACTTTGCCCAACAAACTGTAATAAGCAGTTTGAAGAAAACTATGCCCACATTTCCAAAATGATTGTTTATAAATGTTTATTTTCATTTTAAAATGTTTGGTTATAAATTGTTAATGGTCACACTAAATTTTATTTACTGCTGAAGTTAATCTTTTTAAGAAATCTGTGAATGTTTCTTTTGGGCCCTGTATGACTTTGGTAAATAATAAAATCTTCTTTCCTTCTTCTTCAATTCTTTCCTAAACATTCTAAGCTATTGCATGGCATAAGGACAGAATGTGAAAGACTGCCTTTCAGCCGGGTGATGGTGGCACACGCCTTTAATCCCAGCACTCGGGAGGCAGAGGCAGGCGGATCTCTGTGAGTTCGAGACCAGCCTGGTCTACAGAGCTAGTTCCAGGACAGGCTCCAAAGCCACAGAGAAACCCTGTCTCGAAAAACAAACAAACAAACAAACAAACAAAAAGATTGCCTTTCTACAGTAGCATAATCTCTTTCTCCAACAAGTTATCTTGGGAGATTTCCATACCTTTTGCTTTATTCCATTACTCCATAGTTTTAGCCTCTTCTCTGAACCAGGTACTCCAATGTAATTGTGGACCAGGCTCTAAAACAACATCCATCAGTCAGCTCTATCGAGTCTTTTGGAATAATCCTAGTAGAAACTGACCATGACTTTAACATTTGCTTCACAAAAAGTGAATGCAAGCCAGATGAGACTGTTTCTTCCTTGAAACGCCTTACATATCACATTGGCACAGAGTACATTCCGTTCTTACCAAGCCTCTATCTATCATTTGCCAATTCCTGTAAAGTTAATGGATATATTAAGGTTGCTTTTTTTTTAATTTTTTTTTAAACCTTGGGCTCTTCCGCTCTACCTTTATAATGCAATGCTGAAATTGGCTCCCCATTAAATTCCTCTGTCTGGGTTTGAATATTTCTACAATCTGTTTTTTTTTTTAAGTTTTTCTGAAACTCCTATCTTAGCGCTCAGATTAACCAACTTTTTTAGTGATAAACCAAAAGAGATAAGGCTGATAATGTTTACAATTGGTACTGCATAAATCCCATATAAATTAGTTCTCCTCTCATTTAATTATGTCATTTTCTACCTGTCCAGCCTATTATCATTTAGACACTCAAATTCCTCCATTGTAATTGGGTTTCCCATTTTCAATGCAGGAAAGTCTTCTTTTTAACTAATTCCCTTTTTAAGAATCTCCAATTTTTTACTGAATCTGCTAATGATGACATAGCATGAAAAATAAAAACCCAGAGACAGATATTGGAGTTCAACCCAAAAACCAGACAAGCCAAGCAACTAAGCAATTAGAGATATCTTACCTTTACCAAGGCTGAGTGACCACAAACTAAGACTAAGTAGCCTAAAGAGATTAAGCAGACTAAGCAGATCAAGAAGCCTAAACAGACTCATCCTCTGTCTCCTCTCATTTAATATTCACTGTAGTACTGGGATTAAAGGTATATGACTCCTAGTAATGAGATCAAAGGTGTAGGATACCACCACCTGGATTTGCTTCTGCCTTTGTCTTGTGTAGCCCAGGTGGCCTCTGAAATATCATTATAAAATATTAATGAAGATATGAGGCTTATTGTTGCTGTGTAGGACAGTAAAAGCCTGACTAGCTTTCAAAGGCATCTACCTCGTTTGTAGGAGTCCAAAAATGGGGTTCAGGGAGAAAAGAAAGAAAAATCTAGCTAGTAGGATTGTGATTCGTGCTCCATGTGACCTATGCTGATGTCTGTAAAGCCATAGGCAAACAGCTTTTTTGTGTGAATTCATACTCCAAACTTTTGGTGTCAGATGTAGCATGAGTAATAAAAATGAGATACAGTTGTTGGTGTTCAAGCTGAAGATGAATAAAGCAAAGCAGCCAACCACTAGAGATACCTTTTGACTTTCTCTACCAAATCTCCAAACTTAAAGGGCAAGATTCTGTCTCTAGAAATACTCAAACTCCACACTCTGTTGAGTTTCTGTCTCTTCCACTTTATATTTCTCTCTCCAACCAGCCATATTGCTCCTGTTTCTACCTCCCTGGTTCTGGGATTAAATGTAAGTGATTCCCAAACATTAGGATTAAGTATATGAACCACTGCCACCTGTATCTATTTCTGAATAAATATTGTATATCTCAGAATAGCCTTGAACTCACAGAGATCCAACTGTCTCTGTCACCTGAGTCCTGTGATTGAAGCTGCAAGCCATCAAGTCCCAGCCTTGTGTGTCTTAGCTTTGCATTCTGATTTTTAGGGAAACTTTATTTATTAAAATACAAGTAAAATATCACTGCACACCTTTTGGTTGAGGTGCTAACGCATTATTTTCTTAAAAGAATCAGCTTCCTCTGTCCTCCAGTTATTATGATACACTTGATAATTTCACCTTTTATTCATATTTCTTTCTTCCATATAATTGAAACTGAGTACACCTTATTTACCTTTTCCCATTCTCCTTTCCTTCTACCCTCTGTCTGGTAAAGTCAATGGAAACAAATTATGCATGTAGTATTACAGAATAAAGACATATTTTTAAAGCCAATTTGGTTTGAAGAATACAAATACATAGTACATGGAGATTTCTGATTTGCCCGGTCCTGCAGCTGTTCACTCCCAAATAAACACACAGAGGTTTATATTACTTATAAACTGTTTGGCCTATTGCTCAGACTTATTACTAAGTGGCTTTTATAGCTTAAATTATCCCATAATTTTTGTCTGAGTTTAGACATGTGGCTTGCTACCTTTTCTCAGTAATGCATTTTCATCTTGCTTCCTCTGTCTTTATGGTGACTGTGTCTCTTTTCTTTTCCTTCTCCCAGAATTTTCCTAGTCTGGATGCCCCATGTATATGTCCTTTCTGACCACTGGCCAATCAGTATTTTATTAAACCAATATAATTGACAATTATTTAATGTCAAAGCAAGAGCTTTATCCCACAGCTTGTCCCCCTTTTTATTTCTTTTTGAATCATTCTGCTTTCCTTTTATTCTTTGTCTGTTAAGATTAATGGAAACAAATTTGGCACATTGCATTATAGAATAAAGGCATATTTTTAAATACAATATGGCTGGAAGGATATAAGCAATTAATGTTGGAATTGCAGCTCATACATTGGTTTCTTTAGAGAGTATTTGAATCTCAAATAAGGGGAGATATAGATCTTAATAGTTGTAGCCATCCTAAAAAGCATCAACTCTTGACATTGTTGGCTTTATATTAAAATATCTTTTTGAAAAGTTTGAGATTTCTAATTCATTTGTTTCTCTTGCCTCTTGCTGCTATTCTGCATTCATCCTCTGGGGTATTTCTCATTTCATCTCCCTCACATTCATAAAGAGGCAAATCTACTGCTACTCCACCGCCACTGTCATATAATCATTCTGTGTAGAGTATTTGGTGTTTCTAAGACAGAGAAAAATATCTGGTATTCAGAGTCACATAAGTTTTTAAATCAAATTAATTCTGGAAATTATTTTTCCCCAACAAGGTATGAACCTGAATGTTGATTGGTTTGGAGTAGGTTTTGATTTTCAGTGAAAAGCATAAATCTTCCTCTTTAGATTACCATAAAACGTTAAGAATTGGGTTTGCTAATAATAGTCTCTTTAAAAGACCATAGAGAGTTGCTTTGATAACTGTGCTAAGTATAGAAATAGCCCACATTGTTTAAAATGAAAAAGAACATGAATAATATTATATCCTAAATAGTCCTTCATTTACTTGGAGATATACCAGAGAAAATAAAGCATGAATCTCAATGAGTTTAAACAGAACAACAAATGATCACTATTTTGCTTCATTTTAGGGAGAATACAGACATGAAAATCTCTTATTTGCTAATGCAAGTCTGGTGTAACTATTAGAAAATCATACTGGGTTTAAGAGTGTTGTAGCCTGAATAATAAAAACCCAGAGTTAGATATTGGGGTTCAACCAAAAAAAAAAAAAAAACAGAAAATCAAAGCAGCCAAGCACACCTTAGACATCTTACTTCTACCAAGGCTGGGCAACCATAGACTAAGCTTCTCTGTTTTCTCTTTTTATATTCCTTTTAGTGCTATGAGTAAAGACATATGACTCCCTAGTATTGGGATTAAAAATGTAGGCCTCTACTACCTGGATTTGTTTCAACATTGATCTTGTGTAGCCCAAGGCAGCCTTGAACTCAAAGAGATCCATTTGCCTCTGCCAAATCCTGGGATTAAAGGTGTGTGCCACCACTGCCTGACCTCTAGTGGCTTAACTTTGCCCTTCTTATCTTTAGGCAAGCTTTACTTATTAAATCATAAATAAAAATCACGATATAGTTCCTTACTCTCTTTCTCTGTGAGGGGAATACCCAAACCACACATCTCTTCTGACGTGCTGTTAGGTTGTTCATTATCTGTGCATACCCAGAGCAGTCCTGGAACATGTCAGTCTAAAATGATTGTTTTTCAGTGTCTCCTGTTGATGGAGAAGAACTCTGAAGATGCAGCAGTGACATGAGAACAGAGTTTGGTGTAATACATGATTGTTGTCAAATGTCCTTTGTTACTTGTCTTTTCTTAATTTATCATGTTTACAATGGGTCTTTGGTGTTAATTTTTTCTTGAAATGTCTTCTCTTATAATTCTGCCTGTTTGATTCACTATAATTTTTTAATACATAGGAGGAATACCAATCATCTCAAGAAGCCTCCCTGATGAACAGCTGACAACAACAATTCACATTAAACACTCATCAACATGTTGTACAATAAAATATCACTATATTTATTTTTACTTGCTGTAGTTTTTGAATAGCAGAGCAATGCTTCTGGGAAGAATGAAGTATGAATGATGGCCAGAAACTCCTTTGAACATATAAAATTCCCCTCTTCTGAATTTAGTTTAGTATCTGGGATGTGCTGGGAGAAGTTGACATATATTCTGATGATTTCTTGTGTCAGGAATACATTAGCCCCAGTTTGAAATCCCCCATTTCAGGTTTCCATATTCAACATCCTATGTACCAGGGATCCTTCCACAAATTATTTTCGGTTCCCTTTAATTTAGCACACAATTACCTGAACCATTACTAAAAAGCTACTGTGCAATGAACAGATGGGGGAATTATCGACAGACAGTGAAACAGAGTTTACTGCTAAAGTTGTATGTTTTATCCACGAAGAGCCTGTTATGAAATTGATATCTGATTCATTGTTTCTTATCACAGTTTTATATGACATTTGTACTTGATATGAACACCAGTACAAGCCTTAATTCATACTGTGTTGTAGGAGACAATCTGTTTGTTTTTGGCCTCCCAGACTCCTGAAATAATCACACAGAATCTATATTATTTAAATCACTGTTTGGCCTATTATCTCTAGCTTCTTATGGGCTTATATCTTAATTTAACCCATTTCTGTTGTTTTATATTTTACCACAGGGTTCTTGACCTACCAGTGAGGTTACAGCTAACAGCTCACATCTTTCTTTTCTGGAAGCTACATGGCATCTTGCAACTCTGTTTTCTTTCTCCCAGCATTCAGTTTAATTTTCCCCATCTAGCTCTTCTCTACCCTATCATAGGCCAAGGCTGATTTCTTTATTAACTAATGGTATTCACAGCATACAGAGGGGAATCCCATGTCACCTCCTCTTTTCTGTTTAAATAAAGAGAACAGTTTTAACCATAACATAGTAAAAATACATATAACAAAACAGGTATCAAGCAAGAATTACACCTACTGTATTTATGTCTACTTAATCTTTAATCATCACTAAAGAAAGCTATAATTATAAGTATCTATTTTTCATCAAAGACTCCAGAAAAAATATATTACCTAAGTAAACAGGAAGTGCATAATAAGCAACTTCCAAAACTCTAGAATTGACAGAGACATCTTGCTGCCTGGCCAGTCATCCAAAGTTTCTCTGTACATTGGGGCATCCACCTTCAGCCTACTGGCCCATAGTATCTGATAGACTTTTCCACAAAGCAGGAAATTTCAAAAACAGTTCTGCCTATATTGACAGTTTGTCAGTCACTTTTTTCTGTGTTCTGTAGAATGTGTAGCAGACTCTTTCATGAAGTAGGAACCCCCAAAAATAATCTCACCTTTAGGCAAGTTCATCAGTCATTTCTCTGTGGGTCCTGCATGCCCAGTTCAAGCAGTCCATGCAAGAGCAGTTTTTTGTCCAATTGGCTAACAAACTCCATGAGCAGGCTCTTTGATGCCCCTCTTCCTCTTAAAGTAGATTGGTGGTGTCAGGAGCAGATGTGTCTCATTGTCATGAAAAATCCTAAATTCTTAAAACATTTAAATACCATATTCTATAGGCCTCTGAAATATTTGAAGAATACCTATCTAAATGAAATATATCTTGTTATATCTAGGAAACCTAACTAACATGACTATTATAGATGTTTATCTATTAACCTATAGTTTAAAATTATACATTGTATTTTAAATGAGCTGTATAAACACAATTCCTTAATCATGAACAGAAATATACACATAGCAAAATTGACCCAAAATTTGTATCAGTAAACCAAAATTCATACCAGTGTAAATTATTCATCTCTATAGCATATTCCCCTTTAAATGTAAATAAACACTTATAAATAATATTTGTGAATTTGGGCATAGTTCTCTCCAAACTGCTTTCTACTTTTTGTTGGGCAAAGTAATTTTTGGGGGTGTTTTTGGTGACCTTATAGGGGGATCTTGGTCCATCAAACCACATTAGCCTGGAAGGAATCCACAGGTTCTCATCCTCTGTGGAAATAAAGAAAGAATCACTTTTCCAAAGCAACATATCCTTAAACTCAAACTTTGAAAACAAGAAACCTTTAAAGATATATATTGGTTTAGCTTAGCAGCCCATACAATGACATATCTCCCTGTACTTCACTGTTTAACAGTCAAAAATTGAAAGAAAACAAAATAATATACAAAATCCAGACTTTCTGTGTATATTCCATCTTTACACGGCTTATATTTTCTTACTCTATTACTTTTTTATCTTTATTCCTTTAACCTATGACTGTCTTTACTCTTTTACTGTCTCTTTACTCTTTTCCTCCCCTGTCCCAAGACTACATACATTTTTTGAACACACTATGTCTCATTTAGAGGTCTTTTATGTCTGAATCTATCTTTTTGTGTATCTGAATTTTTTTTTTTTTTGGTCCAGGAGCACCTCTTAAAATGTTAAGTGGCTAAGCATCACTTTAAGACTATGACTGCTTTGTCTTTTGACTCTGAATAGTCTAACATGGCAGGGCAGAGGTCTGTTTAGTTCAAGCCATGCTCTCAATTCCATTTTGAGGAAGACTGCATGCCTATGTTGTCATTAAGCAAGTTGTAGCACTCTGCTCACAAACCCCATTTAAATGTTCTGTATCCAGACCTCCTGAGTCAGTCATTTGTGGTGGTGAATCAGGAAGCTGCTATTTTTTTTTAAGAAAATGTGTAGTTATTACTGAACCTCTCTTAAAGCAGTCGAAGCTCCCTGCTCACCACAAGCCCATCTTGAAAAAAAAAAATTGTTACCAAAAAACTGTGCTCAACTCTGTTCTTTTTTTCCCTTGAATTCCTTTTCAAGCTTTCTCAGGTTTTAAGTGGATTTACTTGTCCAATTTGTTGTAGGAGGCTACTTGTTTGTTTTCCAGCCACCCAAACTCCCAAAATAATCACACAAAATTTGTATTAATTAAATCACTGCTTTGCCTATTAGCTTCAGCTTCTTATGGGCTATCTCTTATATCTTAATTTAACCCATTTCCATTAATTTATATTTTACTATGAGGCTTGTGGCCTTCCAGCAAGGTTTCAGCTGGCAGCCTGCATCTTTCCCCTGTGGCAGCTATATGGTGCCTTGCGGCTCCACCTTATTTCTCCCAGCACTCAGTTTAGTTTCCTCTGCCTGGTAAGGAAGATCTTCTGTCTATGTGTTACTTTCATTGGTTAAATAAAGATACTGCGCTTTCGGCGCCAGGAGACCCAGCATTGGGAACCTTCATCTGGTGATGGATGGAGACAGAGACAGAGACCCACACTGGAGCACTGGACTGAGCTCCCAAGGTCCCAATGAGGAGCAGAAGGAGGGAGAACATGAGCAAAGAAGTCGGGACCACGAGGCGTGCACCCACCCACTGAGACAGTGGAGCTGATCTACTGGGAGCTCACCAAGGCCAGCTGGACTGTGACCGAAAAAGCATGGGATAAAACCGGACTCTCTGAACATGGCGAACAATGAGGGCTGATGAGACGCCAAGGACAATGGCACGGGGTTTTGATCCTACTTAATGTGCTGGCTTTGTGGAAGCCTAGCCAGTTTGGATGTTCACCTTCCTAGATATGGACGGAGGGGGGAGGACCTAGGACTTACCACAGGGCAGGGAACCTGGACTGCTCTGTGGACTGGAGAGGGAGGGGGAGAGGAGTGGGGGGAGGGGTAGAAGGGTGGGAGGAGGGGGAGAAGGGTGGGAGGAGGGGGAGGGAAATGGGAGGCTGGGAGGAGGTGGAAACCTGTTTTTTGTTTATGTTTTTTTTCTTCTTTTCTTAATATAAAAAAATAAAAAAAAATAAAAAAATAAAAAAAAAATAAAAAAAAATTATTAAAAAAAAAAAATAAATAAAGATACTGCCTTGGCCTAGTTGATAGGACGAACTCAGGTAGGCAGGGAAGACAGAACAGAATGCTGGGTGGAAGAAGGCAGGCAGAGAGCCACCTGCCATAAAGCTGCCAGGTCAGACATGCTAAATCTTTCCTGGTAAGCCACGGCCTCATGGTGACATACAGATAATTAGAAATGGGTTGAATCAAGATGTGAGAGTTAGCCAATAAGTGGCTAGAACTAATGGGCCAGGCAGTGTTTAATTAATACAATTTCCATGTGATTATTTTGGGGGTTAAACTAGCTGAGTGGTGGAAAGCAGCCTGCCGCTCCTTTTACTACACCTGCCTACCTCTACACTACCCTATCACAGGCCAGGGAAGATTTGCTTATTAACCAATGGTATTCACAACATGCAGAGGGTAATCCCACATCAATATTGCTGCCTTTTTGTTTGGCTCTTATAGAGTGGTATAGAACATTGATTTCTTTGTGATTTGTTTATTGTTCATGATCTGAAGCTTCCTTTACAATGTTCTTTTCAATAAGATCTTTGAATTTTCATAAATTATTCTAATGGAAAATTTTGGATGTTGCAAGGAGTGGATGTTCTAAAAATTGATAAGAAGAAATTTTGTAGTCAATGCTATTCTAGTTTATTATGTTAGAAAAGACATAGAGAGCAAGGGAAGTCTCAGCATCTCCTAACGAAACATTAAATTTCCAAGTTTGTCAATAAGTTCCATATGAAAAATCAATGTTTTAATTTGTCATTAATTACTGTACCAATGGACTGTAGATATGCAGCCATTGTGTGCTTGAAACTGGGTGTTCCTCACCTGTATATTTCATGTTGAAATTCTTCATTGTGGGGGAGGGCCTTTATTTTTGAGAATTTTTCTGCATGCATACAAAGAAATGTAATCATCTCTTCCCCTTTTCTGTCTCTAACTACACCTATAGCTCATCACAGTCATCTTCCAATCATTTTTTTTACTTTAAATATATCAAAGATTAAGACAAACAAAATTAATCAGCTGACTTTAAGATCAAACTCTAAGTTGTAGAGAAGAGGAAATTCTTCAGATCTTTTAAATGTGATTGGATTTAACACCAATGGCAGTAATAGTAACTAAAGTGTTAACAGGACTGGTGGAGTGGATCTAGGACAAGAGGAAAAGCTTCTGTTTAGTACACATTAAAACTAATGTATATTAATAGGGTAATCACTGATGGTCTCTCTCAATATAAATATAAATACATCATATTTATGAGAATTTATGCCTCCATCACTTTACACAGTCATTATTCTTTTGTTTTAGATCATGTAAAATTATCTGGGTATTTTGAAATACATGGTTAATTGCTGTCAAATCTGTGTTATATTGAATATTGAAATTATTACTTTTATCCTACTGAATAAAAACTATCAGAACTGAAAATTTCAGTAAATTCAAAGATATAATATTTACAAAGGCTGAATTGTGCTATGATTTTGTAATCCCTTTGCTTTGTATGGATCTGAAGGAATAAAACTAATGTGTCAAAGAGATGTGGGTGCTTCTGTCGGGGGCCAGCCATGATAATCTAAGTCTGGGCAAGTCACCCAAAGGAAGTTCTTTCCTTCTAACCATTATCACCTGCCAGAGTAGAACTCAGCCCTTGTTAAATTTAATAAGAGGTTCAAGTCTTAGTAGTTTACCTTGAAGCAATACCTGGTAGTAGGAAAACACCACAAACTGAGATTACCAGACCACCACCCAGGAGCAGACCATTCAAAGGAAGTGCCTAAAATTCCAACCGCTGTAGATAGGATCACCTGCCAACACACCTCACCAGGACACACCTAGACAAATGTTAGCCAATCAGGGGTCCTGACCCCCAGAAAGCCCCCACCCCCACCTTTACTACTATAAAAACCCAATTCTAATTGAGCTTAGGGCTCTCCTATTATTCCAATACGTTGGACATGCAGAGAAACCAAGTTTGCAAACTCGATTAAAATGAAGGCTCCTTGCTTTTATGTGTGGGACTGGACTCAGTTTCCTTGTTGGCCTTGAGGGAACTTTGCAAATTTGGGCATAACACTCCCATATTATTATAGTACTGTTCACAAAAGCCAAGAAACAGAAAAAAAAAATGTTGTTTCCATCAGTTGCTGAATAGACAGAAAAATTGTGGGACATGCACAGATGAAATACTACTTATCATAAAACAATCAGACTCTCCCTTTTTTGATAAATGAGCCAAAGATCATTAATATTCTTTTTAAAAAAATGCTGCAAGATTCCTGGCTGCAGGAGGGAGCAGAAATGCTGTAGGTCCCAAATGGTGGTAGCAGGCCATGTGGTGGCAGGCAGCAGGTTCTAGGAGCAGCCAGCCCCAGGCAGAGACGGCTGCTGGTCCCTGAGCAGTGGCTGGTCCCAGGCAGGGAGACACATGGCAGGCTGGCAGGAGACAGAGACATGGATAGACACGACATGGAGGGTGAGGTTGAATATTTATTCAGGAGGTTATGGAGGAGGAAGGGTGAAGGGGGCGAAGGAGAGAGAGAGAGAGAGAAGAGGAGAAAGAGACAGAGAAGGGGGGAAGCAGAGAAGTGGGGAGAGAGGTAGAAGCGAAGCTGCCTCTCTGAGAGGAAGATGGAAAAGAGAGCAGGCTCAGGCTGGAAGATGAAGATCAGCCTGCCTCAGTGGATGGGGGAGGGAGTGGGTGTGGCTTGTCTCTTAAAGAGACAGAAAACCATAACAATCATGATATTGAGGATTATTCTACTTGCAGAAGACTAAATATCTTCTAAGTATAGAATCTGGAAAAGTTAATCACTAGAACATCAGTTCCCAACCTGTGGGTCACAAGTGCTTTGTAAGTTGCATATCAGTTATACTGTATATCAGATATTTGCATTATGATTCATCGCAGTAGAAAATTATTCTTATGAATTAGCAATAAAAATAAATTTAGGGTGGGGACATCACAGCATGAGGAACTGTATTAAGGGCTTGTAGCATTCGGGAGGTTGAGAACCACTGATCTAGAAAGTGAGAGTGATGGCCCAGATTGAAGGATGGAACAATGTTGTTTAATAAGTATTAAGTTATAGAAAAAGAAAAGATCCATTTTAATAATAACTACAGAACAAAAACCTAGAATAAAATTCAAATAATATGGAAATTCCACCAGTAACAATAAAATATTGGTAAGAGTGACTGAGGGGTATTAAAAAAAGGAAAACACATTTATGCTCTTGGATTAAAAAAAAAAAAGTAATGTTGAAAATGTCCATGGTACGCAAAGCAACAAACAGGATTTGTTCAATCTCTCTCAGAACAGCAATATCTTTCACAGATGCAGAAATATCCTAAGGCTCTTATTTCAAAGAATGATTCCAAACAGTCAAAGCAATCATAAGTAAAAGAAGATGGAGGGATCAAGATATCCTAGATTGAGACACTATGTACCTGCGTTATCAATAGAGTCAGCTCACTTCTGGCATAAAATCTGACACATAGAGCAATGCATCAAAATAAAGAAATAAATCCTGTAGTTTACAAAGAATAGTATCTTTTTATTTGCATGCATGCTTTTTTTTTTTTAACAGAGGCAGCAAAGGCATATACTGGAGAAAGGGTGGCCTCTTTATTAAATGGTGCTAGAGAAAGTGGTTATACTTCTGAAGAACAAAGTAAGATGCTGCCTCTGTGAAAGCAGAGAATCAAGAGGTTGCCGGGGAAATTGCTAGGTCCCACAACACACTATCCAAGTTTCAATCTGAGATAGAAAGTCTATTCTCCCTACCCTGTCTGTCCCCAGCATCTGCTGTGTGAAGTTGACAGTGCTAGCAAATGGACAGCAAATGGGTTATAACAAATCTCAAAACAGGTCTCAGATTAGTGGAAGCGAATGGTTTGCCACGTTAATGCATTCTGAGGCTTTGCCCAATAGTTGAAAGGATATTAGGTCAGATAAAAATGCTGGTGATAGATGGCTATTAGAGTAACTAGATAGACTGATATAATTTTGACTCTTGATCTGCAGCTTCCCAATTCTCACTTGTCAGACCAATCAAGCAGTCTGAAGACGGCAAACATGTATGCTTTATTTAGGAGACTTCCATTCACTCTGGCTCTTAATATCACTCTAGAAAACACAGCTTCGAGGAAATGTGAACAAACCCTTGCTTTGTTTTATGAATTCTGTAGGGGAGAAAATGAAAACACGTGGGAGATGCTTAGCCATATGTGTAATGTTCACATTCTAGTCTCAACTAAATTTATGGTATGTTATGATCCTAGAGACAGAACCTAGCAATCAGATTAAATATTCTCTTGCAATAGGAATTCCCAGAGAACAGTGATTACACTGCAGTACTTGTCCAGCTCCAGAGTCTCACAGGAGATGAAACCATAAGAGGGAATATTAAAAGTAGAAGCTTTCATTTTCTGGCTGAAAAAAGGGTACGACACACTCCTACTTTTCTTAGAGCATTTATTTCCAAAGCCATGTAATCTAAGTATTTTATCTGTCATTTTGAAATGCATATAAATCTTCTTAAAAGCTAAGTAAGCCATCATCAGTTTAATGGCCTAGTAATGGCTTTTCTTAAGGACCTAGAGACTTTTTTCCTGAATGGAAATAATGAAACAAGCTGGAATAAGCTGTTTGCTTCTATAAGGGTAGAAGAGACAGATATGCAAGTGTAATAAGCATCTTGTAATAAGCATCATATTTTGGGTTAATATTTATTCATCAATACTTACTTTTTCTTTTATCTTTGTAAGAAATATCAAGTGTGAGTCTTTTCTATGAAATAATAAAAACTTATTCATAGGGCAAGGAATTAAAATATTTTTATCTCCCAAGCCTTGCAAGACTTTCAGGCACATGTTTTAATCCTGCCAACCCAAGTGACTGAGTGCTTCAGTCTCTTATACTCTTCACATTTTCCTGGGATGCATCTCTGTTAATTCACATTTACAGAGAGAGTCAGAGAAGGCCACAGTAAGATGCAAAGGGAACGGGCAATGAGTATGCCATGCTATAAAGGTACTGCCACATGGTAAAACATAAATGAGGATTATTGATCATCTTAAAATATGAGTTAGTTAATAACAAGCTTGAGCTTTTGGCCAAGGATTATAATTAATATTAGCTTCAGAGTGAATATTTGGGAGCTGCTGGCCAATCAGAAACTTCAATCTGCACATCAATTGAGAGACACCTATCTATGCTATTTTCATTTTCTAGAATAGAACAGCACCGAATGTAGATGGACAGGTATCTCTATAGTGGGATGCACAGTCCTTTGGGGATATGCCAAAGAAAGGTATAGCCAAATCTTGAGATAGATCAAATTTAGCTTCTTGAGTAACTGCCACACTGATTTTCAGAGTGTCTGTACAACTTTATACTTCTAGCAGCGAAAAAGTGTTTCCCTTTTCCTACATCCTTATCAGCATGTGCTGTGATCTATTTTATTAATCTTGACCTTTATTATTTGTAAAGGATGAAACCTAAAAGTAGCTTTAATTTATCTGCATTTACCTGATGGAAAAGAATATTGAACATGTCTTTTTATTTATTTTTTATTGAAAATTTCCACCTCCTCCCCTCCTCCCACTTCCCTCCCTCCCTCCCCTTCCTCCTCCCTATCCAGTCCAAGGAGCAGTCAGGGTTCCCTACCCTATGGGAAGTCCAAGGTCCTCCCTGCTTCTGCCCAGGTCCAGGAAGGTGAGCATCCAAACAGACCAGGCACCAACAAAGACCATCCATGCAGTAGAATCAAAACGCAGCGCCATTGTCCTTGGCTTCTCTGGCAGCCTCCACTGTCAGCCACATTCATAGAGTCCGGTTTGATCACATGCTCCATCAGTTCCAGTACAACTGGCCTTGGTGATCTCCCATTAGATCAGTCACACCGTCTCAGTGCGTGGATGCACCCCTCGTGGTCCTGACTTCCTTGCTCATGCTCTCCCCCTTCTGCTCTACATACGGACCTTGTGCCTTTCCTGCTTATTTGTTAGTAATTAGGTGTTTATAGCTGTGTAGATTTCTGTCTGGGTCTTCAATTCAATTGTTCTTATCAGTGTGCTTGTTCTGCTAGTACCGTGATGTTTTGCTGCTACAGTTCTGTAATACAACTTGAACTCTTTATTTTTTTAGTTTTGTTTTCTGGTCATAATGGCAATTAGGTCCAGGGATGTCCATATTTAATGAAAGCACTCTGTTACATCTACAATACCATTAACGTTGTGGTCTATAGATAGATTAATTTTGGCTTAGAGTTTGAGGCAGCTTTCCCTCCTTATGGGAAAGACATGATAAAAGTAATACTTAGTAATAGTGGTAGAAGTTTGCTCATATCTGGGTCCATCAAGAATAAGAAAGAGGTAGGACAAGAAAAAGTATAAGCTATAAAATTAAGGTCTATTTCACCATCTCACTTTCTGTAAATAGTATCATTCTCTAAATGTTCCATTATCTTCAAACATGATACCATTATCTGGGAATCAAGTATTTCTACATATGAACCAGTGGACATGATTTTACATTCAAGCCATAACAAGGACCTTTCAGGATTGTCTTAAACTACAGAATAACAGACATATTTTGGAGGTCATTTAAACATAGTCTTATCCCAGAAGAACTATGATTTCTTATCTCAACATTTTTAGCAATCCAGAAAATTTAATTCTCCTTTTTTTGCCCTAATTTAGTAGTATGAAGACATCTTTGAAAGTATTCCAAATGCAAGTTGCTACATTTGAAGAATACGTTCCATCTGTGTAAATTTTCATTTTTTTGCTGCATATTTAAGGCATGAATATGAGTATCTTCCTGGCAATTACTTTGCAAAGTAAATTTTTTGTTGAAAGAATTGAAAAACTCTAAGTCTATTTTAAAAGTTATGCCAATAATGTTGATATTATTAACAATTCTTGAAAGTGAACTTTGCAAAACAGGATAGCTAATTATCTGTATTTAAATCTAAAAACAACTCATGACAAGAATGATTTTAATTTAAGAGTTCAAAATGTATAATATCATTTAGCAGGAAATACATAGAACTGTCCTTGGCTTCTTTTACTATTATATAAAGTTCAAATGACAATTGTTGGGGTTCGTGAGGCCTGGGCATGAGGCTTAGTGTAACTTCTTGAGCCTAGCTCATCTTTGGAGACCGGACTCTGGCTACCCAGCCTAGACCCACCTCTGTCCAGCCACCACTAGCATGACAGAATATTATTGACCCTTATTCCTTACTCTACCTCAACCCATCCCAAGCTTCTCCACCCCCATCACAACCCTATATAAGTTCCTGTCTGATACCATTAAATGAGATCCTGCTTCGACAGACTCTCAACTCAGTGTGTATGTTTCTCCCCTGTGGCCAGGTAGACAGTCAGAGTTGTAGACACTCACCATACCACTCAGCCCCAGGGAAAGTCAGGCATGTCTGGCTCTGTCCCCTCTCTTTCTGTCAGAGTATCGGGCAGACGGTGTCAGAAGTCCTTTCTTATTGTATTAACTGGCTGTCAAAATTACTTGGCATGTTGTCGTGTATGTGTGTGTTAGTGCATGTGTGTGTTGATATTCAGAATACAGTAACTCAGTGCAAAGTTGCTTGATTCTGGTCAATGTTTTAGTTTCATGAGTTCAGCCTAATGGCACAACTTAGCAGTCATATTCCTTATGTTACAAGATATTTCTCTGATATTAGTTCAACTGTTTACTTGTAAGTGAGAATGGGAAATTGAAGAAGAGATGGATACTTGCACATCTGCCCATTCTCCCTTTCTCATGGACAAGATGACAATAGTCATAAAACCTTAGTTTTGGTGAATGAAGGGCCATATGGCTCTTCTGAATGATAAGCACGTGAGAGGAACCCTTAAGCTGTCTCTAATGTGAGACACTTAGAAGATACAGCATTTATCTCCATATTTTTCTGACCTAAACACCATGAAAATGATTCATCTTATATGGAGGGAAATACTTGCCTAGATACAGTCATCAAATATGGAGTCTATTGATCCACACACCTATATTTAATTCAATGTCTAGGCATAACAATTATTATTATTGCCATTATGAAGTTGAGGACATTTTGGAAGATAAAAAATATTTACATTAGATTCAGGATAAGTATCTTTATAAAAGTGAAATTAGGCAAACAAGATGTAGTTCACATTAAATATGTATTAATTTCTTTGTACTCATTGCATTATTATGCAGTATGCTTTATGATATGATCCATTTTAGGATAAGAATCAATAAAATGTTTTCAGTTTGATGACCTGAGGTTTTAATGAATGAAATCTCTTCACTAAAGCTATTTTTATACAAATTTCTAAAATTTCTAGAGATTTAAGAAACATAAGTCATTAATACAATTGAATATTTTAGATAATATGAATGGAGAACAATATAAGAAAGAAGAAAACAAGAGGAGAACAAAGACATCTATGGTATTCTCTCCCACTTCTTTTCAGTAGGTTAATAGTAGTGAATGTACTCAGGAATCAGTAGAGGAGCTAAAATTACTAAGAATTACTAAGCGATCCAAATGAGGAAGAGGTTGAGCAGTCTGTAAAACATTAGCGTGTCAAGGTTGTCATTCATGATTTCATCACTGATTGTACTGGAAGCTTTAGGGGAACATTGAGAAAAACTGATTGCAGATAGCTAGATCTTATGATTAAGGAAGAGGTAGATGTTACAAAGCCTTAAATGTGTGATTGGCAAGCCTAATCTTGGTTTCAATACAGTAACTTCCAAGGTACACCTGGCACAGCTGTTATGATTCTCACTGCTACAACTGCAATGGTTTGCTTAGTAAACAAACAAAATATACAGTAAATGTTTTACATTCTCAAAGGAGTTTCTGTCTAGGAAATGTAGCCCCAGGCTTTAGAAATGAACTGAACACTGGTTTCTCTTAAAGTTCTCATAAGAACCTTACACCTAGAAAATGGCTTTTCATTGTGCAGTGATTTATATTCTGTATGATATCTTTCAGATCTTTTAATATATTATGCTCTTTTATGTCATGATGACAGGGAAAATTAATATGGCATTGAAGTAAAAAAGAATTCTTTCATTATTAGCCAGGTTTGCCAAGACTATGCACTTATTGTCAACGGACTTGATCTGTGGCTTAGCTCAGATTGACTGCAACTGCATTTGGATTTAGGACTGGTCCATTTCTCAATCATAACAAAGAGATAGTTGGACATTGAAGTCCTGTTCTTTTCATTGTAGATGAAACAGATGTTATTATCTTTAGTATTTTTGTATAGGACAATGCTCCATTTCATACTAGCATATCTTTCACTGATCAAAGCAAATATGTTGATAAAAGAAGTCACTAAAACAGAGGTGTACAGTTCATTTTAGTGAATGATCTCATAACACCATAAGCATGTAGATAGAACATTCACCATACATTGCTCAACTATATATTTTATTTTGTAACCTGACATTTAAGAAAACAACTAAATAAATATTCAAACGGACACTTAGAATTTAAAGTTGTTATCTAGCTATATCTATTCTCTCTATGAGGAAAGAATAAATAAAACTAATCATTTAGTGTATATATATCTATAATTCAAGCATGTGGAAGTTGAATGCAAGAGAATCAGAAGTTCAGTGTTATCCTTAGTTGCAGAACAAGATCAAGTTTACCATGGGTGATATGAGACACTGTCTTAAAAGACAAAAACAAACAAACATAAACAATAAAAAACAGGTTTCATGATGCTTTTCTCCTATCCTTGTCTCTAAAGCCAGAACCCCCCACGTGGCCAAAGTTGTCAAGTTCTGCTGCTTACTGAGGCTGGAATATGGGCTCCTTATTCAACTGCATTTTTGCCAGCCTTTTGTCTTTCATTGCCTAAACTTGGATGTCCTGAAACTGGATCTGTAGATCAGACTGAACTTAAACTCAGAGATCTACCAGTCTTTACCTCTGGAGTCCTGGGATTAAAGGCATGTACCACTACACTGGGCACTAATGTTTTTCAATTCTTTTTTACAAGTTGGAAATTTAGCTGGGTGGGATATTGCCTGAGGTCACCACTCCCTTTATTCCATTTCTTAATCTGTTTATTTCTTTGAACACTAGATTTAGCTCCATCCCACTTGTGTTCCCTTTATCCTCAAATATTTGCATTTCTCATTTTGAGCCTTTTCATGATAAAACTTCATTAGAATGTGTATACAAAATTGTTTTGACAAGGCTAAAAAGCAGCTACATTTTTTACCATAATCTGAAATGAAAGATTTTCATTCCAACAAACACAAAAGAAAACCTCCTCAGCCCCTCATGGAACATTCTCTAAAATTGATCACATACTTGATAAAAAAGCAAACCTCCACAGATACAAAAAAATTGAAGTAACCCCTGTGTATTATCACATCACAATGGAATAACAAAAAAATTGAAGTAACCCCTGTGTATTATCACATCACCATGGAATAAAGTTAGAATTTATCAACAATACTACTCTCAGAAAGCCTACAACCTCATGAAAATTGAGCAGTCAACTACTAAACCACTTCTGGGTCAAGAAAGAAATAACGAAATGAAAGACTTCCTTGAATTTAATGAAAATGAAGGCATAACATATCCAAACCTATGGAACACTATGAATGGAGTGCTAAGAGGAAAGGTCATAGCACTAAGTGCCCACATAAAGAAAATGAAAAAAACTCACACTAGTGACTTAAGAGCACACCTAAAAGCTCTAGGAACAACAACAACAAAAAAGCAGACTCACCCAGGAGGAGTAGAAAATTGGACATAATCAAATTGTGGACTGAAATCAACAAAATAGAAACAAAAAAAATAATACAAAGAATAATGAAACAAAGAGCTGGCTCTTTAAGGACTGGAGAGGGAGGGGGAGAGGAGTGGGGAAAGAGGTAGAAGACTGTGAGGAGGGGGAGGGAAATGGGAGGCTGGGAGGAGGAGGAAATTTTTTTTCAATAAAAAATAAAATAAATAAATAAAAAAACTCCTTAATGTATTTCACAATATAGAAACAGAAGAGTCATTACCAAATTCCTTTTATGAAGCTACAGTTACTCTGATACCAAAACCACACAAAGACTCAACCAGGAAAGAAAATTACAGGCCAATCTCGCTCATGAACATCGACGCAAAAATCCTCAACAAAATACTGGAAAACCGAATCCAAGAACACATACGAAATATTATACATTATGATCAAGTAGGCTTCATTCCTGAGATGCAGGGCTGGTTCAACATGAGAAAATCTCTCAATGTAATCCAGCATATAAATAAACTGAAAGAAAATAACCATATGATCATCTCATTAGATGCTGAAAAAGCATTCGACAAAATTCAACATCCATTTATGTTAAAAGTCTTGGAGAGATTAGGGATACAAGGGTCATACCTAAATATAATAAAAGCTATATACAGCAAGCCGACAGCTAACATCAAATTAAATGGAGAGAAACTCAAAGCCATCCCGCTTAACTCAGGAACACGACAAGGCTGTCCACTCTCGCCATACCTCTTCAATATAGTGCTTGAAGTTCTAGCAATAGCAATAAGACAACATAATGGGATCAAGGGGATTCAAATTGGAAAGGAAGAAGTTAAACTTTCGTTATTCGCAGATGATATGATAGTGTACTTAAGCGACCCCTAAAACTCCACCAAAGAACTTTTACAGCTGATAAACAGCTTTAGTAATGTGGCAGGATACAAGATCAACTCCAAAAAATCAGTCGCCCTCTTATACACAAAGGATATGGAAGCAGAGAGGGAAATCAGAGAAGCTTCACCATTCACGATAGCCACAAACAGCATAAAATATCTTGGGGTAAATCTAACTAAGGAAGTGAAAGATCTATTTGACAAGAACTTTAAGGCATTGAAGAAAGAAATTGAAGAGGATACCAAAAAATGGATGGATCTCCCTTGCTCTTTGATTGGGAGGATCAACATAGTAAAAATGGCAATTCTACCTAAGGCAATTTATAGATTCAATGCAATCCCCATCAAGATCACATCAAAATTCTTCACAGATCTGGAGAGGACAATAATCAACTTTATATGGAAAAACAAAAAACCCAGGATAGCCAAAACAATCCTATACAATAAAGGATCTTCTGGAGGCATTAACATCCCTGACTTCAAACTCTATTACAGAGCTACAGTAATGAAAACAGTGTGGTACTGGCATAAAAACAGAGAAGTCGACCAATGGAATCGTGTAGAAGACCCGGATTTTAACCCACAAACCTATGAACACCTCATTTTTGATAAAGGAGCTAAAAGTATACAATGGAAGAAAGAAAGCATCTTCAACAAATGGTGCTGGCACAACTGGATGTCAACCTGTAGAAGAATGAAAATAGACCCATATCTTTCACCGTGCACAAAACTCAAGTCCAAATGGATTAAAGACCTCAATATCAGCCCGAACACACTGAACCTGATAGAAGAGAAAGTGGGAAATACCCTACAACAGATGGGCACAGGAGATCGCTTCCTATGTATAACCCCAGAAGCACAGACATTAAGGGCAACATTGAATAAATGGAACCTACTTAAACTGAGAAGCTTTTGTAAAGCAAAGGACACTGTCACTAAGACACAAAGGCAACCTACTGACTGGGAGAAGATCTTCACCAACCCCGCAACAGACAAAGGTCTGATCTCCAAAATATATAGAGAACTCAAGAAACTAGACTTTAAAATGCTAATTAACCCAATTAAAAAATGGGACACTGATTTGAACAGAGAATTCTCAACAGAAGAAGTTCAAATGGCCAAAAGACACTTAAGGTCATGCTCAACTTCCTTAGCAATCAGGGAAATGCAAATCAAAACAACTTTGAGATATCATCTTACACCTGTCAGAATGGCTAAAGTCAAAAACACCAAGGATAACCTTTGCTGGAGAGGCTGTGGAGGAAGGGGTACCCTCATCCATTGCTGGTGGGAATGCAATCTTGTGCAACCACTATGGAAGTCAGTGTTTCGGTTTCTCAGGAAATTCGGGATCAACCTACCCCTGGACCCAGCAATACCACTTTTGGGAATATACCCAAGAGATGCCCTATCATATGACAAAAGCATTTGTTCAACTATGTTCATAGCAGTATTATTTGTAATAGCCAGAACCTGGAAACAACCTAGATGCCCTTCAATGGAAGAATGGATGAAGAAAGTATGGAATATCTACACATTAGAGTACTACGCTGTGGTAAAAACAATGACTCCTCGAATTTTGCATGCAAATGGATGAAAATAGAAAACACTATCCTGAGTGAGGTATCCCAGACCCAAAAAGATGAACATGGGATGTACTCACTCATAATTGGCTTCTAGCCATAAATAAGGGTCACGGAGTCTACAATAGGTGAATCTAAAGAAGCTAAGTAAGAAGGGGAACACAAGGAAAAACATATAGTTATCCTCCTGGCTAAGGGAAGTAGACAAAATTGCCGGGGAGAAAATTGGGATCTTGGGGTGGGGTGAGATGGGGGTAAGGGGAGATGGGGAGAGAAAAGTGAGAAGGGAAGGAGGTCGGGCCTTGGAAGAACAGGAGGATTAGGATAAAGGAAGGTTGGACAGGGGAGCACAGAACCACAATTCTTAGTTAAGGGAGCCACTTTAGGGTTGGCAAGAGACCTGAACCTAGAGGGGCTCCCAGGTGCCCAAGCCAAGGTCCCCAGTTAGTTCCTTGGGCAGTTGAGGATAGGGAACCTGAAATGACCCTATCCTAGAGCAATACTGACGAATATCTTGCATATCACCATAGAACCTTCATCTGGTGTTGGATGGAGATAGAGACAGAGACCCACACTGGAGCACTGGACTGAGCTCCCAAGGTCCCAATGAGGAGCAGAAGGAGGGAGAACATGAGCAAAGAAGTCGGGACCACGAGGGGTGCACCCACCCACTGAGACAGTGGAGCTGATCTATTGGGAGCTCACCAAGACCAGCTGGACTGTGACTGAAAAAGCATGGGATAAAACTGGACTCTCTGAACATGGCGAGCAATGAGGGCTGATGAGACGCAAAGGACAATGGCACAGGGGTTTGATCCTACGTAATATGATGGCTTTGTGGGAGCCTAGCCAGTTGGATGTTCACCTTTCTCGATATGGACAGAGGGGGGAGGTCCTAGGTCTTACCAGATGGCAGAAAACCCTGACTGCTCTTTGGACTGGAGAGGGAGGGGGAGGGGAGTGGGGGGAGAGGGAGAAGGGTGGGAGGAGGGGGCGTAGGGTGGGAGGAGGGGGAGGGAAATGGGAGGCTTGGAGGAGGTGGAAACTTGTTTGTTTTTTTTTCTCCTTTTCTCAATAAAATAAATAAATGAAAAGATAATCAACAAAGTAGAAAAAAAAACCTTTATCCAATCTAATCAAAAGGCAGAGAGAGAACATTCAAATTAATAAAATCAGTAATGAAAAGGAGTACATAACAAGAGACACTAAGGAAATTCAGAGAATCACTAGGTCATACTACAAAAACCTATACTCCACAAAGTTGTAAAATGTAAAAGAAATGGACATTTACATTTTTTAGATAGATACCATATACCAAAATTAAATCAAGACCAAGTAACCAATTTAAATAGACATATAAACTGCAAGGAATAGAAGCTGTCATCAAAAATATCTTAGTCATAAATTGCCCAGGACCACATGGTTTTAGTGCAGAATTCTACCAAAACATTCAAGAAGAGCTAATACCTAACTTCTCAAACTGTTCCACATAATAGAAACAGCATGAACATTCCCAAACTCTTTTTTAAGAGGCTAAAGTTACCCTGAGTATTCCTCATTGTCCGCAGGTCAGGGAACCCTGATTGCTCTTCGAGCAGATGAGGGAGGGGGACTTGATCGGGGGAGGGGGAGGGAAATGGGAAGCGGTTGCGGGGAGGAGGCAGAAATACTTAATAAATAAATTAATTAAAAAAATAAAATTAAAGTTACCCTGAAACCAAAACCACAGAAAAACCAACCAAGAAAGAGAATTACAGACAAATATCACTCATGGACATGGATGCAAAAATACTCAATAAAATACTGGCAAATAGAATCCAAGAACACATAAAAAAAATCATCCACCATGATCAAGTTGGCTTTATCCCAGAGATGCAGGGCTGCTTCAAAATGTGAAAATCGATTAATGTAATACATCATATAAATAAATTGAAAGAAAAAACAATATGATCACTTCATGAGATGCAGAAAAAGCATCATCACTTCCTGATAAAGGTCTTGGTGAGATCATGGATACAAGGAACATATCTAAATATAATAAAAGCAATATACAGCAAGCTGACAGCCAACATCAAATTAAATGGATAGAAACTCAAAGCAATTCCACTAAAATCAGGAACAAGATAACACTGTCCACTCTCCTCTTATCACTCCAACATAGTTCTTGAAGTTTTGGCAATAACAATAAGACAACAAAAGGAGATAAAGGGGATTCAAATTGGAAAGGAAGAAGTCAAACTTTCATTATATGCAGATGACATGATAGTGTATATATAAGTGACCCCGAAAACTCTACCAGAGAGCACATATAGCTGATAAATACCTTCCGTTATGTGGCAAGATAGAAGATCAACTCAAAATTATCAATAGCTCTCCTATACATGAATAATAAACAAGCTGAGAGGAAAATCAGAAAAACATCACCTTTTACAATAGTCAAAAACAACATAAAATATCTTGTAACACTAACCAAAAAAGTAAAGGACCTATATGACAAAAACTTTAAGTTTTTAAAGAAAGAAATTGAACAAGATACCAGAAATGGAAAGATATCCCATTCTCTTGGATGGGTAGAATCAACATAGTAAAAATGGCTATCCTACCATAAGCAATCTATAGATTCAATGCAATCCCCATCAAAATGCCAACACAATTCTTCATAGACCTTGAGAGAACAAAAATCACGTTCATAGGGAAAAACAGAAAAACCCAGGATAGTCAAAACAATCTTATACAATAAAGGAACTTCTGAAAGCATCACCACCCCTGACATCAAGCTCTATTACAGAGCTACAGTAATAAAAACAGCTTGATACTGGAATCAAAACAGAGAGGATGACCACTGAAATAGAATCGAAGGCCCAGATATTAATCCACATAACTATGAACACCTGATTTTTGAAAAACAAGCTAAAATTATACAATAAAAAAGAAAATATCTTCAACAAATAGTGCTGGCATAACTGGATATCAACATGTAGAAGAATGAAAATAGATCCATATCTATCACTATGTACAAAACTCAAGTACAAATGGATTAAAGACCTCAATAGAAAACTGACCACACTGAACGTGATAGAAGACAAAGTGAGAAGTAGTCTCCAATGCATGGGCACAGAAGACCACTTCTTAAATATAACCTTAGTAGCACAGGCACTGAGAGCAACAATAAATAAATGGGACATCCTGAAACTGAGAAGCTTCTGTAAAACAAAGAACAAAGTCAATAAAACAAAAAGGCAGTCTACTGAATGGAAAAAGATATTTACCAACCCCACACCAGACAAAGGACTAATCTCCAAAATATATAAAGAACTCAAGAAATTAGATGTTAAAATTCTAAATAACACAATTAAAAAATGGGGTACAGAACTAAACAGAGAATTCTCAACAGAAGAATCTGAAATGCCCGAAAGATACTTAAGGAAATGTTTAACATCCTTAGCTATCCAGGAAATTCAAATCAAAACAACAATGAGATACCATCTTACATCTGTCAGAATGGCTAAGTTAAAAAACACTAATCACTAATGATAGCTTATGCTGGAAGGGATGTGGAGTAAGGGAAACACTCATCCATTGCTGGTGGGAACGAAAACTTGTACAATAATTTTGGAAATCAGTATGGCAGTTTCTCAGAAAATTGGGAATCAACCTACCTCAGGATATAGCAATACTACTCTTGGGAATATACCCAAAAGATGCTCAATCATACTACAAAGGCATTTGTTCAACTATGTTCATAGCAGCGTTATTTGTGATAACTAGAGCCTGGAAACAACCTAGATGTCTCTCAACCAAGAAATAAATAACGAAAATGTGACACGTATACACATTAGAATACTACTCAGGGTTTAAAAAAATAACATCTTGAATTTTGCATGCAATGGATGGAATTAGAAAACACTATTCTGAATGAGGTAACCCAGACTCAAAAAGATGAAAAAAAAAAAGATGAATATGGTATGTACTCACTCTTGTGGATACTAGTTATAAACAAAGGATATTGAACCTTATAGTTCATGATCCTAGAGAAGTAAGTAATAAGGTGAACCCAAATAAAAACATATAGATCTACATGAAAATTGGAAACAGACAAGATTGCCTGACAATATTGGGAACATGGGGGTGGGGGAAAAAAGGAGGATACAAGGGGGAGAGGAGGGGATAAAGGGAGGATTAAGGATAAATTGAAGGAATGGGATAGTCAATATGGAGGGAGTAGAGAGATGAGAGCGAGGAAAAAAGATATTATGATTGAGGGAGCCGTTATAGGGTTAGCAGAAACCTGGCTCTAGAGAAATTCCCAAAAATCTATAAAGATGACTCCCAGCTAAGACCCTCAGCAATAGAGGAGTGGGGGCCCAATCTTGACTTGTGCTGTAGTTAGGTTTATGAATTTCATAAATATCACCATAGAACCTTCATCTAGCAACTGATGAAAACAGAGGCAGAGACTTGCATTGGAGCACTGGACTGAGCCACTAAACTGCTGCTGAAGAGTGGGAGGAATGAGAATATGAGCAAAGAGGTCAGGACCATGATGGGTACACCAACTCAAACAGTCTACCTGAGCTAATGGGAGCTCAACAACTCAAGCCGGACTGGAAAGAACAAGCATAGGACCAAGCTAGTCCCCCTGAATGTGGTTGTCACTTACATGACTGGGGCAGACGGGGGGGGGGGGGGCACTGGCAATGTCATCAAGATTTATCTCTACTGCATGTACTGACTTCTTTGGGAACCTATTACTCAGCCTAGATATATTAGGGAGAGCCTTGGACCTTTTCCAAAGCAATGTGCCTTACATTCTCTGAGGATTGGATGGGATGGGGTGGGAGCGTGTGTGGAGAGAATGGGAGGAAGAGAGGGAATGGGAACTTGGATTGATATTTTTTAAAAATCTAAGAAAAAGATTTTAAAAAAGGAAAAGATTTCTAGGCAACATTCTAAAATTCTTTTCCTCTAAATCTCTTGAGCAACACCCCCAACAGTTCAAATCATTATCAGCACTATTATCTTCCATGCTTCTAGTGGTATATGTCACTAAACAGTACTTAAAGCATTCCATTATGTCTCTAACCCAAAGTTCAAATTACTTAAAACAAAAACAAGTTCATGTCTATCACTGCAATACCCAGTCCCTGGGTACAACTTCTGTCTTAGGGTTTCTGTTGCTGTGAAGAGAAATAATCACCATGGCAACTATTATAAAGGGAAATAATTTATTGTAGTGGCTTGCTTACAGTTCAGAGGTTTAGTCCATTATCATCATGGCAGGATATGGTGGCATGCTGGCATACCTGTTGCTGGAGAATTAGCTGAGAGTCTTACATCTCAATAGTCAGACAACAGGAAGTGGTCTGTCTCACTGAGAAGAACTTGAGCATAGGAGACCTCAAAGGCCACTCCACAGTAACACGCTTTCTCCAGCAAAACCACGTTTACTCCAACAAGGCCACAGCTCCTAATCATGCCACTTCCTTTGGGCACCATTTTCCTTGAAACAACTGCAAGGGGGAAAAAGCATGATTGTTTGTGCTTCTATGTGGAATCAACAAAAGTAGAATTCATAGAAAAAAATGTAGAAATGGAAATATTTTGCTAGAAAAAAGTTTCAGTCCTGTGCAATGAATCAATACAGGTCACTCATGTATATCACAGTGGCTATTATAATAACTCTGTATTGTATGCTGGGAATATGCTAAAATATGAGTCTTAAGTATTTTCATCAGACATACACAAATATGACCAGAAGACATTATATTAATGCTGTAGGATTCTTGTAGTCATCACTGACCATATAATGCCTAAATTCTAAACCACAGAGAAACTGAAAGTCACCATGTATGTTTTCTGTTGTCAAGAAGTAGGAAAGGAACATAATCTGTACTCAGCAACAGATTCTCAGTATTTTCCTGTGACACATATAAACATGTAACTGCATCGTTCCACTGGAACAATCTGAGAATTTTATTCCTTTGGTAGCTATGATTACAGTTTTTTTTAAATCTATTCCTCAAATATTTCACGAAGAACATTTCACTATTTAAACTTTGATGCCCAAACCTCATCATTATCTAAAATGTAATACATTGCTCAGATTTCTTATACTACAAGTATTGTGATGGTTTTGTTGCAAGCAAACCAGTTACTTTAACATTAAATCATAATGTGCTCATATGTGTATAAATAATATCTTCTGTAATATATTCATTCTATGGCTGTCTTCCTGACACATGAATATGCTTTCGTTGAAGCCTTCTAAATTGTGAGTCTTACATTCCACAGATAGCCTCTTTGTTTTTCTAGTATGTAGATTTTTTTCTGGAGATATGAAACAAGAATTAGGGAATGACAGCATGCCTGATTGTCCAAGATTTTTATAATTTTCTCATCTACTCAACTAAAAGGTAACAGGGTATTTCAAGGTCATCTGATCTAGTGAGTTTTGTTTAGCAGCAGAATTCTTATTTACTTTTAAATAAAATTACATATAGAGTAAATACCCATAAAAACATAGCAACTTTGCTTTAAGAAAAAGCAAGCTTGGCCTTCTGTCCTGCAGCATTCCTGGCAACTTCCAAAGCATAGTTTGATTATTATTGATCTAAGGAGTCTTGTTGTTCAGAATCTTTTCTAAGTTTATTATTTTTTTGAGGTGCTTTAATTGTTTCTTCTATAAACTCAAAGGGATTTGAGCATGGTACCTAATTTAAAAGATCATTTTACAATATTTTTGAAAATTTATCAATTATAAAATAAGAAAATAGATTATGTCCTAAATCTCAGACTAATGCTCCTTTATTATTTTTATTTCATGATTATCTCTACAATAATTTTTTTTTATTGAGAAATGGAAAAAAAAGTTTCCCCCTCCTCCCAGCCTCCCATTTCCCTCCCCCTCCTCCCACCCTTCTCCCCTTCCCCCTACTCCTCTCCCCCTACCTCTCCAGTCCAAAGAGCAGTCAGGGTTCCCTGCCCTGTGGAAAGTCCAAGGTCCTCCCCACTCCGTCCATGTCTAGGAAGGTGAACATCCAAACTGGCTAGGCTTCCACAAAGCCAGAACATGAAGTAGGATCAAAACCCCTGCCATTGTCCTTGGCTTATCATCAGCCCTCATTGTTCGCCATGTTCAGAGAGTCCGGTTTTATCCCATGCTTTTTCAGTCATAGTCCAGCTGGCCTTGGTGAGATCCCAATAGATCAGCCCCACTGTCTCAGTGGGTGGGTGCACCCCTCGTGGTCCTGACTTCCTTGCTCATCTTCTCCCTCCTTCTGCTCCTCTTTGGGACCTTGGGAGCTCAGTCCAGTGCTCCAGTGTGGGTCTCTGTCTGTATCCATCACCAGATGAAGGTTCTATGGTGATATGCAAGATATTCGTCAGTATTGCTATAGGATAGGGTCATTTCAGGTTCCCTATCCTCATCTGCACAAGGAACTAACTGGGGACATCGCCTTGGGCTCCTGGGAGCCACTCTAGGTTCAAGTCTCTTGCCAGCCCTAAGGTGGCACCCTTAACTAAGAATTGTGCTTCCCTGCTCCCCTATCCAGCCTTCCTTTATCCCAATCATCCTGTTTCCCCAAGTTCCCTCCATCCTCCCCGTCTCACTTTTCTCTCCCCATCTCCCCTTACCCCCAACCCACCCCACCCCCAAGATCCCACTTTCCTCCCTGGCAATTTTGTCTACTTCCCATAGGCATGTGGATAACTAAATGTTTTTCCTTGGGTTCACCTTCTTATTTAGCTTCAAAGCATTTGTTCAACTATGTTCATAGCAGTATTATTTGTAATAGCCAGAACCTGGAAACAACCTAGATGTCCTTCAGTGGAAGAATGAATGAAGAAAGTGTGGAATATATACACAGTAGAGTACTACGCTGCGGTAAAAAATAATGACTTCTCGAATTTTGCATGCAAATGGATGGAAATAGAAAACACTATCCTGAGTGAGGTAACCCAGACCCAAAAAGATGAACATGGGATGTACTCACTCATAATTGGTTTCTAGCCATAAATAAGGGTCACGGAGTCTACAATTGGTGAACCTACAATAATTTTTTAGATGTCAGAAAAGACATATTTGTCTGTAAGTGGTCAGATTTCCCTTCAAGAGAAGTGATATATTTTCTACCCTTCTTTGATCTGGCTGGGTGTTACTGCGTACAGGACACAGAGTGGTAATGCCTTGTTTGTGATCGAAAAGCAAAAGGGAATTATGAGAATATTTAGGTGAAGTTTAATTTCTGATCTAAGCACTCATTAGAAGATATAAAAAGCTTAATTTGTTCAAGTTCTCAGGATGAGAGAGCATGGACATAAAGCAAGAGAGATGAAAAAGGTAAGGAAATAAAGCAAAACAATAACATCATAATCATCAAGAAACCCAAGAGTTTAGTAAACAGAAGAAAGATACGAAGTTACAGTAATGTATACAAAGAGAACATAATTTTATAATGTATACTTTCTTTTAAAAAGGAATGTGGTAATTATGGTAGCATGTTAATATTTAAAATCCATTCAAAAGTAATCAACCCAACTGTCATAAGAGTCAAATCAATATAAAAATTAGTAGTCATAGTAGCTATCATTTGTTTGAGCCAGTGACTCTAAATATTTCATTTCTCAGACTTGCAATATCTGAAATCCAAAGTAGTGTTTATTTTCACATCCTCCCCCCTTTCAATCTGCCATAGAAGTATTGTTGGAAATGGAATACTTCCTAAATCTTCTCTTCTGGCATGCACCTTTCATGAGGTTTCAAGCAGCTAGCAGTATCTGGTTTTGTATATTTTTATATTTTACAGTTGGTATTTTCAACGAAAGTGGAGGTAGAGCTCACTCCAGATTGAGAAAAACAAAGTTGACCGGGTACAGTGTTTAAGAACTTCTAAACAGCCAAAAGCAAGAAATAGTGAGAGCAAAATCTATCAAAGTGTTTGGTCAAAGGCAGAACTGAGGTGGCAATATTCTGATTTTTAAACAAGTATTTACTATTATAAACCCTATTGCTACTTAATGCTTGAAATACTCTGAAAAAACTAATATGACAGCTCATACCACTCTTTCTTTAGGTGTAAGTGATTTGCAGACAGCATTGTCTGAATAGCCCTTAAAGGTTTTCTATCCTGAAATACCAGATTTTTATTTCTGTCAGTGACCTTCAGGCAGTTTCAAGAACATACAGGGAGCTGAGCAAGTTGTGTTTATTATTTCACACAGTGAAGGAGAAAACATACCACAGAAGGACTGAGCTGTCTTGTAAAGCCTGTTAAAAGAAACACGCTTTGATGTTTGTACTTATAAAACAAGGGCTCAGGCAGAAACTACTGAAAAGTAGAGAAAGCCTCTGATTAAAGTTGAGGCTGATAATCACTTAGCATGAGTGGCAGGGTATATCATTTCGTGGTGGACAGAGTAACTTACTCCACCCCCCCTCTTTTTCCCTTAGACAAAGTTGTTACATAGTCTTATTTGGTCTCATTGGAACATGGCACTCAGTGTAAAATTTCAGCTTGAAGGATAAGGGAATGTATGGGGTATGTGTGAGTTGATGTATGCATCCACATGTGCATGTATGTGCAAATAGTGTAAATAAGCATTTCTCCATTAGTACCAATATTAAGGTAAAAGTAGATCGCGTTGATGTCTCTAAATTTCTCCCTAGTGTAAGAAGCTTGCCTCGCACTATTTATATGCCTACTTACATTCTTACATTCTCAGTTCCAGTATATACATATAAGGAGCACCAGAATTTCTCACTTATACTTGTATGAGAAATAGCAATGCTATTGTTAAGTTCATGTGATGTCTAGTTTAAAGAAAACTCTTATGTTCAAATCCCTAAGTTCACCAATTTCATTTAGGGTTTATATTGTTAATATGCATTTTTGCAAAATTCTGATTTTATTTCTGAGATAGTTTGTACTTCTAAATATTTTTTAAATTTGCATTTCGCAAAGGTCAGTCTTTCTGTTGTAAAATTATAGAGATTTGATGAATGAATAATAGAATTACTCATTGTTCTTAAAATGCTTCAATCTTTACCAATTTAGCCTTCTCCCATATTCTTAAAGCTCTGGCAAAAACTTAAAGTTTTAACCTTCTGTCTAATTTCTTTTCTCTGTTCCAGAATGCCTAGTAATGGAAATCATATTGTGGACCACTTTTGCAAATTGGCTCCATCTCTCAGAAACTTGTAGCGTGTAAATGTGGTACTAGTCTTTTCATAGACTGACACGTTGGCAGTACATGGACTTGCATGGTCCTGTCTGTGTGTGATCATACATTCATACATCATGGAGCATGTTTGCGGTCAGAGGGCAGCTTTGCAGAACCAGGTTTCTCTTTCCATTATGTGGATTCCAGAGATGGTTCTCAGTTCATCAGGCTTGACAACATGGGCCCTTACATACGGTTTCATTTCACAGACATCTAAAATTGTTTCTAATACTCTGCAAAGGGCATACATTTACACTATAATCTTATATTTAAATTAAAATATAAATGTAAGTATTAATTTGAATGGACAAGGCCAGAAAATACGTTGTCTGAGAATATTAAGATAATTGGAGCATTTGCTTAGCTTAAATTATCCTAATAATTTTCTTGATCAGCACTGTGAATTGAAATATCTTAAACAGTAAGAGATAAAACTCATGTGTTAGTGTTACATGGTCTAAAAATACTTTTAGACTTTTAAATAAATTCTTAAAGTAAGGTATTATGTCCAGTTTAAAAAAATTCACAGAATTGTTGCTTTTCGTTTTATAAACATAGCAAAATTCACAAATTCATTAATCACAAATAAAAATCTATAAATTAAAAAAAATCACAAATTAATGAAACTTATTCTTTAATTATTGGATTTCTAGTACTTAGTTGAATTCTAATTTTATTGT
This sequence comes from Microtus oregoni, assembly GCF_018167655.1. Lineage (NCBI taxonomy): Eukaryota > Metazoa > Chordata > Mammalia > Rodentia > Cricetidae > Microtus > Microtus oregoni. The sequence continues at coordinate 19,751,262 of NW_024543097.1, forward strand.
TGTGTTTTCTCTGGTAATGACAAGAATCAAGTGTAATTTGATATTCTGTATACTTTAAAGCCAACTTTGGAAGTATATATTTCCCACTATATAGTATTTATAATGAGCCTTTAATTTTTTTGAGATTATATTATAGGCCCAACTATTCTCCCTTTCATTCCCTCCTTCCAAACCCTCCCATATGCCCCTCCCCATTCTCCTTAAAGTTCATGACTTCTTTTTTCATTGTTACTGTTTGCACATACGTATACATTAAATTCCTAAATATTGCATGTTCAGTCCATATAGTGTTGTCTGTGCATATATTCTAGGGATAACCATTTGGCACTGAATAATCATTTCACATGCTCTTCCCTGGGGAAGATCACCTCTCTCATTTTCTTATTTTCTCACTTGAGTTTGGGTGTGGGAAAATAAGAAAATGGGCATTGAACATAAAAACAATTTAACTTATTCACCCGAGTTTCCCAACTACTTTTCCTAAGGTTACAAAGAGAATGGATTATCTGTAAATATACTGAAGTCTGCATAAAATAAAAAACAAAACCTCCCTTCAATAATTTTGAATTCCAGTAATCTCCTTCGGTCCCTGAAGCATTATAAATCACAATGTCAATGAAACCAGAGACATCTTTAGTCTCTCAATACAAATAGTAATGCATTCTGGATGAAGAGGCAAGGAGATATTTGTGTGACTATTTAAGTCATTTGATTTAGAACAGTCAATGAGCTCATAAAACAACAAAAGACAACCGAAGGTAAACAGCACGAAACAGATATGATAATTTAGCACTGAGTTTTTCTCCAAACACTTGGAAGATATACACAGTTTATGAGCTAATAATAAACTCTGCCTTTTTAAATGAAATGGCTTTGAAAAGAAAATAAGCACAATTTCATGGTGACTGAATAAAGAAGCAAGCTTAAACCTTTGGTTTTTCTTTTGAATGCATAAATATACATAATTATTGGAGATATTGACTACACACTTTCCATTCTTTGAATGCATTAGAGAATTTGAAGTATTTTGTACCTTGTGAAAAATAATGTGTCTCAGACAGGGAGAGGTTGAATCCATGGTCCATTTTTACCACTATTTGTTTTCAGAGTAAGAGATTGTAGGATAAGATGAGGCTGAAGAAGTTACTAAAATTCACTATATTAAACTCTTAAAACTTTCAATTGAGTGGCTCTTTACAATTACTGTGTAGATTCTGACCTCAGATAGAGTACTTGTCTTAGAAGCCAGAAGCTGCCATGACAACACGGAAAAGAATGTGGAACATATTTAAAGGAATAACATTGATAATGTTATCATAAGGTTGCAAGATTAAGTTCTGCTCAAAATGTAACAGAAACCCCTAAGGAAACTTGCCTAAAGAAAGTGAGACAACAGTTTTAAGTGCGTGAGCAGGAAATCATAAAGTTAAAATTTCATACCATATAGAAAGCCAAGCCCTGAGAGTATTTAGAACACATAGCACTGAATTCTGCCAAAGGGAGGCATTATGAACATGTGTAACTATATATATATGGAAGGGAGAGAGAAGGGTGATGGCCCTGAGGGAGAGGGATGATAATAGGGGGAGAAATTTGTGGAGGGGGGGAGGGAAAACTTCAGTTGTGATGTAATATATGAGATAATAAGAATAAGAAAAAAGAATGCGCTTATCATATTCCTTTATGTGTCATTCATGTAACACACAGTGGCACAAACTGTCTTCCGAAGACTTAGAGATTGAAGCAGGAATTTACCTGGTCCCCTGGCCAGGTTGGACTACATAGAGAAACCTTGTTGAAAGCAAAACAAGAAATGAAAAATGATGAGAAAAATACAATGAAGCAGTAAGTTCAGAATATGAAATCAGTGGACTTCAGAGATGGCTCTGCAGTGAAAAGCAAATACTTGTCTTGCAGAAGACCTGAGTTTGATTCACATTTTATGTATCAGGTGACTCACAGGACTCTGCAACTTTAACCAGAGGATCTGATGTAATTTTCCAGCTTCCATAGCACCTGAACTCACAAATGCATATCCACACACACACATACATAACTAATAATGAAATAAATCTTAGGAAAACATATTAAGTCATTCCTTTTGATTTATTTATTGGATTTCTGCAGAGGAAAGAGTCCTTAGAACATGATGACCAATTGAATGACACTCACAGATTTTATATATATGATACAGATGTAGGAATCTTTGAGGACTCTTATTCTTCCCTTTATAGGTTAAAAGCACGGATTCTTATTGAAACACTATGCTGTCAGAGGTTTAGGTGCAGGAGAAAGAATGCTGCATCTAAGTTAGATCTCTAAGATGACTCTTACTTACTCTGCAAGTCATTTATTCTGTCTCCGCATTATGTTTTTAACAAAATAAACCAACTCCAAATAGGTCTGATATCTGTCTCCTTTCATCACTTCTAAGATAAATCACAAAAAGTAATTCATCCTTGAAAAACATAATCTGCAAAGTGTATGCAATTCATGAAAAGTATATACTGATTAATAAAACTGAAAAAATAAAAACTTTGGCTAAAAACCACAAATATTCCAAATCTAAACTCTTTTCAAATGCTGTTAACAGAAAGAATGCCAGCAATAGAAATTTCCCCATATTTCTTGTGTGAATGTCTGACATGTGATCTTTTACTCCCATTGCCCAGACGATTCACTAAGACAATGAAGTATCTACAGATAGAAGTAAAGATGTGACTGTAGAAAGGACAGTGTGAGCATTATCGCCTTGAATATGGGCATGGACTACGGAGGATAGAATTGTGTTATGTATGCTTAGACAACTACCTTTTGCATTCTGCTAAATGAGATAAAAGGAAGTCAAACTGACTTATTAACTGAACTCACTGAATTACAACTACGCAGTTTATTGATTTAGTTATTAGTAGTAAATGAGTACATTCATTTATATTTCATTTTCAGGTTCTTGGAAGTTAGAAACGCATTCCTACAACTGTAGGGATAAATATCCATAACAATATGTCTTGCTGATGAGGAAACTCTTACAATCTCACAACTATCAGAACCTTGAACAAATTGGTGCCAGAGTTTGAGAAATTCTAGGCTATTGTAATATACTGGGGTGAGGAATGAGTCATTTCATTCATGATATTTTAAGCAATATTCTCATCTTACCGGTAACTTTTTCTTACTCTCTTAATACTAAAAGAATTAATTTTTGATGTGGGGGGGGGACAGGGAGGTGTACTTGTGTATTCACAAATGAGTCTGGAAGCCAGAGAACAAAACTCAGGTACTACCCAATTTTTCTTTTCCCTCTTGGGACTGGAACTTTCATTGGCTTGAAATTCAACAGGTAGACCAAGCTTTGGTCTGTTAGCACCCAGAAATCTGTCTATGTCCTCTTCACCAGCAATCTGCAAGTGTGCTGCTCCAGGCCTGGCATCTTTTTATGTGGGTTCTAGGAATAAACATAACTCAGGGCCAGGTTCTTGAAAGAGATGCAGGAACTGACTCAGCTATCTCCCCAACTGAATTGATTTTTAGCACATCATCTGAAATGTACTTTATTTTTGAGATTTTATTCATATTTTCAAATTATAAGCATATTCTTATCAACATCTCATACTTTTAATTTTTGTTTACATGTAGAATTTAGCCCCTTTTCTGTCTTGATGCTGGCATAGATGATCATCCTTTTATTTTATTAAACTTCAGATTAGTTTTTTTATGATTTATCTTTGCAAGGATTTTGGGTTATTTTTCAAGAGGGGATAGATGTTTATCTATGGATTATAGGGCCATGGAAGGGCAAAAAGTTGGGAAAGAATGAAAACCAGAAAGCAAGGGGCTGGAGAGTGCACTCAAGTGCTCTGCAGTTTTCTTCCATGTGATACATAATATTTTATTTGTTTTTTCAGTTAACCTATAATGATAACATTGATTTAAGTTTACGAGCACACCTAGAGAATATATGTGAATGTTGAGTTCTCATCCTAGGTATACAAGGCATCAAATTTATTTAAAAACTTATGTAAGAAAATTACTAGGCAGCTCTGTTTACCAAGCAAGCTATGGATAAATAATTAATAATAATAATAATAAAGCAAAGCAGCACCAAACCTCAAACAGCAATGAAATCCTATAGCATCTTCCATGCTCTGCCATCCTGAGCACGTCTTCATGTCATTAGAAATGATCTGTGACACAGTGGGCTGATGGGAGGATTAAGTGACCCCATTTGTAAAATTTGAAGCAGTTCCTGAGAAGAAATGTAATTCCTAGTGAAAAAAGAGGAGGAGGAGATTATAAAAAACATTAGGAAACATCATGCTTACAAATACTTTCTTACAAATACAAAGAAATGATGCTTCCCTATCAGTTAAGAGTTTTCAATTTTGTTTTGTTTTGTTTTGTTTTTCGAGAAGACTACATAGATTTGTACTCTATAGTGATATTTTATTTATGTCTTATAAATAAAGCTAGTAAGCTGCTGGGCAAGAAAGTGCCCTTGCCTCAACTGCTAATAGTATTCTGTCCTAATGGGACAAGCAGTACACAAAAGAGGGTGACTGGCAAACCTTGCTCAGACAAAGTGGGATAGTCCTTCAAAAACCTTACTTCATAGAAAAATCTGTCAGATATTCAAGGCCTGTAGGCCAAAGATGCCAGTGTTGTAGAGGAACTTTGGGTGACTTTCTAGGCAGCCAGCAATTTTTGCCATTTTTCACAATTTTCAGAAATCATTTGCTAGCAATTCAGCTCACTCAGTTAATGTTCCCTTCTTGGGTCTCTGAGGTAGTCAAAGACAGAATAATTATAGTTTTTATTGTTTATGAGACTCAGAAGAGACTAAAAAGATAGTTTTGGATGGTAAAGCAAGTTACCATGGAAAGTAAACTTAGGTACAAACCTTTGTACTCACCAAGATAGGATATATATGGGGTATTTTCTCTGACTTGGTCAAATGTAAATTAATTAGACATTGTCAATGTATTTATTGCCTGTATATATTGTATATAGTTTTTCTTTTATTAGTGATAAGGCTTTTTATTTATTTATTTATATTTTGGACAAGAGGGGAAATATAGTGATATTTTATGTTTAATAAATAATGCTTTCCTAAAGACCAGGTGGTAAAACTAAGCCACTAGTAGCCAGGCAGTGATTTCACACAGCTTTAATCCTAGAATTTTGGGAAACAGAGGCAGATAGATCTCTGTGAGTTTAAGGCCACCCTGGGCTACACAAGATCAATGTAGAATCAGATCCAGGTGGTGGTGGTGGTTCACATCTTTAATTGCAGCACCAGAGAAGAATATAAACTGAGATGAGACAGAAACTCATTTTCTTTCAGTCTGTGGATTTCTAAGAAGTAAGACCTTTCTAGTGGCTTGCTGCTTTGCTTTTCTGATCTTTAGATTGAACCCTAATAACTTTCTCTGGGTTTTTAATATACATATTACAATATTCTTATAGATATTATTTGCGGCATTGTTTGGGTTGAATGTAACTATCAAATAGAATATATTTGTCTTTAAAAGAAATGCTTCATCTTTGAATATATCCAAGTTATGAAGAAATACTTCTTATTGAATAGGTAATTGACTTCCAGTAGTACCCCTATGGAGGCACTGATATGCATGTTTGGAGAAACTCTCATTGGAATTCATTGTTGTATCACTTTTCCTACATACTTCTTGAAGAAAAGAAATACTTGGCTCACAATGATTGTAAGACTTAAGCATTTCAAGGGAGACAGAATTGTAATTAATTAATCATTTAATTGCTTTTCTGTTGCAGCTGTATTTCATCTATTTCATTTACATACATGCATAACTGGTTTAATAGCTTCTGCTGAATAGGTTGTTGGGACTAATTGACTGGAGAATCAAAGACTCAAACCAACACTCCATTAAAAGTAGAAGTAAATATCTCATCTGATGGAATTTAACTGGTCATTAGCTTGCATTATGGAAGGCCTAACTAATTCCTACTGATCTTTTTACTTTATTCTGTTTTGAGGTCATTGTATTCATTTGGTATGGATTATTCTCACAAGTGAGATTATTGACTGTGTCAGTAATGCATTTATCTTCTCTTTGTGACTGATTTATTTTGAAATTTTTGCTTGACTTCAGTATTGTTTTTGTGGCAATTAGTGAGCCCTTAATTTATTCCTTTACTTTTGATTTTGATTTTATTCCAAATTTTTGTCTTTATAATATTTTCTCACACATTTCCCCTGCATTTTTATTCTTTTTAGCAACTGTAGAATAGCATGCAGTTCTAAGAAGGAATACATAAACATCTCATAAACCTTTGGCTAGTATTTCCCTGCCCACTAACATATCGTATTGGACAACAGAACAATATCACAGCTTGAATATCAATAGTGATTAAATTTATTTGTATTATTTATACTTCATTTGTCTCAAATGCACTTGTGCATGAGGCAACATATGCTGTATTTTTTTAGGTCAAGATACAGAACATATCTATCACTGTCATCAATGCTCTCACCCAGAGGCAGCTTTAAAACATGTTACTGCTGCTATTCTCTTATTTCTTTTCCCCTGTGACAAATTTGTAACTAGAGAAGATGCTTTCAACATAAGTTGCTGCAACAATTGGACAGTCATATAGTGTTTTGTTTGAAGGGAAACCTAAACTTTCCCTCACACAAGCTGCATTTTTAGGTATCCCTTCTTAGAGTGGATGCATTTATTACTCACCACAGTTTCGGTTATTTGCAATTAATGATAATCCAAAAATATTCATTCTCCTTAAAGTAAACCTAATAAACTTATTGACTCAACAATTTTGGCCTTGGTGGTATCATTACTTTGGTATGCCATTGCTTTCCTTCCTAGGGTAAGCAGATGTTTGTGTAACATCTGAGGAAAAAAAATTATACTGAAAAAAGAAATTTTAGAATTAAACACAAATTACTAACAGCTGATTTTTTAATAAAGGTTGTGCATTGTAGAAATAGATGGTTTGCCCAAAAATGATGCTGAAAGAAATGAGTCATTGGTCTGGTTTGAGGCTACTGACTTATGCTACACCTTTGATTCTGGGTGCTCACTGGCACTGCTCTTGGATATCCTGTTGTTGCCTTGTGTCATGGACATCTTGCTGTTTTGGGTCTGTAGGTTCATCTCCTTCACAAGTTCCAGCAGTGTATAGATGAGGTTGAATGTTGGGGTGGGCTAACTCAGCCCTGATTCTGGCACTGGGTAATAGATGGGTTGGACAGCTTATCAGCTTTTCCTCATCATCACCACCAGGGGTATTTCTCCAGCACTGCCATGTCTAGCTCATATACTGTAGCAGGCAACAAGAAAGTCAGGGCCAGTTCTGCTCTCTTGCCTTTGGGGTCCGCTGGCTCCCCTGCACTCACACCACCAGGGAGGACCAGTTCTACGGTTTTGCCCAGGTGAGGTGCAGAGCCCACTCTCCTGAGTGCTGTGTCTGCAAGGAACAGGACCAGCTCTCCTGCCCCCAATGACATCTCTCATGCCTGTGGCAGGTGGCAAGGGATGGAAGGGGAGTGTATCTTTTCCTCAGTCATGCTACTACAGGGTAGATGAGGGGGCAGGGTTAGCTCTCCTGCTCTCACAACCTCAGAGCTGACTCACCTGCACTCCTGCCAACAGAGTCAAATCTAATGTGCCGCTCAAGGGAAATGCCTGTGAGGGATATGGCCTCACTCTCAAAACTCTGGGGTCACCTCTTCTTCCTGCCATAGGTAGGAATTGGAAAAGGGGGGAAGGGCAGCTTTCTCTCACCTATGCCACCACATGGCAGGTGAAAGGGTGGGGTCAGATCTTCTAACTTTTCTCTCAGGGAGGGGAGGATAGGAGGAGGCAGGATCCCCTGTCCACAGGGTAAACTCTATTGTGCTGCCCAGATGAGTTGCAGGGTCTGCTCTCCAGAGTGATGGAGTTGAGGAGGGTCAGGGCTAACTCCGTGCAGTCCTATCCTCACTGTCTTAGATGGTAAAGAGAGCCATGGACATTAACACAGACTGAGGCTGCAGCGGGGCCACAACCGTGGAGTAGCGTAGGCCCGAATGTTATCATGGCCCTAACTGGAATCTCAGGTCATCCAGACTGGCATGACAAATGTCAATGTGTCCACAGGAAGTAGTCTAGACCCTAGAGATCTGATCAGACTTCGATGGTAACAGGAGCCATGAACAATGACACAGAACCTGGTTGTGGTATGGCCATGGGCACTGACATGGTTCTCAGTCAGAGCAACTTAAATTTATTTTTTTATTTTCAAATATATGTACTATTTATATCCTTTTCCCCTTGACTTCTTTCTTCCAACATATCTCATGTACCCCCACTGCCTCTCAAATCAATCCCTTTTTCTTAAACTATTGTTACACTCACATGCAAACATGTTAATAAATATATAAATACTTTTTTCTGAGTCCATTATATGTTTACTTCTTAAGGATGCCCACATGGTATTGCAAGGTCAATTAGGAGACTCATCCTTATGGAAAAGCTAATTATCCCTCTTTTTGTTGCAGGATATTTAATCACACTGTGTAAAATATGTCACTATTTGCCTCATCTGTCAAAGGAATCTTCTGATTGGTTTAATAAAGAGCTGAATAGCCAGTAACTAGGCAGGAGAGGATAAGCAGGATTTCTAGACAGAGATAGGAACTCGGGGATATAATCTGGTGTAGGGGAATCGCCAGCAAGTTGAAAAGGATATACGGAGGAGAGGTAATGAGCCATATGGTGGAACACAGATTAACATAAACAGGTTAATTTAAGTTATAAGAGCTAGTTGGGAACAAGTCTAATCTAAGGCGAAGCTTTAATACTCAATAAGTCATCTCCCTGACCTTATTTGGGAGCCAGTGTTCCAAAGAAAGTTCGACTACATTTGGTGTCCAGTGTGGAGGCATGCATATCCAAATGTAGGCATGAGAAAAATTCCTTACATGGAGCTGGATGCCGCTTCCTAGCAACCACAGTCTTTCAAGCAGTTCAGGTACTGGCAGAATACAGAAATTTGGCTTTTTTAAAGACCTGCTGGGCAACCAAACATTTAAATGTTGCCTGTGAACAGCCAGCATGCTTGGAACCAAAAGGCTGCAGGTTGCAGAAAGCCAGGTTCAGGCTGAGAAAACCTCTGAACAAGTACAGTATGCTTGAAAATGTACTTAGGTGTTGAAGAAAGAAAAGAAAATGGGTATAGACAGTCATAGAAAAAATACTTTAAAAATAATAAAGTCTTTAAAGAGAGAGCAAAGTGATATAGAAAAGAAGAAGCTATGTAAGGTTAGGAAATATAACATAGGATACTTGGACTGCATATAGTGCTTTATTAATTTTATTTTTTTTAAAATTTAGTGAATAAAAGATGACAGTTGCTGAGAGACATTGAATTGTGAAAAAAAAAACTGCTAAATTACACCAGCCTATATCTTTTTAGGATGTTTTAACTACATAATGGAAATCAGGAAATGTGTTTCACTGGGGGAGAGCCTTTGTTTCTATAGGAAATGAGAAACTATGAATTTCTTCAAGATTGCAAAAGATCAGATTTGATCAGTGAAGTCTTCCTAAAAATTTTGGCTGCAGACATGAAGGAAGAAACCAAGAAAAACTACAAGGCAGGTAATGTATATCCCGATCCCTTTATGTGGGAACAGCTCTGAGACTGGATATGAGACATGATAAATCTTGTTGACAATAGAATCCTCATGACATATTATTATATGCCATCCATTCACATAACATGGATGGAGATTTATATTACATTTTGTTCATGCAGTCCAAATGGACTTATAAACTTGACAGACACCTTTTATCTGCTAAACATAGAGCAGAAATCATCTTTAGGTGACTTGTGCACACTGCACTTTCCATACTTGTGTTAATGAAGATATGTATGTCATCTTAAAAAGTTTCTGTTTTTTCCGAACAAGTAGACCAGACACCAGTGAAGACAAGAAAAGTGACCCAATGTCATTGAATGTATCTGTTACCATTTTCTTAAAAATGTACATCCAGGACAACTTCAAAGTAGCTAGCTATGATGGTTTAGTATCACAGACTACAATGGCAAGAATTTTAGTTAAGTCTTGAATTTTTCTGTGCCACATTTGGGAATTAGTTGTCCAAAAAATGTTCAACTACATCTTTCAGTATTTATTAACTGCCTGTAGCTCTTCATCTATAGGAGGATTCCCAAGCCTTCTCTTATCCATGTTGACTTGTTAACTGGTACTTTGATTGTTCAAGTGTTGTCTACACAACTATACTGTTGAGAATTCATGGGTACAGCTTCCCTGCTATATCTGTAAAAGTATGACAAAATCTTGAATATATGTGCTGGTCCTCTGGCTCTTACAACGTTTTGATGTTACCCATGTCTTAGGTGTGTGAGTTGTATGGAGGAAAGTCATTGGTTAATAAAGAAACTGCCTTGGCCCTTTTGATAGACCAGCCCTTAGGTGGGTGGAGTAGACAGAACAGAATGCTGGGAGAAAGAAGCCGAGTCAGTCAGTCGCCATGATTCTCCCACCCTACACAGACGCAGATTAAGATCTTTCCTGGTAAGTCAGCTCGTGGTGCTACATGGAATATTAGAAATATGTAAGATCAATATGTAAGAGCTAGCCAATAAGAGGTTATAACTAATGGGCCAGGCAGTGTTTAAAAGAATACAGTTTGTGTGTTGTTATTTCGAGGCATAAGCTAGCCAGTCGGCCGGGAGCTGGGGCTGCAGGAACACAGCCTGCCACTCCTTACTGCAGGTTGTATTGTAAAAATATCATTTTGGGCTGGAAACCACAGAATCAGTTGTGGATATCCTTTAGGGTCTCTGTCTGTTGCTAACATAATCTGCTACCATAAGGGTTGAAAGCAACATTTACCATGCATACAAGGGTAAGTATTAAAAATGTCATTAAAGATTATACTAGTATAAGAAAGTGGCAATCATAGATTTTACTTTATATGCTATGACCTAATCAGCTGTGGGTACCAATGCATGAGTTCCCTCCTGTTGAACAAGCCTTAAGTTCAGTTTGCTTTCTATTGTTGTTATAAAACACTATGACCAAAAGCTACTTGAGGAAGAAAGGGTTTATTTCATCTTATAGCTTATAGTCTATCCTGAAGGGAAATAATGAAAGAAATGTTCAGGCAGGAACTGAAGTAGAGAGTATGGAAGAATTTTGCTCACTAGCTCCTTCCCATGGCAGGGTCAGTGTGATTTTTTTTACACTGTCGAGGACTACTGGCTTTGGAATGGCTCTGACCAACATAAGTGGGCCCTCCCAAATCAAACGTTAATCAAGAAAATACCCGATAGACTAACCTATAAGCCATATTTTCTCAAGTGAGTTTGCCTCTTCCCAGTTGACCCTAGCTTTTGTCTTGTGGACAATGAACAGACAACAACAAAAATAACAACAACAAGGAAATTCACAAAAAGTAACCAGTACAACATCCTCGTATGGAGGATTTTGTTAGACTGTCTTTGGCTCTTGGAGGAAATATTATCACCCCAAGTGATATAATGTCATTTAAAAATATATATAGTTTAACATTATTTACTTCTATATGCATATATAAACTAAATATGCATATAATGTACACATATACACATTTATATGCAATATATTACTTTATATAAAATTATATGAATATTTATGGCTTTGTTAATCATCCTTTGTACTGTTTATCCCTATCTTTCCCCCATTCTTCTCTATTGTGCCTCAGTAAAAGCCCCCATGTTATTTCCTCCACTGGTGTGTGGCCGAAGGCCATGGGGAAAGGACGCCTTATCTCGGTGGGACCTTCACATGTTAGGAATATTTCTAACATGAGTTCTCTGCTGATGCAAAAATCTCAATCAAGCCAAATCACAAGAAGCAAAATTAAAAATATTCAGGTTTAATAGGATTCTTGTGCTCTCGGGTGACCCTGAGGGGAACTGGGAAGACACAAATGTGACCACTGAGGGGAAAGAGAAGAGACCATGAAGGGCCTCTCTGGGCAGCAGTTTAAATAGACGTGGAAAGTGGTCAAGGTTTGGTGGACTTCCTTGTCCCTCCTTTGTGGGAGGGGTCAAGATTTTGGCTGGTAGAGGGGCGTGGCCTCCAAATATGGAGGCCAGAGACCAGGACTTTTCCAGTAAATGATATACATACAGGTTAGGGACGGATAAGGGGTTCTTTGGATGCCTGCATACACACATGGAATCAGTTACACAGAAGCAAAAACAAAAAACAAAGCAAAAATAGTAATGAAAGTGAGGGTGAATGAGGGTTACCTACCCCACAAATACAAAGCTTCATAAACTTTATCTAGTTTTACAATGAACTATAGCATTTTACTGATCTCTACATGATTGTAAAACCATTATATTTTCCTCTTGTAGTTGAGGTAATTAGATAATTTGTTTATTACATAAATTTTCAATTCTATGGTATAAATATACATACCCCCAAATGGTATTTGAGTAGCAAATTCAATTTTCAATTTATGTAGTACAGTGTGAGCTATATAGGAAGCTTCACTTCTTCACAATTATGACTCTTGTTTTAATCAACTATCATTCAATCCCACGAGAGATTAATATTCCCAAGAGAGAGAAAACGAGGTCTTTCTCTATAACCTAGTTGACCTTGGACTTGCTAAACAGTTCCAACAAGCCTTGGATCCTTGGTCTTCTGGCCTCAGTCTTCCCATTGTTTAGATCACAAGAGCACATCAGCAACCCTGCTCAGAGCAATACTTTCTTGGGAATTACAGGACAAAACATCAATTGGAAAAGATGCCCACAACTCAATTTTCAGTGTGCCCTAAAACCACAGCTCAAGGAAGTCATGGAATAGATGCATCAATAATAGATGCAGATAACCTCATACACGATGCAAGCATAAAAGATAGAATTAACAACAATATAATCTGAGAACTGTATATATTTATCATGTAAGAATGTGTTTAGATTGAAAATAGCTGTTGAATTCATACTTTTTTATTCCTTGGAGATATAATTCTCAGAGCAAATTTAATCCCTAAACTTAAGCAAAGAGCAAATTTGAAACTAAGGTAATAGAGATGTTATAACAAATAATTTCGAGAAACCCTTGCTTAAAAAACTCCCTAACTTACCATAATATATAACCAGATAAAAACTTGCAATTTTGACAAATAATCATCTGTCAAACTTAGAATGTGAATAAGATGCACAATGCATATTTTGTGTTTTGAAAACAAATTTTCCCATACATAAAAAGCTACAGGTTGTGGAATTGCCTCTCTATTTCTGATCAAAAGTATTTGTGTCAAACATTTTGGAAAGACACATATAGCAAAGGTTTTAGTAGTGAAGATAACATATTTATATGTGTTTATATTCATATCGCAATTACTCTTATATTTTAATATATGCATACACTGTCTTATTATTTTTATTATTAGTAACATTGTTAATACATGTATATAATTAAAGGTTTTGCTAAATATTATATATACCTATATGTAGAATGCACACACACATATGTACTTTGTTAAAAAACACTGCTTCTATAAATGAAGCGCAATATTACAGGAGCAATTACTAAAGTAAAATATAATGTCCCTTCAGGAGTAACATTGGCTCATTTCTGTTGAGCATTGGCTAGCTTCTTTCTAAGGCAAGAAGAGTATAATGGGGTACGATTGGAGAAGAACATGGATTTGATTGATCTTTTATTTCTGCATATACCCTTAAAAATGTTTGGAGAAAATCCTGTCTCTTCACACTTTTCTACTCAAGCGAGGTAGACGCTGCTTATCATATACACATACAAATAAATAAATCGAATGATTCTTTTGATGGTAAAAAAAAATGAAGATCTCACTTAACACAGTCATTTAATTTTAACTTTACTACTTTCTGATAGCATAATGATTTAGTAGGCCCAGAAAATCTAGATTACGGAAATGTTATAACAGTAAACCTATTTACCTTGGGTTACTATAATTACAAGAATAAGAATTATAAACGAGTTCCTCTGCTGGTGTGGTGTACCCATATTTAAGTAAGTTATTAATTCTTAACTCCAGTAGATGTCATGAATAACACAAAAACAGGAACCATGTAAACACAACCTAAATATTGATTCCATGATAGATTGTGTAATTCATATCATGTCACCCATTTTCAGGATCACCATTCAAATGTGGATGCAACAGTTATGAAAGATACTTGGCAATTTTGGCCCTTCATTGCTTATGCATTCTGCTTTCTCTATCCAACATATTTAAGTTTCAATTTAATTACATTCTATTCTGCTACACAAAGCACATATTTTTCTATCGCTATGAAGGAGCCATTTACTTGCTCAGTGTTTCAAGTTATAAACAAGTGTGTCACATCCTTTATTTTCAAAGATTTCAGTTTATTAATAGCAAAAGTATAGAACAAATAAATGCACATTAGTGATTAGCATACTAATGTGAAAGTAATAAAAACAAAATATGTAATGACAATTTGATACAGTTTTCAGACTGGCTAGAAGTTATGATCTTTCTGCCCTAGCTCTTTGAGTGATGGGACTATAGATGTGTGCAAAAATGTATGACTAAGAACTTTGCAAACAATCAAGTAAAACATTGTCTAGCCCAGTTATTGGCTTTCTGTGATTCTTTAATTCTAAATGGTTGAAAGTATAATAGAACACAGACAAAGAAATACTAATTTCAATAACTTTGTGCCATTATATAAGGTGGCCATAAAATTATTTACAATAATACTAAAATGAGAGAAATACACAAACAATTAGAATGTTCTGTTCTCATTGATAAAGTAATAGAATTCATGTTTTTGTTTTTCTGTTTATAAAATTTCACCATTAAATAATGTAAAAACATGTCATCAGCAGCACAATGAACTTTTAGTTCTGAGCTCACTAATTATTATAACTAAAAGTGTGAAGAAACATGTATAATATTTTTAAAAATTATTTATTTATTTATTTATATTTTATTTGAGATAGGACTTCTTAAAACGTGTCTGTTGGCGCAGATGTGGCACAGACACGGGATGGTCCAAGCATGAAAGAGTGAAGCCCACACTGTGAGCAGATCATCCCACTACAATTAAATCAAGTGCAAGACATAATCAGGAATAGGCTTTGGGGGACAGGCACTGCGGCAGACTCAAGCGGCGGGGACCAGCGCACAATACCAAGAGCAGATGGCCCCACTACAATTAAATCAAAGAGGTAGGCCTTTTGTTGGCGAGGTCCCTGGCAAACGGGGAGCCTGGTCCTGTTCCTGAAGACCTTTCTGAGGGGTGAGAGGGATCTTGGCCCATGGCAGGAGCCAGGCCAGCAAGGAAACCTGATCCAGTTTTAAAAGACCCATTAGATAGCATCGATAGGAGAAGATGGGCAGGCGCCAAGGCAAGAATTCACCCAATAATCTGAAAACAAACATGAAAACACCAGAACCCAATGATCTTACAACAGAAGTATTTGAACACCCTAACACAGAAGAAGTGGAAAAAATTGACTTTATGAAAGCAATAGAGTCCCTTAAACAACATGTAAAAAACGCCCTTATAAAAAATGGATGAGAAGTATAACAAAAAGTTTGAAGAAATGATTAAATACATACATGATACCCTGGGAAAGCAAAAAAAAAATCAAACAGGTAATGGAAACAGTTCAAGATTTGAAAACTGAAATGGAAGCAAGGAAGAAAACACAAACTGAGGACCAGCTGGATATGGAAAACCTAGGTCAATGAACAGTCTACAGAAACAAGCATAATCAATAGAATACAAGAGATAGAAGAAAGAATCTCAGATTCTGAGGACACCATAGAGAAAATAAATGCACAGATCAAAGAAAACAGCAAAGCCAATAAATTCTCATCACAAAACATTCAGGAAATATGGGACACAATAAAAAGACCAAACCTAAGAATAAAAGGAATAGAAGAAGGAGAAGAGTCACGGCTCAAAGGCCCAGAAAATATTTTTAACATAATTATGGAAGAAAACTTTCCCAAATTAAAGAAAGATATTCCTTTGAATATTCAAGAAGCATACAGAACACCAAACAGACTGGATCAAAGAAAAGCATCCCCTCGCCACATAATAATCAAAACACAAAATATACAGGTTAAAGAAAGAATATTAAGAGCTGCAAAGGAAAAAGGCCAAGTAACTTATAAAGGTAAACCGATCAGACTTACACCTGACTTCTCTATGGAAATCATAAAAAAGCCAGAAGTTTCTGGATAGAGGTACTGCAGAAACTAAGAGACCATGGATGCAAACCCAAACTACTATACCCAGCCAAGCTATTGTTCACTATCAATGGAGAAAACAAGACATTCCAGTATAAGAAAAAATTTAAACAATACGTAGCCACAAATCCAGCCCTACAGAAAGTAATAGGAGAAAAATCGCAACCCAAGGAATCCAACATTGCCAACACTGCCTACAATAACTCAGGCATCTAGCGACCCTTCACCAGCACAACTCAAAGAAGGGAGACACACACACTCTACTACCAAAAACAGTAAGAATAACTGGAGTAAACAACCACTGGTCATTAATATCACCTAATATTAATGGTCTCAATTCACCTATAAAAAGGCACAGGATAAAAGATTGGATACGAAAACAGGATCCAACATTCTGCTGTTTGCAAAAAACACATCTCAACCACAAAGACAGGCATCTACTCAGAGTAAAGGGTTGGGAAAAGGTGTTTCAAGCAAATGGTCCTAAGAAAAAAGCAGGTGTGGTCATACTAATTTCTAACAAAGTTGTCTTCAAACTTAAATCAATCAGAAGAGATGGAGAGGGACATTTTATACTCATAACAGGAACAATTCATCAGGATGAAGTCTCAATCCTCAATATTTACGCCCCTAATATAAAAGCACCCACTTATGTAAAAGAAATGTTACTAGAACTCAAGGCAGACATCAAACCAAACACACTAATAGTAGGAGACTTCAACACACATCTCTCTCCAAGGGACAGGTCAATCAGACAGAAGCCTAATAGAGAATTAAGAGAATTATTGGAGGTAATAAAGCAAATGGACTTAACAGGCATCTATAGAACATTCCACCCAAATAGGAAAGAATATACCTTCTTCTCTGCAGCTCATGGAACCTTCTCGAAAATTGACCACATACTCAGAAACAAAGGAAACCTCCACAGATACAAAAAAATATCAGTGTCCACCTGTGTCTTATCAGATCATCACGGATTAAAGTTAGAAGGCAACAACAATGCTACCCCCAGAAAGCCTACAAACTCATGAAAACTGAACAGTCAACTACTGAACCACACCTGGGTCAAGGAAGAAATTAAGAGAGAAATTAAAGTCTTCCTTGAATTTAATGAAAATGAAGAGACAACATACTCAAACCTATGGGACATGATGAATGCAGTGCTAAGAGGAAAGTTCATAGCACTAAGTGCCCACTTAAAGAAAATGGAGAATGCATACATTGGGGATTTAACAACACACCTGAAAGCTCTAGAAAAAAATGAAGCAGATGCACCCAGGGGGAATAGAAGACTGGAAATAATAAAACTGAGGGTGGAAATCAACAAAATAGAAATACAGAAATCAGACCAAAGAATCAATGAAACAAAAAGGTGGTTCTTGGAGAAAATCAACAAGATCGAAAACCCCTAACCAAACTAATTAAACTACAGAGAAAGAACACACAAATAAATAAGATCAGAAATGAAAAGGGGGACATAACCACAGACACAGAGGAAATTCAGAGAATAATTAGATCTTACTACAAAAGCCTGTATGACACAAAACTGGAAAATACAAAAGAAATGGACATCTTTTTAGATAAGTACCATATACCAAAGCTAAACCAAGACCAGGTGAATGATCTAAATAAACCTGTTAGTCGCGACGAATTAGAAACTGTTATCAAAAATCTCCCTTCGAAAAAAGGCCAGGACCAGATGGTTTCAATGCAGATTTCTACCAGAACTTCCAAGAAGAGCTAATACCTATACTCCTTAATATATTTCACAATATAGAAACAGAAGAGTCATTGCCAAATTCCTTTTATGAAGCTACAGTTACCCTGATACCAAAACCATACAAATAATACCCAACTAAGAAAGAGAATTACAGGTCTATCTCACTCATGAATATCAACGCAAAAATTCTCAATAAAATACTGGCAAACCGAATCCAAGAACACATTAGAAAAATTATCCAATATGATCAAGTAGGCATCATCCCAGAGATGCAGGGCTGGTTCAACATACGCAAATCTATCAATGTAATCCAGCATATAAATAAACTGAAAGAAAAAAAAAACATATGATCATTTCTTTAGATGCTGAAAAAGCATTTGACAAAATTCAACATCCCTTTATGATAAAAGTCTTGGAGAGATTAGGGATACAAGGGTCATACCTAACTATAATAAGAGCTATTTACAGCAAGCTGACAGCTAACATTAAATTAAATGGAGAAAAACTCAAAGCCATGCCACTAAAATCAGGAACACGACAAGGATGTCCACTCTCTCCATACCTCTTCAATATAGTGCTTGAAGTTCTAGCATAGCAATAAGACAACATAAGGGGATCAAGGGGATTCATATTGGAAAGGAAGAAGTTAAGCTTTTGTTATTTGTAGATGATATGATAGTATATATAAGCGACCCCAAAAACTCTACCAAAACACTCCTACAGCTGATAAACACATTTAGTAATGTGGCAGGATACAAGATCAACTCCAAAAAATCAATGGCCTTCCTATACACTAAGGATAAGGAAACAGAGGGAAATCAGAGAAGCTTCACCTTTCACGATAGCCACAAATAGCATAAAATATCGTGGGGTAACTCTGACCAAGGAAGTGAAAGATCTATTTGACAAGAACTTTAAGTCTTTGAAGAAAGAAATTGAAGAGGACACCAGACAATGGAAGGACCTCCCTTGCTCTTGGATTGGGAGGATCAACATAGTAAAAATGGCAATTCTACCAAAAGCAATATATTGATTCAATGCAATCCCCATCAAAATTCTTCACAGATCTCGAGAAGACAATAATCAACTTTATATGGAAAAACACAAAACCCAGGATAGCCAAAACAATCTTATACAATAAAGGATCGTCTGGAGGCATTACCATCCCTGACTTCAAACTCTATTACAGAGCTACAGTAACGAAAACAGCGTGGTACTGGCATAAAAACAGAGAAGTCGACCAATGGAATCGAATAGAAGACCCTGACTTTAACCCATAAACCTATGAACACATGATTTTCGATAAAAGAGCTAAAAGTACACAATGGAAAAAAGAGAGCATCTTCAACAAATTGTGCTAGCAAAACTGGATGTCAATCTGTAGAAGAATGAAAACAGATCCATATCTATCACCATGTACAAACCTCAAGTCCAAATAGATTAAAGACCTCAATATCAGTCCGAACACTCAACCTGATAGAAGAGAATGTGGGAAGTACGCTACAACACATGGGCACAGGAGACCACTTCCTACGTATAACCCCAGCAGCACAGACATTAAGAGCCTCATTGAATAAATGGGACCTCCTGAGACTGAGAAGCTTCTGTAAAGCAAAGGACACTGTCATTAAGAGAAAAAGGCAACCCACTGACTGGGAGAAGATCTTCACCAACCCCACAACTGACAAAGGTCTGATCTCCAAAATATATAAAGAAATCAAGAAACTAGACCGTAAAAGGCTAATCAACCCAATTATAAAATAGGGCACTAAGCTGAACAGAGAATTCTCAACAGAAGAATTTCAAATGGCCAAAAGACACTTAAGGTCATGCTCAACTGCATTAGCGATCAGGGAAATGCAAATCAAGACAACTTTAAGATACCATCTTACACCTGTCAGAATGGCTAAAATAAAAAAAAAAAACCACCAATGATAGCCTTAGCTGGAGAGGTTGTGGAGAAATGGGTACACTCTCCATTGTTGGTGGGAATGCAAACTTGTGCAACCACTTTGGAAAGCAGTGTTTCTCAGGAAATTCGGGATCAACCTACCTCTGGACCCAGCAATACCACTCTTGGGAATATACCCAAGAGATGCCCTATCATACAACAAAAGTATATACTCAACTATGTTCATAGCAGCATTGTTTGTAATAGCCAGAAACTGGAAACAACCTAGATGCCCTTCAATGGAAGAATGGATGAAGAAAGTATGGAATTTATACATATTAGAGTACTACTCATCAGTAAAAAAACAAGGACTTCTTGAATTTTGCATGCAAATGATTGGAAATAGAAAACACTATCCTGAGTGAGGTAAGCCAGACCCAAAAAGAGGAACATGAGATGTACTCACTCATGTTTGGTTTCTAGCCATAAATAAAGGACATTGAGCCTATAATTCGCGATCCTAGAGAAGCTAAATAGGAAGGTGAATCCAAAGACAAACATATAGGCATCCTCCTGAATATTAACCTTCACCAGGCGATGAAAGGAGACAGAGACAGAGACCCACATTGGAGCACCGGACTGAAATCTCAAGGTCCAAATCAGGAGCAGAAGGAGAGAGAGCATGAGCAAGGAACTCAGGACCGCGAGGGGTGCACCCACACCCTGAGACAATGGGATGTTCTATTGGGAACTCACCAAGGCCAGCTGGCCTGGGTCTGAAAAAGCCTGGGATAAAACCGGACTCGCTGAACATAACGGACAATGAGGACTACTGAGAACTCAAGAACAATGGCAATGGGTTTTTGATCCTACTGCATGTACTGGCTTTGTGGGAGCCTAGGCAGTTTGTATGCTCACCTTACTACACCTGGATGGAGGTGGGTGGTCCTTGGTCTTCCCACAGGGCAGGGTACCCTGATTGCTCTTTGGGCTGACGAGGGAGGGCGACTTTATTGGGGGAGGCGGTGGCAGGGAAGAGACAGAAATCTTTAATAAATATATAAAAAAAAAGTGTCTGTCCGGGAACTAGCTATTGTAGACCAGTCTGGCCTCAAACTCGGAGATCCACCTGTCTCTGCCTCCCCAACTGCTTGGATTAAAGGCTTGCACCACCACCACCTGGTCTAGAAAATTTACTAGTATTTTTAAGAAGATAAAAATAATTCCTTAAAAATTGTTTTCAATTTTAGTTAGTTAAATTGGCCTAGACTGTATTCTTCTCTCCTCAGTTTGTTAGTGCGCATAATATTTTACTCCAGTTAATGCTCTAGACATCAGAAATCATTTATTTTTGAGACACGACAGTCATAAGAAATCAAGTAACTGGAGAAGATTCACAATGTTGCTCCCAATTAAAATGTAGAATCCTTGATACTTTTTATTACAGGCATTATAATGAGAAATATATGTGTATTTCAAACTGAAAACAATAGGTAAGATCTTTGGCTCACATATTTGCTCTGTTTTATGTGCTTTGGGGAATAATTCTCTTTAGATTCTGGTAACAAAAGTCTTTGTAATTAGGAACAGGAACAAGAAACAATGGATATAAAACATGTATCATGTCCCCAGAAATTTTTCATTTTTTGTTTCTTACTCTGATCTTGTTTGGGAATCTTCATGAAAACTGCATGGTATCTGTTTTCCATGTGGTTCAAGGAAACAAACACACTGCACTGCTGGGACAGTTCTAGACAGAACTTTGTAACGAATTCCCACATCGGGGCACGGATAAAAGACCTAGATATAAATTGACACCAGGTGGATACCTCGTTTGGTGAAGTCAGGTAATCTCTGAATCTTTGGGATAGGGAAGCAATACGCTTGGCATACTAAAAAGCTGTGTAAATGACAGTTCATTAATCCTGGCACCAGCCAATTTACTGATGCACACTTTTAAAACCTAAAAGTAAATGGAAAATTTCTGTGTTCTCAAATACCTCTTCAGTCACAGGGCTAGCAAGGAGGAAAAGAAGCCAACTTCATTGTTCATTTAGGCTTATTTGTGAACTACAAATTCAGTATGGATAAGTACTGATTTAGAATTTAGAAAAAACCTAATAGATTAAACCTCAAAAGCATTTCATGTTCCACAACCCAAAGACAATTTATTTCACTTTTTGGAAAACAGATCCAAAATACTTTAGCATATTTTACAACTTCTTATAAAATCCCATATTATCTCAAATTTAATAAAATATTGTATATTGCATCAGAATAATGTATCAGTGTTTTCAAAAGAATGAAATATATATGTGTGGGGGTGAGTGTAACCAAGTAAACTTTATATGACTAAGAATCGTTTCTACACTGTTTTCTTTGTCTACAATGTGTGATGAAAAATCTAATATGAAGAGCTTTTCAGCGTTCAATGTCACCTTGAATTTTGTTAACTGTCACTGGGTATATTCTCAACACACAAAGAAAATATACTGTTTCTATGCTGTAAATCAGCATCAAGTGTAAGAGTGCACCCTAAATCTCTTCAGAATATGTCTGACAGATAAAAATTGACTGACAATATGTTTATAAGAAGGACTTTTTTGCTTCAATTTACTCCTCTCTGAAAATATATCATCTGTTACATTATTGTAGGAAAAAACGCAAGCTTCAAAACTAAAAGCAAGACAAACTTTTGAAAATTTTAAGTTCTTAAACAAGCCAAATTAAATGACAAGAAAATTGAAATGATATCTCAGTAAAGCACAGAATCAAACATGGAACCATCATCATTTAAGGGGAGATTAAATTTTGAAGCTATTAAAACATAATGGAAACAAAGCCTGTTGAATTCAAAGTCCAAACTATCTTGAGGATGGTTCTGAAAGAAACGCTGGGGGGGGGGGGCGGTGAGGGCTGGAGAGATGGCTCAGTGGTTAAGAGCATTGCCTGCTCTCCAAAGGTTCTGAGTTCAACTCCCAGGAACCACATGGTGGCTCACAACCATCTGTAATGAGATCTGGTGCCTTCTTCTGGCCTGCAGACATACACACAGACAGAATAATGTATACATAATAAATGAATAAATAAATAAATAAAAAGAAATGCTGGGAGAATTTGCTGCTAGACAGAAAAGTTTTCATGGTGACAGTGATCACGCCACTACATGCTGAGCAATCCACTTGAGGCAAGCAGCATGTCAATGACTTTGGCGGTTTATAGAAAGGTTGTAGAAAGACAAAACCTCAAGTTACACAGCTGTAAGCCTAAGACCCAAAATGTGGGCCAAAACCACTGGGAAAGCCTTGACAAAGCTGCTAGGACAATCTGAGACATCTTAAGCTTTTGTGGAAAATATCTCCAATGAATGGTGTATAAATTAGTACTTTGAGGCAGTTCTGAGTTTCAATATTATATTACTTTTGATAATGACATCTACTTGAATATTTTGGCTTCCATTAATTTGCTTCCTAAGAACTCAGGACTCCTGTGAAAACATCTGTGGGATAGACATGAGGTTATGCATCCAACAGAATTGTAATATCAGGAACTTCTCTGTGAGCAATGTGGACTTTGTGTTTAAGATGCAAATGGGTGCTGTCATAACTAATTGATTTTTATCTCTGTTAATTTATTTTAGCTCATGTACAAAGTAAGAGGTTACATTATGACATTTCCTACACATATATGTCTTATATTGTTCATATCTTTTCTCTAGTATCCTATTTTCCCCTTCTTCTCTCCGCTGCTGAGAAGATGACTAGTTTTAAGAAGGATCTTTCATTGTTTGTTACAGCTTATGCATGGTATACAAAATTTACTGATGCAGAAGTGTACCCTGGAGTGAGAACACGTTTAGATTTCTATAACAATGTATTTTACAAGAGAGTGATGAGGTGTTACCATGTTATATCCTAGAATTTTGTAAACTTAAATTCAGCCAGAAAAAGTAATTAGAAAATGGTGTTTCTTCCTTCCTCTAAATGTTTTCTTTTTAATAAAGAAAAAAACCCACTGGTTTTTATTAAATGTTTTATATAATAGATCTTCAAGTTATAAGCTGTGAAATATCATATATCCTCAAACAGATCAATCAACCACAACTTTTAGATTTTTGAAATATTGAATAGAAAAACAATCTTCAAGTTTTGTAATGTTGGAAAGTGTGGTGTGCTATATTAGGACTGCTTCAAAAATTTACACAGGATATGTGATAGTTGTTCTCATCATGTCTGTTCTTGTCATAACAT
Organism: Microtus oregoni; assembly: GCF_018167655.1. NCBI lineage: Eukaryota > Metazoa > Chordata > Mammalia > Rodentia > Cricetidae > Microtus > Microtus oregoni. The sequence goes on from NW_024543097.1 coordinate 19,775,391, forward strand.
ACCCCTACAAAAGGAACTTAAATAGAGAAAGGTATATAATTGCCCCATGGTTTCTGGTTTAAGGGAGGTCTTTAAGAGAAATCTGGATAGAAAATTGCAGCAGCTATTTCCATCACGTTCACACGAGAAAGAGACAGAGAAAAAGATAGAGACACAGAGAAGGGGTAATAAAGAGAGAGAGAGGAGATAGAGATAGAGGGGGAGCAAAGGAAGAGAAAGATACCCCCCCCACACACACACAAACACACAGAGAGAGAGAGAGAGGGGGAGGGAGAGAGAGAGGGGGGGAGGGGAGAGAGAGCACAAATATGTGCCTATTCCTTCAAAAGCAAAAGCTCAGATACTTTCGATATTTATAGTAGTCCAGGACAAAAACCCAGGAAATAATGCCACTCACAGTAAACAGAGCCTTTCCACATTAATTAAAATAATCAAGGAAATTACTTACCGACATGCCCATAGGCCACTCTTACTTAGAGAAGGTCTCATGGCAACTTCCTTTTTCAAAGGAGTCTGTGTTGTGTTACAGTGATAATTAAATCTAACCATGACCGCTATACAAATAAAACTACCTGTCTTCGTGTCTAACCATTCCTCTTTTGCCATTCTTTGAATTTCTTCAATGATAAAATGAGGTTAGAATCTACTAGCTAAAAGTCTGTAGAAATAAATTGAGGAGAAAATTTTATTCTTCTAGTAGACACCCTAAACATGTGGTGTTTAATACATACATAGTATATATGTTATGATTGTAGATGCTCTTCAGTATATATGAAAGAAAATATGAAAGCATTTAAGCATCTGAACAGTTTGGTGGCTATTCTTGGCTGTTAGCTTGACTACATCTGGAATTAAGAAAGAAAGCTAAGTGATTGGTTACACCTGTGAGGGAATTTTTCTTAATTAAATCACCTGATGCAGGAAAACACAATTTTAATCTGGATCTTTTGAAGTGAAAAGGTACATCTTTAATTCAGATCCTTTGAAGTAGGAAGATGCTACTTTCATGTGGGCCATACTTTCTGGTAGCAGTCTATATAAGGACATGGAATAGGGAAGCTTTTGCTCTTTACCAACTAGTTTTTGTTGTCTCTGACTGAAATGAGAGCCTACTTCTTCAGGATTATGGCATCTACTGAAGACTAGCTTATGCATTCAGCCCTGTGAACTGGACGATTACTGGATTCTTGGAACTTCCTTTGGTAGACAGCCATTGTTGGACTAACTGGGCCATATCTTTTAAGCCATTCTATTAAGTTGCATTCATATACATGTATGTATTCATGCACACACATACACACACACGCACACACAGATAGATATTGTGTGTGTGTGCTTTTAGAAACATAAAAGTAACATGTGATTCATCAAAGAGGATGGTACACATTGAGAGAGATATTGCTGATATTTGAAACCTGTTACCATGCCATAAGCTTAAAGAAACAAAAGAGAATCTGGTAATATTTAGAGATCAAAAGTGTCATAGTTTTGGCAGCATTTCTCAGAGAGGACACAGATGTGCTTCCAGAACATTGTTACTAGCTGTCATTATGAGAGCAACTAGCAATAAGCCACAGTCACCTGCAGCTGCTCCAAAGAGAAGCCCATTGAGTGTGCTTCAGAGAGCTCTAGAAAAACAGCTGTTACCACTACTGTTGGACCCAAGCCACCCAAATGGTGACCTGGGGATCTGCACTTGCTTCCTATTTACAGGGCTGTTTTTCTGGTCATAAAAGCAATGGTTTGCCCTTTACTCTCTTGTACACTAACTGCCAGTTGCTATCACTGGAAGATGAATTTGAAGTTAATTTGCAGATGAGTTAAGATGATATAATTCATTGCTTTCATTTTTTTTTATAGAACACAGTAGAGAAACAATAGAACTAACAGCTTGACAACGTGTGATGTTGGATTCCCCTCTGTATGCTGTGAATATGTTTTACTATCATTGGTTAATAAAAAAGTTGCTTTGGGCCAATGACTTAGAAAAATCTGAACTGAGATATTTAGAAAGAGTATGCAAAATAAGAGAGACTAACTTTGTCCTATGGCAATACACAGACTAATAGAAATGGGTTAATTTAAGATGTAAGAGCTTGCTAAAAATATGCTTAAGATATTGGCCAAACAGTATTGCAACTAACATAGTTTCTGTGTGTTTATTTTGGGTCTGGGCAGCCAGGAAAAGAATAAGCAGCCTTTGCCAACAAATTGGCATGTCAACATGTGCTGACTATGTCCCCATAAAACCTGAAAGAGTTTGGGAAGGAATTCTAAACACAAAGAGTTTAGCACAATTTCTTGATAGCCACAGTTATTTATTTATTTATTTATTTATTGGATGGGCTCCTGGCAAACAGGGGCACTGTAGCTCCTTTAAGAGAGTTACAGTAAAAAGTGCATGGCATCTTTAAAAACTGCTGCTTCCTGGTTCGCCATCATGAACAGCTCTTTTGAGAGCTCCTGCTATGGTTCATTTAAATGGGGTGTGTGAGCAGAGTGCTACAACTTGCTTAATGGCAGCACAGACCTGCTGTGTGCCTGAAAATGGGGCTGTGAACATGGCTCATGCTGAACATCTGCACATGCCTCTGCTGTGTTGGATTGGGTGGAGCCACAACTGCTTAACACTTAAAAAAAAAAAAAAAAGCATTCCCGGTCAGAAAATAATTAAAGAAATGCACACAATGAAGACAAATTTAGATGAAAAACATTTCTAAATGGGTCACGGTGTTAGACAAATGTGCATAAGCTGGAGACACAGAGGAAAAAGAAATAGACAGGTACAAGAAAGTAAATGGTTAAGAAAAAAATTTCTTTAAAGAGACAGAGTATAAAGAGTCATAGATTAAAGGAGTAAAAAAATACAAGCCATGTAAAGATGGAAAATACACAAAGAGTCTGGATTATGTATATTACTGTGTTTTCTTTGAATTTTTTGACTGTGAATGAGCTAATTACGGAGAGATATTTCATTGTACAGGCTGCTAAGCTAAACCAACATATACACTTAAAGAATTGGGAGTTCAAAATTTGGGTCTAAGGAAATTGTTGCTTTGGAAAAGAGTTTCTGCTTTTCTTTCCACAGAGTATGAGCATCTGGATTCTTTCCAGACTAATGTGGTTTTTTGGGTCAAAACCACCCAAAAGGTCTCTGTGAGCACCCAAAAATACTTTGTCCAACAAAAAGGAGACAATTTGCAGAGAACTACACCCAAATACTCATATATTGTTTATAAATGTTTCTTTACTTTTAAAGGGGGATATGCTATAAAGATGAATACTTTGCATTGGTATAGGTCTTGGTTTATTGATACAAATTTAAGGTCAATTTTATTATATATATATATATATATATATATATATTTCTGCTTTTGATTAAGGTATTGTGTTTGTTCTTCTCATTTACAAATGTAATATATAATTAGAAATACAGGTTAAGAGTCATTTCTAATACTTGCAGTAAGTTTAGTTAGATTTTCTAGATGTACAGAGATATATTTAAGATAGATAGGTAGTTTTCAAACCTTTCAAAGACTAACAGAATATGGCATTATAATGTTTTAAGAACTTAGGACTTTTCGTGACAATGAGACTCATCTGCTCCTGGCAGTACCAATCTACTTCAAGAGAAAGATGGACATTGAAGGGGATCATTATGGAGTTTGCTAGCCATTTAGGCTGGAAACTGCTCTTGCCTGGACTGCTTGATGTTGTGCTGTATGAACTGGACATGTAGGACCACAAATAAATGACTGCTGAACTTGCCTAAAGTTGAGACTGTCCTTCAGGGTTCTTGCTTCATGAAAGAGTCTGCTAGGCATTCTGCATTACATGGAAAAAAGTGACTGATAAACTGCCAAATGAAAAAAAGTTTGTCGGATACTATGGGCCTCTAGGCTAAAGATGAATGCCCCAATGTTACAGATAAACCACTATCCAGGTGGTGAGATGTCTCTGTCAGTTCTAGAATTTTGGAAGTTGTTTACAATTCACTTCCTGTTTATTTAGGTAATATATCCTTCTAGAGTCTTTGTAATAGTTGAAAAATAGTTATAATTATAGTTTTCCTTAGTTATTATAAAAGTAATATAGATATAAATATTTTAACTATAATTATTGCTTAATATCTATTTGGTTGTATATAATCTTGTTATATTAAAGTTAAAACCTTTCTTTTTATTTAGACAAAAAAAGAGTGGTGATGTCAGATTCCCCTCTGTATGCTGTAAATGTGCTTTATTGCCATTGGTTAATAAAGAAACTGTTTTGGGCCAATGGTTTAGCAGAGAAAAGCCACTTAAAAAATCTGAACACACACACACACACACACACACACACACACACACATATATATTTAGTAGGTGGAGTCAGAGAGACATCATGTAGCTGCTGGAGGAGACAGATGCTGGAATTTGCCTGGTAAACAACAGCCGCTTTGCGATACACAAATTAATAAAAATGGGTTAATTTAAAATGTTAGAACTAGCTAGAAATATGCTTAAGCTATTGGAAAAACAGTATTGCAATTAATATAATTTCTGTGTGTTTATTTCAGTTCTGGGTGGCCAGGAAATAAACACGCAGCCTCTGCCAACAAACATGGAACACATGGAATCTTTAATTTCCAAAAGGTCAGTATGCTAAAGTGATAGCACCTGGGATGATAACTATCACCTTGGAGATACAGTAAGGTCCTTCTTCCTGTACCATTCTATCTCTCTGTACCAGTGTGACAGTAACTCCTAATATATAAATTTACATGAAAATACACTTCATCTATGAATATATGCGTGTATCTTAAATATTCATTTACTATTTGAATGCAGCAAATTTCAACAGCATGTTTGTTCTATAGCCAGTGTTTCCTAAAAGATGAAGTGTGGATAATGAAGAAAGAGAAAATTATTTGTTTCAAGCCATGGTTAGTTCACTATGGTTATGTAAGTGCTTTTATATGTTATATAAACAAAAGTGTTGTTATCTCCCTACAAAAAGGTTTAATTAATCATTATGCCAGTGTGATAATTCATGCTCACTAGTTGAATTAGTCAGAAATGTCAAGCATACCCTTACTCAAAAATATCTCACAATATCCAAGCACATCAGAGCATGAACTACGGGAAGTGAATTCAAAGTGTGATGAGGGAGTTTCCTTTGAATACAAAAGGTAGCTGTGCTGCAAGATTATTCAGCACAGTGCTGAAGGGGGAAAGTCACCCTAATCAAACAGCAACGTCAGAAAGAAAAAGAGTAAATACGAGGATGAAAAAAGGAGAGGAAAAATGAAATGTTATTGGACAAAAGTCAACCTTGACTCTGAGGTACTTGTTTCACATCAAAACAGAAAAGTCAAAGTCAAGCAAAAATAATTGAATGAAAAACCAGCATGAAATTTGGGTGTTGGATAATTGAAATGAATCATTAAGTTAGAGATATTGTAAAAACAGTACAAATATGGTAGAAATTGTATCCTGTTAACAAAAGCCAATAAAAACAACATAACATAAAGAAAAAGAAAATATAGTAGAACACTTCAAACAGAGAGATGACTTTTGATTATGAATTTTACAACTGCAAAATGTAAAGAAATTGAACTTAGAAAATAAATGAGGGAAAATATAGAGCTGTGACCAATAGAAAAGAGATTCATGAAATTTAATAATAAATATATTTCAGCCAAACAATGAAAAAAAAACCAGAAATGGCAAATACACACCAAAACAAACAATGAAGAATGAAAGGGTCATAGAGACTATCATAGAAATATCAGTCAGGCACATAAAGAGTTAAAATACATCCAGGCATGAATAATAAAGATAACATTCAACAAGACAGCATTTAATAATTTGAAAAATTATTCAGTGCATTGAAGGGTACCAGTAGTCACCTATGCCATCCAATTAAGAGTAATTATCATCAGTTATAAAATTCAGTCTGTGAAATCTATTTAATTTCATAGTTGAAGGCAAAATTTTAAGACCTCTAGGAAGATGATCAAGTAATTTTCAGTCCTCAGTATGTTAGCATAGCAACAGAATTTGCTCATAAAACAAAGCAGAGGAAAAGAACTTTTGTGGTCAGGTGCAAAAGAAAGATAACCTCAAATAATGCAACCTGTTTGCATGATCTATAGTTTCTATTACAAATATATCACAATTTCTCTTTTTAAAATCAAATTAATTGAGTATCATAAAGGCTGCTTTTCTAGATTATGGAATATTAGTAAATCATGTTCTGAATTGAGAGCAAAAGCATCTGAATGATGCTATCATTTTCATTAGTGTCAGTTTGAATGACCTTGCAAAATTAGGTCTTTATTTTTTTTAAAAAATAGGGACATCTCTGTTTTTATTTGAATTATATCAAATATTATTTGTATTGGTAATTTTAAAATATTTTTTAAAAATTTTTTAATCTAAGGTGTTAAAGGTTTCCCTAATATTTCCTTCAAAGTGACATACTTTCAGATCTCTTATAGAAGTCTGTATTAGTTCATACAATGTGATTGATACTAATCTAGTTTCATGCTTCTCCTTGTGGCTAAACTGTTTTCTCAACATCATTTATTGGAGAATGTTCTTTTAATAATTGTGTTCTCTTCACTTTTGTTGAGAATTGCTTATAGCTATATTTCTAGACTGTCTGTTTTGTTGTGCTGGTCTACATATCTCTTTTTGTTCCAGCATCACTCAAGATTTATTTCTATTATCCCATAGTGTTTTATGAAGTGACTTCTGTGGTGTCATTAACCTGGCTCTTTTTTTTTCTTTTTAAGGTTTGCTTTACCTTCCTCATTCTCAAGGATGAGATCATAGTAACGCATCTGCTACTTATCCATTCATATGTCTGAAACACCATGACCAAGACAAGTTAGTAAAGAAAATATTTAATTTGTGTCTCATGAGTTTATAGGGTCAGAGTCTGTGACCATCATAGAGGGGACAAAGTCTTCAGCAGAAAGGCCTGCATTGTGTTGAAGCAGAAATGAGAGTGTACATCTCATCGACAATCATGAGGCAAAGAAAGAGTGCTAATTAGGAATTGTGTGTGCTTTTCCCACCTCAAAGTTTACCCCCCCCCCCGTGATAAAGCTATGCCAATGAGGTCATACCTCCTCATTTTGTCAAAGGTTCTACCAACTGGGAACCAAACATTCAAATATATAAACTTATAGAGGTCATTCTTATTCAAACCACCATTCTACTCTCGTATTTATAAGCTTCTAGCCATATCATAATGAAAACACATGCTGTCAAACTTCAAAGTCCCCATAGTCTTTCAGTACCAAGACTGCTTATTCTGAGACTCAGGACAATCTCTTAATTGTAACCACAACAAAATAAAATAAGATTAAAAACCGAAACATAAATTAAATACTTCTAAAATGCAGTGATACAAACTATACATTGCCATTTCAGTGGGGAGGAAAGGAGGCATAGTGAGGGAATGGTGGTCTTAAGAAAGACTGGAAACTGTAAGGACCAACTTCAAGTCCCATAGCTATTTTTCTCACATCAAAGAGTTATCTCCAACTTTTTCCACCTTTGGTTACTTTAACACACTTCTGTATCTTGGTCTGGCTACACTCTATTTATAACTCTTCTCAGCAGACATTCTATACTACTGGCATTGCCAGCATCCTTGGGTCTTTATAACAATCCATGCAAGGACACCCGTGACTTTGGCCTAGCTTATTAATTAGCTTTTCTTGACTATTGAGAGAGACTACACACCCCATTATGCCGGTATCCTTCATAAGTCTGCTACCTAGTTGAGCTGGAGCCTGGTCTCCTCCTTGAATTACATTTTTTACAAGTTTTGATTTGTTGTTACTCTTTAGGAACCCATAATTCCTTTGTCCTGTTCTTCTCAGGGGTTGTGGAATTAGTCTTGAGAGTCCTGAGAGTCCCATGTCCTTTATTCCATTTCTCCTTATTTTATTGAGCATAAGCCATAGTGACAGCATTAAATTGTCCAGAGCTCTTTTTTGTCCTCAAACTATATATTCTATATTTCTTTACACTCTGCTTGCTCCTTTTCATTGTTGATCTGCAAAAGAGTGATTTCTTATAACCACACAGCAGAGTCAATGTTAGGCTCTCCTGAAATCTCTTTTACCAAGGAACTTAGCCCCAAACTCTCCAATTTAGTCTCAAGCTGATTCTTAGTACAAGAACAGAAAGCAGCCTCATTCTCTGGCAATATATCACAAGAGCTGTCTCTAGCCAAGTTTCTAATGTTATTTCCCTCCGATGTCTCTTGAGCTGGGTCTTTACATTCCACATTGCTCTCCCAACTGCTGTCTTCCCTTCTTACAGTGTCCAACAGCTTTATTATCAAAGTCTCAGAGTCTTCCACACTCCTCCAACCACAGCTTAGAAAACCCTGTCACAGAAAAAGCCCACTCCCTGCCATGGCAAAACACTATGGTGTTTAGAACTTCAAAGCGAAAACATTTAATTTGGGGATCATGGTTCCATAGGGTTAGTATCCATGAGCAGCATAATGGGGAACATGGCAGTAAGCAGGGATGGCACTAGAGCAGTAGAGCTTACACCCGATCCACAAGCACAAGGCAAAGAGACACAGAGAGAAAGAAAGAGGATCAGAGAGAATACCAACTGGAAATGGCGTGGGCTTCTGAAATCTCAAACCTCTATAGCCATTCAGCATTCTCTCTTACATACATTTTCTGCATGCTTATCTGTTTTAACAGGAAAACACAGACAAGTAAGTCACTGCTTTTACTGTCCTAGGAGTATGAAGCTTTACATTTTAAAGTAGCTTAGTGGTAAGTCTCTGCAATTATCTCAAGGTTTTTAATCCAGATTTGCATTTGAAAGGGTGTTTTGTTCCCTCTTCATATACCATTCTTAGTTAAATTAGTAATTTGTAAGTGTTTAATATCTCAGCATATCTGGCATGTTCTTTAGAATTTAGACTAGCAAAAGCCTGATGTTCTGTATCTAGCTCTCCTGACAATGGGACACATGATTGCTGATACTTTCCATTTAATCACTCCTGCGATAGTCAATGAATTTCAAAAGTTAAAGTTGATTTTGTGATGTAAGTCTAAACATCAAAGCTAAATCCCAAAGTTTATAGTATAATGGTGCCTTGAGAGGAGAAGGAGATGGGAGTCATGTAGTAATAAAGAGATCTGAACTCACTGAATTATAGTGACGATATTTCAATCTTTTCCCTTCATTGTCCTGAGGAGGTCAGGATGTCTTTTCAAGGAGAGAATGAGAGTGTGTCAAAGACTGCATGTTCACATTCAGTGCCTCATCCCACTGTAAGCTTACTCGATCTTCCTTAAAGAATCAGACAACGTGTTTGGACATTGGTATTTGTGATTCATATAGTAATGCATTATTCCCTTTGGTAGGTAAAACCAATTCTGGCAGATATTTGAAAGGGATTGATAGCATCTTTGTGAATTACATTGGCTTTAATTTAGCTTGCCTCTTGGTGTGTATTAGGTTGTGAACCTGCCCACTTAAGATACTAAAAAGGTTAAATCCAACAGCCCGAGGAAAAAATTAGTTGAGTATTGGCTACAACAGTATCTCTGAAAGACAGGTAACTGTGCTTTGCTGTGGCCCAATAGCCGCAGCTTTATAGTACTATCTCATTCCTGACTCTTGATGCTTCACTTTCATGTAAGGTATAAATAATTGAATCATGTTTTCTAAAATCTTTTCTCCCCAACTTATAAAAGTCAGATATTTTCCATTATTCTGGGAATTTCTCTAAAGACTCTTTCTTCCCTGTGATTCTGTTTACCGTTCATCTTGGCTGTCATCTTTTTTGCCTACTTCAAGCTATCACACCCCATGAAGAGTCTCTTTTTAAGGCTCAGTCCTGTCTTTGAAAAGATGATGTACTATCTCTTCTCTCTCAAAATGTTCTCCATCTCAAGGTTCAGCCATGACCCCTGCCATGATCACCAGGCTCTCTCTCCTCCGAAGGCTCACTTCTCAAGGCTAATCATATGTCACATTTCCTGAACGGATCCTGCCACTCTCCATTTTCTAAAAGTAACCATACGTCCATTGCTTAAAACCACCTATGTGAAAGGCAGCAATTACTGACCTACAGGATCTCATTCATCATTTAAATAGTGTGGTTGCCAACGAACCTTTTCATTTTACATTAGAGAAAATAATTTCATGCTCTTTATATGCTCTATTTGATTGTTCCTTCATTTACTCTTGTACTTCTTCAGGAAACAATGACTTTTTCTTGAAGTGCTTGTTGGAGCTGGACTTTAATGAGTGTGACTGTCCTACTTTGAAGACTGTCTCCTTCACTTTTAGAGAATTAAAATGCTCTCGTGTGGACCACTTATGGCTTCTGTCTTGGGATGACATTAAAGATGAGAAAGCCCTGAAAATTTAACCTAATATTTGTTTACATGGGGGGGGGGGGTTGTACATGTTCATTTGTGTGCACACGCAGATACAAAAACCTCCTCCTGTGCATATGCCTCTTTTCACTAAACATAAATGTTGGGATGTTTCCCTGAATTTATTATTTTCCTAGGCTAGAAAACTCCATGGATTATACTATCTCTATTGCCTTGGCTGAGGTTTCAGATGCTCATGGCTACACCTTGCTTTCACATAGGTGATGGATATCTGGATATAAGTCTTCATGATGGCAGAGTAAGCCCTTCACCATTTAATGCAAACCTTGACGGTTTTTAACATGGACAGTGCCATACTCAAGGGGAAAGAAGCAACTTTGTTTAAATGTCTAAACATGAGATATAACACAGTGACAGTTATGGAAAAGTACATAAATGAAAAGAAGGGTTTTTAAAAGGATAGATGAACTACATTTGCATGAATAATTTCTCAGTTTCTGGCTAAGCTCCTTCTTATGCCCAGTATAGGTATGAGTCAAAGCAGGGTTTTTAATGCTCTTGTTTACTGAACACTCTAAGATCGTTGTGTGCATCTTGCTGAAAAGAAAATAATCAGACAAGTAATGTTTATTTTCTAGTTTTATCTGAACCTACTTGTTTTCTGCTGTATAATCAGAGGGTTTAAGACACATCTTTCTTTCACATGAGCAATTTTAACCTCAGAAACACTCTTGAAGCACTTCTTCTGAAGTGCTGAGGTCTGTAAGCAAAGCCATACCAGCCTTCGGGGACATGTAACATTAATATGGAAGTCTGACTGTGTTTTTTTTGAAACTTATTTTTTTGCAGTATGAGTCTGAACACACTAACAAGACACAGTTAGATTATTACATTGTTATAAATACAAAAAATACTTTGGCTATGTTTTTGGACACAAACCATAAATTGTGAATTAGTTTATTTAGTAAATCTCTATTAACAGAGGTCTTTACAAACACTCATTTTAGGATTCAGTGGGATCTTTATTTATTATAATATGCTTCAGGGAATAATATAAAGTTGGATACAGGCCAAACCATTCAGCAGCAAATGAATCTAAAATCTAGAGTTTGAGTGGTTACAACATTGTTATTTCCCATAAATGGACATTTCTAAATGGACTAGAGAATAAATGCACTTATTTTCAGACCACTCACTAGTTAATTATCAAAGCAGTCTTTTGCTTTCATTGCTTTCCTACCCCATAAATAAATGATTACAATTAAGATAAAGGAGTATTAGTAATTTCTGTCTTCTCAAAATGCCTCTGATAGCATGAACATTTGGAACTCTGATTTACATTGAGCACAGCTTATGTTTTTTTTTCCTGTCTGAGTTTCATAAAAGTGGGTTAAGATGATTCAAGATTTGTTAATGTAAACATTTGGTGAATTGTCATCTGCTTTGAGCAGAGTAGCATTGCTTGGGTTATGGTTTTTAAACTTTGAATTTTGTCTGGTTCAATATATTTATAATTTGCCCACAAGATGTCCTCTTGACTTTTATGTGATGTATATAAGGGTGGCTCAAATTTCATGTATTGATTTTCCAAGACTGATTATTTTTTCACTGTTTAAACTTTTTAGATTATATTTTCATATCAACATTTCTTCCTTCACTTTCTTCCATCTGAACCTTTCTATATACCTCTCTCAACTTTCCTTGGGGTCTCTTTATTTATCAACTGTGTTTGCATCATCTATGTATTTATGTGTATATATATTTATTCCTAAATATAGCCCAAAGACTCCATATAATGCTACATGTATGTATGCTTTCAGGGATGATAGTTTGGTACTGGACAACCAATTGGTGAGCTCTTCCCTTGGCAGGACCAACCATTCTGATCCCAGCTTTATTCAGTTGTCTGTAGTTTTGTTTCTGTATGGTTCAGGACTTGTGAGTTTTCCTCAACCACTTTGAAATGTGCCTTGGTGTCTTCCTATTGAGCTCAGGTTTGGGTAGTCATGCTGTTGAGACATTGCAGGTTTACTAGGAGACAAATTGTCACAGCAAATCCCCTCATCCTTTGACTCTTACAATCATTCTGGCCCTCTTCTATGAGGTTTCCTGGACCTTAGAAGTGAAGGTGTCTTGTAGATGTATCCATTGGCACTAGGCTCCACGACTCTGCATTTTGTCTGGCTATGGATTTCTGTAGAGGCTTTCATCTGTTACCAAGAGAAGTTTCCTTGAAGAGGGATAAAGACTACACTTGCCTGTGAATATAAGGACAAATGTCTGTAACCTGTCGTTATTAGGGATTATGATGCTTTAGTATATTATTGAATATAGATTCTCCTCCAATAACTATGATTTAAGTAGCACTGATTTGTTATTCAGGTTTCAAAGGGGAGATCCTTAGGGAGGAGAAGACAGGAAAATACAGGAGAGAGTGGTAAGAGGTAAAGAGAAATGGCAGGATGCAATTTAATCCAATAGGGGATTTGGAAAGGGGAGGTTCCTTAAGGAAGGGAGACTGAGCTAAATACACCAGAAGATGGGAGGTAGGTAAAGTAACAATATGGATGGACAAAAACAAATCCCATAAGGAACCATACTATTAACTATTTACCTAGAAGAAAAAAAAACTATAATGGACACAATTTGGTGTATTAAAATACATGTATAGTTTTAATGAACTTTTCTCATCTGGACTGATGGTGCTCCATGCAAAACCTAAAGATCATCTGAAAAAAAAAAACAACAACAAAAATATGGCAGATATAACAAAGCTTTCCTCTAGATGTTGGTCAGGGATAAATATGGCAGATATAACAAAGCTTTCCTCTAGGTGTTGGTCAGGGATTATTAAGAAACTATTAAAACATACAACTTATTGCCTTTGGTGAACCCCAGAGGTGGAAGTTAAGATACCATTTACTTCAGAAAGAGGGCTCAGAGATCTTTGAGCTAGAACTGACCTGAATGCCCCTCATAAAGGACTAGCTTTCCTAGAACCAGAAGACACCTTGCAAGCTTCTGACTGAAGGAAGCATTGAACAATTCTATGGTAGTGGCTTGCTTTGGAATGTCTCCCACATGCTGATATATTTAAATGCTTAGTTACTAGGGAGTGGAACTGTGTGACTGTATTTGAAGGGTTAGAGGTGTGGCCGTTTAGGAGGAAGTGTGTTGTTTTGGATGGGCTTTATGAGGTTTCAAAAGCTTACATCAGACTCAGAGGAGAGCTTACATTCTCCTCCTGCTGCATTTGGATCAGGATGTAGTGATGTGGGAGTGTCATATATCAATCTGTTGATTTCATTGGTTAAGCAATAAAGAAACTGCTTGGCCCTCATTGGTTAGAAGATAGGTGGGAGGAGTAAACAGAACAGAATGCTGGGAGGAAGAGGAAGTGAGCTCAGACTCCACAGCTCTCCTCTTGGGGGCAGATGCCTCAGAGAGACTCCATGCCATGTCCCGCTCCCGGGCAGACACACGCAATGAAGCTCTGACCCAGGATGGACATAGGCTAGAATCTTCCCGGTAAGACCAGTGCTCACAGATTATTAGAGATGGGTTGATTGGGATATCAGAATTAGCCAGTAAGGGCTAGAGCTAAAGGGCCAAGCAGTGTTTAAATGAATACAATTTGTGTGTTGTTATTTCGGGTAAAGCTAGCCAGCGGCAGGGGTGCTGGGGATGCAGCCCCGCCGCACCTATTACAACAATGTAGAGCTCTGTGCTTCTTCTCCAGTACAACACCTCCCTGTTACCGTGCTCTCTGACATAATGATAATGGACTAACCTTTGAAACTGTAGGCAAGCCCTCTATAAATGCTTCTTTCACTTGAGTTGCTTTGGTCATGGTATCTCTTCATAGCAATAGAACAATGAATAAGACATCTGCCGAGTTGTGATGTCTATGAACCACATCAATGACCAGAATGTCACTAAACCTTATACAGTGCAATAGTGGCACCACATACCATGGTGGTAAGCAACAGCTCTCTATGGGACTTAAGACCTTCTTAGCAAGAGGGATACCATGTTAGACTGATTCATAAGGTGGAAGTTATTTTTAATGCACAAACACACATCATATTTTGTATTATTTTCTTTTCATTAAGGTGTGATTTATGACCCAGAAAGTCTATAATGGTGTCTTAGCAAACTTGAAGAAATACAGTTTTCTGCGTTTGGTTTGATAACAGTCTCAATTAGGTATGTCTGGATATTGGTTCATAAAAGAACATATTAATTTCAGTTCCAGAAAGAACTTGAAAACATATCTGTACAGAAAACAAAAGGAAAACAAACTGAAGCATGTTGGAAGTTAATTACTTTCCTTAAGCCTTCAAAGCAAAAAAAAAAAAAAAAAACATAGAACAAATTTAAAGAGAAGATGAGCTTTCAGATTTTAACAATAAGGCAGGGATAAAAAAATCACACAAAGTAAAAAAGAGACTCACAGGATGTGAATTTATCTGAAGGGCAAGTGCATCTTCTGCTGTTTCCACAAACAAAACTTTACTATTTGGAACAAAGGACAGAGGTTAGTTGGAATCCTATCTTCACCAATCAATTTTTTTTTCTCACCAATCGTTAAAACAAAGATTTTCTTAGCTGACCATTCAAACTTTAAGAAAACTAACAACAACAACAAAATACAGTAGAACTAAAGAAACACGTTCTTTAAGAGGTACAGGTCTGTGGGCTGTTCACTGCTGCACACTCATTCTTGGCTTTGTGAGTCACAGAGGAGAGACTCGAGGCTGGCCTGGCCTTCTTTGCCTCCTCCTTATTAGTTGACAAATAGCACTAAGTAGTGCAGGAGGCAGCAGGATTCCCTGTTGTCACTCATGTGAATGCTGCTGCTTTTATTTTCTCTTTCTTACCCAACAACCAAGCTTATATTTTACATTTTCTATTGGTAAACTGGTTGCTTGCCTTTCTGGCTCTGTATGTTTCTGTATTACTCAGAGACAGCACCAGAATTAAGCAATTAAAACTATGTAAGAATTTGATCTGGATATTTGGGTTCTAGTTCAACTTAAGTTGTATTTTTGTCCTGTAGTTAGTGCCATGTCCTGTAGTCTGTGCCATGTTTACTGCTGACAAATGTCCATAGCACTGTGAAGAAAGTATGAACACATCTTTTCCGCTATCATACGTTCCACTCATCCAGTGGAATTTTCTCACAAAAAAAGCAGGAAACACAGAACCTCACACCAATGACTCACTAATGTCTTTTATGTAGAATTTTATAAAAATATGTCCTTTGCAATCACTTCTGCACTGGAATACAAAGTTATATCTCACTATTTCTCTTGATACTCATTTTCAATGACTGTAAAGACAGAGAAAGAATGTTTTAGATTATTTATCATAAAGCAAGAGAGAATTCTTTGCTGTTAGTATTTCCAGATCTTACTCGTTAGCATACTATTCATTACTTGGACAAATGAACCTAAAACCACCCAATAAGTGGTACTGACTGTCAAGGTCATTGTATTCTGTAATGTTTTATATTACACTGACCTATTATGTGTCAAAATGATTAATGAGTCCCCAAATGTGTCTCCTTTGAGTAGTTTTCAACACCAAAAGCAAAATAAAGTCATGAAGCTAGTCCCTGAACTGTGACACAGGGCATTCCGGCCATCTGGGATCCTAGCTCAATGGTCTCCAAGGTCATTTATCTCATTTCTACCTTCACAGAGTGACGCTCACTCTAAATGGAACCCTTTTCTTTCCACTCCTGTGAACAAAGATGACTTTAACTACATTCAACCAATGCAATATATCCACAGTCCAAACATTTTAGAAGCCTTTTCCAATGATCTTTCTCTGAATTTATTTTGTGCTTATGGTCTAGAAATACATATTTTTTTTACCAAATATGATGTTTATATGAACATAGGAACCAACGTTTTGCTCCCTGTCAAGCACACAACTGACCATAGTGTATGAAACACATAATAACAGCAGAGGACTGTAACAATGATGAAGTTTCATTAGTATAACATTGGCCATTCCATTATTAATATATAAAAAAAGCAAGTGAGAAACAATCTTTCTAAACTTTTCTTTAATTTTAAAAATAACCCTTATACCTTGATCTATATAGAAAAATCCTGCCATAAGCACAAGCGTCCCAACTTTCTTCACATAAAATTACTTTTCTCCATGAGGAAATTTAATATCCAATGATAAACCACACATCCTACCCAATTGGTCTCCAGTGGAGTCGTTCACTTGCTGATAAAGCACACACCATACCCTCATTGATCTTCAGTGGAGTCTTTCTTTCGGAGCTTACAAGAGATTCACTAATAACATATTTTTTGTAGAAATTCAACTGGATTACTGGATAATTACTGTTCTTTTAAAAATATTCATGTGTGTGCTTAATTTTACATACATGCCCACATATATGCAGGTGTTTGTGACAAGAGGTGGCCACAGGCCATGTTTTTCTATTGATCTTCAACTTACTTTTTTGAGACTGGGTTTTTGCATGGGCCAGGACTTCACCGTTGCAAAACTGGCCTGGAATTTGAGGATTTAAGGTTCTCCAAACAGTGTCAATATGTGCAGTTTCTGTATGGGTGGTGGTGCTAAGTATTTTATTCACTGAGTCGTCTTCATCACCGTCTTTTTTCCAATATATTGATATTTAATAATCTAAGTATTACAAATGTCACTCACAAACATACAAAAACAATCTTGAGCAAATTTGTAATCTGAACAGAAAACCGTGACTTCCTTTTTCAAAACTATAGCCTTCTTCTATGACCATCAGAAACCAGATCACACAAACTCTCTAATTTGGAGAATCCATAAAAGGTAAGCCTAGTGTATCTTGAGACTGTCAAGATAATCAAACATTGGAAAACGATCTGATGGTTTGTGACAACCAAGAGGAGCCTGGAAAGACACGCCTGCTGAATGCGCTGAGACACAGGGTTTGGTGTCTAGGATGGAAACAAAAGGCACTGTGTGACAAATGAGGCAGCTAAATGAAGCGACTTCTTCAGCTGCTAATGATATAGCCATTCTAACACTTCAGCTGTGAAGAGTATTGTACTAGGACAGTGAATGAATGAACAGTCTACTAATTTCTACATAGGGCCTCTCTGTTAGATTCACAACTCTTCAGAAACCACTTCAAAATAAGGTTTAGTTTCTTTAAATAAGCACTTATGTGACATATGAAATAAAGTATGAGACATGTGATATTGGCATTCTTTCACTAGAAACCTTTTCAGACCTCTGCAGTGTCCAAAGTAGAAGGATCAGAATGTCCCAGGGATCTCAAACATGCACCTACTGCACTATATGTGCAGTATATATGAATACATGTGTATGTATGTGTGTCATTTTTATCTAAAGTCTTCTAGTACTCAGGATTCAGATATTGGGGTGAAAACTTGATAATCTCATAGAAGTAGATAAGGAGTGACCAGTTGAGCTTCCTGTTTTACTAGAGACCCAGCAAGAGTTTCTCTTTCCACATATCCCTGATCAAAGAGACCACAAAATCTCTGTCTCTCCCCATTTCTTCCTGTGCATCTTTATTTATATTCCTGATTTTCCTAAGCCTAATTTCAGTCAATTAGTTTCTCACTTCATCCCCTGATTCAAAGTTAACTTTACTAACACAGTCTCGGGGTGTCACAGTGTGATTACATATCCTGTAACATGTGTTAATCTACATAATAATATTTTTCAATGGCAATATTACTTTCGCTTTTCCTCACATGTGATTTCTTTTCTGTTTTTGATTTTTCGAGACAGGGTTTCTCCATAGCTTTTGGTTCCTGTCCTGGAACTAGCTCTTGTAGACCAGGCTGGCCTCGAACTCACAGAGATCCGCTTGCCTCTGCCCCCTGAGTGCTGGGATTAAAGGCGTGTGCCACCACCGCCCGGCTACATGTGATTTCTTTAAAATCACTATTATTCTCTTTTCTTTGAACTGATTTTGCATTCTGAATTTACTCTTATTACTGTTTTGTTTTATTTTGCGACAGTTTCACTATAGAGCCAAGGCTGCCCATCCTCAACCTCAGGTCCATGATGTCCAATTCCTCACTGCACATGAGGTGTATTTGTGCCACCTTACAGGCTTAATCTGAGTTTATTTCTTTTTCTTTCTTCCTTTTTCTTGTCTGAATTAAATTTTGTTATTGCTTACTAGAAAATTCTGTTTCATTTTTCTTCAAAAATGATTTTGTATTGTCTTATTTAAAGAGTTCCATTTGTTAGCTATATTATTTTCCTTGTGCTCTGATAACAAAAGCAACCACTAACGAACTGTGACTTAAACACCTGAAAAACCGCATCTCACTGTTCTGAGTGCTGGGAAAACATGAAGCGGATGTGCCAACAAGGAGGCTGCATTCTAGGATGTCTTCTCTTAGCCTGTGGGTGACCACTACCTTTCTTTGTGCTCACCTGACCTTTATTTGTGCATGATTTCATAATTGGGAAGTGAGAAAGTCAGAGCGTGTTCACACATCTTTTCTCATAGTGACACGGTTTTCAGCAGGGACCCACCTGCACAATCTGTTCACTTGTAAGTTACCTCCTCATAGGCTTTACCACTGTGGCAACGCAGGGGTTGAGGAGCATTGACAAATGAGACTGAAGCATCAAAGTGAGGATTTTGATCATTACATTATCTCATATAATTATTTCCTAAATACAGCAGTTTAAATGAAGAACATTACCTGATTCGAGATTTTACTATTCCCTTTGAATGTATGATGCCCTTGAATATTTGCTTTTCTGTTTTGAAGCTCATAGACAACTTTATTAGATTTTAAGAGGAACTACTCTAGACAAACTATAAATCTTCACAGTTGCCAGCAGGAGGGAGATGGCGAAGACAAAGAGAGAAAGCATGCTGTTTGCAGTGGAAACTGACAAGTGGCCACATGGCAAAAGGAGAGAGGGGATTCAGGGAAAGGATGAAAAAGCCCAGCATTCCAAGGAAAGCATGCCCAGCCTTTAAAATGTGCTTTCAGAGGTCGGAAGCAGTATGAAGTTATTTGTTGTCATTTTATGTTCTCTATCTGTATCTTTCTTTGTTTTTCTTCCAGTGAGTTGTAGGTAATGAGTTGGCAGATTAACTGTCGCTCCAAGGTCGTGCATTTTGTCTAGGACAGAGTAAGCAGGGTGGAATGCAGACATCCCCCTTTCTACATGATGGAAGGTTTCTGCAGACTAAACCTTTCGGCAGTATAAATAGCATGCTGGCACCTACAATTCTTTCTGATGGAATAAACTAGCATTTCGGCTTGAGTCACCTTGAAATCTACTGATATCCTGACTCTGCTTTCCAGAGTTAGTGCGCTTTGGACTACAGGTCTTTCCTTATTTACCAATACACTCATCCCTTGATGCCTGTATGATAACAGAATTCAAGTATGAGACTTGCCTGCCAATAATACCAGTGGGCACAATTCTTTGTCTACTCTTGTAACAGAATGCTGGAGATTAGTATAAAGAACGAAGATTTATACTTAACAATCTGGCATCCATCTCTTGGAGGGCTCTTTGCGTTGTACTATCTCATTATAATAAGGATAAAAATAAAGAAATCAGACTGTGAGCCTCCAACTGTTTATTAACTGTATCATTAATCAATTGATGAGTAACCTGTGTTTCTTGCTTTAGGCACTAAGATTTTAACACATGGCTTCTGGAGTACCTAGTTTAATAAGTGCAGCTCCCTGAATATGTGTGTGTGTGTGTGTGTGTGTGTGTGTGTGTGTGTGTGTGTAGAGAGAGAGAGACAGAGAGACAGAGATAGAGAGACAGAGAGAGAATCCTGAAACAGCATTCCATCTAGTCCATTTCGCTTGCATTTAGTTTCAATGGATTATGTTTTTTTATCAGTGAGTTAGTTTGAATTTATAGATTTATATTTGGGAAAATATTGAAAACATTTTAAACAAATATTTATGTTTATTCTAGACCTTCTAGACAGCTAAATATTATTCCGTTCTGTTTCAAAATAAATACTGGTGACTCATATACAATGTCAATTTTCACACAATAATAAAAACATAAAAATGTATTATTTATAATATTTATTGGATGATGAAAATACTGAAACAAATATATGATACTTATTAATGCAGTGAAACCCATTAATCTGTATAATTAGTATGATTGCATAATTATAGAAAAATGAAATTTTATATTGTACCTAAGTAACATCTTATAAGTGGGATTGATTTATAAAACTATCTTTAGGTCTTTAAACATAAGCACAATAAGTTTTATTATTTTAGTGGATAAGCTTAAATATGATATCCCCCTTAATGGCCATTAATTTAACTTTTTAAATAAAGAAAATATTACTGAAACTAGAAAATTATACCTAGTAAGTAGTTATAAACCTGCTCACCCAAGCAAGTTTAGGAACGAAGTGATTGAAGAAATGCTTAATTTTACATATAGAATACCTTTGTTTTGAATATGGCACAGAGTATATTTATGATTAATATAAATTTTATATTTATATAAAACATAATTTCATATAACATTTATAATTAATAACCTTATTAAACCACTATTGTATATGTTCATTTTAAAAATGGAACTAAATTAAAATGAAATAACTTTCATTTTAATATATATATTTTTTCTAAGAGTATCAAATATAGGCAATTTTTTACTCAACTGGCTGTGAAATGTATCACAAAGTCTATGCTATTTAAATCTAAGGTAAGGCTGGAGTAATAGAACACTTGCCAAGCATAGATGGGGCTCTAAATTGAATCACCAGTTAAAAAAAATCAAAAGAAATATAGTATGATGTGTTCCCCTCTATAACGTTTTTGCAAACATTGTGCTTCTATCCTATCTATTATTCTATGTTTCTTAGTATTTTATTGACATTTTAATTGTTTCCCAAGAAAGTCTTAAAATTAATTCATCACTGTATTTATTTTAGTTAGTTGTTCATAATGTGTTTCTTTTTGTCTTCAGTGAGTTAAGGAAAAATATTTGCTAGTGATTTAAATGACAGCAAGTGAACAGCCCAAACTCACTGGTTTAAGAACATATTTGTTCTCTTACTTGTACACCCATCTGCTTATGGGAAACCATATATACTGAAACCATATATACTGAAACCATATATACTGAAACCATATAGTACAGAAAAAAAGACTTCAGAGGTGGCACAGCCATATCCCCTGGAAACATGTCATTTAGCCAGCACAGCTGTCTGACACAGTTCCAACGAAGCAGAGCTGAATGCTCTGATTGCTTTTGTCCTGTCTCTTACTTTCAGTTTTGCTCTCTCCTGGGTAGCATGCTTGGGGGCCCTTGTATATTATAATTCATTTAATGGCTTTCCCTGAGAAAATTATGACCAAATCTCTTTAGGAAATTACTCCTCCTGCTTTTAGGGAGATCATTTTATCTGGCTCTATTCAGAACTTTTCCTTATGCTCCATAGGTTGTGATAAACATGAGAATGCTAAAAACTTTATGAGGCCATGACATATCGTGTAATACTCTATTACACAGTGTGAAGATGTGTCACTGTGATTGGTTTTAATAAAGAGATGAATGGTCATTAGCTAGGCAGAAAGAGGCTAGGCAGGACTTCTGAGGATAGAGAGCTCAGGGAAGAATAAAGGAGTCACCAGCCCGATGTAGAGGGAGCAAGACATGCAGGAGGAGAGACAAAAGCACATGGCAACACGTACATGAATAGAAATGGGTTAATTTAAATTATAAGAACTAGTGGAACAAGCCTAAGATAGAGGCTGAGCTTTCACACTTAATGATTCAGTTCCATGTCATCTTTTAGAAACTGGTGGCACAGAGATAAATCTGTCTACACAATGACTCCAGGATCTTCTTGGTACACCCAACTCAGGATAATTAGAACAATGTAAAGAGAAGGAGTGATTGTACACTATCCAAGGCATAATGATTCACCTGAATTAGCTCTATTTTCTATTTACCTACTTCTTTTAAACCACAAGAGCTGCCATCCTGCTCAGTCAGGCTTTGAAATTCCCCCAACATTGTGCCTGACTCATTTCTTGCCTTATCTGATCCACGAGAAAGGGAATTGCAGACAGTTTCTGAGACAAATCGAGTGGAGTCTAGCAACTGAACTCCAGTCTTCTAGGAGAGCAGAAAGTGTTCCCTATCTCATAGTCATAACTTCAGTGCCACACTGTACGTCTTAAAATTAAAAATCCATGTGTGTGTGTGTTTTGGAAAGGACTTTCGCTCATAAAATGTGAGGCCCTCAGCAACCAGTATTAAATTGAATCGCTTCACCACTAAAACAAAACTTGCAAAGTATTTGAACGGACACATCACTCTTGAAGATGCAAAATGACTACTCTCGCTTAGTCATCAATGAAGGTCACAGAGCCCAACAAAACATTACTAAAATAATGAAAATTAAGATAAAAAAGAACAGCTACTAAGATAGGGTCTTTGAATACAAAGACAGTAGCAAATGCTGGCTGGCATGTATATAATCAGAAAACTCAGAGATTACTAGTATAAGTGTAATAACAATTTTAGTACATCTGTACTTTCTTAAAATCTTTAACATGTAGTTATTTATATGACCGACATTTTATTATCCAACATAAATGAAAATCTAAGCCACAAAGTAATTACATATGAATATTCATAACATCATAATTCATAAGCCAGATATTGGAAATGCTCCAAATATCCATCAAGTAATGAATAGAGAAATAAAATTTGGTTAATCTCTATTTTGGATTCACCAACAGCTGATTTCATCAGGCCTAGGATAGTATAGTAATTTAGCTCAAGGAAGCAGAAAGAGGTACATGGGGTTAAGGAAGGATCCCATAATTAAACTGTGGAGGTATGCTAGGTTGTAAAAAATCACTGGGAACTTTCTGATTGGAAATTTAAAGTTATATCATTTGTGTTAGTCATAAAAAATTTACACCAAGTCCCAGCAAGGAGTGAAGTTTATGAAAACATTAAATAGTCATATATATTATACTAAAGAAATAAGATTTCAGTATATAAATTTGCTGAAACCAGATGCACTATTTGATCAAATTATCAACCTGTTGGTAGTTGTTTTGTCATAAAAAGCCGCAAAACTAACTTATAGATGTACTCACTCATATATGTCTTACATATTTATTAAGAGTTTCTCAAATAAAATTAGAAAATGAACTCATCAGGTATTAAGATACAAACATGAGCTCATAGAGGCTGGAGAGATGGCTGAGCAGTTGTTAGTGCACCCTGCTATTGCACAGGATCTGAGTTTGGATCCCAGCACCGTGCCCTGCTACTCACAACTGGCTGTAGCTGAGCTCAGTAGTGTCCACATCCTCCTCTTGGCTCTGCATGTGCTTACATGAACAAACCCACACACCGATACAGACGTCTGTAATTACAACTGAAAGCAAAATATTTTGCAGAATTTGTTTCTGTTGTTATTTTAAGCATGTCTTTATTTGGGGTAGATGTATTTTTTATATTTATTTATTTATTATGTGTACAATATTCTGCCTGCGTATATGCCTGCAGGCCTGAAGAGGGCACCAGACTCCATTACAGATGGTTGTGAGCCACCATGTGGTTGCTGGGAATTGAACTCAGGACCTTTGGAAGAGCAGGCAATGCTCTTAACCTCTGAGCCATCTCTCCAGCCCTGATGTATTTGTTTATATGACAAAATAATATAATATCCATTTTGTAAATCTATGTGCTTTATAGATTTTTTGAAAAGTCTACTATACAGACTTTTTTTCTGCTTCCCGAATTAATAAAGTATAAAAACAAGGGAAAAAATAAAATTTTCACTTCCTTCTTCCAATAAAACATCAAGGGAATTCCTGAAATACAACAAGAAGCACATAGCAGGCAGTGAGTCTTTAAACTACACAACATTAATTTGCATAAAACCATCAAGTGAACACGCTTAGGGCGAACACTTACCACAAGTGTCAAACAAGCTTTAATGTAGGAACTGTAGCTGATTTCAAGTACAAATGAAAAGGAGTGCAAAAAAATGAGAACTGGGTCAAAATACAGTTATTAATTGTAGTAAATAGGGGCAGCGGGGCTGCGTCCCCAGCACCCCATCTGCCTGGCTAGCTTATGCCCGAAATAACAACACACAAACTGTATTCATTTAATCACTGCTTGGCCCATTTCTATCTAGCCTCTTCTTAGGCTAATTCTCACATATTAATTTAGCCCATTTCTAATCATCTGTGTTGGGCCCCTAGGTGTGCTTACCGGGAAGATTCTAGCCTATGTCCATCCTGGGTCGGAGCTTCATCGCGTGCATCTGCCTGGGAGCTGGGAGCATGGCATCTCTCTGAGGTGTCCACTCCGGAGAGGAGAGCTGTGGAGTTTGAGCTCACTTACTCTTCCTCCCAGCGTTCTGTTCTGTTTACTCCTCCCACCTATCTTCTAACCAATGAGGGCCAAGCAGTTTCTTTTTATTTAACCAATGACCTTCCTCCATCAATTAATATAAAAGCAATAGTCAGTAGTGCTTAACAAGAAGCAACAACAGTTTTTATCAGTAATGTCAGTATACATAAGCCAAGGTCCTAAGATGAGCTTCCACAACACATGCAAAACATAGCCAAAACATAATTAATTTTTTAGACCAAAGAGTGGCTAGTGAAATTCAAAATAGTCACTCTTCTGACTCAGAATGACATGAAAGGTCTCTCCACAAATCCCAAGATGCAGACACAGGTGTCTACTAACTATAAATGTGTTTTGTTACATTTGGATTTTATAAGTTTTGGATGCAAATGTGAACCACCCTGTATCTTAAATTATGTTTTCCACCAACATTGCAGAGCAATACATTTATCTTGAACCAAAAATATAACATATAAAATACAGTTATTCTCCCATGTGGACATATTGTTCAATGATGAATGTGTTCAAGTATTTTAAAGAAGTTTATTTTCTTTTATTGCTTGCTGATTTAGTTGTGTAATTATTTGGGAAAAGGAGGAGGTTTCCTCATTGGAAAGAAATATGCATTGATGTTTTTGAGACGTCCCCTGTCATCCCTGATCCATGTGGCTTTCTCTCACACGTTGTCATTCAGTCATGCCTATCCCATACCAAATGCAATACAGACAATGCATGTTCACAATGACTAGAATACACTTTCTATAATCTCCGGACTGTAGAAAAATATAATTACCAAATACCTCTGAAAGGCTTATACATATTTAATTTCAACCTACTATTTAATTCTAACCTACTATGTTTGAATTTTAGAAATGTGAAAAATTCACATCTTATACGATTTATGGCCAATCTTAGTTTATTTTTTTCCAGAGCAAACTATAAAAAAAGAATTGCCCTGAATCACAATTTAGGATTTTGTCTTCCTTTGTTATGCTTTTCTGTTTTTACATATGACATAGTTAGAAATTATTTTCTACTTAAGAAATTATTAAAGTTATATATTGATATTCAGAAATTGAATAATGCAATAATTGCTTATGCTATATATTTGTTTTGTTATTTCTTATAGTTTAGGTTCTATCTAATTTCTTGTTTTTCTAAGTAGATATTTAGTATAAATATCCAGAAATGCAGCAAACGTCTTGATGTCTTTAACACTTCTTACTTTTACAACTTCCAATAAAGACTTGAAGTATGCAGTTAAGTATGGAGTACATTACCCTAGAATATATACAAATGAATGAGTAATTTAAATAAATTGAAGTTTAGGATCAGAATTGCATTTAAAGAGAATCAGATTTTTGGGTTTGAGTTCAGTGAATTCTTAGCCTGTATGCATTTGCCTGACTCATTTTATATTTTTCTCCTGTATCATAGATTGTCATCTATGTCAAGATAATCATACTCTTGACTATAGATAAAAAGGAATTTTAGGCTATGGTAAAAGGGAGTAGTATAGTGAGATAGTTTAGATGAGGCTGCATGTTTATTTAGTTTGTGTGACATTATATCACCACTATTTACTAAACCATGTTATTTTTTTACAGTTCATTATTGACCCTATGAAAATGATTATTTAAATGTGTATATGGCAATGTATGGATTAGTTTTCCAAGCACATAGAATAGGAAATAATATGTAGATCATTTCCAGCTATACATTACTATGTTAATATGCATGCCAGAAATGATCACTCTCATTTTCATAAAGTCTTCCATGAAGGTAGGAATAGCCTTCCAGTACTCTGGTCCTCATAGAATTAAGTATTGAAATTTCAGAACATGACTGTATGAAGTTAGATTAAAGACCCATTGCCTTATAAAAGTCATATATTTCTTCAACAGAATTACATAAAAAATTTCTATCTAATAACTTTGTCCAAAAATTCTAAAGTATCAAATTTAATGCCTGTGTAACTGAACTAAAGATACACTTTCAGAAATGAGATCAAAAATACATATAGTCAAATGAGCTTCCTAGACTCCCAAAGGCAGGAGATAATCAGCAAAGATACTGGTAATACTAACCCCAGGAGTCTTTGAGAAACTTAGATGATGTGTGTGTGTGTGTGTGTGTGTATTAAAAGGAGTCATGCATAATAATAATGATTGCCTCATAGACTATATACCAATCCCCAGAGCATGACTGAAAACAAACAAAAACTATTTTTCAAGTTGTTGATCAAAGAGATCTAAGAGTCTCCTAAACCATATGAGTTTTTGTCATTTCCTTGATGACCTTCTATTACTTGAAGGTAAGACTCTATTGCATAAGACACTGCACACTTCAGAACTTGGAGGAATTGAGCTGGAACTGACCTGAAAGAACACATTTCCAGTTAATTCCGAGTTACCTAGTCTTCCTAATCCCTGACAATTACCAACATTTCTTACCTTGTTTTACTCTACACGTTTATACATTACTGTATTAAGCATTGCTTTATAAACCCATCTTAATATCAGCATTAATTATAAGTACATGAAACTCCAACATATGAAGGGACTCCAGAACAGAAACTGTGTGTTAAAGACCATGTAGATTCCCATAACAGACCACATAGATTCACTACCAGGTAGTGTCTTCATATGAATATTTATTTTAATTGTTTTAGTAAATGAACATATATTTATAGATCTGAATACTCTGAATACAAGGTTTTAGAAGTTAGAATTTTGCATTCATCACTTTAATTTGGTTTCTGTTGTATTAAAACAACATGACCAAAATCAATCTGGAGATGAAAAGGTTTACGAGATAACTCTAACTTTCAAGTTGACAAAAAACTAATCAGCACAGTTTCCCATTTGTCACTACTTCTATCTCTATTGAACCCTAACCCTTTCTTTCTTTTTGTTCCTAAGATATTCTGTTAACATCACAATATAAAACATAGCATAACTTTCAGAGTACTTAAAAGTTTCACTTTAAAATTTAAATATTCATAATATTCAACAGCTCTTTAAAGTCCAATATCTCTCAATTGTGGGTTCTTATAAAAACCAAAAGAATTTGAGTACTCTTTTGCTTACTCTATCCATGAAGAACCGTGACATAGTCACAATCAGATCAAAGCAAACCTAAAATTCAACTGTAAAAATGTGTTTGACACCTGAAACCCACTGATAATTCTCTGGGGTCCCAAGAGCCTTCCCAGCTCAGCTTCTCTGGATTTTCCATCCATTGCATAAATAATTTGTTGTATAGGCTCAGACAAGCTCTACTCCACAGCTGTTGCTGTCCTTTGTAGCTATCATACTGATTTTTTTTTTTTTAATATTCTGCGGTCTCTATTGTAACTGAGCTTTACCTTCACCAATATCCTCTCCTGACTTCTCTTCAGGGCTTGTGACCCTGTCACATGGTACCATACCTCAAGTTTTCTCTATGTCCTCTTTAATCCTGAAAACTTTACTGCAACTCAGGCTATACTTTCCCAATAGCCTTTCTTGGCCCCTCATGGTGCCAAATCTCATCTGCTCTCCACAATTTCTCCATCCCCTCAAAACCAGTACCATATAGAAGACTGTTATATATTACAAAGTTTTGTTGCCAATATGAAATGAAGCCTCTGTTCCAAATGGACTATAGCATCTATGAACTAACCTTGAGAAAATATTCCCCGAATATTTCATCTCAGTAATGTTGGTCACTTCATAGTCACAGCTGATATTTCAGCCCCAAATTGACAAGCATTAGTTGTCCAAGTGAAGCAAAGATTTCACATCAGTGATGCAGGTCTCTTGTTAGTCACAAACTGAGTTATCAGCCTCATCTGAAGAGAATCACAGATTCCTAATACAAAATGGCCGAATATCAATCTTGAAACAGTTTTTTCTTCCCTCTGAAACTTAACAAGTTTTATTGTCTCAAAACTCTTATTTGCCAGGTTTCCATGGAATAACTCATTAAGCTTTGAACACTCAATGACTTATGCAGTTCAAAACTCCAAAGTCCTTCCTTAATCCTCCACAAAACAACACAATCATGTTTGTCACAGTAAATATTATCTCATGAACTGGCTACCAATTTCTGTATTAGTCCAGATTTTATTGCTGTGATAAAATACCATGACCAAAAGCAACTTGGGAGAAAGGATTTACTTTAACTTATAGTTGTAGATAATCATGAAGGAAAGTCAGGTCAAGAACTAGATAGAAACCTGGAAACAGGAACTGAAGCAAAGAGAAGAAGAATATTGACACTTACTTGCTTACCCCCATCACCTATACCCCTTGCTCACTCAGTTTATCTTCCTATAAACACCTTGACAAGTGTCAAGGACAGCACTTTCCATTGTATGCTGGACCCTTATACAACAATCATAAGTAACCTGTGCATAGTTTTATCATAGGTCCTAGGGGTGAACTCAATGTCTTTATTCTGCTAAATAGACTATTTAAATGATTTCTAAAATGACTTATTGCTGTACTCATTGATCAGATTATGTGTCAACCCTCATTGGAGAAGTTTTTCCTGTATGAAATGGCTATTAATCCAGGGAAACTCAAGAGAATAAAAGACTGTGGAGTTCTTAGCTTTAAATGAGATTACATATTACAATTCTTCCCTTAACAGTCAGGAGTCTTCATGTAATAGGAGCTTGAAAGATTATGAGACAGACAGTGGTAAATGACTTCATGGAAATGGTGTTTTCCAGGGAAAACAGGGTAGTTGCACATATTAACAAACAGTGATTATGGCAGAATACACAATGCTTGATTAAATTCAATCCAGAGAAAATCCCAGTATTGAGGGGATAAACTGGTTATGGAGTCCCAACAGTAGCTGATGAGTTATTGGCATTTGATATATACTGTGAAAGTCAGTTTTGCTCAGTGATGTTATCCCTCATAGGTTAACCATATACCAGAACAGGCCCACTCCACTAGCTACTCAAACTAATTTTTCTCTTCATGGAGAAAAACTGGAAAAAAAAAACTCATCCAATTTGAGTAGGCATGGAAAAGAGAAGGGATAAGGTGCATAAGGGGAGAGTCAGGGGAAACAGACTGAACATGTTCAAAATACATAGCACAAATTTCTCAAGAAATTGATAAAAGTATTGCTATAAAATAAATGATTTTTTCCATAGTTTAATCACTCTGTGTACAGCCTGAGCCTAAGTGACTCAGAGAAAAACTATCTAGTAACTCAAGCCCCTTGAATCTTTCTGTATTACATAATTCCTGAGCTAGGGAAGAATGGTGGGAACCATTTGCAAACATCACAGTCCAGGATTGCTATCCTTAGAATAGTGAAGATCAATTATATTTCAGAATATTTCCCTCCCCACTATACCTTAACACCACACAAATAATTATCTCACACAATAGGGGGAATTGCAGATGAAAAAAAATGATATTTAGTTGCATTTCAGGAATTTCTAGGGTGGCCAAGGAAAACAGAGGAAATAAAAACAATAACACTAGAGAATATTTAGTCATTGATACCTGTAACTATAACATATACATAGCCTGCTCCTAGTCAAATAACCTCAAACATCACAGTACAATTTTTTGACCTGCTATCTTATATGTAGCTTTAAAAAATCTTGTAGCTTGCTGAAAGATAATCAACTCATTCATAATAAATGAAGAAAATATCAGACCCAGACCCAGAAATTGCAGAGATATTGAGGTGATCAGAATTGCATCACCACAGATAAAATAACTGTGATTACTATGTCAAGGGCTTTAATAGAGAAAGTGGCCAATGAATGCATGCATAATGTAATCAGAGAGGTAAAAATGCTAATAATCATAGGGAAATAATAGTCATTATCAACAGTATGATGGAAAAAATAAAATAGATAATAAAAATGTGTGAAGGTTTAATATAACTTTCATTGAAAATCTAGCTGGAAAAAAAGCAAAATATTTATCACATCTTCTTTTAAGTGGCACTTGATACAAAACATTTGTGAAAAAATTTAGAATGTATAATATATTTTACTGCTGGTTCAACAGCAAAATATTAAATTATAGGACATTTGATATTTCCTATCAAGGTTAAAGCACCTAATTGCAAATATTCTTTTATCCTACAGCTTTCAAAGTTTAAAGATGCTAACATTGTATTTGACCTACGGCAAATATATATGTCAATGTGACTGGATCTAGAGTCACCTAGGACACAAGTCTGATTGTCAATGATGTACCTAAATCTAGAGTCACCTATGTACAAGATTCATCTCTCTCTACTTCCTGACTATCGATGCAATGTGATCAAATCCTGCACCATGACTTCCCTGCCAGGATGGTTGTACCCTCATATTGAGGCAAACTCAGTCCTTTCTTAAGTTGATTTTGTCATATATTGTGTCACAGCAATGGCAAGTGAATAAATGGCTGTTCCTAATATCCGATGTAGTTGGGGAAACTGTTACAGGAAAATAAATGCCACCAAAGATGGATTCTTGACTTTGAAAATCAAGAGTATATGCAAATATAGACCACACAGTTAACCCTATATAAGCACATAACTTCTACCTTGGAACAATGTCCTGATTTTAGATTGTTTCCCAATAATATTAATGTATAATTCTCTCCCATCAGACATTCTATGAAACGAAAAAAGTCACTGAGCATAGAGCTAAAAGAGATGTACACACTTACTCTTATGGTTTTAGTCCCTTTAAGAGACAAGCCATGGCCGGGCAGTGGTGGCGCACGCCTTTAATCCCAGCACTTGGGAAGCAGAGGCAGGTGGATCTCTGTGAGTTCGAGACCAGCCTGGTCTACAAGAGCTAGTTCCAGGACAGGCTCCAAAACCACATAGAAACCCTGCCTCGTAAAACCAAAAAAAAAAAAAAAAAAAAGAGACAAGCCATGCCCACTCTCTCCCCCATCCGCTGAGGCAGGCTGATTTTCAGCCTCGGCCTGAGCTCACTCTCTTTTCCATCTTCCTCTTGGAGAGGCAGCTTCGCTTCTGCCTCTCTCCCCACTTCTCTGCTTCCCCCCTTCTCTGTCTCTTTCTCCTCTTCTCTCTTTCCCTCTCTCTCTGTCCCTCCCTTCACCTTTCCTCCTCCATAACCCCCTCACGCTGCATGTTGTGTCTATCCATGTTTCTGTCTTCTGCCCACCCACCATGTATCTCCCTGCCTGGGACCAGCCATTGCTCAGGGACCACCAGCCGTCTCTGCCTGGGGCCTGCTGCCAGCTGCCACATGGCCTGCCACCACCATTTGGGACCTACAACATTTCTGCTGCCTACTGCCACCGGGGATCTTGCAGCATATTTTAAAAAACAACATTTTGGTGCCATGACTCAGATGATTCGCCCACCCCGGACTTCCACCCGGGGCTGGAGTTCTGACTTTAGGCACTGTCCAGGACTCTGAGCTCCTTCCTGGGGCAGAATCAGGACCCAAGGACCTTCTCTACAACGACCCACATGTTCCATCTGTCTGGACGCAACTCCTCCAAACAACAAATCAACTAATCCTGAGTGTCCCCATCTTGGCCAGCTTAACCATCTCTTCTAACCCAAGGGATTGACTGTTGAGCTCCTGACAACCCTTTGTGGTTTCTAGGGATGGGGGAACCTCCAAATGCGGGCCTTCAGGGCCTCGGTTGTTCCCTTCGCTGGCATTCAATTCGACTTGTCTGCTGTGCTAAGCCCGTGCCTGGGATGGCGTGGCCTTAGCCAGCCCGTCAGCTCACCCACGCCTGGAGGCCTGGGGTCTCCAGTTCTCCCTCTTTTTCTCTTTTCATTACTTTTCTTCCTTCTTTTCGTCGTAACTGCTGCTACGGTGCTACCTGGCCTTGGCTGAATCCCTCCTGCCCAGGAATCCCTCTCCCGTTGGAGGCTCGAGTTGATTCAGCCAGGTTATAGCACCCCCCACAGTGAGCTCGGATGCCAGTTCACAGGGCCTGGGTGTTCGGGCCATCTGCATCTCGCCTTCATGGGGAGCTGTTCTCGTTGTAGGCTTGAGGTGCCATGGTTTTTGCAGGTGTTTTCACGGCCTTTACCATGGGAGCCAAGCCATCCAGACCTATCACTATGGCTTCATGCTTTAATGCCTTACACTTATCTGTCTCTGTCCAAATAAATGGCCCCATTAAATCTATAGATGGCCGTTTTTGGGTTCCAGCCTTTTGCCCTTCCCCTCTGCGGCTTTTGTTATGTCATGGCGGCTCTCCAACAGAGCAGACTATATGTGGTGTTTGCCATCTTGGCTGAGGGCCATTTGGTTCAGGTGACTTTTTTCACCATCTTGGCTGAGGGCCGGGTCACGTGACCACACTCTCCCGATTTTACTCCCAGCTTTCATTTCAGACTTCAAAACCATTGTCAGTGGGGGCTGGAGAGATGGCTCAGTGGTTAAGAGCATTGCCTGCTCTTCCAAAGGTCCTGAGTTCAATTCCCGGCAACCACATGGTGGCTCACAACCATCTGTAATAATGTCTGGTGCGCTCTTCTCGCCTGCAGATATACACACAGACAGAATATTGTATACATAATAAATAAATATTAAAATAAAACTTTGTCAGTCCCACCATTAACCTTATATTACAAACAGTTTTTTCCTTCTTTCTGCCTTTTTACAAATGTAAACCTTACCTGTTGGGAGCCAGTGCAGTCAAGCTCAGACCCAACTTTCCAAACAAATTCTATACTATAGTTATACCTAATAAACAGCCCTCAACTGCTCAGAGATCTGGGGAATGTGATATTTACATATTTAATTATTAAAAACTTTTCGCAACAACAACAACAACAACAACAAAAAGACAGGTTGGCTCCTAGCAGCAGCTCTCTGCTCCCTCCAAAGAAGACAGACACATACAGAACCATGTCCTTCTGCATTTTGCTTCGACTGCAAAGTGCTGACCATTGGGCAAAACTGCCTTTCATCTAAATTAAAGACCTCCAGACATGGACGGAATCTCTGGAATTGACAGCCTAGCTGCTCAGGTCAAAGTTGGCCTGTCTTCCTATAGATTTCTTAGCCCACAGGGTCTTCTGGAGCCTGCGCTAAACAGCAAAGGTCAAGTGCAACCTTCAGCAACCATGGAGGATCCAAAAAGAGTAGCTCTGGGTGCCAGTCAAGTAAGTTCTCTGTCATTTTTTAATCAGTAATTCAAGTAAAATCTTATCCTTTTCAAAGATCTCTGACAGTTTGATAGGTTTTGCTTGCCAGGTTTGATAGCTTTAAGGGACAAGCCACACCTACTCCTTTTTTACCTCTGACTTCCGCTGCCATCTTTCTCTCTCTCTCCTGTTCTCTACCGGTGTACACATGGGGTTTTGCCTCTCTCCTCCCCCTCCTTCTTCCTCTCTCTCTCTCTCTCTCTCTCTCTCTCCCTCTCCCTCTTTCTCTCTCTCTCTCCCTTAATAAATACCGATGGCTATTTCCTGTGTCTATGTGTCTGTTACCCACTGCCACTGCCTGCGAGGCATGTGGGAAACTGTAGCCGCTTGTCACATGGCGGGCTCCACCAGCCCACCCCGAGATCATGCAGATACTGACAACCATCTCTGCCAGGCTAGCAGCTGTGCTGAAAACAACTTAGAAACATTTTAGGAATAAGACTTACCTCTTACAAATCTAGGTAGCAAATCACAAAACATAATAGCTTGTTGGATGAGCAAGAATTCAGCATTTCTGGTTCAGTTCATGCTTTCAAAATCTATAGTTAGTAAAGTCAGTGATGTAGTTTAAGACAATGGACTTGAATGAACCAAATCATTAAAGCAGAAGCTGAAGAAGAGCAATATTTAAACATCAAGAGACTGAACAAGAAGAAAATAAATATTCTCTAAAATATTCTTATTTTATTAAATGAAATAAAGTAAAAGGATCAAGCATAATGTAGTTCAAAAAGATTTAATCAAGACAGTTTAAAAAGTTATGGAAGTTTGTTTTATCTTAAACCTGGAACTTTATCTTATGTTAAGAAAACAGCTGCTGAGGGACTGAATTGGTTTTATCAGAAATTTATCTCAGTACTTTTTAAAAAAAATCACAGATAGAATATCGTGAATTAAAAGAATAAACTTAGAAGTATGTTAACAACATTTGTACAGTGTTGCAGGATATGCGTTTATGCTGTGTGAAGATGTGTCATTGTGATTCGTTTAATGCAGAGCTGTGTGGTTAATAGCTAGGCAGGAGAGAATAGGTGGGACTTCTGGGGAGAGAGAAGCCCTCACGATGTATCCAGATGTGTGAGAGTTGCCAGTGAGACACTGACCAAGTCAGATATACAGAGTGGGAGAGTGGCAAAGCCACGCAGCAGAACATATTAATAGAAACATGTTAATTTGAAGAGCTAGTTGGGAATAAGACTGAGCTAAAGGCCAAGTCTTCATAATTAACAATAAACTTTCATGCTATTATTGCAGGTTGGCAGTCCAAAAAAAAGTCCAATGAGGAAGCTTACTGTGGTCCAGGAAACGGATGCGCAATTCCACAGTTCTGTCAAGCCTCTGATAGATCCTTTCCCACTGGTACATGGGCACATCCATTTCTCTCATTTTCTAGCACATTCTATATAATTTTTTCAAAAGATTTCCAGGAGCCATGGTGGCTCTTTTCTTATTGGTACTGTCTCTTTGATATCTTGGCTGACTCTTCTTGGACTCTGCCAGCTAGCCAGCCGTGCCTACACGTGTAGCCTCTAATGCCCTCACTTACTCATAAAAAAACTGTACTCCCCATGTACTCTTCCTTGTACTTCACTGATTCCCCAACAGTTTTTACCTGCCTGGTTTTCAGTGTTCTCAGTTCTGACTGCACAGCCTTCATCTCCCTCTTACATCCTTTTCCTGGTACTTGGTCTTAATGGTGGATTTTATCAATCCTCCCCAGGGGAATGTTGTATCCTTCTATTAAGTTAACATCTACATCTGCTTCATGAGGGGCCTATTCTCTTCTTTCAGTTTTTCCAGACAGGTGAGGTCTGAGTTACACATGGCAGCCTTCCCACTCTAAGTATTTCAAAGGACACTGCAATCAGTTGTGACTGCCCCCAAGCTTGTCTGTGGGTTTATCATATAGATCAC
Source organism: Microtus oregoni (assembly GCF_018167655.1). Taxonomy (NCBI): domain Eukaryota; kingdom Metazoa; phylum Chordata; class Mammalia; order Rodentia; family Cricetidae; genus Microtus; species Microtus oregoni. The sequence goes on from NW_024543097.1 coordinate 19,811,233, forward strand.
TGATGATGCAGATCACAGGTTCTCTGAATACCTGCTGCTGTTGCTGGATTCAAGTCTTTGTAGAGTTCTCTTGGCTCAGCATATCCAGACCATTCTTCTGTTGCAATGAAGAGTGTGATAGAAATTAGTCTGCCTGACCACCTCCTCTAATCATTTCCAAGTGTTAACTGGACTGGTTCTACAGAATCTGAATGATTGAGATGTCTTTATCACATACTGGATCTTCAGCATCTTATGATTAGAATCCAGCCTGTGGTGAGGCTTCTGAAAAAATTTGCCTAGTGAGTGATAAACACCAGAGGCTTGCAGAGCTCATTCATCTATCTAATTGATAATTTGTGTTGCTGAATGGACAGTTTCTATACCTACTCACTCATGGCCTGCTCATTGTTTAGGGAAAGTGTGTCTTACCCTGTGGTCCCTGTGGACAGGTAAGCATAAGTATGCTTAGATTGGGGCTGCATTTTGAGTAAGTATAATTAAACAACTCAGGTTCTTCATCTTCCTGCTCCAGAACTTTGGCCATCTGTCTCACTCAGGATTCTATTGCTGTGAAGAGACACCATTACCATGGCAACTCTTATAAAGAAGAACCTTTAATTGGGGCTGACTTAAAGTTCATAGGTTTAATCCATTATTATCATGGAGGAAAACATGGTGGCACACCAGCAGACATGGTGCTGAAAAAGTAGCTGAGAGTTCTACATCTCGATTGGCAGGCAGTAAGAAGAAAAAGAAACACTGACTCTTGCATGAGTACCTGAAACTTCAAAGAAGTGACACACTTCTTACAACAAGGCCATTCTTTCTCCAACAAGGCCACACTTCATAACAGTGCCACTGTGGGGGCCATTTTCCTTCCACCGCACTCTCCTTCAGAATACTTGTAAGAGGGTAGAATCCAGTGGAATTGGCAGATGAAGCTGAGGCAGTTGAGATTTCTAAGTTTTTCTATGGACCTGACCAGCAATAGCTTGCTCACAATAGACATTCAAGAGGCTTTCTATCTTTTAACTACTTTGGAAAGCCAATGATATAACAATATGTATTTCGTTTCATTTACTCCTATTAGAATTATGAACAGGGCTTCTTTGTGTTGTCTAAGTTCATTTATTGAGTCTTAATATCCAATATGGTAATGTTGGGAGGAGATGGATTACATCCTGTGAGTAGAGCATTATGAATGTGATTAGTGAACTTATAAGGAAGGACACTAGAGAATTTGCATACTGTCCCAGTCTTTTGCAAATTAGGAAAAGGCTAATTACTCAGAGCTTAATCATGCTAGTATGGTGACCTTGAAAATCTAGGTTTTATAAATGTATGGAGAATAAATACTTCACATTTCAGTCACCAAGTTAATGGAATTCTGTTGTATTAACCAGAATTGATTAATACAGATTATTTTCTAGTTTGATAGAAGCAAGCAACACTGCATTACATTCAAGTGCTATTCCATATATGATAGCTAATCACTGGGGGAAAAAAGAGCACTGTGTAGAAAAAATACATCAAGATGTAGGTATTCTATGAGTTATAAAGTTAACAGATATTCTGAGATGTAGGATAAAAAACAAAACATTAAAAAAAGAACCACTATGGAAGAGAGTTTTGACCAGATAAAAAAGCTCTTTGGTTCTTATGTCAAATAAGGTACCTAGTATAGTCTTTTTAGTGAGGTTCTTTGAGATTGATATCTCTCTGATAGACGGCAAGAGCAGAAATAGTATGAAACTGTTGCCTGGAGATAAATTGACAAAGTAAGTCTACTTTTGCCAGAGTTGGCAGAGGATATATTATTTCATCTTTTATTACTGTTGATAGCTATGTTAAAGAAAGATTGCCCAGTTTTCATGTTCAACAGTCTAAAGAGATTTCATGGTCATGGGAATAAAATTCAGTTTCTTAAAATCCTTTGGCCTTATGCCAACATGTATGTAGATATATCTGATTAGCACATTGTTTTAATATATATGCAGGATCTAGTAAAATAAAAAGGAAAGTATCTCATGAATAGATGAAAAGCACTTAGCAATATATATATATATATATATATATATATATATATATATATATATTTTAAAGACTGTTCTTGCCTGTCTGGTTTAACCAAGAACTTTATGAAGAGGAACTGGAATTGCCACTTGATTTATATCAGTGGGAACTGGAGGAATTGATGTTTGAACAGTTGCATATGAAAAGAGCTGTAACTGTAAGTGTTCACCTTGCTTCAGAGCTATTTTATCTTTCTGGTCCTTGGAAGATGTGCGGAATACAAAGAGGGCAATTTGTGAAACACTGCATTTTAAGGCTGGATATTTTGCTTTCTTTTTAAAAATAAATTGATCATCTTGACTAAAATGTCTACTCTTGAGGCTTGATATCCCCAAGATGTTTTAATTATGCAAATAACTTTGGAAAATATGATTTCTTCAGGACGATGTAATATGAACTAGGCCTGAAATTAGCGAATGACATCATTCTGGAATTTTTGCTAAAGAAATACTTATTTCTTCAATTAGTAAGTAAAAAATAAAAAAAAAATCAGACCCAGACATTGGTAAAATAATGATACTCATAAACTTGACAGGTTTCCCCATTGTACCATGGCCACTGTATTTATTATCTAATAAGTCTAATATCAATTTTGTTAGTGGTGTTTATTTAATCAGCTACTTAATGTTGTAATTAAATTAAACTACTTAATTAATATCAGTTTTGCACATCACAGTAAAATATATATTGTCAGCTGACCACATCACATTGGGCTACCATTTGTCAGGGATCAGCCACAAGAAAAATACCTCTAGCCAGGATAAAGGCATGGTGATTTAGAGGTATAGTAAAGAATATGAAGATGCAAATGAAAATAATAAAATGAAAAAGTATATAGGATAATATTGGGAGGAAATTCCAGAGAGTACTGAAAAATTGCCTGCATTTAATTTCTAACTGCTTAAAATACCCCTGACCCCAAAAGGTAGGAGTAAGACAAAAGACTGCATTAACATGATACAAGGAAGTGAACAGACCAGCTGAAAGTCGTGGGCTACATTCATAGTTATACATTCTGTTGCTACAACAAAATGAGTCATACTAATACTGCAGACCAAATCACTCTGTAGGCAAACCACTCCCTGGGTGGAATCCCAAGTTATCTCCATAAAGGGAATTGGAACTTACTGGGTCCTTAGACTCTTGCTTGAGGTAGGAACAATCTGTTTCTCTAGTCCTGTAGCACAAGGTCTGGCCACCACCCACACCTGTTGACAATAACCTTGAGGGATCAAGGTGGTCCTTTGTTTGAGGTGGAAGCAAAATAACCTTGAAGGAACTGGAGGAAAGTTCTGACTCTCTGACCTTTGACCAATGTGGAAACAGGCTCACATTTTCAGGCCTTCATAACATCATCAAGACAAAACATATATGTATCAGAGGAAGATTAAAATAAAGCTGAATTGAAAACTCATTTGCAATCACTCTGATTTAATGAATTTCTATGGAAAATTGGGTATAACTCTGAAAAAAAGTGAAAACTTCCATATATTACAAAGTAGCAATAGGTTGGAAGAACAGATTTATAACCATTCAGAATTCTAAACACTTAGAGAATGTGGTACTAAAATATTTCAGAGTCCCTTTGATTTTTAAATTGAAAAAATTAATATATTTTGAATTTGAAAATAATCTGGAGCTCACCTTCCTGGACCTGGATAGAAGTGGGAGGACCTTGGACTTCCTGCAGGGCAGGGAATCTGGACTGCTCTTCAGTCTCGAGGGGGGAGGGGGGATGGATTGGGAGGAGGGAGAGAGGAGTGGGGAGACAGGGAGGGGAGTGGGGGGAGGGGGCAATGTGTGGGAGGAGGGGGAGGGAAATGGGAAAAAGGGAGAAGGCAGAAATTTTTTTTAGCAACTAAAAAAAAATAAACAAACAAAAAAATAAATAAAATAAATAAAATTAAATTAAAAAAAGAATATTTATTCATTTGAAAGGGAGTATCCCCACGATCCTGGTGTATAAATTGGCCTTTTGGAGCCCATTCCCTATGGTGGGATGCCTTGTTCAGCCTTGATATGGGGGAGGCTGAAGCAGCTTGGGGTGGCAGGAGAAGCAATTGGAGGGAGAACTGTGGTTGGAATGTAAACTTAATAGAAAATAAAAAATTTAAAAAATGCTTTTATAATTTTTAACAATAAAGACATAATTTATTTTAAAAAAATGTATCAATATATCAATTCAAAATACAATTCACTATATTAATACAATAGAAAACTAATGAAAATATAATTTCTTTGAATGTGGCACAGTGATAAATATTTTTTAATCACTGTCATTATAATGACAACTACAATTTTTATCTCCCCATAAGACATACATATATAAGATATATATATATATATATATGTATGTATATGTTCATATATATATTCAATATTTCTGGTTTTTAAAAAATGGTAACTATAGAAGGCATGGAAAATATAAAAAATACTGAAAAAGATTATCCTCAGCACTATGAAATAATCAACCTTCATTTTTGGTACTTCCTTCCAAATACATAGGTGTGATCTGTGGACTTAGTAGGTCAAGGGGAGTTATAGTGATCATGAGTTACATCATGTTCTACAATTTGAAATCCATAGTCTTCTTCAGTTTGTGATGATTCACCAAAGGTTTCCACAGCTTTTGGTTCAGGTCCTTGTCAACAAAGGTGCCCTCTCTGTTCATTAGGAGATCTGCTCCCTCTCAAAACACACACGAACAGAAGTGCCCATTGCTAAAAGTATCAAATAAAACAGTGATTTGTTCTTAAGGACAAAGTCCTTTGACATCTTCACTGAGAAAAGAATCCCCCCTTCCATGTGCACTTGTGTTCAGCATGGGAACACTGTTGGTTTCTCCCTCTTCCTAGCCTATGTAAAGCAACAATAGCCACTTTGTACTGTCCCTTTCCTTGAGTAATGATGGCAGCATTTAAAACAAGTCTATTATGATTTAAATCACTGCCTTACATCTAAAAAGCATGGCTATGGGTTAAATGATGCTTTTATAAAACTCATTTGAATGTCTAGTCTCCAGTAGCGTAAAAGTGAGCCCACAAAAAAAAAAAAAAAAAAAAAAAAACAAAAAAAAAAAACAAAAAAAAAAAACAACAAAAAAAACAGAGACATTTTATGTTTATTTTCTTTTTTTATATTTATATATTTATTTTTATTGAGAGAAAGAAAAAATGTTTTAGCCTCCTCCCAGCCTCCCATTTCCCTCCCCTTCCTCCCAATCTTCTTCCCCTCCCCCAATTCCTCTCCCCCTCCCTCTCTAGTCTAAAGAGCAGTCAGGGTTCCTTGTCCTGTGGAAAGTCCAAGGTCCGCCCCCCTCTGTCCATGTCTAGGAAGGTGAGCATCCAAACTGGCTAGGCTCCCACAAAGCCAGAACATGAAGTAGGATCAAAACCCCATGCCATTGTCCTTGGCTTCTCATCAGCACTCATTGTTCACCATGTTCAGAGAGTCCGGTTTTATCCCATGCTTTTTCAGTCATAGTCCAGCTGGCCTTGGTGAGATCCCAATAGATCAGCCCCACTGTCTCAGTGGGTGGGTGCACCCCTCGTGGTCCTGACTTCCTTGCTCATCTTCTCCCTCCTTCTGCTCCTCATTGGGACCTTGGGAGCTCAGTCCAGTGCTCCAGTGTGGGTCTCTGTCTATATCTCCATCCATCACCAGATGAAGGTTCTATGATGATATGCAAGATATTCGTCAGTATTGCTCTAGGATAGGGTCGTTTCACATTCCCTATCCTCAGTTGCCCAAGGAACTAACTGGGAACATCGCCTTGGGCTCCCGGGAGCCACTCTAGGTTCAAGTCTCTTGCCAACCCTAAGGTGGCTCCCTTAACTAAGATATGTGCTTTCCTGCTCCCCTATCCAACCTTCCTTTATCCCAATCATCCTGTTTCCCCAAGTTCCCCCGATCCTCCCCTTCTCACTTTTCTCATCCCATCTCCCCTTACCCCCATCCCACCCCACCCCCAAGATCCCAATTTTTTGCCCAGCAATTTTGTCTACTTCCCATAGCCAGGAGGATAACTATATGTTTTTCATTGGGTTCACCTTCTCATTTAGCTTCTTTAGGTTCACCAATTGTAGACTCCGTGACCCTTATTTATGGCTAGAAACCAATTAACTGTCCACTCTCACCATACCTCTTCAATATAGTGCTTGAAGTTCTAGCAATAGCAATAAGACAACATAATGGGATCAAGGGGATTCGAATTGGAAAGGAAGAAGTTAATCTTTCGTTATTCGCAGATGATATGATAGTGTACTTAAGCGACCCCCAAAACTCCACCAAAGAACTTTTACAGCTGATAAACAGCTTTGGTAATGTGGCAGGATACAAGATCAACTCCAAAAAATCAGTTGCCCTCTTATACACAAAGGATATGGAAGCAGAGAGGGAAATCAGAGAAGCTTCACCATTCACGATAGCCACAAACAGCATAAAATATCTTGGGGTAAATCTAACCAAGGAAGTGAAAGATCTATTTGACAAGAACTTTAACGCATTGAAGAAAGAAATTGAAGAGGATACCAAAAAATGGAAGGACCTCCCTTGCTCTTGGATTGGGAGGATCAACATACTAAAAATGGCAATTCTACCAAAGGCAATTTATAGATTCAATGCAATCCCCATCAAGATCCCAGTTCTTGAATTCCATCCCAATCATTCATTTCATTGAATTCAATTCAATGGTAAAAGGGACAATATGTGTTCATTCTAAATAGCTTGGCTCTGTAGATTAGCTAAAAGTACTCACCAAGAATTTGATCTTGAGAATCCTGAAATCCTCTGACTCTACCTTGATGTTGCAGGGCTTTAGCCTCCTCTCTCCAATAGGATTTCTAATGTAACTGTGGCCAATTTTCTAGTACCACTGAGACTAATTGTAGCCATTCATGTGGAATAACCCTATTGCTTGAAGCCCATATCTTTACCAATTCTGTAAAATGGTGTTTGTCACAAGACTCTCCTGCTTGCTTAATATCTTTTATATCTTTCATATCTATAGGTTCTCATTTCCACTCTGTGTATCCATTAGGGTATTGAGTATTTGCTGGCTTTTCACAGGCAATAACAGGATCAGTACCTAAAACTCTTGGTAAGGCATTTCTGACTCTGAGAGGTATTGGCAATGCTAAATCCTTTGTCTATTCCTCCTTTCCTTGTTTATCAGTTCTGACAAGTTCCTCAATCAATTCAAATCTTTTTATCACTGCCTTTTGTATAGTCTGAATCTCTTGACCTGTGAATATTTCTAATGAATTCATTAAATCAATTAATTTCTAGTTCTAATTCTGCACATGAGATTCCAAAGTTTTAAGATTTCCCATTGATGGTATCTTCTCTTCCTTAGGTATTATATGGATGGCATGTAGATTGCCTTCTTTGAGGGATGTTCTATCTGCTAGTTTATCATAACTTTGTAATAGATTTTGATTGCCAATTTCAACAGTATAAATCCTTTCAGATAATCTCATATACCATTTTGTAAGATTTCATAACCCATTAACATGGACTGAATTTTGCCTGTCAAAATAGGGTTATCATATTTAATAGTATGAGTCCTTTCAGCTAAAGACTGTATCATTCCTAAAAGTTTCTCATTCTTGACTCTGTTATCAAACTATTTCTTTATTGATGTAATATGTAAAACAAAAGTAATAGCTGCTGAGTTCACAAAATTGTAAGTACCAGCTAGGTCATATAGCTCTTTCAGAATTCCATCCAGAGTAGAAACAAAAAGGTTGTTAAATTTCTGGATAGTGATAGTGTTTGGGGTTGGTTTACAATTTTAAATTTTATTTACTTATCTATTTATTAATCAAATTAACTTTTCTCTGTTATAATTTTCAGAAAGTTGATATATGTGCAACAACCTTGACTGGCCAGCAAGTCTCCCAGTTGTGGCAGTAAAGTAGGTCTTAGATCAGTACCTGAATTATGTGAGACTTAGAATTACTAACAAATTTAATTAATTACTTAAAAGCAGCACACCCACATACAGAGAAGGTTTGAATTGGGCAGATTATCAAAGAATCCAGGACTTTCAGGCAGTCTGGAGCTGCGAGGTTACTAGCAGGAGCTAAACCCAGGCATATGCAGATCCAAACTGGGCATGCATGCCAGTGCTCCAGGCACAGGGTTAGAGCTTCTAGTGTCAGACCTTAGCCTGCTCATAGCAGGCCTGGTAGAAGCCAGAGAAGGCCTGGAGGAATTTTGGTAGGAAGCCGTAGGCAGCAATAATCCAGCTGCTTAGTAGGTGGGACCAAGATGTCGCGGGTGCAGACCTGAGGGAAATTGGCAAGTTGCTGCCATGGGCTAGTGGAGCCAAGCCTCACAAAGCTGCACCAGTGGGGCAGTTCAACTGTGGAGGGGTAGTTGAGCTGCGTGTGATGGGAGAAGTCCATAGTCAGGGGTCTGAACAGGCCCCAGCAATGGTGTGGACTCAGGCTATGTGGGCTGGTTGAGTGCCAATGTGTTGGCATACAAAAGAGTTCCAAAATAGCCTGGATTGGATTATAAAAAAAAAAAAACGTTTATTTATTAGGGAATAAACTCAAAGTAAGAGTAGCAATCCACAGTCTTTTGAATGCACTGGGAACTGGAACCAAATCCAGCAACCCAGAGGGCCATGCATGCTTTCTGTCTGCATTTGTACTGAATGAGACCACTCCCAAAGTGGACCAGTATAAAGACTATTGACTGAAGGACTTCCCAGAGCAGTTAAAACAAACAAGCAAACAAAAAGACTGACTTATGCCCATATTATTGGTTTAAATGTAAGGTGAAGACACTTCTGCATAGAATAGAACTATTTTCCTTGATTGCTGCCTATTGCTCGAGTCTTCAGAGAATAAAGGGAATATACAGGCAATCTCAAACTGTATATTTTAACTATTATATAAAACAGGATTATATTTATTATATATGATATTCTTGTAAGATATGTATATTTTAAGAATATTCACAAAAATTATATATATATGCAAGAGTTAAAATATGTCAGTCAAGTGTTTTTGTTGAACAATTAAAAATAAATATATAAAAATTGATGAAAGAGGTAAACATAACTCACATAAAAGGAATATGGATCCAGCAATACCACTCTTGGGAATATACCCAAGAGATGCCCTATCATACAACAAAAGAATATGCTCAACTATGTTCATGGCAGCATTGTTTGTAATAGCCAGAACCTGGAAACAACCTAGATGCCCTTCAACGGAAGAATGGATGAAGAAAGTATGGAATATATACATATTAGAGTATTACTCAGCAGTAAAAAACAAGGACTTCTTGAATTTTGCATACAAATGGATGGAAATAGAAAACACTATCCTGAGTGAGGTAAGCCAGACCCAAAAAGAGGAACATGGGATGTACTCACTCATATTTGGTTTCTAGCCATAAATAAAGGACATTGAGCTTATAATTCATGTTCATAGAGAAGCTAAATAAGAAGGTGAATCCAAAGACAAACACATAGGCATCCGCATGAATACTAACCTTCATCAGGCGATGAAAGGAGACAGAGACAGAGACCCACATGGGAGCACCGGACAGAAATCTCAAGGTCCAAATCAGGAGCAGAAGGAGATGGAGCATGAGCAAGGAACTCAGGACCACGAGGGGTGCACCCACACACTAAGACAATGGGGATGTTCTATTGGGATCTCACCAAGGCCAGCTGGCCTAGGTCTGAAAAAGCATGAGATAAATCCAGACTAGCTGAACATAGCGGACAATGAGGAATACTGAGAATTCAAGAACAATTGCAGTGGGTTTTTGATCCTACTGCACGTACTGGCTTTGTGGGAGCCTAGGCAGTTTGGATGCTCACCTTACGAGACCTGGATGGAGGTGGGAGGTCCTTGGGCTTCCCACAGGTCAGGGAACCCTGATTGCTCTTCGAGCAGATGAGGGAGGGGGACTTGATCGAGGGAGGGGGAGGGAAATGGGAAGCGGTTGCGGGGACGAGGCAGAAATCCTTAATAAATAGATAAATTTAAATAAAAAAAAAGGAATATGAATTCTGTTTATGAAGTAAAAGGCAGAAAATCACAAAGGCCTATGTTTCCAAAATAGAAGTTACATCAAGTATATAGAAACAAATAAAACCTAAATCTACATGAAAGGCAAAAAAGTAGAGCAATCAATACAATTGTAGAAATAAGCTCATACTTGAGAATTCAAAAAATTTACAAAATTTCAAAATTTACAGCAAAGTGTACAGTAATTTGCACATCCATCCAAATATATATACACATACACACACACACACACACACACACACACACAAATAGATACACACCAAAAAACCAGCATCCCTCTTAATTTTCTCAAAATTCCAAAGGCAATTAGATGGTTAAAAAGTCAGTTGGGACTCCAGAGATTGTTCAGTGTATAAGTGCCTACCATGTAAGCATAAAGACCTCACTTCAGAATACAGAAACTGTTTTCTTTTAAGTGATGTGGCCACACAAAAATAATAAAAGTAACTAACATGCTGTTGAAATGTTTTCTTAAAATCTCATGTGCATTTCTCAAGCATCCTCCAAAATTAGTGTATAAAGTAGATAAATACTGAAGTTAAACTGTGTGAAATTGACTGTACACCAATAACAGATAGGAATTTTCTGCTAATATCATTCCATATCCTTGTCTGAAAAACTGTGATTCAGACAATCACAGAAACAAACATTTTAACCAATACATATTAAGGAATTTTCACCATTCTGCTCTTGTATATTTTATTTTGTTATCTGTTTGATTTTTGTTGTTGTTCTGTTTTATTGAGGGTTTTTCTGCATAGATCTGGCTGTCCTGGCACTTACTCTGTAGACCAATCTAGCCTTGAACTGAAAGGTCCCTCTGCATCTTCCTCCCCCAGTGCTGTAATTAAAGGCATGTGCTACCATCTATGTGCTTCTTTTTCTTGATCATTTTTCTCTGTATTAATTCAATCATAATTCTTTGTTTATATAACAGATAAATGCAATAGCATTAATTTAATCTACATTTCTAAATGCTGCACTATATCCTTGATTTTTCCCAACTCATGAACAAACATGTTTTATGATATTCTTAATTATGCTGCTTAAACTAGATCAGGTACTGGGAGGCTATATGGCATATATACAGAGATGCAAAGAATTTTAATGAATAAAAACATTTTAGAGGTGATTGAGTTATTTTTCTATTGATTTTAAGGTTATTCCATCTGTAAAAACATTTAAGTGAACAATATGTAAAAGTTCATTTGATTCTTGTAAGCCATACCAAGAATTTCGTAAGTAAATTAGTGATGTCATTTACAAAGAATAAAATAAAGTGTTAGGAGAAAGGTACACTTATTACCCAGGAAAAAGATACTTTGTCTAATACACAGCCAACTAATATTTTTCTAATTGAATAAGTTTATCATCAAGTTAAGCACCTGAGGAAACATGAATGTTATATTATGTTATAAATGGTGCAACTGCTTTGAATATAAGTATGGCAATTTCTCAGAAAATTAGGAAACAAACTACCTCAAGATCTAGCAATACCACTTTTGGGCATATGTCCAAAGGATTCGCAATCATACCACAAGGACATGTGCTCAACTATGTTCCTAGCAGCATTGTTTGTCATAGTCATAACCTGGAAACAACTGAAATGTACCTCAACTGAAGAAGGGATAAAAAATGTGGTACATTTACACAATGGAGTACTACACAGCAGAGAAAAATTAATGACATCATGAAATTTGTGGGCAAATGGATGGATCTAGAAAACCTCATATTGAGTGATACAGATACAGAAAGACAAATATCACCTGAATTCACTAATAAGTGGCTTTTAGACATAAAGCAAAGGAAAACCAGCCTACAATTCACAATCCCAGAGAACCTATATAACAAAGAAGACCCTATGATAGATATACATGGATCTAATCTACTTGGGAAGTAGAAAAAGACAAAATCTCCTGAGTTGATTAGGATCAAGGTGACCATGAGGGAGAGGGTAGAAAATGAGGGAAGAGGAAGGGAGAGGAGTAGAGAAAAATGTATAGCTCAATAATATCTATAAAAAAGAAGTAAGGTTACAAAAAATTATTCTGAATATGGTCTTACTATGTAGAAAAAACGTGGAGGTTTTGTGATGTGGGACAGTAGCCGTTTACCCTGTAAAGACTTATCACTTCTATAGTTCTAATAAAATGCTGATTGGCCAGTAACAGGCAAAAAGTATAGTTGTACAACCATAACAGGAGAATTCTGGGAACAGGAAAGGCTGACACAGTCCTCACCCAGATGCAGAGGAAGCAAGATGAGAATACCTCACTGATAAAGGTACCCAGCCATGTGGCTAACACAGACAAAAATTATGGATTACTGTAACATGTAAGAATTAGTTAATATGGAAGCCTTACCTAATAGGCCAACCAGTTTGTGACTATTGTTGCCCTCTGTGTGTTTCTTTGAGGCTGAACAGCTGCAGGACAGGGTGGGACAGAAACCTCTGGCAAAAAAAAAAAAAATGGTGCTAACATGGACAACTACATCCACGTAAAACCTGAGAAAGTTTGGGAAGGATATCTATACACAAAAAAAGAACAGAGTTAATCACAGATTCTTGGTAGCAGTGTTTTCTCAGGTGGGCTCTGTTTGCAAGAGGCAAGCATGTCCCATTTAAGAGAGGCTTCTGATTCAGTGTTAGCTCCAAAAACTTTGGAGATCTTTAAAGGGTCCCTGCCATCATACACTTAAATGATGTTTATGAATAGACAACAGCATGCTTCTAGGTGATGTCAGGGGGCTTAAAATTCCATAGAGTTGTGGCAATAAATATGGCTCCCGCCAGTACTTCTGCCATAAAGCTAGACTCTCAGAAGGTAAGGAATGTGGTGGATCCAACCAGCAAAGCCAAGGCTTTAATACTACACATATTCCTTAGCAAATTAAAGACTCATGTGGTCAGAAAAAGAGAGATATATAGAAAAGATAGTTTCAGACAAAGAAAACCTCCATCATTTACAGTGTGTTTAAAAATATATTTTTGTTTGGGAGAGAAAAAATGATAAAGTTCTTAAAAGAAAGAGAAAGAAAGAGAAGCTGGGTATGGTGGCAAACACCTTTAATTCCAACACTTGGGAGGCAGAGGCAAGTGAATCTCTGTGAGTTCAAGTACAGCCTAGTGTACAGAGTGAGTTCCAGGACAGCCAAAGATACATAGAGAAACCTTGTTCTCAAAAAAAACAAAATTAAAAAATAAAAATAAAATAAATAGAATTTAAAATAAAGCCATGAAAAGATGGAAACTATGCAAAGAATCTGGATACTGTTTCTTATTATGTTGTCTTTGAATTGATTGAGGAAAGAGCAAAAGCTGCTTAAACACATTTGCTACTGAATTAGTACAACATATATATTTTGAAAATGGCCTTGACTTCAAAATTTAAGTCATAATATAAGTTACTTTGGAGAAAAGGTTTTGCTTTTGTTTCCACTGGAAATGAGAGGCTGTGGATTTATTCTAGGTTAAGGAAAATCAGGTTTGATCAAGGAAAACCTCCTGAAAAATCTCTGATAGGAGAGGATGGCCCAGAAGATCTAACATTTCAGAACACCTCTGTTGGAGTTTCCTCTAAGTTCTGCTTCCAGAAAAATTTCAAGACTACTGACTGAGATGACCATTTATCACAGAACATTCCAGTCAGGACTTGGCCATAATTCTAAATTTTCTTTAGGTCCCCATAAGATTACCAGCATCCCCAATCAACAGGAAGTAGCCCACATTCCCCCCCCCCCCCCAAAATGGATTATGGATGTTTGTCTTTGTTTAGAGTGTTGGTTACAAGTTATTATGGATAATGGTCAAGAAAATAGCTAAACAAAGGAGATTATATTTAGAGTTCTTCTTTTGAAAAAAAAAGGGGGGGGGAGTGCTGTGAGATAATAGTCTTGTATCCTGTAAAGACTTCTCAGCTATATTGCTTTAATAAAACACTAATTGGCTAGTAGCAAGGCAGGAAGTATAGGTGGGTGATTAAAATAGGAGAATTCTGAGAAAAGGAAAGACTGAGTCTGCCTACAGTCCTCACCCAGATAAAGTGGAAGCAAGATGAGAATGCCTCACTGATAAAGGTACCAAGCCACATGGCTAACACAGACAAGAATTATGGGTTAATGTAAGATGTAAGAATTAGTTAATAAGGAAGCCTGAGTTAATAAGCCAACCAGTTTATGATTAATGTATGCCTCTGTGTGTTTCTTTAAGACTGAATGGCTATGGAACTGGGTGGGACAGAAATCTCTGCCAATAATTCTGTTTACTTACTATATATCTAAAAAAATTTGCTGCTTAACTTAAAATGATGCTTGTGAGCTATGAGAACTTGATTGAATATTATATGTGATTAGCACCATTAAAAGATAAATTCCCTTCAAAGAGATTACCATGAATACTAGATCATGATTTATATAAATGTGCACATAATTGATGACATGTTTTTGTATCCTATTATACTTAACTTAATTTGTATAACTTTGTAAGATTTCCCTTCATTTAAAAAATCAAAATGCTCTAAGAGTTTCTTTAGAGAAACATACTGCATACTTTTGGGTTATAGTGCTTATCTGTTATTTATAGTACTAAATATGCAATGTAAATCAAGAGAGCAATTGTTCACATTTTTCTTCACATTTTGAAGAAATTAATAAATTTTTCCTTACTATTTTTACTTCCTTAATGATCTTTTTAAAAATGTATTTTCTAATCACAATTACGATTAATAAAATGTAGGTCAAGATTATTTTATTTTATCTCAATATATTGCTTTTCAATAGCACACTGTGTTTTCTGTAATATGTATTATTATTGAGAATGTATAACATGATATTTATGTCTTACTAAATATGTGTCATTTAAGTAGAGCAATCATCCATTTCACTAAAAATGTATCTGATTTTTAAAAGAAAACAGTTTTAGGCAGTCTTTAGCAATTTCTGTTGTTTTGTTACATTATTAACAGACATGAAATCAGTGGCTTAGAAAGGCCAGCTGGCCTAGGTCTGAAAAAGCATGGGATAAATCCGGACTAGCTGAACATAGCGGACAATGAGGAATACTGAGAATTCAAGAACAATCGCAGTGGGTTTTTGATCCTACTGCACGTACTGGCTTTGTGGGAGCCTAGGCAGTTTGGATGCTCACCTTATGAGACCTGGATAGAGGTGGGCAGTCCTTGGGCTTCCCACAGGTCAGGGAACCCTGATTGCTCTTCGAGCTGATGAGGGAGGGGGACTTGATCGGGGGAGGGGGAGGGAAATGGGAAGCAGTTGCGGGGACGAGGCAGAAATCCTTAATAAATAAATAAATTTAAAAAAAATGGCAAAAAAAATAAAAAAATAAAAAAAGAACGGTTTTATTTTGTTTTTAGTCAACTAGAATACAACTTAATGCAGATGGTTCATACTTCATAGAGCAATTTGGAAAAATCACTTAGTAAGCATATTTTTTTATCAATTCTACTACTGACACCATTCAATAGCAGTTGTTTTTTCCAATTTAGTTACCATGAAATCAACTTAACCAACCACAAATCATTGGTTTTCTAAGCAATCCCTGACCTTGCCAGTACTTACACTTCTGTGTTTTGTGGACTGTAGAGCTGCAGGAAACCAGGGGCTCCACTGGGGTCAGAATATTTGTGAATCACAGAACTCTGAGTGTTTCTTTTTAATAGTATATTTATTAGGTATTTTATTTTAAAAACAGTATGTGAGAAAAATATGTTTGTCTTTGTTTTATCTCATTATATTTTATTATTTTTCCATTGAAGCCTGTTTGCTTTCTAATGAGGGACAAAATGGGAGTGAATCCAAATGAGAGGAGAAGTGGAAAGGAACTGGGAGAATTAGACGGAGTGGAAACTATAATTGAGATATATAACAAAACTATTTTCAATTAAAGAAGTAAATTAAAACAGAAAAAGAGTTCCCCAAACTGATAGGAAAGAAGTAGAAATAAAGGAAGCTATCAAATCCATGTGTCTATGTTTTCAAACAAACACTTCAGCTAAACAGTTCTCTAGTATCTCTCAGAAGGTTTGACAGGATGATCTCATCCATCTTTCTACTCAAAGGTGCAATAGTTTATATAAACTCAACATCTAATGAATTTTTTTATCACTTCCTTCTACTAATCGCCATATTCTAGTATTAGAAAACAATGGAAGGTTTTTCCTAAAATTAGGTTTTTCCTAAAAAAAAAAATCCTAAATGGAAGACACTTTCAATATGGTCAATCATTTCTACTAAAAAAATAGAAGTTAAAATAGAATGTATAAGCATACCCATTAAGTGTCCTACTGTGTAATACACAAAGTGTTAAACAGCAGCCCTGTTGAGAATTGTTGGTTGTTTGACTATAGATTAAGTTTCTGTAATGGCATGTTTACTTTTCTGATGGTAATAAAGCATCCTATTTATTGTGTGTTATTTAAACTGGACATCATACGTAAGATAAATATGGAATAGGTTATTTATGCTGGACTCCATTAGTAACTCTTTAGAAGCAATGAATACTCTTTCATACTGATACTGATTGGCTCTTGGAATAATCAATGACCCAGGAGAACTGGGCTTCTATTGTTAGATATAGTTTGTGCTACTTCATTTGATCCTAAGGGTTATTAAAAGAAACATTTTATGAACCTAAAAGGTACTCTGCTCCTTAACCAAAACCATCTATAATCCATCCTACATATTGTCTCATTTGAAATAGCTTTTCTGATGATTTGACTTTACACGAGCTACTATGTAGATGTATATAAGATAAAGCTGTCAAAATTTCACACAATATTTTATGCAGAGAGTTTCTATAAATACTTTCATGAAAATGCTTACACTTGTGTTCAAACAATAGATGCTACCCTTTCTCTTTAGTGGTCAAATGATTTGAAGCTGATGCTTTGAGAACCATCATTAGAGTTGGAAAGCTATTTTTCCTTTGAAGGATGGGGCATCACCTCTTACAGTGATTTTCTTCTTTGAGGAGGCGGAAAAGTCCTATTTCTTACAACACTGAAGGAAGATTTTTTCCAGCAACATTTTCCCACAGCTATGGTAAGCATTGTCACCCAAAATCTCTCTTTATTCTCTGCTTTCTCTTTGGTAGTAGATTGCTATCTATTTCAAAAATTTATTTTCCCAGGAATAGTGAAATAAGAATACTTGACTTAAAACTGAGTCCACTCAAAACTGCCTTGAAGGTGAGTTGATAAAATGGTTCAAGCAAACCTGGGTGTATATTCAATGAGGCTAGAAATTTCTTCTGATAAGGTTATTTGAACAAACAAGGGTAATGTGAGCAAAGGTTACCACCTTTGATATTAGTGATTTTGTTGAACTTCTTGTGCATGAACAAATGATATCTTTGAATCATTGCTGTTATAAAATAACCAACAAATGGACCTTAAGAAAAGGATGATTATTCTGGCTCACAGTTTGAGGGTGGAGTTCATCCTAGTAGGGTAAGCAATGAAACAAGTGTATAAAGTCGCTGGTCACATAGCATCTCCAGTTTGGAAGCAGAAAAAGATAAATGTCTATCTATATTGTCTGACTTTCTCCTTTTGCTTTATACAGGACACTTCTCCTTAAAACAGTGCTTTCCGTATTTAGGGTAAGTCCTCCCATCACAGTTAAGCCAAGCTGTGATTATCATAATAGACATGCCCAGAACTTTGTCTTTTAGGGTATGCTAGAATTTATAAAACTGACAATAAAAGCTATCACAACACTTTAGTGAAATAATACATAATTTGCAATTCAGTAAAGGAAAGTTAATTAAACAATAACCTTTTCAACCTCTCTAGGCTAAAATCTAAATCAAAACTTGAGGAAAAAACCTCAGAATTAATAGATTCAATAGCTCACACCTTGCCAGTTACAAAATAAGACTTGTTTTTTCTTTATTTGTTTCGTTTTGTTCTATGGAGAGATTCCATTCTTCTATGTACCTGTTGTCTGTTTAGTGTGAGTAAATAGAGTATACTTTATATTTTTAGTCACAATAATATTTGGTTATTTTGTTCTGGGCACCAAAAGTTTGGAATGAAGTTGCTATAAAGCTCACTTACTTGGTGACTTCTGTGGGTTGTGTACAGAAGAACCACATACCATGCTGGTCTCATCTTCTTTCTGGTTGTTTGTGGATGGTTTGTTTTTTGTTTGCTTGTTTTTGTGGGTTTTTTTGATTGCTTCTTTGTTTTGGTTTTTCAAAACAGGTTTTCTCTGTGTAGCTTTGGTATCTGTCCTGTAACTAGTTTTTGTTGACCTGGCTGGCTTCGATCTAACAGAGACCCACCTATGTCTGCCTCCCAAATACTGGAGTTAAAGGCATGCACCACCAACACCTCCTGTTTGTTTTTTTCCATCCCTTCAAGATGTTTTCATATAGATAGATTACTCTTACTATAAATGCCATAACTAATGCCAGCTGAGACATCACAGGGACCTGGAAAAGAGGATAATAGAGGCAGAAACACAGGACTATGGGTTCACTTGAAAAGTGAACCATTTTTATTTTTCCAAATGCTCTTCATATATTATTTCCCCAACCTACTAAAGATAGTTTAAACAGTCTCTTTGACCATCCTATCTGAGTTCTTCTGTCCATACTTTCCTGCCTCTCTGTCATTATTTTGTCCTGAATGTCATTCCTTCTAGTCCTGCCAGCAGTTTTATAAAATTCCATGGCCTCTTCTGGGTCAGATTTTGTACATCCAAGAGGAACTGCAGACCATCTAGAACCTTATTCTGATTTTGTAGCTTTGTGGTAACAAGACAACTTTTTCTGGGACAAACTACCTTCTCCAAATTCTTTGTATGCAGAAGCAGTTTTTTCAAATCAATAAAAGAATAATAACAACTAATATTAAATTTATTGGGAATTTAGGAGTTTGATCATGTACAGTAGTATAAGATGTTATAATGTACACTGCAATTAATTTGCAAACTATTGGCCAGAAATATTAACAAATGAGAATATTTTAATCAATATTTTTGGATGTACTGGTTCAAGGTCAGCTCATTGTTTTGAGACCATACTGCATTTAGATTGTTCTTAAATAATTTTCATGGATATTTAGATTCATTTGTGGGTTATTGACTGGCAATTGTCAATCGATATTTAATCGCTTGCCCTTGTATAATTCAATCAATGCAATCCTTAAAGATATTTAGTCTTTCTGAAGAATGTATGCCTATTGTTTTCCCCAAGGATATTTTTCTCCTCGTGAAACAGTTTTAGCTGGGTCATCTTTAAACTGAGGTGTTTGTACTTCCTGTTTGAGAGCCAATGCCCCTTCGCAGTGGTTGTGATTTCAACAAATGTTAGGATGTATGTGATTAACAATCTTACATACTTCATTATAGTTTTTATTGCTATCTACATGTCTGCAAATATAGCATTTATATTTCTGAAAAACATTATTTTAATTTCACAACAATTTATATAAAGGATGATTATTTTAATAACATAAAAGCAGACATAAAAGTCTTTGAAAGGTATTACTAATATGTTGAGCAATGTGACAATAAGGTCATGGAATATGGTATGAAGTGTCTGTGTAATGAAAAGAAGCTTGGAACATGCTGTGAGAAGGAAAGAGTCATGCAGTTTCCATATAGTTGAAATTTAGAAAAATGTCTCTCTTTTGGTGTTGGCTTTGGGGGCCTGTTCACCCTGTCACATTACTAGCCCTGTTGAGATCTAGAGAAAACCTGTAAATGAAAGAAGTTGCAGAGTTTAGGCTCCAATTTATGAGAGGAATAAGACCCAGATATTAGCTAGATCCCTGAGGAAAGTCTTAAAAACATGAGTTTGGATTTTTAAAAAATCCTAATCTTGTATGATGTAATTTCATAAATATAAAACTGGGTAAAATTAAGAGAAAGTATTTTAAAATTTTTTTCAAAGGATAAGTCACTGTAGCAATTTGTTCCTGAATGGTTAATCCCCTTTTCCCCATTTTTGTTTATTCATTTGATTTTGAGCACAAAATCAACACTTTTAATTATGACTTGTCCTTGGGGGTTATAGGGAATATGAGAGACATGAATTTCCTGTAAAAATAAGTTAACAGTTTTAGATACATCAGCAAAAGCACTGTGGACTTTAATCTGTTTGGAGAGCATCATACAAGGGTGTAACGGCCCGTGAGTGGCTGCAAATAATTCAAGCAGACTCTTCCTTTTAAGAATGAAACCTGAAAACATATCAAAACAAATATATCAAATTTTATTGTTTTATTTAAATAACTTTTTATTTATTTTACTTTCAAACCAGTTTTCCCTCTTCCCTCTCCTCCTGTCCCCTCCTCTTTCCCATCTATCCTTCCTCCCCATCCACTCCTCTTCTACCTCCATTGGAAAGGACAGGCCTCACATGGGCTTTGCACAAAGTATAGTATATTAAGTTGAGGCAGGATTAAGTTCAAGGCTGGGTCAGGTAATCCATCATGGAGCCAGCTAAGCACCAGGTAGTACCACTCTCAAAGTTAGAAGCCTTAGTAAGACACCGAGCTACATGATTGTCACACACATGTCAAAGGCTAGGTTGATCCCTTGCAGGCTCTCCGCTGTTGGTCCAGTGTCCATGAGCTCCTGTGAGCCCAGTTAAGCTGTCTTTGTGGGTTCCCCCTTCATACCCACACTGGCTAGAACAACCCCCTCTTCCTTCTGTAAAACTCTCAGAGCTCAGTGTAGTGCTTGTCTGTGAATCTCTGCCCCTGCTTCCAACATTTACTGGATAGAGTATCTCTAATGACAAATTAGGTAAGTCACAAATCTCCTTACAGTAGATGGCCAGTTCAGGAATCCTCTCCACCAATGCTAGAAGTCTTAGTTCAGGTCATTCTTGTGGGTTGACGGTTTCCCTGGCTCAAAGTTTCTCCCTAACCCTGAAATGACCCCTATCAAGACTTTTCTTTTGTTATTCTCCCCCCCCCCATTGTGCCTCTAAACTGCCTCCTACACACTCCTGTTTCCATCCCTCTATCCTCCCCTGCCCTGTCTCTGCACCCAGTTTGCCCTGGAGATCTTTTCTGCTTCCCCTTCCCAGGAAAATACAGGCATACCTCTTTGGGCCCTTCATGTTATCTAGCCTCTCTGGGGCTATAGACTGTAGGTTGATTACCCTATACTTTACTCTAAATAATTACCTATGAGTGAGTAAATGTCATGTTTCATCTTTCTGGGTCTTAATTACCTCATGCAGAATGATTTTTATTTTCTAGTTCCATCCATTTGCCTGCAAATTTCATGATGTCAATGTTTTTTACAGCTGAATAGTACTCCATTGTGTAAATGTAACACATTTTCCTTATCCATTCTTTGGTTGAGGGGTATCTAAGTTGTTTCCAGATTCTGGCTATTATGAATAATGCTGCTATGAACACAGCTAAGCAAATATCATTGAGGTATGATTGTGCATCCTTGGGGTATATACCTAAAATTGGTATAGCTAGGTCTTGGGGTAGATTGATATCCAATTATCTAGGAAACCACCATACTGATTTCCAATGTAGGTGTAGAAGTTTTCACTCCCACCAACAGTGAAGAAATGCTACCCTTACTCCACATTCTCTCCAGCATCAATTATCATTGGTATTTTTGATCTACATCATTCTGTCTGGTGTAAGATGGTATCTCAGAGTCGGTTTGGTTTGCATTTTCCTGATTAAAAAAAAGGATGTTGAGCAGTTTTTTAAGTATCGTTCAGTCATTTGAAATTCTGTTGAGAATTCTGGGTTTAGATATGTATCCAATTTTCTTATTGGATTATTTGGTATTTGGATGTGTAGCATCTTGAATATTTTGGAGATCAGCCCTCTGTCAAATGTGGAGAGGTGAATATCTTTTCTCATTCTGTAGGCTGTCATTTTGTCTTAATGGCAGTGATTTTTGCTTTACAGAAGCTTCTCAATTTCAGGAGGTCCCATTCATTAACTGTTGCTTTCAGTGTCTGTGTTCCTGAGGTTATATTCAGGAAATAGTCTCCTGTGCCAGAACATTCAAAGCTACTTCCCGCTTTCTCTTTTATCAGGTTCAGTATAACTGGACTTATGTTGAGGTCTTTTGATCTACTTCGACTTGAGTTTTGTGCGTGACAATGGATATGGACCTAAAAAAATATAATAAATTTAAGTATTCAAAGAAAATTGAATGTTTTTGAAACTGCATCTATGATAATTTGAATTTTCCTTAAAATTTTAGTAGCCAGATTTACAACTGTTGCCATGAACAGATTAATAATTCTTGACTCCATTGATTTAACTAGAGGTTTAACCCAATATGTTAAACTTTGAACTTTGAAGTTTTAACATTATATGTACCATCTTTATGCTTTAACTTTAACATATTTAAAGTACTTACTCAGTACCTCACAATTCTATAATCCCATTTACTTTCATTTTAAAATCATTCAACCACCTTTACAGTTTTTCAACTTTAATAAACGTTTTTAACTTTTCCTCTTATCTGATCACTTTAACCTTCTTATATAAATCCTTTACTAAAAATCCATCTTTACGTCCATTTAACATTTTTATTTACAGTTTTATTTCTTAGTGTCATAAGACATAAGTGTTTACTTATTGAAAGAAGTCATTGAAAGGATAAGTTATTCTTTTATACAATTAGAGCATGAAAGAACAATAAAAAGCATTTTTTTTTAAAAAGTGGTAACAGTAGGGTAGGTTTGAGTTTATGTTTGCATTAGATCTGCATGTGTGTTACCTCACTAGGAGGCCTGTTAGATCAAGGAAAATGCCTAGCCTGGATTTCACACTTAAAATATTTAAATTCTGGTTGGAAATTTTTATTTTCATAAGTCAGAAAAGGAATAGGATAGCAGTAATCTTTCCATTAACTGTCCTTTTAAAGCTTCTTGTAGAAGATTAACAAAGGACATAAATTTCTTCACCGGATTTTGTCTGCTAGTGGACGAAGACCTTGAGTGTGTCTTAAGATCAGGGACTTTTATTTGTTAATTTTTATTTCTTTTTTTAAGCCCTTGTTGCAGAGTTTGGAAGCCTGTTGGGAGGCTTAACTGGCTTGTTTATTAACCTAATAAAGGTTGGCAGGTGCTTGAGCCTCAATTTTGGAGCTTATTTATTTGAGAGACTCTGGTAATTAAGATTTCTTTTAGAGCTTTTAAATTTGTATTGTCAACAAGTAGAGAAAGCAATCTTTTTAGCCATGGATGATCTGGCCAAGCAACCTGGCTGGAGGGTTTGGCTGCTGTTGCAGCAGGTGGCAGGGCTGATGCATTGTCTGGTGAAGATGGGTCAGAAACAAGGAGGCCCACAGGCATTGTGCACATGTGCTGTGTCCAGAGATGAAAATTTGCAAGCTTCTTGTACGGGATATAGTTTGAAACCCCTAGGCAGCCCTGTGAAGACAATGCATTTATTGTTTACTTTAACCTAAGCTAAAAGCTTCATATGGCAGTGTTGATGGAGAACAAGGTATTTTAATTTCTCCAGCCATTTCTTGGGCCCTGGAGGGAAGTTTAGATTTCTCTTGTGTGGGCTCCAAAGCAACACCAATACACTGAAACTGCTAAGGAATTTAATGGACTTCACTTTACCTTGTTCAAGATTTCACATTACAGTTCTTTATATTTACTGACAATTCTGAGGATCTCACTTCTTTTTTTTTTTTTCTGGTAACAATGGATTATGTTCAACAATGCTGTCTTTATATTGAGCTAAATCATCCTTATTAATTTTAACTCCCCATAATTTCAACATGTGATTGAGAGATGCATGCGTATCGGAACACTTTGGGAGATTTCCCATGTTACTGGGTACTTCTTATGGTTGCAAGACAGTGTGGTCCTGAAGATTACCACACTCCTATTATTTACCACAAAATTGCTTTCTGACCTTAATCCATGAGCATCTTCAAGTTCTCTATAGCTATACCATGGCTAGCTCAGGTATAGACACCACAGAGACCTGGAAAGGAGAGTAAGGGTAAATGGAAATATAGAACTCTGGTTTCCCTTCCTGAATGAGCCATATATTTTTTTTCACACTGCTATTCATTACCTAGTTTCTAAGCATAGCATTGCAAGCAGAGTTTGAACAGTCTCTTTGTTCCATTATCTGAGTTTCTAATTCTGCATTCCCTGTTTCCATGGTCTTGTTTTGCACTGGAGGACATCCCTCCTAGACATCATCTCCTGCCTGCATTTTTCTCCAAGCCTGGTGGCCACATCTGTGTTAGGGGTTGTGCCTGAGAAAGGATCAATGGACCATCTGAATTCTGACATATCTGTCCAAAGTACCCCATTTTTAGTGATGGTAGTTGGACTATTGACTCATTCTATTCTATTACAGCCTCATCTTAAGAAAATAAACATAGGATTTTGTCCGCGGGTCATGGGACTATCAGGTGTCCATGTTTAGCTGCTGAGGAATTCCATCTGGATGGGTGAGTGTGTACTATCCAGGGGCGGATTGTGCTGGAAGAGAGCACAAACCCCCCTCCCCCAGCTCCTTCTGCAGGGCTGTCTTTCTCATGCACAACCCAGCCCCCCAGCACCCCCCAAACCCTGCCCTGCTGTATGCTAGGACCAGTGCTCAAGAACAGTTCTAAGCTCCTACACTAAGGCTACCCACCCAGAGCGGTGACTGCCTGACTACCTGGCAGGCCTCAAGATCCCTTGTAAGGGAGCCCGGGCAACTTCAACTTGTGCTCCAGGGGTGCCTGTGCTCTCCTGGATCTCGCCCTGCCTGCCCCATTTTTTCTTTTGTCGCCGGATCATTGGGCTACCAGGCGGCACTCTTTAGGTGCTGAGGAGTTCCATCTGGACAGGACGGTTCCTGCTTCTACACTGAAGAGATACACCCAGAGAGTTAGTCACAGCAAAGACTGAACCAAGACACCAGGCCTCTCCTGGCTCCATTTGAAGGAAGAGATGAGAAGGTGCCAATGCAAGAATTCCTCCAACAACCTGAAAGACAACATGACATCACCAGAATCCAGGGATCCCGAAATAAGAAGAATTGTACACCCTACTCTAGAAGAATTAGAAGAAATCAACTCAAAAGTGAAAATAATATGAAATAATATGAAAATAATAGAGGACCTTAAACAGGAGGTGAAAAACTGCCATAAACAATTAGAGATTACAAACAAAAAGGTAGAGGAAATGAATAAATCGCTCAAAGACATGCAAGAAAACCAAGAGAAACAAGAAAAAGCAATCAAACAGGTTAGGGAAGCGGTTCAAGACTTGAAGAATGAAATGGAAGCAATGAAGAAAACACACACCGAGGGAAGGATGGAGATGGAAAATCTGGGTAAACAAACAGGAACTACAGAGACAAGTACTAACAACAGATTACAAGAGATAGAAGAAAGAATGTCAGACACTGAAGATACCATAAAGAAAATAAACACACTGATCAAAGAAAACAGCAAAACCAACAAATTCTCATCACAAAACATTCAGGAAATCTGGGACACAATAAAAAGACCAAACCTAAGAATAATTGGGATAGAAGAAGGAGAAGAAGTACAGCTCAACGGTCCAGAAAATATAATTAACAAAATTATAGAAGAAAACTTTCCCAGCCTAAAGAAAGATATTCCTTTGAAGGTTCAAGAAGCATATAGAACACCGAATAGACTGGACCAAAAAAAAAAAAATCTCCTCGCCATATAATAATCAAAACACAAAACATACAGAATAAAGAAAGAATATTAAGAGCTGCAAAGGAAAAGGGTCAAGTTACTTATAAGGGTAAACCTATCAGTCTTACACCTGACTTCTCTATGGAAACCATGAAAGCCAGAAGGTCCTGGGTAGATGTACTGCAAAAACTAAGAGACCATGGATGCAAGCCCAGACTACTATACCCAGCCAAGCTTTTATTCACTATAAATGGAGAAAACAAAATTTTCCAGTATAAAAACAAATTTAAACAATACATAGCCACAAATCCAGCCTTACAGAAAGTAATAGAAGGAAAATCACAAACCAAGGGGTGCAACAATGACCACAATAACTCAAACATCTAGAGACCCTTCACCAGCACAACTCAATGAAGGGAAACACACAAACTCTACTACTAAAAAAGTGACCGGAGTTAACAACCACTGGTCATTAATATCACTTAATGTCAATGAACTCAACTCACCTATAAAAAGGCACAGGCTCAGAGATTGGATATGAAAACAGGATCCAACATTCTGCTGTTTACAAGAAACACACCTCAACCACAAAGACAGGAACCTACTCAGAGTAAAGGGATGGGAAAAGGTTTATCAAGCAAATGGACCTAAGAAACAAGCAGGTGTGGCCATACTAATTTCTAACAAAGTTGACTTCAAACTTAAATCAATCAGAAGAGATGGAGAGAGACATTTTATACTCATAAAAGGAACAATTCATCAGGATGAAGTCTCAATCCTGAATATCTATGCCCCTAATATAAAAGCACCCACGTATGTAAAAGAAACATTACTATAACTTAAGGCTGTCATCAAACTGCACACACTAATAGTAGGAGACTTCAACACTCCTCTCTCACCAATGGACAGGTCAAAAAAACAGAAACCAAACAGAGAAATAAGAGAATTAATGGAGGTAATGAATCAAATGGACTTAATAGACATCTGTAGAACATTCCACCCAAATAGGAAAGAATATACCTTCTTCTCTGTAGCTCATGTAACCTTCTCGAAAATTGACCACATACTCGGTAACAAAGCAAACTTCCACAGGTACAAAAAATATTCGTAACCTCCTGTGTCTTATCAAATCACCATGGATTAAAGTTAGAATTCAACAACAATGCTACCCCCAGAAAGCCTACAAACTCATGGAAACTGAACAGTCAACTACAGAACCACACCTGGATCAAAAAAGAAATAAAGAAAAAAATTAAAGTCTTCCTTAAATTCAAT
Source organism: Microtus oregoni (assembly GCF_018167655.1). NCBI lineage: Eukaryota > Metazoa > Chordata > Mammalia > Rodentia > Cricetidae > Microtus > Microtus oregoni. Next base: position 19,838,256 of record NW_024543097.1, read on the forward strand.
GAAAATAAAGAAAAAACCTACTCAAACTTATGGGACACTATAAAAGCAGTCCTAAGAGGAAAGTTCAGAGCACTAAGGGCTCACTTAAAGAAAACAGAAAAAGCACTTATTGGAGACTTAACAGCCCACCTGAAAGCTCTGGAAAAAAAGAAGCAGACTCACCTAGGAGGAGTAGAAGACTGGAAATAATCAAACTGAGGGCAGAAATCAACAAAATAGAATCACAGAAAAACAATCCAAAGAATCAATGAAACAAAAAGCTGGTTCCTGGAGAAAATAAACAAGATTGATAAACCCCTATCCAAACTAATAAAATGAGAGAGAGAGAATATGCAAATCAATAGGATCAGAAATGAAAAGGGGGACATACCACAGACACAGAGGAAATTCAGAGAATAATTAGATCTTACTACAAAAGCCTGTATGACACAAAACTGGAAAATGTAAAAGAAATGGACACATTTTTAGATAAATACCATGAACCAAAGTTAAACCAGGACCAGGTGAACAATCTAAATAGACCTGTTAGTCGCGAAGAATTAGAAGCTGTTATCAAAAACCTCCCTACCAAAAAAAAGCCCAGGACCAGATGGTTTCAATGCAGATTTCTACCAGAACTTCCAAGAAGACCTAATACCTATACTCCTTAATGTATTTCACAATATAGAAACAGAAGAGTCATTGCCAAATTCCTTTTATGAAGCCACAGTTACCCTGATACCAAAACCACACAGACCCAACCAAGAAAGAGAATTATAGGCCAATCTCACTCATGAATATCGACGCAAAAATCCTCAACGAAATACTGGCAAACTGTATCCACGAACACATTAGAAAAATTATCCATTATGATCAAGTAGGCTTCATTCCTGAGATGCAGGGCTGGTTCAACATAGGCAAATCTATCAATGTAATCCACCATATAAAAAAACTGAAAGAAAAAAACCATATGATCATTTTATTAGATGCTGAAAAAGAATTTGACAAAATTCAACACCCCTTTATGATAAAAGCCTTGGAGAGATTAGTGATACAAAGGTCATACCTAAATATAATAAAAGCTATATACAGTAAGCTGACAGCTAACATCAGATTAAATGGAGAGAAACTCAAAGCCATCAGACTAAACTAAGGAACACGACAAGGCTGTCCACTCTCACCATACATCTTCAATATAGTGCTTGAATTTCTAGCAATAGCAATAAAACAACAAGGGGATTCGAATTGGATAGGAAGAAGTTAAACTTTTGTTATTTGCAGATGATGTGATACTGTAGATAAGCAACCTGCAAAACTCCACCAAAGAACTTTTACAGCTGATAAACAGCTTTAGCAATGTGGCAGGATACAAAATCAACTCCAAAAAATCAGTCGACCTCTTATACACAAAGGGTATGGAAGCAGAGAGGGAAATCAGAGAAGCTTCACCTTTCTCGATAGCCACAAACAGCATAAAATATCTTGGGGTAACTCTAACCAAGGAAATGAAAGATCTATTTGACAAGAACTTTAAGGTATTGAAGAAAGAAATTGAAGAGGATACCAGAAAATGGAAGGACCTCCCTTGCTCTTGTATTGGGAGGATCAACATAGTAAAAATGGCAATTCTACCAAAGGCAATTTATAGATTCAATGCAATCCCCATCAAGGTCCCATCAAAATTCTTCACAGATCTTGAGAGGACAATAATCAACTTTATATGGAAAAACAAAAAACCCAGGATAGCCAAAACAATCCTATACAATAAAGGATTTGCTGGAGGCATTACCATCCCTGACTTCAAACTCTATTACAGAGCTACAGTAATGAAAACAGTGTGGTACTGGCATAAAAACAGAGAAGTCGACCAATGGAATCGTGTAGAAGACCCGGATTTTAACCCACAAACCTATGATCACCTGATTTTTGATAAAGGAGCTAAAACTACACAATGGAAGAAAGAAAGCATCTTTAACAAATGGTGCTGGCACAACTGGATGTCAACCTGTAGAAGAATGAAAATAGACCCATATCTATCACCATGCACAAAACTCAAGTCCAAATAGATTAAAGACCTCAATATCAGTCCAAACACACTGAACCTGATAGAAGAGAAAGTGGGAAGTACCCTACAACAGGTGGGCACAGGAGATCGCTTCCTAGGTATAACCCCAGCAGCACAGACATTAAAAGAAACATTGAATAAATGGGACCTACTAAAACTGAGAAGCTTCTGTAAAGCAAAGGACACTGTCACTAAGACACAAAGACAACCTACTGACTGGGAGAAAATCTTCACCAACCCCGCAACAGACAAAGGTCTGATCTCCAAAATATATAGAGAACTCAAGAAACTAGACTTTAAAATGCTAATTAACCCAATTAAAAAATGGGGCACTGAACTGAACAGAGAATTCTCAACAGAAGAAGTTCAAATGGCCAAAAGACACTTAAGGTAATGCTCAACCTCCTTAGCGATCAGGGAAATGCAAATCAAAACAACTTTGAGATATCATCTTACACCTGTCAGAATGGCTAAAGTCAAAAACACCAATGATAGCCTTAGCTGGAGAGGCTGTGGAGGAAGGGGTACCCTCATCCATTGCTGGTAGAAATGCAATCTTGTGCAACCACTTTGGAAATCAGTGTTTCGGTTTCTCAGGAAATTCGGGATCAACCTACCCCTGGACCCAGCCATACCACTGTTGGGAATATACCAAGAGATGCCCGATCATATGACAAAAGCATTTGTTCAACTATGTTCATAGCAGTATTATTTGTAATAGCCAGAACCTGGAAACAACCTAGATGCCCTTCAATGGAAGAATGGATGAAGAAAGTGTGGAATAAATACACATTAGAGTACTACGCTGTGGTAAAAAACAATGGCTTCTCGAATTTTGCATGCAAATGGATGGAAATAGAAACACTATCCTGAGTGAGGTAACCCAGACCCAAAAAGATGAACATGGGATATACTTACTCATAATTGGTTTCTAGCCATAAATAAGGGTCACAGATTCTACAATTGGTGAACCTAAAGAAGCTAAATGAGAGGGTGAACCCAATGAAAAACATATAGTTATTCTCCTGGCTAAGGGAAGTAGACTAAATTACCGGGAAGAAAATTGGAAACTTGGGGGTGGGGTGGGATGTGGATAAGGGGAGATGTGGAGAGAAAAGTTAGAAGGGAAGGATGGGGGGCCTTGGGGAAACAGGAGGATTGGGATAAAGGTTGGACAGGGGAGCACGGAACCACAATTCTTAGTTAAGGGAGCCACTGTAGGGTTGGCAAGAGACTTGAACCTAGAGTGGCTCCCAGGAGCCCAAGGCAATGTCCCCAGTTATTTCCTTGGGCAGCTGAGGATAGGGAACCTGAAATGACCCCATCCTATATTAATACTGGCGAATATCTTGCATATCACCATAGAACCTTCATCTGTTGATGGATGGAGATAGAGACAGAGACCCACACTGGAGCACTGGACTGAGCTCCCAAGGTCCCAATGAGGAGCAGAAGGAGGGAGAACATGAGCAAAGAAGTCGGGACCACGAGGGGTGCACCCACCCACTGAGACAGTGGAGCTGATCTATTGGGAGCTCACCAAGGCCAGCTGGACTGTGACTGAAAAGGCATGGGATAAAACTGGACTCTCTGAACATGGCGAACAATGAGGGCTGATGAGACACCAAGGACAATGGCATGGGGTTTTGATCCTGCTTAATGTGCTGGCTTGGTGGGAGCCTAGCCAGTTTGGATATTCACCCTCCTAGATATGGACGGAGGGGGGAGGTCCTAGGACTTACCACAGGGCAGAAAACCCTGACTGCTCTTTGGTCTGGAGAGGGAGGGGGAAAGGAGTGGGGGGAGGGGGAGTAGGGTGGGAGGAGGGGGAGAAGAGTGGGAGGAGGGGGAGGGAAATGGGAGGCTGGGAGGAGGTGGAAACTTGTTTTTTTTTTTTCCTCCTTTTCTCAATTAAAAAAAAAGACCTGGGAAGAATTGAATCATGTACTAAGGTCATACAAGGCCCACGTGAACCCTTTATTGAGATTTTACAATGATTACGTAAAACTATACAAATAAAGGTAACTTATCTAGAAGGTAGATGAGTATTTATTGAATCTCTGGCTTTTGAAAATGCCAACATAGAATGCAAAAATATCCTTTGGCCTTTAAATGTCAAATCAGCACCAATGGATGAATGGATCCTGCACACAGTCATTGTTAAATTCTTTGAATATAATACTGAGTGTTGGGTAGGAGACACAATTTCCAAAGGTATCATGATATGAGTTAGCCAATAAGAAGCTAGAGCTAATGGTCCAAGCAGTGATTTAATTAATATAGTTTCTCTGTGGTTATTTTACTCTGGGTGTCCAAGATGAACAAGCGGCCTCCTTACAACACATTGGCACCAATGTGGCAAACTAAAATCTACTTTAAAATTTGAGAGAGCTTAATTGTATACACAAAAATACAGATTTTAACACAGCTTCTCAGTGTTTGCTAGTGGTGTGTCGCAGCTCCTTTAAGAGAGGTTTTCCTGACTCAGTTGTAGCAAAAAAAAAAAAAAAACCAAAAGCTAAAAAAAAAAAAAAGCCATGCTGTTTTAAAATGCCAGCTTTATGGGCCATGCTTCCAGCGTGAACTCTGACTCTTTCTGGAGGTCTGGCTATGGAGCATCCAAATAGGGTTTATGAGCAGACTGCTACAACTACTTAACTTTGGAGGACATGCCTCCTAAAGAAAATTAGAATATCCAGTGCCTAGTATTAAAAAAAAAACAAAAAAAAATATTGCTTTGATGATAGAATAAGCCTGCAGGATGAATAAAAATTTCCAATAGAAAACAGGAAACATATTTTGGCAGACTTCTATAAAGGATCAAAGACCAAAGCTAAGAGTATGAATGAATAACATTGTAAATGAAGGATTACTGGACATGGGTATAGTTGTGACTATTTTTACCCCAGAATCTTGACATTCAAATTGTCTTTTTCAGGTGACAGATGTTCAGTTCCTAGGAATTAGAACCCTACATCAAGTAAAATAAAGCATGAGATAGATATAATGCATAGGAACTGAAGGACAGAAAGGCATATGTAGCTAATATAGCAGTGGATCTATGGGGTTGTGATATTTTGCAGAAAGGAATTAACATTCCTGCAGTTTCAGAAATGGAAGTAAATACTAACTCATGTTTCTGAGAAGGATATTATAAGGTACTATATAAAAAACAGTCACCATATTCAGACTGTAAAAAACACACACAGATAACAATTAGCAAACTTTCAGAGGTACCAACAGCCCTACCTTTAAGATGCTTAACTAAAAATCCTATATGCATTGAACAATGACCTTTAACTATAAGAAAATTTCAGGCTTTTAGAACGAGAGAAAGAGATGTTTAACATATTGAAGAATCAGCCAGTCCTTGGAATTCTTCTGTATTTATTGTTAAAAAGAAATCTGGAATATGGAGAATCGTGACAGATCTAACAGCTGTTAACAAGGTTACCTAACTTATAGGCCCTCTGCAATCTGGTATTCCTCTGCCTTCTCTATTACCCAAAGATGACTTCTTATAGTTATTGATTTAAAGGATTGTTTCTTCACTATATCTTTACAAGAAAAGGATAGAGGAAAGGTTGCTATCACAGTGCCTACTTATAATAATTCTTAGCCTATTAAAATATATCAATGGAGGGTCCTCCCAAAGGAAATGTCAAAGAGCCCCACCCTGTGCCAATTTCTTTCTTTTTTTTCCTCTTTTATTGATTTTATTAAGGTTTATATGTTTTTCTGTTTCTTTCCCTGCCTCATCTCTCCCTTTCAGCCTTCTAAAGGGTCCTCATGCCCATAATTTACTCAGGAGATGTTATCTTTTACTATTTCAAATGTAGATTCAATCCATGTATGTTTCTTTTAAGGTCCTCATTGTTGTCTAGGTCCTCTGAGATTATGATTTGTAGGCTGGTTTTCTTTGCTTTATGTTTAAAATCACATATGAATGAGTACATATTATAATTGTCTTTCTGAGTCTGGGTTACCTCACTCAATATTATGTTTTCTAGTTCCATCCATTTGCCTGAAAATTTCAAGATTTCATTATTTTTTTCTGCTGTGTAGTACTTCATTGTGTAAATATACCACATTTTCCTTATCCATTATTTGGTCTAGGGGCATTTAGGTTGTTTACAGGTTCTGGCTATGACAAACAATGCTGCTATGAACATAGTTGGGCACATGTCTTGATACAATTGAGCATCCTTTGGATACATACCCCAAAATGGTATTGCTGGGTCTTTTGGAAGGTTGTAAATTGATCCATAACTATCACCATGCACAAAATTTAAATACAAATGGATCAAAGACCTCAACATAAAGCCAGCCACAGTGAACATCATAGACGAGAAAGTGGGAAGTACACTTAAACGCATTGGCACAGAAGATCACTTCCTAAATATAACCCTGGTAGCACAGACACTGAGAGAAACAATAAATAAGACTTACTATAACTTAAAAGTTTCTGTAAAGCAAAGGACATGCATGGTCAACAAGACAAAACAGCAGCCTACAGAATGGGGAAAAATTACAAATTTCTTAAGTGACATATTTTGGAGGTCAGCCCTCTGTCTAATGTGGGGTTGGTGAAGAACTTTACCCAATCTGTAGGCTATTGTCTTTGTCTTGTTGACCATGTCCTTTGTTTTACATATGCTTCTCAGTTTCAGGAGCTCCCAATTATTAATTGTTTCTCTCAGTGTCTGAGCTACTGGGGTTATGTTTGGGAAGTGGTCTCTTGTGGCAATGCATTCAAGTGTGCTTCCTTCCCACTTTCTCTTCTATGAAGTTCAGTGTGGTTGATTTTATGATGAGATCTTTGATCCATTTGGACTTCAGTTTTTTGCATGGCAATATATATGGATCTATTTTCAATCTTCTACATGTTAATAGCCAGTTATGCTACCATCATTTGTTGAATATGCTTTCTTTTTTCCATTTTATAATTTGCTCCTTTGTCAAAAATCAGGTGTTTGATGATGTGTAGATTGCAATCTGTATCTTCTACTCAGTTCCATTATCCTCCTTTCTGTTTTTATGTCAATAAAAAGCTGTTTTCTGTACTTTCTTTGTAGTAGAATTTGAAGTCAGGGATGCCTCTTGAACTAAGTCAGTCTTTTTTAAAATTGATTTTTATTGAGTGCTACATTTTTCTCTGTTTCCCTCTTTGTCTCTCTCCTCCCCACGGTCCCCATGCTCCCAATTTATTCAGAACTAATTCAGTCTTAATGTAAAAATCTCTTGTTTCAAAATTTAGGTAATACCTTCTCCTGTGTTTATTTTTCTATATGTCCTACTCCTCAACAGAGCACAATTTCATTTAAATAGTATATCATTCTTGGTAAAAGTTCAGGAATAATTATTTCTTCAAAAGCTTGATCTTCATTTTGTGAGTTAAAATTTATCCGAGATAATGGCATTCTAAATAGTGTATCAGAAGTTAGTAGATTTGATGAAGGCTCAAGTTAATTTGCTATATTGGGAGTGCCTAGAAAAATTTCTTTATCTTTCTTGTGTAGTATTATTCTTTTACATGATGTTAGAAAATGCAAAAGAATCAAATCATTATATAACGAATGATAAAAACAGAATGAGATGTTAATATTGTGCCTTTATATTCATAAATTCATTTTAAAAATAATGATCACCAAACACACATCTAAGAAGTGGTATACAGTGTTCAAATGAAGAGAGGTTTGTGTAGTAGAGCCACTACTGGAGAACAAGTGGATATCCTTTTTTCAGCTGTTGTTCAAGACTGGGAACAAAACTAAGCACAAAAGCTATAAATGTGAAATTGTTTCATTTATTATAATCTATCTGACAAACAGTGGCCAACTTTAAACAGTTTCAGACAGATGCACTATTGCTGAAAAATATTTCCTCCTATATATTGGAAATGTAAAGTCTGCTTGTCTTTTTAGCAAAGTCATCAGAGATTATTGAATGTCAGCCAGTAAATATGTCAATTGTCTACCCTTGCCTTATATGTCGTTTGTCTACCTATGAGGATAAAGTCACATATTTAGGAACTATTACTTTTCTTTGCCTGCAGTAAGTACTTTCCATCTTTGTTGAAAGATTTGAATTTATGGTACAATAGTAGTGTTAAATCTCAGAAATGTTTCAATAAGAAGTATCTCGACTGTATAATTATCTTTTACTCATTTAAAAAGGTTATAATATGTTCAAAACAGATTTTCTATTTGCCATGCATTCCTATTCCAATGAAAAGCAGAAATATTCACAAACATAATTTATCTTCAGGTCAGCAAAAGTCCCATTCTTTGAAGGATTTAACCAAAAGGTAATGATTTTTACAATGTGACTTTATTGTAGTATACTAAATCTCTCTCTCTCTCTCTCTCTCTCTCTCTCTCTCTCTCTCTCTCACACACACACACACACACACACACACACACGCATGAACAAATGCTTATATGAAGAAAACAGCCTAAGCCAAAATGTGAGACTGCCTTTAAAATCTCCAAATTAAATAAAGCATCTTCCTTCTATAACATAAAAAGGGCAATAAAGAAAACACAATTTAAATCATGGAAAATAACTGATAAAGAAATAATAAGAAAACACAAAAGGAAAAAAGAATTAAAATGCAATCTACTAACTGGTATAGAATATCTGTGATCAGAATAGCTATCAGATAAATGGATGTAAATTACATGGGCAGTTAGCTAAGTGCTTACAACTTGAAATCCTAGAATCATCAATTAGAGCAATACATCCAAAGAAACAGATAACATATATGATACCATAATTAACAGTGTGACAGTGAAAAAATACACAGTCATGCATAGTTAAATTATAGTTATTGACATTTATAATTTATTATTGCTGATTTTTTCATGAAGAAGGTTTAGAAACTATATTTGTATTACAGTATAAAGCTTTCCAACAGCAATGAATGTCAAAAGAAAAGTATAGCACTTCATTTTAGAAAAAGTTATTACACCTGGTGAAAGAGGAAAGGATTAAAAAAGTAAATTAAAGATTAGATAGGTCCATAACAAATAATACAAAATTAGAAATGAACTCAAAATGTAATATAAGCATAAAGTAAAAATAGAATAAAATAAAAAGTAAAGGAAATATGAAAAAATATTTAAAGCAGGTAGCCTAATTATGATCTTTTTGACATAAACAGGGCTATAAATAGTAATGTAACTATAAGTCAGTAACTGTGGATAAACCATACTATGGAAAGCTTCACTGCCCAGTATGTAGGTAATTGGTGGAAAATAAAAAAAAAAAAAACAGAAAAATGGAAATGTTAAGGAAAGGACTTTGAGTAAGTGCATTAATTCAAACTGTAAGAAAAGCAGATTATTAAAATTTGGTTCATTTATTATTACCATTGATAGGTATCCATAACTGTGGAAGTATTTTGTAACTGGTTAGAAATGGAGAACAAGGCAAAAAAGAAAGTCAGCTCTCACACTTAAAAATTATAAATACGTCAGCAAGCATGTGTTGACAAAACATCAATAATTTGCTTTAAGAACAGGGCAGTTTTTGACTTGATTGAATAACATGGTTGATAGTAGAGAAAGTATTTTCCTCCATAGAGCACTGTGAATAATAAAACACCCAGAGCTATGTCTCAGATGCTCTGTGTTTGGTTTCCCAAACAATAGAACATATTTCTGTAGACAGTTGTTGTCCCTCCTACCTTCTGGGTGGTTCTGATGCTCATGGGATGCTTGCCTAACTCCTATCGTCAGAAAAATAATGTGTCAAAGATGAGCACTGATACAAGTCTAAGTGACTCAGGACCACACATTTGACAATTGCAGGGCAGTGTCTGAAGTATTATGCTGGAGAGAGTGAGAAGATTCCCACAGGGTAGGGGATGGATGGCATCTCATGTAGATGGGCATGAGGACAATCTAGAGCTTGCTACTCTCAGCAGCAGTCTTGTAACCTTGACCACTCAGATCAATGCATGAAATAGTCCACACATTTATAAAATGTGACTGACAGGATTTTTTTAATGTTAGCAGCTTGAAGTTTAAGCCATTGTAAACTTTGTCACACAATTAATAAATAAACTCATAATACCTTTTCAGTTAGCTCTATTTTGCCTTGTTAGCTCAAACTACATAATCTTGAATTAACTCCAATCCTTCGCATGTAAATGTATTTTTCTTCTCTTGAATATGAAAGCCTGTGAAACCATATCAATTATTCACGGAAAAAGTATACATATATAGGCTATTCTATACAAGTAAGGTATACTAGAATAAATTTTTTTTAGATTTATTATGTGTAAAGTGCATTGAAAAATATGTTGTGAAAAAACATTAAGAGAATTAAATGATGCTATAGAAATACTGTCTTCATTTTCTGATGTTGATTGTATTTAGCCTTTTTTATAGTCTACATTTATAATATTGCAGAAATAAAAATATTTAAGTAAGCTGTACAAAGTTATATATATATATATATATAAATTATATATATATAATAAAATTTGTGTAATAAGGCAATGGAGGGATAATATTATTTACTGCAAAATGAAATCTTATGATACATTATAAACAACTGATTAATTTTATTATAATCATATTATAAAAATTTCCCTGTTATTCAGTGAAAAAAAACCTTTTAGCAATAATAAACTAAGTAGAAGTATTAGGAATTATTTAACTCTTAATTATATATTTGTAATTTTTTTTGCATTTTATCATCTTATAAGGGGGCGATGTGTGCGAGGAGGGGGAGGGAAATGGGAAACGGGGAGGAGGCAGAAATTTATTTTTTGCAACAACAAAAAAATAAATAAAATAAACAAAAAAGAATACCATGATAGACTATATATAGAGAATAACATAAATTGAAAGATAAGTGAGTCTAATCAGCTCACCAAGGCCAGCTGGACTGTGACCGAAAAAGCATGGGATAAAACCGGACTCTCTGAACATGGCGAACAATGAGGGCTGATGAGAAGCCAAGGACAATGGCAGGGGGTTTTGATCCTACGTAATGTGCTGGCTTTGTGGGAGCCTAGCCAGTTTGGATGTTCACCTTCCTAGATAAGGACAGAGGGGGGAGGACCTAGGACTTACCACAGGGCAGGGAACCCTGACTGCTCTTTGGACTGGAGAGGGAGGGGGAGAGGAATGGGGGGAGGGGGAGAAGGGTAGGAGGAGGGGGAGGGAAATGGGAGGCTGGGAGGAGGTGGAAACTTGTTTTTTTTTCTCCTTTTCTCAAAAAAAAAAAAAGAAACATAGTATGATGAAAGCTTTCATTCCTAATTTTTGGAAATCAAAGAAAAGTTTTCTTATAACACAGTTTTATGTTAATATTCTTGAAATTATGGAATAATTAAACTTGTGTTTTAATGTAGGAACTTAAAATAGTCCTTATCATTGGGCCAGACACACAGAAAATTCCATTCACAGTTGGTTAAAACTTTCCTGTTTCAAGGTCATTATATTAGATATATTTTACACTCTGTCTGTGACTAGGATCAAGAAATTAGTGTTTATCAAGATCCTAAGGAAGTCTTATACATATGGTCCATTTCATTACTGTAGGTCAAAGATTCTAATTTGGTCCAATGTGTAATTCATACTTATATTAAGTATTTAGATTTCATCCTTCTCCAGAAATATATTTCTAGAAGTGTTAAATAGCTCTAGTTGAGTCAAAAGTAATGAATTAAGAATATTAATATTTATTATAGTTGAATATTTTGTTTTCATATGAAAAAATTAGATAGGAGCTAGAACAATATCTCAGATTAGAGAGTGCCCTCTCTTCCTGCAGAGGACCCAAGTTCACTTCTCTGCTCCCATATGGAGGTAGGTTTACAATAGTTCAGAACTCCAGTTCCATTGGATCTGACACTCTCTGCTGATCTCTTCAAACACCATGCATGCACAATGTACACATATGTGCATGCAAGGAAAACACTCATGCACATAAGTAAACCTTTAACAGTGAAATGGAGTAGTCATATATGACAGCTCAATTATGCACGAATCCATTTAATTTCAATGTAATCCTGTAAGTGGGGCAACAATGAGTTTTCTTCTGAGCTTTCTTTCTAAGGATTATGAAGTAGTAATGAGAGGTAAAACTAGTTTCTCCAGGTAGAAGAATGGACTTTCTAATTATGTAGTAAACAGTATTAGTTCACACAGTGTCAACATTCTTCTCTCTGTAACAAAAAGAAGGAGTTTTATTTGCTGATTGGTATAAAGGATTCAGTTGCCTAAAATCAGGTTTCATCCTGTGGTACTGACCAGAGGAGGTATAGGTTTATTTGAAAATCACAAGATCATTTTGCCATCCTGTAGGGATTGCTATACAAAAATAAATAAATAAACAAACAAATTTGGTATGTTCAAAACAGCTACCTCTGTAAGTAATAAATTATCATTTATCTCTGACCCAGGTATATCTTGTATTCCTCTAGTAGCCATGGAATTACAACAAAATTACTTGTTAGTTTCAGAATAGTTTGAAATCTCAGTTGATTAATTTAATTGATATAAATGGCAATTTATGTTTTAATGAAGACAATTTTTTCTTATAAATATAAATATACTCACATAACTTCTAAGGAATAGCAATAAGCAAATTTACAATGTCATTTTAATGTAGATAAGACATGTAATTTGAATGACCTGATCTTATAGATTTCATGATTGGTGAAATGTGTGACAATTAATTTTCATGCCTTAAGCACTAGAAATGCCCAGCAAATCAAATAAAATACAATCAGAGGAGCAAGCACAAACAAATTTATTTTGCAACAAATTATGAGTAATAGGTTAATATAGCTCTTATGTACTCAAATATAATATATCCTTTTCTTTCTGTCTTAGAAATGATATGAATAAAAGTTTTATAAAATGTTATTCTACAGATGAAATATTAGTTTCTTTTTTTCTGGAGAGAACCCCATTGCTCAATTGTGTCTCTGACAACCTCCCTTTAATTTGATAAATGTTTTTTATTGTTCAATGCAAAGTTGAAATAACTTGAAATGCCTTATCCTCTTGATGCATTCTGAATTTACAGAAGCTTCTAAAAAATATACCGCTCAAGGCTTGGAACATTATGAATATTTCAGTGGAGCTGAAGCTGTCAAAATATAGAAGGAAATGCCTGTTGGATATGTAGAGTAAATGAATGGAACTATGACAATTGAAAATTATAATACATCCTTCTAAACAGATTTATTCTGTTTCAGAGAACACACTGAGAAATGGAAATGACAGGAATGTAATAAGTTGGGCAAGTAATGGCGAATTAAATTTAGGAAATGAATTCAATAGCATAGTGAAGAGAGATATAATTAAACCGAAAAGATAATTACTCAATCCCCATTATTATATCATAAATTATGATCTGGTAGAAAAAATGTCAGTCCATTTTGAGTTTCACATTTTGTTGAAGATTTTACCTTAAACCTTAGTAGAAAAAGGAAGAGAATTTTAAGTTGTATGTGATTAAATGTCTCGTGGATAGCTATTTACTTCTGCACCCCAAATTTATTCAGTACCTACTATGAGTCAGCCAGTAAGGAATTCATGTGCATTTATTAGCATTAGTAATAAGTAGATGAATAGGACATGAGAATATAAGGACATATATTGGATCTGAAGAATAGGTATACCAATAGCTAAGTACCTCCTGTGTGATGAATATGAGGTAATGTTAAATTAACATGACACAGACGACACACTGCAAGGGACCTAAGCAAGCCCTAGATCAAAAGACCTCAACTGAGCCTTAATGGCACAATAAAGACCATGTGCCAAAGAGCACATCATGTTAGTAGGAATGGAGGAGGGGAAGCGTGAGGGGAAGAAGGAGGCCAATACTGCAGTAGCCAATTTCAAATAATTGTGGCTACACAAAAAGCTGACAATAAAATGTCCAAAAATATATATTTACAATATATATTTACTTTTTTCTGACTTCCATCTTGCTTCTTAGATGTCTCTAAATATCCTGTGTCCTTATCTGAAATGACTTGAAGATAAATTATTTAGCCTTTCCCATAAGTAAAATTTTGATTGTTTATGAGTCTATGGGTTACAGAATATTTGCTTGACATTCTTATATGACCAACTGATACCAACTATAAGAAACTTAAAATCTATAAAATACTGTTAGTAATTTTTTTACCTGAAAGTAACTAGATCAACAAAACTTTTAAAGCCAAAGTAAATAACTTTATTTTTTGCTGGTGGCTTCACTTAGCTTTACCTGGAAAGTCATGCCATTAGTCTAGGTCAACTATTTGAGCATCCCCTCAGAAACTTAGTCCTCCAAATCTTTATTTTTTATCTTGCTGATCAAATGTGACCAGATCTTAAACCATATTACTACAGCTTCTATAAGTAAGCAATATGGCAAACTAATTCATATTTTACAACTAGAGATATCAGTTACACAACAGACAGTCTATGCTTCAATTGAAGCTTGAAAAAGGCTCCTGAAATCATTCAGGGCTAAATCCAGATGGAGTGTTACTCACGGTAGACTGAGTCAATGTCACAGGTGATAGGAAAGACTGAAAATTCCAGTTCTTTCATTAACTTCCAGCAGATACATGAAAACACATTCCCTTCACATACAGGCACTTTCTTGCAGTAATATGAGTGGTGGGGCTGTGTCCCCAGCACCCCGGCCACCTGGCTAGCTTATTACCCGAAATAACAACACACAAATTGTATTCACTTAAACATAGCTTGGCCCATTATATCTAGCCTCTTCTCGGCTAACTCTCGCACCTGGACTAGCCCATTTCTAATAATCTGTATAGCCCATGAGGTGGGTTACCAGGGAAGATCTTAACTTACGTTCATCCAAGGTCGGAGCTTCATCCATAGCATCTGCCTCAGAGAGCAGAGCTATTGCTTCTGCCCGGAAGAGGGGAGCATGGCTTCTCTGAGATCACTTCCTCTTCCTCCCAGCATTGTGTTCTGTTTACTCCTCCCACTTATGTTTTAACCTATCAGGGCCAAGCAGTTTCTTTATTGCTTAACCAATGAAATCAACAGATAGATATATGACACTCCCACATCACTTTCTGTTTTTCTTACCATTAAATGCATACCCACATAACTGTAGGACTGACATAGGGAGAGCCAGCATTAGGCCAAACTAGGCCCTCTAAATGTGCGTTGACATTGTGTGGCTGGGGCAGTTTGTGGGGTCACTGGCAGTGTGGCCAGGGTTTATCCCTACTGCTTGAAGTGTCTTTTTGGAGAGCACTCTTTTTGGAGGGATACCTTGCTCAGCCTAGATATAGTGGGAAGGGCCTTGGTCGTCCTCAAAGTGATATGCTAGACTTTGTTGCCTCTTCATGGTAAACTTTATCCTTTCTGAGGAGTGGATGGGAGGTGGGGAGGGGGAAAGGAGAAGAGCAGGAGGAAGGGACAGAATGGAAAGTAGGATTGGTATATGAAATTTCAATTAAATAATAAAAAATAAGTTAAAAATTATAAGAAAGATTAAACACAGATTAGAATGGTAAAATAATTAGAAAGTTTGATTTACACTATTTCTTCTCCTGATTTGATTTATGTCTTTAAGTTCACATGAAATCCCAGATTATCTCTTCTCTCTTTTATAATAAAAGCCTATTTGTTGTTTAATCAAATAAAAATATATTTGAACATTTTACATAGACTCTACAAAAGTGGAAAGTATGTATTTAAATATTTAATAGTAACTTAATGAAATATAGTCAATAGTTTCCCCAAAAATAAAATATATGAGGCAAGGGATGAGCTGCCTATTTCCTCAATCCACCAAATTTTTTTGGAAGAAGTATACTGAAGGTTCTTAGCCACAGCAGTAAAATCGGCCAGATTTGGTCACAGGCAGAGTATTGAAAGACATTAGAGGACTTGACTAATAAATGTAATAAAAAAATAACCATATACATGGTAGTCTTCCTTCAAGGAAATGAGATTTGGAGGTCCTTGCCTCACAGATTTTAAAAATACCAATCAAAGACACATATTTCTGTAAATTTTAAAATCACAACTAAAGGGTTTACCAAGCCACGTCTAGCCCTTTTAGACTCAGGCATTATTCCTAGAAACCAAAACAGGCAAATATTAGATAATGTTGGACCAATGAACAGGCAAGTCAAAGGGACTTGCATCTCTCTAATGGTACCAAGGGTAAAGGTGTTATGCAACACTGTGGTAGTTATTTTTAAAAGCAGAAATGAAAATGAAAGAAATATGTACAATCTCATTCATTAAACAAATATATACATGTGCATAATATAAATCTCTTATTCCTATGACTGACAGTTGGGTTGCCTTCAAGATATGCATCCCTTCCCCTTTCTACTGAATGCCAGAGGATTCAAATACACACCAGAAACTATTTTCTGTGATGCTACTGGGAAGCTAAAACTTGTCCCTTTGAGAAAACTCAATTCAAGAACATCAATTCTCCACTGTATCTCTCTAAGCCACTGCTCCTTGGATAGCCTGCTTAGCAATTTGCCCCCTCTTTTCATTTTTTTGTCGTAATTTGGGCCTTCCCTATGATATTTTTGGAAGTTTTCCTCCTGTAGATAAGGTGTATTATTACCCACTTGCTGTAATTGTTGTACTATCCATGAAACAGCCACACTAGCACCTTTATCATTTGATCATTTTTTAAGAACAGTTTGTTCCATGATATGGGATGTCCTTCTGTATCTGTGCTGCTTTTATTGGTTAATGGATAAAGCTGCTTTAGCCTATGGCAGGGTAGAATATAGTCAGGCTGGAAGAGATACATAGAGAGAGTAGTCAGAGTCAGAGAGATACCATGTGTGCTGAAGGAAAACGATGCCAGAACAGAACATTACCCAGTAAGCCACAGCCTCATGGAGATACACAGATTAATAGAAAGAGGTTAATTTAAGATGTGAGAGCTAGTTAATAAGAATAATGAACTAATAGGCCAAGCAGAGTCATAGTCAATGTAGTTTCTGTGTGATTATTTGGGAAATGAAAAAGCAGTTTCCTTCTATTGGTGCCAACATGAGGCAACTATAGCCACATAAAACCTGAAAGCACTTGGGAAGGAATTATAGACACAAAATAACAGCATTAAACATGACTTCTTGGTAGCAGCATTTTCTCAGGTGATCTTTTTTGCAAGAGACAAGTAGAGGCACAATTCCTTGAAGAGAAGACTTTCTAACTCAGCATTAGCAGCAAAAACCTGCATGGCTTCATTAAGAAATGGTTTCCTGGTTCATGCTGGTGCAGGTGGCAAGAATAGCTCTGGCTCTTTCAGCAGGGTCCTGCACTTAAACTTGTTTGTGAGCAAACAAACGAAGGTTTGTGAGTAGCCTGGTGCTAGTTGCTTATTGGAGACATAGAACCACTATGTCCCTTTAACTGGTGCAGTGAGCAGGGCTTGCAGAGGCAGTGAACATGCCTCCACCATATTGGATGGGTGGGACAAACAGACAGGGCTATAGAGTTGGTCTTAGCCATGCCCACTTAATATTTTTTTTTTAAAGTGCTTCTGGTCAGAGAAGGCTTTCAGATACACAGATTCAGACAAAAATAAACCTCTGAATGGGTGACAGTGTGTTTAAAAAATGGATATAGGCTTGAGACAGAGAGAACAGAGACTATAGACAGTTATACAAAGAAGTAAATAGTTTTAAAAAATAAAAAAATAGCCTTTAAAGAGAGAGAGTACAGACAGTCATAGATTAAAGGCGTAAATAAAAATAAGCCACATAAAGATGGACTATACACAGACAGTCTGGATTATATATATTATTGTGTTTTCTTTATTTGTTTTGACTGTAAATGAACTAATTACAGAGAGACATTTCATTGAATGGGCTGCTAAGCTAAACCAACATATATATCTTAAAGGCATCTTGACTTCAAAATTTTAGTCTAAGGATATGTTACTTTGGAAAAGAGATTCTGCTTTTGTTTCCACAGAAGATGAGAAATTTAAGTACCAATGGTGGTTCCTATCTATCAAATGAGATTCATTTTAAAATTTCATAATAAAATAAAAATTCAATTTTTTTCTTGAATAGTTCCAAATGAAAATATTTCAGTGGTCACTGGGTCCAGTTTGCTCAGACTATATTTAATATCATTGATATAATAAATATTTTAGTGCTAAAAATAATGTGGCAAAAGAGCTTTGTTTATATTATTAGTACTTTTGTTTAACAAAAATAACCTCATATTATACATATTTAACATATAAATAATATATATATATATATAATGTAACTGAGAGTCTTATAGGAATAGTAGCATATTCTTTGAATAAACCTAGGTCATTCTTTAAAATATTCTGCATTCTTTTATAGCTCTCATAATTAAATAGCACATTTGCTTTGAGAAAAATATAAATCATGCAATCCTCTAAGGTCTAAACTCCTAAAGAAACGAGCCTGGATATTCCAGGACATTTAAAAAATTTGGAAGCCAACAAGTATCTTAAGAATGCCTGTTCAGTGTGTCACTTCTTAAAGTCCATGAAAAATTTTAGTGAGATAGCGTTAAGATTCAGATTACAGACCCACAATTTATAGACTTTACTAGTCATAGAACAAGATGAGAAGTGTCAAGTAAGCCTTCAGTTGCTTCCAGGATGCAAAATCTAACATGGCTTATGGTTTTCTCGAGGGAAATTAAACTAACTACGTTTATATATGATCAGAATTTTCTAAAGTGAAAGAGGTGTTAATGCATGCAATTTTATTACACTCTTGTATTTATGTTATAACCTAAATAAATTATATGCTATGAACTTCATTGAAGCAATTATTTTTCATATCATAAGAGGCTTTCCTTAAAGTAAGTTACTCAATGAAGTGAAGAAGTTAGCTTCTTGTCTTGTTTATTGAGTTTTTGGAGCACTAAGCATCTGTCACATGCCAATCGGGTACATTCTATATATTAAAGGGAACCATTAACTATTTGGGATTCTTATGATAAATGTGCATTTCACTCACAATGCCTACAGATAGTAAATCAACAAAATGTGTGTGAAATATAAATATATATAAACTATCTTCTAATTTGGGAAATTTGGTGACATGTAATTTTGAAAACTGAGAAGTCCTAAGTTTTACGGTAAGGCAGAAGGCTGCAAACCATAGTTGGTGCTGATATTTCAATCTCGAGACAGAATTTATTCTCCAGGAAAACTGTCTTTATTGTTGTTTCTTCAGTTGATTAAAGGGGTGGGATGACTTTATCAAGTACATCTCACTCACAGAAAGATGATGCTAAGGATATCTGTAAAATACTTCCACAAGAACAGACAGACTGGTACTTTTTTAAAAGCCAGGCAATATCATCTATTCAAGTTAAGCCCACATAAAGCATCATCATAACACAAATTCAAGACATGGATGTTAGTGTCACATTTCCCGGACCTGATGCTAATAACTTTCTGGTGGTAGTCTTCACTTACTCTTTCTCAACCTTTCCTTGACAATTGTGACGATAATGAGATAAGCTGCATAAAGAGAAAGGAGCAAATATGAATGTTTTGATGTATGTTGATGATTTTAGACAAGTACTTATGCAGAGTCCCTGCCCAGTAACATTAGTTACTTTAATTAGGAACAAAGCCATACTTTGACATAGAAAAAAGAAAAATTCAATGCACTAACATGATTCAAGATGTAATATCGTTTGGTTACCACTGCTTTATGGCCTTAAAAAAAAAACATTAAACTAGTTTCATCTCTTAGGGCTCTTTTCCTTCTATTGGATTCCCTTGTCCAACTTCAATGTGATAATTTTATTTTATTATATTTTACTTAGTTAAAAATACAATCTCTTTGAAAAACTAAAAAAAGAAAGAAAAAAGAAGAGTAAGTCGATTTTTTCCTCTAAATGTGTAGGCTGTCTTTGATTTACTTTTGAATCTTTGAATATGCAGGTAATTTAAATATATACAGATTAATTTTCACATTTTATGCATATCATTTTTCTGGCATGCAAATAAATTAATGGCTTAATCAAATGGTTAAATGAAAACAGGGAGCTAGATAACAAGATTTCATATATGTTTTTAACCAAATATTATTCCCCTGGTTCAAAAATGTTTTTAAACTGAGATGTTGCTTGTTTGTTTGTGAAGTAAGTCAAGTAATTAGTTATGTCTGCTATATAACCTTGGGTTACAACTGTGATTTATGATTTATGTGGGAACAATAACATAATATTAAATAAAGTTTGCATTTGAGCCATATGTTTGTTTTTAAAATCCAGGTGTGAGCCATGTCAGAAACATATTTATTTTGCTTGGTTTAATATTCACAATGATCCAATTTACAACTTTCAGTTAATGAGAAGATGAAATAAAAAAATAAATTACAAAGAACTTTTCAATAAAACTAAAAATATTCATGATTCATGATTATTGAAAACTATACTTTAGAACTTTGAGCATAATTATCTAAGAGATTATGATAAAAATGGAAATTCTTCTGGAAAACTAATCTTTGTGCCTTGCAATAGCTATTCCAATGAATATTCCACTTGAATGGAAAGAACTTCAATTAAATATTGATAAATGTGAGATATACCTTACAATTTGTTGATTGGAACTTTGTATAAGAAGAATTTTGCATGGCTTATCCCTAAAATAAAGATGCAGAAGGGAGTATCACCTCAGGAAACTGCCTGATGTTTCTTATCATAAAGAAAGAAAATGCTTTAAAATTTACATTTATAAAACAGCATCTATGAACAACCCATCTCATCATTCTTAAGTTTTAGTTGGAGATGGAAATCTAGTCAAAGGCTACTGTTTATGTGTTAAAGTTTCCCTTCAGGTAACTAATCTTTCCTTTGAAATCTGAGATGTACCGATAAAACTTGAAATTCAGACTCCATGAGAGTGTCATTAGCTCATGTCTGTTGAGTTGGAAAAAGGAAATTAACTTACCAAAGTGAACAACTTTATAATTCCTGAAGACAACTATTGGGAAAATAAGTTGTTTCCTATGCATTTTTTAACTTGAATGTAAAGATTTATTTATTGAATTAGGGTGATAATTGTATCAATTTCTAAATATCATAAATATTGACTTAAATATGACCCTCATCTAGTTTTCTACCCACCTTGACCATTTTACTTTACCAATATAATATAAGCATTATTACCAGCATCTGATACTGATTTGCTATTGCAGTTGAGTTACATATGATTTTAAATTATATGATAATTTAAGATTCTACTTTGATATTCTGAAAACCATGTCCATATAAGCTAAATAAATGGTAATTTTTCTTCAGTTCATCTGTTTGTATGCTTATTAACATAGCCTCTTTTCATAAAAGTGCCATTATCCACTCAGGCTGGTAAGCAGGTAGGATAACTGGATATTTTAAACTCCTATTTTATTCCTCCAAATCCAATGCCAAAGTTTCATCCCAATCTCTGTAACAGCCCACCTGATATGACTACCCCCTACTTTCTGCCTCTATCTCAGGAGAATCAAGTAGATCTCTTTCAATATTCCTCTCCAGTCATATTCTAGACCCCGAAATTAAGACGGTTTCTTTTCTGGGAACCTGCCAGCCAAGCATGATAGAGAAATGAGGAGGCCAGCTAAGCAGTTAGGTGAGCTTCAGATCTTTACTCTCTATCTTCTCTGTAATGCTCAATTCCCTCATTCTTGGGCCCACCTCTGTATCACCTACTTACTGTAGCCTCTTGTGACCCTCTGACTCCATCCCCAGGGGACCAATCAGATCCTGATGGAAAACCAGGCTTTCCACCCACCTGTGGACCTGTTTAATCTGGCTCCTAGCCCATGCCCATTGCTGTCAGCCCTCAATTCCTAAGAAAACATTTTACCTTCAATCTTTAGTGGCTCCACCTATCATGATTTCACAAAATTTTCCTACCAAGAAGCAAAAAGTCACCATACTCTCCTAAGAACAAGAGTGGGCAATTGTAGGGATAAGTCCCGCCCCTTGGGGGGCGTGTTCACCTCGGGCTAATGTTTGCCTATAAATTTGGCGAGCATGCTCCCAGCAGACCCTTTTGCTTTCCTGGTCTCCGCAGGAACGGTGGTTCTGTAAGTCTATTTCACCATTAAAGCTGTATATATATTTTTACAATCTGTCTGCATTAGTTTACGCCGTTACATTTTGGCATCCAACGAAGGGCTATTTTGCCCCTGACTCAAGCAGGTAGCCCACTAGCTAACACAGCACCCTCCTGGGTGCTGTTTTTTAGTTCGTGACTCGGGCCCCAGTGCCGAGTCCAAGACACACTCGGCCACATAGGCCCATTCTGCCCCGCCTGTTCGCCAGAACAATTAACCCCTCCCTGCCTGCCTTGGCTAAGTTTGGAGCGGAACCTCACTGCCTGAATTAGCAGAAACTCAAGTACCTGCGGTTTTGCAACAAAAGCTTCCACAGCGGCAGATTTGGTCTGATACAAAGTGACTTGGCCGGGCAGTGGTGGCACACGCCTTTAATCCCAGCACTTGGGGAGCAGAGACAGGCAGATCTCTGTGAGTTTGAGGCCGGCCAGGTGGTGGTAGCGCATGCCTTTAATTCCAGCACTTGGGAGGCAGAGACAGGTGGATCTCTGTGAGTTCGAGGCCAGCCTGGTCTACAAGAGCTAGTTCTAGGACAGGCTCCAAAAACACAGAGACCACCACTGGCAGGAACCGATCATTGCAGGTTGATACATTTGATTATGGCACTGAAGCATGGGTAGAAGAAGCAATTCCCAATGGTAAAAGGAGACACCAGAATACCAAATGTTTTAATTGTGGCAAAATGGGTCATATGAAAAGGAATTGTAGACAATGGAATTTTAGAAATAATAATAATAATGCATCTTTCAATAATAATAATAATAATAATAATAATAATAATGCATCTTCTAGAAATAACAGAAATAGGAGGACTCAACCTTCAGGTTTAGGTAGAAGATGTGGAAAAGGCAGACATTGGACAAATGAAAGCAGGTCTACAAGAGATAGACAAGGCAACCTGATACAGACGGGAAACGTGAGAGGGGAGGCCTCACAGGCCCCCATGGTAAACATGGTTCAGTCATTTCCAGTTTCTGCAGAGAATGTGCCTCGTCAGGACAATTAGGAAGCCCCATGCCTACTGTTACAAGCAATAATGATCAGAAAGATAAGTTACATGTGTTTTGGCAAACTTCTATAAATGATCAAAGACCTAAACTGAGAGTGTGTGTAAATGGCATTTTTATTACTGGCCTACTGGACACAGGTGCTGATGTAAGTATCATTACCCCAGAATCTTGGCATCCGTATTGGCCTCTTTAGAATGTAAATGTTCAGCTCCTGGGAATTGGAACCCTATCTCGAGTAAGGCAGAGCACGAGATGGGTTGAATGTATAGGGCCAGATGGACAAATAGGAAAATTAAGGCCATATGTAGCCAATATTGCAATGAATTTATGGGGTCGTGACCTATTACAACAATGGAATACCCAAATTAACATTCCTGCTACTTCTAGAGCCTATATTTCTGAGAATAATATTAAAAGATATTACAAATGGAGAAAAACGGCCATTAGGGCTGTGCAAGAACAAGCAATTGATGTCCCTTCAGAAATACCAACAGCCTTGCCTCTAAAATGGTTGACTGAGAAACCAAAATGGACAAAGCAATGGCCTTTAGTTGAGGAAAAGTTACAGGCTTTAGAACAGCTGGTACAAGAACAACTAGATGCTGGACATATAGAAGAATCTACCAGCCCTTGGAATTCTCCTGTATTTGTGGTCAAGAAAAAATCAGGAAAATGGAGAATGGTGACAGATCTCAGGGCCATCAACAAGGTTATTCAACCTATGAGCCCTCTGCAATCTGGAATTCCTTTGCCCTCTTTATTACCAAAAGGATGGCCTCTCATAGTTATTGATTTAAAGGATTGTTTTTTTCACTATACTTTGCAAAAAGAAGATAGAGAAAAATTTGCCTTCACAGTGCCTACTTATAACAATTCTCAACCTTCGAGGAGGTACCACTGGACTGTCCGTCCCCCAGGGTATGTTAAATAGCCCCTTCCTGTGCCAATATTTTGTGAACCAACCATTGCAAATAATACACAAGAAATTTCCCAAATCGATAGTATACTATTACATGGACAACATTTTGTTATCTGATTCAAACATGGATACCTTGAACAGACTGTTTGAAGAAATAAAGATACTTTTACCTAAATGGGGATTGCATATCGCCCCTGAAAAGATTCAGAAGGGAGATTCTGTTAATTATTTAGGTTATAAAATAGGTTTGCCAAAAATTAAAACACAAAAAGCACAAATTAGGAGAGATAGCCTACGGACTCTTAATGACTTTCAAAGACTGTTAGGAGACATTTCCAATCTACGACCAGCTACTGGAATAACACCTGATCTAATAATTCATTTGAACAAAATCTTGGGTGGTGATAAAGATTTAAACAGTCCCAGAGAGTTAATAGCTGAAGCAGAAAAGTAACTGACAATGATTGAGGAAAATACAACAGGCACATGTGGACAGGGTGAATCCAGAGCTCGATTGTATTCTCGTCATACTACCATCAAAAATTTCTCCTACAGGAATTTTAATGCAGAGAGATGATATTATTTTGGAATGGATATTTTTACCACTTAAACCAAGTAAGAAACTGAAAACTTATGTGGAAAAAGTCTCTGAGTTAATTATAAAAGGCAAGCTGAGACTTCGTCAACTAGCAGGCATAGACCCAGCAGAAATTATAATACCTTTCACTGCTGATGAACTAAAGAAATTATGGGAAGATAATGAACCATGGCAAAGAGCTTGTGCTAATTTTTTGGGAGACATTAATAACAACTATCCAAAAAGCAAGAGGCTTAACTTCATAAAGATAACTTCTTGGATTCTTCCTCGATTCGTCCGTGATGCTCCAATAACTGGAGCCCATACATTCTATACTGATGCCAATAAATCAGGGAAAGCAGGTTACAAATCAGAAGACTTGGGTAAGGTGGAACAAAGTCCGTATAATTCTGTCCAGAAGGCAGAATTATATGCCATTCTTATGGTACTAAGAGATTTTAAAGAACCTATTAATATAGTCACTGATTCACAATACGCAGAAAGAGTTATTTTACATATTGAAACTGCTGAATTTATACCTGATGATACAGAACTAACCTCATTGTTTCTCCAGGTTCAAGATTTGATCAGGAACAGGCTTTGCCCTATGTACATAACACACATCGATCCCATACGGGTCTGCCAGGTCCTCTAGCACAAGGTAATGCAGAAATTGATCAATTATTGATTGGTAGTGTGCTACAAGCCTCTGAATTTCATAAAAAACATCATGTTAATAGCAAAGGTTTGAAGAAAGAGTTTTCAATTACATGGCAACAAGCTAAGGAGATTATAAAGAAATGCCCTACTTGCTCTTTCTATAACCAAACGCTACTGCCTGCAGGGGCTAATCCAAAGGGCACCCAAAGGAATGAAATCTGGCAGATGGATGTGTTCCACTTTGCAGAATTTGGCAAATTAAAATATGTTCATCACACCATTGACACTTATTCAGGCTTTCAGTGGGCAACTGCTTTAAGTTCAGAAAAAGCTGATTCAGTAGTCACTCATTTATTAGAAGTCATGGCTATCATAGGTATACCTACACAAATAAAGACGGATAATGGTCCTACATATGTTTCTAGGAATATGAAACGGCTTTTTGATTATTACAATATCAAGCATGTTACAGGTATACCATACAATCCTACAGGTCAAGCAGTCATAGAAAGATCAAATCGAACTATAAAGGATATGTTGAACAAACAGAAAGGGGTGGAAAACACCCCCAGAAATAGGTTACATAATGCTTTGTTAACCTTGAATTTTCTCAACGCTAATGTGAAGGGAACAACAGCTGCAGAAAGACATTGGATAATGGAAAAGTCTACTGAACTAAATCAACCAGTTTAGTTCAAGAATGTGCTGACCTCACAATGGAAGCCAGGAGATGTGCTACTTTGGTGAAGGGGTTTTGCTCTTATCTCCACAGGTGAGGAAAAATTGTGGATACCATCAAAATTAATAAAGGTTTGGTTTGAAGAAGAGAAGCCAGTTGGAAAAGATAAATAACAATTCTTTCATAAGGATGGCGAGCATATTGATGGTAAGAAATACAGATAGGTTGGAGGCAGGGTTCTTTTCTTATCTCCACAGGAAAATACGCATCTTCAAAGAAATTAGGGGACCCTTAATATTTAATTACTGATGGATGGACACATTTTGTAAGTATTAATTTATATATATATATATATATATATATATATATATATATATATATATATATACATATGTCTTATTAAACATTTCTTTATAAATATGTAGAGCTGTTTTTGAAGTTGGACTCTGGCTCAGTCCCTCTCCAATTCCAAGCCTGTTAGTAAGAGAAAAACCCAGAGTTTCTGGAGTTTCTGTCTCATGTCAAGAGCCATGATATGGGACAGAAAGAAATATGAGTTTAGAAAACATCTTTGCTTTTCTTCATATCTATCATACTTTTCATTAAATATATCTATCATGCCTTTCATTGAATATATATATATATATGTATGTCTATATATGTCTATATGATTAATGTTTAAGTTTTTCACAATGAACAATGAGTTTTTCCTGAAGTGACATTTGAAGTTTCCAGGAAGAAGATGGGGCCCCACAACAACAACTCTACCTGGTTGATATGACGTCATGATACTGATAGTGCTACTACAAGACCTGTTTTGGATACCAGCTGCACAAGACGATCCTAATTTGGTTAGCTGAAATGGTGCACATCTTGTACAACATTCTGGTCAGACCTCCACAAAATACTCAGAGACTATTTGCAATTTTAAAAGACATTGATCTTGAAATTTAACCATCATTTTACTTTCACAGGATCCCCCAGAAAGAACGTCACCCCATGACAGCTGGAAGTAATTCTAGAGGACGATGTCCCCTCTCCCAGTAAAATTTACCCCTGGGTTTAGGGACATCATTTATGGGTTGGAAGGTTGGAGCAGGAATTTTATAAGCTCAGGGATCATTTTGAAAAAAAAAAGAGGGAATGATGGGATAATAGATTTATAATTGTGAGTTACTGCTTTTATATTGGTATCCATTCTTGTATATTGATACAATGTTAAATTATATTGACTATTGTATGCATGCATGTTTCTATCACTGTTTAAAACATATTTTATGTATTGACATATATTGTATTGATAAATATATATTGTATATATTTACCATATTGCAATGTATATTTGTACAGTGTTTATATTTGGAGGTCATTATCCTCATTTGTTACACAGTTGTTTATTATCTTAGTCTTTAAGTTAGATAGATATTGAGAATTATATAGATAAATAGTCATCTAAGTTTGTCATTTATAATTAGACTAATCAGGTTCTCTAGATATATAGAGATTATACTCAGTATAGATATATAATCTTCAACCTCTTCAAAGAGCTGTAGAAAATGGCCTTTAATCTAACTCAGAGTTTCGTGATAGTGAGACACAATTGCTCCTGGCAACACCGCTCTATTCCCGAGAGAATGTTGAGCACCAAAGACACTCCACCTGGAGCCTTTCTATTTGGCAGAACTGGCATTTGGGCAAAGAAATGCCCATACCTCAACCACTGACAGAGATACAGAGCGTGCATCAATGGATAAAACAGGACTGTCATATCCTGCCAAGACAAAAAGATAGTTTTGAAAAGTTCCTTGCCTTTCATAATGATATGTCAGTTATGTTAGGCCTTAGCCAAAATTGGTTGACTCAACATTGCAAACGAGACTTTGGGTGATTGCCCAGGTAGTCAGTTGTCTCTGTCAATTGTTGCACATTTTGGATATATCTCGTTTGTTGAGTAGTGTTTATTCCCTTCTCAGATCTTTGATGGAGTTGAAGATTATATAATTGTAGTTACTCTCTAAATTATTTGGACTCCTTGAGATAGAATGTTTAGCAAAGCTTTTGTTCTCAATATTGTTTGTTATATTTATTATTTGTTGTTATTGTATATAGTTGTATTTGGTTTGGTTCTGTCTTATTTAGACAAAAAGGGGAGATGTAGGGATAAGTCCCGCCCCTTAAGGGGCGTGTTCACCTCGGGCTAATGTTTGCCTATAAATTTGGCGAGCGTGCTCCCAGCCATCCCTTCTGCTTTCCTGGTCTCCACGGGAATGGTGGCTCTGTAAGTCTATTTCACCATTAATGCTGTATATATATTTTTACAATCTGTCTGCATTCGTTTACGCCATTACAGGCAATGAAAGCATTAGCGGAAAAAATACCCACTGAAAAAAAGCATTATCAGCCATCAGCATCTACAATTACAAACTTCCCAAACCCAGATACCTAGACACCATTTTGAAAACACAATCAACATCAGCCAGGACGATATTTCTCAGTTAGAGCCCAGGAATCCTACCACAGCAGGCCGTAATATTTAAACATAGCTGAAGCATAAGAAAAAAATGTCTTAAAATAGTCTTTATTAATATGGTAGAGGTTCTTAAAGAGGAAATGAATAAACCCTTAGAGATATAGATGGAACCCAGTAAAAAGGTGAAGCAAATGAATAAAGTGTGACAAGACCTGAAAGTGAAAATAGAATCAATAAAGAAAACCCATGCTGAAAGAAAACTGGAAATAAAAATATTATTGATTCAAAAAAGAAGCTCGGGGGGAAAAGGTCTCACCAAGAGAATATAAGAAATGGAAGAGAGAATCTTAAACATCGAAGACTCAAACAAAAAAAAAGTGGTTACATCGGTCATAGGAAAGGTTAAATCTAAAAATCTTCTGACACAGACCATTCAGGTTATCTGAGACACGATGGAAAGATCAAACCTAAGAATAATAGGAATACAGGGAGGAGAGGAACCATAGCTCAAAGGCTCAGAAAATATTTTCAACAAAATCATAGATGGGAATTTCCTGAGTGAGGTAACCCAGACTCAGAAAGATAAACATAGCATGTACTCACTCATAAACTGTAAAGCAAATGAAATTGAGCTTATAGTTCATGATCCTAGAGAGCTAACTAACAAGGTGAACCCTTAGAAAAACATACATGATCCACCTGGAAAGGGGAAACAGACAAGATTGCTTGAGAAATTTGGGAGTATGGGGGTAGGGGGAGTAGGGAGTGTGGAAGGGGAAGATGAGGGGAGAAGGGAAATCAATTTGAGGGAATGGCATAGTCGAGATGAAGGAAGGACAGAGATGAGAGCAAGAAACCTAGCACTAGAGAAATTCCCAGGAATGACCCCAGGTAAGACCCTAAGTAATAGAAGAGAGGGTGGCCAAGCTCACCTTGTGGTTTAGTCAGACTGATGAATATCCTTCACCCTGCAACTGATGGAAACAGAGCCCTCCAGAGACCTGTATTGGAGCACTGAACTGAACTCCCAAAGTCCAGTTGAAGAATGGGAGGAATGGGACTATGAGCAAAGAGATCAAGACCATGATGGGTATACCCACTGAAACAGTATACCTGAGCAAATGGGAGCTGCTCATAGATGGACAGGGAAAGAAACAGCATAGGTCCAATCTAGTTCCTCTGAATGTGTGTGACAGTTGTATGGCTGGGGCATACTGGTGAGCCACTGGCAGTGGCACCATGATTTATACTTACTGCTTGTACTGGCTTTTGGGGAACCTATTCTCTTTGGATGTATACCTTGCTCAGATTAGATGTCGCAGGGAGGGCCTTGGAACTTCCCCAGAGCAATACGCCTTACCCTCTCTGAGGAGTAGATGGGGCATAGAGTGGGGGAATTAGGTGGAGGGAAGGGAAGAAAGGATGGTAGTGGGAACTGGGATTGGTATGTAAAATTTAAAAAGATTGATTGCTTTCTTTTAAAAAAATATAAAAAAGAAAGTTGAAAACTGTTGTATTAGGAGCAACGGGGCTGCGTCCCCAGCACCCTGGCCGTCTGCTAGCTTATGCCCGAAATAGCAACACACAAACTGTATTCATTTAAACACTGCTTGGCCCATTTCTATCTAGCCTCTTCTAGGCTAACTCTCGCACCTGGACTAGCCCATTTCTTATAATCTGTGTAGTCCACGAGGTGGCTTACCAGGGAGATTCTAGCCTACATCCATCCTGGGTCGGAGCTTCATCGTGTGTGCCTCAGAGAGCAGAGCTATCGCGCGCATCTGCCCAGGAAAGGGGAGCATGGCGTCTCTGAGCTCACTTCCTCTTCCTCCCAGCATTCTGTTCTGTTTATTCCTCCCACCTATGTTTTAACCTATCAGGGACAAGCAGTTTCTTTGTTGCTTAACCAATGAAATAAACAGATTGATATATGACACTCCCACATCAGAAAACCACATGATCATCTCATTAAATGTACAAGAGGCTTTTGACAAAGTCCAACACAACTTCATGATAAAAGTCCTGGAGAAATTAGAGACACAATTGACATAACTCAATATAATAAAGGCAGTTTACAGCAAGACCATAGCCAATATTGATTTAAATTAAGAGAAACTCAAAGAAATTCCATTAAAATTAAGAACAAGACAAAACTTCCTGCTCTCTTCAAACCTATTCAAAGTAGTTCTTGAAGTCTTAGCTACAGCAATAAAGGAGATCAAGGGGATTGAGTTTGAGAAGGAAGAAGTCGAAGTATCTTTGTTTGCAGATGACATGATAATATACATAAGTGACCCTAAAATTTTACTTGACAACTCCTAAGATGATATATACTTTCAGCAATGTAGTGGGCTGCAAAATTAACTATAAGCAATGGCAAATGGACTGAGAAGTTAGGGAAACAATACACTTCAGAACAGACTTAAAAAATATAAAATATCTTGGGGTAACTCTGACAAAAAAAGAGAAAGACTCATATAATAAAACTTCAACTCATTAAGGAAAGAAATCAAAGATATCAGAAGATGGAAAGATCTCTCATGTTCTTTAATTGGTAGGGTAAAGTGTAGTGAAAGTATTTATTCTACTAAAAAGCAAACTACAGATTCATTGTAATCCCCATAAATATTCCAACATAATCCCTCAGAATACTTGAAAGAAAAACTTTCAGCTTCATGTGGAAACATCAAAATAAAAATCTCAGGACTGCTAAAACACTCCTACATTATACAAGAACTGCTGGAGGTATTCTCATCCCTGATCTCAAGCTGTGCTATAGAGCTACAAAAATAAAAGCAGCATGGTACTGGCGTAAGAACATCAGAATCAACAGAATCAAATCGAAGACCCAGAAATAAGTCCACACACTTTTGGTCACCCTATTTTCTATAAAGAATCCAGAAATACATGCTGGGAAAGAACAACATCTTCAAAACAATTGTTCTGTTCAAACCAATGACTATACGTAGAGTAATCCAAATGAATCCATACTTATCACTGAGTACAAAATCCAATTTCAAATGAAGGAAAGACTTTGACATAAAAATAAGATACACTGAATTTGACAGAAGAAAAAGTGAGGAATAGCATTGAAATCATTGGAACAGGAACAGACTTTCTGTACAGAATGCGGTCAATGTAGGCACTAAAGTCAACAGTAAACAAGTGTGGCTTCATGAAACTTGAAAAGCTTTGGTAAGGAAAAGGACACCATCATTCAGACAAAATGACAGACCAAAGAATGGAGAAAGATTTATACCAATCACACTGCAGATAGGTTAATTTCCAAAATATATAATAAACTCAAAATTTCAAAAAAACAAATAGCCAAAAGATATATACTTTGTAAATACTTTTAATTATATGTAATTGACATTTCCTTAATATTTTGTATTCATTTACAGTTTGCAGTTTTTTTAATGGGTAACTTTCAAAGTATTGGAAAAGGAATTTGAAATTAAAATACTCCAAGGGAAACCAGTCTTATTAGAATGGCATATTTTGTTTTCTTCCCCTGTGCTTTGTCCTGTCTTCAGTAAGGATAGCCCAGCCCATTGGGGGGTGTGTTCGGCTCAGGCTAATGTTTATGTATAAATCTGGCGGGCATGAGCCCCACTGGTCTCTTTTTTGTATCTCCTGCTCATCGCTGGATCCCTGGTGTTGTAAGCTATCCCTTCATTAAAATTTGCTGTTTCATATTAAGCTAGCCTGGTTATTACACCACCTACAGTTTGGTGCCTCAATTCCAAACCTGTTGATAAGAGATATCTCAGAGTTTCTGTCTCAGGTCAGGAGCCATGAAATGGGACAGAATAAGAATAATTATGCACTTGATAAACTTTCTTTGCCTTTCCTCATATCTGTGATTTTCTTAATATGTCAGTATATGTCCTTGTTGTTAATGTTTAAATTTCCCATAACAAGCAACAAATTTTCCTACAGTAATCTTTGAAGTTTCCAGGATGAAGATGAGGCCCCACGACATCAACTCAATCTGGTTATTATGACGTCTTGAATATTTTTTTAAGCGCTAAAAGTAGGCCTGTTTTTTGGTACCAGCTGCACGAGACAATTTCGAATGGTGTACATTTTTGACAACACTCTGGCTGGACCTTCTCAAAATGCTCAGAGACTAGTTACAATTTTCTTAGGTCAAAGGTTAATTTGGGAAATTTACCATCATTTGCTTTCACAGGACCCTCTAAGAAGAACATTGCCCTCATGTCAGCTGGAAGCAATCTTTGAGGACGACGTCCCCTCTCCCAACAGAGTTTGCCCTCAGGGTAAGGGACATCATAGAGTGGTTGGTTTAGGGTTGAGGGGATGGGGAGTTATTTTATGGAATTAGTGTTGTAGGAGCTGCGGGCCTGCTTTTCGTCCCGCCCGGCTCCTGCACGGCTAGCTTTACACCAGAAATACCAACACACAAACTGTACTCATTTAAACACTGCTTGGTCCATCATATCTAGCCTCTTCTCGGCTAACTCTCGCACCTGGACTAGCCCATTTCTAAAAATGTGTGTAGCACCCCAAGTTAGGCTTACCGGGAAGATTCTAGCCTATGTCCATCCTGGGTAGGAGCTTCATCGTGTGTGCCTCAGAGAGCAGAGCTATTGAGTCTGAGCTCACTTCCTCTTCCTCCCAGCATCCTGTTCTGTTTATTCCACCCACCTATGTTCTAAACAATAAAATGGGCCAAGGCAGTTTCTTTATTAGCCAATGATCTTCCTCCATCATTTCCCCTTTTTCTGTTTAAATAACAAAAAAGAAAGGCTTTAACATAGCAAAATTATATATCACAAAACAGTTATCAAGTAAAAATTACAGTTGCAATATTTATATGTATTTTATCTTTTATCATAACAAAGGAAAACAACTATAACTATCTATCTATTCTTCGACTACATCAAAGACTCCAGAGGATATAATATTACCTAAGTAAACAAGAAATGAGCAACTTTCAAAACTCTAGAAATGACAGAGACATTTTGCTGCCTGGACAGTCACCCAAAGTTCCTCTGTACTGTTGGGGCATCCATCTTCAGCCTACAGGCCCATAGTTTCCAGCAGACATTTCCATGAAGCAGGAAATTTCAAAGGCAGTCACTATCTGCTTGTCCTGAAGAATGTCTTGCAGACTCTTTCATGAATCAGGAACCCCAAAAGATCATCTCACCTTTAGGCAAGTTCAGTAGTCCTCTCTCTGCGGGTTCTCTGTGTCCAGTTTATGCAATAGTCCAGGCAAGAGCAGTTTCTTGCCCAAATGGCTATCAAACTCCATAAGGATCCTCTTCGATGTCCATCTTCCTCTTGAAGTAGATTGGTGCAGCCAGGAGCAGTGTCTCATTGTCATGAAAAGTCCTAAGTTATTAAAATATTTAAAATGCCATATTCTCTAGCCTTTGAAAGATATGAAGAATGCCTATCAGAAATATATCCATGCACATCTAGAAAATCTAACTAACATGATTACAAATGACTATTATAGATGATTATCAATTAATAACCTATATACATTATATTTTTACATGAACTACACAATCACAATACCTTAATCAAGATCAGAAATACATATACATATAACAAAATTGACCTTAAATCTCGATCAATAAAGCAAAATCTATACTAATACAAATTATTCATATCTATATCATACCCCCCCTTTAAATGTAAAAGAACATTTATAAACGATATTTGGGAACATGGACACAGTTTTTTCTCTCCAAAGTGCTTCCTGCTGTATAGGGGTGTCGTTAATTGAGTCTTTCATGGTATAACCTGTGTGCCAGGGTCATCTCAGTTGGCAGTTGAGTGAAGTAATTTTTTGAAGGTGTTCACAGCAACACTTCAGGAGGGTGTGGTCCATCATACCATATTGGGATAGAAGCAATCCACAGACTCTCACCCTCTGTGAAAACAAAATAAGAAGCTCCTTTCCAAAGCATCATGTCCTTAGATCCAAATTTCATAGTCAAGGCATTTTCAAAATATCTATGTTGGATTAGTTCAGCAGCATTTATAAACAAATATCTTTTAGCAGCTGTTTCTCTTTTCTCATCATTCAAACAATTTAAAGAGAGCATAATAGCATACAGTATCAAGATTCTCTGTGTATTTTCCATCTTTGTGTGGCTTTATTTGAACTCTATTTTGTATATTTTTACTTTTATTTTATATTCTCTGTATATCTTTGTCCTGGAATAACTCTGTAGACCAGGCTGTCCTTGAACTCTCAGAGATTCACCAGTCTCTGCCTCCCAGGCATTTGGGATTAAAGGCGTATGTCACTACACTTTGAACTCACAGAGATCTGCTTGTCTCTGCCTTCTTGGCACTGGGATTAAAGGCGTGTGCTACCACACCTTGAAGTCACAGAGGTCAAGCTCCCTCTGCCTCCCAAAGGTTGGGATTAAAGGTGTGTACTACCACACCCAACTACTCTCTTTCTTCCTTTTTTTTGTTTGTTACTTTAAGAACTTTAACTTTTAGCCTGCATATATTTTTAACACACTGTAAACCATTTAGAAATTTTCTTTGTTTTTGAATCTCTCTTTATTGTATATCTCTCTTTTTCTGACCACATGAGTCTTTAATGTGCCAACCAATATCAGTAGGACTAAAGCCGTGGCTTTGACGGCTGGATCCAGCCCATTCCTTAGCTTTCCAGCCTCATGGCTGAGGCACTGGCTGTAGCCATGTTTACTGCCACAACTCTGTGGAATTTCAAGGTTCCTGCCAGCAAGTGAGCTGCAGCAGACCACACTCAAGTCCTCTCTTTGTAGTCGGCCCTCCTGCCTCAAACAGTCAGAGTTTGCCGTGGCAGGACAACCCAGAAAGCCAGCATTTTAAAACAGCTCAACTTTTTTCCTGCTACAGCTGAAAACAAACAAGCATTCAGTAAGCTTTTATCAATACCATTTAAATGTTTCATGGCAGAACCTCTTAAGAGCTGCAGGGTTTTGCAGCTGAAGCTGAGTAAGGAAGCCTCTCTTTG
Source organism: Microtus oregoni (assembly GCF_018167655.1). Lineage (NCBI taxonomy): Eukaryota > Metazoa > Chordata > Mammalia > Rodentia > Cricetidae > Microtus > Microtus oregoni. Next base: position 19,873,710 of record NW_024543097.1, read on the forward strand.
ATGAGAGTGCTTGCTTGCCTCTAGCAAGCAGAGCAGACCCGAGAAATTGTTGCTACCAAGAAAACATGCTTTACTCCTTCCCAAGCTTTCTCAGGCTTTCAGTGGATTCAGTTGTCCACACATCTGGGCACCATTCTGTTGTAACAGGAATGGCAGGACTGCGTCTCCAGCACCCTGGCTGTCTGCTCACCTGGCTCGCTTATGCTCTGAAATAACAACACACAAATTGTATTCATTTAAACACTGCTTGGCTCATTAGCTCTAGCCCTTACTGGCTAATTCTGATATCCTGATCAACTCATCTCTAATAAACTGTGTAGCACCTGTCTTACCCAGAAAGATTCAGCATGTCTGACCTGGCGGCTTGCTTCATTGCGTGTGTCTGCCCGGGAGAGGGAGCATGGCCTCTGAGCTCACTTCCTCTTCCTCCCAGCATTCTGTTCTGTTTACTCCTCCCACCTATGTTTTAACCTATGAGGCCAAGCAGTTTCTTTATTACTTAACCAATGACCTTCCTCCATCAAATTAGGGGTATTTTCAAAAAAAAAAAAAAGGGGGAGGGATAAACTGGTTTGATGGGATGATTGGTATTTGTGAATTCCTGTTTTAGAAAATTGTATTGATACTGTTTCTTGTATATTGCTATATTTAATATTGAATGTGAGTGTTCCTACCTCTATTTTTGTATGAGTATGCTTATAACTTTGTCTATATTGTATTGATACATTTACCATATTATAATGTACATTTCTACCTCTGATATTATTTATATAATAACATTTTTTACATTTGATATGTAATGATATTGTTTACAGTTGAAGATCATTGTCTTCATATATTGCACAGTTGTTTATTCTCTTAGTCTTCAAGTTAGATAGGTATTGAGAATTTATCAGGTCTTTTAGATACATAGAGATTATATTTAGTATAGATAGTATAATCTTCAGCCTCTTCAAAGAGCTATAGAAAATGGCCTTTATTCTAACCTAGAATTCTGTGTCAATGAGACACAATCACTCCTGGTGACACCACTCTACTCCTGAGAGAATGTTGAGCACCAAAGACACTCCACTGGGAGCTTGTCTTCTTGGCAAAACTGGCCTTTGGGATAAGAAAAGCACATACCTCAACTACTGACAAAGATACAGAATATTCATAAGTGGATGAAACAGGATTGTCTTATCTTGCCAAGACAGGGTAGGATAGTTCTAAGAAAGTTCCTTGCCTTTAATAATGGTATGTCAGTTATGCTAGGCCTTAGCCAAAGTTGGTTGACTCAACATTGCAAACGAGACTTTGAGTGATTGCCCAGGTAGTCAGTTGTCTCTGTCTTTTGTTGCACATTTTGGATATCTCTCCTTTGTTAAGTAATATTAATTCCCTTCTCAGATCTTTGACGGAGTTGAAGATTTTGTAATTGTAGTTACTCTCTACATTATTTAGACTCCTTGAGATAGAATGTTTAGCAAAACTTTTGTTATATGTTTCTTGCTCAATATTGTTTGTTATATTTATTATTTGTTACTATTGTATATAGTTGTATTTGGTTTACTTCTGTCTTATTTAGACAAAAGGGGGAGATGTAGGGAGAGCCCAGCCCATTGGGGGCATGTTCGCCTCGGGCTAATGTTTATGTATAAATCTGGTGGGAGTGAGTCCCGCCGGTCTCTTTTTTGTATCTCCTGCTCATTGCTGGATCCCTGGTGTTGTAAACTATCTCTTCATTAAAATTTGCTCTTTCATATTAAGCTAGCCTGGTTATTACGCCGCCTATAGTCTTCTTTATTTGATAACTGTATTTCTGTATTTTTTTTAAGATCAAAGGGCAACACCTTCTAGTTACATGTGAAGTACTAATGAATTGCAAAAAATTTTAAGTAGCTACAATTAGCTTTGCAGCAGGAGAAAGACATTAGCATAATATAGTTAGCAGCCTCTCCCTGGATACTTAACAAAATTTGGCAGTTTTCTATGAGTTATGATAATTAGAAAAATTGATACATATGTGAAAGTAGTTGATTTTGTATACTTATATAATGCTTTATATCTTTAGCTTTAATATAATTGTGACTGTGCCCTTAGTATTAAACATCAATCAATCAAAAATCACTAGGAATTTTAAGCTGAGCTACTATGCAATTTCTTAAATTATGAAATACCTTTTTATATTCAATACGCCATATGTTTGTTACCTCAGTGTAGGTAATATTTAAAACCTATTCTATAGATTTACAAAGGATTCTATGATACACAATTTTGAAGGATTTTTCACTATTATTTATTTTTGAATAGTTTATTAATTAACTTGGTATCCATACAGAAATATTTAAAATGAAATGATTTCACTACACATGTGAGTACTCACTGTTTTTTTCTTAATATATATATATATATATATATATATATATATTGTAACTTCTGGTGATATATTTTTAAGCATAATGTCTAACTTTTATAGATTATTATCATTACAGCTAGTCATTTATCTAATTGTATATGTGAATATGTAAGCAGAATATGAATAATATTCTGATTAAATACTCAATTATTTTAATAACTAAAGAAAATAAAATGATTTACAAATTATCATATAACTATTTGTGTTTTGGGGAGTGCCTGAGCAATGCATGTATAAGTGAACACTAGAGACTGAATTCTTTTATTGCTCTCTAGCTTATTTATGAATTCATTTTTTCATTTATTTTGGGGGAAATGTGCTCTCCAAATGGGAAACCTGGAACCCACTGATAGGATAGACTGACTTTCCAGAGGACTTCATTGATCCTATAGACTCTTGACCTACCAGGGCTTGTATTACAGATGTCCATTACCACACCAGGCATTTATTGCTGGCAATTCAAAAGCAGGTCCCTTCTTGCTTTCTTGGCAAGCTATTTAGAAGTTGAAGCACCTAAGGAGATTACAAGCCACTTTTAAAAGCATTTTATCTTCCGTTATGATAACTTTTAAAGTAAACATTTGGGACTGAAGAGACTACTCATTCTCTGAGCACACCGACTGTTATTTGAGAGTACCTATGTTTGGTTCCCAGCACGTACATGGGTTAGGGGTTCACAACTGTCTATATGGCAAGTTCCACAGAATCCACTCCTTCTTCCGGTTGCCACCTGTGTGAACATGATTCACAAAGCTCAAGCAGTCAGGTATGCATATATGCAAACAATAAAAAAATTGTGACAAACTGAAGTACTCTGCTTAATCCATAATGATACTGAAATGACAATTTTATTTAATTATTGGTTCTTTTCCATTTATTTTTGAGGCAAAGTTTTGCTTTGTGGTTTAGACTCCTCCGTGATATTACCCAGCTTTGAGACCAGCTTGAGTAGGGGCCTTTTTTTCCCATGGATCACAGCTGTGTCAGTTTTTGCCTGCTTATCCAGGGAAATGCTACCCTAGCCAGTTGCTTTCAAGGGACAGGGATGTCCTCCATCTTAGACTTGCTTCTTTAAAATAAATTTTTATCTTTATAAGGCTCTTCTGTGTAAGGTTTTGCCTTCAAAAAGGTTTCCTCATTCACTCAGATCCAGCATATGGTTCTCCTTTACGGTGCCAATTGTATTAGTAGACAATTATAACTGCTTCTTCCACGCCAACCTGAATATGATTTTGCTATGAAAATAGCTCTGCCAAAAAAGCAATCCATTATCTTCCATCAGGTTTCTGGAACATGGGCAGACTGAAACCAAATTCTTTGCCAAAATGTCAGTAATTACCTTTTCGGCCAAAATGTCAACACTCTTCTTTTAGGGAAACAGAATTCTTTTTCTCCTCCATAACCCCAAGAATCTGCTTCTACAATCCTCATTATTCTCAGTGTGGTTATCTTCTAAAATCCTACCAGATTGGCCAGTGAGCTCTGCTTCTAGAATTCAGTAGCTTTTCTAGTCCAAATAGCCAAAATCTTTCACATTCTAGTCACAAAGTAGTTCCAATTGCTTATGCACCACATGATCAGGTTTATTACAGCTATGACTCCACTTCTCAATACAAAATAATATCTTAATTTATTTTCTGCTGCTGTTATATGATACAACTCAAGGAAAAAAAAAGGTTTATTTCAGCTCATAGCTCAAGTCACACAGTCCATCACATTTGGGGTGCTTCAAGGCATCAGAACTTGACCAACTGGTCACACTGCATCCACATCAGAAAGAAGAGAATGATGAAGGCATAGGTTCACCTCACTTTCTCCTTTTATTTAGTCCAGTATTTTAAGCTGCATAGATGGTGTGAACAGTTTCATAATGATTCTCTCCACATGAGTTTGTCCAATTGAGGTAGACCCTCTACCAGACGCTTATGTTCCAGGTGAGTCTAGATTTGGCCAAAATGAAATTAACATTAACTACCAGATGTCCCATGACATTAGTTTTTAATATATTTTGTATTGGTGAATAATTTTAGCTTGTTTTCTGCATTAAATATAGTTCAGGTTAATTAACTCCAGCCATTAAAACATTTTGTAACATCATCCTTAAGTTTCAGCGATTTCTTTGTTTTCTTTGTGAATAAGAACTAATAGTTTCCAATTAAAAAATTTTATTCTTTTGGTAAACAGATTTCTCCTTTATTTTTTGCTCTAAACAAGTAAAGATCTCTTCATTCTACCTTTTGTGTGTGTGTGCATTTTGATTTTATTCTAAAAATATAAAAGTAATTTCATCAACAAAACTTTTAGTTGAATCTCTGTGTTACATGGACAACTGAGTCTGACTGCAGTAAGTGTGTTTACTTTCGGGACAGTATTTGACTATGTCAACACATTGTGGCCTCTCCATGCTCATCTTATTTATTATGTCAGAGATGACAAGAGGCAATTCAGGAAGACTGGCTGACATTGCATGGGCTTACAAATGCCAACTGAGCCTAAAATATGAGATCCTAGAGAAGCTAAATAAGAAGGTGAACCCAGAGAAAAACATATAGTTATCCTCCTGGACATTGGAAGGAGACAAGATTGCCAGGCAAAAATTGGAAACTTGGGGATGGGGATGGGATGGGGGTAAGTGGAAATGGGGAGAAAAAAGTGAGAATGGGGGATGGGGAGAGCTTGGGGGAATGGGACGGTTGGGATAAAGGAAAGGTGGATATGGGAGCAGGAAAGTATATATCTTAATTAAGGGAGCCATTTTAGGGTTGGTGAGAGACTTGACTCTAGAGGTGTTCCCAGGTGTCCATGGAGATGTCCCCAGCTAGATCCTTGGGCAGCTGAGGAGAGGGAGCCTGAAATGGCCCCATCCTATAGCCATACTGATGAATATTTTGCATATCATCATAGAAACTTAATCTGGCGATGGATGAAGCTAGAGACAGAGACCCACATTGGAGCACTGGACTGAGCTCCTAAGGTCCAAATGAGGAGCAGAAGGAGAAAGAACATGAGCAAAAAAGTTAGTTTTGGGGAAGGGTGCACCCACCCACTGAGATGGTGGGGCTGATCTAATGGGAGCTCACCAAGGCCTGCTGGATGATGGAGCATGTGATCAAACCAGACTCCCTGAACGTGGCTGACAAGGAGGGTTCACTGGGTTTTGATCCTACTGCATGTACTGACTTTGTAGGAGCCTAGTCTGTTTGTATGCTCACCTTCCTAGTCCTGGATGGAGGGGTGAGGACCTTGGACTTCCTACAGGTCAGGGAACCCTGACTGCTCTTCAGACTGGAGAGGGAGGGGAAGGTGGATGGGGGGAGCGGTAAAGAAATGGGAGGAAGGGAGTAGGTGGAAATTTTAATTAAATAATATAAAAATAAAAATAAAAACAAATGCCAACTGAGATATTCTCAACAAAGACTCAGTATTTTTTATTTTATCCACAAGCACTTATTTCTTTAAAAACTTAAATGGATTTTATTTCATTTTAAAGCTGTCTTTAGATTGAATTGACCAGCTTCCAACTTCTATAGTTATACTGGATAACATAAAAATAAATTTACTTATCTCATATCTTCTCTTACCTATTTTTATATTCTCTTCTTCTCTTCTTCCTATGAGTTAGATTGGCATTAAGCCATGAGAGTATTTCTCAATTATTTAGGCATTTTAAAAAAAATCTGTGTGAACCTCTAAGGCCTCAGGGTGAAAGACCTGTATATAAGACTTTGATATTTTTTTTTTAAGTTTAACCTTTAATTGTAAAGTACTAATTATATTTATTTAATAAGCCAAACACATTGTCTCTGTATAAGTATATATTTTGGAATGATTAAATTAATGCTGAAAGATGTTTAATTTTTGATTCAAATATAGTTATTTGTAAACAGAGACTGCACTTTACCTTTCTGGCTGGCCAGTCCTGAATTATCACACAAAAACTATATTAATTGCAGCACTGTTTGTCAATGACTTGGGCATATTTCTAGATAGTTCTCATATCTTAAATTAACCCATTTCTATTAATCTGTATATCTCCACAAGGCTGTGACTTATAGTAAGTTTCTGGCATCATTCCTCCTTTGGTAGCTATATGGCATCTGCCTGACTCTGCCTTCTTTCACCTTGCATTCAGTTTAGTTTTTCTGCCTAGCTATATTTTGCCCTGGATAGACCAAAGCATTCTCTTTATTAACCAAGGGTAGTAAAACAAATCCAAAGCATACAGAGGAGTATATCAGGTATAGTTTTCTAAGTAATAGGTTCTTGAACATTACATTGTTCTGACAATATTTTATTACTGAGAACTTGAAATGTACGAAGCTAGAAGTTATTCTGTTAAATGAAATAAGTCATGCAGAGAAAGGCATGTATTCCCTCACAAGTAATCTAACAAAGACGATATCATATGTTTTATTTTATGGCATATAACTATTGAATGATTTATCTTTGTTTCTTTTCCAAATTCACTAGACTATATTTAAGTAGATGTTTAAATTTGTCTCCACAATAGTTATTATCCAGTCAGGTGTCATTACTTACTTTTGATGACTGGATAACATCCTGACTTTCTAATGGTTCTTGGCATTGATATGAAACATCAGTTATTTACTACACAGCTATGAGCTTATTTTAGTCTGCAAACAGGCTTGCTTTGTGCTTCTTTTCCATACATTTTAAGCAGGAAACACACTTCCTCCATGCCTATAGCCACTTCTCGTACCAACTCTAGGTGACTACTTAAATGCCAGCCTGCTTAATGTTTGCTCCTGAGTCATGTCATTGCTTCAGCACTAGATGGAAACTCAATTCTAAAACTGACCAAAAGTAACAAGGCATTTTACAGTATTAACCACAAAAATATGAAGACGTAACCAAGACACTAGAGGGTTCTCCCTTACTGTGAGGAAAAGTGGGTTTCTATGCCATGTCCACAGTAAACAACATTATAAAGATGTGACACATGATGAGGATATAGTTTCCCAATAACAGAAGAGTACTGGGGTCAAAATGAGGCCCACACTCTCACTGACACCATCACAGCTTATATTTTATGCAATATGGCCATTGTGAGGTCCGAATGAGAAGTGACCACAAAGTCTCAGCGATTTGATCACTTAGTCTCTGGTTATGAGCACTGCTTTAGGAAGTTTAGGTGGTGATGGAGTTTTGGAAGAGGAAATATGACAGTAACATGAATTTTGAGAATTTATAGCCTTGAGGACCCATTGACTCACCTCCAGTGTGCTCTTTATACTTTGTGTTTGCAGCTGAAGATTTGACCTCTCTTTTTTCCTGCTCTATGACCTCTTGCGATGCCTTCATATCATTATGGGCTCTTATCCGAACAGTCAGCCCAAATTAATTTTCTTCCTTAAGTTAGATTTGGTAATGGTGTTCTGTTAGAACTAACTAAAACAGCAGCACTAACAAGTTACAAATAATATCATGTTTTAATTTTATTATTTTATTTATTTATTTACGTACTTATTTTTCATATTCCAATTCCAGTTACCCTCCTCTCCACCTGTTCCCTTCACCTTCCCCTTACCCCATCCCCAATCTTCTCCTCAGAGAGAGTAAGGCCTCCCCTGGGAAGTCAACTAAGTCTGTCCCATTACCTCATTGAGGAAGGACCAAGCTGCCCCCACCTGTGCGTAGGCTGAGCAAGGTATCTCTCCATAGAGAATGGGCTCCACATAGTCAGTTCAGCACTAGAATCAGATCCTGGTTACACTGCCAGGGGTCCCATATACTGCCCAAGTCATACTAAAGCCATCTGTATTCAGGGGGGTCTAGTTATGTCCTATGTAGGGTTCCCTATTGTCAGTCTAGAGCCAATGATCTCCCACTTGCTCAACTCAGCGGATTCTGTGTAGAAATCTTACGGAGTGGAGCTGTGTGTCTCCATTTGGCACCAGGTTGTTTCAGAAGATGTGTGCTTAAGTATAAATCTGACAATGGTGAAGAATCTGTGTACTGTTAACTGACAACAATCTGTCTCTGAGATTTAAGATAAAATATCATGCTAAATTTCACAATCTATCTACACTGAATAAAGGCTTGCTCCATGTTAACTCTCCGAGACTTGGTAATATAGACGAAAAGAGGCCCTTGGGTTTGAATCTGACATTCTTCTGCACTGTACACAGGGTCACAGCAATATGTCTTTCACAGTCTTTCACATTACCCATAATGAGATGACAGTGTTTCAGGATGGAGCCGGAGACTATACCACGGGGACACAGGGTTGTGTCTGTTTCTGCGTAAGTATAGGAATAAGTTTACTTGCCAAGTTGGGAGAAAGGTATTGGAGACAGATCCCTGACTACTAACACTGATGATAAGGAGGCTTATGCCAGAGTCTCACAGGTATAGGGACCGCACAATCTGTGGGGACAGGGCTGCCCTAGGTCACATGAAAGCTGTCAAGGATGCAGATTGTACTCAAGTTTGTCCATCACCCATGCACCCAGATTCCTCCTGCTGGGTTTCACTATGCATGTTTTCAAAGAGTAAAACAAAGTGTCATTTAACTTGCAATCGTCTAGGGTGCGGGGGGTGTTTTTGCATTTTGTACCCCTGACTCTCATTCCGACATATAAGATAATTTCTTTTGAATTTTCCTGAGCATCCTTTTAGGTTTCCCTCTCTACTTTTTAGTGTTTTCAGATCTACATTATATAGCAAATTGTCTTGACCAGAAAGAAAAAAACTTTGTGTTATTAACTATGTATTATAACTTTTAAAGAAAATAAAAAAAAATGTATTAGTTACTTTTGTATTGCACTAACAAAACACCATGACCAAAAGTTACTTCTAAAAGTGCTGTAGGTTGAATAGGAATTGGATTATATATTTGAATTCTTGGTCACTATTAAGTGTGTCCTTATAGGAGTAGGTGTGGCTATAATGGAGGAAATGTGTCACAGGGTTAGTGCTTGTGGTTTCAAATGCTTGAGCCCAGTCCCCCCTTTCTGTCTCTCTGTCTCTCTATGTCTCTGTCTCTTTCTGTTGCTTTCTCTCTGTCTGTCTCTCTGTCTCTGTCTCTCTCTCTCTCTCTCTTCTGTCTGCCAATCCGAATGTAGAAATATCAGCTACTTCCTTCTACAGCACCATATCTACCTATGAACTGTCATGCTTCCTACCACGATGATAAGAGACTAAACCTCTGACCCTGTAAGCAAGCCCCAATGAATGATTTAATGTCTAAGAGTTGCTGTGCTCATGGTGCCTTACACAAAAAGGAAAAATTTATTTGGCCTTAAGTTCTAGACCAAAAACCCAGAATGTCAAAGGAGACATGACAGCTAGTGTCCAGAGAAGGAAGCTGAAAAATTACATCCTTAACTCTAAGCCTGATGTAGAGAATTGAATATGAGACACAGGTATGTATCCCTTGAGTTCATTTCAGAGATGTACTTTCTTCAACAATTCTGAACCACCTGCCGAAGAAGTGTCACCCACTGGGGAAGATGTGTTCAAATTACTAAGCCTTTGGGACATATTTCTCATTCAAACTATTACAGAGTTCTATAAAAGTCCATACAATTGAACAAGAAATGTTTTGAGAACAGGTTTGCCCAAAAAATAGCATAAATTCATTGATCCAAGACTTCCATATGGCTGGAAAACATTCTTAGAGAGGAAAAAAAATGAAGTGGTGTAGAGAAAGTGGAATTGATTTACAAAAGCAGCTGGCCAGGCCACAGTTTGTCAGTCATTCCATTCAACCAGGATCAACCTGTCAACTGATTCAGGTTAGCAGTAGTTGGTTGCTCTGATTTGCTAAAAACTAAGCTACTTACTACAAGAATGGGTTAATCTTCTCACTGCACAGGCAGAAAGCTTTTTGTCCAAAATTAGAGTATGTACAGAGACAGCTTCTGGCCATACTTAGTTAAATTTACAAGTGTAAAAACAGAACAGACAGATAGTAAAGTTTTGAATGAAAAACAGCCCATAATTGTAAAGCATCCACGTTCTCAAACAGAAACCAGGATATCTCCATTTACAGTAAGCTTCTGAAGATGCATTTCGTAAGTACTCCTATTATGTTCCCTTAATCTGTGAATGATTGAATATAATGGTATCTGACACAGCTTCTTTTCTCTATTCTTTTGAAAATGCCTGCAATCATTCTTATAAACACAACCCATGATCTTAAATTTTAAATCCATGGAAAGATGCCTCAGTGCATTAAGAACTGTTGGTAAATGATGTCTAGAACAATACATGGGAGATTTATTTTTATTAACTCAGCATTTAAATATGTGTTTAGAGATTTACATATTAATGCAGTTCATAGAAATGCAAAACGATCCAGGTAGGCATTTCTCAACCTAATGTGCAATTGTATGATCATTTGTGAACATTTGTTTAAATTTTCCATCACTCTTTAAAGTAAATACTGCATTGAAATTCAATATGTATGAATGTGAAATATCTTAGAAATAAATCTCTCACATTTTATAATAATTTTTAATAAATTATAGTAAGTTTTAAAATACATCAGTACAAATCTATAGGTATCATCTTTGGAATGCTACATATTAAGTCATAGGGTATTATTGCATAATGGTGCCTAGGTCAGTGAATCTGAGTTTTAATACCTTACTGCAAAGAAATAATAGAGTGGAGATGCTTGTCAGGACCTTATTTCAGTAAGACTATATGTATATCTTAGTGGCTTTAAACTTAACATGAAAGTTTAATGGTTAAATAAGTAAATATCTTCAAAGTTAAAGACTATTATTCTCAAATAGTAAACTACTCACATGAAACATGAATTTGCAATTTTTCAAAGTTATTTTTATCTTCTTTAGGGAAAACAGAAACTCCATGAATTAATTATGCATCCTAATTTTTTGTATAATACCCTAGTATTAGAATTAATAATAAGACATTTGAGGCTTCAAGTGATATCTAGTTTTCCATCATGCAGTTCAGGTTGTTTTGAGCATGGTCTCACTGTTATTACATTGTAGAACAGGTTGCCTAGTAACCCACAATGTAGCCAAAGCAGGCCTCAAACTTCTGATAATTCTACTGGGTCATATCCCATGTGGTCGTGTTACAGGTGTATGAAAATATACCTATTGTAGTTTTATTTAAAGAAATGTCATACCACACTTGTAATATACATGTAATTAATTTAAAATAATTAGCCCATGTATCAATACATCTAAATAATAAAGAGCATCAAATTCTTGAATTAGTTCTTTTAATTTGCTCAATGAATATAAGATATACTTTGAGACTAAAGTAAAATGATGACTCTTTTCAAGTTCATTCATTGAAATACATAAAATGTGGATTGGAGAGATAGCTTAGGGGTTAAGAGTACAAGCTATTCTTCCAGAGGACCCTGGTTCAATTTCCAACACTCTCATGACCGCTCACATCTGTCTGTAACTCCAGTTCTAGAGGATTTAATACCCTCACACAAACATCCATGCAGGCAAAATACAAAAAAAAAGTGCACAAATAAATAAATAAACAAATAGTCTTTAAAAATTTATTAAAAGAAAACCTTTAATCCCAGCACTCAAGAGGCAGAAGCAGACAGATCTTTATGATTTCGAGGCTAGCCTGGTCTACAGAGCAAGTTTCAGGACAGCCAGGACTACATAGTAAAGCCCTGTCTCAAAAAAAAAAAAAAAAAAAAAAACAAACAACCCATAAATGTATGTGAAGGAAACAGATACAGAAGTGTCAGATGAATCTAGAACTCCATCCATCAAAGACAACTCAATGATGTCACCAAATGGTATACTTTCATAGACAGAATATTGGTATTCTAATTGCCCAGGACCTCTATCAGAATAATTATTTAATCATGTACTCAAATAAGTCTATCATGTGGGTAGATGTGAAACAAAAATTTTAAAAAATAAAGAAATAAATATTAAAAAGAAAACACCAAAGGATTACCATTCAGTTGAGACTATGGATTAGGAAATCTTAGTTTTATACCAACCTCAAATTATTTCATTGCTTTACTTGAGTGTTTTGTTTTCCAATGGAATAAGCTAGAAAAATTATCTCAATAATTATGCTTACTTTATATTTCTTATCCTTTTTGGCGAGCATAAACTATTCCTTTTTTACTTAACTTTGGCAGCTATTTTCTTACAGGTTTCTGGATTTGATTCGTGAGTAAATTTTGAGACCTTTGCAAGTGTCAAAGGATGTTTTCAGTGCTTGTTACATCTATTGGTTTTTCTTATGCTAGAATTTGTAATTATACACTTTTTAAAGAACATTTTGTATCTATAGGCTTTGTACGTTCTGTCATAGGACATGCAAGGCACCACTCTCTGAGAGATGTCATATTACTGGTGCATGTTTCCATGGAACTAGATAGGCTACGTAATGAGGAGCATTTCAGTCAATGTAACATCAAAGGCACTACAAACCTCTACCTCATATTCTTTTATCTATTTAGGACTTACACATATTTGCTTTATGTTCCACTGGATCCCATAATAGGGTGCTGATCCCCAGGAGATGGAGTTACAGCTGGTTGTGGGCCGCCTGACATGGGTTCTTAGAACTGAAACCTGGTCCTCTGTGAAGGCAGCAAGTGCTCTTATCTGCTGATCCATTGTTCCAGCCCTGGTCCTTATTTATTTCATGTCCCATATACTTCCGCTTCCTTTTTGGAAAACAGAATGTGGAGATATGTGGAACGTTGCTATAGGAGTTGGCATACAATTATTGACAGCTGACACAAGAAAGAAAAGAATGCACATTAAAAGCTTCTGAGGTTTTTTGTTTGTTAACAGTGCTGCTAGGGGTGTGAGGCGGGGCAGAGAGCATGACTAGCCTGCTCCAGAGCCACCAGTTCTTCCTGTGCTTCCCGCCACCACGGCCGAAGCCCAACCATGTTGGAAGAGAAGCCCAAGGAGGAAGTGAAGACAGAGAATGACCATATCAACCTGAAAGTGGCGGGACAGGATGGCTCAGTGGTGCAGTTCAAGATCAAGAGGCATACGCCACTGAGCAAGCTGATGAAGGCTTACTGCGAGAGGCAGGGCTTGTCAATGAGGCAGATTCTATTCCGGTTTGATGGACAACCAATCAATGAAACAGACACCCCAGCCCAGCTGGAGATGGAGGATAGGACACCATTGACGTGTTCCCGCAGCAGACAGGAGGAATAGCTTCCCGAGGGACTGTCTCCATACCCTATCATTGTCTTGACATCTGCTATTGAAACTTGACCATGCAGCCACACCAATCACAGAAGCAAAAGTCAGCAGAAGCCAGAGTCCCTGACTGGTTCTCCTTTTTTGATGTGCTTGGAGTGGACTACAGACCATCATGCAGGGATGAAAGTGTTGTGTAGCACATTGCCTTTAGGGGAAACAAGAGCAAGGTTTTGGGATTTGTTTATGTTTTCATTTCTGCTTCCTCCCATTCCTAAAATATTTTTCCCCAAAACTTGGAGGTGGGTGTGGAAAAGCCTGCCACCTGACTCTGACCCCCAGAACTGTGGCTGCTTTTAGAGTGATTTGTCCTAGTCAGGGAGAGAGCTTGTGGTCTCATTACCCAGTGGGCTTGCCTATGAGATGTTGAGATGGGAGAGAAGGACAGAATTGCACCTATTGGTTGTAGGTATAGAATATTCAAACATTGAAATACTATCAGCTTGGGTTTTGTCAAACATGCTAAAGTTAAAGGGAAAAGACCATTGGAAGGAGTCCTTAAGTACGGTGACCCAACTTCTCCTGACATGCCCCCTTTCTACTTGGCATCTGGTAATGGGTAAATGGGCAGTGTTGGTAAGGTGGGACCCACTCTCTTTCCTTGTTATAATGTAGAAGAAAGTAACTGCCATGTCTCATTTGGAAAGTGAATGTGGCCTCAGATTATTTTTTAGTACTTGGTTCCAATGCATAATTATGGTTTCTGTGTAAGAAGGTAATTGGTTAAGTATCAAGCTTACAGTGATGCTGTGTAAGAGACCTGCTTTAAAGTGTGGTTGCAAAGAAAGCCTGGGAAAGGTGACCTCATTCTCATGGATTATGCTCTGTGGCTTTCCAGATGTGTATTCAAATGATGCATCAGTGGGTGACTTCAGTCCTGAATTGTGGGGTCTATACCAGTTAAATGTGGATCGTCCTGCCTGTCATCCTTGTGTAAGGGTCCATTGCTGCTTGATCACCCTCTCTGCCTTTCATAGTCACCTGACACTGACCGACCGACCATCTCTCGCTTGCTTAAAATCCATCCAAGGAAAATGTTGTTGTTTCCTGTTTCACTGCATGGGCTTGGGTGTGATGTTTGTTGACTGTGTTGTGTTTATCCAGTTTGTACATTATTTGTCGTCCTTTACTACTGTAAACAGTAAATATAGTTTGGTGAAAAAAAGAACAGTGCTGCTAATAAACTTGTAATCATTCAAAGAAATAATGATTAAGCAAATATTTAACACTTTAATTGCAGTTGCTTAATTAATTCATTACTAGTAGATGTACCAGATAAAAGTGGGAGAAACAAGCCTTCAATACTATAAATGTTAATAAAAATACAGATTAAACAAACTGAGATGGTACGTGGTGTAGTCAGGTTCTCTAAAAAAGAAGAACTGATGCTGAATATATTTAAGAGAGGGATTTATTAGATTGGATTACATGACACAGACTAGGTTGTCCAAAATGGACTGTCTGTCTACTGGAGATGCTGAGAAACTGGTAGCCACTTAGTCTATGAGCCTGGATGTCTCATTAATTATGATTTGGTATGCTAAAGGTACCAAGAACTCCTGGGGAGTCAGTGGATCTTCAACCCATCTTGAAAGGCTGAAGACACTGGGTTATGTTACTGAAAGGTGGTGGCGGGAAGAGCAACAGCAGCATAGAGGCAATCACTAGCAAAGAGTGACAAATTACACCTGTGTTGCAACAGCAAGTTCTGTTCACTGGGGAAGGTTGTTTTCTACCTTTAGTTAATCCTCACAGAGTCAACAGGAGGGGAGTCTCTTGATTCATTCCAGTTCCAGGTACGCTGGCCACCCAGACTAACCTTCACAATATTGTGAAGTATACCATAGTTATGAAGAATTGGTTATCACGAAATTGCATTCTCTTGATTATTAAATATTCTGTTCTGAATATTTGCAGAAAGATCTGTAATCCCATGACCAACTTTTTAAGCAATTCCATATTTTTCCTTGAAAACTTTGCTGGCATAATCAGAAGATACATGAGGTGGACTCTTGTTTTAACTGGGAAACTGCAAAACATTTTGTGTTCATTCAAAGAACTCCACGTCCTCTAGACTGAGAAATAACAATGATGTCATCTTCCATTTATCCCTCCTTCCATTCACTGAAGGGATACTCAACTCAGTTCACCTCTGCACACTTCTCAACTTCTTTATTTCAAAAAAAAAAAGGTGAAACACAATTAGTAATATTAGAGAGAGAAATTTGGGTTCAACTTGAAGACCTGAAAAGCAAAGCAGCCAGCCACTGGCTCTTACTGCGACATCAATTCAAAATGGCAATCATGCTTCCAGGAATCTCAGAATAAGACTGTGTTTGAGAACTGTTTCCTCCTGTTTTATAATCCTCTCTAGGTCTGGGATTAAAGGTATGCACCACTATGAGTAAGGGCATGCACTGCCCAGATTTTATGGCAAACTAATGTAGTTCCTGGGATTAAAGGTGTGTGTTATCATTACCTAGTTTGTAAGACTAGCCAGTAGGGTTGTTTTACTCTAAGATCTTTAGACAAGTTTCATTTATTAAAATACAATTGAAATGCCACTACAGAAAAAATGTCCTCAATATCCATTCATCATAATTGCTCACATTAAAAAATCTGAGTTTGCATTATGACATCACCTTCAACTATTTCTGGAACTTCAATGTCAGACATCCCATTCTTTAACCATCATCGCGTACTTTTCAGCTCACCTTCTATTTTATTTCCACTTCAGTAAGTCTTTTATGCCACTGAGGTTTTCACTTAATTGACATGTTGACTCTTGCAGATGAGTCATCACGCTTTTATTTTTCATTTCCATGTTCATCCATTTTCAATTGTTATCCATCATTTTGATCGTGAAACATAAATTGCCCTTGATATTTGCATTTATCCTTTCTTCTCCGTGTATCTCTGATTGTTTGGACTGGTAATTTCTCAATGCCTATAGACTTTGATCAGACTGTTCTTAGCTGAATAATATATGAAAGGTGGTTCTTTAATCTCATCTTTTCACACAACTCTTCTCCATTATGATGCAAATATTAAGTTTCTTTTTCACGTGTTACAAAATGTGTATTTCATTGCCATCCAGTTTGCTTCACTGGATAGTTGCTCGCATGTTTATGTTTAGCCTTGCCATTTAAATCAATTTAGGCTTTACAAAAAGAAGATTTTGCTTTTTCTACTCCCTCATAAAATAATCTTGCTTTATTGTATTTTTTCTATCTCTATACTCTTTCTTTTGTCATTTTCAAAAATTTCATTTTGGGACATCTTAAAACAATTCTATAAAGTGTTTTTAATTCAAGTTATGGGCCTAAGAAAATCTGGAATGCTTTTGTTTTCTTCTTTATGCTAAAAAACTGATTCAATGCTTTAGATGCAAGGCACACCTAATACACACTTATTGAATGAATGGATGCTGATACTCTAGGCTAAACACTTTAAACTACTCGAATTTCACAGCCACAAAATAAATTACTAATAATAATTTTTTCTTTGTTATAATATTTCCTAACTCAAGTACATGCTGAATATTTCTGTTCGTGGGGGTAGTTAGTAATCTTGTTTTTGGTATTCTAATATGTCTACTTTAACTTTTTTACTATATTTTTCTTCATATAATAGATGCTACAATTTGAGATCTTGAAGTTTGACATAGTTTTTTAATCACTTTAATGCCCCAAACAGAGCTTTCTTTTGAAACTCTGGCCTCTCTCTACTTTTCAATCCTCCCTGGTCTAATAAAAGTTTCTTCCATTTGTTCTGTTTTCACCACACATACATTTTTGAAACCTTACCTCACTGCATCATCTATATCACTTCCTATGAACTCTTCATATAATATATGAAAAGAGTAAGGTTTGGTGCCAAGCAAAGAGAGTTCATCAATGGTACATGACCCTCAGCAGCAATATAAATAACAAAACATGCATAGATCCTGGGTCACTTTGCAGGACTCTTTCCTCAAGTATATTTTACTATCCACTGCTGAAAGTCTTTTTCTCTTTTCTCTTTCCAGTTCTCAATTCACCTATATGTGGAACCCCTGCTCTCCCCAGAAGGGCTTTGTAGTTATCTGGGCATACTGTTAAAGGTTGATTAGTTTATACTTGAGATTTCAATGAATATAACAAGCAGGTATACTTTGTGTTTTCCTGAGAGAATTTTAAAATGCCTTTTCTTGACTCTTCTAATTGTAGGTCACAATTATAACTAACATGCAATTTGGTTAAGCTGTTATGAGTGCACAATTTTCTCTAAGTTACGCATATGTATTGATGCAAAGCTTTTGAGGTGAATGTGAAGAAAGATAATTATGTCCGTGCAGAGTGGAGATCAATTATTTATATTATGTGGATCAGAGGCAGGTCAAATGTGAATTAGACTCATTATTTTTCCTTTGTCCCCGAAGCCTCTACCAGTAAGTGCCCATGGATTCACATTTTCAAATCACAAATATTTCACTTTGTTATTTTCTCAGCTACTCACCTTAAGTAAACCCAGTTTGTGAAAATTATATCCATAAAAGTGACAAATCACAGAATCCTCATCTCAGTTTCTGAGCCAAGGCTTCTATTATACTGATGCATTTCTCTCTCTCTTCTATTCATCCTTAGTGGCACTCTTTATAAACACCCACAGAATTGAGAAAGTCAACACAGTTATTATTCCCTTAAATTCCGGACAGATTAAAATTCCAGATTGACAAGATTTTAGGTCCAATACAGAGAAACGTCAGATGTATGAGTAAAGAGGAGAATAAATGAGGCTGGGGAGATAGTTCCGTATGCAAAGTGCTTGCTTTAACAGCATGAGAACCTGAGTTCAGTCCTCAAAATGCAAGTAACATTGTCAGTTCTGCTGCCCAGTGCTTATAATAGTGTTAAGGAGATGGAGAAAGGCGGTTTTCTGGGGCTTCCTAGCAACAAACTTGGGTTATTATTGTGCTACAGACCAGTGATAGACACTGCCAATAAGGAGATGAATGCTGTTTCTCAGAATGACGTCTGAGATTGTCAGCTGAACTGAACACACACAGACACACATCCAAGGGGCACAAAAAGAAAGACATTAAATTAAATCATTTTTGGATTTAGTAGCAAGAATATACTAGGGATCTTCTTGAGTTCACATTGATCAGGTATTGATAGATCTAAAACATGTTATCCTATGGAGCAATTAGAGGAAGATTATAAGATTGTTAACTTTGACTTATTTTATATTAATGCCTTAACTTGTGGTATTTTGTAATAAAAAGGTTTTTTTTTAATAACCGTGAAGTTCAACTTGTGCTGCTTATATTATGCTAAATGCCTAGCATATGCTTGAAGGTGGTCAAGTTACCATGGGCCTTTAATAACATTTCCTCTTCCAGCAGCTATCAACTGCTAATAGCTCCTTAATCAGTGGGAAGATTTCATGACCAATTCCTCTTTCTGGAATTTGTTTGCCTTGACTTATCACAGGTCTTGTGCATGCTGACTCTTTCTGTAATTTAATATGTGCAGCTGCCATGCTGTGATCAGATAATATTGTCTCCATTCAGTCATCCACTATTTATGTCTCTTACAATCTTTCCACCCTATCTTCTGCAATAATACCTCAGGCTTGGGAAAAAAGAGTGTTTTATAGATGCCTCATTTAGGGATGAACATTCCACAGTGTCTTATTCTCTGTACCTAGAAAGCTTGTGGGACTCTCTGTTAATTGCTATCTACTGTAGAAAGATGCTTCTCTGATGAGGGCTGACATAAAAATAAGTTATGTCATAACAATAAGTCCTTAGGAATCGATTTAATTCTATGACCATTCAGCAGAATTATCAACCCCTACTCATTTCTCTGAGTGAAGAAAACCACTGGGCATCTGGATTAAAAAGGGAGATGCTTTATGTCTATTGTCCTTTAGACTTATTTCTTCCTGGTTAGGTTTGTTTGGCTGTCTTAATTTACTTTCATAATGATTCTTTTCATGAATATATCCCAATAAAGTGACTTTATTAAATTAAAAAACCAAAGACAACAAAAGAAGACAGGAATATAAGTTTATACAAAACTCCTAAAGAATTTGTTTGATGCAGGATATCCTAAGTTCCTATGTATGTTATATGGTAACATCATGTGTTGCCTTTAATTTATAGACTAAGTTTTGTATAATATAAAACATCTTCTTATCCAGTGCCTCTCTAGGACCACTCTATCTGGGTGCTTATGGGAGGCATCATTTGTATGTGCATGCCTCCCAGATATTGTACATTCAGCCAAAACATTTGGACTAGGATGACAACATCCTGGCAAACCACCAGTAGCTATAAAGGATTCCTTAGGACAAAGAGCTTTTTAACATCTTGGCAGCCCAGCAGCATGCCTTTGTGCTATCGGTCTGTTCAGGACAATTTGAGATTAGAGCCTAGGAAATTTCAATTTTAGTTTCTCTGGTAACCTGAGCTTTTCTTTCCAAGGTGTGTAAAATGGAGAGGGTAGCACAATGAACAATTTTAGCTACAGTTTTTTATAATTTCATGTTTATTTCCAGCTAAGTAATACTCTATAATTTTAAAAGTAAATGCAACACATTTTTATTATCAGTCCATCAATTGATGGGCATCTAGATTGATTCCATTTTTCAACTATTGTGAACAGAGCAGAAGTGAACATAGATGTTCAATACCTCTGTAATAAGATAAAATTATATATATATGTATATATATATATATATCAGATATTGGTGGCTTAAACATAATATTTCTATGTCTAGGTTCACAAGTGAGCTCCAGATGGAATTCCAAAGTGGCAACACTACATTAAAACCTTTCCAACAGTGAATTAGGGTTCCTATTTTCTCAAATCCATGCAACATCTGTTGTCATCTGTATTATCAATGATGGCCATTCTGAGTGGAGTAAGGTGAAATCTTAAATAGAGAACAAGAATACTAAGATCAAAAGGGTTAAAGAAGGAAGTGGAGTAAATGGATTGAAGGTGGAAGAAGGTCAATGAACATGAAGTATGCATGAAAAAGTTTCACAGAAGCCTAAAATCTTTTTTTAAATCTAGTATGATTTTTTTAAATTGATTTTATTGAGCTATACATTTTTCTCTGCTCTCATCTCTGCCACTACCTCCTGTTTAATTTTCTTCCATGGTCCCCATGGTCCCAATTTACTCAGGAGATCTCTCTCTCTCTCTCTCTCTCTCTCTCTCTCTCTCTCTCTCTCTTTTTACTACTTCCCATGTAGATTAGATCCATGTATGTCTTTCTTAGGGTTCTCATTGTTGTCTAGGTTCTCTGGGATTGTGATTTGTAGAATGGTTTTCTTTGTTTTATGTTTAAAAATTACTTACAAGTGAGTATATATGATAATTATCTTTCTGGGTATGGATTACTTCACTCAATATGATGTTTTCTAACTCCATCCCTTTGCCTGCACATTTCAAGATGTCATTATTTTTTTTCTGCCATGTAGTACTCCATCATGTAAATCTACCACTTTTTCTTTATTCATTTTTTGGTTGAGGGACATTTAGTTTGTTTCCAGGTTCTGGCTATGACAAACAATGCTGCTATGACTATTCTTAAGCATATGTCCTTGTGGTAATACTGAACAGCCTTTGGATATTTACCCAAAAGTGGTATTTGATGGGTCTTGAGTAAGGTTGTTTTCTAATTTTCTGAGAAATTGCTATACTGATATTCTAAGGGTCTATACCAGCTTACACTCCCACCAGAAATGCAGGAGTGTTCCTTTTACCCCACAACCTCTCTAGCATAAGTTGTCTTCAATGTTTTCGATCTTGGCTATTCTTAAGGTGTAAGATATAATCTCAAAGTTCTTTGGATTTGCATTTCTTTGATGACTAAAGATGCTTAGCATTTCCTTAAATGTCTTTACGCCGTTTTAGAATGGCTCTGTTGAGAGTTCTCTGTTTTGGTCTATATTCCATTGTTTTATTGGATTATTTGTTCTTTTGATGACCAATTTCTTGAGTTCTTTGTATATTTTGGAGATCAGACTTCTGTCTGTTGTGGGGTTGGTGAAGGTCTTTTCCAATTCTGTAGGCTGTTGTTTTGTCTTGTTGTTTTACAAAAGCTTCTCAGTATCAGGAGGTCCAATTTATTAATTGTTTTTCTCAGTGTTTGTGCTACTGGGGTTATGTTTAGGAGGTGGTCTTTTGTGCCAATGCATTCAAGTGTATTTCCCACATTGTTTTCTATGATGTTCAGTATGGCTAGCTTTACGTTGAGGTCTTTGATCTATGTGGACTTGAGTTTTATGCATTGTGATAGATATAGATTTGGTTTCATTCTTTGACATGTTGATACCCAGTTATGCCAGCAATATTTGTTAAATATGCTTTCTTTCTTCCATTTGATATTTTTTTTGCTACTTTGTCAAAAACTAGGTGTTTAAAGGTATATGGATTAATATCTGGGTCTTTGATTCAGTTCCATTGGTCCTCCTGTCTGTTTCTATGCCTATACCAGGCTGTTTTCAGTACGATAGCGATGTAGTAGAGTTTGAAGTCAGGAATTGTGATGCCTCCAAAAGTTCTTTTATTGTAAAGCATAGTTTTGGCTCTCCTGGGTATTTTGCTTTTCCATATGAAGTTGAGTACCCTTCTTTTTGAGCTCTGTGAAGAATTTTTCTGGGATTTTGATGGGCATTACATTGAATCAGTAGATTGCTTTTGGGAGATCTTTCCACTTTCTGGTGTCTTTTCCAATTTCTCTCTTCAAAGATTTAAAGTTCTTGTCATACAGATCTTCCACTTGTTTGGTTAGAGTTACTCGAGATATTTTATGCTATTTGTGACTATTGTGAAGGGTGATGTTTCTTGGCACATTTATCATCTGTGTAAAGGATGGCTACTGATTCTTTTGAGATATCCTGTATTCTGCTACATTACTGAAAGTGTTTATGAGTTTTAGAAGTTCCTTGGCAGAATTTTTGGGGTCACATATGTAAACTATGATATCATCAGCAAATAATGAGTGCTTTACTTTCTTTTCTATTTGTGTCCCCTTGTTCTTTTGTTGTCTTATTGCTCTAGCTAGGACTTCAAGAACCATATTGAATAGATATGGAGAAAGTGAACAACCTTGTCTTATTCCTTATTTCAGTGGGAATGCTGGGAGTTTCTCTCTATTTAGTTTTATGTTGGCTGTTGGATTGCCTTTATTATGGTTAGTTATGTTCCTTTTATCCCTGCTCTCTCCAACAACATTATCATGAAGGGATGTTGTATTTTGTTGAAAGCTTTTTCAGCATCTAATGAGATGATCATGTGGTTTTTATTTTTCAGTTTGTTTATATGGTGGATTACATTGACAGATTTTTGTATGTTAAACCATCCATGCATCACTGGGATGAAGCCAGTTTAATAATGGTGGAGAATGATTTTGATGTGTTCTTGCATTCGATTCACCAGTATTTTACTTAGTATTTTTGCATCAATTGTTCATAAGTGAGATTGGTCTCCAATTCTCTTTTTTAGTAATGTCTGTGTGTGTTTGGGGTATCAGGGTAATTGTAGCCTCATAAAAAGAGTTTAGCAATCTTCCTTCTGTTTCTATTGTGTTGAACAATTTGAAGATTATTGGTATTAGTTCTTTTTTGAAAATCTTGTACAATTCTGAACAGAAACTTTCTGGGCCTGGACTTTCTTTGGTTCAGAGACTTTTGATGACTCTTTCTATTTCTTTAGTAGTTATAGGTCATTCAATTTGCTTATCTGGTCTTGATTTAATTTTGATAAGTGATATTTATCCAGAAAGTTGTCCATTTCCTTTAAGTCTTCCAATTTTGTGGAGTAGAGGTTTTCGAAATATGACCTGATGATTCTCTGGATTTTCTTCGTGTCTGTTGTTATGTCCCCCTTTTCATTTCTGATTTTGTTAATTTAGATATTCTCTCTCTTTCTTTTGATTAGTTTGGGTATAAGTTTGTCTATTTCATTGATTTTCTTGAAGAACCAACTCTCTGTCTCATTGATTCTTTGTTTTTTTTTTTTGTTGTTGTTTGTTTCTATTTTGTTGATTTCAACTCTCAATTTGATTATTTCCTGCAATCTAGTTCTCTTGGGTGGGTTTGCTTCTTTTCTTTCTAAAGTTTTCAAATGTTCTTTTAATTCACTAGTGTGGGATTTTTCTACCCTCTTTATGTACACATTTAGTGCTATGAACTTTCCTCTTAACACTGTTTTCATTGTGTCCCATAAATTTGGGTATGTTGTATGGTCATTTTCATTGAATTTTAGGATGTCTTTAATTTCTCTCTTTATTTCTTTCTTTACTTTTTATGATTCCAGAGAGCATTGTTTAATTTCCATGTGTTTGTGGGCTTTCTGGAAATAGTATTGCTGTTGAATTCTAGTTTTACACCATGGTGATACGATAAAATACATAGGGTTATTCTAGTTTTTTGTTACCAAGTATATGGTCAGTTTTTGAGAAGGTTCCATGAGGTGCTGAGAAAAAGGTATATTCTTTTATGTTTGGATTTAATATTCTTTTTTTTTTTTCAAGACAGGGTTTCTTTGTAGCTTTGGTGCCCTTCCCGGAACTAGCTCTTGTAGACCAGGCTGGCCTCGAACTCCCAGAGATCCGCCTGCTTCTTCCTCCCTAGTGCTGGGTTTAAAGGCGTGCGCCACCACCGCCCGGCCTAGATTTAATATTCTTTAGATGTCTGTTAAGTCCATTTGAGTCATAACATCTGCTAGTTCCCTTCTTTCTCTGTTAATTTTTTGTCTAACTGACCAGTTCAGTGGTGAGTGTAGAGTGTTGAAGTCTCCCACTATTAGTGTCTGCGTGTGTGGGTTAATGAATGATTTAAGCTTTAAAAGTATTTTTTTTTCATATGAGGTTGCCCTTATATTTGGGGCATAGATGTTCATTATTGAGATTTCCTCTTGATGGATTTTTCTTGTGACTAATATGAGATGTCCTTCTTTGTCTCTTTTGATTGATTTTAGTTTGAAGTCTATTTTGTTAGATAGTAGAATAGCTACTCCTGCTTGTTTCTTAGGTCCATTTAATTGAAATTTTTTCTTCCCAACCCTTTACTCTGAGACAATGTCTGTCTTTGAAGTTGAAGTGTTTCTTGTATGCAGCAGAAGGATCGATTCTATCTTTGTATTTAAACTATTAGCCCATGTCTTTTTATAGGTAAATTGAGTCCATTTATACTAAGGGATACTAATGACCAGTGATTGCTATCTTCTATTAATTTAATTTTCATTGTTGGTAATGTTAATTTGTGTGTGTGTGTGTGTGTGTGTGTGTGTGTGTGTGTGTGTGTTTTCTTTCTTTGGGGTTTGCTCCTGTGAGATCATCAATTGTCTGTGTTTTTATGATGTAACTAACCTCCTTGTGTTGGAGTTTTTCTTCTAGTACTTTATTTAGGGCTGGGTTTGTGGCTAGGTATTGGGTAAATCTCATTTTGTCATGGAGTATCTTGTTTTGTCCTTCTATAGTGATTGAAAGTTTTGCTGAGCATAGTAGTCTGGGCTGGCATCCATGGAAACCTAAAGTCTTACAGCACAGGTAAAATATGTCAGAACAAATAAAAAGACATATGCAATGAAAAGTGACTGGGTAATGGGAGAGTATAGTGATCTCTTTACTAGGGAAAGAGGCAGGATATTGGTGGAATTGAGGTTTAATTCATTACAAATGCTCAACAAATAGCTCAGGTTTATTACTAGCTCATTCTTACTTTTAAATTAATCCATATTTCTTACTTTGCTCTTCCACATGGTGTTAATTTAATTAGCATGGCATGTTTATCTCCTGTTTTCTCTGTATCTTGATGGTGATTCCAGACTCTACCCTGCATTCTCAGTTTGATATTCCTGTCTAACTTTATCCTGTCAACTATTGACCAGTCAGCTTGTTTTCCTTTTTCTAAATTAAAAGGAAGGCTTTAACTTTAACCTAGTATAACTCAATGTGGCAATAATAGTTATTAAGTAAGAATTGCAATTAAAATATCCAATCTATTTATTTTGGCAGAAGTGTAGATAATACTCTACTATCCATCTTATCTTAGTGAGTCTTAAGTTTTATACCTATTTTGCTTTCTAGCATAGCTAAAAAAAATACTATAAGTTTAACTACCTAGTCTTTAACTCCATCAAATACCCCAGAAATATAAAATATTAGCTAATGACAGAGACATCAGGCTAATGACCCAAAGTTATTCTGCATTATTGGGGCATCCAACTCTGGCCTACAGACCTAGCATATCTGACAGACATTTTTGCAAAGCAGCAAATTTTGAGGGAATGTCTTACCTTGTCTTGACAAATTTCAACAGTGACTTTCTTGCATCCTGCTAGTCCAGTTTGAATAGTGTATAAGCTAATTATGAATGTTTGGTCAATAAGTTCAGGCTTATTATTAATTAGCTCTTACATTAAATTAACCTCTATCTTATTTATGCTCTACCATATGGTGGTACCTTTATTAGCATAACACATTCATCTTCTGCTCCCTCTGCATCTCAATGGTGACTTCAGACTCTGCCATACCTCATCCCATCATTTCAGTTTAGTTTTAGTGCCTAACTTTATCCTGTTCAGCTACTGGCCAGTCAGCTTGTTTTATAAATCAATCATAGCCACATATATTCACACAGTGTGCAGTAGGATCATTTCACAGCAATGGGGTTCTGAGAAAAGGATATAGAGAGAAAAGGATTAAATAATAATAATGACATGAAAAATAGATACAAAACCCAATGAGTTTTTAAGCTAAATAAGACGAATAAAATGTATAACAGAAGTACCTTGTGTCAATAAACAAGGACATAGGTTATTAAAAAGAAATCTCAGTGTTAGGTATTTTACTTCTGAAGGCATCTATATCATTTTAGGCAATTTCTATCACTCTGGGTTACCCATATAACTAGATAATAAGACCCTATTGCAAGAGAAATCACTATACAATGATCAGGAAATGCTCTCAATGCCAGCAACTCTACAAAACTCTGGAAGGTGCTGTGAACACTATTAGAAAATAAAAGACATCAGTGTTCTTAACCACAGCAAGTCTAATCTGCTAGACAGTATTTCCCCATTGGTACAACAGTGGCAAGATCATTTATGGAAATAGTCAATTACTTCCTTGACTGTGCTTAAGGTCTGATCCATTAAAGGGAAATCATATCTGGTACTATAGACATAATGTAAACCCATACTAGAGCACAGGCCCAAGTTGGAAAACTTGCATGTTATTTTACTAAATGATAATGTTGTCAAAATGTCTACTGAATTGTTGGCAGATGCTGCTCATTCATTCTCAGCTGCCCAGATCTGGAATAATCACTAAGAGACTATATCATTTTACAATACTATTTGGCTAATAGCTTAAGCATTTTTCTTTTTTAAATTTATTTAAACTTTTTCTCCCAATTCCCACTCCCTCCCCGCTTTGTACCTCTCTCCCTGCACTGACCCTACCACCCCACCCCGTCCAATCCTAAAGAGGGCCATGTACCCCACCCTGTGTAAAGTCCTAGGCCCTCCCTACTACATCTAGGTTGAGCAAGGATTACATCCATAGGGAATAGGATCCCAAGAAGCTGGTACATGCAGTAGAGACAAATCACAATGTCACTATTAGTGGCCCCACAGTCTGTCCCAACTGTTAACCATCTTCAACGGGGCTTGGTTGTTCCCTTGCTCATTCACTCCCAATCCAGTTAGAGTTGGTGAGCTACCATTACCTCAAGCAAACTGTCTCAGTGGATGAACCCCTCATTGTCTTGAATTGCTTGCTCAAATTCTTGCTCCTTCCATTCTTGGATCTTGGGAGCTCAGTCCAGTGCTCCAATATGTGTCATTGCCTCTGTTCCCATTTGTTGTTAGATGAAGGTTCTATGGTGATATTTAAGATAATCATCAGTCTGACCACAGGGTAAGGTCAGTTCAGACACCTTCTCCTCTATTGCTCAGGGTCTTAGCTGGGGTCATCCCTATGGATTCTTGGGCATTTTTCTAGAGTCAGGATTCTTGCTAACTCCATAATGGCTTCCTCAATCAAGATATCTCTTTTCTTGCTCTCATATTTGTCCTTTCTCCATCTCAACTATCCCATTACTTCAAGTTCTCCTCAACTCCTCCTTCTCCCCTTCCTTCTACTCCCATACTCCCCTGATCTCCAATTTTTGTCTGATTCCATTTCCAGGTGGGTTTATATATGTTTTTCTTTGTGTCCATCTTATTACTTAGTTTCTCTAGGATTATGAACTGTAAGATTGATGACCTTTGTTTATGGCTAGAATCCACTAATGAGTGAATACATACCATATTAAGTTTTTTTTGAAATGGTGGTCTGCATTACCTATCTCAGGATAGTGTTTTCTAATTCCATCCATTTGCATGCAAAATTCAAGAAGTCATTATTTTTCACCACCGAGTAGTACTCTAATGTGTAGATGTGCCACACTTTCTTTATCTATCCTTCCATTGAGGGCATTTAGGTTGTTTCCAGGTTCTGGCTATTACAAATAATGCTGCTATGAACATAGTTGGACAAATGCTTTTATAGTATGATTTGGCATCTCTTGGGTATATTCCCAAGAGTGGTATTGCTGCATCCTGAGATAGGTTGATTCCCAGTTTTCTGAGAAACTGCCATACTGATTTCCAAAGTGGTTGCACAAGTTTGCTCCACATCCTCTCCAGAATAAGATATCATTAGTGTTTTTGATCTTAGGCATTCTGACAGGAGTAAGATGGTATCTCAGAGTTGTTTTGATTAGTATTTCCCTGATAGCTAAGGAAGTTGACCATGTCCTTAAGTATCTTTTGGCCATTTGAAATTCTTCTGTTGTAGGAATTCTCTGTTTAGCTCAGTATAACACTTTTTAATTGGGTTACTTAGAAATTTAATGTTTAATTTCTTGAGTTCTTTATATATTTTGGAGATCAGTCCTTTGTCTTGAAATAGATTGTTGCTGCCAGAAGAAGATATGTTTCATTGTTATCAAAAGTCTTAAGCCCTTAAAACGTTTTAAATGCCATATTCCATAGGTCTTTGATAGCTTTGAAAATTATCTAACTGAAATATATCTCTATATATCTAGAAAACCCAACTGACATGACTACAAAATTGACTATTATAGATCACTATCTATTTACCTGTATTCCTTAATTATACATTACATTTTAAATGACCTGAATAATCTCAATCCCTTAATCAAGAACAGAAATATACATATAACAAAATTTATTTAAAATTTGTTTCAATACGCCGAAATCCATAGCAATGCAAAGTATTCCTATTTATAGAATATCCTCCTTTAAATGTAAACAAACCTTAAAAACAATTATTTGGGAATTTGGGTGTTGTTGTCTAGACTGCTTCCTGCTGACTGGGGGCACTGTTAATCAGGTCTGTCATGGGGTATTCTGTGTGGTAGGTCCATCTCAGCCAGCAGTCCTGAAGCCATCATAGATGTTGGACCATCTGGGACATTATTTCAGGGAGTCTTGTGTGATCAAACCACATTAGTCTGGAAGGAATCCACAGGTTTTAATCCTCTGTTGAAACAAAAGTAGAACCTCTTTCCCAAAGTAACATATCCCTAGAACAAAACTTTGAAGTCAAGATACCTTTAAAATGTATATGTTTAGTTTATCAGCCTGTACAATGAAATGTCTCTCTCTACCTAGCTCATTCAAAGTCAACAAATTCAAAGAAAACACAATAATATAAATAATCCAGACTCTCTGTGAATATTCTATCTTTATGTGTCCTATTTTTCTTACTTTATTGATTTTTCTACAAGTTTAATATTATTTTATTATCTTTACTCCTTTAATCTATGACCAACTTCACAATCTGCCCTGCTTGCTCCACCCAGTCCAACATGGCAGAGACATGTTCGCTGCCTCTGAGAGCCATTTTTTCAGCCCCAGATCCAGGGTCACAGCAGGTCTGTATCACCATTAAGCAATTTGTAACATACTGCCCACAGATTCCAATTAAGTGCTAGGCCTCCTGAAGGGGCCAGAGCTGTACATGCAACTATCATAAACCAGGAAGATGCCATTTCTTAAAGAAGCTGTGTTTTTTAAAAAATTATGCTAATGATGAATCAGGAAGACTTCTCTTAAATGAACCATGGTGCCCCTGCTTGTCACCAGAAAACAGAGCCCATGTGGGAAAAAAAGTGGCTAAACTTTGTTATTTTTGTATCTAGAATATTTTATAAGCTCTATCAGGTTTTATGTGAATTTAGTTGTTACACATCAGTCTGTCAATCTATTGGGGGAGGCTGCTTGTTCATCTTGGCTTCCCAGACCTGAAATAATCACACAGAAACTATATTATTTGCAATATTGTTTGGCCAATAACTTAAGCATATTTCTAGTTAGTGCTTGCATCTTAAGTTAAAGCATTTCCATTATTTTATATTTTACCATGAGGTTCTTGGCCTCCTGGCAAGGTTCCTGCTGGCAGCTCACATCTTTCTCTTCTGGTGGCTACATGGAATCTCACTGACTCCAACTTCTTTCTCCCAGAATTCAGTTTTGTTTGCCCACCTAGATCTATTCTGCCCTATATATACAGGCCAAAGAGCTTCTTTATTCATTAACCACTAAAAGCAAAACATGTACAGAAGAACTTGTCACACCACTAAATCTTTACTTTTTATTCAAAAAAGGAATGAAAGAAGTCTCTTTTTGCAGTGGGTTATTTGGAGATTCATAACTGCTCAAAGTGCTAGATTAAGTGACTTTGTCTTCTTAGTCATGAGACCAGATGTCTATATTAACTTGCCCTAGGTTCAGGAAACACAACAGAAGAGGACTTGAAAGTGTCAGAGGGTAGAGAAGAGTGACTTGAAATCTTGTTTTCTGGACATAATATGGATGTTGCACACAGGAACTCAAAAAAGCTATGGTAATTTTCACACAACCTATACAACATTAAGTCACTTAAAAATTTTAGCAAGGATGTTTAGAGAAACAGCTCAGTGGTTAAAAGTGCTTACTGCTCTTGCAGAACAAACAGGTTCAATTCCCAGAATGTGGGTAACATTCTGTTACTCCAGTTACAGAAAATCCTATTTCTCCTTTAAGATCTCTAAGGGCTCTTCAGAATTGACATACACATACCTACAATACACACTAACACATACAAAATAATCCACCATGGAGGGCCTCATTCCTAGTTGAGGAGCTCAGGAAAGTTAATGGCTTTGGGGATTAGGCAGAGTCACTTTCTTTAAAGGGCACTGGTATATTGTTGTGGAAAATTATTTTAAGAAATGTTACATTTGTTTATGCTGTGGAATATTTGTTTAATGATGTAAATATGTGTTGCTTTTGTTTGCGTTGCCTTTGTTTAACTTTGTGATACTGTGATTCTTTTCCTGTATAAAACACGTGCTTGTCAAATAAAGAGCTGAAAGTCCAAAAGCAAGGCAGGAGAAAGGATAGATGGGGCTGTAGACAATTTTTCTGTCCCATCCTGTCATATAGCCTTTTAGTCTCAAGGAAACACACAAAGGTTTATATTAATTATAAACTGTTGGCCTATTATGATTATTTTTAACTCACTCTTACAACTTAACTTAACCCATAATTCTTGTCTATGTTTAGCCACATGGCTTGGTACATATTATCCCTGAGGCATTCTCACCTTGCTACTTCTGTATCTGACTGATGAATGACTCTCTCCCTTTCCTCGTCTCAGAATTGTCTTAGACTGGTTGTCCCACATACACTCATGCCTGACTATTTTACAACCAGCTTTTTATTAAATCAACATGAGTGACAAATTTTTAAGTGTACAAAAGCATTATCTCACAGCATGGAGCAAAAAGTATAAATAGAGAGAAAAGCTTGGTAGAGGAAGGTACAAGAGAATATGGAGAGGAAGACATCAGGGGCTAGCCATCCAGCTGTTTAGTCAGCCATGGAGTAAGTGTGAAAGTAAGATATATAAAAATATGGAAAGGAAAAATCGCAGAAACCAAAGGTAGTTGAGATAATTTAAGAAAAACCTACAAGAAACAAGCCAAGATAAGGATAAACATTTATAAGTAATAACAGTTCTCTCTGTGTGTGATTTTTATTTGGAGCAGAGCAACAAGGCTCCAAAAAGGGTAAACAGTAGAAGACTAAAACCAACCAACTTCAATATATAACAGATGATAACTCTAGATCATCCTAGATGACCCTATAGCCAGGCACATATGGGCAACACTCATTGGATTCAGTGTGTTATAATAAATTAAAAGAATACTTGAACCTGAAAGTTATCTTGGGGGG
Organism: Microtus oregoni; assembly: GCF_018167655.1. Classification (NCBI taxonomy): domain Eukaryota; kingdom Metazoa; phylum Chordata; class Mammalia; order Rodentia; family Cricetidae; genus Microtus; species Microtus oregoni. Next base: position 19,905,605 of record NW_024543097.1, read on the forward strand.
AAGTGAGGTAGCAGTTGGAAGGAAGAAATAGGGGATGAATACAATTAAGGTGAAATTTAAGGATGTATGAAATTTGCAAAGAACTTACAAAAAGGAGCTGAACATCACATGAGACTTATAAATGAGTATCTTTGGAATCGACCCAGTTGGTGGAGTTTTCCAGCCATCTAGAAAGTGTGATGGTTTTAAGACATTTAGAAATGTACAGGATCAGGGTATGGTCACTATGAAATACGAAGACTTATGGATGGAGAAGTGCCTCAATACTTACTACTCCTGAGATGATAACAAAACTTTAGACCCCAGTAAATACACAGTGGAATACAATCACCTGTAACTTCAGTACAAGAAGATCTGATGACCTCTTTAGGCTTTTGATGGCAACAGGTTAAGAATGTGGTACTCAAACAAATATGCAAGCAAAAACTTTCATACAAATAAAATTTAAGTAGAAAATAATTGTGCAGATTACTGAGACATGTTTTTAAATATTAATCACACAAAAATTGTATTAATTAAATCACCCTTTGACCCACTCATTTTAACCTCTTATTGGCTAACTCGTATATGAATTTAACCCATTTCTATTAATCTGTATATTCCCTTGTGGCTGTGGCTTACTGGGTAAAGTTCCCATTGTTTATCTCCAGTGGCTCCATGCTTTCTCTCTGACTCCACCTTTTTTCCCCCAGCATTCATTTCAATCCTCTCCGCCTAGCTCTACTCCTCCCCACCCTGTTTTTCAATAGGCTCAAAGCAGTTCTTAACAGTAATCACAGAATACAGAGAGAAATCCCACATCCCCTCCCCTTTTCTGTTGAAATAAAAAAGGAAGGTTTGAACTTTAATATGTAAAATTACATATAACAAAATAGGTATCAAACAATAATTACAGTTACAATATTTATATCTACTTCTTATCTATTCTTCAACTCCATCAAAGACTCAAGAAGAGTATAATATTACTTAAGTAAATAGGAGGTGCATTGTAAGCAACTTCCAAAACTAAAGAATTGACAGAGATGTCTCACTACCTGGATAGTCCCCCAAAGTTCTGTGCCATTGGGGCAACCATCTGCAGCCTACAGGCACATAGTATCTAGCAGACTTTCCACGAAGCAGGAAATTTAAAAGACACTTGTGCCTATATTAGCAGTTTGTTATTCACTTTGTTCTGTGTCAGGCAGAATGTCTGGCAGACACTTTCATGTAGCAGGAACCCTGAAGGATGGTCTCACCTTTAGGCAAGTTCAGCAGCCATTTCTCTGTGGGTCTTGCAAGTAGAGTACAGATAGCATACCATCAAGCAGTCTAGACAAGAGCAGTTTCTTGCCCAGATGGCTAGCAAACTCCATTAGGAACCTCTTTCATTGTGGTGAGAGCAGCAGGCTGCATTCCTGCTGCCCAGCTCCCAGCCGCCCGGCTAGCTCAGTCAGTAGAGCATGAGACTCTTAATCTCAGGGTCGTGGGTTCAGGCCCCACATTGGTCGCCACTCTGTAGTGGAAGAGCTGCAGGCTGCATTCCTGCCCAGCTCCCGCATGGTTAGCTTTATACCCAAAATAACAATACACACATAAAGTCTCACCAATAAGACCACTGAATAAGGAGAACAACAAAGTACATGCCAAGGGTATCAGCACAAACTTTTCTAGGTTTCTACCTTATATAAAGATCTATAGGTAACTGAGTAAAGCTGGAAGTGGGAGAGGTGAGTATCACTAGGGCTGAGAAGAGCAATTGACTACTCATGGACAAAAGGCCATCCCTGAAAAAATACATGTAATTAAAGTTATATGGATTCCACAGGTGATACTTAAGATTTTATGTGTATATACAAATACACATATGGATATAACATCAATTAGTGAACAATAGAGTTCACAAATCTAAAGGAGAATTGGGAGGATTATATGTGAGAGTTTAGAAGAATGAGGGAGAGGAGAAAAATGTAATTAAATGTAGGGGAAGCCCAGCCCAAAGGGGGGCGTGTTCGCCTCGGGCTAATGTTTACATATAAATCTGGCGGGTGTGAGCCCCACAGGTCCCTTTTGTATTTCCTGCCCATTGCTGGATCCCTAGTGTTGTAAGCTATTCCTTCATTAAATTTTGCTGTTTTCATATTAAGCTAGCCTGGTTATTAGGCCACATCAATTTGGCGCCCCATGTTGGGTGCCACCGGGCTAGCTTTACCAGGAAATAATTACACAAAAACTGTAGTTTTTTAAACACTGCTTGGCCCATTAGTTCTAGCCGCTTATTGTCTAATTCTCACATCTTGATTTAACCCATTTTTAATAATCTGTGTAGCACCACGAAGTGGTAGCTTACCAGGAGAGATCTTAACTTGCGTCTGTGTCTGAGAGGAGAATCATGGCGACTCACTGACTCAGCTTCTTTCTCCCAGCATTCTGTTCTGTTTACTCTGCCTACCTAATTTTCTATCCTATTAAAGGGCCAAGGGAGTTTTTTTATTTAACCAATGAAATCAACACAAAAGAGAAGACTCCCACATCAATTAAATTACAATCCCAAAGAAAAGAATAAGAAAGAAAACAAGTACATTCCTTCTATCTCAGTTCATATATATATATATATATATATATATATATATATATACTGAATATACATTCATTTCTTTGAGTCTTGATTTAAGCTTGAAAATGTTGGCTCTGTTCCCAGGTTTTGACTGCATTGCTGTGTTGTCAGAAGTACATTCTCATACTTCTTTTTCATTCTCTGTTTTTTTCTGACTCTGTATATTATTCTTAAACCAATTTTCTTAAATGGCTCAATGTATGGCATCCAGGAAGCATTCTTTTAACTATTTTTCACTTAAAATATTTGTTTTATTAGTTGTCTGATAGTCTCCTATAATGTGTTGCAATCTTCTAATGACACTTTCTTCCAAATGTACCAGTAATTTGTATTTGTCATTTTTTTTCATGAGAAAATCTCCTTTTACCCATTGCTTCTATGCTGTCATTCTCAAGCATGTAACTTATCTTCTAACAGCCAGTTAAGGAAATGCTGGGTCTCCTGGATATTGGCAGGTCTCCAGCCTATACATCATTTCTTAGAGTTGGAATGAATTTCAAAATACTACAGGAGCTGTTTGAATCTGTTCTATAATATTTTCAGAAAAGCCTGGGGCAGCTTTAACAAGAAAAACAGGTTGCTAAAATTTTTTGTGATTTATGTATTTTATACCATCATTTGTTGATGAATGGAAATTTTTTCCAGGATTCATCTCTCTCTCCCTGGACCTCTTTCTCTAAATAATTTCTGTAATGTCCACGATTAATTGCCAGCTTGACAAAATTTTAAATCACCTTGGAGCTAGAAATCTGGATATTTCTGGCCTGAGGGAATTAAATTGACTATACCACATCTAGGCAGACAATGTGATTTTTTTTTAACACCCAAGTCCAGGAAAGCGACATATATTGAAGGTACATCACTATGCATAAGTGTGTGATTATATTGGGGAAATGCATCTCTGCAACATTAAATAGGCTAGAACAGAGTTATGCTAGAACTTATTCATCTGCATTCCTTTGCTAGATTATTGAAAATTTAATTTTTATTTTTGAATGCACATTATCCATTCCACAGAGAATGCTGTGAAGGGATTTCATTACTGAGACCTGAAATCTGAGTACTGCTATAAAATGTCACGTATTCACACTAACCAGTCCTCCTTACCACATCTACAGCACCTTCTTCCCTCTAATTCTCAGTACATAGTTTAACAGTAACTCCTTAAAAGGATTCTATTGCTCTTTCTATAATTAGCAGAAAAATTTAATTTTGTATATTTTTGAGAATTTTCAGAAATATGTTTTGAAAAATGAGATATAAAATAATTTCTCTTTAGTATATTAGCTCCAAGGAACAACACTGTATATCTATGAATGACACAATTCTCATCGATCTATACAATAACCATTTGTCTACTTATGCCTTCACCTGGCAATAAAATTATTCATACCTCTCTTACTAATGTGATTCTCAACCATCCATACTCAATATGCAACATTATGGAACTTAGTTAGGAGCTCCAGTTGCCTAGAACTCTGAGCCATTCTCCTGCCTCAGACACCTGAGTACTGGTTTTATAGATGTGAGCTATCATGGCTAGCTTTTTGGTGACATTTCTTTCAGGAGATTAAAAAAAATGGCTTTAAAGTTTTATGTTGTTATTTTCAGCATTTATCCTAAAATTCCTAAACCTTGTGGCTATTTCTTATTTTTATGTAGAGCAATCTATAGTCAGCAAATAAACATTACTTTATCTGATCTTATATACTTTGGTATGTAAAATGTATTAGTCATGTCTCTGATTAAATCTCAATTATAACTTTCATTTTAAATTCTGATTAAAGTTTTAACAAATTTTAATGAGATGCTTTTTCTTTCAATATAGTTAAGGAGTATAAGAGAACACATTATAACTTCATTATACCTTCTCTGCTACTGAAAGACATTTAAGAGCTCTGCAAGAAATATTCTCTTAATTACCAAAGATTCCTGATCAATAATAATCCATCATTACCAATAGGATGACTTGAGGAAACTATGAACTTTGCTAGTAAAGAATGCAATTATCACAATAGAAATCAATTGTATGATAAGACAAGATTAATTTTTCCCATGAAGACATCAAAAATCTCTCCCTGAGAAAATAGATATTGAAATAAAATTCTTTTAAGTGTCACCATATTTCCTCATTAAACAAGATAGACATGAATGTACATATAAAAATTATATTAGTTCATATGTACTATACAAATACACATACATAGATAATGTATATATTTATATATTTGTAAAATAAAAATAAGTATTTGTGTGTATATATATAATTCAGTAGCCTATGTGCTGCTCTCAATATTGAAATAAAACTATAATTTTAGAAGAAATTTATTTATATGTACAACTTATATCACATTATATATATAACCCATATATGTTATGAACAAATCACATTTTATATAGCATGCTTGTAAGTGCCTAACATAAAGAAAATTAACAAGTAAAGACATTAATAACACTACATAATCATTATAAAATCTGATAGTAATTAAAGTGGTGAATCATTGTAGACCTTAGAGATTTGAATCATCATTAGGTATTTTTAGTTTTAGGAATTAGTTTGATTATATATAATTAAGTAATAAAAATATAATTAAAGACAAATAGAATTTTTAAATACTTTCTAAATCAAACCTTAAAACAAGTTTCTGTGAATTTCTTGGTAATGAAAGATCTCCCACCCTTGTGGAAACCTTTACTCTGTGGTCAACAAGTGGCCATAATGGTTTTATACATAAAATTTTCATCCATAATCATCTGTGACTTTGACTAAAGGATAAAGACAAGAAAGAAATAAAATTCAGCTGGTAGATTAGTTGTCTATGTTAGACTTAGACAAAGGTCTCAGCCCTACATAAACTGGGTACAATGGATGCAATGGCATACATGTATAATCTCAGCACTCAGGGAAGTAGTGGCTATAAGGGGGCTGATCTAGTGGGAGCTCACCAAGGCCAGCTGGACTGTGACTGAAAAAGCATGGGATAAAACCGGACTCTCTGAACATGGCAAACAATGAGGGCTGATGGGAAGCCAAGGACAATGGCACGGGGTTTTGATCCTACTTCGTGTTCTGGCTTTGTGGGAGCCTAGCCAGTTTGGTTGTTCACCTTCCTAGACACGGACGGAGGGGGGTGGACCTTGGACTTTCCACAGGGCAGGGAACCCTGACTGCTCTATGGACTGGAGAGGGAGGGGGAGAGGAGTTTGGGGGAGGGGGAGAAGTGTGGGAGGAGGGGGGGAAATGGAAGGCTGGGAGGAGGTGGATACTTTTTTTTCCTTTTCTCAATAAAAAAAAAAAAAAAAAGATCATAAGCTTACTGTCTTTCTCCACCACATAGATGTTAAAATCATCCTGGGGTACTAAGATACTATCTCACAAAGAGAATGGGTTTCTGTAATTCTTGATATTTTCCCACTATGTGACTGGAGAACATATATATGTATAAGCATATACACACATAGGTCTATTTCTAGGTTCAAATGGATGATTCCCTGCAAATTTCTACTAGGAGTTACAACCAATACTTCTCAAATTATTCTACAAAATCAAAGTACAAGAAATACTTCCAAATTCTATGAAATTTCTGATACTCTAGTACCAAAGCCAGTTAAAGTCATGGTAAGAAAACTGCCAATATCCCTGGTGAAGATAGATGCAGTTTCTCTTACCAAAACACTTGCATACTGAGTATGTAGACAGACTAAAATTACCATTTACAATAATAGTTGTTTTCCCCAGAAATGCAGTTTGATTCAATTTATGCAAGTAAAATAATGTGTTAAATTTTACTTATTGACTTTTAAATTTATCTCAATAGATATAAGAAAGGCCTTTGAAAAATTTAAATTGCTTCATAAAACGTACTAAAAAATAATGGGACTTGAAAGAAGATATCTAAGCATTATAAAAAGTATATATGACAAACCCATATTCAATACCATTCTAAATTGAGAAAAATCTTGAGGCAGTTCTTTTGAAAGTAAAAGACAGAGTTGTCACTCTCTCTATTCCTATTGAAATATATTGTTTGAGGTAAGTCCTAGCTGAATCATTAAAACAAGAGAAGAAAATAATGGTAATACAAATAATAAAGAAGTGAATTCTATTTGCAAATGGTATAATACTAATCAAAAATGAGTCCAAAAATTCTATGAGTAAACCCATTGAACTGATCAACATTTTTAACAAAATAGGAGAATGCAAAATTGACATATTCATATCTGTAGCCTTTATATGTATATAGAAAAGGAATTATGGAAATAAATCCATTCACAGTAACCTCAAAATTGCACTGGAATAAAATTAATTCTGGTGGTTTGAACGAGAAAGTCCCTCATAGGCTAAGACATTGGAAAACTTGGTCCTTAATCGGTAGTGCTATTTATACAGGGTTAGGCAATGTGGCCTTGATGGAAGAAGTATGTCTCAGAGAACAGCCTTTTAGTTTTCAAAGTTATGACTCATTCACAGTTTGATATCTGCTTCCTACTTAGGGTTTGAGATGTCTACTCTTGGTCCTCATTTTAAACACCCAATGTCATGATTTGCTGCTATAATTTACTCACCCTGCTGGCAGTGTAAGCCCAAATAAGCTGTTTCTTCAATAAATTGGCTTGGTCATACTGTTTTATCATAGAAGTAGAAAAGTAACTAAAATATTAACCAAAGAGCTGACGCTCTTCTACAGTAAGAACTTCAAATACCTAAAGAAAGAAATTGGGGAAGACTTTAGTTTGTTTTCTATTGTTATGATAAATAATATTTTAAAAATAGAAACTTGGAGAGAAAGGGTATATTTGACTCACACATCCCAAACACAGTGTATCATAAAGGGATGAAGTCAGGACAGGAACTCAACAAAGGTAGAAATCTAGAGGCAGGAACTAAAATAGAGAGTATAGAATAAAACTGCTTAATCAAAATTGTCCCCAAAAGAGCTGCTGGAGAGATGGCTTAGAGGTTAAGAACACTGACTTAGTGTTACTAGAACATAGAGGATGCTTTATTAGCATATTCAAGAGTAACTGGTGGTGTAGGATTCCCTGCTATATGCTATGAATATCACTGCTTAATAAAGAAACTGCATTGAGCTTATAGCAGTATTATAGGGGAACAGAGCTAGGCAGGGAAAACTAAACTGAAGGCTGGAAGAAAGAAAGGTGGAACCAAAGAGAAGCGATGGAGCCACCAGAGACAGACATGCTGAAACTTTGCTGGCAGGCCCTGACCTTGTGGTGATGCACCAATTAATGGTGATGGGTTAAATTAAAATGCAAGAGTTAGCCAATAAGAAGCTAGAACTAATGGGCCAAGTAGTGACGTAAATAATACAGTTTCTGTGTGATTATTTCAGGGTTGAGCAGCTGGGAACTAACTAACAGCCTTCCTCCAACATGGTGCCAGAAGAAGGAACCTTATAAAGTCATAGGAAGTCCAACCCTGAAGCATAAGTCATATTAATCAATAAAAACTAGGAACCAGAAACCAGGGGAAAAATGTGCAAGACCAGAGAAGCAGAGGAGCAGCCACAGTCCCTTCTTACATCTTTAGTTTCTCTGATGAAAAAGAGCCTAAATCCTCTCTTCAACCTTCCATATCACTTTTTTCTTCTCCCTGTAGAGACCTCCCAGACCTCTAGGTTTAACTAGTGGCTAGCTTCACCCTTTGACCATTAGCAAGCTTTAATTGTCAGAACACAAACAAAATATCACGCAAACATTTCATCCTTTTCATTGCCTCTCTTCTCCCCACCTTTTTGCTTTGTTCTATTCTCACTTGTTTGTTTTATTTTGCCTTATAATTATTTTTTAATGTTAATTTCTAATCATAGAAAGAAAGCAAGTGGATTAGAGTGTGCCAGGAGCTAGATAATCTAGGAGCAGTTGAAGAAAGGGAACCTGTTATCAGAATAAATATATTACATGAAAAAAATCAATAAAAATAGAGAAAACAAAAAATTCAAAAGCATTCTGAGTTTTGTGGTCTTAGGAAGCTATAATGTCCTATGTCAATGCATCACAAACATTTTGCTCATAGCCAAAGTGTTTTATTTCAGATACAGAGGTGATGTATAAATATCTAATAAAGGGATCAATGTAGCTCAAGAACATTTGGGGTCTCCATGTGCAATATTCTAACATTCCACAAACATGGAGATTCACCAATTAATCTGAAGAATTTTAAACAGAGACTGACATTTTCCTTACTCACATATGATCCAGCCATCATACCCCTTTGTTTATATATGAAGGAGAACACAAAAACTAAAAGACAGAACACAGGAAACGTGCTACCATATGCATGTTGCCACAGATTATTCAAAATAGCCAAGTTATGAAATCAACCTTGACGTCCAATGGATTAAAGAAAATGTGTTTTGGTTAAATCATAAAGGAGAACAAAATTACATTTTTTAAACCACTGGAGCCAAGAGTCATCATGTTAAGCAGAATAAGTCAGACCCAAAAAGGAAATAGCACATGCTTCTCTCATGTGTGGTATCTGGGAATAACAAAAAAGATGAAAGTAATAGGGACATTTCTAGGAATGAAGAATGAGAGAGAGAAGGAGGATTTTAAAAGTAATACAGTTATGAATGTGATTAAAGTAAGCTATACAGGGAATGGCATTATAAGACACTTTACGTTGCACAATTAATAAATACAAAATAAAAGGTATTAAGAAGAATGTAATTCTGTCATTTGCAGTAGAATGGAGCTGGAAAGTAAAAAAAAAGTAAGTGAAAGAAGCTAGACACAAAAGGATAAACATTACACTTCTCAACTATGTGTGGAAGACCTAACAATGTTTATATTCTATCTCATTGTGTTCATTATACATTTTCCTTTATGCACACATTTTATTGCATTTATATTCACATTAGGTGTACTGATAGTGAGAGGTCATCTGAATACATATAAATAAATTAACTGTACAAATTCATTGGACTTATGAGATTTTCATACATGCATATAAATGCATTTTATTCCTTGTTTATTATCCTCACTTACCTTACCACTTTGTCCAGTTCTTATTTATAGAAAGCCTTTTATTTTCAGTGTCCATTTGTTTTCTTATTCTAAATTCCACAGTTTCTAAATTCCTCTAACATGAGAGGAAATTTAAAATAGTCATATTTATGATCACTATTGATTTTGACTAACGTGATGGACACATTTTATGCCATTTCATCATATTCTCCTAAACTATTTCTTGTGTACCTTCCTTCCATCATTGTGCTAATATACTATATCTCCCCATCATGTTTCTGTTTAAAATTCTATATTTTGGATGAGCTTTTCTTTTTATGATTTATGTATTTTTATTTTATGTTCATTGGTGTAAAGGTGTCAGATTTCCTGGAACTGGATTTTCAGAAAGTTGTGAGCTGCCATGTGCGTACTGGGAATTGAACCCTGGTCCTCTGGAAGAGCAGTCAGTGCTCTTAAACACTGAGCCATTTCTCCAGCCCCTGAACTTTTCTTGATTCTCTTATAATCCTTCATTTTTTCAGTAACTATCTGTCAAAGGTTGGCTATGTTCAAGAAAGACACAGACTCTCTGAGTTACCTAGAGTGACCAGGAATGCTCCCTCATGGTGTCCATAATTTGAATGGAGAATAGATTGACAAAAATGATCCAGTCACAGTGTGATCTTCAAATGAAGTATCATGTGCAAGCCCTGCAACGCAGGATGTCTGAAATTCTCAAAGGCGAATAGATAGAAAGAATGATAATGAAACCAAATCAATGTTAATGAAAGGGGCAGAAAAAATGGTCAAGTGCAGAACATAAATGTTTTGACACCAGGAAACAAAGGTCTGCCAGGCTTGACATATGAAATACAATATAGCAGAATTTGTTATAGTTCCTGAGACTGGGTGTTCGGGATCAAAGTGTAGGCAGAATTTCCTCTGGAGGCCTCTGTTATTGGTTTGTATCATTCCACTATATCCTCCCTGAAACTTTCTCAGTGTCAGTTTTCCCTATTGCCTCGCCTCTTAGGACGACTTTAAGCATATTGGATTAAAACATTCACACATCCTATACCTTTTCTAAAACGAAGAAGAGTGATGCATTATTTGTGTTTTAATAAGTAAATCTTGCCTGAAGATCAGAGTGAAAAACATCATACTAGTCAGCCATACAGGCCAAGGTGTGGTGGCACACACCTTTAATACCTGAACTCAGGAGACAGAGGTAGATGGATTTCTGTGAGTTCAAAGCTATCCTGGGATATACAAGGTTGAATTTGTTTAAAAGCGAAACAGAGTTCATACAAAGGTGATCTTCACACTTGGGACACTTGAGATCACATGCCTTTAATCTAAGCACTAGGGAGGTGGAGAAAGGAGCCATATGGCTGGGCAGGGAGAAGAATATAAAGGGCAAGAGACAGAAACTCAGAGGAGTGTGCAGTCTGAGGATTTATGGACACAGGATCTCACCCATTCATTTTGAAGATTTGATAGAATTAAAAGGTCTCTCTAGTGGTTGACTACTTTGCTTTTCTAATCTTTACTTGAACCCCAATATCTATCTCTGGGTTTTTAATACACATGCTAAACCAAAGTCCTCTTCACTGAAGCTGGAAGACTTCCTCACCCTGTGAGGTGGGAATTCTTCAATTTAACTTACAAACCCCGAAGCTATAAGCATTCATATGTACTTCATTAGATTATATTCCTTGTTGCCAATATCACTATTTTGGTCAGCAAAGGAAAATGTATGGAGGGGAAAGTATTGAAGACATCTATAGCGTAGTGGTGAAAGGCAAGTTACATTAGATTCTCTGCATATTTCTCCAGTTTAAAGTCCAACACTCCTCTCTTAAAAGGCTGTATGATTGTCAAGATTCTTACTTATTATTTAGAGTAATTTGTTATACAAATATTTAATGGTTTAATCTTCTCTGTCTCCACCCATTATCCCTCTTTTTATTTTACCTTAGACAGACACACTGGATAGAGGTATCTTATCTTAGAGAACTCTTTCCTGTTTAACTGAAACCGCATTGTGATGATTTTCTTTATAACACTTTTGAGATGTAAGCTCGGTCCTAGAGCATGTGGGGTTTTCTCTATGTTAGCACCATGGAAAACCCTCTGGATTTTCTAAGCACATTTTAATCCTCTGCACCTTTCAGGAAAGGGCATATTGAATTAAATCAGAAATGTGATATAATTTGCATGTGATTTTATTTGATTTACTAACTTCAAACTTTATGCCATGTTGTTTTTCCACCTCTCTTCTCTGAAATAGTCATTTGGGTGGGTAGCTGACATATGATTTCCTATTACCGTCATTTCATTTTATATGGGGAAAACAAAGCTGATGATATATTTTCAATTGCCCTGAGGTCTATGTAAGGATATTTTGTTCTCTCTAATTTTTTTCTTTTTTACAATTGTTTCACATCTGGTTTGGTATTTAGTGATTAAAGTTATATGGAAATCCCTCACTCTTTTTAATTTTAGTCTGTCTTCACTCATTATTTTTAATTAAACAGGGTATTGCTGTTGGATTTGTGTTTTTTAATCAAGAAAATAAAGCAGAGCAATTAGTACCTTAAAATTATGAGCAAGCTAGCCCATATACTTCTCAGCAGACATTGATTGCATCCCAAATCTTTTATATTCTGAACAAAGACAGAAACCCACAAAAAAGAAAAAATTTCGCCTTGAACAGAGTCGACTGAGACAACATAGAGTCAGACACACTAAAGCTAATTACCTACAATAAGTGATTTGAGGCAGAGCCAATGTGAGATTTGGGAGTACGCATATTAAAGTCACCATTATAGAAGTCATGAAATGAGACAAAAGAAGTGAGGGATGGATATATAATGCATGGAAAAAAATCATGTGGGAGATTAAGAAAATTATATTGCTATTGTGTTTTTTTTTCTAGTCAAAGTGAATGACCTTCGCTGGTCATAGTTTTGAATTTAGTATTTATGAGAGAACACAGTCTTGTCCTATGCTCAATGCTATGCAGTTTAATCCTTTGTGTCCTCTGATCCCCATCACCTTTCCTTATCCCTCCCCTCTTATATAGATAATTAGATACATGGCAAGAAAATTATATGAACGTGTCAACTCAGAGAACAGGGGTACTGTGTGCTGTCCTTACCTAGCTGAAAGCAGGGTTTTTTCCCAATGTCATAGCCTCTTCAACAGTCACAAAACTGCTGGGTTTATCATTAATTTCTCAATTGATAAAGGGACTTGCTGTCAGCACACACTTTGCCAACACTCATTGAATTGTTAGTCCCAGTAGGCCTGCCTCTCATTTGGCTGGATGTCTCTATTTTGGTAGAAAGTCATTTTCCCAATAACTCATTATAATATACTAATAAATATGAATAAGATGTCTTATTATGTCTGTGACAAGGTTGCAATAAGCTGTATGAGTGGTTAAAAATTGAACATATTTCAGACAGCATCCTGGATCTATATTATTTCTCTTAGAAAATTATGCTAGCACCTAAAATATTTTAATAAATGCATATTCAGTTAAGAAAATGTTCTGCATAGAATGCTAACAAGCATTTGTATTTGTCAATAAAACTGGAGAGGAAAGGAAATTACTTCACTCAAATAATGTAGCATTAAATTTTTTAGAGATTCATTTTTCAGGAAAAATATTTGATTTGGCATACATTAAATGACTTCATAATTTTAGAAAAGCAATTAATTTTAAACATTGGAACATATTGGTATATTTCCCCATTAATATTCTTTTTACCACTGTACATAAGTTTAGAGGTGTCTTTTCCAATTATTTTATAGTTACTAGAGAAATGAAATGGGCTTCACTTACCATTAGAAAGAGCTTCTGTAAAGCAAAGGCCACAGTCAATAAGACAATATGACAGCCTACAGAATGGGAAATGATCTTCACTAACCCCATATTAGACAGAGGTCTGGTCTCCAAAATATACAAAGAACTCAAGAAACTGGTCATCAAAAGAACAAATAATTCAATAAAAAAAAAATGGAGTACAGACCTAAACAGAGAACTCTCAACAGAGGAATCTGAAATGGTTGAAAGACACTTAAGGAAATGTTCAACATCCTTAGTCATCAGAGAAATGCAAATCAAAACAACTCTGAGACCTGTAAAAATGGTCAAGATCAAAAACACTGACGCTAGAGAGGTTGTGGGGTAAAGGGGACACTCCTGCACTGCTGGTGGGAATGCAAGGTGGTTCAGCCTCTTTGGATGTCAGTGTGATGATTTCTCAGAAAATTAGGAAACAACCTTCCTCAATACCCATAAATACCACTTTTGGGTATATATCCAAAGGATGCTCAATTGTGCCGCAATGACATGTGTTCAACTATGTTCAAAGAAGCATTGTTTGTCATAGTCAGAAACTGGAAACAACCTAAATGCCTTTCAATTAAAAAACGGATCAAGAAAATATGGTACATTTATACAATGGAGTACTACACAGCAGAAAAAAACAATGACATATTGAATTTTTCAGGCAAAGGATGGCACTAGAAAACATCATTTTGAGTGAGGTAACCCAGACCCAGAAAAACAATTATCACATGTACTCAATCATAAGTGATTTTTAAACATAAAGCAAGGAAAACCAGCCCTCAAATCACAATCCCAGAGAACTTAGACAACAAAGAAGACCCTAAGAGAGACATACATAGATCTAATCTACATGGGAAGTAGAAAAAAAACAAGATCTCCTGAGTAAATTGGGAGCATGAAGACCTTGGAGAAGGATGAACGGGAGGAGAGAGGTAGGGAGAGAAGAAGATAAAAATATAGAGCTCAATAAAAACAGTAAGTAAAAAAGAAAAAGAAAAATCTCCTTTCAGCAGTTTAATTAGAAAATAATTTACTGTCTAGAGATGACTTAAGGGTTATTTAACAGATATGGAAAGTAGATAAAATATGGAATAAAGACCTAGGATTATCATATGTTATTATGTAACAGACCTTTGTGTTGGGTGAAACTCTGTTAATCTTGTAAACTGTGGAACAAGAGGCTCAAAATTTCAATTTGTATGCTAAAAATAAATAGCATAAGAAGCCTTTCATGACAGCTTATAGATATAAAATAATCATACATTTGTCATGAATATGAGACTCTGGCTTCAATCACATTTCTGAACTCTGTCTATATTTAAGAACTCTGTGGAGAAATTTTCTTATGTAACTACCTACCTTGAAGCAAAAGTAAAAGTAACATTTCTTTTGCTTCTACATTATTATATAACTTTATTTAATATTTGAAAATACAGGAGTATAACTCAAGGCTCTTGAAAAAAAAGTAATTATGTTTGCTAAGATAGTTTTCAGATGAAAGAAGAGCCTAAATAAGTACCATACAGAAACTAATGAGGAACTCTTAAAATGATAAGGCAGACTTATCTGCAGTAGTAGAAAGATTTTGGATATGCTTTATGGCATATTTCACTAGTGCATATTCATTGGGAGGGTATATTTTGGATAACAAAATATGTTTCACTTTGTGAAACTATTAATAGTGTTCTTCTCTTTCTTTTACAAAAAATAAACTTGAGTACCAAATTTACATTGGTTAAAAGCATGGAAAAACTACTTTCTCTTGCACTAATGATTCTGTTATTATCACATTCATTAATAGCAGATTCCTAAATCAAGTCTGCTTTTTGTCACCTGGAATTTATAAAAATAAAATCACTCACTTAAAGTTTTATTATTTTCATTGCAAATTTACATTTGAATATGACAATGTATATATATAAGGATTCAGAAGGAGGAAAGGAAGAGAGAAATGTTGAAAGTAAATTACAATATCAAAAATAAGTCACAACAACAAATTGTATGCCAATAAATCATATAAGTGAATAGACAATTTTAAAAAGAAAATTTACAAATCTTTGTATAATATTGCAAAAAATTGAATTTGCTAGATAAATTAAGGTTACTAAAATATAGCTTGAAAAGAAGCACAGGAACATATAACTTTAGTGGTTAATTAAGAATATTCTTAAGAATAAATAACCTTACATAAAGAAGTAAGAGAACAGAAAATGATTTTTAACTTGCAAGTAATAGATTATAACATTATAACTTGATCAATACTGCAGAACCAAACAATGGAAACACAGAAAAATTTAATCCTACACCTTTACCAAAATTTTATTATATCAGTATATATTATATCATATATATATATATATATATATATATATATGTAAACAAATGGTCAATGGTGCTATATACTAGAAATATGGATTAGTCTATGCAGTTTGCTACATTTAAAACCTAAAGGAGAAAAATAATTTGGGAGAAATTCAAAGAAGGTAAAATTAAGTAACTGTTTTCAGCTAATGTGAGCTAGAAGTAAATTACTTAATTTGATATAGGATCTTCATGAAAAATCAGTCACTGAAGCGACATATCACCCCAGACTCATTTTTATCCCATTTCCAATCTAAATTCTACAGCAAAACGACTTTCTTTTCAGTGCCACTGCTTGTCTAGCCTCTTATTTTGGTCAAGAATAATGGAAGTCTAAAATTAAACTGTGTGCCCCATAGGATTGTTAGGTGATTTCCTTGAACATTAGAGTCAAGTATTTTTTTCTAATTAGACATACCTATTTGCTAATAGTTTCATTCTTAATTCATATGTTTCTTAAAATAAATATTAGTGTGCATATAATTATCCCTCCAATTTTGCCCTATTCTTGACCTCAATTCTTTTTTTTTTATTGCGAAAAGAAGAAAAAAAAACATAAACAAAAAACAAGTTTCCACCTCCTCCCAGCCTCCCATTTCCCTTCCCCTCCTCCCACCCTTCTCCCCCTCCTCCCACCCTTCTCCCCCTCCTCCCACCCTTCTCCCCCTCCCCCCACTCCTCTCCCCCTCCCTCTCCAGTCCACAGAGCAGTCCGGGTTCCCTGCCCTGTGTTAAGTCCTAGGTCCTCTCCGTCCATATCTAGGAAGGTGAACATCCAAACTGGCTAGGCTCCCACAAAGCCAGCACATTAAGTAGGATCAAAACCCCCTGCCATTGTCCTTGGTGTCTCATCAGCCCTCATTGTTCGCCATGTTCAGAGAGTCCGGTTTTATCCCATGCTTTTTCGGTCACAGTCCAGCTGGCCTTGGTGAGCTCCCCGTAGATCAGCTCCTCTGTCTCAGTGGGTGGATGCACGCCTTGTGGTCCCGAATTCTTTGCTCATGTTCTCCCTCCTTCTGCTCCTCCTTGGGACCTTGGGAGCTCAGTCCAGTGCTCCTGTGTGGGTCACTGTCTCGATCTCTATCCATCACCAGATGAAGATTCTATGATGATATGCAAGATATTCGTCAGTATTGCTCTACGATAGGGTCATTTCAGGTTCCCAATCCTCAGCTGCCCAAGGAACTAACTGGGAACCTCATCTTGGGCACTAGGGAGCCCCTCTAGGGTCAAGTCGCTTTCCAACCCTAAAGTGGCTCCCTTAACTAAGAATTGTGGTTCCGTGCTCCTTGTGCAACCACTGTGGAAGTCAGTGTTTCGGTTTTTCAGGAAATTCGGGATCAACTTACCCCTGGACCCAGCAATACCACTCTTGGGAATATACCCAAGAGATGCTATATCAAATGACAAAAGCATTTGTTCAACTATGTTCATAGCAGTATTATTTGTAATAGCCAGAACCTGGAAACAACCTAGATGCCCTTCAATGGAAGAATGGATGAAGAAAGTATGGAATATATACACGCTAGAGTACTACGCTGCGGTAAAAAACAATGACTTCTCGAATTTTGCATGCAAATGGATGGAAATAGAAAACACTATCCTGAGTGAGGTGTCCCAGACCCAAAAAGATGAATATGGGATGTACTCACTCATAATTGGTTTCTAGCCATAAATAAGGACCACGGAGTCTACAATAGGTGAACCTAAAGAAGCTAAGGAAGAAGGTGAACCGAAGGAAAAACATATAGTTGTCCTCTTCGCTAAGGGAAGTAGACCAAATTTCCGGGGAGAAAATGGGATCTTGGGGGGGGTGGGATGGGGGTAAGGGGAGATAGGGAGAGAAAAGGTAGAAGGGAAGGAGGGGGGACCTGGGAAACGGGAGAATTGGGATAAAGGAAAGGTGGATAGGGGAGCACGGGACCTCAATTCTTTTTTGAAGGACAAAATCAGTATACAGGTTTTGGAGAATGTATTTATAGCAATAAGGTCAAGGTCAAATCTGATGCTAAATAACTTACCTGGTTTGCTTTCTGTTTCTGTGACAAAGAACCCTGAGTAGGAAGGGTTTGCTTGGTTTATATTGTTCATATTATCCATCAGTGAGAAAAGTCAGGACGGGCGCTCAAGGTGGGGACCTGAAGGCAGGACCTGACTCAGAGGCCATGGAGGAGCACTACTCAGAACCTAGCTTCCTGTGGTTTATGTAGTTTACTTTCCTATTCAACTCAGGACCAACCACAAAGGAGTGGCACTAGCCACAGTTTAATGGGCCATCCCACAGCAATAACAAAGCAAAAACAAAAAAAATGCCTGACAAAGTTGCCTACAAGTCAGTCTGATGGAAACATGTTCTAAGTTGAGGTTCTCTCTCCTCAGACAACCCCTGCTCATGCTAAACATAACATTAATTGTAATGTTATAAAATTCCCTATTGTCTTTATTTTACGTTACTTAGTATCACAAACATCTTTGAAGATATGAAAATCAATTAACTTCTTATAATATTCATTTTCTTATCGATAATATATGCTTTACAAGTTTGAAGACAACAAAAACACATATACGTGTGGAGTAATTAATCTAGTTTCTGAAATAAAATAGACTTCCAGCCATAGGAAATCAAATTGGTCCTTCTGTGATGATAGCAGGAAGATAATTGAGTACAAATACAGAGAGCTTATTTCCTACACAAAAGCAGGAACTTTCTGCCCAAGACATTTTTCCCAGACTACACTTGCAAGGACTGGGGTAGATTTCATTAGTAGAATCACAAGTGGAAGCACTTGGGAGGCAGAGACAGGCGGATCTCTGTGAGTTCGAGGCCAGCCTGGTCTACCAAGGGAGTTCCAGGACAGGCTCCAAAGCTACAGAGAAACCCTGTCTCGAAAAACCAAAAAAAAAAAAAAAAAAAGAATCACAAGTGGATTTACCTCTTCTCTTGAATTGAGAGCAACTCTGATATTTTCCAAAGCATAAAATAACTCCTACTCAATCCAAACAATGGCTCATAAGGCTCAAAATATTAACATTTGATATGTTCTAAAGAATGTACCATGTACGACATATATTCACAGTGCTGACCAGGTCAGTAGCTAAACTGGAATTACAATTTATTTTCATATTTTTTCCTGACAACACTTTATGGGTTATTCTTCTGAACTTCCTTCCTATTATTTCAGATCCATCGTTCCAGAAACAGAGCTTTTGCAGTGCTAGCCCTCATCAAAAGCATCAAGGGTGGGGCAGTATGAAGACAGAACTTCACTAGGGGAGTGTCAGTATTAAAAGATCTGCCTCAATCTGGATAGTTCTTTCTTTATAGCTCATGTTTCCCCACCAGCTTCCAATCTCTGAAATTAGACATGTAACGTATAGGGAAAATTTTACTAAAAGGACACATATTTTCCACAAAGAACATAGCAGCCATGCAATAAATATGTCACTATATAAAATGACTGAGTGTTGATGACCCAATGCAGGAACTAGGTAGACAGGGTACCTATTTACTTGATTTATGTGACAAGGAATATAATTGCCATGATTTATTTAAGACAGTAATTCCCATATCTTTTAAAAATAAAGCAGGCTGCATAGTGAAGAAAATTCATTTTCATGTGAGTACTTTAACTGGCCTAGGAATTTTTTTTATCTTTCTATCAGATGCTCCTAAGAGTTGCTTCTTTATGAGAGAAAAATTCTTCATGGTGTATAAATTAACAAAATTGATACAAGCTCACCAAGTTCATTATCATAAACATAATTTCCATGTCCTCAATAAGTGCACTTAAAGGGTCAGTTTCATGTATATTATAAAAATCTTTTTTAATTTTTTTTATTTTTCCATTAAATTATTTACACTTCCTTCCCTCCTCCCAATCCCTTCCTGCTCCCCCACACCCCCTCCTCCCTCTCCCACCCTGCTTGAGAGAGGTCCAGGAATCCTGCCCTGTGGGAAGTCCAAGGCCCTTTCCCCTACATCCACACCTAGGGAGCTGTGCATCCATATAGACTAGGGTCCCCAAAAGCCATAACATGCTGTAAAAACAAATCCCAGTGCCTTTATCAATGGCTTCTCAGTCAGCCTCCATTGTCAGCCACAATCAGAGAGTCCGGTTTGATCACATGCTCATTCAGACCCGGTCCAGCTGGATTTGGTAAGCTTCCATTAGACAGGCACACTGCCTCAGTTGGTGGGTGGACCAACCCCTCACCCCTCGCTGTCCTAACTTTCTTTTTTTTTTTTTTTTTTTTTTGGTTTTTCGAGACAGGGTTTCTCTGTGGCTGTGTAGCCTGTCCTTTTAACTAGCTCTGTAGACCTGTCCTAACTTTCTTGCTCATCTCCTCCCTCCTTCTGCCTTTCAACTGGACCTTGGGAACTCAGCTGGTAAAAGCTCTAGTAAATGTGAGGGTGTAAGTTTGCTTCTGCAGATGGACAGCAAGATGGAAGGAGAGGATCAATTGCAGTAAACTGCCTTCTGCTCTCCACTTGCACACTGTAGCATATTTTCCCTTCCCCATACAAATAACATAAATTCAATTAGAAAAGCAAAAATACAGCACCCTTAAAATGTTGCTTATATAATTTCTTTTATATAACGAGTGGCAAGGCAAAATTAGGGAAAAAAAAGAAACAAGAATTTGGCAAAAGTCTCTGCATCTCACTTAATCTGTACTGGGAAGAAATTGTATAAAATACCACCAAAAATTGTTTTGAGAACTTTCACAAGATGTACGCAATCTATCTGTGAAATATTCCAGACATGCAGACTTGTATGTAGCTATTAAGTTTCACCTTAAAAAAGCTGAGTGCCAATCACCATGCTGCTTGATTTTAATTCCAGCACCCCAGACTGAAAAGAAGGCAGATTTTGTCTATATAGCGAGTTTCAGACAAGTCAGTCCACATAACGAAAGAGAGGGAGCGAGGGAGGGAGGCAGGGAGGGAGGGAGGGAGGCAGGGAGGGAGGGAGGGAGGGAGGGAGGGAGATAGGAGAGAGAGAGAGGGAAGAAGGAAGGAAGGAAGGAAGGAAGGAAGGAAGAGATCAAGGTAGCTCATTATATAGATCTACAGTACAGGATAAAAAAATGAATTTTCCAATGTCTTTGATCATAGTCAACTACTGACTTTTCAATTTCATTTAAAAATAAACAAGTAAACAAATCTTAGTGAGCCTTATAGATTTTCATGTATTTGTATGGAATTAAGAATGTGTGGAAAGAAGAATCATAGAAGCCACAGATATCAAGAAAATAAGACCCAGAAAATCCACTAGGCAGGAACCATAGAGGCTCACAGAGACCGAAACTGCAATCACAGAGTCTGCATGGATCTATACTAGGTGTCTACATATATGTTATTATTGTTTTTTAGCTTGGTGTTCTTGTGTGACTCCTAAAAGTGGAGTGGAGGTTTCTCTGACTCTTTTTCCTTCTTTTGGGACCCTTTTACTCCTACTAGGTTCCCTCACCTGGTTTTGATGTGAAGGTTTGTATCTAATCTTTTTGTGTCTTTTTATGCTGTGTTTAGTTGATATCCGTTGGAGGACTGTTTTTTTTTTTTTTGAATGGGAACAAAGCAGCAATGGATCTAGCTTAGAGGGGAGGTAGGGATGGGAGGAGCAGAGGAGGGGGAAGGGATGCAGTGTATAAGAGAAGAATAAATAAAAAGCTAAAAGATATAAAAATGTGTGTACAATATAAAATTCTAAATGAATGTTACTGCATATAACATTTTTGTGTATACGGCATTGACTTAATAGACTTTCAGCTACGGAAATAGTTTTCTGAATGGTGACAAACATCTTTTCTGTGAAAACATAAGGCTCTGAGTTTGGATGCTTAATATCCATGTAAAGAAGAGGTAAGTGCTGTTTTTAGCTTCATAAATAATTTTTCATGTCTTATTTTGCTTTGTTTCCTTGTAAAATTTAATTCGGATTAAATTATTTTCATAGTTAAAAAAGAAAATAATTTTAGGTAAATGTGTGCTGCCATGTCTTGTCTTTCTATTGAAATATCATAAAAGAAAAACTTGGCACTAGTCTCTCATCTCAGTTGCCACATGATATTTTCTTGTGTCACTTGAAAACAGCAAGATTCCAGTATGCTCCAGTTATGATGACTTCCAGGATTGAAAATGGCAACACCAATTTGTGTCTAGGCCACCATCTTCTCTTCTCATTTTACATTCCTTTCCTTCATCCTTTCCTCCAATTTATTCTCATCACATTTTCATTACCAAAAAATAGGAAAAGAAAGGAGGTGGGGCAAAATATTTCAGTTTTTAAGCATTTTGTCTTTCCTGATTGGGCAGGGAAAAAAGGCTTCCTACTCTTTCTTGACGACTTCCTATTTCTTCTTTCGCTGCTATCTGCTGTCTTGCCATCCTGCAATTTAAAAACTCTCTGCATCTCCCCATGCACAAAATGTGTTAACACAATCTTTTCAATGTGCTTGTTTAAATAAACTTAAATTTCTATATACTTTTAATCTTAGCATCTTATCTGCACGTATTTTTACCTTACAAGAAAGAAGGTTACATGAAGCAAGATATTTGACTGGTTTAGGATAGAATACTAGTGAAAAGAGAGAGAGGGTGAAAATAAATCCAAAGCCTATGATTGATTTTTCTCTTCTGATCAATATTTAGCAGAGATATGCCATGCCAGTTATGAATCCAGGAATGTGAAAGAGACCAGGCAAAAGCAGGTATATCTCATTTCTGGAGTGTCCTCTTTCTGGAGTAAGTTGGCAATAAGCTCTCTGTCCTAAGACTGTGATATGGAACAAAAATTTCCCTTGAGGATTTTTTTATCCTGAAAACTTAGAAAAAAAGAATTAATGAGTAAACTAAAGTGTAAGAGTAAACAACATAACCTAAAATGAGGCATACAACACATGACAAAAAAATCAACTCACCATTATGATATTGACTCCACTATTATTCTTCTGCCCCTGCTAGAATCAGAAGTAGAAAACATTCAAAATTTTATCATCTCTTGGTATTGTGCAGTGCACAATTTATCAAACTGACACCAACTCACAAAGTTTTAGGGCTGCGTGAATCCTCTCCTTATTTCAGATCATAGAGCACTCATGGATCACCAATTATCGCCAGAGCTTCCTTGAGTGGAGGCTAGATGTTTAATCCAGAGATCTTCAAATCCGTGTCACAGGGAAGAGTTAGTAAATGCAGTTGCCGGATGGAAGTCTGCCAATTTCTTCTTCCCTTGGCCTACAGCGGGGCCAGATAATGGACCTTTCTAATGAAGCCTGGGAGGTAGTGCTGTTTCTGGCCCAAGGAACACACGCTGAAGCAAGTGCTATAGATACCTCACCCTGGCTTAACTGAAATGTGTTTGTTATATTGTAAATTTATGACTGACTTACACACTTGACATTGGTAAAGTGAATACATCTTACTATTTACAGAGATCACTTGCATTTGGCAGCTTACAGTGATTGATCACATTATTAATTAAAGTAAGAAACCCGGCAAATCATCATCTCTCAGCATGTCTATAGAGAGATTCTGCCACTTTAATTCAAAGAGGCCCAGGAAAATAGAAGCTACACTTTTAGATACCAGTGATTTAATATTTATGTCTTATTATTTCTCTTTCAGCTTATTCAGGCCCTGTGTTAAAAAAAAAATAAAACTTCATGTAAATCTGGATTGCTCTGATAATTGAAAAGGAAAGAAAACTATGCCTTAATTTGCTTCCTCAGTGGCTGGGTAACAACAGAGACACCATAATGATGCTAACCACAGGAGGTCAGGGCAAAAGATGGCCCACTGGTGTTTTGATTGCCACAATGAGTTTGTATAGGCATCACTGATGTATGGTTCTTATTGCGTATCCACTCACAACTTTATTGAACTCCATTATGAAAGTTTATTGCAGAGTTACAGCATTATAAGTAACAGGAACAGCCAGAAAACCCTGAGGAAAACATAGTTAAATTGTGGATTAAATTGTTTATTTAAATGGAAGAAATTGTCTAGTATTAATTAGAAAGAAGATTATTTTTAACTGTGAGACCTTGGGCTTTCTGCCGCTTGCTTGTGGGGTTATGGCTTAAAATGCAGCAAAAGAGCCCAAGTTAAGTGTGCACCAGCCACCCATTCTGAAGAGTGGGGGCAACAAATATATTACTTTCCCCAATTTCATCAAATTGTTGATTGGCGTCGTAGCTATCTTTTCTTGAAATTATTGATCCCAGTGGCATGGCAGCTGTTGCCTCTCTTCTAAGCAAGGAGCCAGCTGCCACTTTGGTGATACTCACATTCTCTGTCAAATATTTATATCAACATTAAACTTTAGACATTAGAAAATGCCTCCATGTTCTATTTGAGATGTCTTTGAAGTTACTTATAAAATAAAATGTTGTTTCTTACTGAAATTGATTTTTCTATATAGTCTTATATTATTTAAGTAGAATAATATTCACTTGTCAAAAAGCCTTTGATTCAGAATGGAATTATAATTACTACAAAGTTAATTTAATTTACAATTAATAGCTTAAAATGATTCATTGAAGTTACCAAATTATAATTATATTTAATAATACAAAAGATTGAGAGATAGGACAATATGATGTATGAATAACAGATAAAAGATACATAAAAAAGTTAAATCGAAGTCTCTGCCACTGCTAGCCCAAATCCATAAAGCATACTGGAGGTCAAAGTCATTCATTCTTTTTGATGTTAGGCAAACATAAGCATGACTATGGATCCTGGGCATCTTTGCATATTCATGTTGTCTGAACTAAGAATTCATGGGCCTACTGGCTCTTTTCCCAGGACATTCCTCCATGATGAGGAAACATGAAGGGTATGGTAATTCCCCATCAGGAAAAAGAGTATGCTCCTTCTGTCTTCCACTTGTAGATGCACCTCAGTAATAATGCGAACAGACTCTGAGCCTACACATCATCACCTCTGTGTGACATAGGGCAAGTGTAAGCCCATTTAATATGCAGAATAAAATTAAAATCACGTGGACATTCCGAGCAATGTGCACTCAGCACACTGCAAAATTCTATAAAGCTTTTAACCTTACACTAAACACATTAAAAAATTAGTTTCTACATTATGTAATTTATGGAATCATTTATGGATAAGTTAGAGTCTATCTAACTTGGCATTTTGCTTTGCTGTTATTGTTTTCTTCTTGGAGCAATAAGTCTTTGCTATGTCACAAATGGCACATAACAACAGAGATTATTAGTCTCATCACGTTTCTTAGCCAAATATATATTAACATCATACTTATTCTGTTGGACTTTCAGTTTTCTACATGCTTAAGGCTTCGATTTTCTCTCGAATTAGGATACTACCATAATAATTTCCAATATATATATATATATATATGAATATGTTGCATATATGTATATATATGATGTACATATATTCACATGATGGGACTGAATGTATGCATGTTCATAAAACTTATAGTGAAACGGATTAGGTTACTATCAAATCAATCATTGATCACAATTTATATTAAGAAAGATAAAAGGGATTCAAATATATTTTAAAGCACATAAACATTTTGAAGATCTTGAGAATAAACTCAATTATGCACCCATTTTTGTGCAAGGGGCCTGCTTGATTATGGCTGAGCAAGTAGCAAATGCTAGATTTCTACTTGGCACGTCTAGCTTGTATTCTATCCATTAATTCACTCTTCATGAATAATAAAGAAACTTCAACGTAAGTTTTTTTTTTCAGTTTTCTTTTCGTGGTAGTTCCATTCTCTTTTCATTTAAATAACGCTTTTCATTTGTTGACATGCCAAGCAGTTTCTCCTCCCTGCTCTCATCCAGGCCCATCTCCTTTCCCATCTACCCTCTTTCCTATACATTTCTCCTCCATCTCCATTCAGAAAGGGACAGGCCTCTGACAAGTTTGTGGAAACTCTTGGATGCTGGACTAACAGTCAAGGAGCCTGCATGGGACCTACCTAGGCTCTTTACATGTGTGTGACAACAGTGTATCTTGATCTCTTAGCAAGGCTTCTAACAGTGAGAATAGGACATTTCCCTGGCACTTAGATGGTTTTTGATAGCCTGTTTCCCTTACTGGACTATCTGCTCCTCCCTCAATCTGAGTGGAGGAGCTCAGTTCTGCCTCAACTTGATGTGCCATGTTTCAAATATGTGTTCTTATAATTAAGAGTTTGCATAGGCTATTACTCCATTTTGTTGTAGTCATTTAAAAATTGTATTATAATCTTATTAAAAATAGAGTATCAAATTGATAATTTTATTTGTACAAAATAAATACATAATTACCTAATAATGTTATATCCATATTGTGTCAAAATATTAATAAATTTTAAAGCATTGGTATTGCTATAAACTTAATAGCAGCTATATTTTTAGTGGATACAATTTCAGTAGTCATGTCATAGTAGACATATTAGACAATACATTCTTTTTGTAATTATGTAATGACCATTTTCCTTCTTTCCATTTTTAGTTGGTTATCTTATTTTTGAGAGTTTCATTTATGAGTATTGTATTTATATCATTTTCACCACTCCCTCTTCCCCTAGATCTCCAATATCCCTTCAGCTACTCTCAAATTCATGACCCTTCTTCTTTAAATATTATACATATTACCTAGAGGTTATATTTAGTGTTGCTCATATGTACTTTTATTTATTTCTAGCTTGTATTCTATCAATCAGTTCACTCTTGATGTATTATAAAGTTCTGACAACATGGGTTTGGATAACCTAGCGGGATCATCCCTCAATAAACTGATATTCCCTCTCACAGTATTAATTGTTTATAGCTAGCTCATCATCTAGGTGAGTGGTCTTGTGCGGTTTCTCCGATCAATGTTGGTGTGCCCTCTGGTATTATTACAAAAGGATTGCTTCAACAACTATGCCATTTTGTGGAAATTTCACATTTGCCGTCTACCCCTTGTTTCTAGAAGACACTATATGACAGCAAGTGTCAATTGGTTTTTGCATTTTTCCCACCACCCCTTCACAAGTTTTTCTGAGCCGTTCACGTAGGTAAATATATAGTAGCATACAGTTGGCGTTGCTGACCCCTACGTTCCTTATTCTCTGCGTTTTGACCAGTTGTGTTTCTCTATAACACTCCATCTGCTGCAGAAAGAAATTTCTTTGATGTGGAATGAAAACTACACTTATGTGGGTATAAATATTTCCAAACAAAAAGAACTTACATTATTTTCAGGTAAATGGTCATAGTGGAGTCTTTTCTAGTATAATTACCTATTTATTGGCAGAATGAATTTTTTTCATTTATTGACTCCAAATATTTCTTTAAATTCAGAATTAAATTCTCATGTAAATGTAATTAATGTAAATGAACCAGGATTGCAGCAGACAATAGCAGAAAAAAAATACACAAACTGCTCCTTTGTTCAAGGGATATAAGTGACACCAGTTTCAGGGCTTTATGAAAAGATTTCTTTGAAATAAGTAAGACACTTCCTTCTTCCTTTCACCTTTCCTTACCCCAACCCACTGCCATCTTCAAGCTGATAATATTAGTCATACCTGTATCTATTAAATTTCATCATTTGTGAACTCCCTTTGTTTGCCTGGCTGGTCTAATGTCTCATCAGTGGGTCAGGAGCCATCTTTTGATGATCCAATCAAAGAGTTCATCCTTTAGCTTTACCTGACCTATCTCAAATCATCAATGTCCTGCACTGATCCAATCTAAGGAAGGCCATATGCTCACACCAGATACACAACCAAAGAAAGAAGTTCACAAGCTAAGGTGAAATCCAAAATCCAGAACAACATGAATGGTCAAAACAGCATGCTTCCCATGAAACCAAATGTAAGAGAACCACCTAGATGGACCATAACACTCAAAATTTAAGATAACTATCAAAGAATGCAAGAAATGTTTTAAAAGACAGGAATAAATGCATCATTGTAACAAAAAAATTTGAGTGGCAACCAAGAAAATACGAATCCTGCTGAATGAAATCATGGAGACTACTTAGGATTTAAAAACCAAAGTCAATAAAAAGACAGAAAAAAAATGAAGAAACACAAGCTAAAATTAAGTCAGAATTGATAACAGAACACCCAGGGAAATGCCTTGCAAATAGGATAAATAAAGATAAAGAAGAGGGAAAAATAAGTAAAGATTTTTAAAAAAGAAATTAAAAGGATGGGAATGGAACATACAGAAAATGTAGAACACCACAAAAAGGCCAAATCTTCAAATTATAGCATATATAAGCGAGAAAAATCCCAGGTCGATGACACCAATCTTATCTTCAACAAGATAATAGAATACTTCCCCAACTTAAAGGAAAATGTACTAATGCAGGTACAAGAAGGTACAAACTGAGCCACACACTTTGGGTGTCTTTTTCATGAAGAATTGCAAGAATAAATTAGAAAAAGCAAACATGATTGTAAATCCATCATATTGGACCTTAGAAATATTTTTGAAAAAGTCCCATATGTCTTAAGGAGTTTGCATTTGTACTTGAATATAAGCTATAGACTCAGATTATCTCCTTTTGTTTAATGAATTCCAATTGAAGAAAGAAGACTAAAGCCGTGTGCTGCTATCAGAACATAAAGCAATACCAAATAAGGCATCTTGAACAACCTGATTAAAAGATTTTACTGTATAAAATCCATATACAATAGCTGAATCCACATTGATTTTAAACTATGCAAATATGTATATCACTTGCATAATGCTGGGAGTATAACTCCAAGGAGGAGTAAAAGAAAATGTTAGGCTGCATATGCTTAGCAACTATTAGAGGAACAGGTAGTTCTCAATTACCCACAGGTAATTTTTTTTATAGCAACTAATGATATTCACCTAGTATTTCGTATCATATTGAAATCAGTGGGGCTCTATTTGCTTTGCTTATTTTACTTGTTTTTAGAGACAGAAACCATTCCTTCAGTGTGTGTCTTGAATAAAATATTAAAATGATATGGAGAATTTTTCACCTATGCTATTAATATATATTAGTAACCTAAAAATTTATGAATTACTTTTTCATTTTTAATGTTTGCCGTGAAATAGATGTTTGTAGATGTATTAGGAAATGATTAATTCATACCATAAGTCACAAATAAATACAGTTAAAATGAAATTTATAAATTTTCTCTGTGTTATTAGAAAATCATTAGAAACAGTAATGTGCATAGTCCATTTGGAAAAGCATAGTTGTATCTGAAACAGCATTGGCTCTAATTACAGAAAGATTTCAACAACTTCCTAGTATTTAAAATTCAGTCAGTAATTTATGCCATATGGTTCGTACGAAAGCAAAGCCAACCTAGTGCCAAAATATGCTGACATTGGTTTCCATATATGTAATTGTAAAGGAAGATGTCTCAAGATTAAGTTTCATGAAGTATCTTAAGAAAAACAAGTATGGCGTCTGTATGACTGAATTAGTAGCTAAGCAGTGGCTGGAAATTCATTTTTTTTTATGTGTGTGTGTGTGTGTGTGTGTGTGTGTGTGTGTGTGTGTGTGTTTGTCTATGTTTGCATTCCTAAATACAGGAATACAACTTACTCAGTTGGTAGGTATATCATTTTTTAAATTAATTAATTAATTAATTTATTAATTAAAGATTTCTGCCTCCTCCCCGCCACCGCCTCCCATTTCCCTCCCCCTCTCCCGATCAAGTCCCCCTCCCTCATCAGCTCGAAGAGCAATCAGGGTTCCCTGACCTGTGGGAAGTCCAAGGACCTCCCACCTCCATCCAGGTCTAGTAAGGTGAGCATCCAAAACATTTTTGTTCAAAGTTTTTTATCTTTAATCACTAAATTTCTATTCAAACTTCAAGAGAAACTTAAATATTACCTTTCCATATTCTACATACAAGTAATAATTAAAACTATTATCTAATTTAAGAGATTTTGTTATAAACTTCAAGTTGCAAAATTCAGCTTCCTTTATTAAGGGAAATACACCTTGTATTTTTTCACAAAAAAGTTATCTTTACAATCTGATATTTTAATTTTAGAAATAAGGATTCATTTTATATTTCTTTGTTTAAAGACCTTAAAAACATCGCATGCATACTCTTTTTTTTTTTTTTTTTGGTTTTTCGAGGGACTCTTATACACATGTGGTTATTCAAAATAAACTAGTATTCAGAATTTTCAAAATTAAGAGGCAAAAGTATTTTACAACATTTTATGTAACTAGAAAGTTTAGTAATTGTAATAATCATAAAATTTTTATCACATGGAGAACAAAATTAGCTGAATTTTCAAGAGGATTGTATGACACTGCAAAATTTGCTAGAGTAAGTGCTTCTTTTTTTTAATGAGATGAAGCAAATTGTGTGTCTGTATCGTTGTTACATGTATATCAGAAGAAGGAAGTTCATTTAAAGTTAAGAAGACCAGAACATAGAAAAATAATATTAAATGCAATCATAAAATCCCCTTCCTTCCTACTGGCAGGAAGAAGGCTAAAGCTGTCTGATATTATCAAAAATGTCACAGTCACACAAGTACACACACAGACACACATAGTCACACAAACATGCTCACACACAATAGGTTCTCAAAAATAAGATGTGAGTTTGGGAGGAGTAAAATTCAAGGGGGTATGAGAAGTGGAAGGTGGAAAGTGCAAAGTAAATATAAACATCTTTCATGTATACTTGTATGAGATTTTGAAGAATAAATAAAGAAGGTCAAAGAAATCCAGATGCAGTTATAAACCTGCTGTAGATGGTGAACAGACTCTACCTCACCTGTATGCTGACACACCTGTTTCTTACTTTAAGAATTGCCTTAATTGTACAACTCAAAGACTTGGTTAAAGGAAACACTCAGGATAACAGACTTTCCTGTGATGATATAGTTTTTATTTCCCAAATTCCTGCACCCCAGTGCAGTCCCTACCAGTCACGACCACTTCTGCTGGGTCTGCCTGCCTTACTTTGTTCCAACTCGGAAAGGTATATGTTAAGTACTTTTCTGGCCCAATAAGCCTCTCTGCCTACACAACAATCCAAATCAAACCAAATCAGACCTAATTAGAAACAGCCCAGGTTTAAAAGATGCCAGTGCTCCCAGGTAGCTCCTGGGGAAAACATGGAGAAGGGGAAAGAAGAAGAACCGGTAGGACCACCTGTTCATTACATGGAGAGAAGTTTAAATAGCCTGTGGGAGTGGTCTTGACCCTTCCTGGGGAGGAATCACCATTTGGCAGGCTTTCTTGGAGGTGGAGTCTGGACTGTGGCTACTCCCCAGGGGGCTTGGACCCCCAGCCTAACATTCCAGACTTTTTGTATATATGGATGCTTCCAACCAAACATTCCATACTCTTTGGATAAAGGGGCGCTGGCTCAAGTCTGGCTACTTCCTGAGGGGTAGCAACGCCAGAGAGGGGAGAGTTGGGAGTTGGTGGATTTATGCTCAGTGAAAGGTGTGGATGGAGAGGCATCTGGTTTACCGCCATCCTGGAGACCTCAGGCAGCTGATTTCTTGAGGGAGATGAGAAAGCAGGTGGCTAGGAGAAAAAATATTGTTATTACTCATCTTGTTTGTACCAGCAAAGATGAGTGTGCCAGGACGAGGAGCAGATAGACCCTTTATTGTGGCATCTTAGAAAACCAGAGGGTGGAAAGTTCTAACTGCTGGATAGACTGAGTATCCTGAATAGATGCCCACTTGAGCTTGGAGAGATGATACCAGCATAGGTGCCCCAGAAGCCTGGCAGCCAACGGGTTGGTGAGGATTACAGTGTGAGGTTCTGTCCATTGAGGTTCGAGAGACCCGGGAACTAGCTGTTTAAGGAGTACTCTGTCCCTTGGGGACAGTGGGGCAGATTCAGGGGCATTTGGGTCCACTAGTGTGGGGGCAGGGAGGCAGGTGTCAGCACATGAACAGAGAAGGTACCTGAAAATGGAGAGGTTGGGTAGGTACTTCACCAGTAGAGGAGTTTGGATTGCGAGGTGGTGATTAAGGAGAAAGGGCCTGCCACAAAGGAGCTTAAAAGGGCTCAGACCCATTAGAGAATGTGGAGTTGACCAGAGATGGGTAAGGGGAATGGGGAGAAGGGAGGGCCAAGATAATCTGAGTTCAATGGAGAGCTTGATTAGCTGTTGTTTGATGAATCCATCAGCCCTCTCCACCTTTCCAGAGGATTGTAGGCAGTAGGGGATGTGGAGTTTCCAGGAGATATTGAGAGCTTTTTACATGAGCTCCATGACCCTGGAAGTGAAGGCTAGCCCATTGTTCATTTGGACAGTCTCTTGGATGCCAAACTGAGGAATGATGTGGTCCAGGAGTATCTGAGCCACCACATCTGCTGTTTCTCTGGAGGCCGGAAACACTTCTATCTACCCTGTAAAGGTGTCTACAAGCATTACGAGGTAATGGAGTTTTTTATGAGTAGGCATATGGGTGAAATTAACCTGCCAATCTTCACTCAGTTGATGTCCATGAAGATGATGCAGAGACTGATGTATATGGAGAGCCTCCTATAGATTGGCCTGGGCACACATCTGACAGGAGGAGTAAACCAGTGAAATACAATCTAGAAGATGGGTGGAGTCAAAAAGGGGCTCTAAGAAATGGAACAAAGCTTTGCGGCCTATGTGTAAGGTCTGGTGGATATCTTGAAATTTAACCATCATTTTACTTTCACAGGATCCCCCAGAAAGAACGTTGCCCCCATGACAGCTGGAAGTAATTCTAGAGGACGACGTCCCCTCTCCCAGTAAAGTTTTTCCGTAAGTTTAGGGACATCATTTAGGGGTTGATTATAATTAGTGTATGGTTGAAGGTTGGGAGAGGAATTTTATAAGCTCAGGGATCATCTTTAAAAAAAAAAAGAGGGATAATTGGATGATGGGATAATAGATTTGTAATTGTGAGTTACTGTTTTTAGACAAATATATTGGTATTGATTCTTGTATATTGATACAAAGTTAAATTATATTGACTATTGTATGCATGCATGCTTCTACCTCTGTTTAAAACATTTTTATGTATTGATATATATATATATATATATATATATATATATATATATATATATATATGTTTCACTCATGACTTGGCTAAGCTATTTATTATATAAAACTTAAGCTAGTTACAATAGGATATTTGTACTTATTGTATATAATTTCATAGTAGGTTTAGAACTATCTTACTAAAACAGGAGGGGGAGGTGTTGCGGGAGCTCCTTCAGCCAATAGCCGCTGAAATACCAGCCCACTGAGGTATGGTCTCTCTCCCTTTAAAAAAGCGGCCACTTTCCTCTGTGCTCTCTCTGGCTTCTGGCTCTGCTTCCAGCGAGTAGGCTCCATTACTGATTGCATAGAGGGCTGTTGTGTGGGATGGTGATCTGTAAGTTTTTCCCCTTTAAATAAATTGCTTCTCTATTGGTCATAATTCCAAACTGGTGTGGGATTGTTTGTGACTTACGCCTTCACTCGTCCCTCTCTTTTGGTGGATAACATGGCTGATAGGAGCGAGTCAAGAGCAAATTATGTTCCATGGAATCAAAGGAGCTGAAGGTCAGCCCCCAGGCCACTGAATCAGCCTTGGCATTGCCTGAGGTTCCTGAGTCCTTTAAGGATTGATATCCCTGACAGTGAATTATGGCTACTTCTGCAGGAAGCTGGAGGGCCTCCAAGATGCTGGCTATAAAGGGTCTGCTTACTATAGGAGTATCCTTGGTAGTAAGGAAGCCCCTTTCCTTCCATAGTACAAAATGGGTATGGGCTATTAAGAAGAGATATTTAGAGTCAGAATAATATTAGCCCATTGGCCCTTGACTATCTGGAGAGCTCCAGTCAAGGCAATTAATTCGACCTTTTGTGAGGAGGTTCTTATTGGCAGGCAGGTCGCTTCAACTGTGTTAGTAGTAGTGACCACTGCATACACTGCTGCCTGGTGGTTTCCTGATTTGTCAATAAGGGAACTTCTATCAACAAACAGGGTGAGTTGGGGATCTGTAAGTGGTTGGTCCAGAAGACCTGGCCGGGTGAGCTTATGGCATGTACAGCCTGTGGGCAAGAGTAAAAGGAGGTACCAGCGGGGGAGGGAACAGGAAGGAGAGTTGCAGAATTTAGGGCAGGACTGGAGGCCAAAGTAATTTGGGGGTTTTCTAAAAACAGTAAGTAAAAATCCTGGACTGATGAAGGCCCAAGAAGAGAGAGAGAGGGTGGAATGACTCAGAAGGTCTGAGAGGTGATGGGTAGAATATACCATGATTGGCCTGGACAGGGTGATGCTGATAGCCTCCCAAGTGAGTTCAGCTACTGCTGACAGAACTCTTAAGCATGGCTGCCATCCACAGACAGTAAGGTCTAGTTGTTTGAATAAAAAGGCAACAGCCTGATTGGAAGGCCCAACCTGTTAGGTTAGAAGATCCATGGCCACTTCTGACCTCTCATCTGTATAAAGATGACAAGGTCTCATGGGGTCTGGAAGAGCAAGAGCAGGGGCTGTTAGAAGGGCAGAGAAATGGCAGCGAATTATGGCTGGGTGGGTGAGAGGCCCCAAGGGGGTCTCTTTGGCCGTCTGGTACAGAGGCTTGGCTGTAATGGTAACGTTAGGAATCCAATGATGAAAGAACCCCAGGAGGCCCCCAAAATGAGAGAATCTGAGCCCCTGTAGTTGGGGACTATAAATCCTGCGAGACCTTGACCCTGGCGGAGGTGAGAGATGTAGGTGCTGGGCTGAGTTGAACAGCCAAACACACTAACTGCTTTGGGAGAGCACAGCTCAGCATTAGCTGGTGAGACTCACTATCTTAGGTATCTGAAGAAGTTTAGGAGCAGCAAGGTGGCCTGTTGGGACAGAGGAATTGTAGGACTGCAGAGAAGGAGATCATCAACATACTGGAGAAGTGTGCTAGGACTAGGGTCAGCGTTTGAGAGATCTCGAGCCAGAGCATGGCTGAAGAAATGGGGGCTGTCCTGAAAACCCTGAGGAAGAATAGTCCATGTAAGCTGTCTGGAGGACCAGAAGTCAGGGTCCTCCCAGGTGAGAGCAAAGAGGAATTATGGGTCAGGGAGTAAAGGGACAGTAAAGAATGCATCTTTCGGGTCCAGAACAGTAAAGGAGGAGATGGCAGGAGGGATGTTAGACAGGAGATTGTATGGGTTGTTAACTACTGGGTGAATTGGAAAAACTGCCTTATTTTTGAGGCAGAGGTCTTGAACCAAATGTTAAGCACCAGAAGGCTTACACTTAGAAAAGATGAGACTGCTACAGGGTGAGTCAATAGGAACTGAAAGCCCTTGAGATATAGGAGGTGGTTGATAATAGGCTTAAGACCTCAGTGTTGGGTTTCAAGAAACTTGAGTCTGGAAGGGAAGGATGAAGGGTCTTTAAGGTGAACAAGAACTGGCTGGTGGTGAGTAGCAACCATAGGAGTGGAAGTATCCCATACTTGGGGATCTGCTGGATCCAGGAGGGTAAGGACAGACCAGCCTGGGATAGAAACCTGTGAGGCTATTAAGGTGAGAAGAAAGTGTGACTCATGAGAGGGGGTGGAGGCCAAAGTGAGTGTGGCCCTGAAGTGGCTGACAATATCTCGATCAAGTAGAGGTGCAGGGCAAGCAAGTATGACTAGGAAAGAATGAAGAAAGAATCACCCTGCAAGAATGCAGGGGAGTGACAGGGTTTTAAGTGGGAAAGAGCAAGTCCCATCTACCCCCATGACTGAAATTGGTGAGGAGAACATAGTGACCAAGTAAAATGTTAAAACAGAGTAGGCAACTCCTGTGTTCAAAAGAAAAGCAATGGACTTACCTGCTACCTGTAGAATTATCTTAAGCTCAGAGAGGGCGAAGGGAGTCAAGTCTGGGCCACAGCAATACTCTGCCAGGCAGAGTAGTTTGAAGGCTGGCACAGTCTCACTTGCTGGTATTGGAAAGGCTGGACCTCTGTGCAAGGCATAGAGAATGAGCCCACATGGGGGCATTGTGATTTCCAGTGTCCAGGCTGCTGGCAGATAGGGCATGGCTTTGTTGGACCCTAGAGTCCAATCACCAAGGAATAATTGCCCCAAAAGACCATCTCTCACACCACAGCTGATGTAAAAGTGTGAGGATTTCTTAATTCTGTCATGACAGGGTCTTTCAGCATTAGAGAGGCCAAAAAGACCCCGAATAGCTGGTACAGGATAATTTTAAAGAAAAAAAAAACAGAAGCAAGGGGAGGTGTCTGGGGGGGGTTGTTCTTTATTATGAGTGGCTTATTCAAAAGGGCTATTACCAATAATTGGCTGGAAAGGGGTTGCCAGATCAGATAAGGAAAGAAGAAATATCTGAGGGTCACTTTGCCCCTTTCCCAGGAACTTAGTCAAAACACCAGTAACGGAGTCAAAATCTAAGGGTTATCTTTCCCCAGTTCAATAACTGAGTTCTATTTGGAGAACATTCACAAGGACTCAGGGAGATGATGGAAAGTTCCTAACCTTTCAGTACATGCATATATAGTTGTTAGATCCTTGGTTCCCAGGGAGGGAAGAGCACTATGGCTGAGACTGAGAGGGCTAAGTATTGTCCTCAGAATTGTCTTAAAGTTTTACAGCCTCATTGGCTGTGGAGGCCCAAGGGAAAAACCTGCCAAATGGCCATCAAGGTCACATTTGTAGTTGGCTCCTGGAGAGACTGACTTAGGCTGAGCTCTGGCAGGATGGAGTCTTATGATTGACTTCCCTTGTCTCCCTTCTGGGGGTCCCAGTGGACCCAGGGCAGCTGCTAGGGCTTAGGCTTAGAGCAATACCACCTGCTGCAGCCTTGTCTGTTAGGAGGACTCAGCTGCCTCTTCTCAGACATCAAAAACTTTAAAGACCATTTTCACCAATTCCTACATGGGGGTTTGAGGACACTTCTCAGTCTTTTCAATTTTTTTATTAATATCTGGTGCTAACTGAAAAATTAAATAGGTATCCAGAATCACGGCTTCCACTGAGGAGGCTGGGTCCAGTCTAATATAATGAACCAAGCTCTTTTGTAATCAGTTTTAAAAAAACTGGCCGGGGTTTTGTCAGATAGCTGTGTGATCTCTCGAATTTGTGGAAGTTAACAACTTTTTCCGAGACCATCTTCATACCCTGAAATAGGCAGCTGACCATGATGTCCTGCCTCTGTCAGTCATTTTGGCCTGGTTGATCATCCCAGAAGGGTTCTGTGGCTGGCATGGCCAATTCCCCCACAGGGACTTTATTGTCCACTAGGTGAGTCTTGTGTACTGTCTTGCTGCTGCCTGAATTCTACTTTGTTCTTCAGGAGTGAAAGTAGAGGCCTGGATGACATAGAAATCATGACAGGTTAAATCATAGGCCTGGGAAAGATAGTGAAATTCCTTAATATAAACAGAAGGAACTCAACCACTTTTCTATTTGTGAGAAGTTTTGAAAAGAGAAGAAAACATGGACTTTAATAATACCATCAGCTTCCACTACCTTCCAGAGAGGGCAGCGAAGGGCAGGATTATGGTGAGACTTTTTATGAGAGGAGACAGGAAATAAGGAGTGGTTAAGCCAGTGGGGAGAAGGAGTCCAAAAGGCGGGTTTTGGCCTGGAGGGGTAGGGAGAGACAGTAGGAGGAAGTGGAGGGAAGGAAGGTAGGTAAGGGGGAGGAAGTTGGCCTTTAACATTTTCTTTGGCTGGGGAGGGATAGGGAGAGTGAGGATAGGGATATGGAGAGCAAAGAATGTGAAGAATGTTGTTCCACAGGAGGGGGTTGAGTAGTCAGGGTTTAAGGGGGTGAGAGAGGGGCCAGTGTCTCTGGCAACATGGTCATAGCAGAACTTTCAGGGTCCCAATTCCAATATACTTGTTAATCTGGAAGTACCATGACCCTGGCAACCAAAACCTGTGCTGTAAGACACTGGCTACTAAAGGAGGAATGGGAGCCCAGAGCCCAGAAACCATGGACATAGGAGAGCTCTGTCCACTTATCCCCAAACTGGCAAAAACTTTTAAGGTCCAGGAGAACGGAAAATTCAAGAGTTTCTCCGTGGCCATCTTGTCCCATTGTCAAGATCATATTGAGGTCAGATCTTAGTGTATGGAAAGATTAACTGTTTGGGACAGATGTTATCAGACAATCCCAATTTATAAAGATTTTTGTAGAAGGCAGCCCAGGGGCAATAGAGGATCTGGCTTCAAATTGCAAGAGCCCATTTTTACAAGTCTTTGCCAAGTCTTGGGACTCAATGCCTGCTACAATATGTTCACTGTGATAAGACTCTTGAGTCAAAAACAGAGGTTTTTGAGAAATGCATGAGCAGACATCTCAGTCCAAAGCAATTCCACCTCAGTGAGGAACTCGCCCAGATAAAGCTGATCTTAGCCTAGTGTAGAGCATGTGTGAGAAGGGCTTTTTCCATCATTTAGCCCTGGGCCAGTGTGTAGTAATAAGAGCAGTGGGGCTGCGTCCCCAGCACTCCGGTCGCCTGGCTACCTTATGCCCCGAAATAACAACACACAAATTGTATTCATTTAAACACTGCTTGGCCCTTTAGCTCTAGTCCTTACTGGCTAATTCTAATATCCCCATCAACCCATCTCTAATAAACTGTGAGCACCGGTCTTACCGGGAAGATTCTAGCCTACGTCCATCCTGGGTCGGAGCTTCATCGCGTGTGTCTGCCAGGGAGCAGGGCAGCATGGTGGGAGCATGGCGTCTCTCTGAGGTGTCTGCTCCCGAGAGGAGAGCTGTCGTGTCTGAGCTCACTTCCTCTTCCTCCCAGCATTCTGTTCTGTTTACTCCTCCCACCTATGTTTTAACCTATGAGGGCCAGCCAAGCAGTTTCTTTATTTTTTTAACCAATGACCTTCCTCCATCACCAGTGGGAAAAACAGCCCCCACCATGGGACCTCCAAATGCTAAGTTTGTTCCTGCCTGGTTAGCCTCTACACTGATGCAATAATCCAAATCAAACCAAACAGACTTAATTAGAAGCCCAGGTTTAATGGATGCCAGTGCCCCTGAGTGTCCTCTGAGAAAACAAGGAAGGAGGAGAGGAGTACCAGAACGGCCACCTGTTCTTCTGTTCATTCTCTGGGGGCAGTTTAAATACACTATGGGAGTGATCTTGACCCTCTCTGTGGAGGGTTCACTATTTGGCAGGCTTTCTTGGAGGTGGAGTTTGAACTACAGCCACTCCCAGGGAAAGGGGCTTGGACCCCTGGCTGAACAGTATACTGTTGAAGGAGGCTGTGCTTGTTTGTCCCGGCCACCTGCTTAGCTTAGCCCTGAAATAACCATATAGAAATTGTATTAATTAAACCACTGCTTGGCTCATTAGTTTTACCCTCTTATTGGCTAATGCTCACATCTTAATTTAACCCATTTCTTTAAATGTGTATATAGCCACGTGGCAGTAGCTTGCCAGGAAAGATTCAGCATGTCTGTCTCTGGTGGCTCCATGGTGTTCCTTTGACTCTGCTTTCTTCCTCCCAGAATTCAGTTCTGTCTTCTCCAGCTACCTAAGTTCTGCCCCTATCAGGCCAAGGTAGTTTCTTTATTCATTAACCAACACAAACAACACATAGAAAGAAGGACCTCCTACACCAATATACCTAGACTTTTTCTTCTCTTTATTCCTTTTTTTTTTTGCTGACCAGATTGTAAGGATGCATTTAAACACCCTAATGCTTTGAGATTTCTTCCTTCCTTCCTTCCTTCCTTCCTTCCTTCCTTCCTATCTTTCTTTAACATAACATTTTATTGATTATTTAGAATTTTTGCATTATGAATTCTCATTATGAACTTTCATTACACTCTCTTCCCAATCCACCCCAGACCATT
The DNA here is from genome assembly GCF_018167655.1 of Microtus oregoni. Lineage (NCBI taxonomy): Eukaryota > Metazoa > Chordata > Mammalia > Rodentia > Cricetidae > Microtus > Microtus oregoni. Next base: position 19,945,178 of record NW_024543097.1, read on the forward strand.
TCCCCACAATTGTGATGATGAATAATAAGAATAAGAACAAGAGGATGAGGGAGAGGAAGAAGAAAAAAAGAAGAACCAAGTACAATTTCTGTTGCTTACATACTCACTGGAGCATGGTCAAATTTCCCTTGGCCAGCACCTTAAAGAAAACCGAGTCCTTCCCCACCGGTACCTCTGCTAGGAGCCATCAGTTCTGAAGAAATACATTTCAGAATTCTTATCACAATTTCTGAGGGTTCTCTTAGATGGTGCTCTGTCTAGGCTGCTACTTTTGTGGTGTTAGAGTGGGTGATGGTAGGAGTTGTTGCAGAAGCCTTTTATGCCCTTCTTTCCCAACTGTTAAGTCTGCAGTCCTCAATAACATGGTTCAAGCAGTTTTCTTGCCCTTTGCATTAAAGGAGCATGAATCACAGATTTCCAAATGGTATCTGGTGATAGCACTTGATATGGACCTTCTTCCCTCCTTTCCATGTCATTGACCTCCTTGGTGATTTATTTTTCTTCTCTAGGCAGTTGTAACATTTTTGTATTCCTGCCCCTGTATTTTTATTTTAAACTACAATAAATTGCTTTCAAATGCCATTTTGAGTCATTTCTTTACATCTTTTACTAATAAAATTAAAAACACAAGAAGGGATTTCCTCCATTGATACTCTCAAGGTTGCTGGTAAGAGATACTTCATTCTTGACTTTAATACTTTAAGCAGTGGAGAGAATGAACCTGTTCATGAACACCTAGGTGGCATCAAAGCCTTCAGTTGCTCTTCAAATCTATTATTAAAAATGTACATTTTAACACATAGCTACTAGAAATCTTTAACTACAACATTAATGACCTACATTTTGATTTCCTTAGTAATATTAGACTTGAAACAGTAATAGTAATCCCGAATCCTGTTTAGAAATTCTAGATTGCCCCTGAGAATTTCTACCATATAGTGATCAATTTTAAAAGAGAAAATATATCCCTCAAGTTAATTAAATACCTGTTCCTGTGGGGCATAATATTATTGACACTCATCACATGTGAGCATCTTCCTGTGTATTGAGATATTTTCCAAATAGAAGGTAGTTTTCCTGTTCTTCCTTATCATTACTAACTAATTGTCCAGTGGAAACAATACCCAAAGAATTATCACATCTTTATGGTTTGGGCGAACCAGAATGCATACTAAAGACAGAATCCAGCCATCAACCATAGCAAGACCATTGATATGTAAGAGTAAAGTAGAGAGGGAAAACTCATTAACCTTGAAAAATTAATTAACCACAGGTTTTAGTACTTCATAGTTTTGAATTTGTATGCCTTTTTTATTTATCTCAGGGTATTTTCAAAGCCTCTAACAATCATAAATATCAAATTGTGATTTTTAAATTAATGGTCATTTTTATATCTGTCACATTCAATTTTGGGTTAATTTTTTGAAGTCGTGAGTATGATTGAAAAAACAAGCAAGATAATAAAACTACCATAAATAATACTATGTAAACTCTTAAACTGTTTCTTTGCTTTGGGGCATTAATATTTTCCCCCTCCCCAAGCTCAGGATCTATACATCTATATGAAAGAGGAGGTAGAAGAATTTTAAGAACCAGACATGGTGAATGATTGCAGCGAAACAACATTGTCAGGGAGAAGAGGGCCAATGCACAGATGAACTCATGGAAACTGGGACAGCATAAACAAGATTTCGCCTAATCAAAACAATACTTAAAACTCATAAAAGAACTTCCAAATCCATGGCCAGTGCCATTTATAAAAAGGAATTTCCCAACATATTTCGATACGGCAGATCTTTGCGAACCAGTAGACCTGGAATGTGGAAAGTTTTCATAGTGTTAACACACTAGCCATTGTCTGGGAGTGAAGTGATACCAAGCATGAGAATCAGAATTTATTTTCTTAAAGTTGCATTTAGAAGAAATCAAGCTTTCAGACTGAATGATACATAGTTTAATTTAATTCTCAGTTGGGCATCTTAGGCACTAATTGGAACTAGTTTGCATGTAGAAGATCTTTTTGAATTCTTACCTCATTCACACACAGAAAAGTATTAAGCTTTGGAGAGTACAAAGATGCATGACCTAATTTCCATATGTAGAGCAATGTAAATGCTGAAAGCCAACAATGCTATCTCCACAGGATACCTGCTGAATTTTTGTGATTAGAAAATTTCTGCTTCCATGCTAAGTTAACTGTTAATTGTCTTCTATATTGAATATACAGTTATCTTATAGTATCTGCGATAAGGACTGTCAGGCTTGCTGGAGGACATGAAAATCCTATTAATGCTCATGTCTCAGATTAAATGGTACAATATTTGCATATAACATATATATATATATATATATATATATATATATATTCACAAGTATGCTTAAATCTTCGACAAATTACTTGCAAATTTTGGTACAGGTGGTAGGAACTCTTATTACTACCCAACCTACTGCCTTTTTCACTGTGTTCAAGAAATCCATTTTCATTTTAAAATTCAGAGAAATTTTTATATAATTGTTTACACATGTTGTTAAAGGTAATAATTACAAGGAAAAATATCTGTATGTGTGTGTGTGTGTGTGTGTGTGTGTATATATATATATATATATATATATATATATATATATATGTAGTGTAGATACAAGCTTTGAAATCCCTTTCTGATCCATAAATTTTAAGATTTATGGATACTGAGCACAGCATTATCATTAAAACTGAGGTGTCATTTTATTGACCCAAGGGTCGTTTTTTGAAGGTTTGCTCGCTCATTGATGAATTTAACCAGTGATAGAGATAGGAAAATGATGAGTTTAATTTAATAAATAAATAAACCTTTTCATGGATTTTATGATTTGTTCTCAGTATTGGGAGGAAATGGACCTTTTTGGAATCTGGGAAAAGTAGAAGAGAGTTTGTCATTGGAACCATGTTTTGGGTGGCTGTTGGTTTTTTTTTTTTTTCTTTTTTTCTAGCTTTCTTCTGTCTCTCTCATTGTTACCTGGTCTCCCAGTAGTAAAGAGCACCCTCTTCAAGCACAAACTCTTACAGTCATAATGTTCTGTAACACTGCAGACCCCAAGCAAATCATCAACTGATGCCTCTGAAACTATGAGTCAAAAATGATAGAATCTTTTCCCAAAGTGTTTATTAGAGAGTTAAAATGGCTGGCAATAATACCAAGTAAACAGAAATGATTATATCTTAAAAAGTATAACAGTATAGTAAAACTTTAATTGGACGGGATTTTTGCTGTTGTTGTTGTTTTTGACAGTAAAACTATAGATGGAGATTGCTTGTTCATTTCCTGGCCACCCAAACCCAAAATAATCACACTGAAACTATTTGCAACACTACTTTGCGAATGACTCTAGCGATTAACCCTTTTTTATTAATGTATATATCACCACAAGGTTGTGTCCTACCTACTAGGTTCCATCCAGCATCTGGCATCAGGCGTCTGTCTCCAGTGGTGGCTTCCTCCTGACTCCACATACTGTCTCCTACTCTATCTGCTTGGAATTCCTTTCTTGCCCTATTCTACACTGACATAGGCCCAAAACAGATTCTTTATTAACCAATGATATTTACAGCATACAGAGGGGAAAACTATATCATAAAATTAATTAATAAAATATTATCATCTATATAGTCTGAAGAACTATATAATTTTGTTCATCAGAAAACACTAAACAAATAAATAAATACTAAAAACTAAACAAATACAAATACTTTCAAAAGTGAAAGGAAGACTTTTTTAAAAAGTCACAATACAAAGATTATGACTCACTTTATCAGATGTCTGCATATTCTGTAATGTTTTCATGGCTTAGAATTCTATCTATGTGGATTATTAAGAAGACCCTTGCTTTGTACTTATGACCAAATAAAAGCATTTGCTGTTTATTGGGAGTAATAATTAGGAAAGGTAGGAGGCTTTCATGTATTTTAATAAAAAAAAATAGATTAGGATTCAAAGTAGTGGTTTTCATTATGGTATTTTTATATGTGCTATTTATCATATTTTTATCTTAAACACTTCCATCCCTTTTTCTCTCCCCTACTCCCCCACCTCCCACTGGTTATATTTAATATTTTCCCCAGAAAGTTTATTCTTGCTGCGGGAGCACATTCTGTTCCTTCAGCCAATATCCTTTAAGATACCAGCCCACTGAGGCATGGTCTCTTATACTTTAAAAAGGAGCGGGAACCGTGCGCTCTCTCTCTCTTGCTTTTGACTTTAGTTCCAGCTGTTAGACTCTTTGTTTTCTGTTTGTGACAAGAGGACTGTTGTTTGGCACTGAGGATCCATCAAGCTGTAACTAGGCCCCAGCCCTGAGCTGGAAAACTCTGAGAAGGCAATAGATAGTCCCAAGGCCCAATCACTACTGTATTTTTTAACCTCTTGAGTACAGTAACCCAAATTAGTCCATACAGTTCAAATAGAACCTGGGAATCACATAGATTCTGTTAGCTGTCTTTCTCATTTCCTTACCATCTCTTACTTCTCAACCTCATTACCCAATTTCTAGTTTTCTGAGACACACACACAAACATACACCCATATATGTATACGTATTTTCTACATCTTTCATGTAAGAGAAAATTTGCAATATATGCCTTTGTAAGTCTGTTTTTTCCATTTAACATAATGATTTTTAGTTCTTTGTTTTTTTTTTTTTTTTTTTTTTTTTTTTTTTGTTTTTTTTTTTTTTTTTTTTTTCGAGACAGGGTTTCTCTGTAGCTTTGGAGCCTGTCCTGGAACTAGCTCTTGTAGACCAGGCTGGTCTCGAACTCACAGAGATCCGCCTGCCTCTGCCTCCCAAGTGCTGGGATTAAAGGCGTGCGCCACCATCGCCCGGCATGATTTTTAGTTCTATCTACTTTCCTGAAATGACATAATTTCAGTCCTTTTGTGATTATATTAAATTACATCTTCTTTATTCTTGCATTTATTGTTAGATATCAATGCTGATACCATTTCCTGGCTGTATTAAATAAACATGAATGTATTGAATGTAAGACCCCAAAATAAACCCACATAGTTAGAGTGACCTAATTTTCAAGAACTGTCAAAAATATGTATTAGATAAAACATACACATCTAGTGGTGAGAAGACTAGATTTCTACGTAAAGAAGAAAGAAGATAGACATATGGACAACAAACATGGGTATGCATGGATTGTTTTTGAATAAGAAATGTCCCCCAAAGGCTCAATTATTTGAATATGTGGTCACTAGTCACTTTTATTATTTGGGAAAGTAGTATGGGGATTGTAGAATTTCTTGGAATGCTGGATAAGAAATTCACTCAAAGACATAAACAGAACTTAAAGGACCATTTTAGTAGGAGCCTAGAAGACAGTAGCATGAGAAAAATATATGCATATATTATAATATTACATACAATAGGGTCCAACTCATAAAGTTTGGTAGACAATAAAAGAACACTATAGTAAGTAGGCTAGATACTATTATAATATTTTAACAATGAATTTAGTTCCATTCTACCATTTATGTTTTAGAATTTATGTGAGTCTAAAGTGAAAAAATAATGGACTGTGGTGATAACAATGTTCATGCCAAAGTGGACATGGTAAAACCCACAGGGTCTCTATCCTACAAAAAGAACTACAGGAAATTTAGAAAAGTTGGGAGGGGAAGAGGTGGCCTTCCCAGTAAATAACAAACCAATTAGTTGTCCAATATCAAATGGTCAACCCAGAAAAACATACATGCAAGTAATATTATTTGGCTAGAACATGTTATATTTGGGTATTTGTATGTATATACAAATACATATATGATTAGAATAACAATTAATAAAAAAGAGCCAAGAATTTGAAGGAGAGCCAGAATAGGTATATGGGAGTATTTTGAGGGAAAAAAGAGAAGAGAACAATGTTGTAAATATATGATAATCTCAGAAATAATAATGGATTCATATATTTGGCAAGAAATTTCAATATATCAAAATTTGACTCTGTGGCATGATTATGGTTGATTATTCTTATGCAGAGATATAATAGACTAAAAAGGAGCAGCAAGTAGAAATTATTTGTTGAAAATATGGACCAAGATTTATCCCTGGTGCATGAATTGGCTTTTTGGAGCCCATTCCCTATGTTAGGATACTTTGCTCAGCCTTGATGTAGGAGAAGAGGAGCGTGGTTGTGCTTCACCTTGATATGCCAGACTTTGTTTACTCATCATGTGATGGAGGAAGGTCATTGGCTAATAAAGGAACTGCCTTGGCCCATTTTATTGGTTAGGGCATAGGTAGGGTAGGTGGAGTAAACAGAAAACGCTGGGAGGAAGAGGAAGTGAGCTCAGACTCCACTGCTCTCCTCTCGGGAGCAGACTCCTGGGAGAGATGCCATGCCCCGCTCCCGGGCAGAAGCACACGATGAAGCAATGAAGCAAGCCGACAGGTTAGACATGCTGAACCTTTCCCGGTAAGACTGGTGCTCACAGATTATTAGAGATAGGTTGATCGGGATGTGAGAATTAGCCTGTAAGGGCTAGAGCTAAAGGGCCAAGCAGTGTTTAAAAGAATACAGTGTCCGTGTAATTATTTCGGGGCATAAGCTAGCCGAGCAGGCGGCCGGGGTGCTGGGAACGCAGCCCCGCCGCTCTTATTACTACAATTGGCGCCCAGATGTGTGGACAGCCTAAACCCACTTAAAAAACCTGAGAAGGCTTAAAAATAAGGGAAAGAGAGTTTAACACAGATTTTTGCTGTTTGTTGGTGGCATGCTGTAGAGAGATTTCCTGATTCGGCAACAGTAGCAGAAAAAACACTGTGTCATTTTAAAGCACGACTTCCTAGGACTGTGCCGTCATTGCGATCTCTGTCTGGCTCCTGCGGGAGACAGAGCTTTTGAATAGAGCATTTGGAGTAAAGTGCTACGATTTGTTTGATGGCAACTAGACTCGCTGTGTTCTCGGGTCTGCTCTGCTTGCTAGCAAGCAAGCGCCTCATCTAAGAGAGGCTTCCTGACTCAGCTTTAGCTGCAAAGCCCACACCTCATTAAGAGGTCCTGCCACGAAACACTTGAACGGTGTTGACGAAAAGCTGAACACATGCTTTTTGGTTTTCAGCCGTAGCAGGAAAAAAGCTGCGCCGTTTAAAAATGCCGGCTTTCTGGGCCATCCTGCCAGGGCAAACTCTGACTGTTTGAGGCAGGAGGGCCGGCTACCAAGAGAGGACTTGAGTGTTGTCTGTTGTAGCTCACTTGCTGGCAGGGACCTTGAAATGCCATACAGTTGTTGCAGTAAACATAGCTACAGCCTGTATATCTGCCATGAGGCTGGAAAGCTAAGGAATGGACTGGATCTAGCTGGCAAAACCACGCCTTTAATCCTACTGATATTGCTTGGTAAATTAAAGACTCATGTGGTCAGAAAAAGAGAGATATAGAGTAAAGAGAGATTCAAAGACAAAGAAAATTTTTAAATGGTTTACAGTGTGTTAAAAATATATGCAGACTAAAATTTAAAGTTCTTAAAGTAACAAAAAAAAGGAAGAGAGTTGTTGTGTGTGGTAACACACGCCTTTAATCCCAGTGCCTAGAAGGCAGAGACAAACAGATCTCTGTGCGTTCAAGGTGTAGTAGTGTACACCTTTAATCCCGAATGCCTGGGAGGCAGAGACAGGCGGATCTCTGAGAGTTCAAAGACAGCCTGGTCTACAGAGTTACTTCAGGTCAAAGATACAGAGAACCTGTCTCAAAAAGCAAAAAGTTAAAAGTAAAAATAAACGAAATAGAGGTTAAAACAAAGCTGTAAAAAGATGGAAAATAGGCAGAGAATTTTGATACTGTATGCTATTATGCTCTCTTTAAACTATTTAAATGCTCAGGAAGAAGCAACAGATGCTAAAAGATATTTATTTATAAATGCTGCTGAACTAATCCAACCTAGATATTTTGAAAATGCCTTGACTTTGAAATTTGGATCTAAGGACATGATGCTTTGGAAAGGAGTTTCTTATTTTGTTTTCACAGAGGATGAGACGCTGTTCATTTCTTCTATTCCGATTTGGTATGATGGACCACACCCTCCTGAAGGGTTGCAGTGAACATCTTCAGAAAATTGCTTCGCTCAACTGCCAACTGAGATGAAACTAGCACACAGGTTATAACATGAAAGACCTAATTAACGACGCCCCCATTCAGCAGGAAGCAGTTTGGAGAGAAATAACTGCGCCCATGTTCCCAAATATGGTTTATAAACGTTCTTTTACATTTAAAGGGGGATATGATAGAGATATGAATAATTTACATTGATATGGATTTTGTTTTAATGATTTAAATTTAAGGTCAATTTTGTTATATGTATATGTGTTTCTGATCTTGATTAAGGAACTGTGATTGTGTAGTTCATTTAAAAATGTAATGTATAATTAGATATATAGACTGTTAATAGATAATCATAATAGTCAAGTTTGTAGTCATGTTAGTTAAGATTTTCTAGATGTGCGTAGATATATTTTAGATAGGCATTCTTCATATTTTTCAAAGATTATAGAATATGGCATTTTAAATGTTTTAATAACTTAGGACTTTTCATGACAATGAGACACTCTGCTCCTGGCAGCACCAATCAACTTCAAGAGGAAGATGGGCATCGAAGAGGATCCTTATGGAGTTTGATAGCCATTTGGGCAAGAAACTGCTCTTGCCTGGACTATTGCATAAACTGGACACAGAGAACCCACAGAGAGAGGACTACTGAACTTGCCTAAGGTGAGATGATCTTTCGGGGTTCCTGATTCATGAAAGAGTCTGCGAGACATTCTGCAGGACACAACAGATAGTGACTGAACTGACTTTGCATTTTCCTGCTTTATGGAAATGTCTGCTGGATACCATGGGCCTGAAGGCTGAAGATGGATGCCCCAATGGTACAAAAGAACTTTGGGTGACTGTCCAGGCAGCAAGATGTCTTTGTCATTTCTAGAGTTTGAAGTTTTGAAGTTTCTTAGTTCTTGTTTACTTAAGTAATATTATATCTTTCTGGAGTCTTTGATGGAGTTAAGAATAGTTAGTTATAGTTATAGTTTTCCTTAGTTATGATAAAGATTATTATAACTTTTACTTGATAACTGTTTTGTTATATGTAATTTTGCTATGTTAAAGTTAAAGCCTTTTTTTTTTTTTTTTTTTTGTTTAAACCGAAAAAGGGGAAATGATGGAGGAAGGTCATTGGCTAATAAAGGAACTGCCTTGGCCCATTTTATTGGTTAGGACATAGGTAGGGTAGGTGGAGTAAACAGAACAAAACGCTGGCAGGAAGAGGAAGTGAGCTCAGACTCCACTGCTCTCCTCTCGGGAGCAGACGCCTGGGAGAGATGCCATGCCCCGCTCCCAGGCAGAAGCACGCGATGAAGCAATGAAGCAAGCCGACAGGTTAGACATGCTGAACCTTTCCCGGTAAGACCGGTGCTCACAGATTATTAGAGATGGGTTGATCGGGATGTGAGAATTAGCCTGTAAGGGCAAGAGCTAAAGGGCCAAGCAGTGTTTTAAAGAATACAGTGTCTGTGTAATTATTTCGGGGCATAAGCTAGCCGATCAGGCGGCCGGGGTGCTGGGAACGCAGCCCTGCTGCTCTTATTACTACACTCATGGGAGGCCTTACCCTGTCTGGGGAGTGGATGGGCACTGGTGGGAAGAGTGGGAACTGTGATTGGTATGTAAAATGAATTAATTACAAATTTAAATATTAAAACTCAATTAGAGATAGTTTTTGAAAATTTTATTTACCTTTTTTACATCAGGACCACAGTTTCCCTTTCCTTCCCTCCTCCAAGTTCCTGCCCCACCTCTCATCTGTTTCCCCCATTCTCTTTTTCTTTTTTTTTTTTTGATATTTTTTTATTGAAAAAAATTTCCACCTCCTCCCCGCCTCCCATTTCCCTCCCTCTCCCCCCACTCTTCTCCCCCTCCCTCTCCAGTCCAAAGAGCAGGCAGGGTTCCCTGCCCTGAGGGAAGTCCAAGGTCCTCCCGCCTCCATCCAGTTCTAGAAAGGTGAGCATCCAAACAGGCTAGGCTCCCACAAAGCCAGTACATGCAGTAGGATCAAAACCCAGTGCCATTGTCCTTGGCTTCTCATCAGCCCTCATTGTTCTCCATGTTCAGAGAGTCCGGTTTTATCCCATGCCTTTTCAGTCCCAGTCCAGCTGGCTTTGGTGAGCTCCCAATAGATCAGCCCCACTGTCTCAATGGGTTTGTGCACCCCTCGCGGTCCTGACTTCCTTGCTCATATTCTCCCTCCTTCTGCTCCTCATTTGGACCTTGGGATCTCTTTCTTTATTTCTATTCAGAAAAGGGCAGGTCTCCCTTTGACATTAACAAAACATGGTTTATCAAGTTGCACTAAGACTAAGTACCTCCTTATTTATTGAGGCTAGGCAAGGCAACCCAGTATGACAAATAGAGTACCAAAAGTCGTCAAAAGAGTCAAAGATAGACTTTGCTCTTACTTTTAGTAGTCTCACAAAAGGACCAAGATTTACAACTACCACATATAAACAGAGGACCTACGTCAGTCCCATGTGGCTTCCTGGTTGTCAGATCAGTCTCTGTTGAGCTCTTGTGAGCCCAGGTTAGTCAATTCTGAGTGTTTTCTTTTAATGCCCTTGACACTCTAGCACCTACAAGCCTTCATCCCTTTTCAGCAGAATTCTGTGACCTCAGCCCAGTGTTTGGCTGTGGGTCCCTGTATCTCTTACCATCACCTGCTGGATAAAACATCTCTGATGACAACTGGGATAGGCACCAATCTATGAATATAGCCGAATATCATTAGGCATCATTACATTGACATTTTTCCCTACTCGTGTTATAAGTGGATATTAGCAATAAAGGAGGGGTTAACCATGCTACAATTCACAGGTTCAGAGAAGCTATGTTACAAGGAGGGTTTAAGGTAAGACAATTAGATCTCCCTGGGAAAAGAAAATAGAATAAATTCCGTGGAAAACTGTAGGTAAGAGAGGATGGGAACATGAGGGATCCGGTGGGGGAGTTTTGAGGTGGAGAGTTCTGAAAGAGATGACTGAAAAGGGGTACATTTCAGGATGAGGCAGAAACCTGATGCAAGCAAAACTTCTAGGAATCTATGACCCCAGTTAAGATTACAAGCAATGGAAGAATTACTGCCTGAACTGGCCAACTCCTGGGGCCAGACAAGTCTTCCAGTGGAGAGATTGTGACACCAACCCAGCCACATAATCTTAAACCTCTGTCCTATCTATGAAGCATGCTGAAAAGATATAATATGAAATTTTTAAATTACTCATGAGACTGTTATCTCTTATACACCATGGAAATTACCTAAAAAATACATTTATTTCTTGAGTTGTTTGCTTTAGATGTTAGGAATTGCTGAACTTTATGAATGCAATTAAGTATATCTGACATAAAAAATAATAGTTATAGGAAAATAACTATTTACGAATGTGCTCTTTCCCTAAAAATTCTTGAGAGTTTACTGTAGAATACAGTAGCCCTATGAGACCATTAAGTGATTGAAATATGTCTAGTTAAGATTGAGTCATGTTTCAAGCAGAATATGCATGATATATTTGAGAACTGATTTTGAGAAACAATGAATGTAGAAAATGCAATGGATAAATTTAATATATATTATTATTAGATATATTAATGCATTAGTAGAATTTGGATATATTATGCAATTTTTATTGCCAAAATTTTCAGGTATTGATTTTCTCATCTTGTGTGGTCATGGAAGTGGACAGAATTTACATCTATGCTTCACATTCATGACTCACAGTTTATTTCTTCATAGTACTGATCTAGACATTTATTGTTTTTGAATAGAATTAATTTTGTTCTATAATTAGTCACAAATATGTAAACTTATCATTGAATGACGGGACTTTTATTCTGTATGCTGTGAATGTGTTTTACTACCATTGGTTAATCAAAAAAAACTGCTTCAGCCTATAGCAGGGCAGAATAAAGTCAGGCTGGAAGAGATATATGAAGAGAGTAGGTGGAGTCAAAGAGAGATGCCATGTAGCTGCTGCAAGAAACAGATGCCAGATGGAACCTTACTGTTAGACCACAACCACATGGCAATACACAGATGAATAGAAATGGGTTAATTTAAGATAGAAGAGTTATCCGAAAAAATGCCAAAGTTATTGTCTAAGTGGTGATATAATTAATGCAGTTTCTATGTGAATATTTCAGGTCTGGGCATCCAAGAATGAACAAGCAACCTCCGCCTACATATTATGAAATTTTTGCTGCCAAAATTTTCAGGTAGTTGATTTCCTCATCTCGTGTGGCCATGCAAGAGGACAGATTTACATCTATGCTCCTCATTTATGGTTCACACTTTATTCCTTCATAGTACTCCTCTAGATTTTTTATTGTTTTTAAATAGAATTAATCTTGTTCCATAATTAGTCATAAAAACTTAAATTCATATTTGAATTATGAAATTTTTATCTAAATATTTCTGGTAGCAGTTGAGACTAAAGACAGGTATATGTCTAATAGGGTTGAAAAATGTGAAGCTATATAAAGCAGGGATTTTTATAGGACCATGTTCTGAGTCACTGTGTAAGTTGGAGTACAAAGACTCTTTTAAACTTTAAAAGAGAGGCAAAAAATGTTTCTTCCTTGTAATCTTTGGAAAACCAATGATATTGACTTTAGGTACCATATCTGCCTTAGCTTGAGCTAATATTTTATTATTAGCAGGAGAAAATTTTCTCTAAATAAAGATTGTAAGTAAATTAGAGAAACTCTCACTTAGCTTATGAAAAGCAAATCTTGATGGAATATCCCCATTGTCTCAGTGTGTGGGTGCACCCCTCGCGGTCCTGAGTTCTATGCTCGTACTTTCTCTCCTTCTGCTCCTGATTTGGACCATGAGATTTCTGTCCGGTGCTCCAATGTGGGTCTCTGTCTCTGTCTCCTTTCATCGCCTGATGAAGGTTAATATTCAGGAGGATGCCTATATGTTTTTCTTTGGGTTCTCCTTATTTAGCTTCTCTAGGATCACTAATTATAGGCTCAATGTCCTTTGTTTATGGCTAGAAACCAAATATGGAGTACATCCCATGTTCCTCTTTTTGGGTCTGGCTTACTTCACTCAGGATAGTGTTTTCTATTTCCATCCATTTGTATGCAAAATTCAAGAAGTCCTTGTTTTTTACTGCTGAGTAGTACTCTAATGTGTATATATTCCATACTTTCTTCATCCATTCTTCCATTGAAGGGCATCTAGGTTATTTCCAGGTTCTGGCTACTACAAACAATGCTGCTATGTACATAGTAGAGCATATACTTTTGTTGTATGATAAGGCCTCTCTTGGGTATACTCCCAAGAGTGGTATTGCTGGGTCCAGGGGTAGGTTGATCCCGAATTTCCTGAGAAATCGCCACACTGTTTTCCAAAGTGGTTGCACAAGATTGCATTCCCACCAGCAATGGATGAGTGTATCCCTTTCTCCACAACCTCTCCAGCAAAGGCTATCATTGGTGTTTTTGATTTTATCCATTCTGACAGGTGTAAGATGGTATCTTAAAGTTGTCTTGATTTGCATTTCCCTGATCGCTAGGGAAGCTGAGCATGACCTTAAATGTCTTTTGGCCATTTGAACTTCTTCTGTTGAGAATTTTCTGTTCAGCTCAGTGCCCCATTTTGTAATTGGGCTGATTAGATTTTTACGGTCTAGTTTCTTGAGTTCTTTATATATTTTGGAGATCGGGAACTCACCAAGGCCAGCTGGACTGGGTCTGAAAAAACCTGGGATAAAACTGGACTCGCTGAACATAGCAGACAATGAGGACTAATGAGAACTCAAGAACAATGGCAGTGGGTTTTTGATCCTACTGCACGTACTGGCTTTGTGGGAGCCCAGGCAGTTTGGATGCTCACCTTACTAGACATGGATGGAGGTGGGTGGTCCTTGGACTTCCCACTGAGCAGGGAACCCTGATAGCTCTATGGGCTGACAAGGGAGGGGAACTTGATTGGGGAAGGGGGAGGGAAATGGGAGGAGGTGGCGGGGAAGAGACAGAAATCTTTAATAAATAAATAAACGGAAAAAATAAAAAATAAAAAAAAGAAAAGCAAATCTTTACTGGCTATTGAATAAAACAGCCAGTTGAATAAATAGGCCAGTTTATTAAAAAATAAGAAATCAAGATAGCTCTTGTGTGAGGGGAAAATGTGTGAATAAAGTGTTTCCTAGCCAGTTGTGTGCTCAGATATTCTGCAAAGCAGGGTTGGGACTGGATCTTATGTTGTTAATTGGCATCTACTGATAACTTGCGCTGACAATTTATGAAGCATTTTTTCTAAGCAAAAACAAACTTTAGCTTAAGTGGAGAAATCAAGCCCCACTTGATGGTTAAGGAGCCAAGGATTAGGCTGTCAAATTCGAGGATTCAAGTGAAGACACTGTTTTCATTTATACTAATGCTGCAAATTGTGTCAGTGTAAAAGATCGGCATGCAAATAAATTTATTTAATAAGCCTATCTTTTGTTGCTTTAATGAGAGTTAAAAGAGATTATACAGTATCCCAGAATATAATCTTATTTTCATTTAAAATTTAGCTTTTTGACTAGTTGAAATGATGTGATGACATATTTTACTAATATTTTAACATTATTTTTACAGTTGTGGAATTTTAAGGTGTTACTGTCAAAGCATCTAACTTGGAGTGACTATTTTTTTCTTCATAAAGTATATCATAAAACCACATATACTCAAAGGATTCCATCCCAAATATACTCTGTTCTGAGAATCTTATTTTAATTCTACTCCATGATCACTGAATTTTGCTTTCAAATTGTTTTATCACTGCTGTTCTAGTGTTGGAATCCTTTCAAAAACTTAGCTTGTTTTCCTGGCTTGCAAACCTTTCTGGCTCCAACATTCTCCCTAAATGTGAACAAATATTCAAAATATGTGCTAGCTAATGAAATGGGCATCCTCACTCATATTTTTTTAAAATCTCCTGTCATCAGTAAGATATGTTTAGCCAAAATTTCTGTGAACTCTCTTGTGCTGTGGTGAGAGGATAATTACTTAGCAGAAAAAATTATGGGATGCTAGGAAGCAAGAGTTGCTTATGTTGGCAGGAAAAATAAGAATATGGATGATCTTTAGGTCAACTCATTTGTTATAATCCAAAACAGCAAATTTTGGATTGTGTCTAATATGCATTGTGAAGATAATTTAAAATTGCAAAGCCTTCAAAAGCATCTTAAAACCAGGCAATTATATTAGAAACAAAAATCCATGGAAGTAGAAAAGTACATAGACAGGATTAAGAGTAGGGGCAGCCCCAGAGGACGGCAAATGAATGTGTAGAAGAGAGTTTTATTAGTAATTTGCTGCTCAGCAATAGATCAGGGTAAATGTACTGCTTAAAATATTAAGCCCAGCCTGATAACACAGGTATACATTTGAATGAGTCTGTCTTAATATTCTCTAGTAAAGAATATATATGCTTTCATTATTTTGAATACTCTGTCTGACATGGGCATTAGAATATGAGCATTACAAAGAAGCAGGAGTGACTTTGGAGTGTGGAAAAGAGAAACTATTTTTCTAAAAATATCTGAGGTGTTAGGTTAGGATTCATGAAAAAGATTAACTCATGCATGGTCAGTGAGATAGCTAAGCAGAAAAGGGGAACTTGTTGCTGAGGCTCATTATCTGAGTTCTGTCTCCGAGGCACAGACTCACAAGTAAACAGACAATTTCTGCAAGGTGTCCTCTCTGCTCCTCATATGTGTATGCCTCAGAACATATGAACCCTTCTACACACACACACACACACACACACACACACACACACACACACGAATGTAATAAAATGGCTTTTCATAAAATAACACATCGAAGTCATTGACTAGTAGCTTTTATCTTGACTGGTGCCTCAGCTGAAACCAAGAGAAATGCAAAAGTGAAGAGAAAGTTGTTTAGTCTGAAGAAATCTGTTTTTCACTGGAAAAGAGGAAGGCCTGATGAGTACATGAGTAGTTGTCTATATACAAGTGCAGATCTTATGCCATTCATAGTTTGTAGGTGTGTATATAATAAAGATAATTCTCTTGAAGCAATGCTTAACCATATATATTAATGATCATGTCATAATAGATTTTTTTTGCCTGAGCATTAGAACTAAATGTTTCCTCCACAATAGTTTGCTCAGTGTTTTCATTATATAACCCTATATGCCAATGAGTTCTAAAACTTTGGGGCTTATAAAATGATTCATTATCACTCACAATACTGTGGTTTGATTGAACTCATTTGGGCAATACATGGTTGAAGTTTTTCTTACCCTTTCAGCAGAATGATGAATCGTGTGCAAATTGAAATCTGAAGCCAGCATCTGTGACTTGCATATCTAGTCTCTCAGCAGGAGTACTAGACTGATGGATGATGGCTGGACATACAACTCCTGATGCCACCTCTCCAGAGGAGAAACTTAGGGTTTCTTTTCACAGTATGTCAGTTTCAGAAAAGTGAAGACTTCTGACTTATTCTATATGTAGGCTATCAAAATAGATGTCTCAGAACACCCAGGCAGAAGATGCCAACCTCACCTTGGACATTCTATAATGTCATTTCTGTCTTGTTATGTAGAAAAAAAACATGTTACTCTGACTGTATCTAATCCACAGATTAGATTTCCACATAATCTCACAAACAGCATTCAGAAGGTGGAAGGAAATGTTTCTTGTTAGCGTAATCAATCAGTAATAGAGCAATATACATATGTGGTTAGAGTATGTGTGTATTCAGAGTGTGGCCAAACATCCCTGAAGAGCTACAGCATCAAAGAAAATTTAACAGTATCTACATATATGTTTACCAACTCTTCAACATGTAAGTGACATGTGAGTCACCGCAAATAAACTGGACCATATAGCAAGGGGTAGAGATAGGCTATTTGGGAAGTAGTGCAATACTTACTCATTGAACTAACAGTCACTTGACCAGAGGTTGGCACATGGATTGATGTCATGTTTCTAAAATCATTAGTATCTTAATTCTCAGGCAGAAACATCTCATTGTAATTTTTGTATATTTTCATTACTTTTGTTTCTCTTTTCCATATTTTCCTTTTCTTCCTACACAATCATTTTAGCTGAATGTTCATTACATGTCAAACTCTTGTAATAAGCATGGAAAAACAATGATCAAAAGAATCTAACATTATTTTTATATTCATTTAATTAACTTTCTAAGGAAGCAAAATGCAACATTGGCTAAATCAAATATTAAACACTTCAAATCAGGAAGTAATTCATGAAAGTTTTAAAACTAATTTTATAAAACACATTAACAATCACAATATAATAAGTCATATAAAGATTGAGTGAATGCCATTTTAAAAAACATTTAATTAAAGATTAACTCATGTCTCTTAATATACATTTGAAATATTGAATTCCACATTTCTTTTTGTTTTGAGGCACTCACTGGGATAGAACGAAGAGATATCCTTGTAAAAGAGAAAGCATATCTGGAGATGAGATGTCTGTTTACAGAATGTGCCAGTATACTACAAAAAAAAATATTCAGCAGCAGGACTTCTAGAGCCTACTTCCCTTGTGGTGGTATGTTAGTTACTTTTCTATTGCTGTGATAAAAAAAAATCAAGATTATAACCATAAGCAATTTCTGAAAGGAAAAGTTTATTTTGTCTTAAAGTTCTAGAGGGATAAATTTAACATGGCAGGAAAGTGGAGTAGCAAATAGAAAAGCAGATGAGATGAGGAAGAAGCTCAGAGATCACATCCTCAACCATAATCATGACGCAGAGAGAGAGCTGAAAATAAGAAATACTACATGCTCTTACAGCCTGGCCACAACCTCCTCCAATTAAACATCACCTCCTAAGCCTTCCCAAACAGTGACATCAGTTAGGGACGAACTATTGAAATGCTCAATCCTGTGGGAGACACGTATCGTTCAAACTACCATAAATAGTTAATCACAGTTGGAAAAACATTCACTCTGAATAGTTTTTATGTTAATGAAGGCAGTGTTTCTTATTTTAGATGATATGCTATAGTTTCCATGGCTGGCAAGGAAGGACAGACTTTATTTCCTGAAGGATGAATGAACAGGAAACTTAATCAAAGGAACCTTGAAGACATCATTACTTTCCTGAAATGATGCAATAATTTATCTCTTAATCATTTATTAAGTAATTAATATCCTGTCCTTGAATACATGCCTGAAGCCTTTTTTCATTGGTATATTTCCCAAGGATTAGAGATATACGATGATTGATTGAGTGAATATATTTTTTCCAGAATTTTATAGCCTCTGGCATATGCACAAATAGAGTACGTAACCACACAAGCAGACATAGCTTTGGGTTTGGCTGAAACATTTGTTAAAGAAAACACGAACTCTAATGTAACATGTTTATATTCTTACCAATGACTTTCAGTGTACTGTTTCTATGCCAACTTTTTGGAAAGGATGAATGTGGCAACATAAGATAAGTAAGATAGTACAGAGTTTATGTTAGTAGTTTTTCGCAATGTACGTGTATCTCCAGCTTTCCTTAACACCTCTTTGTTGACCAGAATGTCTTGTTGGAAAATTGCAGTGTCTTGATCTAAGGTTCATAAGTTACTGATTTCCATAATTTGTCCAGCACCTGGAAACAATAGCTTGCTTTGCTTTGTTAGAACCTCATATAAGAAACTATCAAAGCAGGGAGGGAGCGATTTGGAAATACCATCTTCTAAAGGACATACCCTGAGGATCTGAAAACAAGGGCAACAGATGAAGCCAGGAGACAACAGTAATTCAGATGACATTGCAGGATGTATCTGAGGAGTTTGGTTAGGGCTCTGGAGAAAGCATGTGCATCAGTTCATAGTGATCCATGGCCTGAACATCTGCAGATCAGTGGCATCCCATTGGTGAGCAACACGTCTTCTCTGAGGATGGGAACTCAAATTCTGGCTCTAGGTATGGAACCCCAGTCCTGAAAACCTGAGAATCATGTTTCTCCACACAACTGCCCAACATTTCAGTCCAAGAGCTTGTGGACTTTTGACTGTAGTAGTTGCTGTTTCTGTCTGTGACAGAGCAGCTCACAATAGCAACTTTGAAAAGGAAACTATACCAAGCAGTTTGGAGGTCCAGCCTTGGTGGTACTTTCATGGTGGCAGAACAGAAGATTATGTTTTATCTTAAGTTACGAGAGAGGAGGGGGGGAGACTGGCATTCTGCACACTTTCTCTTTTTTTTACCCCTTCAGTTCCACATTCATACATTCATGATGGTTCTTTTCTTTCTTAGTTAAAACCTTGCTGGAAAGACCCTCAGCATTCACACAGATATGAGATTCCTCATGCACGTATACCTAGTCCAGTTGGTGATGAGTATTAACTCCTGTATTACTTAATTATGTGTATTTTTCTCCTGTGTACATTCCTGTGTCTTCCATAAAGTCAAACACTGAACAGTTTCAACACGCACGTCTCCCTGTTACCATGCACAACCTGTTCTTTTTGTTCCAATTTCTGTCTTTGTCCCTTGCAATCACAAATCCGTTCTCCATTTCTAAAAGTTTATCAGGTCTAAAATGTTTTGTAAATGCAATGTTCTTTCTTCTGTCTTTTAGTTTTATTAAATGAAAGAATGAGAAGAAGAAAATTTATGGTTTAGATAGTGTTCAGAAACCCTCCTCTCTACTTCATGATTCATTGTGTACTATACTTAAAGAGAGCTGTGGCGGGTCTGAGGTGAGGACCATCATACTACCTGAAAAGAGTCATTGGGTAGATAAAAGGCATCCTGAAACCTCAACTTGAACTCTTTCTGAGGGCTGACATCTGTCAGGACCCCATAACATTGATTTGAACTGACTTTGGGGAGGTGTAGTAAGGGAGTTCTAAGGTTTTTGTTGAGAATGAGATCAGGCAACACATAGGCAGTAAAATGAAGCCCCTTTCCTATGTAGTTAAGGAAATGAATAATGATGACTATCTAAAGAACATTAAATGTAAACCCAAATATTTTCAGTAGGAATTCAACCCCCAGTCCTTATTTGGTTTCCAGCCTGCTAAGACCATGAGGATGATGAACAAAGGCCATTATGACCACGATGCCTGAACTATTGACCCACCAGAATTATTAGCTCCCAAGTTTGTGTTGTTTTAATGTGAGGAAAACAATAACTGGGAAATAGTATCTGTAATTTCATAATATAATTCTAAGGCAATAAAGAAACAAATAAGCAGTAATGTTAGAAGGAATTGTTGAATGACCATTAACATAAGAGTTGCAGATTTGAGTTCTTCTACTATCCTTTCATTTATCAATAGTATGACTTTGGATAAAGAGTTAATTCATCTCTAGTATGAAATATCTAGACACTAAAACATAGGGAACTACCAGTTAGCTCTTCCAGCTCTTCTGTGTTACTGGAGGCTTCAGGTTTAAGCTATAAGCTATGTCAGAACATTTCTCATACTCCAATAGACACAGTACTCTTTTTTTTAATGACAGAGAATATATGTGAGCTTTTTCTATGCAATGAGCTTTATATCAAATAACTCTTGAAAGTTTTATGTCTAAAGGGCAAAATACATCAAAGTGATGATTCACTCTGTAACTCTTGATGTATTT